>NW_027182466.1:6250000-7500000 GCF_040938575.1 Ambystoma mexicanum | reverse complement strand
ATGCAATATGATATCTCAATGATTCTAATAAAAAACCTGAGACCCGTCCTATAACATGAGATGGGATTTCCAACTCCTTCCCATTCCAATCCTGAGACACTTCCGATAGCAGAGATGTGATATCTCAATGTTTATACCAAACCTGAGACCCTTCCTATAACATGAGATGTAATATCCAACTCCTTCCCGTTCCAAACCTGAGACCCTTCCTTTAGCATGAGATGTGATATCCAGCTTCTTCCCATTCCAATCCTGAGACACTTCCGATAGCATGAGATGTGATATCTCAATGCTTCTAATATCAAAACTGAGACCCTCCCTATAGCATGATATGTGATATCTAAGTCCTTCCCATTCCAATCCTGAGACCCTTCCTATAGCATGAGATGTGATATCTCAATGCTTCTACCAAACCTGAGACCCTTCCTTTAGCATGAGATGTGATATCCAACTCCTTCCCATTCCAATCCTGAGACCCTTCCTATAGCATGAGAGGTGATATCTCAATACTTCTAATACCAAACCTGAGATCCTTCCGATAACATGAGATGTGATATCTCAATACTTCTAATACCAAACCTGAGATCCATCCTATAACATGAGATGTGATATCCAAATCCTTCCCCTTCCAAACCTGAAACCCTCCCTTTAGCATGAGATGTGATATCCAACTCCTTCCCATTCCAATCCTGAGACCCTTCTGATAGCATAAGATATGATATCTCAATGCTTCTATACCAAACCTGAGATCCTTCCGATAGCATGAGATGTGATATCTCAATACTTCTAATACCAAACCTGAGATCCTTCCTATAACATGAGATGTGATATCCAAATCCTTATCTTCCAAACCTGAGACCCTCCCTTTAGCATGAGATGTGATATCCAACTCCTTCCCATTCCAATCCTGAGACTCTTCTGATAGCATAAGATATGATATCTCAATGCTTCTATACCAAACCTGAGATCCTTCTGATAGCATGAGATGTGATATCTCAATACTTCTAATACCAAACCTGAGATCCTACCTCTAACATGAAATGTGATATCCAACTCTTTCCCCTTGCAAACCTGAGAGCCTTCCTATAGCATGAGATGTGATATCCAAGTCCTTCCCATTCCAATCCTGAGACCCTTCCTATAACATGAGATGTGATATCCAACTCCTTCCCATTCCAACCTGAGACCCTTCCTATAGCATGAGATGGGATATCCAACTCCTTCCAAATCCAATCCCGATACCCTTCCGATAGCATGAGATCTGATATCCCAATGCTTCTACCAAACCTGAGACCCATACTATGGCATGAGATGTGATATCAAACTCCTTCCCATTCTAATCCTGAGACCCTTCCTATAGCTTGAGATGTGATATCCAACTCCTTCCCATTCCAATTCTGAGACCCTTCCTATACCATGAGACTTGATATCTCAATGCTTCTAATACCAAACCTGAGACCCGTCCTATAACATGAGATGTGATATCCAAATCCTTCCCCTTCCAAACCTTAGACCCTTCCTTTATCATGAGATGTGATAGCCAACTCCTTCCCATTCCAATCTTGAGACCCTTCCGATATCATTTAATGTGATATCTCAATGCTTCTAATATCAAACTTGAGACCCTCCCTATAACATGAGATGTGATATCCAACTCCTTCCCATTCCAATCCTGAGACACTTCCTATAGCATGAGATGTGATATCTCACTGCTTATACCAAACCTGAGACCCTTCCTATAGCATGAGATGTGATATCCAACTCCTTCCCATTCCAATCCTGAGACCCTTCCTATAGCATGAGATGTGATATCTCAATGCTTCTAATATCAAACTTGAGACCCTCCCTATAGCATGAGATGTGATACCCAAGTCCTTCCCATTCCAATCCTGAGACACTTCCTATAGCATGAGATGTGATATCCAACTGCTTCCCATTCTAATCCTGAGACCCTTCCTATAGCATGAGATGTGATATCTCTATGCTTCTAATACCAAACGTGAGATCCTTCCGATAACATGAGATGTGATATCCAAATCCTTCCCCTTCCAAACCTAAGAGCCTATCTATAGCATGAGATGTGATATCCAAGTCCTTCACATTCCAACCCTTAGACCCTTCCTACAGCATGCAATATGATATCTCAATGATTCTAATAACAAACCTGAGACCCGTCCTATAACATGAGATGGGATATTCAACTCCTTCCCATTCCAATCCTGAGACTCTTCCGATAGCAGAGATGTGATATCTCAATGCTTATACCAAACCTGAGACCCTTCCTATAACATGAGATGTGATATCCAAATCCTTCCCGTTCCAAACCTGAGACCCTTCCTTTAGCATGAGATGTGATATCCAGCTCCTTCCCATTCCAATCCTGAGACACTTCCGATAGCATGAGATGTGATATCTCAATGCTTCTAATATCAAAACTGAGACCCTCCCTGTAGCATGATATGTGATATCTAAGTCCTTCCCATTCCAATCCTGAGACCCTCCCTATAGCATGAGATGTGATATCCAACTCCTTCCCATTCCAATCCTGAGACCCTTCCTATAGCATGAGATATGATATCTCAATACTTCTAATACCAAACGTGAGATCCTTCCGATAACATGAGATGTGATATCCAAATCCTTCCCCTTCCAAACCTGAGACCCTCCCTTTAGCATGAGATGTGATATCCAACTCCTTCCTATTCCAATCCTGAGACTCTTCTGATAGCATGAGATGTGATATCTCAATGCTTCTAATACCAAACCTGAGATCCTTCCGATAGCATGAGATGTGATATCTCAATGCTTCTAATACCAAACCTGAGATCCTTCCTATAACATGAGATGTGATATCCAAATCCTTCCCCTTCCAAACCTGAGACCCTCCCTTTAGCATGAGATGTGATATCCAACTCCTTCCCATTCCATTCCTGAGACCCTTCTGATAGCATGAGATGTGATATCTCAATGCCTCTAATACCAAACCTGAGATCCTACCTCTAACATGAAATGTGATATCCAACTCTTTCCCCTTCCAAACCTGAGAGCCTTCCTATAGCATGAGATGTGATATCCAAGTCCTTCCCATTCCAATCCTGAGACCCTTCCTATAGCTTGAGATGTGATATCCAACTCCTTCCCATTCCAATTCTGAGACCCTTCCTATACTATGAGACTTGATATCTCAATGCTTCTAATACCAAACCTGAGACCCGTAATATAACATGAGATGTGATATCCAAATCCTTCCCCTTCCAAACCTTAGACCCTTCCTTTATCATGAGATGTGATATCCAACTCCTTCCCATTCCAATCCTGATACCCTTCCGATATCATGAGATGTGATATCGCAAAGCTTCTAATATCAAACTTGAGACCCTCCCTATAGCATGAGATGTGATATCCAAGTCCTTCCCATTCCAATCCTGAGACCCTTCCTATAGCATGAGATGTGATATCTCAATGCTTATACCAAACCTGAGACCCTTCCTATAGCATGAGATGTGATATCCAACTGCTTCCCATTCCAATCCTGAGACCCTTCCTATAGCATGAGATGTGATATCTCTATGCTTCTAATACCAAACCTGAGATCCTTCCTCTAACATGAAATGTGATATCCAACTCCTTCCCTTTCCAAACCTAAGAGCCTATCTATAGCATGAGATGTGATATCCAAGTCCTTCACATTCCAACCCTTAGACCCTTCCTACAGCATGCAATATGATATCTCAATGATTCTAATAACAAACCTGAGACCCGTCCTATAACATGAGATGGGATATCCAACTCCTTCCCATTCCAATCCTGAGACTCTTCCGATAGCAGAGATGTGATATCTCAATGCTTATACCAAACCTGAGACCCTTCCTATAACATGAGATGTGATATCCAAATCCTTCCCGTTCCAAACCTGAGACCCTTCCTTTAGCATGAGATGTGATATCCAGCTCCTTCCCATTCCAATCCTGAGACACTTCCGATAGCATGAGATGTGATATCTCAATGCTTCTAATATCAAAACTGAGACCCTCCCTATAGCATGATATGTGATATCTAAGTCCTTCCCATTCCAATCCTGAGACCCTCCCTATAGCATGAGATGTGATATCCAACTCCTTCCCATTCCAATCCTGAGACCCTTCCTATAGCATGAGATATGATATCTCAATACTTCTAATACCAAACGTGAGATCCTTCCGATAACATGAGATGTGATATCCAAATCCTTCCCCTTCCAAACCTGAGACCCTCCCTTTAGCATGAGATGTGATATCCAACTCCTTCCTATTCCAATCCTGAGACTCTTCTGATAGCATGAGATGTGATATCTCAATGCTTCTAATACCAAACCTGAGATCCTTCCGATAGCATGAGATGTGATATCTCAATGCTTCTAATACCAAACCTGAGATCCTTCCTATAACATGAGATGTGATATCCAAATCCTTCCCCTTCCAAACCTGAGACCCTCCCTTTAGCATGAGATGTGATATCCAACTCCTTCCCATTCCATTCCTGAGACCCTTCTGATAGCATGAGATGTGATATCTCAATGCCTCTAATACCAAACCTGAGATCCTACCTCTAACATGAAATGTGATATCCAACTCTTTCCCCTTCCAAACCTGAGAGCCTTCCTATAGCATGAGATGTGATATCCAAGTCCTTCCCATTCCAATCCTGAGACCCTTCCTATAACTTGAGATGTGATATCCAACTCCTTCCCATTCCAATTCTGAGACCCTTCCTATACTATGAGACTTGATATCTCAATGCTTCTAATACCAAACCTGAGACCCGTAATATAACATGAGATGTGATATCCAAATCCTTCCCCTTCCAAACCTTAGACCCTTCCTTTATCATGAGATGTGATATCCAACTCCTTCCCATTCCAATCCTGAGACCCTTCCGATAGCAGAGATGTGATATCTCAATGCTTATACCAAACCTGAGATCCTTCCTATAACATGAGATGTGATATCCAACTCCTTCCCATTCCAATCCTGAGACACTTCCTATAGCATGAGATGTGATATCTCACTGCTTATACCAAACCTGAGACCCTTCCCATAGCATGAGATGTGATATCCAAGTCCTTCCCATTCCAATCCTGAGACACTTCCTATAGCATGAGATGTGATATCTCAATGCTTCTAATACCAAACCTGAGACTCTTCCTATAACATGAGATGGGATATCCAACTCCTTCCCATTCCAATCCTGAGACCCTTTTGATAGCAGAGATGTGATATCTCAATGTTTATACCAAACCTGAGACCCTTCCTACGGCATGAGATGTCATATTCAACTCCTTCCCATTCCAATCCTGAGACCCTTCCTATAGCATGAGATGTGATATCCAACTCCTTCCCATTCCAATCCTGAGACCCTTCCTATAGCATGAGATGTGATGTCTCAATGCTTCTAATACCAAACCTGAGATCCTTCCTATAACATGAGATGTGATATCCAACTCCTTCCATTCCAATCCTGGACCCTTCCTATAGCATGAGATGTGATATCTCAATGCTTATACCAAACCTGAGACCCTTCCTATAGCATGAGATGTGATATCCAACTCCTTCCCATTCCAATCCTGAGACCCTTCCTATAGCCTGAGATGTGATATCTCAATGCCTCTAATACCAAACCTGAGATCCTTCCTCTAACATGAAATGTGATATCCAACTCCTTCACTTTCCAAACCTGAGAGCCTATCTATAGCATGAGATGTGATATCCAAGTCCTTCCCATTCCAATCCTTAGACCCTTCCTACAGCATGCAATATGATATCTCAATGATTCTAATAAAAAACCTGAGACCCGTCCTATAACATGAGATGGGATATCCAACTCCTTCCCATTCCAATCCTGAGACACTTCCGATAGCAGAGATGTGATATCTCAATGTTTATACCAAACCTGAGACCCTTCCTATAACATGAGATGTGATATCCAACTCCTTCCCGTTCCAAACCTGAGACCCTTCCTTTAGCATGAGATGTGATATCCAGCTCCTTCCCATTCCAATCCTGAGACACTTCCGATAGCATGAGAAGTGATATCTCAATGCTTCTAATATCAAAACTGAGACCCTCCCTATAGCATGATATGTGATATCTAAGTCCTTCCCATTCCAATCCTGAGACCCTTCCTATAGCATGAGATGTGATATCTCAATGCTTCTACCAAACCTGAGACCCTTCCTTTAGCATGAGATGTGATATCCAACTCCTTCCCATTCCAATCCTGAGACCCTTCCTATAGCATGAGAGGTGATATCTCAATACTTCTAATACCAAACCTGAGATCCTTCCGATAACATAAGATGTGATATCTCAATACTTCTAATACCAAACCTGAGATCCATCCTATAACATGAGATGTGATATCCAAATCCTTCCCCTTCCAAACCTGAGACCCTCCCTTTAGCATGAGATGTGATATCCAACTCCTTCCCATTCCAATCCTGAGACCCTTCTGATAGCATAAGATATGATATCTCAATGCTTCTATACCAAACCTGAGATCCTTCCGATAGCATGAGATGTGATATCTCAATACTTCTAATACCAAACCTGAGATCCTTCCTATAACATGAGATGTGATATCCAAATCCTTATCTTCCAAACCTGAGACCCTCCCTTTAGCATGAGATGTGATATCCAACTCCTTCCCATTCCAATCCTGAGACTCTTCTGATAGCATAAGATATGATATCTCAATGCTTCTATACCAAACCTGAGATCCTTCTGATAGCATGAGATGTGATATCTCAATACTTCTAATACCAAACCTGAGATCCTACCTCTAACATGAAATGTGATATCCAACTCTTTCCCCTTGCAAACCTGAGAGCCTTCCTATAGCATGAGATGTGATATCCAAGTCCTTCCCATTCCAATCCTGAGACCCTTCCTATAACATGAGATGTGATATCCAACTCCTTCCCATTCCAACCTGAGACCCTCCCTTTAGCATGAGATGTGATATCCAACTCCTTCCCATTCCAATCCTGAGACTCTTCTGATAGCATAAGATATGATATCTCAATGCTTCTATACCAAACCTGAGATCCTTCTGATAGCATGAGATGTGATATCTCAATACTTCTAATACCAAACCTGAGACCCGTCCTATAACATGAGATGTGATATCCAAATCCTTCCCCTTCCAAACCTTAGACCCTTCCTTTATCATGAGATGTGATAGCCAACTCCTTCCCATTCCAATCTTGAGACCCTTCCGATATCATGAAATGTGATATCTCAATGCTTCTAATATCAAACTTGAGACCCTCCCTATAACATGAGATGGGAATATCCAACTCCTTCCCATTCCAATCCTGAGACCCTTCCGATAGCAGAGATGTGATATCTCAATGCTTATACCAAACCTGAGATCCTTCCTATAACATGAGATGTGATATCCAACTCCTTCCCATTCCAATCCTGAGACACTTCCTATAGCATGAGATGTGATATCTCACTGTTTATACCAAACCTGAGACCCTTCCTATAGCATGAGATGTGATATCCAACTCCTTCCCATTCCAATCCTGAGACCCTTCCTATAGCATGAGATGTGATATCTCAATGCTTCTAATATCAAACTTGAGACCCTCCCTATAGCATGAGATGTGATACCCAAGTCCTTCCCATTCCAATCCTGAGACACTTCCTATAGCATGAGATGTGATATCTCAATGCTTCTAATACCAAACCTGAGACTCTTCCTATAACATGAGATGGGATATCCAACTCCTTTCCATTCCAATCCTGAGACCCTTTCGATAGCAGAGATGTGATATCTCAATGTTTATACCAAACCTGAGACCCTCCCTACGGCATGAGATGTCATATACAACTCCTTCCCATTCCAATCCTGAGACCCTTCCTATAGCATGAGATGTGATATCCAACTCCTTCCCATTCCAATCCTGAGACCCTTCCTATAGCATGAGATGTGATGTCTCAATGCTTCTAATACCAAACCTGAGATCCTTCCTATAACATGAGATGTGATATCCAACTCCTTCCATTCCAATCCTGAGACCCTTCCTATAGCATGAGATGTGATATCTCAAGACCCTTCCTATAGCATGAGATGTGATATCCAACTCCTTCCCATTCCAATCCTGAGACCCTTCCTATAGCCTGAGATGTGATATCTGAATGCCTCTAATACCAAACCTGAGATCCTTCCTCTAACATGAAATGTGATATCCAACTCCTTCCCTTTCCAAACCTAAGAGCCTATCTATAGCATGAGATGTGATATCCAGGTCCTTCCCATTCCAATCCTTAGACCCTTCCTACAGCATGCAATATGATATCTCAATGATTCTAATAACAAACCTGAGACCCGTCCTATAGCATGAGATATGATATCCAAGTCCTTCCCATTCCAATCCTGAGACCCTTCCTATAACATGAAATGTGATATCCAACTCCTTCCCATTCCAACCTGAGACCCTTCCTATAGCATGAGATGTGATATCTCAATGCTTATACCAAACCTGAGATCCTTCCTATAACATGAGATGTGATATCCAACTCCTTCCCATTCCAATCCTGAGACACTTCCTATAGCATGAGATGTGATATCTCACTGCTTATACCAAACCTGAGACCCTTCCCATAGCATGAGATGTGATATCCAACTCCTTCCCATTCCAATCCTCAGACCCTTCCTATAGCATGAGATGTGATATCTCAATGCTTCTAATATCAAACTTGAGACCCTACCTATAGCATGAGATGTGATATCCAAGTCCTTCCCATTCCAATCCTGAGACACTTCCTATAGCATGAGATGTGATATCCAACTCCTTCCCATTCCAATCCTGAGACCCTTCCTATAACATGAAATGTGATATCCAACTCCTTCCCATTCCAACCTGAGACCCTTCCTATAGCATGAGATGTGATATCTCAATGCTTATACCAAACCTGAGATCCTTCCTATAACATGAGATGTGATATCCAACTCCTTCCCATTCCAATCCTGAGACACTTCCTATAGCATGAGATGTGATATCTCACTGCTTATACCAAACCTGAGACCCTTCCCATAGCATGAGATGTGATATCCAACTCCTTCCCATTCCAATCCTCAGACCCTTCCTATAGCATGAGATGTGATATCTCAATGCTTCTAATATCAAACTTGAGACCCTACCTATAGCATGAGATGTGATATCCAAGTCCTTCCCATTCCAATCCTGAGACACTTCCTATAGCATGAGATGTGATATCCAACTCCTTCCCATTCCAATCCTGAGACCCTTCCTATAGCATGAGATATGATATCTCAATACTTCTAATACCAAATGTGAGATCCTTCCGATAACATGAGATGTGATATCCAAATCCTTCCCATTCCAATCCTGAGACCCTTCTGATAGCATGAGATGTGATATCTCAATGCTTCTAATATCAAACTTGAGACCCTACCTATAGCATGAGATGTGATATCCAAGTCCTTCCCATTCCAATCCTGAGACACTTCCTATAGCATGAGATGTGATATCTCAATGCTTCTAATACCAAACCTGAGACTCTTCCTATAACATGAGATGTGATATCCAACTCCTTCCCATTCCAATCCTGAGACCCTTCCTATAGCATGAGATGTGATGTCTCAATGCTTCTAATACCAAACCTGAGATCCTTCCTATAACATGAGATGTGATATCCAACTCCTTCCATTCCAATCCTGGACCCTTCCTATAGCATGAGATGTGATATCTCAATGCTTATACCAAACCTGAGACCCTTCCTATAGCATGAGATGTGATATCCAACTCCTTCCCATTCCAATCCTGAGACCCTTCCTATAGCCTGAGATGTGATATCTCAATGCCTCTAATACCAAACCTGAGATCCTTCCTCTAACATGAAATGTGATATCCAACTCCTTCACTTTCCAAACCTGAGAGCCTATCTATAGCATGAGATGTGATATCCAAGTCCTTCCCATTCCAATCCTTAGACCCTTCCTACAGCATGCAATATGATATCTCAATGATTCTAATAAAAAACCTGAGACCCGTCCTATAACATGAGATGGGATATCCAACTCCATCCCATTCCAATCCTGAGACACTTCCGATAGCAGAGATGTGATATCTCAATGTTTATACCAAACCTGAGACCCTTCCTATAACATGAGATGTGATATCCAACTCCTTCCCGTTCCAAACCTGAGACCCTTCCTTTAGCATGAGATGTGATATCCGGCTCCTTCCCATTCCAATCCTGAGACACTTCCGATAGCATGAGATGTGATATCTCAATGCTTCTAATATCAAAACTGAGACCCTCCCTATAGCATGATATGTGATATCTAAGTCCTTCCCATTCCAATCCTGAGACCCTTCCTATAGCATGAGATGTGATATCTCAATGCTTCTACCAAACCTGAGACCCTTCCTTTAGCATGAGATGTGATATCCAACTCCTTCCCATTCCAATCCTGAGACCCTTCCTATAGCATGAGAGGTGATATCTCAATACTTCTAATACCAAACCTGAGATCCTTCCGATAACATGAGATGTGATATCTCAATACTTCTAATACCAAACCTGAGATCCATCCTATAACATGAGATGTGATATCCAAATCCTTCCCCTTCCAAACCTGAGACCCTCCCTTTAGCATGAGATGTGATATCCAACTCCTTCCCATTCCAATCCTGAGACCCTTCTGATAGCATAAGATATGATATCTCAATGCTTCTATACCAAACCTGAGATCCTTCCGATAGCATGAGATGTGATATCTCAATACTTCTAATACCAAACCTGAGATCCTTCCTATAACATGAGATGTGATATCCAAATCCTTATCTTCCAAACCTGAGACCCTCCCTTTAGCATGAGATGTGATATCCAACTCCTTCCCATTCCAATCCTGAGACCCTTCTGATAGCATAAGATATGATATCTCAATGCTTCTATACCAAACCTGAGATCCTTCTGATAGCATGAGATGTGATATCTCAATACTTCTAATACCAAACCTGAGATCCTACCTCTAACATGAAATGTGATATCCAACTTTTTCCCCTTGCAAACCTGAGAGCCTTCCTATAGCATGAGATGTGATATCCAAGTCCTTCCCATTCCAATCCTGAGACCCTTCCTATAACATGAGATGTGATATCCAACTCCTTCCCATTCCAACCTGAGACCCTTCCTATAGCATGAGATGGGATATCCAACTCCTTCCAAATCCAATCCCGATACCCTTCCGATAGCATGAGATCTGATATCCCAATGCTTCTACCAAACCTGAGACCCATACTATGGCATGAGATGTGATATCAAACTCCTTCCCATTCTAATCCTGAGACCCTTCCTATAGCTTGAGATGTGATATCCAACTCCTTCCCATTCCAATTCTGAGACCCTTCCTATACCATGAGACTTGATATCTCAATGCTTCTAATACCAAACCTGAGACCCGTCCTATAACATGAGATGTGATATCCAAATCCTTCCCCTTCCAAACCTTAGACCCTTCCTTTATCATGAGATGTGATAGCCAACTCCTTCCCATTCCAATCTTGAGACCCTTCCGATATCATGAAATGTGATATCTCAATGCTTCTAATATCAAACTTGAGACCCTCCCTATAACATGAGATGGGAATATCCAACTCCTTCCCATTCCAATCCTGAGACCCTTCCTATAGCATGAGATATGATATCTCAATACTTCTAATACCAAACGTGAGATCCTTCCGATAACATGAGATGTGATATCCAAATCCTTCCCATTCCAATCCTGAGACCCTTCTGATAGCATGAGATGTGATATCTCAATGCTTCTAATACCAAACCTGAGATCCTTCCGATAGCATGAGATGTGATATCTCAATGCTTCTAATACCAAACCTGAGATCCTTCCTATAACATGAGATGTGATATCCAAATCCTTCCCCTTCCAAACCTGAGACCCTCTCTTTAGCATGAGATGTGATATCCAACTCCTTCCCATTCCATTCCTGAGACCCTTCTGATAGCATGAGATGTGATATCTCAATGCCTCTAATGCCAAACCTGAGATCCTACCTCTAACATGAAATGTGATATCCAACTCTTTCCCCTTCCAAACCTGAGAGCCTTCCTATAGCATGAGATGTGATATCCAAGTCCTTCCCATTCCAATCCTGAGACCCTTCCTATAGCTTGAGATGTGATATCCAACTCCTTCCCATTCCAATTCTGAGACCCTTCCTATACTCTGAGACTTGATATCTCAATGCTTCTAATACCAAACCTGAGACCCGTAATATAACATGAGATGTGATATCCAAATCCTTCCCCTTCCAAAACTTAGACCCTTCCTTTATCATGAGATGTGATATCCAACTCCTTCCCATTCCAATCCTGAGACCCTTCCGATATCATGAGATGTGATATCTCAAAGCTTCTAATATCAAACTTGAGACCCTCCCTATAGCATGAGATGTGATATCCAAGTCCTTCCCATTCCAATCCTGAGACCCTTCCTATAGCATGAGATGTGATATCTCAATGCTTCTAATACCAAACCTGAGACCCTTCCTATAACATGAGATGGGAATATCCAACTCCTTCCCATTCCAATCCTGAGACCCTTCCGATAGCAGAGATGTGATATCTCAATGCTTATACCAAACCTGAGACCCTTCCTATGGCATGAGATGTGATATCCAACTCCTTGCCATTCAAATCCTGAGACCCTTCCTATAGCATGAGAAGGGATATCCAACTCCTTCCCAATCCAATCCTGAGACCCTTCCGATAGCAGAGACGTGATATCTCAATGCTTCTACCAAACCTGAGACCCTTCCTTTAGCATGAGATGTGATATCCAAATCCTTCACATTCCAATCCTGAGACCCTTCCTATAGCATGAGATGTGATATCTCAATGCTTCTAATACCAAACCTGAGATCCTTCCTATAACATGAGATGTGATATCCAATTCCTTCCCATTCCAAACCTGAGACCCTTCCTATTGGATGAGTTGTGAAATCCAACTCCTTCCCATTCCAACCCTGAGACCCTTCCTATAGCATGAGATGTGATGTCTCAATGCTTCTAATACCAAACCTGAGATCCTTCCTATAACATGAGATGTGATATCCAACTCCTTCCATTCCAATCCTGAGACCCGTCCTATAGCATGAGATGTGATATCTCAATGCTTATACCAAACCTGAGACCCTTCCTATAGCATGAGATGTGATATCCAACTACTTCCCATTCCAATCCTGAGACCCTTCCTATAGCATGAGATGTGATATCTCAATGCTTCTAATACCAAACCTGAGATCCTTCCTCTAACATGAAATGTGATATCCAACTCCTTCCCTTTCCAAACCTAAGAGCCTATCTATAGCATGAGATGTGATATCCAGGTCCTTCCCATTCCAATCCTTAGACCCTTCCTACAGCATGCAATATGATATCTCAATGATTCTAATAACAAACCTGAGACCCGTCCTATAGCATGAGATATGATATCCAAGTCCTTCCCATTCCAATCCTGAGACCCTTCCTATAACATGAAATGTGATATCCAACTCCTTCCCATTCCAACCTGAGACCCTTCCTATAGCATGAGATGGGATATCCAACTTCTTCCAAATCCAATACTGATACCCTTCCGATAGCATGAGATGTGATATCCCAATGCTTCTACCAAACCTGAGACCCATACTATGGCATGAGATGTGATATCAAACTCCTTCCCATTCCAATCCTGAGACCCTTCCTATAGCTTGAGGTGTGATATCCAACTCCTTCCCATTCCAATTCTGAGACCCTTCTTATACCATGAGACTTGATATCTCAATGCTTCTAATACCAAACCTGAGACCCGTCCTATAACATGAGATGTGATATACAAATGCTTCCCCTTCCAAACCTTAGACCCTTCCTTTATCATGAGATGTGATAGCCAACTCCTTCCCATTCCAATCTTGAGACCCTTCCGATATCATGAAATGTGATATCTCAATGCTTCTAATATCAAACTTGAGACCCTCCCTATAACATGAGATGGGAATATCCAACTCCTTCCCATTCCAATCCTGAGACCCTTCCGATAGCAGAGATGTGATATCTCAATGCTTATACCAAACCTGAGATCCTTCCTATAACATGAGATGTGTAATCCAACTCCTTCCCATTCCAATCCTGAGACACTTCCTATAGCATGAGATGTGATATCTCACTGCTTATACCAAACCTGAGACCCTTCCTATAGCATGAGATGTGATATCCAACTCCTTCCCATTCCAATCCTGAGACCCTTCCTATAGCATGAGATGTGATATCTCAATGCTTCTAATATCAAACTTGAGACCCTCCCTATAGCATGAGATGTGATACCCAAGTCCTTCCCATTCCAATCCTGAGACACTTCCTATAGCATGAGATGTGATATCCAACTGCTTCCCATTCCAATCCTGAGACCCTTCCTATAGCATGAGATGTGATATCTCTATGCTTCTAATACCAAACCTGAGATCCTTCCTCTAACATGAAATGTGATATCCAACTCCTTCCCTTTCCAAACCTAAGAGCCTATCTATAGCATGAGATGTGATATCCAAGTCCTTCACATTCCAACCCTTAGACCCTTCCTACAGCATGCAATATGATATCTCAATGATTCTAATAACAAACCTGAGACCCGTCCTATAACATTAGATGGGATATCCAACTCCTTCCCATTCCAATCCTGAGACTCTTCCGATAGCAGAGATGTGATATCTCAATGCTTATACCAAACCTGAGATCCTTCCTATAACATGAGATGTGATATCCAACTCCTTCCCATTCCAATCCTGAGACACTTCCTATAGCATGAGATGTGATATCCAACTCCTTCCCATTCCAATTCTGAGACCCTTCCTATACTATGAGACTTGATATCTCAATGCTTCTAATACCAAACCTGAGACCCGTATTATAACATGAGATGTGATATCCAAATCCTTCCCCTTCCAAACCTTAGACCCTTCCTTTATCATGAGATGTGATATCCAACTCCTTCCCATTCCAATCCTGAGACCCTTCCGATATCATGAGATGTGATATCTCAAAGCTTCTAATTTCAAACTTGAGACCCTCCCTATAGCATGAGATGTGATATCCAAGTCCTTCCCATTCCAATCCTGAGACCCTTCCTATAGCATGAGATGTGATATCTCAATGCTTATACCAAACCTGAGACCCTTCCTATAGCATGAGATGTGATATCCAACTGCTTCCCATTCCAATCCTGAGACCCTTCCTATAGCATGAGATGTGATATCTCTATGCTTCTAATACCAAACCTGAGATCCTTCCTCTAACATGAAATGTGATATCCAACTCCTTCCCTTTCCAAACCTAAGAGCCTATCTATAGCATGAGATGTGATATCCAAGTCCTTCACATTCCAACCCTTAGACCCTTCCTACAGCATGCAATATGATATCTCAATGATTCTAATAACAAACCTGAGACCCGTCCTATAACATGAGATGTGATATCCAACTCCTTCCCATTCCAATCCTGAGACTCTTCCGATAGCAGAGATGTGATATCTCAATGCTTATACCAAACCTGAGACCCTTCCTGTAACATGAGATGTGATATCCAAATCCTTCCCGTTCCAAACCTGAGACCCTTCCTTTAGCATGAGATGTGATATCCAGCTCCTTCCCATTCCAATCCTGAGACACTTCCGATAGCATGAGATGTGATATCTCAATGCTTCTAATATCAAAACTGAGACCCTCCCTATAGCATGATATGTGATATCTAAGTCCTTCCCATTCCAATCCTGAGACCCTCCCTATAGCATGAGATGTGATATCCAACTCCTTCCCATTCCAATCCTGAGACCCTTCCTATAGCATGAGATATGATATCTCAATACTTCTAATACCAAACGTGAGATCCTTCCGATAACATGAGATGTGATATCCAAATCCTTCCCCTTCCAAACCTGAGACCCTCCCTTTAGCATGAGATGTGATATCCAACTCCTTCCTATTCCAATCCTGAGACTCTTCTGATAGCATGAGATGTGATATCTCAATGCTTCTAATACCAAACCTGAGATCCTTCTGATAGCATGAGATGTGATATCTCAATACTTCTAATACCAAACCTGAGATCCTACCTCTAACATGAAATGTGATATCCAACTTTTTCCCCTTGCAAACCTGAGAGACTTCCTATAGCATGAGATGTGATATCCAAGTCCTTCCCATTCCAATCCTGAGACCCTTCCTATAACATGAGATGTGATATCCAACTCCTTCCCATTCCAACCTGAGACCCTTCCTATAGCATGAGATGGGATATCCAACTCCTTCCAAATCCAATCCCGGTACCCTTCCGATAGCATGAGATCTGATATCCCAATGCTTCTACCAAACCTGAGACCCATACTATGGCATGAGATGTGATATCAAACTCCTTCCCATTCTAATCCTGAGACCCTTCCTATAGCTTGAGATGTGATATCCAACTCCTTCCCATTCCAATTCTGAGACCCTTCCTATACCATGAGACTTGATATCTCAATGCTTCTAATACCAAACCTGAGACCCGTCCTATAACATGAGATGTGATATCCAAATCCTTCCCCTTCCAAACCTTAGACCCTTCCTTTATCATGAGATGTGATAGCCAACTCCTTCCCATTCCAATCTTGAGACCCTTCCGATATCATGAAATGTGATATCTCAATGCTTCTAATATCAAACTTGAGACCCTCCCTATAACATGAGATGGGAATATCCAACTCCTTCCCATTCCAATCCTGAGAACCTTCCTATAGCATGAGATATGATATCTCAATACTTCTAATACCAAACGTGAGATCCTTCCGATAACATGAGATGTGATATCCAAATCCTTCCCATTCCAATCCTGAGACCCTTCTGATAGCATGAGATGTGATATCTCAATGCTTCTAATACCAAACCTGAGATCCTTCCGATAGCATGAGATGTGATATCTCAATGCTTCTAATACCAAACCTGAGATCCTTCCTATAACATGAGATGTGATATCCAAATCCTTCCCCTTCCAAACCTGAGACCCTCTCTTTAGCATGAGATGTGATATCCAACTCCTTCCCATTCCATTCCTGAGACCCTTCTGATAGCATGAGATGTGATATCTCAATGCCTCTAATGCCAAACCTGAGATCCTACCTCTAACATGAAATGTGATATCCAACTCTTTCCCCTTCCAAACCTGAGAGCCTTCCTATAGCATGAGATGTGATATCCAAGTCCTTCCCATTCCAATCCTGAGACCCTTCCTATAGCTTGAGATGTGATATCCAACTCCTTCCCATTCCAATTCTGAGACCCTTCCTATACTCTGAGACTTGATATCTCAATGCTTCTAATACCAAACCTGAGACCCGTAATATAACATGAGATGTGATATCCAAATCCTTCCCCTTCCAAAACTTAGACCCTTCCTTTATCATGAGATGTGATATCCAACTCCTTCCCATTCCAATCCTGAGACCCTTCCGATATCATGAGATGTGATATCTCAAAGCTTCTAATATCAAACTTGAGACCCTCCCTATAGCATGAGATGTGATATCCAAGTCCTTCCCATTCCAATCCTGAGACCCTTCCTATAGCATGAGATGTGATATCTCAATGCTTCTAATACCAAACCTGAGATCCTTCCTATAACATGAGATGTGATATCCAATTCCTTCCCATTCCAAACCTGAGACCCTTCCTATTGGATGAGTTGTGATATCCAACTCCTTCCCATTCCAACCCTGAGACCCTTCCTATAGCATGAGATGTGATGTCTCAATGCTTCTAATACCAAACCTGAGATCCTTCCTATAACATGAGATGTGATATCCAACTCCTTCCATTCCAATCCTGAGACCCGTCCTATAGCATGAGATGTGATATCTCAATGCTTATACCAAACCTGAGACCCTTCCTCTAGCATGAGATGTGATATCCAACTACTTCCCATTCCAATCCTGAGACACTTCCTATAGCATGAGATGTGATATCTCAATGCTTCTAATACCAAACCTGAGATCCTTCCTCTAACATGAAATGTGATATCCAACTCCTTCCCTTTCCAAACCTAGGAGCCTATCTATAGCATGAGATGTGATATCCAGGTCCTTCCCATTCCAATCCTTAGACCCTTCCTACAGCATGCAATATGATATCTCAATGATTCTAATAACAAACCTGAGACCCGTCCTATAGCATGAGATATGATATCCAAGTCCTTCCCATTCCAATCCTGAGACCCTTCCTATAACATGAAATGTGATATCCAACTCCTTCCCATTCCAACCTGAGACCCTTCCTATAGCATGAGATGGGATATCCAACTTCTTCCAAATCCAATACTGATACCCTTCCGATAGCATGAGATGTGATATCCCAATGCTTCTACCAAACCTGAGACCCATACTATGGCATGAGATGTGATATCAAACTCCTTCCCATTCCAATCCTGAGACCCTTCCTATAGCTTGAGGTGTGATATGCAACTCCTTCCCATTCCAATTCTGAGACCCTTCTTATACCATGAGACTTGATATCTCAATGCTTCTAATACCAAACCTGAGACCCGTCCTATAACATGAGATGTGATATCCAAATGCTTCCCCTTCCAAACCTTAGACCCTTCCTTTATCATGAGATGTGATAGCCAACTCCTTCCCATTCCAATCTTGAGACCCTTCCGATATCATGAAATGTGATATCTCAATGCTTCTAATATCAAACTTGAGACCCTCCCTATAACATGAGATGGGAATATCCAACTCCTTCCCATTCCAATCCTGAGACCCTTCCGATAGCAGAGATGTGATATCTCAATGCTTATACCAAACCTGAGATCCTTCCTATAACATGAGATGTGTAATCCAACTCCTTCCCATTCCAATCCTGAGACACTTCCTATAGCATGAGATGTGATATCTCACTGCTTATACCAAACCTGAGACCCTTCCTATGGCATGAGATGTGATATCCAACTCCTTCCCATTCCAATCCTGAGACCCTTCCTATAGCATGAGATGTGATATCTCAATGCTTCTAATATCAAACTTGAGACCCTCCCTATAGCATGAGATGTGATACCCAAGTCCTTCCCATTCCAATCCTGAGACACTTCCTATAGCATGAGATGTGATATCCAACTGCTTCCCATTCCAATCCTGAGACCCTTCCTATAGCATGAGATGTGATATCTCTATGCTTCTAATACCAAACCTGAGATCCTTCCTCTAACATGAAATGTGATATCCAACTCCTTCCCTTTCCAAACCTAAGAGCCTATCTATAGCATGAGATGTGATATCCAAGTCCTTCACATTCCAACCCTTAGACCCTTCCTACAGCATGCAATATGATATCTCAATGATTCTAATAACAAACCTGAGACCCGTCCTATAACATGAGATGGGATATCCAACTCCTTCCCATTCCAATCCTGAGACTCTTCCGATAGCAGAGATGTGATATCTCAATGCTTATACCAAACCTGAGATCCTTCCTATAACATGAGATGTGATATCCAACTCCTTCCCATTCCAATCCTGAGACACTTCCTATAGCATGAGATGTGATATCCAACTCCTTCCCATTCCAATTCTGAGACCCTTCCTATACTATGAGACTTGATATCTCAATGCTTCTAATACCAAACCTGAGACCCGTATTATAACATGAGATGTGATATCCAAATCCTTCCCCTTCCAAACCTTAGACCCTTCCTTTATCATGAGATGTGATATCCAAGTCCTTCCCATTCCAATCCTGAGACCCTTCCTATAGCATGAGATGTGATATCTCAATGCTTATACCAAACCTGAGACCCTTCCTATAGCATGAGATGTGATATCCAACTGCTTCCCATTCCAATCCTGAGACCCTTCCTATAGCATGAGATGTGATATCTCTATGCTTCTAATACCAAACCTGAGATCCTTCCTCTAACATGAAATGTGATATCCAACTCCTTCCCTTTCCAAACCTAAGAGCCTATCTATAGCATGAGATGTGATATCCAAGTCCTTCACATTCCAACCCTTAGACCCTTCCTACAGCATGCAATATGATATCTCAATGATTCTAATAACAAACCTGAGACCCGTCCTATAACATGAGATGTGATATCCAACTCCTTCCCATTCCAATCCTGAGACTCTTCCGATAGCAGAGATGTGATATCTCAATGCTTATACCAAACCTGAGACCCTTCCTGTAACATGAGATGTGATATCCAAATCCTTCCCGTTCCAAACCTGAGACCCTTCCTTTAGCATGAGATGTGATATCCAGCTCCTTCCCATTCCAATCCTGAGACACTTCCGATAGCATGAGATGTGATATCTCAATGCTTCTAATATCAAAACTGAGACCCTCCCTATAGCATGATATGTGATATCTAAGTCCTTCCCATTCCAATCCTGAGACCCTCCCTATAGCATGAGATGTGATATCCAACTCCTTCCCATTCCAATCCTGAGACCCTTCCTATAGCATGAGATATGATATCTCAATACTTCTAATACCAAACGTGAGATCCTTCCGATAACATGAGATGTGATATCCAAATCCTTCCCCTTCCAAACCTGAGACCCTCCCTTTAGCATGAGATGTGATATCCAACTCCTTCCTATTCCAATCCTGAGACTCTTCTGATAGCATGAGATGTGATATCTCAATGCTTCTAATACCAAACCTGAGATCCTTCTGATAGCATGAGATGTGATATCTCAATACTTCTAATACCAAACCTGAGATCCTACCTCTAACATGAAATGTGATATCCAACTTTTTCCCCTTGCAAACCTGAGAGACTTCCTATAGCATGAGATGTGATATCCAAGTCCTTCCCATTCCAATCCTGAGACCCTTCCTATAACATGAGATGTGATATCCAACTCCTTCCCATTCCAACCTGAGACCCTTCCTATAGCATGAGATGGGATATCCAACTCCTTCCAAATCCAATCCCGGTACCCTTCCGATAGCATGAGATCTGATATCCCAATGCTTCTACCAAACCTGAGACCCATACTATGGCATGAGATGTGATATCAAACTCCTTCCCATTCTAATCCTGAGACCCTTCCTATAGCTTGAGATGTGATATCCAACTCCTTCCCATTCCAATTCTGAGACCCTTCCTATACCATGAGACTTGATACCTCAATGCTTCTAATACCAAACCTGAGACCCGTCCTATAACATGAGATGTGATATCCAAATCCTTCCCCTTCCAAACCTTAGACCCTTCCTTTATCATGAGATGTGATAGCCAACTCCTTCCCATTCCAATCTTGAGACCCTTCCGATATCATGAAATGTGATATCTCAATGCTTCTAATATCAAACTTGAGACCCTCCCTATAACATGAGATGGGAATATCCAACTCCTTCCCATTCCAATCCTGAGACCCTTCCTATAGCATGAGATATGATATCTCAATACTTCTAATACCAAACGTGAGATCCTTCCGATAACATGAGATGTGATATCCAAATCCTTCCCATTCCAATCCTGAGACCCTTCTGATAGCATGAGATGTGATATCTCAATGCTTCTAATACCAAACCTGAGATCCTTCCGATAGCATGAGATGTGATATCTCAATGCTTCTAATACCAAACCTGAGATCCTTCCTATAACATGAGATGTGATATCCAAATCCTTCCCCTTCCAAACCTGAGACCCTCTCTTTAGCATGAGATGTGATATCCAACTCCTTCCCATTCCATTCCTGAGACCCTTCTGATAGCATGAGATGTGATATCTCAATGCCTCTAATGCCAAACCTGAGATCCTACCTCTAACATGAAATGTGATATCCAACTCTTTCCCCTTCCAAACCTGAGAGCCTTCCTATAGCATGAGATGTGATATCCAAGTCCTTCCCATTCCAATCCTGAGACCCTTCCTATAGCTTGAGATGTGATATCCAACTCCTTCCCATTCCAATTCTGAGACCCTTCCTATACTCTGAGACTTGATATCTCAATGCTTCTAATACCAAACCTGAGACCCGTAATATAACATGAGATGTGATATCCAAATCCTTCCCCTTCCAAAACTTAGACCCTTCCTTTATCATGAGATGTGATATCCAACTCCTTCCCATTCCAATCCTGAGACCCTTCCGATATCATGAGATGTGATATCTCAAAGCTTCTAATATCAAACTTGAGACCCTCCCTATAGCATGAGATGTGATATCCAAGTCCTTCCCATTCCAATCCTGAGACCCTTCCTATAGCATGAGATGTGATATCTCAATGCTTCTAATACCAAACCTGAGATCCTTCCTATAACATGAGATGTGATATCCAATTCCTTCCCATTCCAAACCTGAGACCCTTCCTATTGGATGAGTTGTGATATCCAACTCCTTCCCATTCCAACCCTGAGACCCTTCCTATAGCATGAGATGTGATGTCTCAATGCTTCTAATACCAAACCTGAGATCCTTCCTATAACATGAGATGTGATATCCAACTCCTTCCATTCCAATCCTGAGACCCGTCCTATAGCATGAGATGTGATATCTCAATGCTTATACCAAACCTGAGACCCTTCCTCTAGCATGAGATGTGATATCCAACTACTTCCCATTCCAATCCTGAGACACTTCCTATAGCATGAGATGTGATATCTCAATGCTTCTAATACCAAACCTGAGATCCTTCCTCTAACATGAAATGTGATATCCAACTCCTTCCCTTTCCAAACCTAGGAGCCTATCTATAGCATGAGATGTGATATCCAGGTCCTTCCCATTCCAATCCTTAGACCCTTCCTACAGCATGCAATATGATATCTCAATGATTCTAATAACAAACCTGAGACCCGTCCTATAGCATGAGATATGATATCCAAGTCCTTCCCATTCCAATCCTGAGACCCTTCCTATAACATGAAATGTGATATCCAACTCCTTCCCATTCCAACCTGAGACCCTTCCTATAGCATGAGATGGGATATCCAACTTCTTCCAAATCCAATACTGATACCCTTCCGATAGCATGAGATGTGATATCCCAATGCTTCTACCAAACCTGAGACCCATACTATGGCATGAGATGTGATATCAAACTCCTTCCCATTCCAATCCTGAGACCCTTCCTATAGCTTGAGGTGTGATATGCAACTCCTTCCCATTCCAATTCTGAGACCCTTCTTATACCATGAGACTTGATATCTGAATGCTTCTAATACCAAACCTGAGACCCGTCCTATAACATGAGATGTGATATCCAAATGCTTCCCCTTCCAAACCTTAGACCCTTCCTTTATCATGAGATGTGATAGCCAACTCCTTCCCATTCCAATCTTGAGACCCTTCCGATATCATGAAATGTGATATCTCAATGCTTCTAATATCAAACTTGAGACCCTCCCTATAACATGAGATGGGAATATCCAACTCCTTCCCATTCCAATCCTGAGACCCTTCCGATAGCAGAGATGTGATATCTCAATGCTTATACCAAACCTGAGATCCTTCCTATAACATGAGATGTGTAATCCAACTCCTTCCCATTCCAATCCTGAGACACTTCCTATAGCATGAGATGTGATATCTCACTGCTTATACCAAACCTGAGACCCTTCCTATGGCATGAGATGTGATATCCAACTCCTTCCCATTCCAATCCTGAGACCCTTCCTATAGCATGAGATGTGATATCTCAATGCTTCTAATATCAAACTTGAGACCCTCCCTATAGCATGAGATGTGATACCCAAGTCCTTCCCATTCCAATCCTGAGACACTTCCTATAGCATGAGATGTGATATCCAACTGCTTCCCATTCCAATCCTGAGACCCTTCCTATAGCATGAGATGTGATATCTCTATGCTTCTAATACCAAACCTGAGATCCTTCCTCTAACATGAAATGTGATATCCAACTCCTTCCCTTTCCAAACCTAAGAGCCTATCTATAGCATGAGATGTGATATCCAAGTCCTTCACATTCCAACCCTTAGACCCTTCCTACAGCATGCAATATGATATCTCAATGATTCTAATAACAAACCTGAGACCCGTCCTATAACATGAGATGGGATATCCAACTCCTTCCCATTCCAATCCTGAGACTCTTCCGATAGCAGAGATGTGATATCTCAATGCTTATACCAAACCTGAGATCCTTCCTATAACATGAGATGTGATATCCAACTCCTTCCCATTCCAATCCTGAGACACTTCCTATAGCATGAGATGTGATATCCAACTCCTTCCCATTCCAATTCTGAGACCCTTCCTATACTATGAGACTTGATATCTCAATGCTTCTAATACCAAACCTGAGACCCGTATTATAACATGAGATGTGATATCCAAATCCTTCCCCTTCCAAACCTTAGACCCTTCCTTTATCATGAGATGTGATATCCAACTCCTTCCCATTCCAATCCTGAGACCCTTCCGATATCATGAGATGTGATATCTCAAAGCTTCTAATATCAAACTTGAGACCCTCCCTATAGCATGAGATGTGATATCCAAGTCCTTCCCATTCCAATCCTGAGACCCTTCCTATAGCATGAGATGTGATATCTCAATGCTTATACCAAACCTGAGACCCTTCCTATAGCATGAGATGTGATATCCAACTGCTTCCCATTCCAATCCTGAGACCCTTCCTATAGCATGAGATGTGATATCTCTATGCTTCTAATACCAAACCTGAGATCCTTCCTCTAACATGAAATGTGATATCCAACTCCTTCCCTTTCCAAACCTAAGAGCCTATCTATAGCATGAGATGTGATATCCAAGTCCTTCACATTCCAACCCTTAGACCCTTCCTACAGCATGCAATATGATATCTCAATGATTCTAATAACAAACCTGAGACCCGTCCTATAACATGAGATGTGATATCCAACTCCTTCCCATTCCAATCCTGAGACTCTTCCGATAGCAGAGATGTGATATCTCAATGCTTATACCAAACCTGAGACCCTTCCTGTAACATGAGATGTGATATCCAAATCCTTCCCGTTCCAAACCTGAGACCCTTCCTTTAGCATGAGATGTGATATCCAGCTCCTTCCCATTCCAATCCTGAGACACTTCCGATAGCATGAGATGTGATATCTCAATGCTTCTAATATCAAAACTGAGACCCTCCCTATAGCATGATATGTGATATCTAAGTCCTTCCCATTCCAATCCTGAGACCCTCCCTATAGCATGAGATGTGATATCCAACTCCTTCCCATTCCAATCCTGAGACCCGTCCTATAGCATGAGATATGATATCTCAATACTTCTAATACCAAACGTGAGATCCTTCCGATAACATGAGATGTGATATCCAAATCCTTCCCCTTCCAAACCTGAGACCCTCCCTTTAGCATGAGATGTGATATCCAACTCCTTCCTATTCCAATCCTGAGACTCTTCTGATAGCATGAGATGTGATATCTCAATGCTTCTAATACCAAACCTGAGATCCTTCCGATAGCATGAGATGTGATATCTCAATGCTTCTAATACCAAACCTGAGATCCTTCCTATAACATGAGATGTGATATCCAAATCCTTCCCCTTCCAAACCTGAGACCCTCCCTTTAGCATGAGATGTGATATCCAACTCCTTCCCATTCCATTCCTGAGACCCTTCTGATAGCATGAGATGTGATATCTCAATGCCTCTAATACCAAACCTGAGATCCTACCTCTAACATGAAATGTGATATCCAACTCTTTCCCCTTCCAAACCTGAGAGCCTTCCTATAGCATGAGATGTGATATCCAAGTCCTTCCCATTCCAATCCTGAGAACCTTCCTATAGCTTGAGATGTGATATCCAACTCCTTCCCATTCCAATTCTGAGACCCTTCCTATACTATGAGACTTGATATCTCAATGCTTCTAATACCAAACCTGAGACCCGTAATATAACATGAGATGTGATATCCAAATCCTTCCCCTTCCAAACCTTAGACCCTTCCTTTATCATGAGATGTGATATCCAACTCCTTCCCATTCCAATCCTGAGACCCTTCCGATATCATGAGATGTGATATCTCAAAGCTTCTAATATCAAACTTGAGACCCTCCCTATAGCATGAGATGTGATATCCAAGTCCTTCCCATTCCAATCCTGAGACCCTTCCTATAGCATGAGATGTGATATCTCAATGCTTCTAATACCAAACCTGAGACCCTTCCTATAACATGAGATGGGAATATCCAACTCCTTCCCATTCCAATCCTGAGACCCTTCCGATAGCAGAGATGTGATATCTCAATGCTTATACCAAACCTGAGATCCTTCCTATAACATGAGATGTGATATCCAACTCCTTCCCATTCCAATCCTGAGACACTTCCTATAGCATGAGATGTGATATCTCACTGCTTATACCAAACCTGAGACCCTTCCTATAGCATGAGATGTGATATCTCAATGCTTCTAATATCAAACTTGAGACCCTACCTATAGCATGAGATGTGATATCCAAGTCCTTCCCATTCCAATCCTGAGACACTTCCTATAGCATGAGATGTGATATCTCAATGCTTCTAATACCAAACCTGAGACTCTTCCTATAACATGAGATGTGATATCCAACTCCTTCCCATTCCAATCCTGAGACCCTTCCTATAGCATGAGATGTGATGTCTCAATGCTTCTAATACCAAACCTGAGATCCTTCCTATAACATGAGATGTGATATCCAACTCCTTCCATTCCAATCCTGGACCCTTCCTATAGCATGAGATGTGATATCTCAATGCTTATACCAAACCTGAGACCCTTCCTATAGCATGAGATGTGATATCCAACTCCTTCCCATTCCAATCCTGAGACCCTTCCTATAGCCTGAGATGTGATATCTCAATGCCTCTAATACCAAACCTGAGATCCTTCCTCTAACATGAAATGTGATATCCAACTCCTTCCCATTCCAATCCTGAGACACTTCCGATAGCAGAGATGTGATATCTCAATGTTTATACCAAACCTGAGACCCTTCCTATAACATGAGATGTGATATCCAACTTCTTCCCGTTCCAAACCTGAGAGCCTATCTATAGCATGAGATGTGATATCCAAGTCCTTCCCATTCCAATCCTTAGACCCTTCCTACAGCATGCAATATGATATCTCAATGATTCTAATAAAAAACCTGAGACCCGTCCTATAACATGAGATGGGATATCCAACTCCTTCCCATTCCAATCCTGAGACACTTCCGATAGCAGAGATGTGATATCTCAATGTTTATACCAAACCTGAGACCCTTCCTATAACATGAGATGTGATATCCAACTCCTTCCCGTTCCAAACCTGAGACCCTTCCTTTAGCATGAGATGTGATATCCGGCTCCTTCCCATTCCAATCCTGAGACACTTCCGATAGCATGAGATGTGATATCTCAATGCTTCTAATATCAAAACTGAGACCCTCCCTATAGCATGATATGTGATATCTAAGTCCTTCCCATTCCAATCCTGAGACCCTTCCTATAGCATGGGATGTGATATCTCAATGCTTCTACCAAACCTGAGACCCTTCCTTTAGCATGAGATGTGATATCCAACTCCTTCCCATTCCAATCCTGAGACCCTTCCTATAGCATGAGAGGTGATATCTCAATACTTCTAATACCAAACCTGAGATCCTTCCGATAACATGAGATGTGATATCTCAATACTTCTAATACCAAACCTGAGATCCATCCTATAACATGAGATGTGATATCCAAATCCTTCCCCTTCCAAACCTGAGACCCTCCCTTTAGCATGAGATGTGATATCCAACTCCTTCCCATTCCAATCCTGAGACCCTTCTGATAGCATAAGATATGATATCTCAATGCTTCTATACCAAACCTGAGATCCTTCCGATAGCATGAGATGTGATATCTCAATACTTCTAATACCAAACCTGAGATCCTTCCTATAACATGAGATGTGATATCCAAATCCTTATCTTCCAAACCTGAGACCCTCCCTTTAGCATGAGATGTGATATCCAACTCCTTCCCATTCCAATCCTGAGACTCTTCTGATAGCATAAGATATGATATCTCAATGCTTCTATACCAAACCTGAGATCCTTCTGATAGCATGAGATGTGATATCTCAATACTTCTAATACCAAACCTGAGATCCTACCTCTAACATGAAATGTGATATCCAACTTTTTCCCCTTGCAAACCTGAGAGCCTTCCTATAGCATGAGATGTGATATCCAAGTCCTTCCCATTCCAATCCTGAGACCCTTCCTATAACATGAGATGTGATATCCACCTCCTTCCCATTCCAACCTGAGACCCTTCCTATAGCATGAGATGGGATATCCAACTCCTTCCAAATCCAATCCCGATACCCTTCCGATAGCATGAGATCTGATATCCCAATGCTTCTACCAAACCTGAGACCCATACTATGGCATGAGATGTGATATCAAACTCCTTCCCATTCTAATCCTGAGACCCTTCCTATAGCTTGAGATGTGATATCCAACTCCTTCCCATTCCAATTCTGAGACCCTTCCTATACCATGAGACTTGATATCTCAATGCTTCTAATACCAAACCTGAGACCCGTCCTATAACATGAGATGTGATATCCAAATCCTTCCCCTTCCAAACCTTAGACCCTTCCTTTATCATGAGATATGATATCCAACTCCTTCCCATTCCAATCCTGAGACCCTTCCGATATCATGAGATTTGTTATCTCAATGCTTCTAATATCAAACTTGAGACCCTCCCTATAGCATGAGATGTGACATCCAAGTCCTTCCCATTCTAATCCTGAGACCCTTCCTATAGCATGAGATGTGATATCTCTATGCTTCTAATACCAAACCTGAGACCCTTCCTATAACATGAGATGGGATATCCAACTCCTTCCCATTCCAATCCTGAGACCTTTCCGATAGCAGAGATGTGATATCTCAATGCTTATACCAAACCTGAGAACCTTCCTATGGCCTGAGATGTGATATACAACTCCTTCCCATTCCAATCCTGAGACCCTTCCTTTAGCATGAGATGTGATATCTCAATGCTTATACCAAATCTGAGACCCTTCCTATAGCATGAGATGTGATATCCAATTCCTTCCCATTCCAATCCTGAGACCCTTCCTATAGCATGAGATGTGATATCTCAATGCTTATACCAAACCTGAGAGCCTACCTATAGCATGAGATGTGATATCCAAGTCCATCCCATTCCAATCCTTAGACCCTTCCTACAGCATGCGATGTGATATCTCAATGATTCTAATACCAAACCAGAGACTCTTCCTATAACATGAGATGGGATATCCAACTCCTTCCCATTCCAATCCTGAGCCGCTTCCGATAGCAGAGATGTGATATCTCAATGCTTATACCAAACCTGAGACCCTTCCTATAACATGAGATGTGATATCCAACTCCTTCCCGTTCCAAACCTGAGACACTAACTATAGCATATGTGATATCCAACTCCTTCCCATTCCAAACATGAGACCCTTCCTATAGCAAGAAAGTAATATCCAACTCCTACCCATTCCAATCCTGAGACCCTTCCTATAGCAAGAGATGTGATATCCAAATCCTTCCCATTCCAATCCTGAGACCCTTCCTATAACATGAGATGTGATATCCAACTCCTTCCCATTCCAACCTGAGACACTTCCTATAGCATGAGAAGGGATATCCAACTCCTTCCCAATCCAATCCTGAGACCCTTCCGATAGCAGAGATGTGATATCTCAATGCTTATACCAAACCTGAGACCCTTCCTATGGCATGAGATGTGATATCCAACTCCTTGCCATTCAAATCCTGAGACCCTTCCTATAGCATGAGAAGGGATATCCAACTCCTTCCCAATCCAATCCTGAGACCCTTCCGATATCATGAGATTTGTTACCTCAATGCTTCTAATATCAAACTTGAGACCCTCCCTATAGCATGAGATGTGACATCCAAGTCCTTCCCATTCCAATCCTGAGACCCTTCCTATGGCATGAGATGTGATATCTCTATGCTTCTAATACCAAACCTGAGACCCTTCCTATAACATGAGATGGGATATCCAACTCCTTCCCATTCCAATCCTGAGACCTTTCCGATAGCAGAGATGTGATATCTCAATGCTTATACCAAACCTGAGAACCTTCCTATGGCCTGAGATGTGATATACAACTCCTTCCCATTCCAATCCTGAGACCCTTCCTTTAGCATGAGATGTGATATCTCAATGCTTATACCAAATCTGAGACCCTTCCTATAGCATGAGATGTGATATCCAATTCCTTCCCATTCCAATCCTGAGACCCTTCCTATAGCATGAGATGTGATATCTCAATGCTTATACCAAACCTGAGAGCCTACCTATAGCATGAGATGTGATATCCAAGTCCATCCCATTCCAATCCTTAGACCCTTCCTACAGCATGCGATGTGATATCTCAATGATTCTAATACCAAACCAGAGACTCTTCCTATAACATGAGATGGGATATCCAACTCCTTCCCATTCCAATCCTGAGCCGCTTCCGATAGCAGAGATGTGATATCTCAATGCTTATACCAAACCTGAGACCCTTCCTATAACATGAGATGTGATATCCAACTCCTTCCCGTTCCAAACCTGAGACACTAACTATAGCATATGTGATATCCAACTCCTTCCCATTCCAAACATGAGACCCTTCCTATAGCAAGAAAGTAATATCCAACTCCTACCCATTCCAATCCTGAGACCCTTCCTATAGCAAGAGATGTGATATCCAAATCCTTCCCATTCCAATCCTGAGACCCTTCCTATAACATGAGATGTGATATCCAACTCCTTCCCATTCCAACCTGAGACACTTCCTATAGCATGAGAAGGGATATCCAACTCCTTCCCAATCCAATCCTGAGACCCTTCCGATAGCAGAGATGTGATATCTCAATGCTTATACCAAACCTGAGACCCTTCCTATGGCATGAGATGTGATATCCAACTCCTTGCCATTCAAATCCTGAGACCCTTCCTATAGCATGAGAAGGGATATCCAACTCCTTCCCAATCCAATCCTGATACCCTTCCGATAGCAGAGACGTGATATCTCAATGCTTCTACCAAACCTGAGACCCTTCCTTTAGCATGAGATGTGATATCCAAATCCTTCACATTCCAATCCTGAGACCCTTCCTATAGCATGAGATGTGATATCTCAATGCTTCTAATACCAAACCTGAGATCCTTCCTATAACATGAGATGTGATATCCAATTCCTTCCTATTCCAAACCTGAGACCCTTCCTATTGGATGAGATGTGATATCCAACTCCTTCCCATTCCAACCCTGAGACCCTTCCTATAGCATGAGATGTGATGTCTCAATGCTTCTAATACCAAACCTGAGATCCTTCCTATAACATGAGATGTGATATCCAACTCCTTCCATTCCAATCCTGAGACCCGTTCTATAGCATGAGATGTGATATCTCAATGCTTATACCAAACCTGAGACCCTTCCTATAGCATGAGATGTGATATCCAACTGCTTCCCATTTCAATCCTGAGACCCTTCCTATAGCATGAGATGTATTATCTCAATGCTTCTAATACCAAACCTGGGATCCTTCCTATAACATGAGATGTGATATCCAATTCCTTCCTATTCCAAACCTGAGACCCTTCCTATTGGATGAGATGTGATATCCAACTCCTTCCCATTCCAACCCTGAGACCCTTCCTATAGCATGAGATGTGATGTCTCAATGCTTCTAATACCAAACCTGAGATCCTTCCTATAACATGAGATGTGATATCCAACTCCTTCCATTCCAATCCTGAGACCCTTCCTATAGCATGAGATGTGATATCTCAATGCTTCTAATACCAAACCTGAGATCCTTCCTATAACATGAGATGTGATATCCAACTCCTTCCCGTTCCAAACCTGAGACACTAACTATAGCATATGTGATATCCAACTCCTTCCCATTCCAAACATGAGACCCTTCCTATAGCAAGAAAGTAATATCCAACTCCTACCCATTCCAATCCTGAGACCCTTCCTATAGCAAGAGATGTGATATCCAAATCCTTCCCATTCCAATCCTGAGACCCTTCCTATAACATGAGATGTGATATCCAACTCCTTCCCATTCCAACCTGAGACACTTCCTATAGCATGAGAAGGGATATCCAACTCCTTCCCAATCCAATCCTGAGACCCTTCCGATAGCAGAGATGTGATATCTCAATGCTTATACCAAACCTGAGACCCTTCCTATGGCATGAGATGTGATATCCAACTCCTTGCCATTCAAATCCTGAGACCCTTCCTATAGCATGAGAAGGGATATCCAACTCCTTCCCAATCCAATCCTGAGACCCTTCCGATAGCAGAGACGTGATATCTCAATGCTTCTACCAAACCTGAGACCCTTCCTTTAGCATGAGATGTGATATCCAAATCCTTCACATTCCAATCCTGAGACCCTTCCTATAGCATGAGATGTGATATCTCAATGCTTCTAATACCAAACCTGAGATCCTTCCTATAACATGAGATGTGATATCCAATTCCTTCCTATTCCAAACCTGAGACCCTTCCTATTGGATGAGATGTGATATCCAACTCCTTCCCATTCCAACCCTGAGACCCTTCCTATAGCATGAGATGTGATGTCTCAATGCTTCTAATACCAAACCTGAGATCCTTCCTATAACATGAGATGTGATATCCAACTCCTTCCATTCCAATCCTGAGACCCGTCCTATAGCATGAGATGTGATATCTCAATGCTTATACCAAACCTGAGACCCTTCCTATAGCATGAGATGTGATATCCAACTGCTTCCCATTCCAATCCTGAGACCCTTCCTATAGCATGAGATGTGATATCTCAATGCTTCTAATACCAAACCTGAGATCCTTCCTATAACATGAGATGTGATATCCAAATCCTTCCCCTTCCAAACCTGAGACCCTCCCTTTAGCATGAGATGTGATATCCAACTCCTTCCCATTCCATTCCTGAGACCCTTCTGATAGCATGAGATGTGATATCTCAATGCCTCTAATACCAAACCTGAGATCCTACCTCTAACATGAAATGTGATATCCAACTCTTTCCCCTTCCAAACCTGAGAGCCTTCCTATAGCATGAGATGTGATATCCAAGTCCTTCCCATTCCAATCCTGAGACCCTTCCTATAGCTTGAGATGTGATATCCAACTCCTTCCCATTCCAATTCTGAGACCCTTCCTATACTATGAGACTTGATATCTCAATGCTTCTAATACCAAACCTGAGACCCGTAATATAACATGAGATGTGATATCCAAATCCTTCCCCTTCCAAACCTTAGACCCTTCCTTTATCATGAGATGTGATATCCAACTCCTTCCCATTCCAATCCTGAGACCCTTCCGATATCATGAGATGTGATATCTCAAAGCTTCTAATATCAAACTTGAGACCCTCCCTATAGCATGAGATGTGATATCCAAGTCCTTCCCATTCCAATCCTGAGACCCTTCCTATAGCATGAGATGTGATATCTCAATGCTTATACCAAACCTGAGACCCTTCCTATAGCATGAGATGTGATATCCAACTGCTTCCCATTCCAATCCTGAGACCCTTCCTATAGCATGAGATGTGATATCTCTATGCTTCTAATACCAAACCTGAGATCCTTCCTCTAACATGAAATGTGATATCCAACTCCTTCCTTTTTCCAAACCTAAGAGCCTATCTATAGCATGAGATGTGATATCCAAGTCCTTCACATTCCAACCCTTAGACCCTTCCTACAGCATGCAATATGATATCTCAATGATTCTAATAACAAACCTGAGACCCGTCCTAAAACATGAGATGGGATATCCAACTCCTTCCCATTCCCATCCTGAGACTCTTCCGATAGCAGAGATGTGATATCTCAATGCTTATACCAAACCTGAGACCCTTCCTATAACATGAGATGTGATATCCAAATCCTTCCCGTTCCAAACCTGAGACCCTTCCTTTAGCATGAGATGTGATATCCAGCTCCTTCCCATTCCAATCCTGAGACACTTCCGATAGCATGAGATGTGATATCTCAATGCTTCTAATATCAAAACTGAGACCCTCCCTATAGCATGATATGTGATATCTAAGTCCTTCCCATTCCAATCCTGAGACCCTCCCTATAGCATGAGATGTGATATCCAACTCCTTCCCATTCCAATCCTGAGACCCTTCCTATAGCATGAGATATGATATCTCAATACTTCTAATACCAAACGTGAGATCCTTCCGATAACATGAGATGTGATATCCAAATCCTTCCCCTTCCAAACCTGAGACCCTCCCTTTAGCATGAGATGTGATATCCAACTCCTTCCTATTCCAATCCTGAGACTCTTCTGATAGCATGAGATGTGATATCTCAATGCTTCTAATACCAAACCTGAGATCCTTCCGATAGCATGAGATGTGATATCTCAATGCTTCTAATACCAAACCTGAGATCCTTCCTATAACATGAGATGTGATATCCAAATCCTTCCCCTTCCAAACCTGAGACCCTCCCTTTAGCATGAGATGTGATATCCAACTCCTTCCCATTCCACTCCTGAGACCCTTCTGATAGCATGAGATGTGATATCTCAATGCCTCTAATACCAAACCTGAGATCCTACCTCTAACATGAAATGTGATATCCAACTCTTTCCCCTTCCAAACCTGAGAGCCTTCCTATAGCATGAGATGTGATATCCAAGTCCTTCCCATTCCAATCCTGAGACCCTTCCTATAGCTTGAGATGTGATATCCAACTCCTTCCCATTCCAATTCTGAGACCCTTCCTATACTATGAGACTTGATATCTCAATGCTTCTAATACCAAACCTGAGACCCGTAATATAACATGAGATGTGATATCCAAATCCTTCCCCTTCCAAACCTTAGAGCCTTCCTTTATCATGAGATGTGATATCCAACTCCTTCCCATTCCAATCCTGAGACCCTTCCGATATCATGAGATGTGATATCTCAAAGCTTCTAATATCAAACTTGAGACCCTCCCTATAGCATGAGATGTGATATCCAAGTCCTTCCCATTCCAATCCTGAGACCCTTCCTATAGCATGAGATGTGATATCTCAATGCTTCTAATACCAAACCTGAGACCCTTCCTATAACATGAGATGGGAATATCCAACTCCTTCCCATTCCAATCCTGAGACCCTTCCGATAGCAGAGATGTGATATCTCAATGCTTATACCAAACCTGAGATCCTTCCTATAACATGAGATGTGATATCCAACTCCTTCCCATTCTAATCCTGAGACCCTTCCTATAGCTTGAGATGTGATATCCAACTCCTTCCCATTCCAACCTGAGACCCTTCCTATAGCATGAGATGGGATATCCAACTCCTTCCAAATCCAATCCCGATACCCTTCCGATAGCATGAGATCTGATATCCCAATGCTTCTACCAAACCTGAGACCCATACTATGGCATGAGATGTGATATCAAACTCCTTCCCATTCTAATCCTGAGACCCTTCCTATAGCTTGAGATGTGATATCCAACTCCTTCCCATTCCAATTCTGAGACCCTTCCTATACCATGAGACTTGATATCTCAATGCTTCTAATACCAAACCTGAGACCCGTCCTATAACATGAGATGTGATATCCAAATCCTTCCCCTTCCAAACCTTAGACCCTTCCTTTATCATGAGATGTGATAGCCAACTCCTTCCCATTCCAATCTTGAGACCCTTCCGATATCATGAAATGTGATATCTCAATGCTTCTAATATCAAACTTGAGACCCTCCCTATAACATGAGATGGGAATATCCAACTCCTTCCCATTCCAATCCTGAGACCCTTCCGATAGCACAGATGTGATATCTCAATGCTTATACCAAACCTGAGATCCTTCCTATAACATGAGATGTGATATCCAACTCCTTCCCATTCCAATCCTGAGACACTTCCTATAGCATGAGATGTGATATCTCACTGCTTATACCAAACCTGAGACCCTTCCTATAGCATGAGATGTGATATCCAACTCCTTCCCATTCCAATCCTGAGACCCTTCCTATAGCATGAGATGTGATATCTCAATGCTTCTAATATCAAACTTGAGACCCTCCCTATAGCATGAGATGTGATACCCAAGTCCTTCCCATTCCAATCCTGAGACACTTCCTATAGCATGAGATGTGATATCCAACTGCTTCCCATTCCAATCCTGAGACCCTTCCTATAGCATGAGATGTGATATCTCTATGCTTCTAATACCAAACCTGAGATCCTTCCTCTAAAATGAAATGTGATATCCAACTCCTTCCCTTTCCAAACCTAAGAGCCTATCTATAGCATGAGATGTGATATCCAAGTCCTTCACATTCCAACCCTTAGACCCTTCCTACAGCATGCAATATGATATCTCAATGATTCTAATAACAAACCTGAGACCCGTCCTATAACATGAGATGGGATATTCAACTCCTTCCCATTCCAATCCTGAGACTCTTCCGATAGCAGAGATGTGATATCTCAATGCTTATACCAAACCTGAGACCCTTCCTATAACATGAGATGTGATATCCAAATCCTTCCCGTTCCAAACCTGAGACCCTTCCTTTAGCATGAGATGTGATATCCAGCTCCTTCCCATTCCAATCCTGAGACACTTCCGATAGCATGAGATGTGATATCTCAATGCTTCTAATATCAAAACTGAGACCCTCCCTATAGCATGATATGTGATATCTAAGTCCTTCCCATTCCAATCCTGAGACCCTCCCTATAGCATGAGATGTGATATCCAACTCCTTCCCATTCCAATCCTGAGACCCTTCCTATAGCATGAGATATGATATCTCAATACTTCTAATACCAAACGTGAGATCCTTCCGATAACATGAGATGTGATATCCAAATCCTTCCCCTTCCAAACCTGAGACCCTCCCTTTAGCATGAGATGTGATATCCAACTCCTTCCTATTCCAATCCTGAGACTCTTCTGATAGCATGAGATGTGATATCTCAATGCTTCTAATACCAAACCTGAGATCCTTCCGATAGCATGAGATGTGATATCTCAATGCTTCTAATACCAAACCTGAGATCCTTCCTATAACATGAGATGTGATATCCAAATCCTTCCCCTTCCAAACCTGAGACCCTCCCTTTAGCATGAGATGTGATATCCAACTCCTTCCCATTCCATTCCTGAGACCCTTCTGATAGCATGAGATGGGATATCTCAATGCCTCTAATACCAAACCTGAGATCCTACCTCTAACATGAAATGTGATATCCAACTCTTTCCCCTTCCAAACCTGAGAGCCTTCCTATAGCATGAGATGTGATATCCAAGTCCTTCCCATTCCAATCCTGAGACCCTTCCTATAGCTTGAGATGTGATATCCAACTCCTTCCCATTCCAATTCTGAGACCCTTCCTATACTATGAGACTTGATATCTCAATGCTTCTAATACCAAACCTGAGACCCGTAAAATAACATGAGATGTGATATCCAAATCCTTCCCCTTCCAAACCTTAGACCCTTCCTTTATCATGAGATGTGATATCCAACTCCTTCCCATTCCAATCCTGAGACCCTTCCGATATCATGAGATGTGATATATCAAACCTTCTAATATCAAACTTGAGACCCTCCCTATAGCATGAGATGTGATATCCAAGTCCTTCCCATTCCAATCCTGAGACCCTTCCTATAGCATGAGATGTGATATCTCAATGCTTCTAATACCAAACCTGAGACCCTTCTTATAACATGAGATGGGAATATCCAACTCCTTCCCATTCCAATCCTGAGACCCTTCCGATAGCAGAGATGTGATATCTCAATGCTTATACCAAACCTGAGATCCTTCCTATAACATGAGATGTGATATCCAACTCCTTCCCATTCCAATCCTGAGACACTTCCTATAGCATGAGATGTGATATCTCACTGCTTATACCAAACCTGAGACCCTTCCCATAGCATGAGATGTGATATCCAACTCCTTCCCATTCCAATCCTCAGACCCTTCCTATAGCATGAGATGTGATATCTCAATGCTTCTAATATCAAACTTGAGACCCTACCTATAGCATGAGATGTGATATCCAAGTCCTTCCCATTCCAATCCTGAGACACTTCCTATAGCATGAGATGTGATATCTCAATGCTTCTAATACCAAACCTGAGACTCTTCCTATAACATGAGATGGGATATCCAACTCCTTCCCATTCCAATCCTGAGACCCTTTTGATAGCAGAGATGTGATATCTCAATGTTTATACCAAACCTGAGACCCTTCCTACGGCATGAGATGTCATATTCAACTCCTTCCCATTCCAATCCTGAGACCCTTCCTATAGCATGAGATGTGATATCCAACTCCTTCCCATTCCAATCCTGAGACCCTTCCTATAGCATGAGATGTGATGTCTCAATGCTTCTAATACCAAACCTGAGATCCTTCCTATAACATGAGATGTGATATCCAACTCCTTCCATTCCAATCCTGGACCCTTCCTATAGCATGAGATGTGATATCTCAATGCTTATACCAAACCTGAGACCCTTCCTATAGCATGAGATGTGATATCCAACTCCTTCCCATTCCAATCCTGAGACCCTTCCTATAGCCTGAGATGTGATATCTGAATGCCTCTAATACCAAACCTGAGATCCTTCCTCTAACATGAAATGTGATATCCAACTCCTTCACTTTCCAAACCTGAGAGCCTATCTATAGCATGAGATGTGATATCCAAGTCCTTCCCATTCCAATCCTTAGACCCTTCCTACAGCATGCAATATGATATCTCAATGATTCTAATAAAAAACCTGAGACCCGTCCTATAACATGAGATGGGATATCCAACTCCTTCCCATTCCAATCCTGAGACACTTCCGATAGCAGAGATGTGATATCTCAATGTTTATACCAAACCTGAGACCCTTCCTATAACATGAGATGTGATATCCAACTCCTTCCCGTTCCAAACCTGAGACCCTTCCTTTAGCATGAGATGTGATATCCAGCTCCTTCCCATTCCAATCCTGAGACACTTCCGATAGCATGAGATGTGATATCTCAATGCTTCTAATATCAAAACTGAGACCCTCCCTATAGCATGATATGTGATATCTAAGTCCTTCCCATTCCAATCCTGAGACCCTTCCTATAGCATGAGATGTGATATCTCAATGCTTCTACCAAACCTGAGACCCTTCCTTTAGCATGAGATGTGATATCCAACTCCTTCCCATTCCAATCCTGAGACCCTTCCTATAGCATGAGAGGTGATATCTCAATACTTCTAATACCAAACCTGAGATCCTTCCGATAACATGAGATGTGATATCTCAATACTTCTAATACCAAACCTGAGATCCATCCTATAACATGAGATGTGATATCCAAATCCTTCCCCTTCCAAACCCGAGACCCTCCCTTTAGCATGAGATGTGATATCCAAATCCTTCCCATTCCAATCCTGAGACCCTTCTGATAGCATAAGATATGATATCTCAATGCTTCTATACCAAACCTGAGATCCTTCCGATAGCATGAGATGTGATATCTCAATACTTCTAATACCAAACCTGAGATCCTTCCTATAACATGAGATGTGATATCCAAATCCTTATCTTCCAAACCTGAGACCCTCCCTTTAGCATGAGATGTGATATCCAACTCCTTCCCATTCCAATCCTGAGACTCTTCTGATAGCATAAGATATGATATCTCAATGCTTCTATACAAAACCTGAGATCCTTCTGATAGCATGAGATGTGATATCTCAATACTTCTAATACCAAACCTGAGATCCTACCTCTAACATGAAATGTGATATCCAACTCTTTCCCCTTGCAAACCTGAGAGCCTTCCTATAGCATGAGATGTGATATCCAAGTCCTTCCCATTCCAATCCTGAGACCCTTCCTATAACATGAGATGTGATATCCAACTCCTTCCAAATCCAATCCCGATACCCTTCCGATAGCATGAGATCTGATATCCCAATGCTTCTACCAAACCTGAGACCCATACTATGGCATGAGATGTGATATCAAACACCTTCCCATTCTAATCCTGAGACCCTTCCTACAGCTTGAGATGTGATATCCAACTCCTTCCCATTCCAATTCTGAGACCCTTCCTATACCATGAGACTTGATATCTCAATGCTTCTAATACCAAACCTGAGACCCGTCCTATAACATGAGATGTGATATCCAAATCCTTCCCCTTCCAAACCTTAGACCCTTCCGATAGCAGAGATGTGATATCTCAATGCTTATACCAAACCTGAGATCCTTCCTATAACATGAGATGTGATATCCAACTCCTTCCCATTCCAATCCTGAGACACTTCCTATAGCATGAGATGTGATATCTCACTGCTTATACCAAACCTGAGACCCTTCCTATAGCATGAGATGTGATATCCAACTCCTTCCCATTCCAATCCTGAGACCCTTCCTATAGCATGAGAGGTGATATCTCAATGCTTCTAATATCAAACTTGAGACCCTCCCTATAGCATGAGATGTGATACCCAAGTCCTTCCCATTCCAATCCTGAGACACTTCCTATAGCATGAGATGTGATATCTCAATGCTTCTAATACCAAACCTGAGACTCTTCCTATAACATGAGATGGGATATCCAACTCCTTTCCATTCCAATCCTGAGACCCTTTCGATAGCAGAGATGTGATATCTCAATGTTTATACCAAACCTGAGACCCTTCCTACGGCATGAGATGTCATATTCAACTCCTTCCCATTCCAATCCTGAGACCCTTCCTATAGCATGAGATGTGATATCCAACTCCTTCCCATTCCAATCATGAGACCCTTCCTATAGCATGAGATGTGATGTCTCAATGCTTCTAATACCAAACCTGAGATCCTTCCTATAACATGAGATGTGATATCCAACTCCTTCCATTCCAATCCTGGACCCTTCCTATAGCATGAGATGTGATATCTCAATGCTTATACCAAACCTGAGACCCTTCCTATAGCATGAGATGTGATATCCAACTCCTTCCCATTCCAATCCTGAGACCCTTCCTATAGCCTGAGATGTGATATCTCAATGGCTCTAATACCAAACCTGAGATCCTTCCTCTAACATGAAATGTGATATCCAACTCCTTCACTTTCCAAACCTGAGAGCCTATCTATAGCATGAGATGTGATATCCAAGTCCTTCCCATTCCAATCCTTAGACCCTTCCTACAGCATGCAATATGATATCTCAATGATTCTAATAAAAAACCTGAGACCCGTCCTATAACATGAGATGGGATATCCAACTCCTTCCCATTCCAATTCTGAGACACTTCCGATAGCAGAGATGTGATATCTCAATGTTTATACCAAACCTGAGACCCTTCCTATAACATGAGATGTGATATCCAACTCCTTCCCGTTCCAAACCTGAGACCCTTCCATTAGCATGAGATGTGATATCCAGCTCCTTCCCATTCCAATCCTGAGACACTTCCGATAGCATGAGATGTGATATCTCAATGCTTCTAATATCAAAACTGAGACCCTCCCTATAGCATGATATGTGATATCTAAGTCCTTCCCATTCCAATCCTGAGACCCTTCCTATAGCATGAGATGTGATATCTCAATGCTTCTACCAAACCTGAGACCCTTCCTTTAGCATGAGATGTGATATCCAACTCCTTCCCATTCCAATCCTGAGACCCTTCCTATAGCATGAGAGGTGATATCTCAATACTTCTAATACCAAACCTGAGATCCTTCCGATAACATGAGATGTGATATCTCAATACTTCTAATACCAAACCTGAGATCCATCCTATAACATGAGATGTGATATCCAAATCCTTCCCCTTCCAAACCTGAGACCCTCCCTTTAGCATGAGATGTGATATCCAACTCCTTCCCATTCCAATCCTGAGACCCTTCTGATAACATAAGATATGATATCTCAATGCTTCTATACCAAACCTGAGATCCTTCCGATAGCATGAGATGTGATATCTCAATACTTCTAATACCAAACCTGAGATCCTTCCTATAACATGAGATGTGATATCCAAATCCTTATCTTCCAAACCTGAGACCCGCCCTTTAGCATGAGATGTGATATCCAACTCCTTCCCATTCCAATCCTGAGACTCTTCTGATAGCATAAGATATGATATCTCAATGCTTCTATACCAAACCTGAGATCCTTCTGATAGCATGAGATGTGATATCTCAATACTTCTAATACCAAACCTGAGATCCTACCTCTAACATGAAATGTGATATCCAACTCTTTCCCCTTGCAAACCTGAGAGCCTTCCTATAGCATGAGATGTGATATCCAAGTCCTTCCCATTCCAATCCTGAGACCCTTCCTATAACATGAGATGTGATATCCAACTCCTTCCCATTCCAACCTGAGACCCTTCCTATAGCATGAGATGGGATATCCAACTCCTTCCAAATCCAATCCCGATACCCTTCCGATAGCATGAGATCTGATATCCCAATGCTTCTACCAAACCTGAGACCCATACTATGGCATGAGATGTGATATCAAACTCCTTCCCATTCTAATCCTGAGACCCTTCCTATAGCTTGAGATGTGATATCCAACTCCTTCCCATTCCAATTCTGAGACCCTTCCTATACCATGAGACTTGATATCTCAATGCTTCTAATACCAAACCTGAGACCCGTCCTATAACATGAGATGTGATATCCAAATCCTTCCCCTTCCAAACCTTAGACCCTTCCTTTATCATGAGATGTGATAGCCAACTCCTTCCCATTCCAATCTTGAGACCCTTCCGATATCATGAAATGTGATATCTCAATGCTTCTAATATCAAACTTGAGACCCTCCCTATAACATGAGATGGGAATATCCAACTCCTTCCCATTCCAATCCTGAGACCCTTCCGATAGCACAGATGTGATATCTCAATGCTTATACCAAACCTGAGATCCTTCCTATAACATGAGATGTGATATCCAACTCCTTCCCATTCCAATCCTGAGACACTTCCTATAGCATGAGATGTGATATCTCACTGCTTATACCAAACCTGAGACCCTTCCTATAGCATGAGATGTGATATCCAACTCCTTCCCATTCCAATCTTGAGACCCTTCCTATAGCATGAGATGTGATATCTCAATGCTTCTAATATCAAACTTGAGACCCTCCCTATAGCATGAGATGTGATACCCAAGTCCTTCCCATTCCAATCCTGAGACACTTCCTATAGCATGAGATGTGATATCCAACTGCTTCCCATTCTAATCCTGAGACCCTTCCTATAGCATGAGATGTGATATCTCTATGCTTCTAATACCAAACCTGAGATCCTTCCTCTAACATGAAATGTGATATCCAACTCCTTCCCTTTCCAAACCTAAGAGCCTATCTATAGCATGAGATGTGATATCCAAGTCCTTCACATTCCAACCCTTAGACCCTTCCTACAGCATGCAATATGATATCTCAATGATTGTAATAACAAACCTGAGACCCGTCCTATAACATGAGATGGGATATTCAACTCCTTCCCATTCCAATCCTGAGACTCTTCCGATAGCAGAGATGTGATATCTCAATGCTTATACCAAACCTGAGACCCTTCCTATAACATGAGATGTGATATCCAAATCCTTCCCTTTCCAAACCTGAGACCCTTCCTTTAGCATGAGATGTGATATCCAGCTCCTTCCCATTCCAATCCTGAGACACTTCCGATAGCATGAGATGTGATATCTCAATGCTTCTAATATCAAAACTGAGACCCTCCCTATAGCATGATATGTGATATCTAAGTCCTTCCCATTCCAATCCTGAGACCCTCCCTATAGCATGAGATGTGATATCCAACTCCTTCCCATTCCAATCCTGAGACCCTTCCTATAGCATGAGATGTGATATCTCAATGCTTATACCAAACCTGAGACCCTTCCTATAGCATGAGATGTGATATCCAACTGCTTCCCATTTCAATCCTGAGACCCTTCCTATAGCATGAGATGTGATATCTCAATGCTTCTAATACCAAACCTGGGATCCTTCCTATAACATGAGATGTGATATCCAATTCCTTCCTATTCCAAACCTGAGACCCTTCCTATTGGATGAGATGTGATATCCAACTCCTTCCCATTCCAACCCTGAGACCCTTCCTATAGCATGAGATGTGATGTCTCAATGCTTCTAATACCAAACCTGAGATCCTTCCTATAACATGAGATGTGATATCCAACTCCTTCCATTCCAATCCTGAGACCCTTCCTATAGCATGAGATGTGATATCTCAATGCTTCTAATACCAAACCTGAGATCCTTCCTATAACATGAGATGTGATATCCAACTCCTTCCCGTTCCAAACCTGAGACACTAACTATAGCATATGTGATATCCAACTCCTTCCCATTCCAAACATGAGACCCTTCCTATAGCAAGAAAGTAATATCCAACTCCTACCCATTCCAATCCTGAGACCCTTCCTATAGCAAGAGATATGATATCCAAATCCTTCCCATTCCAATCCTGAGACCCTTCCTATAACATGAGATGTGATATCCAACTCCTTCCCATTCCAACCTGAGACACTTCCTATAGCATGAGAAGGGATATCCAACTCCTTCCCAATCCAATCCTGAGACCCTTCCGATAGCAGAGATGTGATATCTCAATGCTTATACCAAACCTGAGACCCTTCCTATGGCATGAGATGTGATATCCAACTCCTTGCCATTCAAATCCTGAGACCCTTCCTATAGCATGAGAAGGGATATCCAACTCCTTCCCAATCCAATCCTGAGACCCTTCCGATAGCAGAGACGTGATATCTCAATGCTTCTACCAAACCTGAGACCCTTCCTTTAGCATGAGATGTGATATCCAAATCCTTCACATTCCAATCCTGAGACCCTTCCTATAGCATGAGATATGATATCTCAATGCTTCTAATACCAAACCTGAGATCCTTCCTATAACATGAGATGTGATATCCAATTCCTTCCTATTCCAAACCTGAGACCCTTCCTATTGGATGAGATGTGATATCCAACTCCTTCCCATTCCAACCCTGAGACCCTTCCTATAGCATGAGATGTGATGTCTCAATGCTTCTAATACCAAACCTGAGATCCTTCCTATAACATGAGATGTGATATCCAACTCCTTCCATTCCAATCCTGAGACCCGTCCTATAGCATGAGATGTGATATCTCAATGCTTATACCAAACCTGAGACCCTTCCTATAGCATGAGATGTGATATCCAACTGCTTCCCATTCCAATCCTGAGACCCTTCCTATAGCATGAGATGTGATATCTCAATGCTTCTAATACCAAACCTGAGATCCTTCCTATAACATGAGATGTGATATCCAAATCCTTCCCCTTCCAAACCTGAGACCCTCCCTTTAGCATGAGATGTGATATCCAACTCCTTCCCATTCCATTCCTGAGACCCTTCTGATAGCATGAGATGTGATATCTCAATGCTCTAATACCAAACCTGAGATCCTACCTCTAACATGAAATGTGATATCCAACTCTTTCCCCTTCCAAACCTGAGAGCCTTCCTATAGCATGAGATGTGATATCCAAGTCCTTCCCATTCCAATCCTGAGACCCTTCCTATAGCTTGAGATGTGATATCCAACTCCTTCCCATTCCAATTCTGAGCCCCTTCCTATACTATGAGACTTGATATCTCAATGCTTCTAATACCAAACCTGAGACCCGTAATATAACATGAGATGTGATATCCAAATCCTTCCCCTTCCAAACCTTAGACCCTTCCTTTATCATGAGATGTGATATCCAACTCCTTCCCATTCCAATCCTGAGACCCTTCCGATATCATGAGATGTGATATCTCAAAGCTTCTAATATCAAACTTGAGACCCTCCCTATAGCATGAGATGTGATATCCAAGTCCTTCCCATTCCAATCCTGAGACCCTTCCTATAGCATGAGATGTGATATCTCAATGCTTATACCAAACCTGAGACCCTTCCTATAGCATGAGATGTGATATCCAACTGCTTCCCATTCCAATCCTGAGACCCTTCCTATAGCATGAGATGTGATATCTCTATGCTTCTAATACCAAACCTGAGATCCTTCCTCTAACATGAAATGTGATATCCAACTCCTTCCTTTTTCCAAACCTAAGAGCCTATCTATAGCATGAGATGTGATATCCAAGTCCTTCACATTCCAACCCTTAGACACTTCCTACAGCATGCAATATGATATCTCAATGATTCTAATAACAAACCTGAGACCCGTCCTATAACATGAGATGGGATATCCAACTCCTTCCCATTCCAATCCTGAGACTCTTCCGATAGCAGAGATGTGATATCTCAATGCTTATACCAAACCTGAGACCCTTCCTATAACATGAGATGTGATATCCAAATCCTTCCCGTTCCAAACCTGAGACCCTTCCTTTAGCATGAGATGTGATATCCAGCTCCTTCCCATTCCAATCCTGAGACACTTCTGATAGCATGAGATGTGATATCTCAATGCTTCTAATATCAAAACTGAGACCCTCCCTATAGCATGATATGTGATATCTAAGTCCTTCCCATTCCAATCCTGAGACCCTCCCTATAGCATGAGATGTGATATCCAACTCCTTCCCATTCCAATCCTGAGACCCTTCCTATAGCATGAGATATGATATCTCAATACTTCTAATACCAAACGTGAGATCCTTCCGATAACATGAGATGTGATATCCAAATCCTTCCCCTTCCAAACCTGAGACCCTCCCTTTAGCATGAGATGTGATATCCAACTCCTTCCTATTCCAATCCTGAGACTCTTCTGATAGCATGAGATGTGATATCTCAATGCTTCTAATACCAAACCTGAGATCCTTCCGATAGCATGAGATGTGATATCTCAATGCTTCTAATACCAAACCTGAGATCCTTCCTATAACATGAGATGTGATATCCAAATCCTTCCCCTTCCAAACCTGAGACCCTCCCTTTAGCATGAGATGTGATATCCAACTCCTTCCCATTCCACTCCTGAGACCCTTCTGATAGCATGAGATGTGATATCTCAATGCCTCTAATACCAAACCTGAGATCCTACCTCTAACATGAAATGTGATATCCAACTCTTTCCCCTTCCAAACCTGAGAGCCTTCCTATAGCATGAGATGTGATATCCAAGTCCTTCCCATTCCAATCCTGAGACCCTTCCTATAGCTTGAGATGTGATATCCAACTCCTTCCCATTCCAATTCTGAGACCCTTCCTATACTATGAGACTTGATATCTCAATGCTTCTAATACCAAACCTGAGACCCGTAATATAACATGAGATGTGATATCCAAATCCTTCCCCTTCCAAACCTTAGACCCTTCCTTTATCATGAGATGTGATATCCAACTCCTTCCCATTCCAATCCTGAGACCCTTCCGATATCATGAGATGTGATATCTCAAAGCTTCTAATATCAAACTTGAGACCCTCCCTATAGCATGAGATGTGATATCCAAGTCCTTCCCATTCCAATCCTGAGACCCTTCCTATAGCATGAGATGTGATATCTCAATGCTTCTAATACCAAACCTGAGACCCTTCCTATAACATGAGATGGGAATATCCAACTCCTTCCCATTCCAATCCTGAGACCCTTCCGATAGCAGAGATGTGATATCTCAATGCTTATACCAAACCTGAGATCCTTCCTATAACATGAGATGTGATATCCAACTCCTTCCCATTCTAATCCTGAGACCCTTCCTATAGCTTGAGATGTGATATCCAACTCCTTCCCATTCCAACCTGAGACCCTTCCTATAGCATGAGATGGGATATCCAACTCCTTCCAAATCCAATCCCGATACCCTTCCGATAGCATGAGATCTGATATCCCAATGCTTCTACCAAACCTGAGACCCATACTATGGCATGAGATATGATATCAAACTCCTTCCCATTCTAATCCTGAGACCCTTCCTATAGCTTGAGATGTGATATCCAACTCCTTCCCATTCCAATTCTGAGACCCTTCCTATACCATGAGACTTGATATCTCAATGCTTCTAATACCAACCCTGAGACCCGTCCTATAACATGAGATGTGATATCCAAATCCTTCCCCTTCCAAACCTTAGACCCTTCCGATAGCAGAGATGTGATATCTCAATGCTTATACCAAACCTGAGATCCTTCCTATAACATGAGATGTGATATCCAACTCCTTCCCATTCCAATCCTGAGACACTTCCTATAGCATGAGATGTGATATCTCACTGCTTATACCAAACCTGAGACCCTTCCTATAGCATGAGATGTGATATCCAACTCCTTCCCATTCCAATCCTGAGACCCTTCCTATAGCATGAGATGTGATATCTCAATGCTTCTAATATCAAACTTGAGACCCTCCCTATAGCATGAGATGTGATATCCAAGTCCTTCCCATTCCAATCCTGAGACACTTCCTATAGCATGAGATGTGATATCCAACTGCTTCCCATTCCAATCCTGAGACCCTTCCTATAGCATGAGATGTGATATCTCTATGCTTCTAATACCAAACCTGAGATCCTTCCTCTAACATGAAATCTGATATCCAACTCATTCCCTTTCCAAACCTAAGAGCCTATCTATAGCATGAGATGTGATATCCAAGTCCTTCACATTCCAACCCTTAGACCCTTCCTACAGCATGCAATATGATATCTCAATGATTCTAATAACAAACCTGAGACCCGTCCTATAACATGAGATGGGATATTCAACTCCTTCCCATTCCAATCCTGAGACTTTTCCGATAGCAGAGATGTGATATCTCAATGCTTATACCAAACCTGAGACCCTTCCTATAACATGAGATGTGATATCCAAATCCTTCCCGTTCCAAACCTGAGACCCTTCCTTTAGCATGAGATGTGATATCCAGCTCCTTCCCATTCCAATCCTGAGACACTTCCGATAGCATGAGATGTGATATCTCAATGCTTCTAATATCAAAACTGAGACCCTCCCTATAGCATGATATGTGATATCTAAGTCCTTCCCATTCCAATCCTGAGACCCTCCCTATAGCATGAGATGTGATATCCAAGTCCTTCCCATTCCAATCCTGAGACCCTTCCTATAGCATGAGATATGATATCTCAATACTTCTAATACCAAACGTGAGATCCTTCCGATAACATGAGATGTGATATCCAAATCCTTCCCCTTCCAAACCTGAGACCCTCCCTTTAGCATGAGATGTGATATCCAACTCCTTCCTATTCCAATCCTGAGACTCTTCTGATAGCATGAGATGTGATATCTCAATGCTTCTAATACCAAACCTGAGATCCTTCCGATAGCATGAGATGTGATATCTCAATGCTTCTAATACCAAACCTGAGATCCTTCCTATAACATGAGATGTGATATCCAAATCCTTCCCCTTCCAAACCTGAGACCCTCCCTTTAGCATGAGATGTGATATCCAACTCCTTCCCATTCCATTCCTGAGACCCTTCTGATAGCATGAGATGTGATATCTCAATGCCTCTAATACCAAACCTGAGATCCTACCTCTAACATGAAATGTGATATCCAACTCTTTCCCCTTCCAAACCTGAGAGCCTTCCTATAGCATGAGATGTGATATCCAAGTCCTTCCCATTCCAATCCTGAGACCCTTCCTATAGCTTGAGATGTGATATCCAACTCCTTCCCATTCCAATTCTGAGACCCTTCCTATACTATGAGACTTGATATCTCAATGCTTCTAATACCAAACCTGAGACCCGTAATATAATATGAGATGTGATATCCAAATCCTTCCCCTTCCAAACCTTAGACCCTTCCTTTATCATGAGATGTGATATCCAACTCCTTCCCATTCCAATCCTGAGACCCTTCCGATATCATGAGATGTGATATCTCAAAGCTTCTAATATCAAACTTGAGACCCTCCCTATAGCATGAGATGTGATATCCAAGTCCTTCCCATTCCAATCCTGAGACCCTTCCTATAGCATGAGATGTGATATCTCAATGCTTCTAATACCAAACCTGAGACCCTTCTTATAACATGAGATGGGAATATCCAACTCCTTCCCATTCCAATCCTGAGACCCTTCCGATAGCAGAGATGTGATATCTCAATGCTTATACCAAACCTGAGATCCTTCCTATAACATGAGATGTGATATCCAACTCCTTCCCATTCCAATCCTGAGACACTTCCTATAGCATGAGATGTGATATCTCACTGCTTATACCAAACCTGAGACCCTTCCCATAGCATGAGATGTGATATCCAACTCCTTCCCATTCCAATCCTCAGACCCTTCCTATAGCATGAGATGTGATATCTCAATGCTTCTAATATCAAACTTGAGACCCTACCTATAGCATGAGATGTGATATCCAAGTCCTTCCCATTCCAATCCTGAGACACTTCCTATAGCATGAGATGTGATATCTCAATGCTTCTAATACCAAACCTGAGACCCTTCCCATAGCATGAGATGTGATATCCAACTCCTTCCCATTCCAATCCTCAGACCCTTCCTATAGCATGAGATGTGATATCTCAATGCTTCTAATATCAAACTTGAGACCCTACCTATAGCATGAGATGTGATATCCAACTCCTTCCCATTCCAATCCTGAGACCCTTTTGATAGCAGAGATGTGATATCTCAATGTTTATACCAAACCTGAGACCCTTCCTACGGCATGAGATGTCATATTCAACTCCTTCCCATTCCAATCCTGAGACCCTTCCTATAGCATGAGATGTGATATCCAACTCCTTCCCATTCCAATCCTGAGACCCTTCCTATAGCATGAGATGTGATGTCTCAATGCTTCTAATACCAAACCTGAGATCCTTCCTATAACATGAGATGTGATATCCAACCCCTTCCATTCCAATCCTGGACCCTTCCTATAGCATGAGATGTGATATCTCAATGCTTATACCAAACCTGAGACCCTTCCTATAGCATGAGATGTGATATCCAACTCCTTCCCATTCTAATCCTGAGACCCTTCCTATAGCCTGAGATGTGATATCTGAATGCCTCTAATACCAAACCTGAGATCCTTCCTCTAACATGAAATGTGATATCCAACTGCTTCACTTTCCAAACCTGAGAGCCTATCTATAGCATGAGATGTGATATCCAAGTCCTTCCCATTCCAATCCTTAGACCCTTCCTACAGCATGCAATATGATATCTCAATGATTCTAATAAAAAACCTGAGACCCGTCCTATAACATGAGATGGGATATCCAACTCCTTCCCATTCCAATCCTGAGACACTTCCGATAGCAGAGATGTGATATCTCAATGTTTATACCAAACCTGAGACCCTTCCTATAACATGAGATGTGATATCCAACTCCTTCCCGTTCCAAACCTGAGACCCTTCCTTTAGCATGAGATGTGATATCCAGCTCCTTCCCATTCCAATCCTGAGACAATTCCGATAGCATGAGATGTGATATCTCAATGCTTCTAATATCAAAACTGAGACCCTCCCTATAGCATGATATGTGATATCTAAGTCCTTCCCATTCCAATCCTGAGACCCTTCCTATAGCATGAGATGTGATATCTCAATGCTTCTACCAAACCTGAGACCCTTCCTTTAGCATGAGATGTGATATCCAACTCCTTCCCGTTCCAAACCTGAGACCCTTCCTTTAGCATGAGATGTGATATCCAGCTCCTTCCCATTCCAATCCTGAGACACTTCCGATAGCATGAGATGTGATATCTCAATGCTTCTAATATCAAAACTGAGACCCTCCCTATAGCATGATATGTGATATCTAAGTCCTTCCCATTCCAATCCTGAGACCCTTCCTATAGCATGAGATGTGATATCTCAATGCTTCTACCAAACCTGAGACCCTTCCTTTAGCATGAGATGTGATATCCAACTCCTTCCCATTCCAATCCTGAGACCCTTCCTATAGCATGAGAGGTGATATCTCAATACTTCTAATACCAAACCTGAGATCCTTCCGATAACATGAGATGTGATATCTCAATACTTCTAATACCAAACCTGAGATCCATCCTATAACATGAGATGTGATATCCAAATCCTTCCCCTTCCAAACCCGAGACCCTCCCTTTAGCATGAGATGTGATATCCAAATCCTTCCCATTCCAATCCTGAGACCCTTCTGATAGCATAAGATATGATATCTCAATGCTTCTATACCAAACCTGAGATCCTTCCGATAGCATGAGATGTGATATCTCAATACTTCTAATACCAAACCTGAGATCCTTCCTATAACATGAGATGTGATATCCAAATCCTTATCTTCCAAACCTGAGACCCTCCCTTTAGCATGAGATGTGATATCCAACTCCTTCCCATTCCAATCCTGAGACTCTTCTGATAGCATAAGATATGATATCTCAATGCTTCTATACAAAACCTGAGATCCTTCTGATAGCATGAGATGTGATATCTCAATACTTCTAATACCAAACCTGAGATCCTACCTCTAACATGAAATGTGATATCCAACTCTTTCCCCTTGCAAACCTGAGAGCCTTCCTATAGCATGAGATGTGATATCCAAGTCCTTCCCATTCCAATCCTGAGACCCTTCCTATAACATGAGATGTGATATCCAACTCCTTCCAAATCCAATCCCGATACCCTTCCGATAGCATGAGATCTGATATCCCAATGCTTCTACCAAACCTGAGACCCATACTATGGCATGAGATGTGATATCAAACACCTTCCCATTCTAATCCTGAGACCCTTCCTACAGCTTGAGATGTGATATCCAACTCCTTCCCATTCCAATTCTGAGACCCTTCCTATACCATGAGACTTGATATCTCAATGCTTCTAATACCAAACCTGAGACCCGTCCTATAACATGAGATGTGATATCCAAATCCTTCCCCTTCCAAACCTTAGACCCTTCCGATAGCAGAGATGTGATATCTCAATGCTTATACCAAACCTGAGATCCTTCCTATAACATGAGATGTGATATCCAACTCCTTCCCATTCCAATCCTGAGACACTTCCTATAGCATGAGATGTGATATCTCACTGCTTATACCAAACCTGAGACCCTTCCTATAGCATGAGATGTGATATCCAACTCCTTCCCATTCCAATCCTGAGACCCTTCCTATAGCATGAGAGGTGATATCTCAATGCTTCTAATATCAAACTTGAGACCCTCCCTATAGCATGAGATGTGATACCCAAGTCCTTCCCATTCCAATCCTGAGACACTTCCTATAGCATGAGATGTGATATCTCAATGCTTCTAATACCAAACCTGAGACTCTTCCTATAACATGAGATGGGATATCCAACTCCTTTCCATTCCAATCCTGAGACCCTTTCGATAGCAGAGATGTGATATCTCAATGTTTATACCAAACCTGAGACCCTTCCTACGGCATGAGATGTCATATTCAACTCCTTCCCATTCCAATCCTGAGACCCTTCCTATAGCATGAGATGTGATATCCAACTCCTTCCCATTCCAATCATGAGACCCTTCCTATAGCATGAGATGTGATGTCTCAATGCTTCTAATACCAAACCTGAGATCCTTCCTATAACATGAGATGTGATATCCAACTCCTTCCATTCCAATCCTGGACCCTTCCTATAGCATGAGATGTGATATCTCAATGCTTATACCAAACCTGAGACCCTTCCTATAGCATGAGATGTGATATCCAACTCCTTCCCATTCCAATCCTGAGACCCTTCCTATAGCCTGAGATGTGATATCTCAATGGCTCTAATACCAAACCTGAGATCCTTCCTCTAACATGAAATGTGATATCCAACTCCTTCACTTTCCAAACCTGAGAGCCTATCTATAGCATGAGATGTGATATCCAAGTCCTTCCCATTCCAATCCTTAGACCCTTCCTACAGCATGCAATATGATATCTCAATGATTCTAATAAAAAACCTGAGACCCGTCCTATAACATGAGATGGGATATCCAACTCCTTCCCATTCCAATTCTGAGACACTTCCGATAGCAGAGATGTGATATCTCAATGTTTATACCAAACCTGAGACCCTTCCTATAACATGAGATGTGATATCCAACTCCTTCCCGTTCCAAACCTGAGACCCTTCCTTTAGCATGAGATGTGATATCCAGCTCCTTCCCATTCCAATCCTGAGACACTTCCGATAGCATGAGATGTGATATCTCAATGCTTCTAATATCAAAACTGAGACCCTCCCTATAGCATGATATGTGATATCTAAGTCCTTCCCATTCCAATCCTGAGACCCTTCCTATAGCATGAGATGTGATATCTCAATGCTTCTACCAAACCTGAGACCCTTCCTTTAGCATGAGATGTGATATCCAACTCCTTCCCATTCCAATCCTGAGACCCTTCCTATAGCATGAGAGGTGATATCTCAATACTTCTAATACCAAACCTGAGATCCTTCCGATAACATGAGATGTGATATCTCAATACTTCTAATACCAAACCTGAGATCCATCCTATAACATGAGATGTGATATCCAAATCCTTCCCCTTCCAAACCTGAGACCCTCCCTTTAGCATGAGATGTGATATCCAACTCCTTCCCATTCCAATCCTGAGACCCTTCTGATAACATAAGATATGATATCTCAATGCTTCTATACCAAACCTGAGATCCTTCCGATAGCATGAGATGTGATATCTCAATACTTCTAATACCAAACCTGAGATCCTTCCTATAACATGAGATGTGATATCCAAATCCTTATCTTCCAAACCTGAGACCCGCCCTTTAGCATGAGATGTGATATCCAACTCCTTCCCATTCCAATCCTGAGACTCTTCTGATAGCATAAGATATGATATCTCAATGCTTCTATACCAAACCTGAGATCCTTCTGATAGCATGAGATGTGATATCTCAATTCTTCTAATACCAAACCTGAGATCCTACCTCTAACATGAAATGTGATATCCAACTCTTTCCCCTTGCAAACCTGAGAGCCTTCCTATAGCATGAGATGTGATATCCAAGTCCTTCCCATTCCAATCCTGAGACCCTTCCTATAACATGAGATGTGATATCCAACTCCTTCCCATTCCAACCTGAGACCCTTCCTATAGCATGAGATGGGATATCCAACTCCTTCCAAATCCAATCCCGATACCCTTCCGATAGCATGAGATCTGATATCCCAATGCTTCTACCAAACCTGAGACCCATACTATGGCATGAGATGTGATATCAAACTCCTTCCCATTCTAATCCTGAGACCCTTCCTATAGCTTGAGATGTGATATCCAACTCCTTCCCATTCCAATTCTGAGACCCTTCCTATACCATGAGACTTGATATCTCAATGCTTCTAATACCAAACCTGAGACCCGTCCTATAACATGAGATGTGATATCCAAATCCTTCCCCTTCCAAACCTTAGACCCTTCCTTTATCATGAGATGTGATAGCCAACTCCTTCCCATTCCAATCTTGAGACCCTTCCGATATCATGAAATGTGATATCTCAATGCTTCTAATATCAAACTTGAGACCCTCCCTATAACATGAGATGGGAATATCCAACTCCTTCCCATTCCAATCCTGAGACCCTTCCGATAGCACAGATGTGATATCTCAATGCTTATACCAAACCTGAGATCCTTCCTATAACATGAGATGTGATATCCAACTCCTTCCCATTCCAATCCTGAGACACTTCCTATAGCATGAGATGTGATATCTCACTGCTTATACCAAACCTGAGACCCTTCCTATAGCATGAGATGTGATATCCAACTCCTTCCCATTCCAATCTTGAGACCCTTCCTATAGCATGAGATGTGATATCTCAATGCTTCTAATATCAAACTTGAGACCCTCCCTATAGCATGAGATGTGATACCCAAGTCCTTCCCATTCCAATCCTGAGACACTTCCTATAGCATGAGATGTGATATCCAACTGCTTCCCATTCTAATCCTGAGACCCTTCCTATAGCATGAGATGTGATATCTCTATGCTTCTAATACCAAACCTGAGATCCTTCCTCTAACATGAAATGTGATATCCAACTCCTTCCCTTTCCAAACCTAAGAGCCTATCTATAGCATGAGATGTGATATCCAAGTCCTTCACATTCCAACCCTTAGACCCTTCCTACAGCATGCAATATGATATCTCAATGATTGTAATAACAAACCTGAGACCCGTCCTATAACATGAGATGGGATATTCAACTCCTTCCCATTCCAATCCTGAGACTCTTCCGATAGCAGAGATGTGATATCTCAATGCTTATACCAAACCTGAGACCCTTCCTATAACATGAGATGTGATATCCAAATCCTTCCCTTTCCAAACCTGAGACCCTTCCTTTAGCATGAGATGTGATATCCAGCTCCTTCCCATTCCAATCCTGAGACACTTCCGATAGCATGAGATGTGATATCTCAATGCTTCTAATATCAAAACTGAGACCCTCCCTATAGCATGATATGTGATATCTAAGTCCTTCCCATTCCAATCCTGAGACCCTCCCTATAGCATGAGATGTGATATCCAACTCCTTCCCATTCCAATCCTGAGACCCTTCCTATAGCATGAGATGTGATATCTCAATGCTTATACCAAACCTGAGACCCTTCCTATAGCATGAGATGTGATATCCAACTGCTTCCCATTTCAATCCTGAGACCCTTCCTATAGCATGAGATGTGATATCTCAATGCTTCTAATACCAAACCTGGGATCCTTCCTATAACATGAGATGTGATATCCAATTCCTTCCTATTCCAAACCTGAGACCCTTCCTATTGGATGAGATGTGATATCCAACTCCTTCCCATTCCAACCCTGAGACCCTTCCTATAGCATGAGATGTGATGTCTCAATGCTTCTAATACCAAACCTGAGATCCTTCCTATAACATGAGATGTGATATCCAACTCCTTCCATTCCAATCCTGAGACCCTTCCTATAGCATGAGATGTGATATCTCAATGCTTCTAATACCAAACCTGAGATCCTTCCTATAACATGAGATGTGATATCCAACTCCTTCCCGTTCCAAACCTGAGACACTAACTATAGCATATGTGATATCCAACTCCTTCCCATTCCAAACATGAGACCCTTCCTATAGCAAGAAAGTAATATCCAACTCCTACCCATTCCAATCCTGAGACCCTTCCTATAGCAAGAGATATGATATCCAAATCCTTCCCATTCCAATCCTGAGACCCTTCCTATAACATGAGATGTGATATCCAACTCCTTCCCATTCCAACCTGAGACACTTCCTATAGCATGAGAAGGGATATCCAACTCCTTCCCAATCCAATCCTGAGACCCTTCCGATAGCAGAGATGTGATATCTCAATGCTTATACCAAACCTGAGACCCTTCCTATGGCATGAGATGTGATATCCAACTCCTTGCCATTCAAATCCTGAGACCCTTCCTATAGCATGAGAAGGGATATCCAACTCCTTCCCAATCCAATCCTGAGACCCTTCCGATAGCAGAGACGTGATATCTCAATGCTTCTACCAAACCTGAGACCCTTCCTTTAGCATGAGATGTGATATCCAAATCCTTCACATTCCAATCCTGAGACCCTTCCTATAGCATGAGATATGATATCTCAATGCTTCTAATACCAAACCTGAGATCCTTCCTATAACATGAGATGTGATATCCAATTCCTTCCTATTCCAAACCTGAGACCCTTCCTATTGGATGAGATGTGATATCCAACTCCTTCCCATTCCAACCCTGAGACCCTTCCTATAGCATGAGATGTGATGTCTCAATGCTTCTAATACCAAACCTGAGATCCTTCCTATAACATGAGATGTGATATCCAACTCCTTCCATTCCAATCCTGAGACCCGTCCTATAGCATGAGATGTGATATCTCAATGCTTATACCAAACCTGAGACCCTTCCTATAGCATGAGATGTGATATCCAACTGCTTCCCATTCCAATCCTGAGACCCTTCCTATAGCATGAGATGTGATATCTCAATGCTTCTAATACCAAACCTGAGATCCTTCCTATAACATGAGATGTGATATCCAAATCCTTCCCCTTCCAAACCTGAGACCCTCCCTTTAGCATGAGATGTGATATCCAACTCCTTCCCATTCCATTCCTGAGACCCTTCTGATAGCATGAGATGTGATATCTCAATGCTCTAATACCAAACCTGAGATCCTACCTCTAACATGAAATGTGATATCCAACTCTTTCCCCTTCCAAACCTGAGAGCCTTCCTATAGCATGAGATGTGATATCCAAGTCCTTCCCATTCCAATCCTGAGACCCTTCCTATAGCTTGAGATGTGATATCCAACTCCTTCCCATTCCAATTCTGAGCCCCTTCCTATACTATGAGACTTGATATCTCAATGCTTCTAATACCAAACCTGAGACCCGTAATATAACATGAGATGTGATATCCAAATCCTTCCCCTTCCAAACCTTAGACCCTTCCTTTATCATGAGATGTGATATCCAACTCCTTCCCATTCCAATCCTGAGACCCTTCCGATATCATGAGATGTGATATCTCAAAGCTTCTAATATCAAACTTGAGACCCTCCCTATAGCATGAGATGTGATATCCAAGTCCTTCCCATTCCAATCCTGAGACCCTTCCTATAGCATGAGATGTGATATCTCAATGCTTATACCAAACCTGAGACCCTTCCTATAGCATGAGATGTGATATCCAACTGCTTCCCATTCCAATCCTGAGACCCTTCCTATAGCATGAGATGTGATATCTCTATGCTTCTAATACCAAACCTGAGATCCTTCCTCTAACATGAAATGTGATATCCAACTCCTTCCTTTTTCCAAACCTAAGAGCCTATCTATAGCATGAGATGTGATATCCAAGTCCTTCACATTCCAACCCTTAGACACTTCCTACAGCATGCAATATGATATCTCAATGATTCTAATAACAAACCTGAGACCCGTCCTATAACATGAGATGGGATATCCAACTCCTTCCCATTCCAATCCTGAGACTCTTCCGATAGCAGAGATGTGATATCTCAATGCTTATACCAAACCTGAGACCCTTCCTATAACATGAGATGTGATATCCAAATCCTTCCCGTTCCAAACCTGAGACCCTTCCTTTAGCATGAGATGTGATATCCAGCTCCTTCCCATTCCAATCCTGAGACACTTCTGATAGCATGAGATGTGATATCTCAATGCTTCTAATATCAAAACTGAGACCCTCCCTATAGCATGATATGTGATATCTAAGTCCTTCCCATTCCAATCCTGAGACCCTCCCTATAGCATGAGATGTGATATCCAACTCCTTCCCATTCCAATCCTGAGACCCTTCCTATAGCATGAGATATGATATCTCAATACTTCTAATACCAAACGTGAGATCCTTCCGATAACATGAGATGTGATATCCAAATCCTTCCCCTTCCAAACCTGAGACCCTCCCTTTAGCATGAGATGTGATATCCAACTCCTTCCTATTCCAATCCTGAGACTCTTCTGATAGCATGAGATGTGATATCTCAATGCTTCTAATACCAAACCTGAGATCCTTCCGATAGCATGAGATGTGATATCTCAATGCTTCTAATACCAAACCTGAGATCCTTCCTATAACATGAGATGTGATATCCAAATCCTTCCCCTTCCAAACCTGAGACCCTCCCTTTAGCATGAGATGTGATATCCAACTCCTTCCCATTCCACTCCTGAGACCCTTCTGATAGCATGAGATGTGATATCTCAATGCCTCTAATACCAAACCTGAGATCCTACCTCTAACATGAAATGTGATATCCAACTCTTTCCCCTTCCAAACCTGAGAGCCTTCCTATAGCATGAGATGTGATATCCAAGTCCTTCCCATTCCAATCCTGAGACCCTTCCTATAGCTTGAGATGTGATATCCAACTCCTTCCCATTCCAATTCTGAGACCCTTCCTATACTATGAGACTTGATATCTCAATGCTTCTAATACCAAACCTGAGACCCGTAATATAACATGAGATGTGATATCCAAATCCTTCCCCTTCCAAACCTTAGACCCTTCCTTTATCATGAGATGTGATATCCAACTCCTTCCCATTCCAATCCTGAGACCCTTCCGATATCATGAGATGTGATATCTCAAAGCTTCTAATATCAAACTTGAGACCCTCCCTATAGCATGAGATGTGATATCCAAGTCCTTCCCATTCCAATCCTGAGACCCTTCCTATAGCATGAGATGTGATATCTCAATGCTTCTAATACCAAACCTGAGACCCTTCCTATAACATGAGATGGGAATATCCAACTCCTTCCCATTCCAATCCTGAGACCCTTCCGATAGCAGAGATGTGATATCTCAATGCTTATACCAAACCTGAGATCCTTCCTATAACATGAGATGTGATATCCAACTCCTTCCCATTCTAATCCTGAGACCCTTCCTATAGCTTGAGATGTGATATCCAACTCCTTCCCATTCCAACCTGAGACCCTTCCTATAGCATGAGATGGGATATCCAACTCCTTCCAAATCCAATCCCGATACCCTTCCGATAGCATGAGATCTGATATCCCAATGCTTCTACCAAACCTGAGACCCATACTATGGCATGAGATATGATATCAAACTCCTTCCCATTCTAATCCTGAGACCCTTCCTATAGCTTGAGATGTGATATCCAACTCCTTCCCATTCCAATTCTGAGACCCTTCCTATACCATGAGACTTGATATCTCAATGCTTCTAATACCAACCCTGAGACCCGTCCTATAACATGAGATGTGATATCCAAATCCTTCCCCTTCCAAACCTTAGACCCTTCCGATAGCAGAGATGTGATATCTCAATGCTTATACCAAACCTGAGATCCTTCCTATAACATGAGATGTGATATCCAACTCCTTCCCATTCCAATCCTGAGACACTTCCTATAGCATGAGATGTGATATCTCACTGCTTATACCAAACCTGAGACCCTTCCTATAGCATGAGATGTGATATCCAACTCCTTCCCATTCCAATCCTGAGACCCTTCCTATAGCATGAGATGTGATATCTCAATGCTTCTAATATCAAACTTGAGACCCTCCCTATAGCATGAGATGTGATATCCAAGTCCTTCCCATTCCAATCCTGAGACACTTCCTATAGCATGAGATGTGATATCCAACTGCTTCCCATTCCAATCCTGAGACCCTTCCTATAGCATGAGATGTGATATCTCTATGCTTCTAATACCAAACCTGAGATCCTTCCTCTAACATGAAATCTGATATCCAACTCATTCCCTTTCCAAACCTAAGAGCCTATCTATAGCATGAGATGTGATATCCAAGTCCTTCACATTCCAACCCTTAGACCCTTCCTACAGCATGCAATATGATATCTCAATGATTCTAATAACAAACCTGAGACCCGTCCTATAACATGAGATGGGATATTCAACTCCTTCCCATTCCAATCCTGAGACTTTTCCGATAGCAGAGATGTGATATCTCAATGCTTATACCAAACCTGAGACCCTTCCTATAACATGAGATGTGATATCCAAATCCTTCCCGTTCCAAACCTGAGACCCTTCCTTTAGCATGAGATGTGATATCCAGCTCCTTCCCATTCCAATCCTGAGACACTTCCGATAGCATGAGATGTGATATCTCAATGCTTCTAATATCAAAACTGAGACCCTCCCTATAGCATGATATGTGATATCTAAGTCCTTCCCATTCCAATCCTGAGACCCTCCCTATAGCATGAGATGTGATATCCAAGTCCTTCCCATTCCAATCCTGAGACCCTTCCTATAGCATGAGATATGATATCTCAATACTTCTAATACCAAACGTGAGATCCTTCCGATAACATGAGATGTGATATCCAAATCCTTCCCCTTCCAAACCTGAGACCCTCCCTTTAGCATGAGATGTGATATCCAACTCCTTCCTATTCCAATCCTGAGACTCTTCTGATAGCATGAGATGTGATATCTCAATGCTTCTAATACCAAACCTGAGATCCTTCCGATAGCATGAGATGTGATATCTCAATGCTTCTAATACCAAACCTGAGATCCTTCCTATAACATGAGATGTGATATCCAAATCCTTCCCCTTCCAAACCTGAGACCCTCCCTTTAGCATGAGATGTGATATCCAACTCCTTCCCATTCCATTCCTGAGACCCTTCTGATAGCATGAGATGTGATATCTCAATGCCTCTAATACCAAACCTGAGATCCTACCTCTAACATGAAATGTGATATCCAACTCTTTCCCCTTCCAAACCTGAGAGCCTTCCTATAGCATGAGATGTGATATCCAAGTCCTTCCCATTCCAATCCTGAGACCCTTCCTATAGCTTGAGATGTGATATCCAACTCCTTCCCATTCCAATTCTGAGACCCTTCCTATACTATGAGACTTGATATCTCAATGCTTCTAATACCAAACCTGAGACCCGTAATATAATATGAGATGTGATATCCAAATCCTTCCCCTTCCAAACCTTAGACCCTTCCTTTATCATGAGATGTGATATCCAACTCCTTCCCATTCCAATCCTGAGACCCTTCCGATATCATGAGATGTGATATCTCAAAGCTTCTAATATCAAACTTGAGACCCTCCCTATAGCATGAGATGTGATATCCAAGTCCTTCCCATTCCAATCCTGAGACCCTTCCTATAGCATGAGATGTGATATCTCAATGCTTCTAATACCAAACCTGAGACCCTTCTTATAACATGAGATGGGAATATCCAACTCCTTCCCATTCCAATCCTGAGACCCTTCCGATAGCAGAGATGTGATATCTCAATGCTTATACCAAACCTGAGATCCTTCCTATAACATGAGATGTGATATCCAACTCCTTCCCATTCCAATCCTGAGACACTTCCTATAGCATGAGATGTGATATCTCACTGCTTATACCAAACCTGAGACCCTTCCCATAGCATGAGATGTGATATCCAACTCCTTCCCATTCCAATCCTCAGACCCTTCCTATAGCATGAGATGTGATATCTCAATGCTTCTAATATCAAACTTGAGACCCTACCTATAGCATGAGATGTGATATCCAAGTCCTTCCCATTCCAATCCTGAGACACTTCCTATAGCATGAGATGTGATATCTCAATGCTTCTAATACCAAACCTGAGACCCTTCCCATAGCATGAGATGTGATATCCAACTCCTTCCCATTCCAATCCTCAGACCCTTCCTATAGCATGAGATGTGATATCTCAATGCTTCTAATATCAAACTTGAGACCCTACCTATAGCATGAGATGTGATATCCAACTCCTTCCCATTCCAATCCTGAGACCCTTTTGATAGCAGAGATGTGATATCTCAATGTTTATACCAAACCTGAGACCCTTCCTACGGCATGAGATGTCATATTCAACTCCTTCCCATTCCAATCCTGAGACCCTTCCTATAGCATGAGATGTGATATCCAACTCCTTCCCATTCCAATCCTGAGACCCTTCCTATAGCATGAGATGTGATGTCTCAATGCTTCTAATACCAAACCTGAGATCCTTCCTATAACATGAGATGTGATATCCAACCCCTTCCATTCCAATCCTGGACCCTTCCTATAGCATGAGATGTGATATCTCAATGCTTATACCAAACCTGAGACCCTTCCTATAGCATGAGATGTGATATCCAACTCCTTCCCATTCTAATCCTGAGACCCTTCCTATAGCCTGAGATGTGATATCTGAATGCCTCTAATACCAAACCTGAGATCCTTCCTCTAACATGAAATGTGATATCCAACTGCTTCACTTTCCAAACCTGAGAGCCTATCTATAGCATGAGATGTGATATCCAAGTCCTTCCCATTCCAATCCTTAGACCCTTCCTACAGCATGCAATATGATATCTCAATGATTCTAATAAAAAACCTGAGACCCGTCCTATAACATGAGATGGGATATCCAACTCCTTCCCATTCCAATCCTGAGACACTTCCGATAGCAGAGATGTGATATCTCAATGTTTATACCAAACCTGAGACCCTTCCTATAACATGAGATGTGATATCCAACTCCTTCCCGTTCCAAACCTGAGACCCTTCCTTTAGCATGAGATGTGATATCCAGCTCCTTCCCATTCCAATCCTGAGACAATTCCGATAGCATGAGATGTGATATCTCAATGCTTCTAATATCAAAACTGAGACCCTCCCTATAGCATGATATGTGATATCTAAGTCCTTCCCATTCCAATCCTGAGACCCTTCCTATAGCATGAGATGTGATATCTCAATGCTTCTACCAAACCTGAGACCCTTCCTTTAGCATGAGATGTGATATCCAACTCCTTCCCATTCCAATCCTGAGACCCTTCCTATAGCATGAGAGGTGATATCTCAATACTTCTAATACCAAACCTGAGATCCTTCCGATAACATGAGATGTGATATCTCAATACTTCTAATACCAAACCTGAGATCCATCCTATAACATGAGATGTGATATCCAAATCCTTCCCCTTCCAAACCCGAGACCCTCCCTTTAGCATGAGATGTGATATCCAAATCCTTCCCATTCCAATCCTGAGACCCTTCTGATAGCATAAGATATGATATCTCAATGCTTCTATACCAAACCTGAGATCCTTCCGATAGCATGAGATGTGATATCTCAATACTTCTAATACCAAACCTGAGATCCTTCCTATAACATGAGATGTGATATCCAAATCCTTATCTTCCAAACCTGAGACCCTCCCTTTAGCATGAGATGTGATATCCAACTCCTTCCCATTCCAATCCTGAGACTCTTCTGATAGCATAAGATATGATATCTCAATGCTTCTATACCAAACCTGAGATCCTTCTGATAGCATGAGATGTGATATCTCAATACTTCTAATACCAAACCTGAGATCCTACCTCTAACATGAAATGTGATATCCAACTCTTTCCCCTTGCAAACCTGAGAGCCTTCCTATAGCATGAGATGTGATATCCAAGTCCTTCCCATTCCAATCCTGAGACCCTTCCTATAACATGAGATGTGATATCCAACTCCTTCCCATTCCAACCTGAGACCCTTCCTATAGCATGAGATGGGATATCCAACTCCTTCCAAATCCAATCCCGATACCCTTCCGATAGCATGAGATCTGATATCCCAATGCTTCTACCAAACCTGAGACCCATACTATGGCATGAGATGTGATATCAAACTCCTTCCCATTCTAATCCTGAGACCCTTCCTATAGCTTGAGATGTGATATCCAACTCCTTCCCATTCCAATTCTGAGACCCTTCCTATACCATGAGACTTGATATCTCAATGCTTCTAATACCAAACCTGAGACCCGTCCTATAACATGAGATGTGATATCCAAATCCTTCCCCTTCCAAACCTTAGACCCTTCCGATAGCAGAGATGTGATATCTCAATGCTTATACCAAACCTGAGATCCTTCCTATAACATGAGATGTGATATCCAACTCCTTCCCATTCCAATCCTGAGACACTTCCTATAGCATGAGATGTGATATCTCACTGCTTATACCAAACCTGAGACCCTTCCTATAGCATGAGATGTGATATCCAACTCCTTCCCATTCCAATCCTGAGACCCTTCCTATAGCATGAGAGGTGATATCTCAATGCTTCTAATATCAAACTTGAGACCCTCCCTATAGCATGAGATGTGATACCCAAGTCCTTCCCATTCCAATCCCGAGACACTTCCTATAGCATGAGATGTGATATCTCAATGCTTCTAATACCAAACCTGAGACTCTTCCTATAACATGAGATGGGATATCCAACTCCTTTCCATTCCAATCCTGAGACCTTTTCGATAGCAGAGATGTGATATCTCAATGTTTATACCAAACCTGAGACCTTTCCTACGGCATGAGATGTCATATTCAACTCCTTCCCATTCCAATCCTGAGACCCTTCCTATAGCATGAGATGTGATATCCAACTCCTTCCCATTCCAATCATGAGACCCTTCCTATAGCATGAGATGTGATGTCTCAATGCTTCTAATACCAAACCTGAGATCCTTCCTATAACATGAGATGTGATATCCAACTCCTTCCATTCCAATCCTGGACCCTTCCTATAGCATGAGATGTGATATCTCAATGCTTATACCAAACCTGAGACCCTTCCTATAGCATGAGATGTGATATCCAACTCCTTCCCATTCCAATCCTGAGACCCTTCCTATAGCCTGAGATGTGATATCTCAATGCCTCTAATACCAAACCTGAGATCCTTCCTCTAACATGAAATGTGATATCCAACTCCTTCACTTTCCAAACCTGAGAGCCTATCTATAGCATGAGATGTGATATCCAAGTCCTTCCCATTCCAATCCTTAGACCCTTCCTACAGCATGCAATATGATATCTCAATGATTCTAATAAAAAACCTGAGACCCGACCTATAACATGAGATGGGATATCCAACTCCTTCCCATTCCAATTCTGAGACACTTCCGATAGCAGAGATGTGATATCTCAATGTTTATACCAAACCTGAGACCCTTCCTATAACATGAGATGTGATATCCAACTCCTTCCCGTTCCAAACCTGAGACCCTTCCTTTAGCATGAGATGTGATATCCAGCTCCTTCCCATTCCAATCCTGAGACACTTCCGATAGCATGAGATGTGATATCTCAATGCTTCTAATATCAAAACTGAGACCCTCCCTATAGCATGATATGTGATATCTAAGTCCTTCCCATTCCAATCCTGAGACCCTTCCTATAGCATGAGATGTGATATCTCAATGCTTCTACCAAACCTGAGACCCTTCCTTTAGCATGAGATGTGATATCCAACTCCTTCCCATTCCAATCCTGAGACCCTTCCTATAGCATGAGAGGTGATATCTCAATACTTCTAATACCAAACCTGAGATCCTTCCGATAACATGAGATGTGATATCTCAATACTTCTAATACCAAACCTGAGATCCATCCTATAACATGAGATGTGATATCCAAATCCTTCCCCTTCCAAACCTGAGACCCTCCCTTTAGCATGAGATGTGATATCCAACTCCTTCCCATTCCAATCCTGAGACCCTTCTGATAGCATAAGATATGATATCTCAATGCTTCTATACCAAACCTGAGATCCTTCCGATAGCATGAGATGTGATATCTCAATACTTCTAATACCAAACCTGAGATCCTTCCTATAACATGAGATGTGATATCCAAATCCTTATCTTCCAAACCTGAGACCCTCCCTTTAGCATGAGATGTGATATCCAACTCCTTCCCATTCCAATCCTGAGACTCTTCTGATAGCATAAGATATGATATCTCAATGCTTCTATACCAAACCTGAGATCCTTCTGATAGCATGAGATGTGATATCTCAATACTTCTAATACCAAACCTGAGATCCTATCTCTAACATGAAATGTGATATCCAACTCTTTCCCCTTGCAAACCTGAGAGCCTTCCTATAGCATGAGATGTGATATCCAAGTCCTTCCCATTCCAATCCTGAGACCCTTCCTATAACATGAGATGTGATATCCAACTCCTTCCCATTCCAACCTGAGACCCTTCCTATAGCATGAGATGGGATATCCAACTCCTTCCAAATCCAATCCTGATACCCTTCCGATAGCATGAGATCTGATATCCCAATGCTTCTACCAAACCTGAGACCCATACTATGGCATGAGATGTGATATCAAACTCCTTCCCATTCTAATCCTGAGACCCTTCCTATAGCTTGAGATGTGATATCCAACTCCTTCCCATTCCAATTCTGAGACCCTTCCTATACCATGAGACTTGATATCTCAATGCTTCTAATACCAAACCTGAGACCCGTCCTATAACATGAGATGTGATTTCCAAATCCTTCCCCTTCCAAACCTTAGACCCTTCCTTTATCATGAGATGTGATAGCCAACTCCTTCCCATTCCAATCTTGAGACCCTTCCGATATCATGAAATGTGATATCTCAATGCTTCTAATATCAAACTCGAGACCCTCCCTATAACATGAGATGGGAATATCCAACTCCTTCCCATTCCAATAATGAGACCCTTCCGATAGCACAGATGTGATATCTCAATGCTTATACCAAACCTGAGATCCTTCCTATAACATGAGATGTGATATCCAACTCCTTCCCATTCCAATCCTGAGACACTTCCTATAGCATGAGATGTGATATCTCACTGCTTATACCAAACCTGAGAGCCTTCCTATAGCATGAGATGTGATATCCAAGTCCTTCCCATTCCAATCCTGAGACCCTTCCTATAACATGAGATGTGATATCCAACTCCTTCCCATTCCAACCTGAGACCCTTCCTATAGCATGAGATGGGATATCCAACTCCTTCCAAATCCAATCCCGATACCCTTCCGATAGCATGAGATCTGATATCCCAATGCTTCTACCAAACCTGAGACCCATACTATGGCATGAGATGTGATATCAAACTCCTTCCCATTCTAATCCTGAGACCCTTCCTATAGCTTGAGATGTGATATCCAACTCCTTCCCATTCCAATTCTGAGACCCTTCCTATACCATGAGACTTGATATCTCAATGCTTCTAATACCAAACCTGAGACCCGTCCTATAACATGAGATGTGATATCCAAATCCTTCCCCTTCCAAACCTTAGACCCTTCCGATAGCAGAGATGTGATATCTCAATGCTTATACCAAACCTGAGATCCTTCCTATAACATGAGATGTGATATCCAACTCCTTCCCATTCCAATCCTGAGACACTTCCTATAGCATGAGATGTGATATCTCACTGCTTATACCAAACCTGAGACCCTTCCTATAGCATGAGATGTGATATCCAACTCCTTCCCATTCCAATCCTGAGACCCTTCCTATAGCATGAGAGGTGATATCTCAATGCTTCTAATATCAAACTTGAGACCCTCCCTATAGCATGAGATGTGATACCCAAGTCCTTCCCATTCCAATCCCGAGACACTTCCTATAGCATGAGATGTGATATCTCAATGCTTCTAATACCAAACCTGAGACTCTTCCTATAACATGAGATGGGATATCCAACTCCTTTCCATTCCAATCCTGAGACCTTTTCGATAGCAGAGATGTGATATCTCAATGTTTATACCAAACCTGAGACCTTTCCTACGGCATGAGATGTCATATTCAACTCCTTCCCATTCCAATCCTGAGACCCTTCCTATAGCATGAGATGTGATATCCAACTCCTTCCCATTCCAATCATGAGACCCTTCCTATAGCATGAGATGTGATGTCTCAATGCTTCTAATACCAAACCTGAGATCCTTCCTATAACATGAGATGTGATATCCAACTCCTTCCATTCCAATCCTGGACCCTTCCTATAGCATGAGATGTGATATCTCAATGCTTATACCAAACCTGAGACCCTTCCTATAGCATGAGATGTGATATCCAACTCCTTCCCATTCCAATCCTGAGACCCTTCCTATAGCCTGAGATGTGATATCTCAATGCCTCTAATACCAAACCTGAGATCCTTCCTCTAACATGAAATGTGATATCCAACTCCTTCACTTTCCAAACCTGAGAGCCTATCTATAGCATGAGATGTGATATCCAAGTCCTTCCCATTCCAATCCTTAGACCCTTCCTACAGCATGCAATATGATATCTCAATGATTCTAATAAAAAACCTGAGACCCGACCTATAACATGAGATGGGATATCCAACTCCTTCCCATTCCAATTCTGAGACACTTCCGATAGCAGAGATGTGATATCTCAATGTTTATACCAAACCTGAGACCCTTCCTATAACATGAGATGTGATATCCAACTCCTTCCCGTTCCAAACCTGAGACCCTTCCTTTAGCATGAGATGTGATATCCAGCTCCTTCCCATTCCAATCCTGAGACACTTCCGATAGCATGAGATGTGATATCTCAATGCTTCTAATATCAAAACTGAGACCCTCCCTATAGCATGATATGTGATATCTAAGTCCTTCCCATTCCAATCCTGAGACCCTTCCTATAGCATGAGATGTGATATCTCAATGCTTCTACCAAACCTGAGACCCTTCCTTTAGCATGAGATGTGATATCCAACTCCTTCCCATTCCAATCCTGAGACCCTTCCTATAGCATGAGAGGTGATATCTCAATACTTCTAATACCAAACCTGAGATCCTTCCGATAACATGAGATGTGATATCTCAATACTTCTAATACCAAACCTGAGATCCATCCTATAACATGAGATGTGATATCCAAATCCTTCCCCTTCCAAACCTGAGACCCTCCCTTTAGCATGAGATGTGATATCCAACTCCTTCCCATTCCAATCCTGAGACTCTTCTGATAGCATAAGATATGATATCTCAATGCTTCTATACCAAACCTGAGATCCTTCTGATAGCATGAGATGTGATATCTCAATACTTCTAATACCAAACCTGAGATCCTATCTCTAACATGAAATGTGATATCCAACTCTTTCCCCTTGCAAACCTGAGAGCCTTCCTATAGCATGAGATGTGATATCCAAGTCCTTCCCATTCCAATCCTGAGACCCTTCCTATAACATGAGATGTGATATCCAACTCCTTCCCATTCCAACCTGAGACCCTTCCTATAGCATGAGATGGGATATCCAACTCCTTCCAAATCCAATCCCGATACCCTTCCGATAGCATGAGATCTGATATCCCAATGCTTCTACCAAACCTGAGACCCATACTATGGCATGAGATGTGATATCAAACTCCTTCCCATTCTAATCCTGAGACCCTTCCTATAGCTTGAGATGTGATATCCAACTCCTTCCCATTCCAATTCTGAGACCCTTCCTATACCATGAGACTTGATATCTCAATGCTTCTAATACCAAACCTGAGACCCGTCCTATAACATGAGATGTGATTTCCAAATCCTTCCCCTTCCAAACCTTAGACCCTTCCTTTATCATGAGATGTGATAGCCAACTCCTTCCCATTCCAATCTTGAGACCCTTCCGATATCATGAAATGTGATATCTCAATGCTTCTAATATCAAACTCGAGACCCTCCCTATAACATGAGATGGGAATATCCAACTCCTTCCCATTCCAATAATGAGACCCTTCCGATAGCACAGATGTGATATCTCAATGCTTATACCAAACCTGAGATCCTTCCTATAACATGAGATGTGATATCCAACTCCTTCCCATTCCAATCCTGAGACACTTCCTATAGCATGAGATGTGATATCTCACTGCTTATACCAAACCTGAGACCCTTCCTATAGCATGAGATGTGATATCCAACTTCTTCCCATTCCAATCCTGAGACCCTTCCTATAGCATGAGATGTGATATCTCAATGCTTCTAATATCAAACTTGAGACCCTCCCTATAGCATGAGATGTGATACCCAAGTCCTTCCCATTCCAATCCTGAGACACTTCCTATAGCATGAGATGTGATATCCAACTGCTTCCCATTCCAATCCTGAGACCCTTCCTATAGCATGAGATGTGATATCTCTATGCTTCTAATACCAAACCTGAGATCCTTCCTCTAACATGAAATGTGATATCCAACTCCTTCCCTTTCCAAACCTAAGAGCCTATCTATAGCATGAGATGTGATATCCAAGTCCTTCACATTCCAACCCTTAGACCCTTCCTACAGCATGCAATATGATATCTCAATGATTATAATAACAAACCTGAGACCCGTCCTATAACATGAGATGGGATATTCAACTCCTTCCCATTCCAATCCTGAGACTCTTCCGATAGCAGAGATGTGATATCTCAATGCTTATACCAAACCTGAGACCCTTCCTATAACATGAGATGTGATATCCAAATCCTTCCCGTTCCAAACCTGAGACCCTTCCTTTAGCATGAGATGTGATATCCAGCTCCTTCCCATTCCAATCCTGAGACACTTCCGATAGCATGAGATGTGATATCTCAATGCTTCTAATATCAAAACTGAGACCCTCCCTATAGCATGATATGTGATATCTAAGTCCTTCCCATTCCAATCCTGAGACCCTCCCTATAGCATGAGATGTGATATCCAACTCCTTCCCATTCCAATCCTGAGACCCTTCCTATAGCATTAGATGTGATATCTCAAGGCCTCTAATACCAAACCTGAGATCGTTCCTCTAACATGAAATGTGATATCCAACTCCTTCCCCTTCCAAACCTGAGAGCCTTCCTATAGCATGAGCTATGATAGCCAAGTCCTTCCAATTCCAATCCTGAGACCCTTCCTATAACATGAAATGTGATATCCAACTCCTTCCCATTCCAACCTGAGACCCTTCCTATAGCATGAGATGGGATATCTCAATGCTTCTAATACCAAACCTGAGACTCTTCCTATAACATGAGATGGGATATCCAACTCCTTCCCATTTCAATCCTGAGACCCTTCCGATAGCAGAGATGTGATATCTCAATGCTTATACCAAACCTGAGACCCTTCCTATGGCCTGAGATGTGATATCCAACTGCTTCCCATTCCAATCCTGAGACCCTTCCTATAGCATGAGATGTGATATCTCAATGCTTATACCAAATCTGAGACCCTTCCTATAGCATGAGATGTGATATCCAACTCCTTCCCATTCCAATCCTGAGACCCTTCCTATAGCATGAGATGTGATGTCTCAATGCTTCTAATACCAAACCTGAGATCCTTCCTATAACATGAGATGTGATATCCAACTCCTTCCGATTCCAATCCTGAGACCCTTATGATAGCATGAGATGTGATATCTCAATGATTCTAATACCAAACCTGAGATCCTTCCTATAACATGAGATGTGATATCCAAATCCTTATCTTCCAAACCTGAGACCCTCCCTTTAGCATGAGATGTGATATCCAACTCCTTCCCATTCCAATCCTGAGACTCTTCTGATAGCATAAGATATGATATCTCAATGCTTCTATACCAAACCTGAGATCCCTCTGATAGCATGAGATGTGATATCTCAATACTTCTAATACCAAACCTGAGATCCTATCTCTAACATGAAATGTGATATCCAACTCTTTCCCCTTGCAAACCTGAGAGCCTTCCTATAGCATGAGATGTGATATCCAAGTCCTTCCCATTCCAATCCTGAGACCCTTCCTATAACATGAGATGTGATATCCAACTCCTTCCCATTCCAACCTGAGACCCTTCCTATAGCATGAGATGGGATATCCAACTCCTTCCAAATCCAATCCCGATACCCTTCCGATAGCATGAGATCTGATATCCCAATGCTTCTACCAAACCTGAGACCCATACTATGGCATGAGATGTGATATCAAACTCCTTCCCATCCTAATCCTGAGACCCTTCCTATAGCTTGAGATGTGATATCCAACTCCTTCCCATTCCAATTCTGAGACCCTTCCTATACCATGAGACTTGATATCTCAATGCTTCTAATACCAAACCTGAGACCCGTCCTATAACATGAGATGTGATTTCCAAATCCTTCCCCTTCCAAACCTTAGACCTTTCCTTTATCATGAGATGTGATAGCCAACTCCTTCCCATTCCAATCTTGAGACCCTTCCGATATCATGAAATGTGATATCTCAATGCTTCTAATATCAAACTTGAGACCCTCCCTATAACATGAGATGGGAATATCCAACTCCTTCCCATTCCAATCCTGAGACCCTTCCGATAGCACAGATGTGATATCTCAATGCTTATACCAAACCTGAGATCCTTCCTATAACATGAGATGTGATATCCAACTCCTTCCCATTCCAATCCTGAGACACTTCCTATAGCATGAGATGTGATATCTCACTGCTTATACCAAACCTGAGACCCTTCCTATAGCATGAGATGTGATATCCAACTTCTTCCCATTCCAATCCTGAGACCCTTCCTATAGCATGAGATGTGATATCTCAATGCTTCTAATATCAAACTTGAGACCCTCCCTATAGCATGAGATGTGATACCCAAGTCCTTCCCATTCCAATCCTGAGACACTTCCTATAGCATGAGATGTGATATCCAACTGCTTCCCATTCCAATCCTGAGACCCTTCCTATAGCATGAGATGTGATATCTCTATGCTTCTAATACCAAACCTGAGATCCTTCCTCTAACATGAAATGTGATATCCAACTCCTTCCCTTTCCAAACCTAAGAGCCTATCTATAGCATGAGATGTGATATCCAAGTCCTTCACATTCCAACCCTTAGACCCTTCCTACAGCATGCAATATGATATCTCAATGATTATAATAACAAACCTGAGACCCGTCCTATAACATGAGATGGGATATTCAACTCCTTCCCATTCCAATCCTGAGACTCTTCCGATAGCAGAGATGTGATATCTCAATGCTTATACCAAACCTGAGACCCTTCCTATAACATGAGATGTGATATCCAAATCCTTCCCGTTCCAAACCTGAGACCCTTCCTTTAGCATGAGATGTGATATCCAGCTCCTTCCCATTCCAATCCTGAGACACTTCCGATAGCATGATATGTGATATCTCAATGCTTCTAATATCAAAACTGAGACCCTCCCTATAGCATGATATGTGATATCTAAGTCCTTCCCATTCCAATCCTGAGACCCTCCCTATAGCATGAGATGTGATATCCAACTCCTTCCCATTCCAATCCTGAGACCCTTCCTATAGCATGAGATGTGATATCTCAAGGCCTCTAATACCAAACCTGAGATCGTTCCTCTAACATGAAATGTGATATCCAACTCCTTCCCCTTCCAAACCTGAGAGCCTTCCTATAGCATGAGCTATGATAGCCAAGTCCTTCCAATTCCAATCCTGAGACCCTTCCTATAACATGAAATGTGATATCCAACTCCTTCCCATTCCAACCTGAGACCCTTCCTATAGCATGAGATGGGATATCTCAATGCTTCTAATACCAAACCTGAGACTCTTCCTATAACATGAGATGGGATATCCAACTCCTTCCCATTCCAATCCTGAGACCCTTCCGATAGCAGAGATGTGATATCTCAATGCTTATACCAAACCTGAGACCCTTCCTATGGCCTGAGATGTGATATCCAACTGCTTCCCATTCCAATCCTGAGACCCTTCCTATAGCATGAGATGTGATATCTCAATGCTTATACCAAATCTGAGACCCTTCCTATAGCATGAGATGTGATGTCTCAATGCTTCTAATACCAAACCTGAGATCCTTCCTATAACATGAGATGTGATATCCAACTCCTTCCGATTCCAATCCTGAGACCCTTATGATAGCATGAGATGTGATATCTCAATGATTCTAATACCAAACCTGAGATCCTTCCTATAACATGAGATGTGATTTCCAAATCCTTCCCCTTCCAAACCTGAGACCCTCCCTTTAGCATGAGATGTGATATCCAACTCCTTCCCATTCCAATCCTGAGACCCTTCTGATAGCATGAGATGTGATATCTCAATGCCTCTAATTCCAAACCTGAGATCCTACCTCTAACATGAAATGTGATATCCATCTCCTTCCCTTTCCAAACCTGAGACCCTGTCTATAGCATGAGATGTCATATACAACTCCTTCCCATTCCAATCCTGAGACCCTTCCTATAGCACGAGATGTGATATCTCAATGCTTATACCAAACCTGAGACCCTTCCTATAGCATGAGATGTGATATCCAACTCCTTCCCATTCCAATCCTGAGACCCTTCCTTTAGCATGAGATGTGATATCCAACTCCTTCCCATTCCAATCCTGAGACCCTTCCTATAGCCTGAGATGTGATATCTCAATGCCTCTAATACCAAACCTGAGATCCTTCCTCTAACATGAAATGTGATATCCAACTCCTTCCCTTTCCAAACCTGAGAGCCTATCTATAGCATGAGATGTGATATCCAAGTCCTTCCCATTCTAATCCTGAGACACTTCCGATAGCAGAGATGTGATATCTCAATGCTTATACCAAACCTGAGACCCTTCCTATAACATGAGATGTGATATCCAACTCCTTCCCGTTCCAAACCTGAGACCCTTCCTTTAGCATGAGATGTGATATCCAGCTCCTTCCCATTCCAATCCTGAGACACTTCCGATAGCATGAGATGTGATATCTCAATGCTTCTAATATCAAAACTGAGACCCTCCCTATAGCATGATATGTGATATCTAAGTCCTTCCCATTCCAAACCTGAGACCCTTCCTATAGCATGAGATGTGATATCTCAATGCTTATACCAAACCTGAGACCCTTCTTATAGCATGAGATGTGATATCCAACTTCTTCCCATTCCAATCCTGAGACCCTTCCTATAACATGAGATGTGATGTCGCAATGCTTCTAATACCAAACCTGAGATCTTTCCTATAACATGAGATGTGATATCCAACTCCTTCCCATTCCAATCCTGAGACCCTTCCTATAGCATGAGATGTGATATCACAATGCTTATACCAAACCTGAGACCGTCCCTTTAGCTTGAGATGTGATATCCAACTCCTTCCCATTCCAATCCTGAGACCCTTCCTATAGCATGAGATGTGATATCTCAAGGCCTCTAATACCAAACCTGAGATCGTTCCTCTAACATGAAATGTGATATCCAACTCCTTCCCCTTCCAAACCTGAGAGCCTTCCTATAGCATGAGATTTGATAGCCAAGTCCTTCCAATTCCAATCCTGAGACCCTTCCTATAACATGAAATGTGATATCCAACTCCTTCCCATTCCAACCTGAGACCCTTCCTATAGCATGAGATGGGATATCTCAATGCTTCTAATACCAAACCTGAGACTCTTCCTATAACATGAGATGGGATATCCAACTCATTCCCATTCTAATCCTGAGACCCTTCCGATAGCAGAGATGTGATATCTCAATGCTTATACCAAACCTGAGGCCCTTCCTATGGCCTGAGATGTCATATACAACTCCTTCCCATTCCAATCCTGAGACCCTTCCTATAGCATGAGATGTGATATCTCAATGCTTATACCAAATCTGAGACCCTTCCTATAGCATGAGATGTGATATCCAACTCCTTCCCATTCCAATCCTGAGACCCTTCCTATAGCATGAGATGTGATGTCTCAATGCTTCTAATACCAAACCTGAGATCCTTCCTATAACATGAGATGTGATATCCAACTCCTTCCCATTCCAATCCTGAGACCCTTATGATAGCATGAGATGTGATATCTCAATGCCTCTAATACCAAACCTGAGATACTTCCGATAGCATGAGATGTGATATCTCAATGCTTCTAATACCAAACCTGAGATCCTTCCTATAACATGAGATGTGATTTCCAAATCCTCCCCCTTCCAAACCTGAGACCCTCCCTTTAGCATGAGATGTGATATCCAACTCCTTCCCATTCCAATCCTGAGACCCTTCTGATAGCATGAGATGTGATATCTCAATGCCTCTAATTCCAAACCTGAGATCCTACCTCTAACATGAAATGTGATATCCATCTCCTTCCCTTTCCAAACCTGAGACCCTGCCTATAGCATGAGATGTGATATCCAAGTCCTTCCCATTCCAATCCTGAGACCCTTCCTATAGCATGTGATGTGATATCTCAATGCTTATACCAAACCTGAGACCCTTCCTATGGCATGAGATGTCATATACAACTCCTTCCCATTCCAATCCTGAGACCCTTCCTATAGCATGAGATGTGATATCTCAATGCTTATACCAAACCTGAGACCCTTCCTATAGCATGAGATGTGATATCCAACTTCTTCCCATTCCAATCCTGAGACCCTTCCTATAACATGAGATGTGATGTCTCAATGCTTCTAATACCAAACCTGAGATCTTTCCTATAACATGAGATGTGATATCCAACTCCTTCCAATTCCAATCCTGAGACCCTTCCTATAGCATGAGATGTGATATCTCAAGGCCTCTAATACCAAACCTGAGATCCTTCCTCTAACATGAAATGTGATATCCAACTCTTTCCCCTTCCAAACCTGAGAGCCTTCCTATAGCATGAGATATGCTATCCAAATCCTTCCCATTCCAATCCTGAGACCCTTCCTATAACATGAAATGTGATATCCTACTCCTTCCCATTCCATCCTGGGACCCTTCCTATATCATGAGATGGGATATCTCAATGCTTCTAATACCAAACCTGAGACCCTTCCTATAACATGAGATGGGAATATCCAACTCCTTCCCATTCCAATCCTGAGACCCTTCCGATAGCAGAGATGTGATATCTCAATGCTTATACCAAACCTGAGATCCTTCCTATAACATGAGATGTGATATCCAACTCCTTCCCATTCCAATCCTGAGACACTTCCTATAGCATGAGATGTGATATCTCAATGCTTATACCAAATCTGAGACCCTTCCTATAGCATGAGATGTGATATCCAACTCCTTCCCATTCCAATCCTGAGACCCTTCCTATAGCATGAGATGTGATATCTCAAGGCCTCTAATACCAAACCTGAGATCCTTCCTCTAACATGAAATGTGATATCCAACTCTTTCCCCTTCCAAACCTGAGAGCCTTCCTATAGCATGAGATATTTTATTTATTTATTTTATTTGCATTTGTTAAGCGCACTTGCAGCCCATGAGGCATCGAGGCGCTGTTACAGAGGAAACACAGATTTTTTTGTCTTAGTTACGTATTTATAACGCGCTTAAACACTCGGAGGTTTCTAAGCGCAGACCCGGGGATCGAACCTGTTGTTGCTTTGTGTCGTCTTGCTTCCAAGACGCGCACGCTGCCGCTGTGCTATCCTCCCGGGACATCCTATAATATGATAGCCAAGTCCTTCCAATTCCAATCCTGAGACCCTTCCGATAGCAGAGATGTGATATCTCAATGCTTATACCAAACCTGAGACCCTTCCTATGGCCTGAGATGTCATATACAACTCCTTCCCATTCCAATCCTGAGACCCTTTCTTTAGCATGAGATGTGATATCTCAATGCTTATACCAAATCTGAGACCCTTCCTATAGCATGAGATGTGATATCCAATTCCTTCCCATTCTAATCCTGAGACCCTTCCTATAGCATGAGATGTGATATCTCAATGCTTATACCAAACCTGAGAGCCTACCTATAGCATGAGATGTGATATCCAAGTCCATCCCATTCCAATCCTTAGACCCTTCCTACAGCATGCGATGTGATATCTCAATGATTCTAATACCAAACCAGAGACTCTTCCTATAACATGAGATGGGATATCCAACTCCTTCCCGTTCCAAACCTGAGACACTAACTATAGCATATGTGATATCCAACTGCTTCCCATTCCAAACATGAGACCCTTCCTATAGCAAGAAAGTAATATCCAACTCCTACCCATTCCAATCCTGAGACCCTTCCTATAGCAAGAGATGTGATATCCAAATCCTTCCCATTCCAATCCTGAGACCCTTCCTATAACATGAGATGTGACATCCAACTCCTTCCCATTCAAATCCTGAGACCCTTCCTATAGCATGAGAAAGGATATCCAACTCCTTCCCAATCCAATCCTGAGACCCTTCCGATAGCAGAAACGTGATATCTCAATGCTTCTACCAAACCTGAGACCCTTCCTTTAGCATGAGATGTGATATCCAAATCCTTCACATTCCAATCCTGAGACCCTTCCTATAGCATGAGATGTGATATCTCAATGCTTCTAATACCAAACCTGAGATTCTTCCTATAACATGAGATGTGATATCCAATTCCTTCCCATTCCAAACCTGAGACCCTTCCTATTGGATGAGATGTGATATCCAACTCCTTCCCATTCCAACCCTGAGACCCTTCCTATAGCATGAGATGTGATGTCTCAATGCATCTAATACCAAACCTGAGATCCTTCCTATAACATGAGATGTGATATCCAACTCCTTCCATTCCAATCCTGAGACCCGTCCTATAGCATGAGATGTGATATCTCAATGCTTATACCAAACCTGAGACCCTTCCTATAGCATGAGATGTGATATCCAACTCCTTCCATTCCAATCCTGAGACCCGTCCTATAGCATGAGATGTGATATCTCAATGCTTCTAATACCAAACCTGAGATCCTTCCTCTAACATGAAATGTGATATCCAACTCCTTCCCTTTCCAAACCTGAGACCCTTCCTTTAGCATGAGATGTGATATCTCAATGCTTATACCAAATCTGAGACCCTTTCTATAGCATGAGATGTGATATCCAAATCCTTCCCATTCCAATCCTGAGACCCTTCCTATAGCATGAGATGTGATACCTCAATGCTTATACCAAACCTGAGAGCCTACCTATAGCATGAGATGTGATATCCAAGTCCATCCCATTCCAATCCTTAGACCCTTCCAACAGCATGCGATGTGATATCTCAATGATTCTAATACCAAACCAGAGACTCTTCCTATAACATGAGATGGGATATCCAACTCCTTCCCATTCCAATCCTGAGCCGCTTCCGATAGCAGAGATGTGATATCTCAATGCTTATACCAAACCTGAGACCCTTCCTATAACATGAGATGTGATATCCAACTCCTTCCCGTTCCAAACCTGAGACACTAACTATAGCATATGTGATATCCAACTCCTTCCCATTCCAAACATGAGACCCTTCCTATAGCAAGAAAGTAATATCCAACTCCTACCCATTCCAATCCTGAGACCCTTCCTATAGCAAGAGATGTGATATCCAAATCCTTCCCATTCCAATCCTGAGACCCTTCCTATAACATGAGATGTGATATCCAACTCCTTACCATTCCAACATGAGACACTTCCTATAGCATGAGAAGGGATATCCAACTCCTTCCCAATCCAATCCTGAGACCCTTCCGATAGCAGAGATGTGATATCTCAATGCTTATACCAAACCTGAGACCCTTCCTATGGCATGAGATGTGATATCCAACTCCTTGCCATTCAAATCCTGAGACCCTTCCTATAGCATGAGAAGGGATATCCAACTCCTTCCCAATCCAATCCTGAGACCCTTCCGATAGCAGAGACGTGATATCTCAATGCTTCTACCAAACCTGAGACCCTTCCTATAACATGAGATGTGATATCCAACTCCTTCCATTCCAATCCTGGACCCTTCCTATAGCATGAGATGTGATATCTCAATGCTTATACCAAACCTGAGACCCTTCCTATAGCATGAGATGTGATATCCAACTCCTTCCCATTCCAATCCTGAGACCCTTCCTATAGCCTGAGATGTGATATCTCAATGCCTCTAATACCAAACCTGAGATCCTTCCTCTAACATGAAATGTGATATCCAACTCCTTCACTTTCCAAACCTGAGAGCCTATCTATAGCATGAGATGTGATATCCAAGTCCTTCCCATTCCAATCCTTAGACCCTTCCTACAGCATGCAATATGATATCTCAATGATTCTAATAAAAAACCTGAGACCCGTCCTATAACATGAGATGGGATATCCAACTCCTTCCCATTCCAATTCTGAGACACTTCCGATAGCAGAGATGTGATATCTCAATGTTTATACCAAACCTGAGACCCTTCCTATAACATGAGATGTGATATCCAACTCCTTCCCGTTCCAAACCTGAGACCCTTCCTTTAGCATGAGATGTGATATCCAGCTCCTTCCCATTCCAATCCTGAGACACTTCCGATAGCATGAGATGTGATATCTCAATGCTTCTAATATCAAAACTGAGAACCTCCCTATAGCATGATATGTGATATCTAAGTCCTTCCCATTCCAATCCTGAGACCCTTCCTATAGCATGAGATGTGATATCTCAATGCTTCTACCAAACCTGAGACCCTTCCTTTAGCATGAGATGTGATATCCAACTCCTTCCCATTCCAATCCTGAGACCCTTCCTATAGCATGAGAGGTGATATCTCAATACTTCTAATACCAAACCTGAGATCCTTCCGATAACATGAGATGTGATATCTCAATACTTCTAATACCAAACCTGAGATCCATCCTATAACATGAGATGTGATATCCAAATCCTTCCCCTTCCAAACCTGAGACCCTCCCTTTAGCATGAGATGTGATATCCAACTCCTTCCCATTCCAATCCTGAGACCCTTCTGATAGCATAAGATATGATATCTCAATGCTTCTATACCAAACCTGAGATCCTTCCGATAGCATGAGATGTGATATCTCAATACTTCTAATACCAAACCTGAGATCCTTCCTATAACATGAGATGTGATATCCAAATCCTTATCTTCCAAACCTGAGACCCTCCCTTTAGCATGAGATGTGATATCCAACTCCTTCCCATTCCAATCCTGAGACTCTTCTGATAGCATAAGATATGATATCTCAATGCTTCTATACCAAACCTGAGATCCTTCTGATAGCATGAGATGTGATATCTCAATACTTCTAATACCAAACCTGAGATCCTACCTCTAACATGAAATGTGATATCCAACTCTTTCCCCTTGCAAACCTGAGAGCCTTCCTATAGCATGAGATGTGATATCCAACTCCTTCCCATTCCAATCCTGAGACCCTTCCTATAACATGAGATGTGATATCCAACTCCTTCCCATTCCAACCTGAGACCCTTCCTATAGCATGAGATGGGATATCCAACTCCTTCCAAATCCAATCCCGATACCCTTCCGATAGCATGAGATCTGATATCCCAATGCTTCTACCAAACCTGAGACCCATACTATGGCATGAGATGTGATATCAAACTCCTTCCCATTCTAATCCTGAGACCCTTCCTATAGCTTGAGATGTGATATCCAACTCCTTCCCATTCCAATTCTGAGACCCTTCCTATACCATGAGACTTGATATCTCAATGCTTCTAATACCAAACCTGAGACCCGTCCTATAACATGAGATGTGATATCCAAATCCTTCCCCTTCCAAACCTTAGACCCTTCCTTTATCATGAGATGTGATAGCCAACTCCTTCCCATTCCAATCTTGAGACCCTTCCGATATCATGAAATGTGATATCTCAATGCTTCTAATATCAAACTTGAGACCCTCCCTATAACATGAGATGGGAATATCCAACTCCTTCCCATTCCAATCCTGAGACCCTTCCGATAGCACAGATGTGATATCTCAATGCTTATACCAAACCTGAGATCCTTCCTATAACATGAGATGTGATATCCAACTCCTTCCCATTCCAATCCTGAGACACTTCCTATAGCATGAGATGTGATATCTCACTGCTTATACCAAACCTGAGACCCTTCCTATAGCATGAGATGTGATATCCAACTCCTTCCCATTCCAATCCTGAGACCCTTCCTATAGCATGAGATGTGATATCTCAATGCTTCTAATATCAAACTTGAGACCCTCCCTATAGCATGAGATGTGATACCCAAGTCCTTCCCATTCCAATCCTGAGACACTTCCTATAGCATGAGATGTGATATCCAACTGCTTCCCATTCCAATCCTGAGACCCTTCCTATAGCATGAGATGTGATATCTCTATGCTTCTAATACCAAACCTGAGATCCTTCCTCTAACATGAAATGTGATATCCAACTCCTTCCCTTTCCAAACCTAAGAGCCTATCTATAGCATGAGATGTGATATCCAAGTCCTTCACATTCCAACCCTTAGACCCTTCCTACAGCATGCAATATGATATCTCAATGATTCTAATAACAAACCTGAGACCCGTCCTATAACATGAGATGGGATATTCAACTCCTTCCCATTCCAATCCTGAGACTCTTCCGATAGCAGAGATGTGATATCTCAATGCTTATACCAAACCTGAGACCCTTCCTATAACATGAGATGTGATATCCAAATCCTTCCCGTTCCAAACCTGAGACCCTTCCTTTAGCATGAGATGTGATATCCAGCTCCTTCCCATTCCAATCCTGAGACACTTCCGATAGCATGAGATGTGATATCTCAATGCTTCTAATATCAAAACTGAGACCCTCCCTATAGCATGATATGTGATATCTAAGTCCTTCCCATTCCAATCCTGAGACCCTCCCTATAGCATGAGATGTGATATCCAAATCCTTCCCATTCCAATCCTGAGACCCTTCCTATAGCATGAGATATGATATCTCAATACTTCTAATACCAAACGTGAGATCCTTCCGATAACATGAGATGTGATATCCAAATCCTTCCCCTTCCAAACCTGAGACCCTCCCTTTAGCATGAGATGTGATATCCAACTCCTTCCTATTCCGATCCTGAGACTCTTCTGATAGCATGAGATGTGATATCTCAATGCTTCTAATACCAAACCTGAGATCCTTCCGATAGCATGAGATGTGATATCTCAATGCTTCTAATACCAAACCTGAGATCCTTCCTATAACATGAGATGTGATATCCAAATCCTTCCCCTTCCAAACCTGAGACCCTCCCTTTAGCATGAGATGTGATATCCAACTCCTTCCCATTCCATTCCTGAGACCCTTCTGATAGCATGAGATGTGATATCTCAATGCCTCTAATACCAAACCTGAGATCCTACCTCTAACATGAAATGTGATATCCAACTCTTTCCCCTTCCAAACCTGAGAGCCTTACTATAGCATGAGATGTGATATCCAAGTCCTTTCCATTCCAATCCTGAGACCCTTCCTATAGCTTGAGATGTGATATCCAACTCCTTCCCATTCCAATTCTGAGACCCTTCCTATACTATGAGACTTGATATCTCAATGCTTCTAATACCAAACCTGAGACCCGTAATATAACATGAGATGTGATATCCAAATCCTTCCCCTTCCAAACCTTAGACCCTTCCTTTATCATGAGATGTGATATCCAACTCCTTCCCATTCCAATCCTGAGACCCTTCCGATATCATGAGATGTGATATCTCAAAGCTTCTAATATCAAACTTGAGACCCTCCCTATAGCATGAGATGTGATATCCAAGTCCTTCCCATTCCAATCCTGAGACCCTTCCTATAGCATGAGATGTGATATCTCAATGCTTCTAATACCAAACCTGAGACCCTTCTTATAACATGAGATGGGAATATCCAACTCCTTCCCATTCCAATCCTGAGACCCTTCCGATAGCAGAGATGTGATATCTCAATGCTTATACCAAACCTGAGATCCTTCCTATAACATGAGATGTGATATCCAACTCCTTCCCATTCCAATCCTGAGACACTTCCTATAGCATGAGATGTGATATCTCACTGCTTATACCAAACCTGAGACCCTTCCCATAGCATGAGATGTGATATACAAGTCCTTCCCATTCCAATCCTGAGACACTTCCTATAGCATGAGATGTGATATCTCAATGCTTCTAATACCAAACCTGAGACTCTTCCTATAACATGAGATGGGATATCCAACTCCTTCCCATTCCAATCCTGAGACCCTTTTGATAGCAGAGATGTGATATCTCAATGTTTATACCAAACCTGAGACCCTTCCTACGGCATGAGATGTCATATTCAACTCCTTCCCATTCCAATCCTGAGACCCTTCCTATAGCATGAGATGTGATATCCAACTCCTTCCCATTCCAATCCTGAGACCCTTCCTATAGCATGAGATGTGATGGCTCAATGCTTCTAATACCAAACCTGAGATCCTTCCTATAACATGAGATGTGATATCCAACTCCTTCCATTCCAATCCTGGACCCTTCCTATAGCATGAGATGTGATATCTCAATGCTTATACCAAACCTGAGACCCTTCCTATAGCATGAGATGTGATATCCAACTCCTTCCCATTCCAATCCTGAGACCCTTCCTATAGCCTGAGATGTGATATCTCAATGCCTCTAATACCAAACCTGAGATCCTTCCTCTAACATGAAATGTGATATCCAACTCCTTCACTTTCCAAACCTGAGAGCCTATCTATAGCATGAGATGTGATATCCAAGTCCTTCCCATTCCAATCCTTAGACCCTTCCTACAGCATGCAATATGATATCTCAATGATTCTAATAAAAAACCTGAGACCCGTCCTATAACATGAGATGGGATATCCAACTCCTTCCCATTCCAATCCTGAGACACTTCCGATAGCAGAGATGTGATATCTCAATGTTTATACCAAACCTGAGACCCTTCCTATAACATGAGATGTGATATCCAACTCCTTCCCGTTCCAAACCTGAGACCCTTCCTTTAGCATGAGATGTGATATCCAGCTCCTTCCCATTCCAATCCTGAGACACTTCCGATAGCATGAGATGTGATATCTCAATGCTTCTAATATCAAAACTGAGACCCTCCCTATAGCATGATATGTGATATCTAAGTCCTTCCCATTCCAATCCTGAGACCCTTCCTATAGCATGAGATGTGATATCTCAATGCTTCTACCAAACCTGAGACCCTTCCTTTAGCATGAGATGTGATATCCAACTCCTTCCCATTCCAATCCTGAGACCCTTCCTATAGCATGAGAGGTGATATCTCAATACTTCTAATACCAAACCTGAGATCCTTCCGATAACATGAGATGTGATATCTCAATACTTCTAATACCAAACCTGAGATCCATCCTATAACATGAGATGTGATATCCAAATCCTTCCCCTTCCAAACCTGAGACCCTCCCTTTAGCATGAGATGTGATATCCAAATCCTTCCCATTCCAATCCTGAGACCCTTCTGATAGCATAAGATATGATATCTCAATGCTTCTATACCAAACCTGAGATCCTTTTCCGATAGCATGAGATGTGATATCTCAATACTTCTAATACCAAACCTGAGATCCTTCCTATAACATGAGATGTGATATCCAAATCCTTATCTTCCAAACCTGAGACCCTCCCTTTAGCATGAGATGTGATATCCAACTCCTTCCCATTCCAATCCTGAGACTCTTCTGATAGCATAAGATATGATATCTCAATGCTTCTATACCAAACCTGAGATCCTTCTGATAGCATGAGATGTGATATCTCAATACTTCTAATACCAAACCTGAGATCCTACCTCTAACATGAAATGTGATATCCAACTCTTTCCCCTTGCAAACCTGAGAGCCTTCCTATAGCATGAGATGTGATATCCAAGTCCTTCCCATTCCAATCCTGAGACCCTTCCTATAACATGAGATGTGATATCCAACTCCTTCCCATTCCAACCTGAGACCCTTCCTATAGCATGAGATGGGATATCCAACTCCTTCCAAATCCAATCCCGATACCCTTCCGATAGCATGAGATCTGATATCCCAATGCTTCTACCAAACCTGAGACCCATACTATGGCATGAGATGTGATATCAAACTCCTTCCCATTCTAATCCTGAGACCCTTCCTATAGCTTGAGATGTGATATCCAACTCCTTCCCATTCCAATTCTGAGACCCTTCCTATACCATGAGACTTGATATCTCAATGCTTCTAATACCAAACCTGAGACCCGTCCTATAACATGAGATGTGATATCCAAATCCTTCCCCTTCCAAACCTTAGACCCTTCCGATAGCAGAGATGTGATATCTCAATGCTTATACCAAACCTGAGATCCTTCCTATAACATGAGATGTGATATCCAACTCCTTCCCATTCCAATCCTGAGACACTTCCTATAGCATGAGATGTGATATCTCACTGCTTATACCAAACCTGAGACCCTTCCTATAGCATGAGATGTGATATCCAACTCCTTCCCATTCCAATCCTGAGACCCTTCCTATAGCATGAGATGTGATATCTCAATGCTTCTAATATCAAACTTGAGACCCTCCCTATAGCATGAGATGTGATACCCAAGTCCTTCCCATTCCAATCCTGAGACACTTCCTATAGCATGACATGTGATATCCAACTGCTTCCCATTCCAATCCTGAGACCCTTCCTATAGCATGAGATGTGATATCTCTATGCTTCTAATACCAAACCTGAGATCCTTCCTCTAACATGAAATGTGATATCCAACTCCTTCCCTTTCCAAACCTAAGAGCCTATCTATAGCATGAGATGTGATATCCAAGTCCTTCACATTCCAACCCTTAGACCCTTCCTACAGCATGCAATATGATATCTCAATGATTCTAATAACAAACCTGAGACCCGTCCTATAACATGAGATGGGATATTCAACTCCTTCCCATTCCAATCCTGAGACTCTTCCGATAGCAGAGATGTGATATCTCAATGCTTATACCAAACCTGAGACCCTTCCTATAACATGAGATGTGATATCCAAATCCTTCCCGTTCCAAACCTGAGACCCTTCCTTTAGCATGAGATGTGATATCCAGCTCCTTCCCATTCCAATCCTGAGACACTTCCGATAGCATGAGATGTGATATCTCAATGCTTCTAATATCAAAACTGAGACCCTCCCTATAGCATGATATGTGATATCTAAGTCCTTCCCATTCCAATCCTGAGACCCTCCCTATAGCATGAGATGTGATATCCAAGTCCTTCCCATTCCAATCCTGAGACCCTTCCTATAGCATGAGATATGATATCTCAATACTTCTAATACCAAACGTGAGATCCTTCCGATAACATGAGATGTGATATCCAAATCCTTCCCCTTCCAAACCTGAGACCCTCCCTTTAGCATGAGATGTGATATCCAACTCCTTCCTATTCCAATCCTGAGACTCTTCTGATAGCATGAGATGTGATATCTCAATGCTTCTAATACCAAACCTGAGATCCTTCCGATAGCATGAGATGTGATATCTCAATGCTTCTAATACCAAACCTGAGATCCTTCCTATAACATGAGATGTGATATCCAAATCCTTCCCCTTCCAAACCTGAGACCCTCCCTTTAGCATGAGATGTGATATCCAACTCCTTCCCATTCCATTCCTGAGACCCTTCTGATAGCATGAGATGTGATATCTCAATGCCTCTAATACCAAACCTGAGATCCTACCTCTAACATGAAATGTGATATCCAACTCTTTCCCCTTCCAAACCTGAGAGCCTTCCTATAGCATGAGATGTGATATCCAAGTCCTTCCCATTCCAATCCTGAGACCCTTCCTATAGCTTGAGATGTGATATCCAACTCCTTCCCATTCCAATTCTGAGACCCTTCCTATACTATGAGACTTGATATCTCAATGCTTCTAATACCAAACCTGAGACCCGTAATATAATATGAGATGTGATATCCAAATCCTTCCCCTTCCAAACCTTAGACCCTTCCTTTATCATGAGATGTGATATCCAACTCCTTCCCATTCCAATCCTGAGACCCTTCCGATATCATGAGATGTGATATCTCAAAGCTTCTAATATCAAACTTGAGACCCTCCCTATAGCATGAGATGTGATATCCAAGTCCTTCCCATTCCAATCCTGAGACCCTTCCTATAGCATGAGATGTGATATCTCAATGCTTCTAATACCAAACCTGAGACCCTTCTTATAACATGAGATGGGAATATCCAACTCCTTCCCATTCCAATCCTGAGACCCTTCCAATAGCAGAGATGTGATATCTCAATGCTTATACCAAACCTGAGATCCTTCCTATAACATGAGATGTGATATCCAACTCCTTCCCATTCCAATCCTGAGACACTTCCTATAGCATGAGATGTGATATCTCACTGCTTATACCAAACCTGAGACCCTTCCCATAGCATGAGATGTGATATCCAACTCCTTCCCATTCCAATCCTCAGACCCTTCCTATAGCATGAGATGTGATATCTCAATGCTTCTAATATCAAACTTGAGACCCTACCTATAGCATGAGATGTGATATCCAAGTCCTTCCCATTCCAATCCTGAGACACTTCCTATAGCATGAGATGTGATATCTCAATGCTTCTAATACCAAACCTGAGACCCTTCCCATAGCATGAGATGTGATATCCAACTCCTTCCCATTCCAATCCTCAGACCCTTCCTATAGCATGAGATGTGATATCTCAATGCTTCTAATATCAAACTTGAGACCCTACCTATAGCATGAGATGTGATATCCAACTCCTTCCCATTCCAATCCTGAGACCCTTTTGATAGCAGAGATGTGATATCTCAATGTTTATACCAAACCTGAGACCCTTCCTACGGCATGAGATGTCATATTCAACTCCTTCCCATTCCAATCCTGAGACCCTTCCTATAGCATGAGATGTGATATCCAACTCCTTCCCATTCCAATCCTGAGACCCTTCCTATAGCATGAGATGTGATGTCTCAATGCTTCTAATACCAAACCTGAGATCCTTCCTATAACATGAGATGTGATATCCAACTCCTTCCATTCCAATCCTGGACCCTTCCTATAGCATGAGATGTGATATCTCAATGCTTATACCAAACCTGAGACCCTTCCTATAGCATGAGATGTGATATCCAACTCCTTCCCATTCCAATCCTGAGACCCTTCCTATAGCCTGAGATGTGATATCTGAATGCCTCTAATACCAAACCTGAGATCCTTCCTCTAACATGAAATGTGATATCCAACTGCTTCACTTTCCAAACCTGAGAGCCTATCTATAGCATGAGATGTGATATCCAAGTCCTTCCCATTCCAATCCTTAGACCCTTCCTACAGCATGCAATATGATATCTCAATGATTCTAATAAAAAACCTGAGACCCGTCCTATAACATGAGATGGGATATCCAACTCCTTCCCATTCCAATCCTGAGACACTTCCGATAGCAGAGATGTGATATCTCAATGTTTATACCAAACCTGAGACCCTTCCTATAACATGAGATGTGATATCCAACTCCTTCCCGTTCCAAACCTGAGACCCTTCCTTTAGCATGAGATGTGATATCCAGCTCCTTCCCATTCCAATCCTGAGACAATTCCGATAGCATGAGATGTGATATCTCAATGCTTCTAATATCAAAACTGAGACCCTCCCTATAGCATGATATGTGATATCTAAGTCCTTCCCATTCCAATCCTGAGACCCTTCCTATAGCATGAGATGTGATATCTCAATGCTTCTACCAAACCTGAGACCCTTCCTTTAGCATGAGATGTGATATCCAACTCCTTCCCATTCCAATCCTGAGACCCTTCCTATAGCATGAGAGGTGATATCTCAATACTTCTAATACCAAACCTGAGATCCTTCCGATAACATGAGATGTGATATCTCAATACTTCTAATACCAAACCTGAGATCCATCCTATAACATGAGATGTGATATCCAAATCCTTCCCCTTCCAAACCCGAGACCCTCCCTTTAGCATGAGATGTGATATCCAAATCCTTCCCATTCCAATCCTGAGACCCTTCTGATAGCATAAGATATGATATCTCAATGCTTCTATACCAAACCTGAGATCCTTCCGATAGCATGAGATGTGACATCTCAATACTTCTAATACCAAACCTGAGATCCTTCCTATAACATGAGATGTGATATCCAAATCCTTATCTTCCAAACCTGAGACCCTCCCTTTAGCATGAGATGTGATATCCAACTCCTTCCCATTCCAATCCTGAGACTCTTCTGATAGCATAAGATATGATATCTCAATGCTTCTATACCAAACCTGAGATCCTTCTGATAGCATGAGATGTGATATCTCAATACTTCTAATACCAAACCTGAGATCCTACCTCTAACATGAAATGTGATATCCAACTCTTTCCCCTTGCAAACCTGAGAGCCTTCCTATAGCATGAGATGTGATATCCAAGTCCTTCCCATTCCAATCCTGAGACCCTTCCTATAACATGAGATGTGATATCCAACTCCTTCCCATTCCAACCTGAGACCCTTCCTATAGCATGAGATGGGATATCCAACTCCTTCCAAATCCAATCCCGATACCCTTCCGATAGCATGAGATCTGATATCCCAATGCTTCTACCAAACCCGAGACCCATACTATGGCATGAGATGTGATATCAAACTCCTTCCCATTCTAATCCTGAGACCCTTCCTATAGCTTGAGATGTGATATCCAACTCCTTCCCATTCCAATTCTGAGACCCTTCCTATACCATGAGACTTGATATCTCAATGCTTCTAATACCAAACCTGAGACCCGTCCTATAACATGAGATGTGATATCCAAATCCTTCCCCTTCCAAACCTTAGACCCTTCCGATAGCAGAGATGTGATATCTCAATGCTTATACCAAACCTGAGATCCTTCCTATAACATGAGATGTGATATCCAACTCCTTCCCATTCCAATCCTGAGACACTTCCTATAGCATGAGATGTGATATCTCACTGCTTATACCAAACCTGAGACCCTTCCTATAGCATGAGATGTGATATCCAACTCCTTCCCATTCCAATCCTGAGACCCTTCCTATAGCATGAGAGGTGATATCTCAATGCTTCTAATATCAAACTTGAGACCCTCCCTATAGCATGAGATGTGATACCCAAGTCCTTCCCATTCCAATCCCGAGACACTTCCTATAGCATGAGATGTGATATCTCAATGCTTCTAATACCAAACCTGAGACTCTTCCTATAACATGAGATGGGATATCCAACTCATTTCCATTCCAATCCTGAGACCTTTTCGATAGCAGAGATGTGATATCTCAATGTTTATACCAAACCTGAGACCTTTCCTACGGCATGAGATGTCATATTCAACTCCTTCCCATTCCAATCCTGAGACCCTTCCTATAGCATGAGATGTGATATCCAACTCCTTCCCATTCCAATCATGAGACCCTTCCTATAGCATGAGATGTGATGTCTCAATGCTTCTAATACCAAACCTGAGATCCTTCGTATAACATGAGATGTGATATCCAACTCCTTCCATTCCAATCCTGGACCCTTCCTATAGCATGAGATGTGATATCTCAATGCTTATACCAAACCTGAGACCCTTCCTATAGCATGAGATGTGATATCCAACTCCTTCCCATTCCAATCCTGAGACCCTTCCTATAGCCTGAGATGTGATATCTCAATGCCTCTAATACCAAACCTGAGATCCTTCCTCTAACATGAAATGTGATATCCAACTCCTTCACTTTCCAAACCTGAGAGCCTATCTATAGCATGAGATGTGATATCCAAGTCCTTCCCATTCCAATCCTTAGACCCTTCCTACAGCATGCAATATGATATCTCAATGATTCTAATAAAAAACCTGAGACCCGTCCTATAACATGAGATGGGATATCCAACTCCTTCCCATTCCAATTCTGAGACACTTCCGATAGCAGAGATGTGATATCTCAATGTTTACACCAAACCTGAGACCCTTCCTATAACATGAGATGTGATATCCAACTCCTTCCCGTTCCAAACCTGAGACCCTTCCTTTAGCATGAGATGTGATATCCAGCTCCTTCCCATTCCAATCCTGAGACACTTCCGATAGCATGAGATGTGATATCTCAATGCTTCTAATATCAAAACTGAGACCCTCCCTATAGCATGATATGTGATATCTAAGTCCTTCCCATTCCAATCCTGAGACCCTTCCTATAGCATGAGATGTGATATCTCAATGCTTCTACCAAACCTGAGACCCTTCCTTTAGCATGAGATGTGATATCCAACTCCTTCCCATTCCAATCCTGAGACCCTTCCTATAGCATGAGAGGTGATATCTCAATACTTCTAATACCAAACCTGAGATCCTTCCGATAACATGAGATGTGATATTTCAATACTTCTAATACCAAACCTGAGATCCATCCTATAACATGAGATGTGATATCCAAATCCTTCCCCTTCCAAACCTGAGACCCTCCCTTTAGCATGAGATGTGATATCCAACTCCTTCCCATTCCAATCCTGAGACCCTTCTGATAGCATAAGATATGATATCTCAATGCTTCTATACCAAACCTGAGATACTTCCGATAGCATGAGATGTGATATCTCAATACTTCTAATACCAAACCTGAGATCCTTCCTATAACATGAGATGTGATATCCAAATCCTTATCCTCCAAACCTGAGACCCTCCCTTTAGCATGAGATGTGATATCCAACTCCTTCCCATTCCAATCCTGAGACTCTTCTGATAGCATAAGATATGATATCTCAATGCTTCTATACCAAACCTGAGATCCTTCTGATAGCATGAGATGTGATATCTCAATACTTCTAATGCCAAACCTGAGATCCTATCTCTAACATGAAATGTGATATCCAACTCTTTCCCCTTGCAAACCTGAGAGCCTTCCTATAGCATGAGATGTGATATCCAAGTCCTTCCCATTCCAATCCTGAGACCCTTTTGATAGCAGAGATGTGATATCTCAATGTTTATACCAAACCTGAGACCCTTCCTACGGCATGAGATGTCATATTCAACTCCTTCCCATTCCAATCCTGAGACCCTTCCTATAGCATGAGATGTGATATCCAACTCCTTCCCATTCCAATCCTGAGACCCTTCCTATAGCATGAGATGTGATGTCTCAATGCTTCTAATACCAAACCTGAGATCCTTCCTATAACATGAGATGTGATATCCAACTCCTTCCATTCCAATCCTGGACCCTTCCTATAGCATGAGATGTGATATCTCAATGCTTATACCAAACCTGAGACCCTTCCTATAGCATGAGATGTGATATCCAACTCCTTCCCATTCCAATCCTGAGACCCTTCCTATAGCCTGAGATGTGATATCTGAATGCCTCTAATACCAAACCTGAGATCCTTCCTTTAACATGAAATGTGATATCCAACTGCTTCACTTTCCAAACCTGAGAGCCTATCTATAGCATGAGATGTGATATCCAAGTCCTTCCCATTCCAATCCTTAGACCCTTCCTACAGCATGCAATATGATATCTCAATGATTCTAATAAAAAACCTGAGACCCGTCCTATAACATGAGATGGGATATCCAACTCCTTCCCATTCCAATCCTGAGACACTTCCGATAGCAGAGATGTGATATCTCAATGTTTATACCAAACCTGAGACCCTTCCTATAACATGAGATGTGATATCCAACTCCTTCCCGTTCCAAACCTGAGACCCTTCCTTTAGCATGAGATGTGATATCCAGCTCCTTCCCATTCCAATCCTGAGACAGTTCCGATAGCATGAGATGTGATATCTCAATGCTTCTAATATCAAAACTGAGACCCTCCCTATAGCATGATATGTGATATCTAAGTCCTTCCCATTCCAATCCTGAGACCCTTCCTATAGCATGAGATGTGATATCTCAATGCTTCTACCAAACCTGAGACCCTTCCTTTAGCATGAGATGTGATATCCAACTCCTTCCCATTCCAATCCTGAGACCCTTCCTATAGCATGAGAGGTGATATCTCAATACTTCTAATACCAAACCTGAGATCCTTCCGATAACATGAGATGTGATATCTCAATACTTCTAATACCAAACCTGAGATCCATCCTATAACATGAGATGTGATATCCAAATCCTTCCCCTTCCAAACCCGAGACCCTCCCTTTAGCATGAGATGTGATATCCAAATCCTTCCCATTCCAATCCTGAGACCCTTCTGATAGCATAAGATATGATATCTCAATGCTTCTATACCAAACCTGAGATCCTTCCGATAGCATGAGATGTGATATCTCAATACTTCTAATACCAAACCTGAGATCCTTCCTATAACATGAGATGTGATATCCAAATCCTTATCTTCCAAACCTGAGACCCTCCCTTTAGCATGAGATGTGATATCCAACTCCTTCCCATTCCAATCCTGAGACTCTTCTGATAGCATAAGATATGATATCTCAATGCTTCTATACCAAACCTGAGATCCTTCTGATAGCATGAGATGTGATATCTCAATACTTCTAATACCAAACCTGAGATCCTACCTCTAACATGAAATGTGATATCCAACTCTTTCCCCTTGCAAACCTGAGAGCCTTCCTATAGCATGAGATGTGATATCCAAGTCCTTCCCATTCCAATCCTGAGACCCTTCCTATAACATGAGATGTGATATCCAACTCCTTCCCATTCCAACCTGAGACCCTTCCTATAGCATGAGATGGGATATCCAACTCCTTCCAAATCCAATCCCGATACCCTTCCGATAGCATGAGATCTGATATCCCAATGCTTCTACCAAACCTGAGACCCATACTATGGCATGAGATGTGATATCAAACTCCTTCCCATTCTAATCCTGAGACCCTTCCTATAGCTTGAGATGTGATATCCAACTCCTTCCCATTCCAATTCTGAGACCCTTCCTATACCATGAGACTTGATATCTCAATGCTTCTAATACCAAACCTGAGACCCGTCCTATAACATGAGATGTGATATCCAAATCCTTCCCCTTCCAAACCTTAGACCCTTCCGATAGCAGAGATGTGATATCTCAATGCTTATACCAAACCTGAGATCCTTCCTATAACATGAGATGTGATATCCAACTCCTTCCCATTCCAATCCTGAGACACTTCCTATAGCATGAGATGTGATATCTCACTGCTTATACCAAACCTGAGACCCTTCCTATAGCATGAGATGTGATATCCAACTCCTTCCCATTCCAATCCTGAGACCCTTCCTATAGCATGAGAGGTGATATCTCAATGCTTCTAATATCAAACTTGAGACCCTCCCTATAGCATGAGATGTGATACCCAAGTCCTTCCCATTCCAATCCTGAGACACTTCCTATAGCATGAGATGTGATATCTCAATGCTTCTAATACCAAACCTGAGACTCTTCCTATAACATGAGATGGGATATCCAACTCCTTTCCATTCCAATCCTGAGACCTTTTCGATAGCAGAGATGTGATATCTCAATGTTTATACCTAACCTGAGACCTTTCCTACGGCATGAGATGTCATATTCAACTCCTTCCCATTCCAATCCTGAGACCCTTCCTATAGCATGAGATGTGATATCCAACTCCTTCCCATTCCAATCATGAGACCCTTCCTATAGCATGAGATGTGATGTCTCAATGCTTCTAATACCAAACCTGAGATCCTTCCTATAACATGAGATGTGATATCCAACTCCTTCCATTCCAATCCTGGACCCTTCCTATAGCATGAGATGTGATATCTCAATGCTTATACCAAACCTGAGACCCTTCCTATAGCATGAGATGTGATATCCAACTCCTTCCCATTCCAATCCTGAGACCCTTCCTATGGCCTGAGATGTGATATCTCAATGCCTCTAATACCAAACCTGAGATCCTTCCTCTAACATGAAATGTGATATCCAACTCCTTCACTTTCCAAACCTGAGAGCCTATCTATAGCATGAGATGTGATATCCAAGTCCTTCCCATTCCAATCCTTAGACCCTTCCTACAGCATGCAATATGATATCTCAATGATTCTAATAAAAAACCTGAGACCCGTCCTATAACATGAGATGGGATATCCAACTCCTTCCCATTCCAATTCTGAGACACTTCCGATAGCAGAGATGTGATATCTCAATGTTTACACCAAACCTGAGACCCTTCCTATAACATGAGATGTGATATCCAACTCCTTCCCGTTCCAAACCTGAGACCCTTCCTTTAGCATGAGATGTGATATCCAGCTCCTTCCCATTCCAATCCTGAGACACTTCCGATAGCATGAGATGTGATATCTCAATGCTTCTAATATCAAAACTGAGACCCTCCCTATAGCATGATATGTGATATCTAAGTCCTTCCCATTCCAATCCTGAGACCCTTCCTATAGCATGAGATGTGATATCTCAATGCTTCTACCAAACCTGAGACCCTTCCTTTAGCATGAGATGTGATATCCAACTCCTTCCCATTCCAATCCTGAGACCCTTCCTATAGCATGAGAGGTGATATCTCAATACTTCTAATACCAAACCTGAGATCCTTCCGATAACATGAGATGTGATATCTCAATACTTCTAATACCAAACCTGAGATCCATCCTATAACATGAGATGTGATATCCAAATCCTTCCCCTTCCAAACCTGAGACCCTCCCTTTAGCATGAGATGTGATATCCAACTCCTTCCCATTCCAATCCTGAGACCCTTCTGATAGCATAAGATATGATATCTCAATGCTTCTATACCAAACCTGAGATCCTTCCGATAGCATGAGATGTGATATCTCAATACTTCTAATACCAAACCTGAGATCCTTCCTATAACATGAGATGTGATATCCAAATCCTTATCCTCCAAACCTGAGACCCTCCCTTTAGCATGAGATGTGATATCCAACTCCTTCCCATTCCAATCCTGAGACTCTTCTGATAGCATAAGATATGATATCTCAATGCTTCTATACCAAACCTGAGATCCTTCTGATAGCATGAGATGTGATATCTCAATACTTCTAATACCAAACCTGAGATCCTATCTCTAACATGAAATGTGATATCCAACTCTTTCCCCTTGCAAACCTGAGAGCCTTCCTATAGCATGAGATGTGATATCCAAGTCCTTCCCATTCCAATCCTGAGACCCTTCCTATAACATGAGATGTGATATCCAACTCCTTCCCATTCCAACCTGAGACCCTTCCATAGCATGAGATGGGATATCCAACTCCTTCCAAATCCAATCCCGATACCCTTCCGATAGCATGAGATCTGATATCCCAATGCTTCTACCAAACCTGAGACCCATACTATGGCATGAGATGTGATATCAAACTCCTTCCCATTCTAATCCTGAGACCCTTCCTATAGCTTGAGATGTGATATCCAACTCCTTCCCATTCCAATTCTGAGACCCTTCCTATACCATGAGACTTGATATCTCAATGCTTCTAATACCAAACCTGAGACCCGTCCTATAACATGAGATGTGATTTCCAAATCCTTCCCCTTCCAAACCTTAGACCCTTCCTTTATCATGAGATGTGATAGCCAACTCCTTCCCATTCCAATCTTGAGACCCTTCCGATATCATGAAATGTGATATCTCAATGCTTCTAATATCAAACTTGAGACCCTCCCTATAACATGAGATGGGAATATCCAACTCCTTCCCATTCCAATCCTGAGACCCTTCCGATAGCACAGATGTGATATCTCAATGCTTATACCAAACCTGAGATCCTTCCTATAACATGAGATGTGATATCCAACTCCTTCCCATTCCAATCCTGAGACACTTCCTATAGCATGAGATGTGATATCTCACTGCTTATACCAAACCTGAGACCCTTCCTATAGCATGAGATGTGATATCCAACTTCTTCCCATTCCAATCCTGAGACCCTTCCTATAGCATGAGATGTGATATCTCAATGCTTCTAATATCAAACTTGAGACCCTCCCTATAGCATGAGATGTGATACCCAAGTCCTTCCCATTCCAATCCTGAGACACTTCCTATAGCATGAGATGTGATATCCAACTGCTTCCCATTCCAATCCTGAGACCCTTCCTATAGCATGAGATGTGATATCTCTATGCTTCTAATACCAAACCTGAGATCCTTCCTCTAACATGAAATGTGATATCCAACTCCTTCCCTTTCCAAACCTAAGAGCCTATCTATAGCATGAGATGTGATATCCAAGTCCTTCACATTCCAACCCTTAGACCCTTCCTACAGCATGCAATATGATATCTCAATGATTATAATAACAAACCTGAGACCCGTCCTATAACATGAGATGGGATATTCAACTCCTTCCCATTCCAATCCTGAGACTCTTCCGATAGCAGAGATGTGATATCTCAATGCTTATACCAAACCTGAGACCCTTCCTATAACATGAGATGTGATATCCAAATCCTTCCCGTTCCAAACCTGAGACCCTTCCTTTAGCATGAGATGTGATATCCAGCTCCTTCCCATTCCAATCCTGAGACACTTCCGATAGCATGAGATGTGATATCTCAATGCTTCTAATATCAAAACTGAGACCCTCCCTATAGCATGATATGTGATATCTAAGTCCTTCCCATTCCAATCCTGAGACCCTCCCTATAGCATGAGATGTGATATCCAACTCCTTCCCATTCCAATCCTGAGACCCTTCCTATAGCATGAGATGTGATATCTCAAGGCCTCTAATACCAAACCTGAGATCGTTCCTCTAACATGAAATGTGATATCCAACTCCTTCCCCTTCCAAACCTGAGAGCCTTCCTATAGCATGAGCTATGATAGCCAAGTCCTTCCAATTCCAATCCTGAGACCCTTCCTATAACATGAAATGTGATATCCAACTCCTTCCCATTCCAACCTGAGACCCTTCCTATAGCATGAGATGGGATATCTCAATGCTTCTAATACCAAACCTGAGACTCTTCCTATAACATGAGATGGGATATCCAACTCCTTCCCATTCCAATCCTGAGACCCTTCCGATAGCAGAGATGTGATATCTCAATGCTTATACCAAACCTGAGACCCTTCCTATGGCCTGAGATGTGATATCCAACTGCTTCCCATTCCAATCCTGAGACCCTTCCTATAGCATGAGATGTGATATATCAATGCTTATACCAAATCTGAGACCCTTCCTATAGCATGAGATGTGATATCCAACTCCTTCCCATTCCAATCCTGAGACCCTTCCTATAGCATGAGATGTGATGTCTCAATGCTTCTAATACCAAACCTGAGATCCTTCCTATAACATGAGATGTGATATCCAACTCCTTCCGATTCCAATCCTGAGACCCTAATGATAGCATGAGATGTGATACCTCAATGATTCTAATACCAAACCTGAGATCCTTCCTATAACATGAGATGTGATTTCCAAATCCTTCCCCTTCCAAACCTGAGACCCTCCCTTTAGCATGAGATGTGATATCCAACTCCTTCCCATTCCAATCCTGAGACCCTTCTGATAGCATGAGATGTGATATCTCAATGCCTCTAATTCCAAACCTGAGATCCTACCTCTAACATGAAATGTGATATCCATCTCCTTCCCTTTCCAAACCTGAGACCCTGTCTATAGCATGAGATGTCATATACAACTCCTTCCCATTCCAATCCTGAGACCCTTCCTATAGCACGAGATGTGATATCTCAATGCTTATACCAAACCTGAGACCCTTCCTATAGCATGAGATGTGATATCCAACTCCTTCCCATTCCAATCCTGAGACCCTTCCTTTAGCATGAGATGTGATATCCAACTCCTTCCCATTCCAATCCTGAGACCCTTCCTATAGCCTGAGATGTGATATCTCAATGCCTCTAATACCAAACCTGAGATCCTTCCTCTAACATGAAATGTGATATCCAACTCCTTCCCTTTCCAAACCTGAGAGCCTATCTATAGCATGAGATGTGATATCCAAGTCCTTCCCATTCTAATCCTGAGACACTTCCGATAGCAGAGATGTGATATCTCAATGCTTATACCAAACCTGAGACCCTTCCTATAACATGAGATGTGATATCCAACTCCTTCCCGTTCCAAACCTGAGACCCTTCCTTTAGCATGAGATGTGATATCCAGCTCCTTCCCATTCCAATCCTGAGACACTTCCGATAGCATGAGATGTGATATCTCAATGCTTCTAATATCAAAACTGAGACCCTCCCTATAGCATGATATGTGATATCTAAGTCCTTCCCATTCCAAACCTGAGACCCTTCCTATAGCATGAGATGTGATATCTCAATGCTTATACCAAACCTGAGACCCTTCTTATAGCATGAGATGTGATATCCAACTTCTTCCCATTCCAATCCTGAGACCCTTCCTATAACATGAGATGTGATGTCGCAATGCTTCTAATACCAAACCTGAGATCTTTCCTATAACATGAGATGTGATATCCAACTCCTTCCCATTCCAATCCTGAGACCCTTCCTATAGCATGAGATGTGATATCACAATGCTTATACCAAACCTGAGACCGTCCCTTTAGCTTGAGATGTGATATCCAACTCCTTCCCATTCCAATCCTGAGACCCTTCCTATAGCATGAGATGTGATATCTCAAGGCCTCTAATACCAAACCTGAGATCGTTCCTCTAACATGAAATGTGATATCCAACTCCTTCCCCTTCCAAACCTGAGAGCCTTCCTATAGCATGAGATTTGATAGCCAAGTCCTTCCAATTCCAATCCTGAGACCCTTCCTATAACATGAAATGTGATATCCAACTCCTTCCCATTCCAACCTGAGACCCTTCCTATAGCATGAGATCGGATATCTCAATGCTTCTAATACCAAACCTGAGACTCTTCCTATAACATGAGATGGGATATCCAACTCATTCCCATTCCAATCCTGAGACCCTTCCGATAGCAGAGATGTGATATCTCAATGCTTATACCAAACCTGAGACCCTTCCTATGGCCTGAGATGTCATATACAACTCCTTCCCATTCCAATCCTGAGACCCTTCCTATAGCATGAGATGTGAAATCTCAATGCTTATACCAAATCTGAGACCCTTCCTATAGCATGAGATGTGATATCCAACTCCTTCCCATTCCAATCCTGAGACCCTTCCTATAGCATGAGATGTGATGTCTCAATGCTTCTAATACCAAACCTGAGATCCTTCCTATAACATGAGATGTGATATCCAACTCCTTCCCATTCCAATCCTGAGACCCTTATGATAGCATGAGATGTGATATCTCAATGCCTCTAATACCAAACCTGAGATACTTCCGATAGCATGAGATGTGATATCTCAATGCTTCTAATACCAAACCTGAGATCCTTCCTATAACATGAGATGTGATTTCCAAATCCTCCCCCTTCCAAACCTGAGACCCTCCCTTTAGCATGAGATGTGATATCCAACTCCTTCCCATTCCAATCCTGAGACCCTTCTGATAGCATGAGATGTGATATCTCAATGCCTCTAATTCCAAACCTGAGATCCTACCTCTAACATGAAATGTGATATCCATCTCCTTCCCTTTCCAAACCTGAGACCCTGCCTATAGCATGAGATGTGATATCCAAGTCCTTCCCATTCCAATCCTGAGACCCTTCCTATAGCATGTGATGTGATATCTCAATGCTTATACCAAACCTGAGACCCTTCCTATGGCATGAGATGTCATATACAACTCCTTCCCATTCCAATCCTGAGACCCTTCCTATAGCATGAGATGTGATATCTCAATGCTTATACCAAACCTGAGACCCTTCCTATAGCATGAGATGTGATATCCAACTTCTTCCCATTCCAATCCTGAGACCCTTCCTATAACATGAGATGTGATGTCTCAATGCTTCTAATACCAAACCTGAGATCTTTCCTATAACATGAGATGTGATATCCAACTCCTTCCCATTCCAATCCTGAGACCCTTCCTATAGCATGAGATGTGATATCTCAAGGCCTCTAATACCAAACCTGAGATCCTTCCTCTAACATGAAATGTGATATCCAACTCTTTCCCCTTCCAAACCTGAGAGCCTTCCTATAGCATGAGATATGCTATCCAAATCCTTCCCATTCCAATCCTGAGACCCTTCCTATAACATGAAATGTGATATCCTACTCCTTCCCATTCCATCCTGGGACCCTTCCTATATCATGAGATGGGATATCTCAATGCTTCTAATATCAAACCTGAGACCCTTCCTATAACATGAGATGGGAATATCCAACTCCTTCCCATTCCAATCCTGAGACCCTTCCAATAGCAGAGATGTGATATCTCAATGCTTATACCAAACCTGAGATCCTTCCTATAACATGAGATGTTATATCCAACTCCTTCCCATTCCAATCCTGAGACACTTCCTATAGCATGAGATGTGATATCTCAATGCTTATACCAAATCTGAGACCCTTCCTATAGCATGAGATGTGATATCCAACTCCTTCCCATTCCAATCCTGAGACCCTTCCTATAGCATGAGATGTGATATCTCAAGGCCTCTAATACCAAACCTGAGATCCTTCCTCTAACATGAAATGTGATATCCAACTCTTTCCCCTTCCAAACCTGAGAGCCTTCCTATAGCATGAGATATTTTATTTATTTATTTTATTTGCATTTGTTAAGCGCACTTGCAGCCCATGAGGCATCGAGGCGCTGTTACAGAGGAAACACAGATTTTTTTTGTCTTAGTTACGTATTTATAACGCGCTTAAACACTCGGAGGTTTCTAAGCGCGGACCCGGGGATCGAACCTGTTGTTGCTTTGTGTCGTCTTGCTTCCAAGACGCGCACGCTGCCGCTGTGCTATCCTCCCGGGACATCCTATAATATGATAGCCAAGTCCTTCCAATTCCAATCCTGAGACCCTTCCGATAGCAGAGATGTGATATCTCAATGCTTATACCAAACCTGAGACCCTTCCTATGGCCTGAGATGTCATATACAACTCCTTCCCATTCCAATCCTGAGACCCTTTCTTTAGCATGAGATGTGATATCTCAATGCTTATACCAAATCTGAGACCCTTCCTATAGCATGAGATGTGATATCCAATTCCTTCCCATTCTAATCCTGAGACCCTTCCTATAGCATGAGATGTGATATCTCAATGCTTATACCAAACCTGAGAGCCTACCTATAGCATGAGATGTGATATCCAAGTCCATCCCATTCCAATCCTTAGACCCTTCCTACAGCATGCGATGTGATATCTCAATGATTCTAATACCAAACCAGAGACTCTTCCTATAACATGAGATGGGATATCCAACTCCTTCCCGTTCCAAACCTGAGACACTAACTATAGCATATGTGATATCCAACTGCTTCCCATTCCAAACATGAGACCCTTCCTATAGCAAGAAAGTAATATCCAACTCCTACCCATTCCAATCCTGAGACCCTTCCTATAGCAAGAGATGTGATATCCAAATCCTTCCCATTCCAATCCTGAGACCCTTCCTATAACATGAGATGTGATATCCAACTCCTTCCCATTCAAATCCTGAGACCCTTCCTATAGCATGAGAAGGGATATCCAACTCCTTCCCAATCCAATCCTGAGACCCTTCCGATAGCAGAAACGTGATATCTCAATGCTTCTACCAAACCTGAGACCCTTCCTTTAGCATGAGATGTGATATCCAAATCCTTCACATTCCAATCCTGAGACCCTTCCTATAGCATGAGATGTGATATCTCAATGCTTCTAATACCAAACCTGAGATTCTTCCTATAACATGAGATGTGATATCCAATTCCTTCCCATTCCAAACGTGAGACCCTTCCTATTGGATGAGATGTGATATCCAACTCCTTCCCATTCCAACCCTGAGACCCTTCCTATAGCATGAGATGTGATGTCTCAATGCATCTAATACCAAACCTGAGATCCTTCCTATAACATGAGATGTGATATCCAACTCCTTCCATTCCAATCCTGAGACCCGTCCTATAGCATGAGATGTGATATCTCAATGCTTATACCAAACCTGAGACCCTTCCTATAGCATGAGATGTGATATCCAACTCCTTCCATTCCAATCCTGAGACCCGTCCTATAGCATGAGATGTGATATCTCAATGCTTCTAATACCAAACCTGAGATCCTTCCTCTAACATGAAATGTGATATCCAACTCCTTCCCTTTCCAAACCTGAGACCCTTCCTTTAGCATGAGATGTGATATCTCAATGCTTATACCAAATCTGAGACCCTTTCTATAGCATGAGATGTGATATCCAAATCCTTCCCATTCCAATCCTGAGACCCTTCCTATAGCATGAGATGTGATACCTCAATGCTTATACCAAACCTGAGAGCCTACCTATAGCATGAGATGTGATATCCAAGTCCATCCCATTCCAATCCTTAGACCCTTCCAACAGCATGCGATGTGATATCTCAATGATTCTAATACCAAACCAGAGACTCTTCCTATAACATGAGATGGGATATCCAACTCCTTCCCATTCCAATCCTGAGCCGCTTCCGATAGCAGAGATGTGATATCTCAATGCTTATACCAAACCTGAGACCCTTCCTATAACATGAGATGTGATATCCACTCCTTCCCGTTCCAAACCTGAGACACTAACTATAGCATATGTGATATCCAACTCCTTCCCATTCCAAACATGAGACCCTTCCTATAGCAAGAAAGTAATATCCAACTCCTACCCATTCCAATCCTGAGACCCTTCCTATAGCAAGAGATGTGATATCCAAATCCTTCCCATTCCAATCCTGAGACCCTTCCTATAACATGAGATGTGATATCCAACTCCTTACCATTCCAACCTGAGACACTTCCTATAGCATGAGAAGGGATATCCAACTCCTTCCCAATCCAATCCTGAGACCCTTCCGATAGCAGAGATGTGATATCTCAATGCTTATACCAAACCTGAGACCCTTCCTATGGCATGAGATGTGATATCCAACTCCTTGCCATTCAAATCCTGAGACCCTTCCTATAGCATGAGAAGGGATATCCAACTCCTTCCCAATCCAATCCTGAGACCCTTCCGATAGCAGAGACGTGATATCTCAATGCTTCTACCAAACCTGAGACCCTTCCTTTAGCATGAGATGTGATATCCAAATCCTTCACATTCCAATCCTGAGACCCTTCCTATAGCATGAGATGTGATATCTCAATGCTTCTAATACCAAACCTGAGATCCTTCCTATAACATGAGATGTGATATCCAATTCCTTCCCATTCCAAACCTGAGACCCTTCCTATTGGATGAGATGTGATATCCAACTCCTTCCCATTCCAACCCTGAGACCCTTCCTACAGCATGAGATGTGATGTCTCAATGCTTCTAATACCAAACCTGAGATCCTTCCTATAACATGAGATGTGATATCCAACTCCTTCCATTCCAATCCTGAGACCCGTCCTATAGCATGAGATGTGATATCTCAATGCTTATACCAAACCTGAGACCCTTCCTATAGCATGAGATGTGATATCCAACTACTTCCCATTCCAATCCTGAGACCCTTCCTATAGCATGAGATGTGATATCTCAATGCTTCTAATACCAAACCTGAGATCCTTCCTCTAACATGAAATGTGATATCCAACTCCTTCCCTTTCCAAACCTAGGAGCCTATCTATAGCATGAGATGTGATATCCAAGTCCTTCCCATTCCAACCCTTAGACCCTTCCTACAGCATGCAATATGATATCTCAATGATTCTAATAACAAACCTGAGACCCGTCCTAAAACATGAGATGGGATATCCAACTCCTTCCCATTCCAATCCTGAGACACTTCCGATAGCAGAGATGTGATATCTCAATGCTTATACCAAACCTGAGAACCTTCCTATAACATGAGATGTGATATCCAAATCCTTCCCGTTCCAAACCTGAGACCCTTCCTTTAGCATGAGATGTGATATCCAGCTCCTTCCCATTCCAATCCTGAGACCCTTCCTATAGCATGAGATGTGATATCTCAATGCTTCTAATACCAAACCTGAGATCCTTCCTCTAACATGAAATGTGATATCCAACTCCTTCCCTTTCCAAACCTAAGAGCCTATCTATAACATGAGATGGGATATCCAACTCCTTCCCATTCCAATCCTGAGCCACTTCCGATAGCAGAGATGTGATATCTCAATGCTTATACCAAACCTGAGACCCTTCCTATAACATGAGATGTGATATCCAACTCCTTCCCGTTCCAAACCTGAGACACTAACTATAGCATATGTGATATCCAACTCCTTCCCATTCCAAACATGAGACCCTTCCTATAGCAAGAAAGTAATATCCAACTCCTACCCATTCCAATCCTGAGACCCTTCCTATAGCAAGAGATGTGATATCCAAATCCTTCCCATTCCAATCCTGAGACCCTTCCTATAACATGAGATGTGATATCCTACTCCTTCCCATTCCAACCTGAGACACTTCCTATAGCATGAGAAGGGATATCCAACTCCTTCCCAATCCAATCCTGAGACCCTTCCGATAGCAGAGATGTGATATCTCAATGCTTATACCAAACCTGAGACCCTTCCTATAGCATGAGAAGGGATATCCAACTCCTTCCCAATCCAATCCTGAGACCCTTCCGATAGCAGAGACGTGATATCTCAATGCTTCTACCAAACCTGAGACCCTTCCTTTAGCATGAGATGTGATATCCAAATCCTTCACATTCCAATCCTGAGACCCTTCCTATAGCATGAGAAGGGATATCTCAATGCTTCTAATACCAAACCTGAGATCCTTCCTATAACATGAGATGTGATATCCAATTCCTTCCCATTCCAATCCTGAGACCCTTCCGATAGCAGAGATGTGATATCTCAATGCTTATACCAAACCTGAGACCCTTCCTATGGCCTGAGATGTCATATACAACTCCTTCCCATTCCAATCCTGAGACCCTTCCTATAGCATGAGATGTGATATCTCAATGCTTATACCAAATCTGAGACCCTTCCTATAGCATGAGATGTGATATCCAACTCCTTCCCATTCCAATCCTGAGACCCTTCCTATAGCATGAGATGTGATGTCTCAATGCTTCTAATACCAAACCTGAGATCCTTCCTATAACATCAGATGTGATATCCAACTCCTTCCCATTCCAATCCTGAGACCCTTATGAAAGCATGAGATGTGATATCTCAATGCTTCTAATACCAAACCTGAGATCCTTCCTATAACATGAGATGTGATTTCCAAAAGCTTCCCCTTCCAAACCTGAGACCCTCCCTTTAGCATGAGATATGATATCCAACTCCTTCCCATTCCAATCCTGAGACCCTTCTGATAGCATGAGATGTGATATCTCAATGCCTCTAATACCAAACCTGAGATCCTACCTCTAACATGAAATGTGATATCCATCTCATTCCCTTTCCAAACCTGAGACCCTGCCTATAGCATGAGATGTGATATCCAAGTCCTTCCCATTCCAATCCTGAGACCCTTCCTATAGCATGTGATGTGATATCTCAATGCTTATACCAAACCTGAGACCCTTCCTATGGCATGAGATGTCATATACAACTCCTTCCCATTCCAATCCTGAGACCCTTCCTATAGCATGAGATGTAATATCTCAATGCTTATACCAAACCTGAGACCCTTCCTATAGCATGAGATGTGATATCCAACTTCTTCCCATTCCAATCCTGAGACCCTTCCTATAACATGAGATGTGATGTCTCAATGCTTCTAATACCAAACCTGAGATCTTTCCTATAACATGAGATGTGATATCCAACTCCTTCCCATTCCAATCCTGAGACCCTTCCTATAGCATGAGATGTGATATCACAATGCTTATACCAAACCTGAGACCGTTCCTATCGCTTGAGATGTGATATCCAACTCCTTCCCATTCCAATCCTGAGACCCTTCCTATAGCATGAGATGTGATATCTCAAGGCCTCTAATACCAAACCTGAGATCCTTCCTCTAACATGAAATGTGATATCCAACTCCTTCCCCTTCCAAACCTGAGAGCCTTCCTATAGCATGGGATATGATATCCAAGTCCTTCCCATTCCAATCCTGAGACCCTTCCTATAACATGAAATGTGATATCCAACTCCTTCCCATTCCAAACTGAGACCCTTCCTATATCATGAGATGGGATATCTCAATGCTTCTAATACCAAACCTGAGACTCTTCCTATAACATGAGATGGGATATCCAACTCCTTCCCATTCCAATCCTAAGACCCTTTCGATAGCAGAGATGTGATATCTCAATGCTTATACCAAACCTGAGACCCTTCCTACGGCATGAGATGTCATATACAACTCCTTCCCATTCCAATCCTGAGACCCTTCCTATAGCACGAGATGTGATATCTCAATGCTTATACCAAACCTGACACCCTTCCTCTAGCATGAGATGTGATATCCAACTCCTTCCCATTCCAATCCTGAGACCCTTCCTATAGCCTGAGATCTGATATCTCAATGCCTCTAATACCAAACCTGAGATCCTTCCTCTAACATGAAATGTGATATCCAACTCCTTCCCTTTCCAAACCTGAGAGCCTATCTATAGCATGAGATGTGATATCCAAGTCCTTCCGATTCCAATCCTGAGACACTTCCGATAGCAGAGATGTGATATCTCAATGCTTATACCAAACCTGAGACCCTTCCTATAACATGAGATGTGATATCCAACTCCTTCCCGTTCCAAACCTGAGATCCTTCCTTTAGCATGAGATGTGATATCCAGCTCCTTCCCATTCCAATCCTGAGACCCTTCTGATAGCATGAGATGTTATATCTCAATGCTTCTAATATCAAAACTGAGACCCTCCCTATAGCATGATATGTGATATCTAAGTCCTTCCCATTCCAATCCTGAGACCCTTCCTATAGCATGAGATGTGATATCTCAATGCTTCTACCAAACCTGAGACCCTTCCTTTAGCATGAGATGTGATAACCAACTCCTTCCCATTCCAATCCTGAGACCCTTCCTATAGCATGAGATGTGATATCTCAATACTTCTAATACCAAACCTGAGATCCTTCTGATAACATGAGATATGATATCCAAATCCTTCCCCTTCCAAACCTGAGACCCTCCCTTTAGCATGAGATGTGATATCCAACTCCTTCCCATTCCAATCCTGAGAACCTTCTGATAGCATGAGATGTGATATCTCAATGCTTCTATACCAAACCTGAGATCCTTCCGATAGCATGAGATGTGATATCTCAATGCTTCTAATACCAAACCTGAGATCCTTCCTATAACATGAGATGTGATATCCAAATCCTTCCCCTTCCAAACCTGAGACCCTCCCTTTAGCATGAGATGTGATATCCAACTCCTTCCCATTCCAATCCTGAGACTCTTCTGATAGCATGAGATGTGATATCTCAATGCCTCTAATACCAAACCTGAGATCCTACCTCTAACATGAAATGTGATATCCAACTCTTTCCCCTTCCAAACCTGAGAGCCTTCCTATAGCATGAGATGTGATATCCAAGTCCTTCTAATTCCAATCCTGAGACCCTTCCTATAACATGAGATGTGATATCCAACTCCTTCCCCTTCCAAACCTTAGACACTTCCTTTATCATGAGATGTGATATCCAACTCCTTCCCATTCCATCCTTGAGACCCTTCCGATATCATGAGATGTGATATCTCAATGCTTCTAATATCAAACTTGAGACCCTCCTTATAGCATGAGATGTGATATCCAAGTCCTTCCCATTCCAATCCTGAGACCCTTCCTATAGCATGAGATGTGATATCTCAATGCTTCTAATACCAATCCTGAGACCCTTCCTATAACATGAGATGGGAATATCCAACTCCTTCCCATTCCAATCCTGAGACCCTTCCGATAGTAGAGATGTGATATCTCAATGCTTATACCAAACCTGAGATCCTTCCTATAACATGAGATGTGATATCCAACTCCTTCCCATTCCAATCCTGAGACACTTCCTATAGCATGAGATGTGATATCTCACTGCTTATACCAAACCTGAGACCCTTCCTATAGCATGAGATGTGATATCCAACTCCTTCCCATTCCAATCCTGAGACCCTTCCTATAGCATGAGATATGATATCTCAATGCTTCTAATATCAAACTTGAGACCCTCCCTATAGCATGAGATGTGATATCCAAGTCCTTCCCATTCCAATCCTGAGACCCTTCCGATAGCATGAGATGTGATGTCTCAATGCTTCTAATACCAAACCTGAGATCCTTCCTATAACATGAGATGTGATATCCAACGCCTTCCCATTCCAATCCTGAGACCCTTCCTATAGCATGAGATGTGATATCTCAATGCTTATACCAAACCTGAGACCCTTCCTATAGCATGAGATGTGATATCCAACTCCTTCCCATTCCTATCCTGAGACCCTTCCTATAGCATGAGATGTGATATCTCAATGCCTCTAATACCAAACCTGAGATCCTTCCTCTAACATGAAATGTGATATCCAACTCCTTCCCATTCCAATCCTGAGACACTTCCTATAGCATGAGATGTGATATCTAAATGCTTCTAATACCAAACTTGAGACTCTTCCTATAACATGAGATGGGATATCCAACTCCTTCCCATTCCAATCCTTAGACCCTTCCTACAGCATGCAATATGATATCTCAATGATTCTAATAACAAACCTGAGACCCGTCCTATAACATGAGATGGGATATCCAACACCTTCCCATTCCAATCCTGAGACCCTTCCTATAGCATGAGATGTGATATCTCAATGCTTATACCAAACCTGAGAGCCTACCTATAGCATGAGATGTGATATCCAAGTCCATCCCATTCCAATCCTTAGACCCTTCCTACAGCATGCGATGTGATATCTCAATGATTCTAATACCAAACCAGAGACTCTTCCTATAACATGAGATGGGATATCCAACTCCTTCCCGTTCCAAACCTGAGACACTAACTATAGCATATGTGATATCCAACTGCTTCCCATTCCAAACATGAGACCCTTCCTATAGCAAGAAAGTAATATCCAACTCCTACCCATTCCAATCCTGAGACCCTTCCTATAGCAAGAGATGTGATATCCAAATCCTTCCCATTCCAATCCTGAGACCCTTCCTATAACATGAGATGTGATATCCAACTCCTTCCCATTCAAATCCTGAGACCCTTCCTATAGCATGAGAAGGGATATCCAACTCCTTCCCAATCCAATCCTGAGACCCTTCCGATAGCAGAAACGTGATATCTCAATGCTTCTACCAAACCTGAGACCCTTCCTTTAGCATGAGATGTGATATCCAAATCCTTCACATTCCAATCCTGAGACCCTTCCTATAGCATGAGATGTGATATCTCAATGCTTCTAATACCAAACCTGAGATTCTTCCTATAACATGAGATGTGATATCCAATTCCTTCCCATTCCAAACGTGAGACCCTTCCTATTGGATGAGATGTGATATCCAACTCCTTCCCATTCCAACCCTGAGACCCTTCCTATAGCATGAGATGTGATGTCTCAATGCATCTAATACCAAACCTGAGATCCTTCCTATAACATGAGATGTGATATCCAACTCCTTCCATTCCAATCCTGAGACCCGTCCTATAGCATGAGATGTGATATCTCAATGCTTATACCAAACCTGAGACCCTTCCTATAGCATGAGATGTGATATCCAACTCCTTCCATTCCAATCCTGAGACCCGTCCTATAGCATGAGATGTGATATCTCAATGCTTCTAATACCAAACCTGAGATCCTTCCTCTAACATGAAATGTGATATCCAACTCCTTCCCTTTCCAAACCTGAGACCCTTCCTTTAGCATGAGATGTGATATCTCAATGCTTATACCAAATCTGAGACCCTTTCTATAGCATGAGATGTGATATCCAAATCCTTCCCATTCCAATCCTGAGACCCTTCCTATAGCATGAGATGTGATACCTCAATGCTTATACCAAACCTGAGAGCCTACCTATAGCATGAGATGTGATATCCAAGTCCATCCCATTCCAATCCTTAGACCCTTCCAACAGCATGCGATGTGATATCTCAATGATTCTAATACCAAACCAGAGACTCTTCCTATAACATGAGATGGGATATCCAACTCCTTCCCATTCCAATCCTGAGCCGCTTCCGATAGCAGAGATGTGATATCTCAATGCTTATACCAAACCTGAGACCCTTCCTATAACATGAGATGTGATATCCACTCCTTCCCGTTCCAAACCTGAGACACTAACTATAGCATATGTGATATCCAACTCCTTCCCATTCCAAACATGAGACCCTTCCTATAGCAAGAAAGTAATATCCAACTCCTACCCATTCCAATCCTGAGACCCTTCCTATAGCAAGAGATGTGATATCCAAATCCTTCCCATTCCAATCCTGAGACCCTTCCTATAACATGAGATGTGATATCCAACTCCTTACCATTCCAACCTGAGACACTTCCTATAGCATGAGAAGGGATATCCAACTCCTTCCCAATCCAATCCTGAGACCCTTCCGATAGCAGAGATGTGATATCTCAATGCTTATACCAAACCTGAGACCCTTCCTATGGCATGAGATGTGATATCCAACTCCTTGCCATTCAAATCCTGAGACCCTTCCTATAGCATGAGAAGGGATATCCAACTCCTTCCCAATCCAATCCTGAGACCCTTCCGATAGCAGAGACGTGATATCTCAATGCTTCTACCAAACCTGAGACCCTTCCTTTAGCATGAGATGTGATATCCAAATCCTTCACATTCCAATCCTGAGACCCTTCCTATAGCATGAGATGTGATATCTCAATGCTTCTAATACCAAACCTGAGATCCTTCCTATAACATGAGATGTGATATCCAATTCCTTCCCATTCCAAACCTGAGACCCTTCCTATTGGATGAGATGTGATATCCAACTCCTTCCCATTCCAACCCTGAGACCCTTCCTACAGCATGAGATGTGATGTCTCAATGCTTCTAATACCAAACCTGAGATCCTTCCTATAACATGAGATGTGATATCCAACTCCTTCCATTCCAATCCTGAGACCCGTCCTATAGCATGAGATGTGATATCTCAATGCTTATACCAAACCTGAGACCCTTCCTATAGCATGAGATGTGATATCCAACTACTTCCCATTCCAATCCTGAGACCCTTCCTATAGCATGAGATGTGATATCTCAATGCTTCTAATACCAAACCTGAGATCCTTCCTCTAACATGAAATGTGATATCCAACTCCTTCCCTTTCCAAACCTAGGAGCCTATCTATAGCATGAGATGTGATATCCAAGTCCTTCCCATTCCAACCCTTAGACCCTTCCTACAGCATGCAATATGATATCTCAATGATTCTAATAACAAACCTGAGACCCGTCCTAAAACATGAGATGGGATATCCAACTCCTTCCCATTCCAATCCTGAGACACTTCCGATAGCAGAGATGTGATATCTCAATGCTTATACCAAACCTGAGAACCTTCCTATAACATGAGATGTGATATCCAAATCCTTCCCGTTCCAAACCTGAGACCCTTCCTTTAGCATGAGATGTGATATCCAGCTCCTTCCCATTCCAATCCTGAGACCCTTCCTATAGCATGAGATGTGATATCTCAATGCTTCTAATACCAAACCTGAGATCCTTCCTCTAACATGAAATGTGATATCCAACTCCTTCCCTTTCCAAACCTAAGAGCCTATCTATAACATGAGATGGGATATCCAACTCCTTCCCATTCCAATCCTGAGCCACTTCCGATAGCAGAGATGTGATATCTCAATGCTTATACCAAACCTGAGACCCTTCCTATAACATGAGATGTGATATCCAACTCCTTCCCGTTCCAAACCTGAGACACTAACTATAGCATATGTGATATCCAACTCCTTCCCATTCCAAACATGAGACCCTTCCTATAGCAAGAAAGTAATATCCAACTCCTACCCATTCCAATCCTGAGACCCTTCCTATAGCAAGAGATGTGATATCCAAATCCTTCCCATTCCAATCCTGAGACCCTTCCTATAACATGAGATGTGATATCCTACTCCTTCCCATTCCAACCTGAGACACTTCCTATAGCATGAGAAGGGATATCCAACTCCTTCCCAATCCAATCCTGAGACCCTTCCGATAGCAGAGATGTGATATCTCAATGCTTATACCAAACCTGAGACCCTTCCTATAGCATGAGAAGGGATATCCAACTCCTTCCCAATCCAATCCTGAGACCCTTCCGATAGCAGAGACGTGATATCTCAATGCTTCTACCAAACCTGAGACCCTTCCTTTAGCATGAGATGTGATATCCAAATCCTTCACATTCCAATCCTGAGACCCTTCCTATAGCATGAGAAGGGATATCTCAATGCTTCTAATACCAAACCTGAGATCCTTCCTATAACATGAGATGTGATATCCAATTCCTTCCCATTCCAATCCTGAGACCCTTCCGATAGCAGAGATGTGATATCTCAATGCTTATACCAAACCTGAGACCCTTCCTATGGCCTGAGATGTCATATACAACTCCTTCCCATTCCAATCCTGAGACCCTTCCTATAGCATGAGATGTGATATCTCAATGCTTATACCAAATCTGAGACCCTTCCTATAGCATGAGATGTGATATCCAACTCCTTCCCATTCCAATCCTGAGACCCTTCCTATAGCATGAGATGTGATGTCTCAATGCTTCTAATACCAAACCTGAGATCCTTCCTATAACATCAGATGTGATATCCAACTCCTTCCCATTCCAATCCTGAGACCCTTATGAAAGCATGAGATGTGATATCTCAATGCTTCTAATACCAAACCTGAGATCCTTCCTATAACATGAGATGTGATTTCCAAAAGCTTCCCCTTCCAAACCTGAGACCCTCCCTTTAGCATGAGATATGATATCCAACTCCTTCCCATTCCAATCCTGAGACCCTTCTGATAGCATGAGATGTGATATCTCAATGCCTCTAATACCAAACCTGAGATCCTACCTCTAACATGAAATGTGATATCCATCTCATTCCCTTTCCAAACCTGAGACCCTGCCTATAGCATGAGATGTGATATCCAAGTCCTTCCCATTCCAATCCTGAGACCCTTCCTATAGCATGTGATGTGATATCTCAATGCTTATACCAAACCTGAGACCCTTCCTATGGCATGAGATGTCATATACAACTCCTTCCCATTCCAATCCTGAGACCCTTCCTATAGCATGAGATGTAATATCTCAATGCTTATACCAAACCTGAGACCCTTCCTATAGCATGAGATGTGATATCCAACTTCTTCCCATTCCAATCCTGAGACCCTTCCTATAACATGAGATGTGATGTCTCAATGCTTCTAATACCAAACCTGAGATCTTTCCTATAACATGAGATGTGATATCCAACTCCTTCCCATTCCAATCCTGAGACCCTTCCTATAGCATGAGATGTGATATCACAATGCTTATACCAAACCTGAGACCGTTCCTATCGCTTGAGATGTGATATCCAACTCCTTCCCATTCCAATCCTGAGACCCTTCCTATAGCATGAGATGTGATATCTCAAGGCCTCTAATACCAAACCTGAGATCCTTCCTCTAACATGAAATGTGATATCCAACTCCTTCCCCTTCCAAACCTGAGAGCCTTCCTATAGCATGGGATATGATATCCAAGTCCTTCCCATTCCAATCCTGAGACCCTTCCTATAACATGAAATGTGATATCCAACTCCTTCCCATTCCAAACTGAGACCCTTCCTATATCATGAGATGGGATATCTCAATGCTTCTAATACCAAACCTGAGACTCTTCCTATAACATGAGATGGGATATCCAACTCCTTCCCATTCCAATCCTAAGACCCTTTCGATAGCAGAGATGTGATATCTCAATGCTTATACCAAACCTGAGACCCTTCCTACGGCATGAGATGTCATATACAACTCCTTCCCATTCCAATCCTGAGACCCTTCCTATAGCACGAGATGTGATATCTCAATGCTTATACCAAACCTGACACCCTTCCTCTAGCATGAGATGTGATATCCAACTCCTTCCCATTCCAATCCTGAGACCCTTCCTATAGCCTGAGATCTGATATCTCAATGCCTCTAATACCAAACCTGAGATCCTTCCTCTAACATGAAATGTGATATCCAACTCCTTCCCTTTCCAAACCTGAGAGCCTATCTATAGCATGAGATGTGATATCCAAGTCCTTCCGATTCCAATCCTGAGACACTTCCGATAGCAGAGATGTGATATCTCAATGCTTATACCAAACCTGAGACCCTTCCTATAACATGAGATGTGATATCCAACTCCTTCCCGTTCCAAACCTGAGATCCTTCCTTTAGCATGAGATGTGATATCCAGCTCCTTCCCATTCCAATCCTGAGACCCTTCTGATAGCATGAGATGTTATATCTCAATGCTTCTAATATCAAAACTGAGACCCTCCCTATAGCATGATATGTGATATCTAAGTCCTTCCCATTCCAATCCTGAGACCCTTCCTATAGCATGAGATGTGATATCTCAATGCTTCTACCAAACCTGAGACCCTTCCTTTAGCATGAGATGTGATAACCAACTCCTTCCCATTCCAATCCTGAGACCCTTCCTATAGCATGAGATGTGATATCTCAATACTTCTAATACCAAACCTGAGATCCTTCTGATAACATGAGATATGATATCCAAATCCTTCCCCTTCCAAACCTGAGACCCTCCCTTTAGCATGAGATGTGATATCCAACTCCTTCCCATTCCAATCCTGAGAACCTTCTGATAGCATGAGATGTGATATCTCAATGCTTCTATACCAAACCTGAGATCCTTCCGATAGCATGAGATGTGATATCTCAATGCTTCTAATACCAAACCTGAGATCCTTCCTATAACATGAGATGTGATATCCAAATCCTTCCCCTTCCAAACCTGAGACCCTCCCTTTAGCATGAGATGTGATATCCAACTCCTTCCCATTCCAATCCTGAGACTCTTCTGATAGCATGAGATGTGATATCTCAATGCCTCTAATACCAAACCTGAGATCCTACCTCTAACATGAAATGTGATATCCAACTCTTTCCCCTTCCAAACCTGAGAGCCTTCCTATAGCATGAGATGTGATATCCAAGTCCTTCTAATTCCAATCCTGAGACCCTTCCTATAACATGAGATGTGATATCCAACTCCTTCCCCTTCCAAACCTTAGACACTTCCTTTATCATGAGATGTGATATCCAACTCCTTCCCATTCCATCCTTGAGACCCTTCCGATATCATGAGATGTGATATCTCAATGCTTCTAATATCAAACTTGAGACCCTCCTTATAGCATGAGATGTGATATCCAAGTCCTTCCCATTCCAATCCTGAGACCCTTCCTATAGCATGAGATGTGATATCTCAATGCTTCTAATACCAATCCTGAGACCCTTCCTATAACATGAGATGGGAATATCCAACTCCTTCCCATTCCAATCCTGAGACCCTTCCGATAGTAGAGATGTGATATCTCAATGCTTATACCAAACCTGAGATCCTTCCTATAACATGAGATGTGATATCCAACTCCTTCCCATTCCAATCCTGAGACACTTCCTATAGCATGAGATGTGATATCTCACTGCTTATACCAAACCTGAGACCCTTCCTATAGCATGAGATGTGATATCCAACTCCTTCCCATTCCAATCCTGAGACCCTTCCTATAGCATGAGATATGATATCTCAATGCTTCTAATATCAAACTTGAGACCCTCCCTATAGCATGAGATGTGATATCCAAGTCCTTCCCATTCCAATCCTGAGACCCTTCCGATAGCATGAGATGTGATGTCTCAATGCTTCTAATACCAAACCTGAGATCCTTCCTATAACATGAGATGTGATATCCAACGCCTTCCCATTCCAATCCTGAGACCCTTCCTATAGCATGAGATGTGATATCTCAATGCTTATACCAAACCTGAGACCCTTCCTATAGCATGAGATGTGATATCCAACTCCTTCCCATTCCTATCCTGAGACCCTTCCTATAGCATGAGATGTGATATCTCAATGCCTCTAATACCAAACCTGAGATCCTTCCTCTAACATGAAATGTGATATCCAACTCCTTCCCATTCCAATCCTGAGACACTTCCTATAGCATGAGATGTGATATCTAAATGCTTCTAATACCAAACTTGAGACTCTTCCTATAACATGAGATGGGATATCCAACTCCTTCCCATTCCAATCCTTAGACCCTTCCTACAGCATGCAATATGATATCTCAATGATTCTAATAACAAACCTGAGACCCGTCCTATAACATGAGATGGGATATCCAACACCTTCCCATTCCAATCCTGAGACACTTCCGATAGCAGAGATGTGATATCTCAATGCTTATACCAAACCTGAGACCCTTCCTATAACATGAGATGTGATATCCAACTCCTTCCCGTTCCAAACCTGAGACCCTTCCTATAGCATATGTGATATCCAACACATTCCCATTCCAAACATGAGACCCTTCCTATAGCAGGAATGTAATATCCAACTCCTCCCCATTCCAATCCTGAGACCATTCCTATAGCATGAGATGTGATATCTCAATGCTTCTAATACCAAACCTGAGATCCTTCCTATGACATGAGATGTGATATCCAATTCCTCCCCATTCCAAACCTGAGAACCTTCCTACAGCATGCGATGTGATATCTCAATGCTTCTAATACCAAACCTGAGACCAGTCCTATAACATGAGATTGGATATCCAACTCCTTCCCCTTCCAAACCTGAGACCCTTCCTATAGCATGAGATGTGATATCCAACTTCTTCCCATTCCAATCTCGAGACCCTTCCTATAACATGAGATGTGATGTCTCAATGCTTCTAATACCAAACCTGAGATCTTTCCTATAACATGAGATGTGATATCCAACTCCTTCCCATTCCAATCCTGAGACCCTTCCTATAGCATGAGATGTGCTATCTCAATGCTTATACCAAACCTGAGACCCTTCCTAAAGCTTGAGATGTGATATCCAACTCCTACCCATTCCAATCCTGAGACCCTTCCTATAACATGAAATGTGATATCCAACTCCTTCCCATTCCAACCTGAGACCCTTCCTATAGCATGAGATGTGATATCTCAAGGCCTCTAATACCAAACCTGAGATCCTTCCTCTAACATGAAATGTGATATCCAACTCCTTCTCCATCCAAACCTGAGAGCCTTCCTATAACATGAGATATGATATCCAAGTCCTTCCCATTCCAATCCTGAGACCCTTCCTATAACATGAAATGTGATATCCAACTCCTTCCCATTCCAACCTGAGACCCTTCCTATAGCATGAGATGGGATATCCAACTCCTTCCAAATCCAATACTGATACCCTTCCAATAGCATGAGATGTGATATCCCAATGCTTCTATCAAACCTGAGAACCATACTATGGCATGAGATGTGATATCAAACTCCTTCCCATTCCAATCCTGAGACTCTTCCTATAGCTTGAGATGTGATATCCAACTCCTTCCCATTCCAATTCTGAGACCCTTCCTATACCATGAGACTTGATATCTCAATGCTTCTAATACCAAACCTGAGACCCGTCCTATAACATGAGATGTGATATCCAAATCTTTCCCCTTCCAAATCTTAGACCCTTCCTTTATCATGAGATGTGATATCCAACTCCTTCCCATTCCAATCCTGAGACCCTTCCGATATCATGAGATTTGTTATCTCAATGCTTCTAATATCAAAATTGAGACCCTCCCTATAGCATGAGATGGGATATCCAACTCCTTCCCATTCCAATCCTGAGACCCTTCCGATAGCAGAGATGTGATATCTCAATGCTTATACCAAATCTGAGACCCTTCCTATAGCATGAGATGTGATATCCAACTCCTTCCCATTCCAATCCTGAGACCCTTCCTATAGCATGAGATGTGATGTCTCAATGCTTCTAATACCAAACCTGAGATCCTTCCTATAACATGAGATGTGATATCCAACTCCTTCCCATTCCAATCCTGAGACCCTTCCTATAGCATGAGATGTGCTATCTCAATGCTTATACCAAACCTGAGACCCTTCCTAAAGCTTGAGATGTGATATCCAACTCCTTCCCATTCCAATCCTGAGACCCTTCCTATAGCATGAGATGTGATATCTCAAGGCCTCTAATACCAAACCTGAGATCCTTCCTCTAACATGAAATGTGATATCCAACTCCTTCCCCTTCCAAACCTGAGAGCCTTCCTATAGCATGAGATATGATATCCAAGTCCTTCCCATTCCAATCCTGAGACCCTTCCTATAACATGAAATGTGATATCCAACTCCTTCCCATTCCAACCTGAGACCCTTCCTATAACATGAAATGTGATATCCAACTCCTTCCAAATCCAATACTGATACCCTTCCAATAGCATGAGATGTGATATCCCATTGCTTCTACCAAACCTGAGACCCATACTATGGCATGAGATGTGATATCAAACTCCTTCCCATTCCAATCCTGAGACTCTTCCTATAGCTTGAGATGTGATATCCAACTCCTTCACATTCCAATTCTGAGACCCTTCCTATGCCATGAGACTTGATATCTCAATGCTTCTAATACCAAACCTGAGACCCGTCCTATAACATGAGATGTGTGTCATGTTGACGTATCCTGGACGACGGGGGCGGGAGGGACCCGGGGCGGGAAAAGAGGGGAAGTGACGTGGGAGGGGCGGGGGCAAGTTAGTTACAGTTGAGGCACGAATAAAGAAGGAAGTTGAATAGAGTCTCTCCGTGTCAGCCTTGTTATTGCCGCGACCTGCATGCGCGCTTATCCCTAGGCCGGGGACAGGACAATGGCGACGAGGATGGGATTCTGAGAGGCAGATCCCCGGAGACGAGCGCCGTGCATCGACACGCAACAGCGACGAGAACGCCCGCTGACCGACGCCCACAGCAACCCAGAAGCGAAGGGTGTCGCCGCAGCGTGGGGGCGTCGCGGAACCGGACAGGAACCACAGGACGGAGAGAAGATCTGGGCCGCGACGGTGAGCACGGAGGAGCAGGCGAGCGCACGTGCGCGTAGTATACGCGGCAGCGACGGTGCCGGCTCAAGCGAAGGGCCAGGCTCACGCCGGAGCGTCTTTTAACAGGCGCGGTGCTCATCGATGGTGCTCGTGCCTTCCAAGGCGGCCATCGCACCACGACAGCGGAAGCCTGCATAAGGAAGCCACGCTCCCGGCGCCATGTCTAATCAGGATGCAAACCAGGGCGCGGGAGCGGCCGGAAATGGGCCCCCAGCACCCGTAGACCAAATGCCAGATCACGTGCCCTACCAACTGCCGGACACACTGGCCGCCCAGATGCCTGGAGCCTTCGACGTGACGGACACGAGCAACATGGGCCCCAGGTGGACCAAATGGATTCGAGACTTTGACTTGTACATGGGGGCCACGGGGCCAGTAGCGGATGCAAGGCAAGTGTGCCTCCTAAAGCTAGCGGTTGGCTCCGCCACCCGAGATATCATAGACGAGATGCCCCAGGACTCCATAGACTCCATACAAAAATTAAAGGACGCTCTAGCAGTATACTTCGCACCTCACACCAATGTTGACTATGAAAGGCACCTGTTCCACATCACAAAGCAGGCAAAAGGGGAGACCATGGATGCATATGTAATGCGACTCCGCACAAAACTCAAACCTTGCGACTTCGCAAACTATTCGAACACTGAAGCCCTCAGATCGCAAATAATATCAGGGTCTGAGTCCCAAACATTCCGCAGAAAATTGCTCCAAAGGTCCCGCACGCTCGAGGAAATACTGGCACTGGCCAGGGTCGAAAGAGCCATTGACTGTCAAGTGGAAAGTTTCGGGAGCACGCCGTTGGGCGAAAGCTTGAACAAACTACATCTAGAGAAAAGGACAGAGGAACTGTTCTGCTACAAGTGTGGATTCGAATATCCACACGAAGGGACATGCCCGGCTATAGGACAACGCTGCACCACATGTGGTGAAGAAGGCCATTTCAAAGCGGTGTGCAGACTGTTCAGGAATCGAGGGAGAGAGAGGCCACGAGATAGTACCACTCGCTCGAGGAGTCGATATGGGGGAACACAGAGCACTCACCCGGCCCAAAGTAACACCTCCACCCCTCCAAGTCAACTCGGAAGTGACCAGAGAGAGAAGGACTCCGGCGACGACTGCCAAAAGCGGAGAGAAAGAAGAAGATTCGTGACACGGGACAAACCCGAAAGAAGGTCCAGACGCCATGTTCGCTATCTAGTCGAACAATCCCTCACAGAATCAGACCCTAGCTCTTCCGGGAGTGATCACAAAAAGAAGGCGTACGTCTACGCGCTAGGAAATCCCACAGCCACCGCGCATAGCCCCACCCTCATCATCAAGCTGCAGGAAAGACCAACGGAATTCCTCATCGATACTGGCGCCACCGTCAACGTGGTGAGTGAACGGGTATATGCCGAACTAAACCCGAAACCAAAGCTCCAGCCAGCCACCGTTGACATCTACGCATATGGCGCGAAAACTCCTCTCAAGTGCGCAGGAAGGTTCAGCGGGCTATGCCGATACAAGGGCCAAGAGATGAGGGTCCCAATCCACGTCCTGGCCACCGAAACGGACAGTGGATGTGTCCTGAGTTTCAAGGCCGCTGCAGATATGGGCCTGATACACGTCCTATACAGCATCATGGTTCATAAGTACATCGACCCGAGTGACATGATCAATAACTTGTACCCAAAGATATTCAGAGGGGTTGGAAGACTCAAGAACCGACAAATAAAGTTACACATAGACGACTCTGTACGCCCAGTAGCCCAGCCCTACCGAGGGATCCCTGTCAACATCCAACAAAAGGTGGAGGATGAGCTACAGAAATTGCTGGAACAGGACATTATTGAGAAGGCCTCGGGAGCAACCACCTGGGTTTCTCCCATCGTCCCTGTCCCGAAGAAGGGATCTGAAACCATCAGGTTGTGTGTCGACATGAGACGTCCCAACCAGGCAATCCGCAGGGAAAGATACCCTGCGCCACGCATAACGGACATGATACATCTACTAAATGGAGCCAAGGTCTTCTCGAAACTAGACCTCCAGAAGGGATACCATCAGCTGGTCTTACACCCCGAGAGTCGCAACATAACCACATTTGTCACCCACGTTGGGTTATTCAGATACAAAAGGCTAAGCTTTGGGGTGTCGTCGGCCGCCGAGATTTTCCAAGCTGAGGTGCATAACATCATAAAGCACATCCCCAACTGCCTCAACTACTCGGACGACATTCTGGTGTTTGGGACCGACGTGAAGAACCATGATGAAACCCTCATGAAGGTGTGTAAAGCCCTGCATGATGCAAACCTCACACTCAACAAAGACAAGTGCGAGTTCCGGAAGAGCACACTAAAATTCTTTGGCCACGTGTTCTCGGAGGTGGGGATGACCCCAGATCCGGACAAAGTCTCTGCCCTGAATGACACAGCTGCACCACTCAATGTGTCAGAACTTCGCTCGTTCTTAGGCCTAGCCAGCTACTGCAGCAGGTACATCAAGGATTTTGCCTCGGTCAGTGAACCGTTGCGGAAACTTACGCACCAGAACGAGAAATTCGAGTGGACCAGTGCATGCCAAGTAGCTTTCGAAACCATCAGGGAGAGGGTTGCTAAAGCAGAAAACATGGCCTACTACGACCCCAACCGGAGAACTGAACTAACAGTGGACGCGAGTCCAGTGGGATTAGGGGCCATCCTGGCTCAAGTTGATCCCAAAGACCCACAACAGAGACACGTGGTTGCCTATGCCAGCCGCAGTTTATCCGCCACGGAACGAGCATACTCCCAGGCTGAGAAAGAAGGACTAGCGGTGGTGTGGGCATGTGAATATTTCCACTTATTCCTGTATGGAAAGCCATTTCAGGTGGTCACCGATCACCAGGCGCTCCTGTTTCTCTATGGAAATCCCCAAGCCAAAATGCCCCCGAGGATCGCCCGGTGGGGGCTGCGCCTGCAGGATTACGCCTTCGACATTATTCACAGACCAGGGAAGGGTGAAAACCCGGCTGACTTCCTGTCGAGGAGACCGAGAGACGAGAGCAGACCTGAGCCATCGGTGGCAGACCGCTACCTCAGATACCTGATTCAACAAACCACGCCGGAGGGGGTTAACATAGAAGAACTGGCAAGAGAAACTGAAAACGACCCTGCATGCCGCATCATATGTGAAGGCCTCATGTCCGGACAATGGAGAAGGGCTAAAGAGAGAGGTAAAGCGGAAGGGGGCCAGACATGGGAAGACGTGGAACGGCTTCTCCTTGTGAAAGAAGAGTTGGCAGTATCAGAAGACCAACTACTACTCAAAGACTGCAAGCTGGTGATCCCAACAACCCTGCGTGAGAAGGTCATCAACCTGGCTCACGAGACCCATCGAGGCATCGTCTCCACACAGCGCATGCTGCGCCAAAAGGTGTGGTTCCCACGAATGGATGCCCGAGTGGAGGCCGCCTTGAGAACTTGCCCCACCTGCTGCATCATTACCCCAAACCGAAACCCGGAGCCATTGCAAATGTCCGAACTTCCGCAGAACATATGGGAAGCGGTGGCCGCCGACTTCTTTGGACCCATCGAAGGGGGGAAGTATGTCCTTGCAGTGATGGATGAATACTCCCGATATCCAGAAGTCCAGATGATCTTGTCCACGGCCGCACATCATGTCGTCCCAGCACTGGACCACATGTTCTCTGCCTATGGAGTGCCCAAGGTACTCAAGACCGACAACGGGGCCCCGTTCTGTGGACATCAGTTTGCCAGGTTTGCGGAATACTTGGGGTTCCGACATCGGAAGGTGACCCCGCTGTGGCCACAAGCAAACGGAATGATCGAACGATTCATGGCAAATCTCAAGCGGGCATTGCAAATTGCCCGCGTCACGGAACAACCATATGAACAGGTGCTTAACCAACTGCTGCGGGACTACCGAGGAACGCCCCATAGCACCACAGGGAAGACCCCTGCCGAACTCATGTTTGGCCGCAACCCTCAAACCCGACTTCCCCAAGCAGAGACAAGTGCACCACGTCCAGCGATGGATGCGGAAGTCCGAGAGCGGGATGAAGCGGCAAAGGACAGAATGAAAGAATATGCCGACGCCCGCCGAAGAGCCCAGACATCCCAAATAAACATAGGGGATGTGGTGGCCGTTCGACAACCCTCGACCCACAAGCACACGCCTGCCTTTCGGGAAGAGCCCCTTCTCGTTACGCAGAAGAAGGGGTCAATGATCACTGCACAAGGCTCCACGGGAGCTATAACCCGGAACTCGTCCCATTTCAAGGAACTCCCACCGCCCGGAACAAGACGCCTGAGTGGAAGGGTACAGGCTCCACCGGAGGAAGAATACAGTGATCAACAAGGAGAGGATTCGTGGGATGCCGACGAATCGGATCAAGATCCAGATACCGAGACGACCGTGAGTAGATCGTCACCCCGGGCCGAGCTAGCCCGACCACAGCGAGCTCGGACTAGACCTCGCCGGTGGATCGAGGAAATGGAATAGTGACTTGCCAGATCATCGCCTGTTGCGATGAGTGTGGTATGGTTTAAAAAGGGGGGAGATGTCATGTTGACGTATCCTGGACGACGGGGGCGGGAGGGACCCGGGGCGGGAAAAGAGGGGAAGTGACGTGGGAGGGGCGGGGGCAAGTTAGTTACAGTTGAGGCACGAATAAAGAAGGAAGTTGAATAGAGTCTCTCCGTGTCAGCCTTGTTATTGCCGCGACCTGCATGCGCGCTTATCCCTAGGCCGGGGACAGGACAATGTGATATCCAAATCTTTCCCCTTCCAAACCTTAGACCCTTCCTTTATCATGAGATGTGATATCCAATTCCTTCCCATTCCAATCCTGAGACCCTTCCGATATCATGAGATTTGTTATCTCAATGCTTCTAATATCAAAATTGAGACCCTCCCTATAGCATGAGATGGGATATCCAACTCCTTCCCATTCCAATCCTGAGACCCTTCCGATAGCAGAGATGTGATATCTCAATGCTTATACCAAATCTGAGACCCTTCCTATAGCATGAGATGTGATATCCAACTCCTTCCCATTCCAATCCTGAGACCCTTCCTATAGCATGAGATGTGATGTCTCAATGCTTCTAATACCAAACCTGAGATCCTTCCTATAACATGAGATGTGATATCCAACTCCTTCCCATTCCAATCCCGAGACCCTTCCTATAGCATGAGATGTGCTATCTCAATGCTTATACCAAACCTGATACCCTTCCTAAAGCTTGAGATGTGATATCCAACTCCTTCCCATTCCAATCCTGAGACCCTTCCTATAGCATGAGATGTGATATCTCAAGGCCTCTAATACCAAACCTGAGATCCTTCCTCTAACATGAAATGTGATATCCAACTCCTTCCCCTTCCAAACCTGAGAGCCTTCCTATAGCATGAGATATGATATCCAAGTCCTTCCCATTCCAATCCTGAGACCCTTCCTATAACATGAAATGTGATATCCAACTCCTTCCCATTCCAACCTGAGACCCTTCCTATAACATGAAATGTGATATCCAACTCCTTCCAAATCCAATACTGATACCCTTCCAATAGCATGAGATGTGATATCCCAATGCTTCTACCAAACCTGAGACCCATACTATGGCATGAGATGTGATATCAAACTCCTTCCCATTCCAATCCTGAGACTCTTCCTATAGCTTGAGATGTGATATCCAACTCCTTCACATTCCAATTCTGAGACCCTTCCTATGCCATGAGACTTGATATCTCAATGCTTCTAATACCAAACCTGAGACCCGTCCTATAACATGAGATGTGACATCCAAATCTTTCCCCTTCCAAACCTTAGACCCTTCCTTTATCATGAGATGTGATATCCAACTCCTTCCCATTCCAATCCTGAGACCCTTCCGATATCATGAGATTTGTTATCTCAATGCTTCTAATATCAAACTTGAGACACTCCCTATAGCATGAGATGTGACATCCAAGTCCTCCCCATTCCAATCCTGAGACCCTTCCTATAGCATGAGATGTGATATCTCAAAGCTTCTAATACCAAACCTGAGACCCTTCCTATAACATGAGATGGGATATCCAACTCCTTCCCATTCCAATCCTGAGACCCTTCCGATAGCAGAGATGTGATATCTCAATGCTTATACCAATCCTGAGACCCTTCCTATGGCCTGAGATGTCATATACAACTCCTTCCCAATCCAATCCTGAGACCCTTCCTATAGCATGAGATGTGATATCTCAATGCTTATACCAAATGTGAGACCCTTCCTATAGCATGAGATGTGATATCCAACTACTTCCCATTCCAATCCTGAGACCCTTCCTATAGCATGAGATGTGATGTCTCAATGCTTCTAATACCAAACCTGAGATCCTTCCTATAACATGAGATGTGATATCCAACTCCTTCCCATTCCAATCCTGAGACCCTTCCTATAGCATGAGATGTGATGTCTCAATGCTTCTAATACCAAACCTGAGAACCTTCCTACAGCATGCGATGTGATATCTCAATGCTTCTAATACCAAACCTGAGACCAGTCCTATAACATGAGATTGGATATCCAACTCCTTCCCCTTCCAAACCTGAGACCCTTCCTATAGCATGAGATGTGATATCCAACTTCTTCCCATTCCAATCCTGAGACCCTTCCTATAACATGAGATGTGATGTCTCAATGCTTCTAATACCAAACCTGAGATCTTTCCTATAACATGAGATGTGATATCCAACTCCTTCCCATTCCAATCCTGAGACCCTTCCTATAGCATGAGATGTGCTATCGCAATGCTTATACCAAACCTGAGACCCTTACTAAAGCTTGAGATGTGATATCCAACTCCTTCCCATTCCAATCCTGACACCCTTCCTATAGCATGAGATGTGATATCTCAAGGCCTCTAATACCAAACCTGAGATCCTTCCTCTAACATGAAATGTGATATCCAACTCCTTCCCCTTCCAAACCTGAGAGCCTTCCTATAGCATGAGATATGATATCCAAGTCCTTCCCATTCCAATCCTGAGACCCTTCCTATAACATGAAATGTGATATCCAACTCCTTCCCATTCCAACCTGAGACCCTTCCTATAGCATGAGATGGGATATCCAACTCCTTCGAAATCCAATACTGATACCCTTCCAATAGCATGAATTGTGATATCCCAATGCTTCTACCAAACCTGAGACCCATACTATGGCATGAGATGTGATATCAAACTCATTCCCATTCCAATCCTGAGACTCTTCCTATAGCTTGAGATGTGATATCCAATTCCTTCCCATTCCAATTCTGAGACCCTTCCTATGCCATGAGACTTGATATCTCAATGCTTCTAATACCAAACCTGAGACCCGTCCTATAACATGAGATGTGATATCCAAATCTTTCCCCTTCCAAACCTTAGACCCTTCCTTTATCATGAGATGTGATATCCAACTCCTTCCCATTCCAATCCTGAGACCCTTCCGATATCATGAGATTTGTTATCTCAATGCTTCTAATATCAAACTTGAGACCCTCCCTATAGCATGAGATGTGACATCCAAGTCCTCCCCATTCCAATCCTGAGACCCTTCCTATAGCATGAGATGTGATATCTCAATGCTTCTAATACCAAACCTGAGACCCTTCCTATAACATGAGATGTCATATACAACTCCTTCCCAATCCAATCCTGAGACCCTTCCTATAGCATGAGATGTGATATCTCAATGCTTATACCAAATCTGAGACCCTTCCTATAGCATGAGATGTGATATCCAACTCCTTCCCATTCCAATCCTGAGACCCTTCCTATAGCATGACATGTGATGTCTCAATGCTTCTAATACCAAACCTGCGATCCTTCCAATAACATGAGATGTGATATCCAACTCCTTCCCATTCCAATCCTGAGACCCTTATGATAGCATGAGATGTGATATCTCAATGCCTCTAATACCAAACCTGAAATACTTCCGATAGCATGAGATGTGATATCTCAATGCTTCTAATACCAAACCTGAGATCCTTCCTATAACATGAGATGTGATTTCCAAATCCTTCCCCTTCCAAACTTGAGACCCTCCATTTAGCATGAGATGTGATATACAACTCCTTCCCATTCCAATCCTGAGACCCTTCTGATAGCATGAGATGTGATATCTCAATGCCTCTAATACCAAACCTGAGATCCTATCTCTAACATGAAATGTGAAATCCATCTCCTTCCCTTTCCAAACCTGAGGCCCTGCCTATAGCATGAGATGTGATATCCAAGTCCTTCCCATTCTAATCCTGAGTGGAAGGATCTCAGGTTTGGTATTAGAAGCATTGAGACATCACATCTCATGCTATAGGAAGGGTCTCAGGGTTGGAATGGGAAGGAGTTGGATATCACATCTCATCCAATAGGAAGGGTCTCAGGTTTGGAATGGGAAGGAATTGGATATCACATCTCATGTTATAGGAAGGATCTCAGGTTTGGTATGAGAAGCATTGAGATATCACATCTCATGCTATAGGAAGGGTCTCAGGATTGGAATGTGAAGGATTTGGATATCACATCTCATGCTAAAGGAAGGGTCTCAGGTATGGTAGAAGCATTGAGATATCACGTCTCTGCTATCGGAAGGGTCTCAGTATTGGATTGGGAAGGCGTTGGATATCCCTTCTCATGCTATAGGAAGGGTCTCAGGATTTGAATGGGAAGGAGTTGGATATCACATCTCATGTTATAGGAAGGGTCTCAGGATTGGAATGGGAAGGATTTGGATATCACATCTCTTGCTATAGGAAGGGTCTCAGGATTGGAATGGGTTAGGAGTTGGATATTACTTTCTTGCTATAGGAAGGGTCTCATGTTTGGAATGGGAAGCAGTTGGATATCACATCTCATGTTATAGGAAGGGTCTCAGGTTTGGTGTAAGCATTGAGATATCACATCTCTGCTATCGGAAGCGGCTCAGAATTGGAATGGGAAGGAGTTGGATATCCCATCTCATGTTATAGGAAGAGTCTCTGGTTTGGTATTAGAATCATTGAGATATCACATTGCATGCTGTAGGAAGGGTCTAAGGATTGGAATGGGATGGACTTGGATATCACATCTCATGCTATAGGTAGGCTCTCAGGTTTGGTATAAGCATTGAGATATCACATCTCATGCTATAGGAAGGGTCTCAGGATTGGAATGGGAAGGAATTGGATATCACATCTCATGCTGTAGGAAGGGTCTCAGATTTGGTATAAGCATTGAGATATCACATCTCATGCTAAAGGAAGGGTCTCAGGATTGGAATGGGAAGGAGTTGTATATGACATCTCAGGCCATAGGAAGGGTCTCGGGTTTGGTATAAGCATTGAGATATCACATCTCTGCTATCGGAAGGGTCTCAGGATTGGAATGGGAAGGAGTTGGATATCCCATCTCATGTTATAGGAATGGTCTCAGGTTTGGTATTAGAAGCATAGAGATATCACATCTCATGCTATAGGAAGGGTCTCAGGATTGGAATGGGAAGGACTTGGATGTCACATCTCATGCTGTAGGGAGGGTCTCAAGTTTGATATTAGAAGCATTGAGATAACAAATCTCATGATATCGGAAGGGTCTCAGGATTGGAATTGGAAGGAGTTGGATATCACATCTCATGATAAAGGAAGGGTCTAAGGTTTGGAAGGGGAAGGATTTGGATATCACATCTCATGTTATAGGACGGGTCTCAGGTTTGGTATTAGAAGCATTGAGATATCAAGTCTCATGGTATAAGAAGGGTCTCAGAATTTGAATGGGAAGGAGTTGGATATCACACCTCAAGCTATAGGAAGGGTCTCAGGATTGGAATGGGAAGGAGTTTGATATCACATCTCATGCCATAGTATGGGTCTCAGGTTTGGTAGAAGCATTGGGATATCACATCTCATGCTATCGGAAGGGTATCAGTATTGGATTTGGAAGAAGTTGGATATCCCATCTCATGCTATAGGAAGGGTCTCAGGTTGGAATGGGAAGGAGTTGGATATCACATTTCATGTTATAGGAAGGGTCTCAGGATTGGAATGGGAAGGACTTGGATATCATATCTCATGCTATAGGAAGGCTCTCAGGTTTGGAAGGGGAAGGAGTTGGATATCACATTTCATGTTAGAGGAAGGATCTCAGGTTTGGTATAAGCATTGAGATATCACATCTCATGCTATAGGAAGGGTCTCAGGATTGGAATGGGAAGGAGTTGGATATCACATCTCATGTTATAGGAAATATCTCAGGTTTGGTATTAGAAGCATTGAGACATCACATCTCATGTTATAGGAAGGGTCTCAGGATTGGAATGGGAAGAAGTTGGATATCACATCTCATGCTATAGGAAGGGTCTCAGGTTTGGTATAAGCATTGAGATATCACATCTCATGCTATAGGAAGGGTCTCAGGATTGGAATGGGAAGGAGTTGTATATGACATCTCATGCCATAGGAAGGGTCTCAGGTTTGGTATAAGCATTGAGATATCATTTCACATGCTATAGGAAGGGTCTCAGGATTGGAATGGGAAGGACTTGGATATCACATCTCATGCTATAGGCAGGGCCTCAGGTTTGGAAAGGGAAGGAGATGGATATCACATTTCATGTTAGAGATAGGATCTCAGGTTTGGTATTAGAGGCATTGAGATATCACATCTCATGCTATCAGAAGGGTCTCAGGATTGGAATGGGAAGGAGTTGTATATCACATCTCATGCTAAATGGAGGGTCTCAGGTTTGGAAGGGGAAGGATTTGGAAATCACATCTCATGTTATAGGAAGGATCTCAGGTTTGGTATTAGAAGCATTGAGATATCACATCTCATGCTATCGGAAGTATCTCAGGTTTGGTATTAGAGGCATTGAGATATCACATCTCATGCTATCATAAGGGTCTCAGGATTGGAATGGGAAGGAGTTGGATATCACATCTCATGTTATTGGAAGGATCGCAGGTTTGGTATTAGAAGCATTGAGATATCACATCTCATGCTATAGGAAGGGTCTCAGGATTGGAATGGGGAGGACTTGGATGTCACATCTCATGCTATAGGGAGGGTCTCAAGTTTGATATTAGAAGCATTGAGATAACAAATCTCATGATATCGGAAGGGTCTCAGGATTGGAATGGGAAGGAGTTGGATATCACATCTCATGATAAAGGAAGGGTCTAAGGTTTGGAAGGGGAAAGATTTGGATATCACATCTCATGTTATAGGACGGGTCTCAGGTTTGGTATTAGAAGCATTGAGATATCAAGTCTCATGGCATAGGAAGGGTCTCAGAATTGGAATGGGAAGGAGTTGGATATCACATCTCAAGCTATAGGAAGAGTCTCAGGATTGGAATGGGAATGAGTTTGATATCACATCTCATGCCATAGTATGGGTCTCAGGTTTGGTAGAAGCATTGGGATATCACAATTCATGCTATTGGAAGGGTATCAGTATTGGATTTCGAAGGAGTTGGATATCCCATCTCATGCTATAGGAAGGGTCTCAGGTTGGAATGGGAAGGAGTTGGATATCACATTTCATGTTATAGGAAGGGTCTCAGGATTGGAATGGGAAGGACTTGGATATCATATCTCATGCTATAGGAAGGCTCTCAGGTTTGGAAGGGGAAGGAGTTGGATATCACATTTCATGTTAGAGGAAGGATCTCAGGTTTGGTATTAGAGGCCTTGAGATATCACATTCATGCTATAGGAAGGGTCTCAGGATTGGAATGGGAAGGAGTTGGATATCACATCTCAAGCTTTAGGAAGGGTCTCAGGTTTGGTATAAGCATTGAGATAGCACATCTCATGCTATAGGAAGGGTCTCAGGATTGGAATGGGAAGGAGTTGGATATCACATCTCATGATATAGGAAGGATCTCAGGTTTGGTATTAGAAGCATTGAGACATCACATCTCATGCTATAGGAAGGGTCTCAGGATTGGAATGGGAAGGAGTTGGATATCACATCTCATGCTATAGGAAGGGTCTCAGATTTGGTATAAGCATTGAGATATCACATCTCTGCTATCGGAAGGGTCTCAGGATTGGAATGGGAAGGAGTTGGATATCCCATCTCATGCTATAGGGAGGGTCTCAATTTTGATATTAGAAGCATTGAGATAACAAATCTCATGATATCGGAAGGGTCTCAGGATTGGAATGGGAAGGAGTTGGATATCACATCTCATGATAAAGGAAGGGTCTAAGGTTTGGAAGGGGAAAGATTTGGATATCACATCTCATGTTATAGGACGGGTCTCAGGTTTGGTATTAGAAGCATTGAGATATCAAGTCTCATGGTATAGGAAGGGTCTCAGAATTGGAATGGGAAGGAGTTGGATATCACATCTCAAGCTATAGGAAGAGTCTCAGGATTGGAATGGGAAGGAGTTTGATATCACATCTCATGCCATAGTATGGTTCTCAGGTTTGATAGAAGCATTGGGATATCACATCTCATGCTATTGGAAGGGTATCAGTATTGGATTTGGAAGGGGTTGGATATCCCATCTCATGCTATAGGAAGGGTCTCAGGTTGGAATGGGAAGGAGTTGGATATCACATTTCATGTTATAGGAAGGGTCTCAGGATTGGAATGGGAAGGACTTGGATATCATATCTCATGCTATAGGAAGGCTCTCAGGTTTGGAAGGAGAAGGAGTTGGATATCACATTTCATGTTAGAGGAAGGATCTCAGGTTTGGTATTAGAGGCCTTGAGATATCACATCTCATGCTATAGGAAGGGTCTCAGGTTGGAATGGGAAGGAGTTGGATATCACATTTCCTGTTATAGGAAGGGTCTCGGGATTGGAATGGGAAGGAGTTGGATATCACATCTCAAGCTTTAGGAAGGGTCTCAGGTTTGGCATAAGCATTGAGATAGCACATCTCATGCTATAGGAAGGGTCTCAGGATTGGAATGGGAAGAAGTTGGATATCACATCTCATGCTATTGGAAGGGTCTCAGGCTTGCAAGGGGAAAGAATTGTATATCCAATCTCATGTTATAGGACTGGTCTCAGGTTTGGTATTAGAAGCATTGAGATATCACATCGCATGCTGTAGGAAGGTTCTCAGGTTTGGAATGGGGAGGAATTGGATATCACATCTCATGTCATAGGAAGGATCTCAGGTTTGGTATTAGAAGCATTGAGATATCACATCTCATGCTATAGGAATGGTCTCAGGATTGGAATGGGAAGGAGTTGGATATTACATTCCTGCTATAGGAAGGGTCTCATGTTTGGAATGGGAATGTGTTGGATATCACATATGCTATAGGAAGGGTCTCAGGTTTGGAACGGGAAGGAGTTGGATATCACATCTCATGTTATAGGAAGGGTCTCAGGTTTGGTATAAGCATTGAGATATCACATCTCTGCTATCGGAAGTGTCTCAGGATTGGAATGGGAAGGTGTTGGATATCCCATCTCATGTTATAGGAGGGGTCTCAGGTTTGTTATTAGAATCATTGAGATATCATATTGCATGCTGTAGGAAGGGTCTAAGGATTGGAATGGGAAGGAGTTGGATATCCCATCTCATGTTATAGGAAGAGTCTCAAGTGTGGTATTAGAAGCATTTAGATATCACATCTCATGCTATAGGAAGTGTCTCAGGATTGGAATGGGAAGGAGTTGGATATCACATTTCATGTTAGAGGAAGGATCTCAGGTTTGGTATTAGAGGCATTGAGATATCACATCTCATGCTATAGGAAGGGTCTCAGGATTGGAATGGGAAGGAGTTGGATATCACATCTCATGCTATAGGAAGGGTCTCAGGTTTGGTATAAGCATTGAGATATCACATCTCATGCTATAGGAAGGGTCTCAGGATTGGAATGGGAAGGAGTTGGATATCACATCTCATGTTATAGGAAGGATCTCAGGTTTGGTATTAGAAGCATTGAGACATCACATCTCATGCTATCGGAAGGGTCTCAGGATTGGAATGGGAAGGACTTGGATATCACATCTCATGCTATAGGGAGGGTCTCAAGTTTGATATTAGAAGCATTGAGATATCATATCTCATGCTATAGGAAGGGTCTCAGGATTGGAATGGGAAGGAGTTGGATATCACATCTCATGCTATAGGAAGGGTCTCAGGTTTGGTATAAGCAGTGAGATATCACATCTCATGCTATAGGAAGTGTCTCAGGATTGGAATGGGAAGGAGTTGGATATCACATCTCATGTTATAGGAAGGATCTCAGGTTTGGTATAAGCATTAAGATATCACATCTCTACTATCGGAAGGGTCTCAGGATTGGAATGGGAAGGAGTTGGATATTCCCATCTCATGTTATAGGAAGGGTCTCAGGTTTGGTATTAGAAGCATTGAGATATCACATCTCATGCTATAGAAAGGGTCTCAGGATTGGAATGGGAAGGACTTGGATATCACATCTCATGCTATAAGGAGGGTCTCAAGTTTGATATTAGAAGCATTGAGATATCACATCTCATGATATCGGAAGGGTCTCAAGGATGGAATGGGAAGGAGTTGGATATCACATCTCATGATAAAGGAAGTGTCTAAGGTTTGGAAGGGGAAGGAGTTTGATATCACATCTCATGCCATAGTATGGGTCTCAGGTTTGGTAGAAGCATTGGGATATCACATCTCATGCTATCGGAAGGGTATCAGGATTGGATTTGGAAGGAGTTGGATATCCCATCTCATGCTATAGGAAGGGTCTCAGGTTGGAATGGGAAGGAGTTGGATATCACATCTCATGTTATAGGAAGGGTCTCAGGATTGGAATTAGAAGCACTTGGTCATCACATCTCATGCTATAGGAAGGCTCTCAGGTTTGGAAGGGGAAAGAGTTGGATATCACATTTCATGTTAGAGGTAGGATCTCAGGTTTGGTATTAGAGGCATTGAGATATCACATCTCATGCTATCAGAAGAGTCTCAGGATTGGAATGGGAAGGAGTTGGATATCACATCTCATGCTAAAGGGAGGGTCTCAGGTTTGGAAGGGGAAGGATTTGGATATCACATCTCATGTTATAGGAAGGATCTCAGGTTTGGTATTAGAAGCATTGAGATATCACATCTCATGCTTTCATAAGGGTCTCAGGATTGGAATGGGAAGGAGTTGGATATCACATCTGATGTTATAGGAAGGATCTCAGGTTTGGTATTAGAAGCATTGAGATATCACATCTCATGCTTTCATAAGGGTCTCAGGATTGGAATGGGAAGGAGTTGGATATCACATCTGATGTTATAGGAAGGATCTCAGGTTTGGTATTAGAAGCATTGAGACATCACATCTCATGCTATAGGAAGGGTCTCAGGATTGGAATGGGAAGGAGTTGGATATCACATCTCATGCTATAGGAAGGGTCTCAGATTTGGTATAAGCATTGAGATATCACATCTCATGCTATAGGAAGGGTCTCAGGATTGGAATGGGAAGGAGTTGTATATGACATCTCAGGCCATAGGAAGGGCCTCAGGTTTGGTATAAGCATTGCGATATCACATCTCTGCTATCGGAAGGGTCTCAGGATTGGAATGGGAAGGAATTGGATATCACATCTCATGTTATAGGAAGGATCTCAGGTTTGGTATTAGAAGCATTGAGATATGCCTTCTCATGCTATAGGAAGGGTCTCAGGATTGGAATGTGAAGGATTTGGATATCACATCTCATGCTAAAGGAAGGGTCTCAGGTTTGGTAGAAGCATTGAGATATCACGTCTCTGCTATCGGAAGGGTCTCAGGATTGGATTGGGAAGGAGTTGGATATCCCTTCTCATGCTATAGGAAGGGTCTCAGGTTTGGTATAAGCATTGAGATATCACATCTCTGCTATCGGAAGGGTCTCAGGATTGGATTGGGAAGGAGTTGGATATCCCTTCTCATGCTATAGGAAGTGTCTCAGGTTGGAATGGGAAGGAGTTGGATATCACATCTCATGTTATAGGCAGGGTCTCAGGATTGGAATGGGAAGGATTTGGATATCACATCTCTTGCTATAGGAAGGGTCTCAGGATTGGAATGGGTAGGAGTTGGATATTACTTTCTTGCTATAGGAAGGGTCTCATGTTTGGAATGGGAAGGAGTTGGATATCACATATGCTATAGTTAGTGTCTCAGGTTTGGAACGGGAAGGAGTTGGATATCACATCTCATGTTATAGGAAGGGTCTCAGGTTTGGTATAAGCATTGAGATATCACATCTCTGCTATCGGAAGTGGCTCAGGATTGGAATGGGAAGGAGTTGGATATCCCATCTCATGTTATAGGACGAGTCTCTGGTTTGGTATTAGAATCATTGAGATATCACATCGCATGCTGTAGGAAGGGTCTAAGGATTGGAATGGGATGGACTTGGATATCACATCTCATGCTATAGATAGGCTCTTAGGTTTGGAAAGGGAAGGAGTTGGATATCACATTTCATGTTAGAGGAAGGATCTCAGGTTTGGTATTAGAAGCATTGAGATATCACATCTCATGCTATAGGAAGGGTCTCAGGATTGGAATGGGAAGGAGCTGGATATCACATCTCATGCTAAAGGAAGGGTCTCAGGTTTGGAACGGGAAGGATTTGGATATCACATCTCATGTTATAGGAAGGGTCTCAGGTTTGGTATAAGCATTGAGATATCACATCTCTGCTATCGGAAGTGTCTCAGGATTGGAATGGGAAGGAGTTGGATATCCCATCTCATGTTATAGGACGGGTCTCAGGTTTGTTATTAGAATCATTGAGATATCATATTGCATGCTGTAGGAAGGGTCTAAGGGTTGGAATGGGAAGGACTTGGATATCACATCTCATGCTATAGATAGGCTCCTAGGTTTGGAAAGGGAAGGAGTTGGATATCACATTTCATGTTAGAGGAAGGATCTCAGGTTTGGTATTAGAAGCATTGAGATATCACATCTCATGCTATAGGAAGGGTCTCAGGATTGGAATGGGAAGTAGTTGGATATCACATCTCATGCTATAGGAAGGGTCTCAGGTTTGGTATAAGCATTGAGATATCACATCTCATGCTATAGGACGGGTCTCAGGATTGGAATGGAAGGAGTTGGATATCACATCTCATGTTATAGGAAGGATCTCAGGTTTGGTATTAGAAGCATTGAGATATCATATTGCATGCTGTAGGAAGGGTCTAAGGGTTGGAATGGGAAGGACTTGGATATCACATCTCATGCTATAGATAGGCTCCTAGGTTTGGAAAGGGAAGGAGTTGGATATCACATTTCATGTTAGAGGAAGGATCTCAGGTTTGGTATTAGAAGCATTGAGATATCACATCTCATGCTATAGGAAGGGTCTCAGGATTGGAATGGGAAGTAGTTGGATATCACATCTCATGCTATAGGAAGGGTCTCAGGTTTGGTATAAGCATTGAGATATCATATCTCATGCTGTAGGAAGGGTCTCAGGGTTGGAATGGGAAGGAGTTGGATATCACATCTCATCCAATAGGAAGGGTCTCAGGTTTGGAATGGGAAGGAATTGGATATCACATCTCATGTTATAGGAAGGATCTCAGGTTTGGTATTAGAAGCATTGAGATATCACATCTCATGCTATAGGAAGGGTCTCAGGATTGGAATGTGAAGGATTTGGATATCACATCTCATGCTACAGGAAGGGTCTCAGGTTTGGTAGAAGCATTGAGATATCACGTCTCTGCTATCGGAAGGGTCTCAGGATTGGATTGGGAAGGAGTTGGATATCCCTTCTCATGCTATAGGAAGGGTCTCAGGATTTGAATTGCAAGGAGTTGGATATCACATCTCATGCCATAGGAAGGGTCTCAGGTTTGGTATAAGCATTGAGATATCACATCTCTGCTATCGGAAGGGTCTCAGGATTGGATTGGGAAGGAGTTGGATATCCCTTCTCATGCTATAGGAAGTGTCTCAGGTTGGAATGGTAAGGAGTTGGATATCACATCTCATGTTATAGGAAGGGTCTCAGGATTGGAATGGGAAGGATTTGGATATCACATCTCTTGCTATAGGAAGGGTCTCAGGATTGGAATGGGTAGGAGTTGGATATTACTTTCTTGCTATAGGAAGGGTCTCATGTTTGGAATGGGAAGGAGTTGGATATCACATATGCTATAGTTAGTGTCTCAGGTTTGGAACGGGAAGGAGTTGGATATCACATCTCATGTTATAGGAAGGGTCTCAGGTTTGGTATAAGCATTGAGATATCACATCTCTGCTATCGGAAGCGGCTCAGGATTGGAATGGGAAGGAGTTGGATATCCCATCTCATGTTATAGGAAGAGTCTCTGGTTTGGTATTAGAATCATTGAGATATCACATCGCATGCTGTTGGAAGGGTCTAAGGATTGGAATGGGATGGACTTGGATATCACATCTCATGCTATAGGTAGGCTCTCAGGTTTGGTATAAGCATTGAGATATCACATCTCATGCTATAGGAAGGGTCTCAGGATTGGAATGGGAAGGATTTGGATATCACATCTCATGCTATAGGAAGGGTCTCAGATTTGGTATAAGCATTGAGATATCACATCTCATGCTAAAGGAAGGGTCTCAGGTTTGGAAAGGGAAGGAGTTGGATATCACATTTCATGTTAGAGGAAGGATCTCAGATTTGGTATTAGAAGCATTGAGATATCACATCTCATGCTATAGGACGGGTCTCAGGATTGGAATGGAAGGAGTTGGATATCACATCTCATGCTATAGGAAGGGTCTCAGGTTTGGTATAAGCATTGAGATATCACATCTCATGCTATAGGACGGGTCTCAGGATTGGAATGGAAGGAGTTGGATATCACATCTCATGTTATAGGAAGGATCTCAGGTTTGGTATTAGATGCATTGAGACATCACATCTCATGCTATAGGAAGGGTCTCAGGGTTGGAATGGGAAGGAGTTGGATATCACATCTCATCCAATAGGAAGGGTCTCAGGTTTGGAATGGGAAGGAATTGGATATCACATCTCATGTTATAGGAACAATCTCAGGTTTGGTATTAGAAGCATTGAGATGTCACATCTCATGCTATAGGAAGGGTCTCAGGATTGGAATGTGAAGGATTTGGATATCACATCTCATGCCAAAGGAAGGGTCTCAGGTTTGGTAGAAGCATTGAGATATCACGTTTCTGCTATCGGAAGGGTCTCAGGATTGGATTGGGAAGGAGTTGGATATCCCTTCTCATGCTATAGGAAGGGTCTCAGGATTTGAATGGGAAGGAGTTGGATATCACATCTCATGTTATAGGAAGGGTCTCAGGATTGGAATGGGAAGGATTTGGATATCACATCTCTTGCTATAGGAAGGGTCTCAGGATTGGAATGGGTAGGAGTTGGATATTACTTTCTTGCTATAGGAAGGGTCTCATGTTTGGAATGGGAAGCAGTTGGATATCACATATGCTATAGTTAGTGTCTCAGGTTTGGAACGGGAAGGAGTTGGATATCCCATCTCATGTTATAGGAAGAGTCTCTGGTTTGGTATTAGAATCATTGAGATATCACATCGCATGCTGTAGGAAGGGTCTAAGGATTGGAATGGGATGGACTTGGATATCACATCTCATGCTATAGGTAGGCTCTCAGGTTTGGTATAAGCATTGAGATATCACATCTCATGCTATAGGAAGGGTCTCAGGATTGGAATGGGAAGGAATTGGATATCACATCTCATGCTATAGGAAGGGTCTCAGATTTGGTATAAGCATTGAGATATCACATCTCATGCTAAAGAAAGGGTCTCAGGATTGGAATGGGAAGGAGTTGTATATGACATCTCAGGCCATAGGAAGGGTCTCAGGTTTGGTATAAGCATTGAGATATCACATCTCTGCTATCGGAAGGGTCTCAGGATTGGAATGGGAAGGAGTTGGATATCCCATCTCATGTTATAGGAATGGTCTCAGGTTTGGTATTAGAAGCATAGAGATATCACATCTCATGCTATAGGAAGGGTCTCAGGATTGGAATGGGAAGGACTTGGATGTCACATCTCATGCTATAGGGAGGGTCTCAAGTTTGATATTAGAAGCATTGAGATAACAAATCTCATGATATCGGAAGGGTCTCAGGATTGGAATGGGAAGGAGTTGGATATCACATCTCATGATAAAGGAAGGGTCTAAGGTTTGGAAGGGGAAGGATTTGGATATCACATCTCATGTTATAGGACGGGTCTCAGTTTTGGTATTAGAAGCATTGAGATATCAAGTCTCATGGTATAAGAAGGGTCTCAGAATTGGAATGGGAAGGAGTTGGATATCACACCTCAAGCTATAGGAAGGGTCTCAGGATTGGAATGGGAAGGAGTTTGATATCACATCTCATGCCATAGTATGGGTCTCAGGTTTGGTAGAAGAATTGGGATATCACATCTCATGCTATCGGAAGGGTATCAGTATTGGATTTGGAAGAAGTTGGATATCCCATCTCATGCTATAGGAAGGGTCTCAGGTTGGAATGGGAAGGAGTTGGATATCACATTTCATGTTATAGGAAGGGTCTCAGGATTGGAATGGGAAGGACTTGGATATCATATCTCATGCTATAGGAAGGCTCTCAGGTTTGGAAGGGGAAGGAATTGGATATCACATCTCAAGCTATAGGAAGGGTCTCAGGATTGGAATGGGAAGGAGTTGGATATCACATCTCAAGCTATAGGAAGGGTCTCAGGTTTGGTATAAGCATTGGAGATATCACATCTCATGCTATAGGAAGGATCTCAGGATTGGAATGGGAAGGAGTTGGATATCACATCTCATGTTATAGGAAATATCTCAGGTTTGGTATTAGAAGCATTGAGACATCACATCTCATGTTATAGGAAGGGTCTCAGGATTGGAATGGGAAGAAGTTGGATATCACATCTCATGCTATAGGAAGGGTCTCAGGTTTGGTATAAGCATTGAGATATCACATCTCATGCTATAGGAAGGGTCTCAGGATTGGAACGGGAAGGAGTTGTATATGACATCTCATGCCATAGGAAGGGTCTCAGGTTTGGTATAAGCATTGAGATATCACATCACATGTTATAGGAAGGGTCTCAGGATTGGAATGGGAAGGAATTGGATATCACATCTCATGCTATAGGCAGGGCCTCAGGTTTGGAAAGGGAAGGAGATGGATATCACATTTCATGTTAGAGATAGGATCTCAGGTTTGGTATTAGAGGCATTGAGATATCACATCTCATGCTATCAGAAGGGTCTCAGGATTGGAATGGGAAGGAGTTGTATATCACATCTCATGCTAAATGGAGGGTCTCAGGTTTGGAAGGGGAAGGATTTGGAAATCACATCTCATGTTATAGGAAGGATCTCAGGTTTGGTATTAGAAGCATTGAGATATCACATCTCATGCTATCGGAAGTATCTCAGGTTTGGTATTAGAGGCATTGAGATATCACATCTCATGCTATCATAAGGGTCTCAGGATTGGAATGGGAAGGAGTTGGATATCACATCTCATGTTATTGGAAGGATCTCAGGTTTGGTATTAGAAGCATTGAGACATCACATCTCATGCTATAGGAAGGGTCTCAGGATTGGAATGGGAAGGAGTTGAATATCACATCTCATGCTATAGGACGGGTCTCAGATTTGGTATAAGCATTGAGATATCACATCTCATGCTATAGGAAGGGTCTCAGGATTGGATTGGGAAGGAGTTGTATATGACATCTCATGTTATAGGAAGGGTCTCAGGTTTGGTATTAGAAGCATTGAGATATCACATCTCATGCTATAGGAAGGGTCTCAGGATTGGAATGGGGAGGACTTGGATGTCACATCTCATGCTATAGGGAGGGCCTCAAGCTTGATATTAGAAGCATTGAGATAACAAATCTCATGATATCGGAAGGGTCTCAGGATTAGAATGGGAAGGAGTTGGATATCACATCTCATGATAAAGGAAGGGTCTAAGGTTTGGAAGGGGAAAGATTTGGATATCACATCTCATGTTATAGGACGGGTCTCAGGTTTGGTATTAGAAGCATTGAGATATCAAGTCTCATGGCATAGGAAGGGTCTCAGAATTGGAATGGGAAGGAGTTGGATATCACATCTCAAGCTATAGGAAGAGTCTCAGGATTGGAATGGGAATGAGTTTGATATCACATCTCATGCCATAGTATGGGTCTCAGGTTTGGTAGAAGCATTGGGATATCACATCTCATGCTATTGGAAGGGTATCAGTATTGGATTTGGAAGGAGTTGGATATCCCATCTCATGCTATAGGAAGGGTCTCAGGTTGGAATGGGAAGGAGTTGGATATCACATTTCATGTTATAGGAAGGGTCTCAGGATTGGAATGGGAAGGACTTGGATATCATATCTCATGCTATAGGAAGGCTCTCAGGTTTGGAAGGGGAAGGAGTTGGATATCACATTTCATGTTAGAGGAAGGATCTCAGGTTTGGTATTAGAGGCCTTGAGATAGCACATCTCATGCTAAAGAAAGGGTCTCAGGATTGGAATGGGAAGGAGTTGGATATCACATCTCATGTTATATCAAAGATCTCAGGTTTGGTATTAGAAGCATTGAGACATCACATCTCATGTTATAGGAAGGGTCTCAGGATTGGAATGGGAAGAAGTTGGATATCACATCTCATGCTATAGGAAGGGTCTCAGGTTTGGAAGGGGAAGGAGTTGGATATCCAATCTCATGTTATAGGACTGGTCTCAGGTTTGGTATTAGAAGCATTGAGATATCACATCGCATGCTGTAGGAAGGTTCTCAGGTTTGGTATTAGAAGCATTGAGACATCACATCTCATGCTATAGGAAGGGTCTCAGGATTGGAATGGGAAGGAGTTGGATATCACATCTCATGTTATAGGAAGGATCTCAGGTTTGGTATTAGAAGCATTGAGACATCACATCTCATGCTATAGGAAGGGTCTCAGGATTGGAATGGGAAGGAGTTGGATATCACATCTCATGCTATAGGAAGGGTCTCACATTTGGTATAAGCATTGAGATATCACATCTCATGCTATAGGAAGGGTCTCAGGATTGGATTGGGAAGGAGTTGTATATGACATCTCAGGCCATAGGAAGGGTCTCAGGATTGGTATAAGCATTGAGATATCACATCTCTGCTATCGGAAGGGTCTCAGGATTGGAATGGGAAGGAGTTGGATATCCCATCTCATGTTATAGGAAGGGTCTCAGGTTTGGTATTAGAAGCATTGAGATATCACATCTCATGCTATAGGAAGGGTCTCAGGATTGGAATGGGGAGGACTTGGATGTCACATCTCATGCTATAGGGAGGGTCTCAAGTTTGATATTAGAAGCATTGAGATAACAAATCTCATGATATCGGAAGGGTCTCAGGATTGGAATGGGAAGGAGTTGGATATCACATCTCATGATAAAGGAAGGGTCTAAGGTTTGGAAGGGGAAAGATTTGGATATCACATCTCATGTTATAGGACGGGTCTCAGGTTTGGTATTAGAAGCATTGAGATATCAAGTCTCATGGCATAGGAAGGGTCTCAGAATTGGAATGGGAAGGAGTTCGATATCACATCTCAAGCTATAGGAAGAGTCTCAGGATTGGAATGGGAATGAGTTTGATATCACATCTCATGCCATAGTATGGGTCTCAGGTTTGGTAGAAGCATTGGGATATCACATCTCATGCTATTGGAAGGGTATCAGTATTGGATTTGGAAGGAGTTGGATATCCCATCTCATGCTATAGGAAGGGTCTCAGGTTGGAATGGGAAGGAGTTGGATATCACATTTCATGTTATAGGAAGGGTCTCAGGATTGGAATGGGAAGGACTTGGATATCATATCTCATGCTATAGGAAGGCTCTCAGGTTTGGAAGGGGAAGGAGTTGGATATCACATTTCATGTTAGAGGAAGGATCTCAGGTTTGGTATTAGAGGCCTTGAGATATCACATCTCATGCTATAGGAAGGGTCTCAGGATTGGAATGGGAAGGAGTTGGATATCACATCTCAAGCTTTAGGAAGGGTCTCAGGTTTGGTATAAGCATTGAGATAGCACATCTCATGCTATAGGAAGGGTCTCAGGATTGGAATGGGAAGGAGTTGGATATCACATCTCATGTTATAGGAAAGATCTCAGGTTTGGTGTTAGAAGCATTGAGACATCACATCTCATGTTATAGGAAGGGTCTCAGGATTGGAATGGGAAGAAGTTGGATATCACATCTCATGCTATAGGAAGGGTCTCAGGTTTGGAAGGGGAAGGAGTTGGATATCCAATCTCATGTTATAGGACTGGTCTCAGGTTTGGTATTAGAAGCATTGAGATATCACATCGCATGCTGTAGGAAGGTTCTCAGGTTTGGTATTAGAAGCATTGAGACATCACATCTCATGCTATAGGAAGGGTCTCAGGATTGGAATGGGAAGGAGTTGGATATCACATCTCATGTTATAGGAAGGATCTCAGGTTTGGTATTAGAAGCATTGAGACATCACATCTCATGCTATAGGAAGGGTCTCAGGATTGGAATGGGAAGGAGTTGGATATCACATCTCATGCTATAGGAAGGGTCTCACATTTGGTATAAGCATTGAGATATCACATCTCATGCTATAGGAAGGGTCTCAGGATTGGATTGGGAAGGAGTTGTATATGACATCTCAGGCCATAGGAAGGGTCTCAGGATTGGTATAAGCATTGAGATATCACATCTCTGCTATCGGAAGGGTCTCAGGATTGGAATGGGAAGGAGTTGGATATCCCATCTCATGTTATAGGAAGGGTCTCAGGTTTGGTATTAGAAGCATTGAGATATCACATCTCATGCTATAGGAAGGGTCTCAGGATTGGAATGGGGAGGACTTGGATGTCACATCTCATGCTATAGGGAGGGTCTCAAGTTTGATATTAGAAGCATTGAGATAACAAATCTCATGATATCGGAAGGGTCTCAGGATTGGAATGGGAAGGAGTTGGATATCACATCTCATGATAAAGGAAGGGTCTAAGGTTTGGAAGGGGAAAGATTTGGATATCACATCTCATCTTATAGGACGGGTCTCAGGTTTGGTATTAGAAGCATTGAGATATCAAGTCTCATGGCATAGGAAGGGTCTCAGAATTGGAATGTGAAGGAGTTGGATATCACATCTCAAGCTATAGGAAGAGTCTCAGGATTGGAATGGGAAGGAGTTTGATATCACATCTCATGCCATAGTATGGGTCTCAGGTTTGGTAGAAGCATTGGGATATCACATCTCATGCTATTGTAAGGGTATCAGTATTGGATTTGGAAGGAGTTGGATATCCCATCTCATGCTATAGGAAGGGTCTCAGGTTGGAATGGGAAGGAGTTGGATATCACATTTCATGTTATAGGAAGGGTCTCAGGATTGGAATGGGAAGGACTTGGATATCATATCTCATGCTATAGGAAGGCTCTCAGGTTTGGAAGGGGAAGGAGTTGGATATCACATTTCATGTTAGAGGAAGGATCTCAGGTTTGGTATTAGAGGCCTTGAGATATCACATCTCATGCTATAGGAAGGGTCTCAGGATTGGAATGGGAAGGAGTTGGATATCACATCTCAAGCTTTAGGAAGGGTCTCAGGTTTGGTATAAGCATTGAGATAGCACATCTCATGCTATAGGAAGGGTCTCAGGATTGGAATGGGAAGGAGTTGGATATCACATCTCATGTTATAGGAAGGATCTCAGGTTTGGTATTAGAAGCATTGAGACATCACATCTCATGCTATAGGAAGGGTCTCAGGATTGGAATGGGAAGGAGTTGGATATCACATCTCATGCTATAGGAAGGGTCTCAGATTTGGTATAAGCATTGAGATATCACATCTCTGCTATCGGAAGGGTCTCAGGATTGGAATGGGAAGGAGTTGGATATCCCATCTCATGCTATAGGGAGGGTCTCAATTTTGATATTAGAAGCATTGAGATAACAAATCTCATGATATCGGAAGGGTCTCAGGATTGGAATGGGAAGGAGTTGGATATCACATCTCATGATAAAGGAAGGGTCTAAGGTTTGGAAGGGGAAAGATTTGGATATCACATCTCATGTTATAGGACGGGTCTCAGGTTTGGTATTAGAAGCATTGAGATATCAAGTCTCATGGTATAGGAAGGGTCTCAGAATTGGAATGGGAAGGAGTTGGATATCACATCTCAAGCTATAGGAAGAGTCTCAGGATTGGAATGGGAAGGAGTTTGATATCACATCTCATGCCATAGTATGGTTCTCAGGTTTGATAGAAGCATTGGGATATCACATCTCATGCTATTGGAAGGGTATCAGTATTGGATTTGGAAGGAGTTGGATATCCCATCTCATGCTATAGGAAGGGTCTCAGGTTGGAATGGGAAGGAGTTGGATATCACATTTCATGTTATAGGAAGGGTCTCAGGATTGGAATGGGAAGGACTTGGATATCATATCTCATGCTATAGGAAGGCTCTCAGGTTTGGAAGGAGAAGGAGTTGGATATCACATTTCATGTTAGAGGAAGGATCTCAGGTTTGGTATTAGAGGCCTTGAGATATCACATCTCATGCTATAGGAAGGGTCTCAGGTTGGAATGGGAATATCTCACTGCTTATACCAAACCTGAGACCCTTCCTATAGCATGAGATGTGATATCCAACTCCTTCCCATTCCAATCCTGAGACCCTTCCTTTAGCATGAGATGTGATATCCAGCTCCTTCCCATTCCAATCCTGAGACCCTTCTGATAGCATGAGATGTGATATCTCAATGCTTCTAATATCAAAACTGAGACCCTCCCTATAGCATGATATGTGATATCTAAGTCCTTCCCATTCCAATCCTGAGACCCTTCCTATAGCATGAGATGTGATATCTCAATGCTTCTACCAAACCTGAGACCCTTCCTTTAGCATGAGATGTGATAACCAACTCCTTCCCATTCCAATCCTGAGACCCTTCCTATAGCATGAGATGTGATATCTCAATACTTCTAATACCAAACCTGAGATCCTTCTGATAACATGAGATATGATATCCAAATCCTTCCCCTTCCAAACCTGAGACCCTCCCTTTAGCATGAGATGTGATATCCAACTCCTTCCCATTCCAATCCTGAGAACCTTCTGATAGCATGAGATGTGATATCTCAATGCTTCTATACCAAACCTGAGATCCTTCCGATAGCATGAGATGTGATATCTCAATGCTTCTAATACCAAACCTGAGATCCTTCCTATAACATGAGATGTGATATCCAAATCCTTCCCCTTCCAAACCTGAGACCCTCCCTTTAGCATGAGATGTGATATCCAACTCCTTCCCATTCCAATCCTGAGAACCTTCTGATAGCATGAGATGTGATATCTCAATGCTTCTATACCAAACCTGAGATCCTTCCGATAGCATGAGATGTGATATCTCAATGCTTCTAATACCAAACCTGAGATCCTACCTCTAACATGAAATGTGATATCCAACTCTTTCCCCTTCCAAACCTGAGAGCCTTCCTATAGCATGAGATGTGATATCCAAGTCCTTCTAATTCCAATCCTGAGACCCTTCCTATAACATGAGATGTGATATCCAACTCCTTCCCATTCCAACCTGAGACCCTTCCTATAGCATGAGATGGGATATCCAACTCCTTCCAAATCCAATCCTGATACCCTTCCGATAGCATGAGATGTGATATCCCAATGCTTCCACCAAACCTGAGACCCATACTATGGCATGAGATGTGATATCAAACTCCTTCCCCTTCCAAACCTTAGACACTTCCTTTATCATGAGATGTGATATCCAACTCCTTCCCATTCCATCCTTGAGACCCTTCCGATATCATGAGATGTGATATCTCAATGCTTCTAATATCAAACTTGAGACCCTCCTTATAGCATGAGATGTGATATCCAAGTCCTTCCCATTCCAATCCTGAGACCCTTCCTATAGCATGAGATGTGATATCTCAATGCTTCTAATACCAAACCTGAGACCCTTCCTATAACATGAGATGGGAATATCCAACTCCTTCCCATTCCAATCCTGAGACCCTTCCGATAGTAGAGATGTGATATCTCAATGCTTATACCAAACCTGAGATCCTTCCTATAACATGAGATGTGATATCCAACTCCTTCCCATTCCAATCCTGAGACACTTCCTATAGCATGAGATGTGATATCTCACTGCTTATACCAAACCTGAGACCCTTCCTATAGCATGAGATGTGATATCCAACTCCTTCCCATTCCAATCCTGAGACCCTTCCTATAGCATGAGATATGATATCTCAATGCTTCTAATATCAAACTTGAGACCCTCCCTATAGCATGAGATGTGATATCCAAGTCCTTCCCATTCCAATCCTGAGACCCTTCCGATAGCATGAGATGCGATGTCTCAATGCTTCTAATACCAAACCTGAGATCCTTCCTATAACATGAGATGTGATATCCAACTCCTTCCCATTCCAATCCTGAGACCCTTCCTATAGCATGAGATGTGATATCTCAATGCTTATACCAAACCTGAGACCCTTCCTATAGCATGAGATGTGATATCCAACTCCTTCCCATTCCAATCCTGAGACCCTTCCTATAGCATGAGATGTGATATCTCAATGCCTCTAATACCAAACCTGAGATCCTTCCTCTAACATGAAATGTGATATCCAACTCCTTCCCATTCCAATCCTGAGACACTTCCTATAGCATGAGATGTGATATCCAAATGCTTCTAATACCAAACTTGAGACTCTTCCTATAACATGAGATGGGATATCCAACTCCTTCCCATTCCAATCCTTAGACCCTTCCTACAGCATGCAATATGATATCTCAATGATTCTAATAACAAACCTGAGACCCGTCCTATAACATGAGATGGGATATCCAACACCTTCCCATTCCAATCTTGAGACACTTCCGATAGCAGAGATGTGATATCTCAATGCTTATACCAAACCTGAGACCCTTCCTATAACATGAGATGTGATATCCAACTCCTTCCCGTTCCAAACCTGAGACCCTTCCTATAGCATATGTGATATCCAACACATTCCCATTCCAAACATGAGACCCTTCCTATAGCAGGAATGTAATATCCAACTCCTTCCCATTCCAATCCTGAGACCATTCCTATAGCATGAGATGTGATATCTCAATGCTTCTAATACCAAACCTGAGATCCTTCCTATGACATGAGATGTGATATCCAATTCCTCCCCATTCCAAACCTGAGAACCTTCCTACAGCATGCGATGTGATATCTCAATGCTTCTAATACCAAACCTGAGACCAGTCCTATAACATGAGATTGGATATCCAACTCCTTCCCCTTCCAAACCTGAGACCCTTCCTATAGCATGAGATGTGATATCCAACTTCTTCCCATTCCAATCCTGAGACCCTTCCTATAACATGAGATGTGATGTCTCAATGCTTCTAATACCAAACCTGAGATCTTTCCTATAACATGAGATGTGATATCCAACTCCTTCCCATTCCAATCCTGAGACCCTTCCTATAGCATGAGATGTGCTATTTCAATGCTTATACCAAACCTGAGACCCTTCCTAAAGCTTGAGATGTGATATCCAACTCCTTCCCATTCCAATCCTGAGACCCTTCCTATAACATGAAATGTGATATCCAACTCCTTCCCATTCCAACCTGAGACCCTTCCTATAGCATGAGATGTGATATCTCAAGGCCTCTAATACCAAACCTGAGATCCTTCCTCTAACATGAAATGTGATATCCAACTCCTTCTCCTTCCAAACCTGAGAGCCTTCCTATAGCATGAGATATGATATCCAAGTCCTTCCCATTCCAATCCTGAGACCCTTCCTATAACATGAAATGTGATATCCAACTCCTTCCCATTCCAACCTGAGACTCTTCCTATAGCATGAGATGGGATATCCAACTCCTTCCAAATCCAATACTGATACCCTTCCAATAGCATGAGATGTGATATCCCAATGCTTCTATCAAACCTGAGAACCATACTATGGCATGAGATGTGATATCAAACTCCTTCCCATTCCAATCCTGAGACTCTTCCTATAGCTTGAGATGTGATATCCAACTCCTTCCCATTCCAATTCTGAGACCCTTCCTATACCATGAGACTTGATATCTCAATGCTTCTAATACCAAACCTGAGACCCGTCCTATAACATGAGATGTGATATCCAAATCTTTCCCCTTCCAAACCTTAGACCCTTCCTTTATCATGAGATGTGATATCCAACTCCTTCCCATTCCAATCCTGAGACCCTTCCGATATCATGAGATTTGTTATCTCAATGCTTCTAATATCAAAATTGAGACCCTCCCTATAGCATGAGATGGGATATACAACTCCTTCCCATTCCAATCCTGAGACCCTTCCGATAGCAGAGATGTGATATCTCAATGCTTATACCAAATCTGAGACCCTTCCTATAGCATGAGATGTGATATCCAACTCCTTCCCATTCCAATCCTGAGACCCTTCCTATAGCATGAGATGTGATGTCTCAATGCTTCTAATACCAAACCTGAGATCCTTCCTATAACATGAGATGTGATATCCAACTCCTTCCCATTCCAATCCTGAGACCCTTCCTATAGCATGAGATGTGCTATCTCAATGCTTATACCAAACCTGAGACCCTTCCTAAAGCTTGAGATGTGATATCCAACTCCTTCCCATTCCAATCCTGAGACCCTTCCTATAGCATGAGATGTGATATCTCAAGGCCTCTAATACCAAACCTGAGATCCTTCCTCTAACATGAAATGTGATATCCAACTCCTACCCCTTCCAAACCTGAGAGCCTTCCTATAGCATGAGATATGATATCCAAGTCCTTCCCATTCCAATCCTGAGACCCTTCCTATAACATGAAATGTGATATCCAACTCCTTCCCATTCCAACCTGAGACCCTTCCTATAACATGAAATGTGATATCCAACTCCTTCCAAATCCAATACTGATACCCTTCCAATAGCATGAAATGTGATATCCCAATGCTTCTACCAAACCTGAGACCCATACTATGGCATGAGAGGTGATATCAAACTCCTTCCCATTCCAATCCTGAGACTCTTCCTATAGCTTGAGATGTGATATCCAACTCCTTCACATTCCAATTCTGAGACCCTTCCTATGCCATGAGACTTGATATCTCAATGCTTCTAATACCAAACCTGAGACCCGTCCTATAACATGAGATGTGATATCCAAATCTTTCCCCTTCCAAACCTTAGACCCTTCCTTTATCATGAGATGTGATATCCAACTCCTTCCCATTCCAATCCTGAGACCCTTCCGATATCATGAGATTTGTTATCTCAATGCTTCTAATATCAAACTTGAGACACTCCCTATAGCATGAGATGTGACATCCAAGTCCTCCCCATTCCAATCCTGAGACCCTTCCTATAGCATGAGATGTGATATCTCAATGCTTCTAATACCAAACCTGAGACCCTTCCTATAACATGAGATGGGATATCCAACTCCTTCCCATTCCAATCCTGAGACCCTTCCGATAGCAGAGATGTGATATCTCAATGCTTATACCAATCCTGAGACCCTTCCTATGGCCTGAGATGTCATATACAACTCCTTCCCAATCCAATCCTGAGACCCTTCCTATAGCATGAGATGTGATATCTCAATGCTTATACCAAATGTGAGACCCTTCCTATAGCATGAGATGTGATATCCAACTCCTTCCCATTCCAATCCTGAGACCCTTCCTATAGCATGAGATGTGATGTCTCAATGCTTCTAATAAAAAACCTGAGATCCTTCCTATAACATGAGATGTGATATCCAACTCCTTCCCATTCCAATCCTGAGACCCTTCCTATAGCATGAGATGTGATGTCTCAATGCTTCTAATACCAAACCTGAGAACCTTCCTACAGCATGCGATGTGATATCTCAATGCTTCTAATACCAAACCTGAGACCAGTCCTATAACATGAGATTGGATATCCAACTCCTTCCCCTTCCAAACCTGAGACCCTTCCTATAGCATGAGATGTGATATCCAACTTCTTCCCATTCCAATCCTGAGACCCTTCCTATAACATGAGATGTGATGTCTCAATGCTTCTAATACCAAACCTGAGATCTTTCCTATAACATGAGATGTGATATCCAACTCCTTCCCATTCCAATCCTGAGACCCTTCCTATAGCATGAGATGTGCTATCGCAATGCTTATACCAAACCTGAGACCCTTCCTAAAGCTTGAGATGTGATATCCAACTCCTTCCCATTCCAATCCTGACACCCTTCCTATAGCATGAGATGTGATATCTCAAGGCCTCTAATACCAAACCTGAGATCCTTCCTCTAACATGAAATGTGATATCCAACTCCTTCCCCTTCCAAACCTGAGAGCCTTCCTATAGCATGAGATATGATATCCAAGTCCTTCCCATTCCAATCCTGAGACCCTTCCTATAACATGAAATGTGATATCCAACTCCTTCCCATTCCAACCTGAGACCCTTCCTATAGCATGAGATGGGATATCCAACTCCTTCGAAATCCAATACTGATACCCTTCCAATAGCATGAATTGTGATATCCCAATGCTTCTACCAAACCTGAGACCCATACTATGGCATGAGATGTGATATCAAACTCATTCCCATTCCAATCCTGAGACTCTTCCTATAGCTTGAGATGTGATATCCAACTCCTTCCCATTCCAATTCTGAGACCCTTCCTATGCCATGAGACTTGATATCTCAATGCTTCTAATACCAAACCTGAGACCCGTCCTATAACATGAGATGTGATATCCAAATCTTTCCCCTTCCAAACCTTAGACCCTTCCCTTATCATGAGATGTGATATCCAACTCCTTCCCATTCCAATCCTGAGACCCTTCCGATATCATGAGATTTGTTATCTCAATGCTTCTAATATCAAACTTGAGACCCTCCCTATAGCATGAGATGTGACATCCAAGTCCTCCCCATTCCAATCCTGAGACCCTTCCTATAGCATGAGATGTGATATCTCAATGCTTCTAATACCAAACCTGAGACCCTTCCTATAACATGAGATGGGATATCCAACTCCTTCCCATTCCAATCCTGAGACCCTTCCGATAGCAGAGATGTGATATCTCAATGCTTATACCAATCCTGAGACCCTTCCTATGGCCTGAGATGTCATATACAACTCCTTCCCAATCCAATCCTGAGACCCTTAGTATAGCATGAGATGTGATATCTCAATGCTTATACCAAATGTGAGACCCTTCCTATAGTATGAGATGTGATATCCAACTCCTTCCCATTCCAATCCTGAGACCCTTCCTATAACATGAGATGTGATGTCTCAATGCTTCTAATACCAAACCTGAGATCCTTCCTATAACATGAGATGTGATATCCAACTCCTTCCCATTCCAATCCTGAGACCCTTCCTATAGCATGAGATGTGATGTCTCAATGCTTCTAATACCAAACCTGAGAACCTTCCTACAGCATGCGATGTGATATCTCAATGCTTCTAATACCAAACCTGAGACCAGTCCTATAACATGAGATTGGATATCCAACTCCTTCCCCTTCCAAACCTGAGACCCTTCCTATAGCATGAGATGTGATATCCAACTTCTTCCCATTCCAATCCTGAGACCCTTCCTATAACATGAGATGTGATGTCTCAATGCTTCTAATACCAAACCTGAGATCTTTCCTATAACATGAGATGTGATATCCAACTCCTTCCCATTCCAATCCTGAGACACTTCCTATAGCATGAGATGTGCTATCTCAATGCTTATACCAAACCTGAGACCCTTCCTAAAGCTTGAGATGTGATATCCAACTCCTTCCCATTCCAATCCTGAGACCCTTCCTATAGCATGAGATGTGATATCTCAAGGCCTCTAATACCAAACCTGAGATCCTTCCTCTAACATGAAATGTGATATCCAACTCCTTCCCCTTCCAAACCTGAGAGCCTTCCTATAGCATGAGATATGATATCCAAGTCCTTCCCATTCCAATCCTGAGACCCTTCCTATAACATGAAATGTGATATCCAACTCCTTCCCATTCCAACCTGAGACCCTTCCTATAGCATGAGATGGGATATCCAACTCCTTCCAAATCCAATACTGATACCCTCCCAATAGCATGAGATGTGATATCCCAATGCTTCTACCAAACCTGAGACCCATACTATGGCATGAGATGTGATATCAAACTCATTCCCATTCCAATCCTGAGACTCTTCCTATAGCTTGAGATGTGATATCCAACTCCTTCCCATTCCAATTCTGAGACCCTTCCTATGCCATGAGACTTGATATCTCAATGCTTCTAATACCAAACCTGAGACCCGTCCTATAACATGAGATGTGATATCCAAATCTTTCCCCTTCCAAACCTTAGACCCTTCCTTTATCATGAGATGTGATATCCAACTCCTTCCCATTCCAATCCTGAGACCCTTCCGATATCATGAGATTTGTTATCTCAATGCTTCTAATATCAAACTTGAGACCCTCCCTATAGCATGAGATGTGACATCCAAGTCCTCCCCATTCCAATCCTGAGACCCTTCCTATAGCATGAGATGTGATATCTCAATGCTTCTAATACCAAACCTGAGACCCTTCCTATAACATGAGATGTCATATACAACTCCTTCCCAATCCAATCCTGAGACCCTTCCTATAGCATGAGATGTGATATCTCAATGCTTATACCAAATCTGAGACCCTTCCTATAGCATGAGATGTGATATTCAACTCCTTCCCATTCCAATCCTGAGACCCTTCCTATAGCATGAGATGTGATGTCTCAATGCTTCTAATACCAAACCTGAGATCCTTCCAATAACATGAGATGTGATATCCAACTCCTTCCCATTCCAATCCTGAGACCCTTATGATAGCATGAGATGTGATATCTCAATGCCTCTAATACCAAACCTGAGATACTTCCGATAGCATGAGATGTGATATCTCAATGCTTCTAATACCAAACCTGAGATCCTTCCTATAACATGAGATGTGATTTCCAAATCCTTCCCCTTCCAAACCTGAGACCCTCCATTTAGCATGAGATGTGATATACAACTCCTTCCCATTCCAATCCTGAGACCCTTCTGATAGCATGAGATGTGATATCTCAATGCCTCTAATACCAAACCTGAGATCCTATCTCTAACATGAAATGTGATATCCATCTCCTTCCCTTTCCAAACCTGAGGCCCTGCCTATAGCATGAGATGTGATATCCAAGTCCTTCCCATTCCAATCCTGAGACCCTTCCTATAGCATGTGATGTGATATCTCAATGCTTATACCAAACCTGAGACCCTTCCTATGGCATGAGATGTCATATACAACTCCTTCCCGTTCCAATCCTGAGACCCTTCCTATAGCATGAGATGTGATATCTCAATGCTTATGCCAAACCTGAGACCTTTCCTATAGCATGAGATGTGATATCCAACTTCTTCCCATTCCAATCCTGAGACCCTTCCTATAACATGAGATGTGATGTCTCAATGCTTCTAATACCAAACCTGAGATATTTCCTTTAACATGAGATGTGATATCCAACTCCTTCCCATTCCAATCCTGAGACCCTTCCTATAGCATGAGATGTGATATCTCAATGCTTATACCAAACCTGAGACCCTTCCTATAGCTTGAGATGTGATATCCAACTCCTTCCCATTCCAATCCTGAGACCCTTCCTATAGCTTGAGATGTGATATCCAACTCCTTCCCCTTCCAAACCTGAGAGCCTTCCTATAGCATGAGATATGATATCCAAGTCCTTCCCATTCCAATCCTGAGACCCTTCCTATAACATGAAATGTGATATCCAACTCCTTCCCATTCCAACCTGAGACCCTTCCTATAGCATGAGATGGGATATCCAACTTCTTCCAAATCCAATACTGATACCCTTCCGATAGCATGAGATGTGATATCCCAATGCTTCTACCAAACCTGAGACCCATACTATGGCATGAGATGTGATATCAAACTCCTTCCCATTCCAATCCTGAGACCCTTCCTATAGCTTGAGGTGTGATATCCAACTCCTTCCCATTCCAATTCTGAGACCCTTCTTATACCATGAGACTTGATATCTCAATGCTTCTAATACCAAAACTGAGACCCGTCCTATAACATGAGATGTGATATCCAAATCCTTCCCCTTCCAAACCTTAGACCCTTCCTTTATCATGAGATGTGATATCCAACTCCTTCCCATTCCAATCCTGAGACCCTTCCGATATCATGAGATTTGTTATCTCAATGCTTCTAATATCAAACTTGAGACCCTCCCTATAGCATGAGATGTGACATCCAAGTCCTTCCCATTCCAATCCTGAGACCCTTCCTATAGCATGAGATGTGATATCTCTATGCTTCTAATACCAAACCTGAGACCATTCCTATAACATGAGATGGGATATCCAACTCCTTCCCATTCCAATCCTGAGACCCTTCCGATAGCAGAGATGTGATATCACAATGCTTATACCAAACCTGAGACCCTTCCTATGGCCTGAGATGTCATATACAACTCCTTCCCATTCCAATCCTGAGACCCTTTCTTTAGCATGAGATGTGATATCTCAATGCTTATACCAAATCTGAGACCCTTCCTATAGCATGAGATGTGATATCCAATTCCTTCCCATTCCAATCCTGAGACCCTTCCTATAGCATGAGATGTGATATCTCAATGCTTATACCAAACCTGAGAGCCTACCTATAGCATGAGATGTGATATCCAAGTCCATCCCATTCCAATCCTTAGACCCTTCCTACAGCATGCGATGTGATATCTCAATGATTCTAATACCAAACCAGAGACTCTTCCTATAACATGAGATGGGATATCCAACTCCTTCCCGTTCCAAACCTGAGACACTAACTATAGCATATGTGATATCCAACTGCTTCCCATTCCAAACATGAGACCCTTCCTATAGCAAGAAAGTAATATCCAACTCCTACCCATTCCAATCCTGAGACCCTTCCTATAGCAAGAGATGTGATATCCAAATCCTTCCCATTCCAATCCTGAGACCCTTCCTATAACATGAGATGTGATATCCAACTCCTTCCCATTCAAATCCTGAGACCCTTCCTATAGCATGAGAAGGGATATCCAACTCCTTCCCAATCCAATCCTGAGACCCTTCCGATAGCAGAAACGTGATATCTCAATGCTTCTACCAAACCTGAGACCCTTCCTTTAGCATGAGATGTGATATCCAATTCCTTCCCATTCCAAACCTGAGACCCTTCCTATTGGATGAGATGTGATATCCAACTCCTTCCCATTCCAACCCTGAGACCCTTCCTATAGCATGAGATGTGATGTCTCAATGCATCTAATACCAAACCTGAGATCCTTCCTATAACATGAGATGTGATATCCAACTCCTTCCATTCCAATCCTGAGACCCGTCCTATAGCATGAGATGTGATATCTCAATGCTTATACCAAACCTGAGACCCTTCCTATAGCATGAGATGTGATATCCAACTCCTTCCATTCCAATCCTGAGACCCGTCCTATAGCATGAGATGTGATATCTCAATGCTTCTAATACCAAACCTGAGATCCTTCCTCTAACATGAAATGTGATATCCAACTCCTTCCCTTTCCAAACCTGAGACCCTTCCTTTAGCATGAGATGTGATATCTCAATGCTTATACCAAATCTGAGACCCTTCCTATAGCATGAGATGTGATATCCAAATCCTTCCCATTCCAATCCTGAGACCCTTCCTATAGCATGAGATGTGATATCTCAATGCTTATACCAAACCTGAGAGCCTACCTATAGCATGAGATGTGATATCCAAGTCCATCCCATTCCAATCCTTAGACCCTTCCAACAGCATGCGATGTGATATCTCAATGATTCTAATACCAAACCAGAGACTCTTCCTATAACATGAGATGGGATATCCAACTCCTTCCCATTCCAATCCTGAGCCGCTTCCGATAGCAGAGATGTGATATCTCAATGCTTATACCAAACCTGAGACCCTTCCTATAACATGAGATGTGATATCCAACTCCTTCCCGTTCCAAACCTGAGACACTAACTATAGCATATGTGATATCCAACTCCTTCCCATTCCAAACATGAGACCCTTCCTATAGCAAGAAAGTAATATCCAACTCCTACCCATTCCAATCCTGAGACCCTTCCTATAGCAAGAGATGTGATATCCAAATCCTTCCCATTCCAATCCTGAGACCCTTCCTATAACATGAGATGTGATATCCAACTCCTTACCATTCCAACCTGAGACACTTCCTATAGCATGAGAAGGGATATCCAACTCCTTCTCAATCCAATCCTGAGACCCTTCCGATAGCAGAGATGTGATATCTCAATGCTTATACCAAACCTGAGACCCTTCCTATGGCATGAGATGTGATATCCAACTCCTTGCAATTCAAATCCTGAGACCCTTCCTATAGCATGAGAAGGGATATCCAACTCCTTCCCAATCCAATCCTGAGACCCTTCCGATAGCAGAGACGTGATATCTCAATGCTTCTACCAAACCTGAGACCCTTCCTTTAGCATGAGATGTGATATCCAAATCCTTCACATTCCAATCCTGAGACCCTTCCTATAGCATGAGATGTGATATCTCAATGCTTCTAATACCAAACCTGAGATCCTTCCTATAACATGAGATGTGATATCCAATTCCTTCCCATTCCAAACCTGAGACCCTTCCTATTGGATGAGATGTGATATCCAAGTCCTTCCCATTCCAACCCTGAGACCCTTCCTACAGCATGAGATGTGATGTCTCAATGCTTCTAATACCAAACCTGAGATCCTTACTATAACATGAGATGTGATATCCAACTCCTTCCATTCCAATCCTGAGACCCGTCCTATAGCATGAGATGTGATATCTCAATGCTTATACCAAACCTGAGACCCTTCCTATAGCATGAGATGTGATATCCAACTACTTCCCATTCCAATCCTGAGACCCTTCCTATAGCATGAGATGTGATATCTCAATGCTTCTAATACCAAACCTGAGATCCTTCCTCTAACATGAAATGTGATTTCCAACTCCTTCCCTTTCCAAACCTAGGAGCCTATCTATAGCATGAGATGTGATATCCAAGTCCTTCCCATTCCAACCCTTAGACCCTTCCTACAGCATGCAATATGATATCTCAATGATTCTAATAACAAACCTGAGACCCGTCCTATAACATGAGATGGGATATCCAACTCCTTCCCATTCCAATCCTGAGACACTTCCGATAGCAGAGATGTGATATCTCAATGCTTATACCAAACCTGAGACCCTTCCTATAACATGAGATGTGATATCCAAATCCTTCCCGTTCCAAACCTGAGACCCTTCCTTTAGCATGAGATGTGATATCCAGCTCCTTCCCATTCCAATCCTGAGACCCTTCCTATAGCATGAGATGTGATATCTCAATGCTTCTAATACCAAACCTGAGATCCTTCCTCTAACATGAAATGTGATATCCAACTCCTTCCCTTTCCAAACCTAAGAGCCTATCTATAGCATGAGATGTGATATCCAAGTCCATCCCATTCCAATCCTTAGACCCTTCCTACAGCATGCGATGTGATATCTCAATGATTCTAATACCAAACCAGAGACTCGTCCTATAACATGAGATGGGATATCCAACTCCTTCCCATTCCAATCCTGAGCCACTTCCGATAGCAGAGATGTGATATCTCAATGCTTATACCAAACCTGAGACCCTTCCTATAACATGAGATGTGATATCCAACTCCTTCCTGTTCCAAACCTGAGACACTAACTATAGCATATGTGATATCCAACTCCTTCCCATTCCAAACATGAGACCCTTCCTATAGCAAGAAAGTAATATCCAACTCCTACCCATTCCAATCCTGAGACCCTTCCTATAGCAAGAGATGTGATATCCAAATCCTTCCCATTCCAATCCTGAGACCCTTCCTATAACATGAGATGTGATATCCAACTCCTTCCCATTCCAACCTGAGACACTTCCTATAGCATGAGAAGGGATATCCAACTCCTTCCCAATCCAATCCTGAGACCCTTCCGATAGCAGAGATGTGATATCTCAATGCTTCTAATACCAAACCTGAGATCCTTCCTCTAACATGAGATGGGATATCCAACTCCTTCCCATTCCAATCCTGAGACACTTCCGATAGCAGAGATGTGATATTTCAATGCTTATACCAAACCTGAGACCCTTCCTATAACATGAGATGTGATATCCAAATCCTTCCCGTTCCAAACCTGAGACCCTTCCTTTAGCATGAGATGTGATATCCAGCTCCTTCCCATTCCAATCCTGAGACCCTTCCTATAGCATGAGATGTGATATCTCAATGCTTCTAATACCAAACCTGAGATCCTTCCTCTAACATGAAATGTGATATCCAACTCCTTCCCTTTCCAAACCTAAGAGCCTATCTATAGCATGAGATGTGATATCCAAGTCCATCCCATTCCAATCCTTAGACCCTTCCTACAGCATGCGATGTGATATCTCAATGATTCTAATACCAAACCAGAGACTCGTCCTATAACATGAGATGGGATATCCAACTCCTTCCCATTCCAATCCTGAGCCACTTCCGATAGCAGAGATGTGATATCTCAATGCTTATACCAAACCTGAGACCCTTCCTATAACATGAGATGTGATATCCAACTCCTTCCTGTTCCAAACCTGAGACACTAACTATAGCATATGTGATATCCAACTCCTTCCCATTCCAAACATGAGACCCTTCCTATAGCAAGAAAGTAATATCCAACTCCTACCCATTCCAATCCTGAGACCCTTCCTATAGCAAGAGATGTGATATCCAAATCCTTCCCATTCCAATCCTGAGACCCTTCCTATAACATGAGATGTGATATCCAACTCCTTCCCATTCCAACCTGAGACCCTTCCTATAGCATGAGAAGGGATATCCAACTCCTTCCCAATCCAATCCTGAGACCCTTCCGATAGCAGAGACGTGATATCTCAATGCTTCTACCAAACCTGAGACCCTTCCTTTAGCATGAGATGTGATATCCAAATCCTTCACATTCCAATCCTGAGACCCTTCCTATAGCATGAGAAGGGATATCTCAATACCAAACCTGAGATCCTTCCTATAACATGAGATGTGATATCCAATTCCTTCCCATTCCAATCCTGAGACCCTTCCGATAGCAGAGATGTGATATCTCAATGCTTATACCAAACCTGAGACCCTTCCTATGGCCTGAGATGTCATATACAACTCCTTCCCATTCCAATCCTGAGACCCTTCCTATAGCATGAGATGTGATATCTCAATGCTTATACCAAATCTGAGACCCTTCCTATAGCATGAGATGTGATATCCAACTCCTTCCCATTCCAATCCTGAGACCCTTCCTATAGCATGAGATGTGATGTCTCAATGCTTCTAATACCAAACCTGAGATCCTTCCTATAACATCAGATGTGATATCCAACTCCTTCCCATTCCAATCCTGAGACCCTTATGAAAGCATGAGATGTGATATCTCAATGCTTCTAATACCAAACCTGAGATCCTTCCTATAACATGAGATGTGATTTCCAAATCCTTCCCCTTCCAAACCTGAGACCCTCCCTTTAGCATGAGATGTGATATCCAACTCCTTCCCATTCCAATCCTGAGACCCTTCTGATAGCATGAGATGTGATATCTCAATGCCTCTAATACCAAACCTGAGATCCTACCTCTAACATGAAATGTGATATCCATCTCATTCCCTTTCCAAACCTGAGACCCTGCCTATAGCATGAGATGTGATATCCAAGTCCTTCCCATTCCAATCCTGAGACCCTTCCTATAGCATGAGATGTAATATCTCAATGCTTATACCAAACCTGAGACCCTTCCTATAGCATGAGATGTGATATCCAACTTCTTCCCATTCCAATCCTGAGACCCTTCCTATAACATGAGATGTGATGTCTCAATGCTTCTAATACCAAACCTGAGATCTTTCCTATAACATGAGATGTGATATCCAACTCCTTCCCATTCCAATCCTGAGACCCTTCCTATAGCATGAGATGTGATATCACAATGCTTATACCAAACCTGAGACCGTTCCTATAGCTTGAGGTGTGATAACCAACTCCTTCCCATTCCAATCCTGAGACCCTTCCTATAGCATGAGATGTGATATCTCAAGGCCTCTAATACCAAACCTGAGATCCTTCCTCTAACATGAAATGTGATATCCAACTCCTTCCCCTTCCAAACCTGAGAGCCTTCCTATAGCATGGGATATGATATCCAAGTCCTTCCCATTCCAATCCTGAGACCCTTCCTATAACATGAAATGTGATATCCAACTCCTTCCCATTCCAAACTGAGACCCTTCCTATATCATGAGATGGGATATCTCAATGCTTCTAATACCAAACCTGAGACTCTTCCTATAACATGAGATGGGATATCCAACTCCTTCCCATTCCAATCCTAAGACCCTTTCGATAGCAGAGATGTGATATCTCAATGCTTATGCCAAACCTGAGACCCTTCCTACGGCATGAGATGTCATATACAACTCCTTCCCATTCCAATCCTGAGACCCTTCCTATAGCACGAGATGTGATATCTCAATGCTTATACCAAACCTGAGACCCTTCCTCTAGCATGAGATGTGATATCCAACTCCTTCCCATTCCAATCCTGAGACCCTTCCTATAGCCTGAGATCTGATATCTCAATGCCTCTAATACCAAACCTGAGATCCTTCCTCTAACATGAAATGTGATATCCAACTCCTTCCCTTTCCAAACCTGAGAGCCTATCTATAGCATGAGATGTGATATCCAAGTCCTTCCAATTCCAATCCTGAGACACTTCCGATAGCAGAGATGTGATATCTCAATGCTTATACCAAACCTGAGACCCTTCCTATAACATGAGATGTGATATCCAACTCCTTCCCGTTCCAAACCTGAGACCCTTCCTTTAGCATGAGATGTGATATCCAGCTCCTTCCCATTCCAATCCTGAGACCCTTCCTATAGCATGAGATGTGATATCTCAATACTTCTAATACCAAACCTGAGATCCTTCTGATAACATGAGATATGATATCCAAATCCTTCCCCTTCCAAACCTGAGACCCTCCCTTTAGCATGAGATGTGATATCCAACTCCTTCCCATTCCAATCCTGAGAACCTTCTGATAGCATGAGATGTGATATCTCAATGCTTCTATACCAAACCTGAGATCCTTCCGATAGCATGAGATGTGATATCTCAATGCTTCTAATACCAAACCTGAGATCCTTCCTATAACATGAGATGTGATATCCAAATCCTTCCCCTTCCAAACCTGAGACCCTCCCTTTAGCATGAGATGTGATATCCAACTCCTTCCCATTCCAATCCTGAGACTCTTCTGATAGCATGAGATGTGATATCTCAATGCCTCTAATACCAAAACTGAGATCCTACCTCTAACATGAAATGTGATATCCAACTCTTTCCCCTTCCAAACCTGAGAGCCTTCCTATAGCATGAGATGTGATATCCAAGTCCTTCTAATTCCAATCCTGAGACCCTTCCTATAACATGAGATGTGATATCCAACTCCTTCCCATTCCAACCTGAGACCCTTCCTATAGCATGAGATGGGATATCCAACTCCTTCCAAATCCAATCCTGATACCCTTCCGATAGCATGAGATGTGATATCCCAATGCTTCTACCAAACCTGAGACCCATACTATGGCATGAGATGTGATATCAAACTCCTTCCCCTTCCAAACCTTAGACACTTCCTTTATCATGAGATGTGATATCCAACTCCTTCCCATTCCATCCTTGAGACCCTTCCGATATCATGAGATGTGATATCTCAATGCTTCTAATATCAAACTTGAGACCCTCCTTATAGCATGAGATGTGATATCCAAGTCCTTCCCATTCCAATCCTGAGACCCTTCCTATAGCATGAGATGTGATATCTCAATGCTTCTAATACCAAACCTGAGACCCTTCCTATAACATGAGATGGGAATATCCAACTCCTTCCCATTCCAATCCTGAGACCCTTCCGATAGTAGAGATGTGATATCTCAATGCTTATACCAAACCTGAGATCCTTCCTATAACATGAGATGTGATATCCAACTCCTTCCCATTCCAATCCTGAGACACTTCCTATAGCATGAGATGTGATATCTCACTGCTTATACCAAACCTGAGACCCTTCCTATAGCATGAGATGTGATATCCAACTCCTTCCATTCCAATCCTGAGACCCGTCCTATAGCATGAGATGTGATATCTCAATGCTTATACCAAACCTGAGACCCTTCCTATAGCATGAGATGTGATATCCAACTCCTTCCATTCCAATCCTGAGACCCGTCCTATAGCATGAGATGTGATATCTCAATGCTTCTAATACCAAACCTGAGATCCTTCCTCTAACATGAAATGTGATATCCAACTCCTTCCCTTTCCAAACCTGAGACCCTTCCTTTAGCATGAGATGTGATATCTCAATGCTTATACCAAATCTGAGACCCTTCCTATAGCATGAGATGTGATATCCAAATCCTTCCCATTCCAATCCTGAGACCCTTCCTATAGCATGAGATGTGATATCTCAATGCTTATACCAAACCTGAGAGCCTACCTATAGCATGAGATGTGATATCCAAGTCCATCCCATTCCAATCCTTAGACCCTTCCAACAGCATGTGATGTGATATCTCAATGATTCTAATACCAAACCAGAGACTCTTCCTATAACATGAGATGGGATATCCAACTCCTTCCCATTCCAATCCTGAGCCGCTTCCGATAGCAGAGATGTGATATCTCAATGCTTATACCAAACCTGAGACCCTTCCTATAACATGAGATGTGATATCCAACTCCTTCCCGTTCCAAACCTGAGACACTAACTATAGCATATGTGATATCCAACTCCTTCCCATTCCAAACATGAGACCCTTCCTATAGCAAGAAAGTAATATCCAACTCCTACCCATTCCAATCCTGAGACCCTTCCTATAGCAAGAGATGTGATATCCAAATCCTTCCCATTCCAATCCTGAGACCCTTCCTATAACATGAGATGTGATATCCAACTCCTTACCATTCCAACCTGAGACACTTCCTATAGCATGAGAAGGGATATCCAACTCCTTCCCAATCCAATCCTGAGACCCTTCCGATAGCAGAGATGTGATATCTCAATGCTTATACCAAACCTGAGACCCTTCCTATGGCATGAGATGTGATATCCAACTCCTTGCAATTCAAATCCTGAGACCCTTCCTATAGCATGAGAAGGGATATCCAACTCCTTCCCAATCCAATCCTGAGACCCTTCCGATAGCAGAGACGTGATATCTCAATGCTTCTACCAAACCTGAGACCCTTCCTTTAGCATGAGATGTGATATCCAAATCCTTCACATTCCAATCCTGAGACCCTTCCTATAGCATGAGATGTGATATCTCAATGCTTCTAATACCAAACCTGAGATCCTTCCTATAACATGAGATGTGATATCCAATTCCTTCCCATTCCAAACCTGAGACCCTTCCTATTGGATGAGATGTGATATCCAACTCCTTCCCATTCCAACCCTGAGACCCTTCCTACAGCATGAGATGTGATGTCTCAATGCTTCTAATACCAAACCTGAGATCCTTACTATAACATGAGATGTGATATCCAACTCCTTCCATTCCAATCCTGAGACCCGTCCTATAGCATGAGATGTGATATCTCAATGCTTATACCAAACCTGAGACCCTTCCTATAGCATGAGATGTGATATCCAACTACTTCCCATTCCAATCCTGAGACCCTTCCTATAGCATGAGATGTGATATCTCAATGCTTCTAATACCAAACCTGAGATCCTTCCTCTAACATGAAATGTGATTTCACACTCCTTCCCTTTCCAAACCTAGGAGCCTATCTATAGCATGAGATGTGATATCCAAGTCCTTCCCATTCCAACCCTTAGACCCTTCCTACAGCATGCAATATGATATCTCAATGATTCTAATAACAAACCTGAGACCCGTCCTATAACATGAGATGGGATATCCAACTCCTTCCCATTCCAATCCTGAGACACTTCCGATAGCAGAGATGTGATATCTCAATGCTTATACCAAACCTGAGACCCTTCCTATAACATGAGATGTGATATCCAAATCCTTCCCGTTCCAAACCTGAGACCCTTCCTTTAGCATGAGATGTGATATCCAGCTCCTTCCCATTCCAATCCTGAGACCCTTCCTATAGCATGAGATGTGATATCTCAATGCTTCTAATACCAAACCTGAGATCCTTCCTCTAACATGAAATGTGATATCCAACTCCTTCCCTTTCCAAACCTAAGAGCCTATCTATAGCATGAGATGTGATATCCAAGTCCATCCCATTCCAATCCTTAGACCCTTCCTACAGCATGCGATGTGATATCTCAATGATTCTAATACCAAACCAGAGACTCGTCCTATAACATGAGATGGGATATCCAACTCCTTCCCATTCCAATCCTGAGCCACTTCCGATAGCAGAGATGTGATATCTCAATGCTTATACCAAACCTGAGACCCTTCCTATAACATGAGATGTGATATCCAACTCCTTCCTGTTCCAAACCTGAGACACTAACTATAGCATATGTGATATCCAACTCCTTCCCATTCCAAACATGAGACCCTTCCTATAGCAAGAAAGTAATATCCAACTCCTACCCATTCCAATCCTGAGACCCTTCCTATAGCAAGAGATGTGATATCCAAATCCTTCCCATTCCAATCCTGAGACCCTTCCTATAACATGAGATGTGATATCCAACTCCTTCCCATTCCAACCTGAGACACTTCCTATAGCATGAGAAGGGATATCCAACTCCTTCCCAATCCAATCCTGAGACCCTTCCGATAGCAGAGATGTGATATCTCAATGCTTCTAATACCAAACCTGAGATCCTTCCTCTAACATGAGATGGGATATCCAACTCCTTCCCATTCCAATCCTGAGACACTTCCGATAGCAGAGATGTGATATCTCAATGCTTATACCAAACCTGAGACCCTTCCTATAACATGAGATGTGATATCCAAATCCTTCCCATTCCAAACATGAGACCCTTCCTATAGCAAGAAAGTAATATCCAACTCCTACCCATTCCAATCCTGAGACCCTTCCTATAGCAAGAGATGTGATATCCAAATCCTTCCCATTCCAATCCTGAGACCCTTCCTATAACATGAGATGTGATATCCAACTCCTTCCCATTCCAACCTGAGACCCTTCCTATAGCATGAGAAGGGATATCCAACTCCTTCCCAATCCAATCCTGAGACCCTTCCGATAGCAGAGACGTGATATCTCAATGCTTCTACCAAACCTGAGACCCTTCCTTTAGCATGAGATGTGATATCCAAATCCTTCACATTCCAATCCTGAGACCCTTCCTATAGCATGAGAAGGGATATCTCAATGCTTCTAATACCAAACCTGAGATCCTTCCTATAACATGAGATGTGATATCCAATTCCTTCCCATTCCAATCCTGAGACCCTTCCGATAGCAGAGATGTGATATCTCAATGCTTATACCAAACCTGAGACCCTTCCTATGGCCTGAGATGTCATATACAACTCCTTCCCATTCCAATCCTGAGACCCTTCCTATAGCATGAGATGTGATATCTCAATGCTTATACCAAATCTGAGACCCTTCCTATAGCATGAGATGTGATATCCAACTCCTTCCCATTCCAATCCTGAGACCCTTCCTATAGCATGAGATGTGATGTCTCAATGCTTCTAATACCAAACCTGAGATCCTTCCTATAACATCAGATGTGATATCCAACTCCTTCCCATTCCAATCCTGAGACCCTTATGAAAGCATGAGATGTGATATCTCAATGCTTCTAATACCAAACCTGAGATCCTTCCTATAACATGAGATGTGATTTCCAAATCCTTCCCCTTCCAAACCTGAGACCCTCCCTTTAGCATGAGATGTGATATCCAACTCCTTCCCATTCCAATCCTGAGACCCTTCTGATAGCATGAGATGTGATATCTCAATGCCTCTAATACCAAACCTGAGATCCTACCTCTAACATGAAATGTGATATCCATCTCATTCCCTTTCCAAACCTGAGACCCTGCCTATAGCATGAGATGTGATATCCAAGTCCTTCCCATTCCAATCCTGAGACCCTTCCTATAGCATGAGATGTAATATCTCAATGCTTACACCAAACCTGAGACCCTTCCTATAGCATGAGATGTGATATCCAACTTCTTCCCATTCCAATCCTGAGACCCTTCCTATAACATGAGATGTGATGTCTCAATGCTTCTAATACCAAACCTGAGATCTTTCCTATAACATGAGATGTGATATCCAACTCCTTCCCATTCCAATCCTGAGACCCTTCCTATAGCATGAGATGTGATATCACAATGCTTATACCAAACCTGAGACCGTTCCTATAGCTTGAGGTGTGATAACCAACTCCTTCCCATTCCAATCCTGAGACCCTTCCTATAGCATGAGATGTGATATCTCAAGGCCTCTAATACCAAACCTGAGATCCTTCCTCTAACATGAAATGTGATATCCAACTCCTTCCCCTTCCAAACCTGAGAGCCTTCCTATAGCATGGGATATGATATCCAAGTCCTTCCCATTCCAATCCTGAGACCCTTCCTATAACATGAAATGTGATATCCAACTCCTTCCCATTCCAAACTGAGCCCCTTCCTATATCATGAGATGGGATATCTCAATGCTTCTAATACCAAACCTGAGACTCTTCCTATAACATGAGATGGGATATCCAACTCCTTCCCATTCCAATCCTAAGACCCTTTCGATAGCAGAGATGTGATATCTCAATGCTTATGCCAAACCTGAGACCCTTCCTACGGCATGAGATGTCATATACAACTCCTTCCCATTCCAATCCTGAGACCCTTCCTATAGCACGAGATGTGATATCTCAATGCTTATACCAAACCTGAGACCCTTCCTCTAGCATGAGATGTGATATCCAACTCCTTCCCATTCCAATCCTGAGACCCTTCCTATAGCCTGAGATCTGATATCTCAATGCCTCTAATACCAAACCTGAGATCCTTCCTCTAACATGAAATGTGATATCCAACTCCTTCCCTTTCCAAACCTGAGAGCCTATCTATAGCATGAGATGTGATATCCAAGTCCTTCCCATTCCAATCCTGAGACACTTCCGATAGCAGAGATGTGATATCTCAATGCTTATACCAAACCTGAGACCCTTCCTATAACATGAGATGTGATATCCAACTCCTTCCCGTTCCAAACCTGAGACCCTTCCTTTAGCATGAGATGTGATATCCAGCTCCTTCCCATTCCAATCCTGAGACCCTTCCTATAGCATGAGATGTGATATCTCAATACTTCTAATACCAAACCTGAGATCCTTCTGATAACATGAGATATGATATCCAAATCCTTCCCCTTCCAAACCTGAGACCCTCCCTTTAGCATGAGATGTGATATCCAACTCCTTCCCATTCCAATCCTGAGAACCTTCTGATAGCATGAGATGTGATATCTCAATGCTTCTATACCAAACCTGAGATCCTTCCGATAGCATGAGATGTGATATCTCAATGCTTCTAATACCAAACCTGAGATCCTTCCTATAACATGAGATGTGATATCCAAATCCTTCCCCTTCCAAACCTGAGACCCTCCCTTTAGCATGAGATGTGATATCCAACTCCTTCCCATTCCAATCCTGAGACTCTTCTGATAGCATGAGATGTGATATCTCAATGCCTCTAATACCAAAACTGAGATCCTACCTCTAACATGAAATGTGATATCCAACTCTTTCCCCTTCCAAACCTGAGAGCCTTCCTATAGCATGAGATGTGATATCCAAGTCCTTCTAATTCCAATCCTGAGACCCTTCCTATAACATGAGATGTGATATCCAACTCCTTCCCATTCCAACCTGAGACCCTTCCTATAGCATGAGATGGGATATCCAACTCCTTCCAAATCCAATCCTGATACCCTTCCGATAGCATGAGATGTGATATCCCAATGCTTCTACCAAACCTGAGACCCATACTATGGCATGAGATGTGATATCAAACTCCTTCCCCTTCCAAACCTTAGACACTTCCTTTATCATGAGATGTGATATCCAACTCCTTCCCATTCCATCCTTGAGACCCTTCCGATATCATGAGATGTGATATCTCAATGCTTCTAATATCAAACTTGAGACCCTCCTTATAGCATGAGATGTGATATCCAAGTCCTTCCCATTCCAATCCTGAGACCCTTCCTATAGCATGAGATGTGATACCTCAATGCTTCTAATACCAAACCTGAGACCCTTCCTATAACATGAGATGGGAATATCCAACTCCTTCCCATTCCAATCCTGAGACCCTTCCGATAGTAGAGATGTGATATCTCAATGCTTATACCAAACCTGAGATCCTTCCTATAACATGAGATGTGATATCCAACTCCTTCCCATTCCAATCCTGAGACACTTCCTATAGCATGAGATGTGATATCTCACTGCTTATACCAAACCTGAGACACTTCCTATAGCATGAGATGTGATATCCAACTCCTTCCCATTCCAATCCTGAGACCCTTCCTATAGCATGAGATATGATATCTCAATGCTTCTAATATCAAACTTGAGACCCTCCCTATAGCATGAGATGTGATATCCAAGTCCTTCCCATTCCAATCCTGAGACCCTTCCGATAGCATGAGATGTGATGTCTCAATGCTTCTAATACCAAACCTGAGATCCTTCCTATAACATGAGATGTGATATCCAACTCCTTCCCATTCCAATCCTGAGACCCTTCCTATAGCATGAGATGTGATATCTCAATGCTTATACCAAACCTGAGACCCTTCCTATAGCATGAGATGTGATATCCAACTCCTTCCCATTCCAATCCTGAGACCCTTCCTATAGCATGAGATGTGATATCTCAATGCCTCTAATACCAAACCTGAGATCCCTCCTCTAACCATGAAATGTGATATCCAACTCCTTCCCATTCCAATCCTGAGACACTTCCTATAGCATGAGATGTGATATCTAAATGCTTCTAATACCAAACTTGAGACTCTTCCTATAACATGAGATGGGATATCCAACCCCTTCCCATTCCAATCCTTAGACCCTTCCTACAGCATGCAATATGATATCTCAATGATTCTAATAACAAACCTGAGACCCGTCCTATAACATGAGATGGGATATCCAACACCTTCCCATTCCAATCCTGAGACACTTCTGATAGCAGAGATGTGATATCTCAATGCTTATACCAAACCTGAGACCCTTCCTATAACATGAGATGTGATATCCAACTCCTTCCCGTTCCAAACCTGAGACCCTTCCTATAGCATATGTGATATCCAACACATTCCCATTCCAAACATGAGACCCTTCCTATAGCAGGAATGTAATATCCAACTCCTTCCCATTCCAATCCTGAGACCATTCCTATAGCATGAGATGTGATATCTCAATGCTTCTAATATCAAACCTGAGATCCTTCCTATGACATGAGATGTGATATCCAATTCCTCCCCATTCCAAACCTGAGAACCTTCCTACAGCATGCGATGTGATATCTCAATGCTTCTAATACCAAACCTGAGACCAGTCCTATAACATGAGATTGGATATACAATTATTTCCCCTTGCAAACCTGAGACCCTTCCAATAGCATGAGATGTGATATCCAACTTCTTCCCATTCCAATCCTGAGACCCTTCCTATAACATGAGATGTGATGTCTCAATGCTTCTAATCCCAAACCTGAGATCTTTCCTATAACATGAGATGTGATATCCAACTCCTTCCCATTCCAATCCTGAGACCCTTCCTATAGCATGAGATGTGCTATCTCAATGCTTATACCAAACCTGAGACCCTTCCTAAAGCTTGAGATGTGATATCCAACTCCTTCCCATTCCAATCCTGAGACCCTTCCTATAACATGAAATGTGATATCCAACTCCTTCCCATTCCAACCTGAGACCCTTCCTATAGCATGAGATGTGATATCTCAAGGCCTCTAATACCAAACCTGAGATCCTTCCTCTAACATGAAATCTGATATCCAACTCCTTCTCCTTCCAAACCTGAGAGCCTTCCTATAGCATGAGATATGATATCCAAGTCCTTCCCATTCCAATCCTGAGACCCTTCCTATAACATGAAATGTGATATCCAACTCCTTCCCATTCCAACCTGAGACCCTTCCTATAGCATGAGATGGGATATCCAACTCCTTCCAAATCCAATACTGATACCCTTCCAATAGCATGAGATGTGATATCCCAATGCTTCTATCAAACCTGAGAACCATACTATGGCATGAGATGTGATATCAAACTCCTTCCCATTCCAATCCTGAGACTCTTCCTATAGCTTGAGATGTGATATCCAACTCCTTCCCATTCCAATTCTGAGACCCTTCCTATACCATGAGACTTGATATCTCAATGCTTCTAATACCAAACCTGAGACCCGTCCTATAACATGAGATGTGATATCCAAATCTTTCCCCTTCCAAACCTTAGACCCTTCCTTTATCATGAGATGTGATATCCAACTCCTTCCCATTCCAATCCTGAGACCCTTCCGATATCATGAGATTTGTTATCTCAATGCTTCTAATATCAAAATTGAGACCCTCCCTATAGCATGAGATGGGATATCCAACTCCTTCCCATTCCAATCCTGAGACCCTTCCGATAGCAGAGATGTGATATCTCAATGCTTATACCAAATCTGAGACCCTTCCTATAGCATGAGATGTGATATCCAACTCCTTCCCATTCCAATTCTGAGACCCTTCCTATACCATGAGACTTGATATCTCAATGCTTCTAATACCAAACCTGAGACCCGTCCTATAACATGAGATGTGATATCCAAATCTTTCCCCTTCCAAACCTTAGACCCTTCCTTTATCATGAGATGTGATATCCAACTCCTTCCCATTCCAATCCTGAGACCCTTCCGATATCATGAGATTTGTTATCTCAATGCTTCTAATATCAAAATTGAGACCCTCCCTATAGCATGAGATGGGATATCCAACTCCTTCCCATTCCAATCCTGAGACCCTTCCTATAGCATGAGATGTGATGTCTCAATGCTTCTAATACCAAACCTGAGATCCTTCCTATAACATGAGATGTGATATCCAACTCCTTCCCATTCCAATCCTGAGACCCTTCCTATAGCATGAGATGTGCTATCTCAATGCTTATACCAAACCTGAGACCCTTCCTAAAGCTTGAGATGTGATATCCAACTCCTTCCCATTCCAATCCTGAGACCCTTCCTATAGCATGAGATGTGATATCTCAAGGCCTCTAATACCAAACCTGAGATCCTTCCTCTAACATGAAATGTGATATCCAACTCCTTCCCCTTCCAAACCTGAGAGCCTTCCTATAGCATGAGATATGATATCCAAGTCCTTCCCATTCCAATCCTGAGACCCTTCCTATAACATGAAATGTGATATCCAACTCCTTCCCATTCCAACCTGAGACCCTTCCTATAGCATGAGATGGGATATCCAACTCCTTCGAAATCCAATACTGATACCCTTCCAATAGCATGAATTGTGATATCCCAATGCTTCTACCAAACCTGAGACCCATACTATGGCATGAGATGTGATATCAAACTCATTCCCATTCCAATCCTGAGACTCTTCCTATAGCTTGAGATGTGATATCCAACTCCTTCCCATTCCAATTCTGAGACCCTTCCTATGCCATGAGACTTGATATCTCAATGCTTCTAATACCAAACCTGAGACCCGTCCTATAACATGAGATGTGATATCCAAATCTTTCCCCTTCCAAACCTTAGACCCTTCCTTTATCATGAGATGTGATATCCAACTCCTTCCCATTCCAATCCTGAGACCCTTCCGATATCATGAGATTTGTTATCTCAATGCTTCTAATATCAAACTTGAGACCCTCCCTATAGCATGAGATGTGACATCCAAGTCCTCCCCATTCCAATCCTGAGACCCTTCCTATAGCATGAGATGTGATATCTCAATGCTTCTAATACCAAACCTGCGATCCTTCCAATAACATGAGATGTGATATCCAACTCCTTCCCATTCCAATCCTGAGACCCTTATGATAGCATGAGATGTAATATCTCAATGCCTCTAATACCAAACCTGAGATACTTCCGATAGCATGAGATGTGATATCTCAATGCTTCTAATACCAAACCTGAGATCCTTCCTATAACATGAGATGTGATTTCCAAATCCTTCCCCTTCCAAACCTGAGACCCTCCATTTAGCATGAGATGTGATATACAACTCCTTCCCATTCCAATCCTGAGACCCTTCTGATAGCATGAGATGTGATATCTCAATGCCTCTAATACCAAACCTGAGATCCTATCTCTAACATGAAATGTGATATCCATCTCCTTCCCTTTCAAAACCTGAGGCCCTGCCTATAGCATGAGATGTGATATCCAAGTCCTTCCCATTCCAATCCTGAGACCCTTCCTATAGCATGTGATGTGATATCTCAATGCTTATACCAAACCTGAGACCCTTCCTATGGCATGAGATGGCATATACAACTCCTTCCCATTCCAATCCTGAGACCCTTCCTATAGCATGAGATGTGATATCTCAATGCTTATACCAAACCTGAGACCCTTCCTATAGCATGAGATGTGATATCCAACTTCTTCCCATTCCAATCCTGAGACCCTTCCTATAACATGAGATGTGATGTCTCAATGCTTCTAATACCAAACCTGAGATATTTCCTATAACATGAGATGTGATATCCAACTCCTTCCCATTCCAATCCTGAGACCCTTCCTATAGCATGAGATGTGATATCTCAATGCTTATACCAAACCTGAGATCCTTCCTCTAACATGAAATGTGATATCCAACTCCTTCCCCTTCCAAACCTGAGAGCCTTCCTATAGCATGAGATATGATATCCAAGTCCTTCCCATTCCAATCCTGAGACCCTTCCTATAACATGAAATGTGATATCCAACTTCTTCCCATTCCAACCTGAGACCCTTCCTATAGCATGAGATGGGATATCCAACTTCTTCCAAATCCAATACTGATACCCTTCCGATAGCATGAGATGTGATATCCCAATGCTTCTACCAAACCTGAGACCCATACTATGGCATGAGATGTGATATCAAACTCCTTCCCACTCCAATCCTGAGACCCTTCCTATAGCTTGAGGTGTGATATCCAACTCCTTCCCATTCCAATTCTGAGACCCTTCTTATACCATGAGACTTGATATCTCAATGCTTCTAATACCAAACCTGAGACCCGTCCTATAACATGAGATGTGATATCCAAATCCTTCCCCTTCCAAACCTTAGACCCTTCCTTTATCATGAGATGTGATATCCAACTCCTTCCCATTCCAATCCTGAGACCCTTCCGATATCATGAGATTTGTTATCTCCATGCTTCTAATATCAAACTTGAGACCCTCCCTACAGCATGAGATGTGACATCCAAGTCCTTCCCATTCCAATCCTGAGACCCTTCCTATAGCATGAGATGTGATATCTCTATGCTTCTAATACCAAACCTGAGACCATTCCTATAACATGAGATGGGATATCCAACTCCTTCCCATTCCAATCCTGAGACCCTTCCGATAGCAGAGATGTGATATCTCAATGCTTATACCAAACCTGAGACCCTTCCTATATCCTGAGATGTCATATACAACTCCTTCCCATTCCAATCCTGAGACCCTTCCTTTAGCATGAGATGTGATATCTCAATGCTTATACCAAATCTGAGACCCTTCCTACAGCATGAGATGTGATATCCAATTCCTTCCCATTCCAATCCTGAGACCCTTCCTATAGCATGAGATGTGATATCTCAATGCTTATACCAAACCTGAGAGCCTACCTATAGCATGAGATGTGATATCCAAGTCCATCCCATTCCAATCCTTAGACCCTTCCTACAGCATGCAATGTGATATCTCAATGATTCTAATACCAAACCAGAGACTCTTCCTATAACATGAGATGGGATATCCAACTCCTTCCCATTCCAATCCTGAGCCGCTTCCGATAGCAGAGATGTGATATCTCAATGCTTATACCAAACCTGAGACCCTTCCTATAACATGAGATGTGATATCCAACTGCTTCCCATTCCAAACATGAGACCCTTCCTATAGCAAGAAAGTAATATCCAACTCCTACCCATTCCAATCCTGAGACCCTTCCTATAGCAAGAGATGTGATATCCAAATCCTTCCCATTCCAATCCTGAGACCATTCCTATAACATGAGATGTGATATCCAACTCCTTCCCATTCAAATCCTGAGACCCTTCCTATAGCATGAGAAGGGATATCCAACGCCTTCCCAATCCAATCCTGAGACCCTTCCGATAGCAGAGACGTGATATCTCAATGCTTCTACCATACCTGAGACCCTTCCTTTAGCATGAGATGTGATATCCAAATCCTTCACATTCCAATCCTGAGACCCTTCCTATAGCATGAGATGTGATATCTCAATGCTTCTCATACCAAACCTGAGATCCTTCCTATAACATGAGATGTGATATCCAATTCCTTCCCATTCCAAACCTGAGACCCTTCCTATTGGATGAGATGTGATATCCAACTCCTTCCCATTCCAACCCTGAGACCCTTCCTATAGCATGAGATGTGATGTCTCAATGCTTCTAATACCAAACCTGAGATCCTTCCTCTCAGGATTGGAATGGGAAGGACTTGGATATCACATCTCATGCTATAGGCAGGGCCTCAGGTTTGGAAAGGGAAGGAGATGGATTTCACATTTCATGTTAGAGATAGGATCTCAGGTTTGGTATTAGAGGCATTGAGATATCACATCTCATGCTATCAGAAGGGTCTCAGGATTGGAATGGGAAGGAGTTGTATATCACATCTCATGCTAAATGGAGGGTCTCAGGTTTGGAAGGGGAAGGATTTGGAAATCACATCTCATGTTATAGGAAGGATCTCAGGTTTGGTATTAGAAGCATTGAGATATCACATCTCATGCTATCGGAAGTATCTCAGGTTTGGTATTAGAGGCATTGAGATATCACATCTCATGCTATCATAAGGGTCTCAGGATTGGAATGGGAAGGAGTTGGATATCACATCTCATGTTATTGGAAGGATCGCAGGTTTGGTATTAGAAGCATTGAGACATCACATCTCATGCTATAGGAAGGGTCTCAGGATTGGAATGGGAAGGAGTTGGATATCACATCTCATGCTATAGGAAGGGTCTCAGATTTGGTATAAGCATTGAGATATCACATCTCATGCTATAGGAAGGGTCTCAGGATTGGATTGGGAAGGAGTTGTATATGACATCTCATGTTATAGGAAGGGTCTCAGGTTTGGTATTAGAAGCATTGAGATATCACATCTCCTGCTATAGGAAGGGTCTCAGGATTGGAATGGGGAGGACTTGGATGTCACATCTCATGCTATAGGGAGGGTCTCAAGTTTGATATTAGAAGCATTGAGATAACAAATCTCATGATATCGGAAGGGTCTCAGGATTGGAATGGGAAGGAGTTGGATATCACATCTCATGATAAAGGAAGGGTCTAAGGTTTGGAAGGGGAAAGATTTGGATATCACATCTCATGTTATAGGACGGGTCTCAGGTTTGGTATTAGAAGCATTGAGATATCAAGTCTCATGGCATAGGAAGGGTCTCAGAATTGGAATGGGAAGGAGTTGGATATCACATCTCAAGCTATAGGAAGAGTCTCAGGATTGGAATGGGAATGAGTTTGATATCACATCTCATGCCATAGTATGGGTCTCAGGTTTGGTAGAAGCATTGGGATATCACAATTCATGCTATTGGAAGGGTATCAGTATTGGATTTCGAAGGAGTTGGATATCCCATCTCATGCTATAGGAAGGGTCTCAGGTTGGAATGGGAAGGACTTGGATATCATATCTCATGCTATAGGAAGGGTGTCAGGATTGGAATGGGAAGGAGTTGGATATCACATCTCAAGCTTTAGGAAGGGTCTCAGGTTTGGTATAAGCATTGCAATAGCACATCTCATGCTATAGGAAGGGTCTCAGGATTGGAATGGGAAGGAGTTGGATATCACATCTCATGTTATAGGAAAGATCTCAGGTTTGGTATTAGAAGCATTGAGACATCACATCTCATGTTATAGGAAGGGTCTCAGGATTGGAATGGGAAGAAGTTGGATATCACATCTCATGCTATAGGAAGGGTCTCAGGTTTGGAAGGGGAAGGAGTTGGATATCCAATCTCATGTTATAGGACTGGTCTCAGGTTTGGTATTAGAAGCATTGAGATATCACATCGCATGCTGTAGGAAGGTTCTCAGGTTTGGTATTAGAAGCATTGAGACATCACATCTCATGCTATAGGAAGGGTCTCAGGATTGGAATGGGAAGGAGTTGGATATCACATCTCATGTTATAGGAAGGATCTCAGGTTTGGTATTAGAAGCATTGAGACATCACATCTCATGCTATAGGAAGGGTCTCAGGATTGGAATGGGAAGGAGTTGGATATCACATCTCATGCTATAGGAAGGGTCTCACATTTGGTATAAGCATTGAGATATCACATCTCATGCTATAGGAAGGGTCTCAGGATTGGATTGGGAAGGAGTTGTATATGACATCTCAGGCCATAGGAAGGGTCTCAGGATTGGTATAAGCATTGAGATATCACATCTCTGCTATCGGAAGGGTCTCAGGATTGGGATGGGAAGGAGTTGGATATCCCATCTCATGTTATAGGAAGGGTCTCAGGTTTGGTATTAGAAGCATTGAGATATCACATCTCATGCTATAGGAAGGGTCTCAGGATTGGAATGGGGAGGACTTGGATGTCACATCTCATGCTATAGGGAGTGTCTCAAGTTTGATATTAGAAGCATTGAGATAACAAATCTCATGATATCGGAAGGGTCTCAGGATTGGAATGGGAAGGAGTTGGATATCACATCTCATGATAAAGGAAGGGTCTAAGGTTTGGAAGGGGAAAGATTTGGATATCACATCTCATGTTATAGGACGGGTCCAGGTTTGGTATTAGAAGCATTGAGATATCAAGTCTCATGGCATAGGAAGGGTCTCAGAATTGGAATGTGAAGGAGTTGGATATCACATCTCAAGCTATAGGAAGAGTCTCAGGATTGGAATGGGAAGGAGTTTGATATCACATCTCATGCCATAGTATGGGTCTCAGGTTTGGTAGAAGCATTGGGATATCACATCTCATGCTATTGGAAGGGTATCAGTATTGGATTTGGAAGGAGTTGGATATCACATTTCATGTTATAGGAAGGGTCTCAGGTTGGAATGGGAAGGAGTTGGATATCACATTTCATGTTATAGGAAGGGTCTCAGGATTGGAATGGGAAGGACTTGGATATCATATCTCATGCTATAGGAAGGCTCTCAGGTTTGGAAAGGGAAGGAGTTGGATATCACATTTCATGTTAGAGGAAGGATCTCAGGTTTGGTGTTAGAGGCCTTGAGATATCACATCTCATGCTATAGGAAGGGTCTCAGGATTGGAATGGGAAGGAGTTGGATATCACATCTCAAGCTTTAGGAAGGGTCACAGGTTTGGTATAAGCATTAAGATAGCACATCTCATGCTATAGGAAGGGTCTCAGGATTGGAATGGGAAGGAGTTGGATATCACATCTCATGTTATAGGAAGGATCTCAGGTTTGGTATTAGAAGCATTGAGACATCACATCTCATGCTATAGGAAGGGTCTCAGGATTGGAATGGGAAGGAGTTGGATATCACATCTCATGCTATAGGAAGGGTCTCAGATTTGGTATAAGCATTGAGATATCACATCTCTGCTATCGGAAGGGTCTCAGGATTGGAATGGGAAGGAGTTGGATATCCCATCTCATGCTATAGGGAGGGTCTCAATTTTGATATTAGAAGCATTGAGATAACAAATCTCATGATATCGGAAGGGTCTCAGGATTGGAATGGGAAGGAGTTGGATATCACATCTCATGATAAAGGAAGGGTCTAAGATTTGGAAGGGGAAAGATTTGGATATCACATCTCATGTTATAGGACGGGTCTCAGGTTTGGTATTAGAAGCATTGAGATATCAAGTCTCATGGTATAGGAAGGGTCTCAGAATTGGAATGGGAAGGAGTTGGATATCACATCTCAAGCTATAGGAAGAGTCTCAGGATTGGAATGGGAAGGAGTTTGATATCACATCTCATGCCATAGTATGGTTCTCAGGTTTGATAGAAGCATTGGGATATCACATCTCATGTTATTGGAAGGGTATCAGTATTGGATTTGGAAGGAGTTGGATATCCCATCTCATGCTATAGGAAGGGTCTCAGGTTGGAATGGGAAGGAGTTGGATATCACATTTCATGTTATAGGAAGGGTATCAGGATTGGAATGGGAAGGACTTGGATATCATATCTCATGCTATAGGAAGGCTCTCAGGTTTGGATGGAGAAGGAGTTGGATATCACATTTCATGTTAGAGGAAGGATCTCAGGTTTGGTATTAGAGGCCTTGAGATATCACATCTCATGCTATAGGAAGGGTCTCAGGTTGGAATGGGAAGGAGTTGGATATCACATTTCATGTTATAGGAAGGGTCTCAGGATTGGAATGGGAAGGAGTTGGATATCACATCTCAAGCTTTAGGAAGGGTCTCAGGTTTGGTATAAGCATTGAGATAGCACATCTCATGCTATAGGAAGGGTCTCAGGATTGGAATGGGAAGGAGTTGGATATCACATCTCATGTTATAGGAAAGATCTCAGGTTTGGTATTAGAAGCATTGAGACATCACATCTCATGTTATAGGAAGGGTCTCAGGATTGGAATGGGAAGAAGTTGGATATCACATCTCATGCTATAGGAAGGGTCTCAGGTTTGGAAGGGGAAGGAGTTGGATATCCAATCTCATGTTATAGGACTGGTCTCAGGTTTGGTATTAGAAGCATTGAGATATCACATCGCATGCTGTAGGAAGGTCCTCAGGTTTGGAATGGGGAGGAATTGGATATCACATCTCATGTCATAGGAAGGATCTCAGGTTTGATATTAGAAGCATTGAGATATCACATCTCATGCTATAGGAATGGTCTCAGGATTGGAATGGGAAGGAGTTGGATATTACATTCCTGCTATAGGAAGGGTCTCATGTTTGGAATGGGAATGTGTTGGATATCACATATGCTATAGGAAGGGTCTCAGGTTTGGAACGGGAAGGAGTTGGATATCACATCTCATGTTATAGGAAGGGTCTCAGGTTTGGTATAAGCATTGAGATATCACATCTCTGCTATCGGAAGTGTCTCAGGATTGGAATGGGAAGGTGTTGGATATCCCATCTCATGTTATAGGACGGGTCTCAGGTTTGTTATTAGAATCATTGAGATATCATATTGCATGCTGTAGGAAGGGTCTAAGGATTGGAATGGGAAGGAGTTGGATATCCCATCTCATGTTATAGGAAGAGTCTCAAGTTTGGTATTAGAAGCATTTAGATATCACATCTCATGCTATAGGAAGTGTCTCAGGATTGGAATGGGAAGGAGTTGGATATCACATTTCATGTTAGAGGAAGGATCTCAGGTTTGGTATTAGAGGCATTGAGATATCACATCTCATGCTATAGGAAGGGTCTCAGGATTGGAATGGGAAGGAGTTGGATATCACATCTCATGCTATAGGAAGGGTCTCAGGTTTGGTATAAGCATTGAGATATCACATCTCATGCTATAGGAAGGGTCTCAGGATTGGAATGGGAAGGAGTTGGATATCACATCTCATGTTATAGGAAGGATCTCAGGTTTGGTATTAGAAGCATTGAGACATCACATCTCATGCTATCGGAAGGGTCTCAGGATTGGAATGGGAAGGACTTGGATATCACATCTCATGCTATAGGGAGGGTCTCAAGTTTGATATTAGAAGCATTGAGATATCATATCTCATGCTATAGGAAGGGTCTCAGGATTGGAATGGGAAGGAGTTGGATATCACATCTCATGCTATAGGAAGGGTCTCAGGTTTGGTATAAGCAGTGAGATATCACATCTCATGCTATAGGAAGTGTCTCAGGATTGGAATGGGAAGGAGTTGGATATCACATCTCATGTTATAGGAAGGATCTCAGGTTTGGTATAAGCATTGAGATATCACATCTCTACTATCGGAAGGGTCTCAGGATTGGAATGGGAAGGAGTTGGATATTCCCATCTCATGTTATAGGAAGGGTCTCAGGTTTGGTATTAGAAGCATTGAGATATCACATCTCATGCTATAGGAAGGGTCTCAGGATTGGAATGGGAAGGACTTGGATATCACATCTCATGCTATAAGGAGGGTCTCAAGTTTGATATTAGAAGCATTGAGATATCACATCTCATGATATCGGAAGGGTCTCAAGGATGGAATGGGAAGGAGTTGGATATCACATCTCATGATAAAGGAAGTGTCTAAGGTTTGGAAGGGGAAGGAGTTTGATATCACATCTCATGCCATAGTATGGGTCTCAGGTTTGGTAGAAGCATTGGGATATCACATCTCATGCTATCGGAAGGGTATCAGGATTGGATTTGGAAGGAGTTGGATATCCCATCTCATGCTATAGGAAGGGTCTCAGGTTGGAATGGGAAGGAGTTGGATATCACATCTCATGTTATAGGAAGGGTCTCAGGATTGGAATTAGAAGGACTTGGATATCACATCTCATGCTATAGGAAGGCTCTCAGGTTTGGAAGGGGAAAGAGTTGGATATCACATTTCATGTTAGAGGTATGATCTCAGGTTTGGTATTAGAGGCATTGAGATATCACATCTCATGCTATCAGAAGAGTCTCAGGATTGGAATGGGAAGGAGTTGGATATCACATCTCATGCTAAAGGGAGGGTCTCAGGTTTGGAAGGGGAAGGATTTGGATATCACATCTCATGTTATAGGAAGGATCTCAGGTTTGGTATTAGAAGCATTGAGATATCACATCTCATGCTATCGGAAGGATCTCAGGTTTGGTATAGAAGCATTGAGATATCACATCTCATGCTATCAGAAGGTTCTCAGGATTGGAATGGGAAGGAGTTGGATATCACATCTCATGCTAAAGGGAGGGTCTCAGGTTTGGAAGGGGAAGGATTTGGATATCATATCTCATGTTATCAGAAGGATCTCAGGTTTGGTATTAGAAGTATTGAGATATCACATCTCATGCTATAGGAAGGGTCTCAGGATTGGAATGGGATGGAGTTGGTTATCACATCTCATGCTAAAGGAAGGGTCTCAGGTTTGGTAGAAGCATTGAGATATCACATCTCATGCTATAGGAAGGGTCTCAGGATTGGAATGGGAAGGACTTAGATATCACATATCATGCTATAGGGAGGGTCTCAGTTTTGATATTAGAAGCATTGAGATATCACATCTCATGCTATCAGAAGGGTCTCAGGATTGGAATGGGAAGGAGCTGGATATCACATCTCATGCTAAAGGAAGGGTCTCAGGTTTGGAACGGGAAGGAGTTGGATATCACATCTCATGTTATAGGAAGGGTCTCAGGTTTGGTATAAGCATTGAGATATCACATCTCTGCTATCGGAAGTGTCTCAGGATTGGAATGGGAAGGACTTGGATATCACATCTCATGCTATAGATAGGCTCTCAGGTTTGGAAAGGGAAGGAGTTGGATATCACATTTCATGTTAGAGGAAGGATCTCAGGTTTGGTATTAGAGGCATTGAGATATCAGATCTCAGGCTATAGGAAGGGTCTCAGGATTGGAATGGGAAGGAGTTGGATATCACATCTCATGCTAGAGGAAGGGTCTCAGGTTTGGTATAAGCATTGAGATATCACATCTCGTGCTATAGGAAGGGTCTCAGGATTGGAATGGGAAGGAGTTGTATATGACATCTCATGCCGTAGGAAGGGTCTCAGGTTTGGTATAAGCATTGAGATATCACATCTCTGCTATCGAAAGGGTCTTAGGATTGGAATGGGAAGGAGTTGGATATCCCATCTCATGTTATAGGAAGAGTCTCAGGTTTGGTATTAGAAGCATTGAGATATCCCATCTCATGATATAGGAAGGGTCTCAGTTTGGAATGGGAAGGAGTTGGATATCACATTTCATGTTATAGGAAGAGTCTCAGGATTGGAATGGGAAGGACTTGGATATCATATCCCATGCTATAGGAAGGCTCTCAGGTTTGGAAGGGGAAGGAGTTGGATATCACATTTCATGTTAGAGGAAGGATCTCAGGTTTGGTATTAGAGGCCTTGAGATATCACATCTCATGCTATAGGAAGGGTCTCAGGATTGGAATGGGAAGGAGTTGGATATCACATCTCAAGCTATAGGAACGGTCTCAGGTTTGGTATAAGCATTGTGATATCACATCTCATGCTATAGGAAGGGTCTCAGGATTGGAATGGGAAGGAGTTGGATATCACATCTCATGTTATAGGAAAGATCTCAGGTTTAGTATTAGAAGCATTGAGACATCACATCTCATGTTATAGGAAGGGTCTCAGGATTGGAATGGGAAGAAGTTGGATATCACATCTCATGCTATAGGAAGGGTCTCAGGTTTGGTATAAGCAATGAGATATTACATCTCATGCTATAGGAAGGGTCTCAGGATTGGAATGGGAAGGAGTTGTATATGACATCTCATGCCATAGGAAGGGTCTCAGGTTTGGTATAAGCATTGAGATATCACATCACATGCTATAGGAAGGGTCTCAGGATTGGAATGGGAAGGACTTGGATATCACATCTCATGCTATAGGCAGGGTCTCAGGTTTGGAAAGGGAATGAGATGGATATCACATTTCATGTTAGAGGTAGGATCTCAGGTTTGGTATTAGAGGCATTGAGATATCACATCTCATGCTATCAGAAGGGTCTCAGGATTGGAATGGGAAGGAGTTGGATATCACATCTCATGCTAAAGGGAGGGTCTCAGGTTTGGAAGGGGAAGGATTTGGAAATCACATCTCATGTTATAGGAAGGATCTCAGGTTTGGTATTAGAAGCATTGAGATATCACATCTCATGCTTTCATAAGTGTCTCAGGATTGGAATGGGAAGGAGTTGGATATCACATCTGATGTTATAGGAAGGATCTCAGGTTTGGTATTAGAAGCATTGAGACATCACATCTCATGCTATAGGAAGGGTCTCAGGATTGGAATGGGAAGGAGTTGGATATCACATCTCATGCTATAGGAAGGGTCTCAGATTTGGTATAAGCATTGAGATATCACATCTCATGCTATAGGAAGGGTCTCAGGATTGGAATGGGAAGGAGTTGTATATGACATCTCAGGCCATAGGAAGGGTCTCAGGTTTGGTATAAGCATTGAGATATCACATCTCTGCTATCGGAAGGGTCTCAGGATTGGAATGGGAAGGAATTGGATATCACATCTCATGTTATAGGAAGGATCTCAGGTTTGGTATTAGAAGCATTGAGATATCCCTTCTCATGCTATAGGAAGGGTCTCAGGATTGGAATGTGAATGATTTGGATATCACATCTCATGCTAAAGGAAGGGTCTCAGGTTTGGTAGAAGCATTGAGATATCACGTCTCTGCTATCGGAAGGGTCTCAGGATTGGATTGGGAAGGAGTTGGATATCCCTTCTCATGCTATAGGAAGGGTCTCAGGTTTGGTATAAGCATTGAGATATCACATCTCTGCTATCGGAAGGGTCTCAGGATTGGATTGGGAAGGAGTTGGATATCCCTTCTCATGCTATAGGAAGTGTCTCAGGTTGGAATGGGAAGGAGTTGGATATCACATCTCATGTTATAGGAAGGGTCTCAGGATTGGAATGGGAAGGATTTGGATATCACATCTCTTGCTATAGGAAGGGTCTCAGGATTGGAATGGGTAGGAGTTGGATATTACTTTCTTGCTATAGGAAGGGTCTCATGTTTGGAATGGGAAGGAGTTGGATATCACATATGCTATAGTTAGTGTCTCAGGTTTGGAACGGGAAGGAGTTGGATATCACATCTCATGTTATAGGAAGGGTCTCAGGTTTGGTATAAGCATTGAGATATCACATCTCTGCTATCGGAAGTGGCTCATGATTGGAATGGGAAGGAGTTGGATATCCCATCTCATGTTATAGGACGAGTCTCTGGTTTGGTATTAGAATCATTGAGATATCACATCGCATGCTGTAGGAAGGGTCTAAGGATTGGAATGGGATGGACTTGGATATCACATCTCATGCTATAGATAGGCTCTTAGATTGGAAAGGGAAGGAGTTGGATATCACATTTCATGTTAGAGGAAGGATCTCAGGTTTGGTATTAGAAGCATTGAGATATCACATCTCATGCTATAGGAAGGGTCTCAGGATTGGAATGGGAAGGAGCTGGATATCACATCTCATGCTAAAGGAAGGGTCTCAGGTTTGGAACGGGAAGGATTTGGATATCACATCTCATGTTATAGGAAGGGTCTCAGGTTTGGTATAAGCATTGAGATATCACATCTCTGCTATCGGAAGTGTCTCAGGATTGGAATGGGAAGGAGTTGGATATCCCATCTCATGTTATAGGACGGGTCTCAGGTTTGTTATTAGAATCATTGAGATATCATATTGCATGCTGTAGGAAGGGTCTAAGGGTTGGAATGGGAAGGACTTGGATATCACATCTCATGCTATAGATAGGCTCCTAGGTTTGGAAAGGGAAGGAGTTGGATATCACATTTCATGTTAGAGGAAGGATCTCAGGTTTGGTATTAGAAGCATTGAGATATCACATCTCATGCTATAGGAAGGGTCTCAGGATTGGAATGGGAAGTAGTTGGATATCACATCTCATGCTATAGGAAGGGTCTCAGGTTTGGTATAAGCATTGAGATATCACATCTCATGTTATAGGACGGGTCTCAGGATTGGAATGGAAGGAGTTGGATATCACATCTCATGTTATAGGAAGGATCTCAGGTTTGGTATTAGAAGCATTGAGACATCACATCTCATGCTGTAGGAAGGGTCTCAGGGTTGGAATGGGAAGGAGTTGGATATCACATCTCATCCAATAGGAAGGGTCTCAGGTTTGGAATGGGAAGGAATTGGATATCACATCTCATGTTATAGGAAGGATCTCAGGTTTGGTATTAGAAGCATTGAGATATCACATCTCATGCTATAGGAAGGGTCTCAGGATTGGAATGTGAAGGATTTGGATATCACATCTCATGCTAAAGGAAGGGTCTCAGGTTTGGTAGAAGCATTGAGATATCACGTCTCTGCTATCGGAAGGGTCTCAGGATTGGATTGGGAAGGAGTTGGATATCCCTTCTCATGCTATAGGAAGGGTCTCAGGATTTGAATGGCAAGGAGTTGGATATCACATCTCATGCCATAGGAAGGGTCTCAGGTTTGGTATAAGCATTGAGATATCACATCTCTGCTATCAGAAGGGTCTCAGGATTGGATTGGGAAGGAGTTGGATATCCCTTCTCATGCTATAGGAAGTGTCTCAGGTTGGAATGGTAAGGAGTTGGATATCACATCTCATGTTATAGGAAGGGTCTCAGGATTGGAATGGGAAGGATTTGGATATCACATCTCTTGCTATAGGAAGGGTCTCAGGATTGGAATGGGTAGGAGTTGGATATTACTTTCTTGCTATAGGAAGGGTCTCATGTTTGGAATGGGAAGGAGTTGGATATCACATATGCTATAGTTAGTGTCTCAGGTTTGGAACGGGAAGGAGTTGGATATCACATCTCATGTTATAGGAAGGGTCTCAGGTTTGGTATAAGCATTGAGATATCACATCTCTGCTATCGGAAGCGGCTCAGGATTGGAATGGGAAGGAGTTGGATATCCCATCTCATGTTATAGGAAGGGTCTCAGGTTTGATATAAGCATTGAGATATCACATCTCTGCTATCGGAAGCGGCTCAGGATTGGAATGGGAAGGAGTTGGATATCCCATCTCATGTTATAGGAAGAGTCTCTGGTTTGGTATTAGAATCATTGAGATATCACATCGCATGCTGTTGGAAGGGTCTAAGGATTGGAATGGGATGGACTTGGATATCACATCTCATGCTATAGGTAGGCTCTCAGGTTTGGTATAAGCATTGAGGTATCACATCTCATGCTATAGGAAGGGTCTCAGGATTGGAATGGGAAGGATTTGGATATCACATCTCATGCTATAGGAAGGGTCTCAGATTTGGTATAAGCATTGAGATATCACATCTCATGCTAAAGGAAGGGTCTCAGGTTTGGAAAGGGAAGGAGTTGGATATCACATTTCATGTTAGAGGAAGGATCTCAGGTTTGGTATTAGAAGCATTGAGATATCACATCTCATGCTATAGGACGGGTCTCAGGATTGGAATGGAAGGAGTTGGATATCACATCTCATGCTATAGGAAGGGTCTCAGGTTTGGTATAAGCATTGAGATATCACATCTCATGCTATAGGACGGGTCTCAGGATTGGAATGGAAGGAGTTGGATATCACATCTCATGTTATAGGAAGGATCTCAGGTTTGGTATTAGATGCATTGAGACATCACATCTCATGCTATAGGAAGGGTCTCAGGGTTGGAATGGGAAGGAGTTGGATATCACATCTCATCCAATAGGAAGGGTCTCAGGTTTGGAATGGGAAGGAATTGGATATCACATCTCATGTTATAGGAAGAATCTCAGGTTTGGTATTAGAAGCATTGAGATATCACATCTCATGCTATAGGAAGGGTCTCAGGATTGGAATGTTAAGGATTTGGATATCACATCTCATGCTAAAGGAAGGGTCTCAGGTTTGGTAGAAGCATTGAGATATCACTTTTCTGCTATCGGAAGGGTCTCAGGATTGGATTGGGAAGGAGTTGGATATCCCTTCTCATGCTATAGGAAGGGTCTCAGGATTTGAATGGGAAGGAGTTGGATATCACATCTCATGTTATAGGAAGGGTCTCAGGATTGGAATGGGAAGGATTTGGATATCACATCTCTTGCTATAGGAAGGGTCTCAGGATTGGAATGGGTAGGAGTTGGATATTACTTTATTGCTATAGGAAGGGTCTCATGTTTGGAATGGGAAGCAGTTGAATATCACATATGCTATAGTTAGTGTCTCAGGTTTGGAACGGGAAGGAGTTGGATATCCCATCTCATGTTATAGGAAGAGTCTCTGGTTTGGTATTAGAATCATTGAGATATCACATCGCATGCTGTAGGAAGGGTCTAAGGATTGGAATGGGATGGACTTGGATATCACATCTCATGCTATAGGTAGGCTCTCAGGTTTGGTATAAGCATTGAGATATCACATCTCATGCTATAGGAAGGGTCTCAGGATTGGAATGGGAAGGAATTGGATATCACATCTCATGCTATAGGAAGGGTCTCAGATTTGGTATAAGCATTGAGATATCACATCTCATGCTAAAGAAAGGGTCTCAGGATTGGAATGGGAAGGAGTTGTATATGACATCTCAGGCCATAGGAAGGGTCTCAGGTTTGGTATAAGCATTGAGATATCACATCTCTGCTATCGGAAGGGTCTCAGGATTGGAATTGGAAGGACTTGGCTATCATACTATAGGATGTCCCGGGAGGATAGCACAGCGGAAGCGTGCGCGTCTTGGAAGCAAGACGACACAAAGCAACAACAGGTTCGATCCCCGGGTCCGCGCTTAGAAACCTCCGAGTGTTTAAGCGCGTTATAAATACGTAACTAAGACAAAAAAAATCTGTGTTTCCTCTGTAACAGCGCCTCGATGCCTCATGGGCTGCAAGTGCGCTTAACAAATGCAAATAAAATAAATAAATAAAATATCTCATGCTATAGGAAGGCTCTCAGGTTTGGAAGGGGAAAGAGTTGGATATCACATTTCATGTTAGAGGAAGGATCTCAGGTTTGGTATTAGAGGCCTTGAGATATCACATCTCATGCTATAGGAAGGGTCTCAGGATTGGAATGGGAAGGAGTTGGATATCACATGTCATGCTATAGGAAGGGTCTCAGATTTGGTATAAGCATTGAGATATCACATCTCATGCTATAGGAAGTGTCTCAGGATTGGAATGGGAAGGAGTTGGATATCACATCTCATGTTATAGGAAGGATCTCAGGTTTGGTATAAGCATTGAGATATCACATCTCTGCTATCGGAAGGGTCTCAGGATTGGAATGGGAAGGAGTTGGATATTCCCATCTCATGTTATAGGAAGGGTCTCAGATTTGGTATTAGAAGCATTGAGATATCCCATCTCATGATATAGGAAGGGTCCCAGGATGGAATGGGAAGGAGTAGGATATCACATTTCATGTTATAGGAAGGGTCTCAGGATTGGAATGGGAAGGATTTGGATATCATATCTCATGCTATAGGAAGGCTCTCAGGTTTGGAAGGGGAAAGAGTTGGATATCACATTTCATGTTAGAGGAAGGATCTCAGGTTTGGTATTAGAGGCCTTGAGATATCACATCTCATGCTATAGGAAGGGTCTCAGGATTGGAATGGGAAGGAGTTGGATATCACATCTCATGTTATAGGAAAGATCTCAGGTTTGGTATTAGAAGCATTGAGACATCACATCTCATGTTATAGGAAGGGTCTCAGGATTGGAATGGGAAGAAGTTGGATATCACATCTCATGCTATAGGAAGGGTCTCAGGTTTGGTATAAGCATTGAGATATCACATCTCATGCTATAGGAAGGGTCTCAGGATTGGAATGGGAAGGAGTTGTATATGACATCTCATGCCATAGGAAGGGTCTCAGGTTTGGTATAAGCATTGAGATATCACATCACATGCTATAGGAAGGGTCTCAGGATTGGAATGGGAAGGACTTGGATATCACATCTCATGCTATAGGCAGGGTCTCAGGTTTGGAAAGGGAAGGAGATGGATATCACATTTCATGTTAGAGGTAGGATCTCAGGTTTGGAATTAGAGGCATTGAGATATCACATCTCATGCTATCAGAAGGGTCTCAGGATTGGAATGGGAAGGAGTTGGATATCACATCTCATGCTAAAGGGAGGGTCTCAGGTTTGGAAGGGGGAGGATTTTGAAATCACATCTCATGTTATAGGAAGGATCTCAGGTTTGGTATTAGAAGCATTGAGATATCAAATCTCATGCTATCGGAAGTATCTCAGGTTTGGTATTAGAGGCATTGAGATATCACATCTCATGCTATCATAAGGGTCTCAGGATTGGAATGGGAAGGAGTTGGATATCACATCTCATGTTATAGGAAGGATCTCAGGTTTGGTATTAGAAGCATTGAGACATCACATCTCATGCTATAGGAAGGGTCTCAGGATTGGAATGGGAAGGAGTTGGATATCACATCTCATGCTATAGGAAGGGTCTCAGATTTGGTATAAGCATTGAGATATCACATCTCATGCTATAGGAAGGGTCTCAGGATTGGAATGGGAAGGAGTTGTATATGACATCTCAGGCCATAGGAAGGGTCTCAGGTTTGGTATAAGCATTGAGATATCACATCTCTGCTATCGGAAGGGTCTCAGGATTGGAATGGGAATGAGTTGGATATCCCATCTCATGTTATAGGAAGAGTCTCAGGTTTGGTATTAGAAGCATTGAGATATCCCATCTCATGCTATAGGAAGGGTCTCAGGTTGGAATGGGAAGGAGTTGGATATCACATTCCATGTTATAGGAAGGGTCTCAGGATTGGAATTGGAAGGACTTGGCTATCATATCTCATGCTATAGGAAGGCTCTCAGGTTTGGAAGGGGAAGGAGTTGGATATCACATTTCATGTTAGAGGAACGATCTCAGGTTTGGTATTAGAGGCCTTGAGATATCACATCTCATGCTATAGGAAGGGTCTCAGGATTGGAATGGGAAGGAGTTGGATATCACATCTCAAGCTAAAGGGACGGTCTCAGGTTTGGTATAAGCATTGTGATATCACATCTCATGCTATAGGAAGGGTCTCAGGATTGGAATGGGAAGGAGTTGGATATCACATCTCATGTTATAGGAAAGATCTCAGGTTTGGTATTAGAAGCATTGCGACATCACATCTCATGTTATAGGAAGGGTCTCAGGATTGGAATGGGAAGAAGTTGGATATCACATCTCATGCTATAAGAAGGGTCTCAGGTTTGGTATAAGCATTGAGATATCACATCTCATGCTATAGGAAGGGTCTCAGGTTTGGAATGGGAAGGACTTAGATATCACATATCATGCTATAGGGAGGGTCTCAGTTTTGATATTAGAAGCATTGAGATATCACATCTCATGCTATCGGAAGTGTCTCAGGATTGGAATGGGAAGGAGCTGGATATCACATCTCATGCTAAAGGAAGGGTCTCAGGTTTGGAACGGGAAGGAGTTGGATATCACATCTCATGTTATAGGAAGGGTCTCAGGTTTGGTATAAGCATTGAGATATCACATCTCTGCTATCGGAAGTGTCTCAGGATTGGAATGGGAAGGAATTGGATATCACATCTCATGCTATAGATAGGCTCTCAGGTTTGGAAAGGGAAGGAGTTGGATATCACATTTCATGTTAGAGGAAGGATCTCAGGTTTGGTATTAGAGGCATTGAGATATCACATCTCAGGCTATAGGAAGGGTCTCAGGATTGGAATGGGAAGGAGTTGGATATCACATCTCATGCTAAAGGAAGGGTCTCAGGATTGGAATGGGAAGGAGTTGGATATCACATCTCATGCTATAGGAAGGGTCTCAGGTTTGGTATAAGCATTGAGATATCACATCTCGTGCTATAGGAAGGGTCTCAGGATTGGAATGGGAAGGAGTTGTATATGACATCTCATGCTATAGACAGGGTCTCAGGTTTGGAAAGGGAAGGAGATGGATATCACATTTCATGTTAGAGGTAGGATCTCAGGTTTGGAATTAGAGGCATTGAGATATCACATCTCATGCTATCAGAAGGGTCTCAGGATTGGAATGGGAAGGAGTTGGATATCACATCTCATGCTAAAGGGAGGGTCTCAGGTTTGGAAGGGGAAGGATTTGGAAATCACATCTCATGTTATAGGAAGGATCTCAGGTTTGGTATTAGAATCATTGAGATATCACATCTCATGCTATCATAAGGGTCTCAGGATTGGAATCGGAAGGAGTTGGATATCACATCTCATGTTATAGGAAGGATCTCAGGTTTGGTATTAGAAGCATTGAGACATCACATCTCATGCTATAGGAAGGGTCTCAGGATTAGAATGGGAAGGAGTTGGATATCACATCTCATGCTATAGGAAGGGTCTCAGATTTGGTATAAGCATTGAGATATCACATCTCATGCTATAGGAAGGGTCTCAGGATTGGAATGGGAAGCAGTTGGATATCACATCTCAGGCCATAGGAAGGGTCTCAGGTTTGGTATAAGCATTGAGATATCACATCTCTGCTATCGGAAGGGTCTCAGGATTGGAATGGGAAGGAGTTGGATATCCCATCTCATGTTATAGGAAGAGTCTCAGGTTTGGTATTAGAAGCATTGAGATATCCCATCTCATGCTATAGGAAGGGTCTCAGGTTGGAATGGGAAGGAGTTGGATATCACATTTCATGTTATAGGAAGGGTCTCAGGATTGGAATTGGAAGGACTTGGCTATCATAGCTCATGCTATAGGAAGGCTCTCAGGTTTGGAAGGGGAAGGAGTTGGATATCACATTTCATGTTAGAGGAACGATCTCAGGTTTGGTATTAGAGGCCTTGAGATATCACATCTCATGCTATAGGACTGGTCTCAGGATTGGAATGGGAAGGAGTTGGATATCACATCTCATGTTATAGGAAAGATCTCAGGTTTGGTATTAGAAGCATTGAGACATCACATCTCATGTTATAGGAAGGGTCTCAGGATTGGAATGGGAAGAAGTTGGATATCACATCTCATGCTATAGGAAGGGTCTCAGGTTTGGTATAAGCATTGAGATATCACATCTCATGCTATAGGAAGGGTCTCAGGATTGGAATGGGAAGGAGTTGTATATGACATCTCATGCCATAGGAAGGGTCTCAGGTTTGGTATAAGCATTGAGATATCACATCACATGCTATAGGAAGGGTCTCAGGATTGTAATGGGAAGGACTTGGATATCACATCTCATGCTATAGGCAGGGTCTCAGGTTTGGAAAGGGAAGGAGATGGATATCACATTTCATGTTAGAGGTAGGATCTCAGGTTTGGTATTAGAGGCATTGAAATATCACATCTCATGCTATCAGAAGGGTCTCAGGATTGGAATGGGAAGGAGTTGGATATCACATCTCATGCTAAAGGGAGGGTCTCAGGTTTGGAAGGGGAAGGATTTGGAAATCACATCTCATGTTATAGGAAGGATCTCAGGTTTGGTATTAGAAGCATTGAGATATCACATCTCATGCTATCGGAAGTATCTCAGGTTTGGTATTAGAGGCATTGAGATATCACATCTCATGCTATCATAAGGGTCTCAGGATTGGAATGGGAAGGAGTTGGATATCACATCTCATGTTATAGGAAGGATCTCAGGTTTGGTATTAGAAGCATTGAGACATCACATCTCATGCTATAGGAAGGGTCTCAGGATTGGAATGGGAAGGAGTTGGATATCACATCTCATGCTATAGGAAGGGTCTCAGATTTGGTATAAGCATTGAGATATCACATCTCATGCTATAGGAACGGTCTCAGGATTGGAATGGGAAGGAGTTGTATATGACATCTCAGGCCATAGGAAGGGTCTCAGGTTTGGTATAAGCATTGAGATATCACATCTCATGCTATCGGAAGGGTCTCAGGATTGGAATGGGAAGGAGTTGGATATCCCATCTCATGTTATAGGAAGGGTCTCAGGTTTGGTATTAGAAGCATTGAGACATCACATCTCATGTTATAGGAAGGGTCTCAGGATTGGAATGGGAAGAAGTTGGATATCACATTTCATGCTATAGGAAGGGTCTCAGGTTTGGTATAAGCATTGAGATATCACATCTCATGCTATAGGAAGGGTCTCAGGATTGGAATGGGAAGGAGTTGTATATGACATCTCATGCCATAGGAAGGGTCTCAGGTTTGGTATAAGCATTGAGATATCACATCACATGCTATAGGAAGGGTCTCAGGATTGGAATGGGAAGGACTTTTGATATCACATCTCATGCTATAGGCAGGGTCTCAGGTTTGGAAAGGGAAGGAGATGGATATCACATTTCATGTTAGAGGTAGGATCTCAGGTTTGGTATTAGAGGCATTGAAATATCACATCTCATGCTATCAGAAGGGTCTCAGGATTGGAATGGGAAGGAGTTGGATATCACATCTCATGCTAAAGGGAGTGTCTCAGGTTTGGAAGTGGAAGGATTTGGAAATCACATCTCATGTTATAGGAAGGATCTCAGGTTTGGTACTAGAAGCATTGAGATATCACATCTCATGCTATCAGAAGGATCTCAGGTTTGGTATTAGAAGCATTGAGACATCACATCTCATGCTATAGGAAGGGTCTCAGGATTGGAATGGGAAGGAGTTGGATATCACATCTCATGCTATAGGAAGGGTCTCGGATTTGGTATAAGCATTGAGATATCACATCTCATGCTATAGGAAGGGTCTCAGGATTGGAATGGGAAGGAGTTGTATATGACAAATCAGGCCATAGGAAGGGTCTCAGGTTTGGTATAAGCATTGAGATATCACATCTCTGCTATCGGAAGGGTCTCAGGATTGGAATGGGAAGGAGTTGGATATCCCATCTCATGTTATAGGAAGGGTCTCAGGTTTGGTATTAGAAGCATTGAGATATCACATCTCATGCTATAGGAAGAGTCTCAGGATTGGAATGGGGAGGACTTGGATGTCACATCTCATGCTATAGGGAGGGTCTCAAGTTTGATATTAGAAGCATTGAGATAACAAATCTCATGATATCGGAAGGGTCTCAGGATTGGAATGGGAAGGAGTTGGATATCACATCTCATGCTAAAGGGAGGGTCTCAGGTTTGGAAGGGGAAGGATTTGGATATCACATCTCATGTTATAGGAAGGATCTCAGGTTTGGTATTAGAAGCATTGAGATATCACATCTCATGCTATCGGAAGGATCTCAGGTTTGGTATAGAAGCATTGAGATATCACATCTCATGCTATCAGAAGGGTCTCAGGATTGGAATGGGAAGGAGTTGGATATCACATCTCATGCTAAAGGGAGGGTCTCAGGTTTGGAAGGGGAAGGATTTGGATATCACATCTCATGTTATCGGAAGGATCTCAGGTTTGGTATTAGAAGTATTGAGATATCACATCTCATGCTAAAGGAAGGGTCTCAGGATTGGAATGGGAAGGACTTAGATATCACATATCATGCTATAGGGAGGGTCTCAGTTTTGATATTAGAAGCATTGAGATATCACATCTCATGCTATCGGAAGTGTCTCAGGATTGGAATGGGAAGGAGCTGGATATCACATCTCATGCTAAAGGAAGGGTCTCAGGTTTGGAACGGGAAGGAGTTGGATATCACATCTCATGTTATAGGAAGGGTCTCAGGTTTGGTATAAGCATTGAGATATCACATCTCTGCTATCGGAAGTGTCTCAGGATTGGAATGGGAAGGACTTGGATATCACATCTCATGCTATAGATAGGCTCTCAGGTTTGGAAAGGGAAGGAGTTGGATATCACATTTCATGTTAGAGGAAGGATCTCAGGTTTGGTATTAGAGGCATTGAGACATCACATCTCAGGCTATAGGAAGGGTCTCAGGATTGGAATGGGAAGGAGTTGGATATCACATCTCATGCTAAAGGAAGGGTCTCAGGATTGGAATGGGAAGGAGTTGGATATCACATCTCATGCTATAGGAAGGGTCTCAGGTTTGGTATAAGCATTGAGATATCACATCTCGTGCTATAGGAAGGGTCTCAGGATTGGAATGGGAAGGAGTTGTATATGACATCTCATGCTATAGACAGGGTCTCAGGTTTGGAAAGGGAAGGAGATGGATATCACATTTCATGTTAGAGGTAGGATCTCAGGTTTGGAATTAGAGGCATTGAGATATCAAATCTCATGCTATCAGAAGGGTCTCAGGATTGGAATGGGAAGGAGTTGGATATCACATCTCATGCTAAAGGGAGGGTCTCAGGTTTGGAAGGGGAAGGATTTGGAAATCACATCTCATGTTATAGGAAGGATCTCAGGTTTGGTATTAGAAGCATTGAGATATCACATCTCATGCTATCATAAGGGTCTCAGGATTGGAATCGGAAGGAGTTGGATATCACATCTCATGTTATAGGAAGGATCTCAGGTTTGGTATTAGAAGCATTGAGACATCACATCTCATGCTATAGGAAGGGTCTCAGGATTGGAATGGGAAGGAGTTGGATATCACATCTCATGCTATAGGAAGGGTCTCAGATTTGGTATAAGCATTGAGATATCACATCTCATGCTATAGGAAGGGTCTCAGGATTGGAATGGGAAGCAGTTGGATATCACATCTCAGGCCATAGGAAGGGTCTCAGGTTTGGTATAAGCATTGAGATATCACATCTCTGCTATCGGAAGGGTCTCAGGATTGGAATGGGAAGGAGTTGGATATCCCATCTCATGTTATAGGAAGAGTCTCAGGTTTGGTATTAGAAGCATTGAGATATCCCATCTCATGCTATAGGAAGGGTCTCAGGTTGGAATGGGAAGGAGTTGGATATCACATTTCATGTTATAGGAAGGGTCTCAGGATTGGAATTGGAAGGACTTGGCTATCATATCTCATGCTATAGGAAGGCTCTCAGGTTTGGAAGGGGAAGGAGTTGGATATCACATTTCATGTTAGAGGAACGATCTCAGGTTTGGTATTAGAGGCCTTGAGATATCACATCTCATGCTATAGGAAGGGTCTCAGGATTGGAATGGGAAGGAGTTGGATATCACATCTCATGTTATAGGAAAGATCTCAGGTTTGGTATTAGAAGCATTGAGACATCACATCTCATGTTATAGGAAGGGTCTCAGGATTGGAATGGGAAGAAGTTGGATATCACATCTCATGCTATAGGAAGGGTCTCAGGTTTGGTATAAGCATTGAGATATCACATCTCATGCTATAGGAAGGGTCTCAGGATTGGAATGGGAAGGAGTTGTATATGACATCTCATGCCATAGGAAGGGTCTCAGGTTTGGTATAAGCATTGAGATATCACATCACATGCTATAGGAAGGGTCTCAGGATTGTAATGGGAAGGACTTGGATATCACATCTCATGCTATAGGCAGGGTCTCAGGTTTGGAAAGGGAAGGAGATGGATATCACATTTCATGTTAGAGGTAGGATCTCAGGTTTGGTATTAGAGGCATTGAAATATCACATCTCATGCTATCAGAAGGGTCTCAGGATTGGAATGGGAAGGAGTTGGATATCACATCTCATGCTAAAGGGAGGGTCTCAGGTTTGGAAGGGGAAGGATTTGGAAATCACATCTCATGTTATAGGAAGGATCTCAGGTTTGGTATTAGAAGCATTGAGATATCACATCTCATGCTATCGGAAGTATCTCAGGTTTGGTATTAGAGGCATTGAGATATCACATCTCATGCTATCTTAAGGGTCTCAGGATTGGAATGGGAAGGAGTTGGATATCACATCTCATGTTATAGGAAGGATCTCAGGTTTGGTATTAGAAGCATTGAGACATCACATCTCATGCTATAGGAAGGGTCTCAGGATTGGAATGGGAAGGAGTTGGATATCACATCTCATGCTATAGGAAGGGTCTCAGATTTGGTATAAGCATTGAGATATCACATCTCATGCTATAGGAACGGTCTCAGGATTGGAATGGGAAGGAGTTGTATATGACATCTCAGGCCATAGGAAGGGTCTCAGGTTTGGTATAAGCATTGAGATATCACATCTCTGCTATCGGAAGGGTCTCAGGATTGGAATGGGAAGGAGTTGGATATCCCATCTCATGTTATAGGAAGGGTCTCAGGTTTGGTATTAGAAGCATTGATACATCACATCTCATGTTATAGGAAGGGTCTCAGGATTGGAATGGGAAGAAGTTGGATATCACATCTCATGCTATAGGAAGGGTCTCAGGTTTGGTATAAGCATTGAGATATCACATCTCATGCTATAGGAAGGGTCTCAGGATTGGAATGGGAAGGAGTTGTATATGACATCTCATGCCATAGGAAGGGTCTCAGGTTTGGTATAAGCATTGAGATATCACATCACATGCTATAGGAAGGGTCTCAGGATTGGAATGGGAAGGACTTTTGATATCACATCTCATGCTATAGGCAGGGTCTCAGGTTTGGAAAGGGAAGGAGATGGATATCACATTTCATGTTAGAGGTAGGATCTCAGGTTTGGTATTAGAGGCATTGACATATCACATCTCATGCTATCAGAAGGGTCTCAGGATTGGAATGGGAAGGAGTTGGATATCACATCTCATGCTAAAGGGAGTGTCTCAGGTTTGGAAGTGGAAGGATTTGGAAATCACATCTCATGTTATAGGAAGGATCTCAGGTTTGGTACTAGAAGCATTGAGATATCACATCTCATGCTATCAGAAGGATCTCAGGTTTGGTATTAGAAGCATTGAGACATCACATCTCATGCTATAGGAAGGGTCTCAGGATTGGAATGGGAAGGAGTTGGATATCACATCTCATGCTATAGGAAGGGTCTCGGATTTGGTATAAGCATTGAGATATCACATCTCATGCTATAGGAAGGGTCTCAGGATTGGAATGGGAAGGAGTTGTATATGACAAATCAGGCCATAGGAAGGGTCTCAGGTTTGGTATAAGCATTGAGATATCACATCTCTGCTATCGGAAGGGTCTCAGGATTGGAATGGGAAGGAGTTGGATATCCCATCTCATGTTATAGGAAGGGTCTCAGGTTTGGTATTAGAAGCATTGAGATATCACATCTCATGCTATAGGAAGAGTCTCAGGATTGGAATTGGGAGGACTTGGATGTCACATCTCATGCTATAGGGAGGGTCTCAAGTTTGATATTAGAAGCATTGAGATAACAAATCTCATGATATCGGAAGGGTCTCAGGATTGGAATGGGAAGGAATTGGATATCACATCTCATGATAAAGGAAGGGTCTAAGGTTTGGAAGGGGAAGGATTTGGATATCACATCTCATGTTATAGGACGGGTCTCAGGTTTTGTATTAGAAGCATTGAGATATCAAGACTCATGGTATAGGAAGGGTCTCAGAATTGGAATGGGAAGGAGTTGGATATCACATCTCAAGCTATAGGTAGGGTCTCAGGATTGGAATGGGAAGGAGTTTGATATCACATCTCATGCCATAGTATGGGTCTCAGGTTTGGTAGAAGCATTGGGATATCACATCTCATGCTATCGGAAGGGTATCAGTATTGGATTTGGAAGGAATTGGATATCCCATCTCATGCTATAGGAAGGGTCTCAGGTTGGAATGGGAAGGAGTTGGATATCACATTTCATGTTATAGGAAGGGTCTCAGGATTGGATGGGAAGGACTTGGATATCATATCTCATGCTATAGGAAGGCTCTCAGGTTTGGAAGGGGAAGGAGTTGGATATCACATTTCATGTTAGAGGAAGAATCTCAGGTTTGGTATTAGAGGCCTTGAGATATCACATCTCATGCTATAGGAAGGGTCTCAGGATTGGAATGGGAAGGAGTTGGATATCACATCTAAAGCTATAGGAAGGGTCTCAGGTTTGGTATAAGCATTGAGATATCACATCTCTGCTATCGGAAGTGTCTCAGGATTGGAATGGGAAGGACTTGGATATCACATCTCATGCTATAGATAGGCTCTCAGGTTTGGAAAGGGAAGGAGTTGGATATCACATTTCATGTTAGAGGAAGGATCTCAGGTTTGGTATTAGAGGCATTGAGACATCACATCTCAGGCTATAGGAAGGGTCTCAGGATTGGAATGGGAAGGAGTTGGATATCACATCTCATGCTAAAGGAAGGGTCTCAGGATTGGAATGGGAAGGAGTTGGATATCACATCTCATGCTATAGGAAGGGTCTCAGGTTTGGTATAAGCATTGAGATATCACATCTCGTGCTATAGGAAGGGTCTCAGGATTGGAATGGGAAGGAGTTGTATATGACATCTCATGCTATAGACAGGGTCTCAGGTTTGGAAAGGGAAGGAGATGGATATCACATTTCATGTTAGAGGTAGGATCTCAGGTTTGGAATTAGAGGCATTGAGATATCACATCTCATGCTATCAGAAGGGTCTCAGGATTGGAATGGGAAGGAGTTGGATATCACATCTCATGCTAAAGGGAGGGTCTCAGGTTTGGAAGGGGAAGGATTTGGAAATCACATCTCATGTTATAGGAAGGATCTCAGGTTTGGTATTAGAAGCATTGAGATATCACATCTCATGCTATCATAAGGGTCTCAGGATTGGAATCGGAAGGAGTTGGATATCACATCTCATGTTATAGGAAGGATCTCAGGTTTGGTATTAGAAGCATTGAGACATCACATCTCATGCTATAGGAAGGGTCTCAGGATTGGAATGGGAAGGAGTTGGATATCACATCTCATGCTATAGGAAGGGTCTCAGATTTGGTATAAGCATTGAGATATCACATCTCATGCTATAGGAAGGGTCTCAAGATTGGAATGGGAAGCAGTTGGATATCACATCTCAGGCCATAGGAAGGGTCTCAGGTTTGGTATAAGCATTGAGATATCACATCTCTGCTATCGGAAGGGTCTCAGGATTGGAATGGGAAGGAGTTGGATATCCCATCTCATGTTATAGGAAGAGTCTCAGGTTTGGTATTAGAAGCATTGAGATATCCCATCTCATGCTATAGGAAGGGTCTCAGGTTGGAATGGGAAGGAGTTGGATATCACATTTCATGTTATAGGAAGGGTCTCAGGATTGGAATTGGAAGGACTTGGCTATCATATCTCATGCTATAGGAAGGCTCTCAGGTTTGGACGGGGAAGGAGTTGGATATCACATTTCATGTTAGAGGAACGATCTCAGGTTTGGTATTAGAGGCCTTGAGATATCACATCTCATGCTATAGGAAGGGTCTCAGGATTGGAATGGGAAGGAGTTGGATATCACATCTCATGTTATAGGAAAGATCTCAGGTTTGGTATTAGAAGCATTGAGACATCACATCTCATGTTATAGGAAGGGTCTCAGGATTGGAATGGGAAGAAGTTGGATATCACATCTCATGCTATAGGAAGGGTCTCAGGTTTGGTATAAGCATTGAGATATCACATCTCATGCTATAGGAAGGGTCTCAGGATTGGAATGGGAAGGTGTTGTATATGACATCTCATGCCATAGGAAGGGTCTCAGGTTTGGTATAAGCATTGAGATATCACATCACATGCTATAGGAAGGGTCTCAGGATTGTAATGGGAAGGACTTGGATATCACATCTCATGCTATAGACAGGGTCTCAGGTTTGGAAAGGGAAGGAGATGGATATCACATTTCATGTTAGAGGTAGGATCTCAGGTTTGGTATTAGAGGCATTGAAATATCACATCTCATGCTATCAGAAGGGTCTCAGGATTGGAATGGGAAGGAGTTGGATATCACATCTCATGCTAAAGGGAGGGTCTCAGGTTTGGAAGGGGAAGGATTTGGAAATCACATCTCATGTTATAGGAAGGATCTCAGGTTTGGTATTAGAAGCATTGAGATATCACATCTCATGCTATCGGAAGTATCTCAGGTTTGGTATTGGAGGCATTGAGATATCACATCTCATGCTATCTTAAGGGTCTCAGGATTGGAATGGGAAGGAGTTGGATATCACATCTCATGTTATAGGAAGGATCTCAGGTTTGGTATTAGAAGCATTGAGACATCACATCTCATGCTATAGGAAGGGTCTCAGGATTGGAATGGGAAGGAGTTGGATATCACATCTCATGCTATAGGAAGGGTCTCAGATTTGGTATAAGCATTGAGATATCACATCTCATGCTATAGGAACGGTCTCAGGATTGGAATGGGAAGGAGTTGTATATGACATCTCAGGCCATAGGAAGGGTCTCAGGTTTGGTATAAGCATTGAGATATCACATCTCTGCTATCGGAAGGGTCTCAGGATTGGAATGGGAAGGAGTTGGATATCCCATCTCATGTTATAGGAAGGGTCTCAGGTTTGGTATTAGAAGCATTGAGACATCACATCTCATGTTATAGGAAGGGTCTCAGGATTGGAATGGGAAGAAGTTGGATATCACATCTCATGCTATAGGAAGGGTCTCAGGTTTGGTATAAGCATTGAGATATCACATCTCATGCTATAGGAAGGGTCTCAGGATTGGAATGGGAAGGAGTTGTATATGACATCTCATGCCATAGGAAGGGTCTCAGGTTTGGTATAAGCATTGAGATATCACATCACATGCTATAGGAAGGGTCTCAGGATTGGAATGGGAAGGACTTTTGATATCACATCTCATGCTATAGGCAGGGTCTCAGGTTTGGAAAGGGAAGGAGATGGATATCACATTTCATGTTAGAGGTAGGATCTCAGGTTTGGTATTAGAGGCATTGAAATATCACATCTCATGCTATCAGAAGGGTCTCAGGATTGGAATGGGAAGGAGTTGGATATCACATCTCATGCTAAAGGGAGTGTCTCAGGTTTGGAAGTGGAAGGATTTGGAAATCACATCTCATGTTATAGGAAGGATCTCAGGTTTGGTACTAGAAGCATTGAGATATCACATCTCATGCTATCAGAAGGATCTCAGGTTTGGTATTAGAAGCATTGAGACATCACATCTCATGCTATAGGAAGGGTCTCAGGATTGGAATGGGAAGGAGTTGGATATCACATCTCATGCTATAGGAAGGGTCTCGGATTTGGTATAAGCATTGAGATATCACATCTCATGCTATAGGAAGGGTCTCAGGATTGGAATGGGAAGGAGTTGTATATGACAAATCAGGCCATAGGAAGGGTCTCAGGTTTGGTATAAGCATTGAGATATCACATCTCTGCTATCGGAAGGGTCTCAGGATTGGAATGGGAAGGAGTTGGATATCCCATCTCATGTTATAGGAATGGTCTCAGGTTTGGTATTAGAAGCATTGAGATATCACATCTCATGCTATAGGAAGAGTCTCAGGATTGGAATGGGGAGGACTTGGATGTCACATCTCATGCTATAGTGAGGGTCTCAAGTTTGATATTAGAAGCATTGAGATAACAAATCTCAGGATATCGGAAGGGTCTCAGGATTGGAATGGGAAGGAATTGGATATCACATCTCATGATAAAGGAAGGGTCTAAGGTTTGGAAGGGGAAGGATTTGGATATCACATCTCATATTATAGGACGGGTCTCAGGTTTTGTATTAGAAGCATTGAGATATCAAGACTCATGGTATAGGAAGGGTCTCAGAATTGGAATGGGAAGGAGTTGGATATCACATCTCAAGCTATAGGTAGGGTCTCAGGATTGGAATGGGAAGGAGTTTGATATCACATCTCATGCCATAGTATGGGTCTCAGGTTTGGTAGAAGCATTGGGATATCACATCTCATGCTATCGGAAGGGTATCAGTATTGGATTTGGAAGGAATTGGATATCCCATCTCATGCTATAGGAAGGGTCTCAGGTTGGAATGGGAAGGAGTTGGATATCACATTTCATGTTATAGGAAGGGTCTCAGGATTGGATGGGAAGGACTTGGATATCATATCTCATGCTATAGGAAGGCTCTCAGGTTTGGAAGGGGAAGGAGTTGGATATCACATTTCATGTTAGAGGAAGAATCTCAGGTTTGGTATTAGAGGGCTTGAGATATCACATCTCATGCTATAGGAAGGGTCTCAGGATTGGAATGGGAAGGAGTTGGATATCACATCTCAAGCTATAGGAAGGGTCTCAGGTTTGGTATAAGCATTGAGATATCACATCTCATGCTATAGGAAGGGTCTCAGGATTGGAATGGGAAGGAGTTGGATATCACATCTCATGTTATAGGAAAGATCTCAGGTTTGGTATTAGAAGCATTGAGACATCACATCTCATGTTATAGGATGGGTCTCAGGAGTGGAATGGGAAGAAGTTGGATATCACATCTCATGCTATAGGAAGGGTCTCAGGTTTGGAAGGGGAAGGAGTTGGATATCCAATCTCATGTTATAGGACTGGTCTCGGGTTTGGTATTAGAAGCATTGAGATATCACATCGCATGCTATAGGAATGGTCTCAGGATTGGAATGGGAAGGAGTTGGATATTACATTCTTGCTATATGAAGGGTCTCATGTTTGGAATGGGAAGGAGTTGGATATCACATATGCTATAGGAAGGGTCTCAGGTTTGGACCGGGAAGGAGTTGGATATCACATCTCATGTTATAGGAAGGGTCTCTGGTTTGGTATAAGCATTGAGATATCACATCTCTGCTATCGGAAGTGTCTCAGGATTGGAATAGGAAGGAGTTGGATATCCCATCTCATGTTATAGGATGGGTCTCAGGTTTGTTATTAGAATCATTGAGATATCATATTGCATGCTGTAGGAAGGGTCTAAGGATTGGAATGGGAAGGACTTGGATATCACATCTCATGCTATAGGTAGGCTCTCAGGTTTGGAAAGGGAAGGAGTTGGATATCACATTTCATGTTAGAGGAAGGATCTCAGGTTTGGTATTAGAGGCATTGAGATATCACATCTCATGCTATAGGAAGGGTCTCGGATTTGGTATAAGCATTGAGATATCACATCTCATGCTATAGGAAGGCTCTCAGGATTGGAATGGGAAGGAGTTGTATATGACAAATCAGGCCATAGGAAGGGTCTCAGGTTTGGTATAAGCATTGAGATATCACATCTCTGCTATCGGAAGGGTCTCAGGATTGGAATGGGAAGGAGTTGGATATCCCATCTCATGTTATAGGAATGGTCTCAGGTTTGGTATTAGAAGCATTGAGATATCACATCTCATGCTATAGGAAGAGTCTCAGGATTGGAATGGGGAGGACTTGGATGTCACATCTCATGCTATAGTGAGGGTCTCAAGTTTGATATTAGAAGCATTGAGATAACAAATCTCAGGATATCGGAAGGGTCTCAGGATTGGAATGGGAAGGAATTGGATATCACATCTCATGATAAAGGAAGGGTCTAAGGTTTGGAAGGGGAAGGATTTGGATATCACATCTCATGTTATAGGACGGGTCTCAGGTTTTGTATTAGAAGCATTGAGATATCAAGACTCATGGTATAGGAAGGGTCTCAGAATTGGAATGGGAAGGAGTTGGATATCACATCTCAAGCTATAGGTAGGGTCTCAGGATTGGAATGGGAAGGAGTTTGATATCACATCTCATGCCATAGTATGGGTCTCAGGTTTGGTAGAAGCATTGGGATATCACATCTCATGCTATCGGAAGGGTATCAGTATTGGATTTGGAAGGAATTGGATATCCCATCTCATGCTATAGGAAGGGTCTCAGGTTGGAATGGGAAGGAGTTGGATATCACATTTCATGTTATAGGAAGGGTCTCAGGATTGGATGGGAAGGACTTGGATATCATATCTCATGCTATAGGAAGGCTCTCAGGTTTGGAAGGGGAAGGAGTTGGATATCACATTTCATGTTAGAGGAAGAATCTCAGGTTTGGTATTAGAGGGCTTGAGATATCACATCTCATGCTATAGGAAGGGTCTCAGGATTGGAATGGGAAGGAGTTGGATATCACATCTCAAGCTATAGGAAGGGTCTCAGGTTTGGTATAAGCATTGAGATATCACATCTCATGCTATAGGAAGGGTCTCAGGATTGGAATGGGAAGGAGTTGGATATCACATCTCATGTTATAGGAAAGATCTCAGGTTTGGTATTAGAAGCATTGAGACATCACATCTCATGTTATAGGACGGGTCTCAGGAGTGGAATGGGAAGAAGTTGGATATCACATCTCATGCTATAGGAAGGGTCTCAGGTTTGGAAGGGGAAGGAGTTGGATATCCAATCTCATGTTATAGGACTGGTCTCGGGTTTGGTATTAGAAGCATTGAGATATCACATCGCATGCTATAGGAATGGTCTCAGGATTGGAATGGGAAGGAGTTGGATATTACATTCTTGCTATATGAAGGGTCTCATGTTTGGAATGGGAAGGAGTTGGATATCACATATGCTATAGGAAGGGTCTCAGGTTTGGACCGGGAAGGAGTTGGATATCACATCTCATGTTATAGGAAGGGTCTCAGGTTTGGTATAAGCATTGAGATATCACATCTCTGCTATCGGAAGTGTCTCAGGATTGGAATAGGAAGGAGTTGGATATCCCATCTCATGTTATAGGATGGGTCTCAGGTTTGTTATTAGAATCATTGAGATATCATATTGCATGCTGTAGGAAGGGTCTAAGGATTGGAATGGGAAGGACTTGGATATCACATCTCATGCTATAGGTAGGCTCTCAGGTTTGGAAAGGGAAGGAGTTGGATATCACATTTCATGTTAGAGGAAGGATCTCAGGTTTGGTATTAGAGGCATTGAGATATCACATCTCATGCTATAGGAAGGGTCTCAGGATTGGAATGGGAAGGAGTTGGATATCACATCTCATGCTATAGGAAGGGTCTCAGGTTTGGTATAAGCATCGAGATATCACATCTCATGCTATAGGAAGGGTCTCGGGATTAGAATGGGAAGGAGTTGGATATCACATCTCATGTTATAGGAAGGATCTCAGGTTTGGTATTAGAAGCATTGAGACATCACATCTCATGCTATGGGAAGGGTCTCAGGATTGGAATGGGAAGGAGTTGGATATCACATCTCATGCTATAGGAAGGGTCTCAAGTTTGATATTAGAAGCATTGAGATATCACATCTCATGCTATAGGAAGGGTCTCAGGATTGGAATGGGAAGGAGTTGGATATCACATCTCAAGCTTTAGGAAGGGTCTCAGGTTTGGTATAAGCATTGAGATAGCACATCTCATGCTATAGGAAGGGTCTCAGGATTGGAATGGGAAGGAGTTGGATATTACATCTCATGTTATAGAAAAGATCTCAGGTTTGGTATTAGAAGCATTGAGACATCACATTTCATGTTATAGGAAGGGTCTCAGGATTGGAATGGGAAGAAGTTGGATATCACATCTCATGCTATAGGAAGGGTCTCAGGTTTGGAAGGGGAAGGAGTTGGATATCCAATCTCATGTTATAGGACTGGTCTCAGGTTTGGTATTAGAAGCATTGAGATATCACATCGCATGCTGTAGGAAGGTTCTCAGGTTTGGTATTAGAAGCATTGAGACATCACATCTCATGCTATAGGAAGGGTCTCAGGATTGGAATGGGAAGGAGTTGGATATCACATCTCATGTTATAGGAAGGATCTCAGGTTTGGTATTAGAAGCATTGAGACATCACATCTCATGCTATAGGAAGGGTCTCAGGATTGGAATGGGAAGGAGTTGGATATCACATCTCATGCTATAGGAAGGGTCTCAGATTTGGTATAAGCATTGAGATATCACATCTCATGCTATAGGAAGGGTCTCAGGATTGGATTGGGAAGGAGTTGTATATGACATCTCAGGCCATAGGAAGGGTCTCAGGATTGGTATAAGCATTGAGATATCACATCTCTGCTATCGGAAGGGTCTCAGGATTGGAATGGGAAGGAGTTGGATATCCCATCTCATGATAAAGGAAGGGTCTAAGGTTTGGAAGGGGAAAGATTTGGATATCACATCTCATGTTATAGGCGGGTCTCAATTTTGATATTAGAAGCATTGAGATAACAAATCTCATGATATCGGAAGGGTCTCAGGATTGGAATGGGAAGGAGTTGGATATCACATCTCATGATAAAGGAAGGGTCTCAGGTTTGGTATTAGAAGCATTGAGATATCAAGTCTCATGGTATAGGAAGGGTCTCAGAATTGGAATGGGAAGGATTTCGGATATCACATCTCAAGCTATAGGAAGAGTCTCAGGATTGGAATGGGAAGGAGTTTGATATCACATCTCATGTTATAGGACGGGTCTCAGGTTTGGTATTAGAAGCATTGAGATATCAAGTCTCATGGTATAGGAAGGGTCTCAGAATTGGAATGGGAAGGATTTCGGATATCACATCTCAAGCTATAGGAAGAGTCTCAGGATTGGAATGGGAAGGAGTTTGATATCACATCTCATGCCATAGTATGGTTCTCAGGTTTGGTAGAAGCATTGGGATATCACATCTCATGCTATTGGAAGGGTATCAGTATTGGATTTGGAAGGAGTTGGATATCCCATCTCATGCTATGGGAAGGGTCTCAGGTTGGAATGGGAAGGAGTTGGATATCACATTTCATGTTATAGGAAGGGTCTCAGGATTGGAATGGGAAGGAGTTGGATATCACATCTCAAGCTTTAGGAAGGGTCTCAGGTTTGGTATAAGCATTGAGATAGCACATCTCATGCTATAGGAAGGGTCTCAGGATTGGAATGGGAAGGAGTTGGATATCACATCTCATGTTATAGGAAAGATCTCAGGTTTGGTATTAGAAGCATTGAGACATCACATCTCATGTTATAGGAAGGGTCTCAGGATTGGAATGGGAAGAAGTTGGATATCACATCGCATGCTGTAGGAAGGTTCTCAGGTTTGGAATGGGGAGGAATTGGATATCACATCTCATGTCATAGGAAGGATCTCAGGTTTGGTATTAGAAGCATTGAGATATCACATCTCATGCTATAGGAATGGTCTCAGGATTGGAATGGGAAGGAGTTGGATATTACATTCTTGCTATAGGAAGGGTCTCATGTTTGGAATGGGAAGGAGTTGGATATCACATATGCTATAGGAAGGGTCTCAGGTTTGAAACGGGAAGGAGTTGGATATCACATCTCATGTTATAGGAAGGGTCTCAGGTTTGAAACGGGAAGGAGTTGGATATCACATCTCATGTTATAGGACGGGTCTCGGGTTTGTTATTAGAATCATTGAGATATCATATTGCATGCTGTAGGAAGGGTCTAAGGATTGGAATGGGAAGGACTTGGATATCACATCTCATGCTATAGGTAGGCTCTCAGGTTTGGAAAGGGAAGGAGTTCGATATCACATTTCATGTTAGAGGAAGGATCTCAGGTTTGGTATTAGAGGCATTGAGATATCACATATTATGCTATAGGAAGGGTCTCAGGTTTGGAATGGGAAGGAGTTGGATATCACATCTCAAGCTTTAGGAAGGGTCTCAGGTTTGGTATAAGCATTGAGATAGCACATCTCATGCTATAGGAAGGGTCTCAGGATTGGAATGGGAAGGAGTTGGATATTACATCTCATGTTATAGGAAAGATCTCAGGTTTGGTATTAGAAGCATTGAGACATCACATCTCATGTTATAGGAAGGGTCTCAGGATTGGAATGGGAAGAAGTTGGATATCACATCTCATGCTATAGGAAGGGTCTCAGGTTTGGAAGGGGAAGGAGTTGGATATCCAATCTCATGTTATAGGACTGGTCTCAGGTTTGGTATTAGAAGCATTGAGATATCACATCGCATGCTGTATGAAGGTTCTCAGGTTTGGTATTAGAAGCATTGAGACATCACATCTCATGCTATAGGAAGGGTCTCAGGATTGGAATGGGAAGGAGTTGGATATCACATCTCATGTTATAGGAAGGATCTCAGGTTTGGTATTAGAAGCATTGAGACATCACATCTCATGCTATAGGAAGGGCCTTAGGATTGGAATGGGAAGGAGTTGGATATCACATCTCATGCTATAGGAAGGGTCTCAGATTTGGTATAAGCATCGAGATATCACATCTCTGCTATTGGAAGGGTCTCAGGATTGGAATGGGAAGGAGTTGGATATCCCATCTCATGTTATAGGAAGAGTCTCAGGTTTGGTATTAGAAGCATTGAGATATCACATCTCATGCTATAGGAAGTGTCTCAGGATTGGAATGGGAAGGACTTGGGTATCACATCTCATGCTATAGGGAGGGTCTCAAGTTTGATATTAGAAGCATTGAGATATCACATCTCATGCTATAGGAATAGCAGGATTGGAATGGGAAGGAGTTGGATATCACATCTCATTCTATAGGAAGGGTCTCAGGTTTGGTATAAGCAGTGAGATATCACATCTCATGCTATAGGAAGTGTCTCAGGATTGGAATGGGAAGGAGTTGGATATCACATCTCATGTTATAGGAAGGATCTCAGGTTTGGTATAAGCATTGAGATATCACATCTCTGCTATCGGAAGGGTCTCAGGATTGGAATGGGAAGGAGTTGGATATTCCCATCTCATGTTATAGGAAGGGTCTCAGGTTTGGTATTAGAAGCATTGAGATATCCCATCTCATGATATAGGAAGGGTCCCAGGATGGAATGGGAAGGAGTAGGATATCACATTTCATGTTATAGGAAGGGTCTCAGGATTGGAATGGGAAGGATTTGGATATCATATCTCATGCTATAGGAAGGCTCTCAGGTTTGGAAGGGGAAAGAGTTGGATATCACATTTCATGTTAGAGGAAGGATCTCAGGTTTGGTATTAGAGGCCTTGAGATATCACATCTCATGCTATAGGAAGGGTCTCAGGATTGGAATGGGAAGGAGTTGGATATCACATCTCATGTTATAGGAAAGATCTCAGGTTTGGTATTAGAAGCATTGAGACATCACATCTCATGTTATAGGAAGGGTCTCAGGATTGGAATGGGAAGAAGTTGGATATCACATCTCATGCTATAGGAAGGGTCTCAGGTTTGGTATAAGCGTTGAGATATCACATCTCATGCTATAGGAAGGGTCTCAGGATTGGAATGGGAAGGAGTTGTATATGACATCTCATGCCATAGGAAGGGTCTCAGGTTTGGTATAAGCATTGAGATATCACATCACATGCTATAGGAAGGGTCTCAGGATTGGAATGGGAAGGACTTGGATATCACATCTCATGCTATAGGCAGGGTCTCAGGTTTGGAAAGGGAAGGAGATGGATATCACATTTCATGTTAGAGGTAGGATCTCAGGTTTGGAATTAGAGGCATTGAGATATCACATCTCATGCTATCAGAAGGGTCTCAGGATTGGAATGGGAAGGAGTTGGATATCACATCTCATGCTAAAGGGAGGGTCTCAGGTTTGGAAGGGGGAGGATTTGGAAATCACATCTCATGTTATAGGAAGGATCTCAGGTTTGGTATTAGAAGCATTGAGATATCACATCTCATGCTATCGGAAGTATCTCAGGTTTGGTATTAGAGGCATTGAGATATCACATCTCATGCTATCATAAGGGTCTCAGGATTGGAATGGGAAGGAGTTGGATATCACATCTCATGTTATAGGAAGGATCTCAGGTTTGGTATTAGAAGCATTGAGACATCACATCTCATGCTATAGGAAGGGTCTCAGGATTGGAATGGGAAGAAGTTGGATATCACATCTCATGCTATAGGAAGGGTCTCAGATTTGGTATAAGCATTGAGATATCACATCTCATGCTATAGGAAGGGTCTCAGGATTGGAATGGGAAGGAGTTGTATATGACATCTCAGGCCATAGGAAGGGTCTCAGGTTTGGTATAAGCATTGAGATATCACATCTCTGCTATCGGAAGGGTCTCAGGATTGGAATGGGAATGAGTTGGATATCCCATCTCATGTTATAGGAAGAGTCTCAGGTTTGGTATTAGAAGCATTGAGATATCCCATCTCATGCTATAGGAAGGGTCTCAGGTTGGAATAGGAAGGAGTTGGATATCACATTTCATGTTATAGGAAGGGTCTCAGGATTGGAATTGGAAGGACTTGGCTATCATATCTCATGCTATAGGAAGGCTCTCAGGTTTGGAAGGGGAAAGAGTTGGATATCACATTTCATGTTAGAGGAAGGATCTCAGGTTTGGTATTAGAGGCCTTGAGATATCACATCTCATGCTATAGGAAGGGTCTCAGGATTGGAATGGGAAGGAGTTGGATATCACATCTCATGCTATAGGAAGGGTCTCAGATTTGGTATAAGCATTGAGATATCACATCTCATGCTATAGGAAGTGTCTCAGGATTGGAATGGGAAGGAGTTGGATATCACATCTCATATTATAGGAAGGATCTCAGGTTTGGTATAAGCATTGAGATATCACATCTCTGCTATCGGAAGGGTCTCAGGATTGGAATGGGAAGGAGTTGGATATTCCCATCTCATGTTATAGGAAGGGTCTCAGGTTTGGTATTAGAAGCATTGAGATATCCCATCTCATGATATAGGAAGGGTCCCAGGATGGAATGGGAAGGAGTAGGATATCACATTTCATGTTATAGGAAGGGTCTCAGGATTGGAATGGGAAGGATTTGGATATCATATCTCATGCTATAGGAAGGCTCTCAGGTTTGGAAGGGGAAAGAGTTGGATATCACATTTCATGTTAGAGGAAGGATCTCAGGTTTGGTATTAGAGGCCTTGAGATATCACATCTCATGCTATAGGAAGGGTCTCAGGATTGGAATGGGAAGGAGTTGGATATCACATCTCATGTTATAGGAAAGATCTCAGGTTTGATATTAGAAGCATTGAGACATCACATCTCATGTTATAGGAAGGGTCTCAGGATTGGAATGGGAAGAAGTTGGATATCACATCTCATGCTATAGGAAGGGTCTCAGGTTTGGAATGGGAAGGAGTTGGATATCACATCTCATGTTATAGGAAAGATCTCAGGTTTGGTATTAGAAGCATTGCGACATCACATCTCATGTTATAGGAAGGGTCTCAGGATTGGAATGGGAAGAAGTTGGATATCACATCTCATGCTATAAGAAGGGTCTCAGGTTTGGTATAAGCATTGAGATATCACATCTCATGCTATAGAAAGGGTCTCAGGTTTGGAATGGGAAGGAGTTGTATATGACATCTCATGCCATAGGAAGGGTCTCAGGTTTGGTATAAGCATTGAGATATCACATCACATGCTATAGGAAGGGTCTCAGGATTGGAATGGAAAGGACTTGGATATCACATCTCATGCTATAGGCAGGGTCTCAGGTTTGGAAAGGGAAGGAGATGGATATCACATTTCATGTTCGAGGTAGGATCTCAGGTTTGGTATTAGAGGCATTGAAATATCACATCTCATGCTATCAGAAGGGTCTCAGGATTGGAATGGGAAGGAGTTGGATATCACATCTCATGCTAAAGGGAGGGTCTCAGGTTTGGAAGGGGAAGGATTTGGAAATCACATCTCATGTTATAGGAAGGATCTCAGGTTTGGTATTAGAAGCATTGAGATATCACATCTCATGCTATCGTAAGTATCTCAGGTTTGGTATTAGAGGTATTGAGATATCACATCTCATGCTATCATAAGGGTCTCGGGATTGGAATGGGAAGGAGTTGGATATCACATCTCATGTTATAGGAAGGCTCTCTGGTTTGCAAGGGGAAGGAGTTGGATATCACATTTCATGTTAGAGGAACGATCTCAGGTTTGGTATTAGAGGCCTTGAGATATCACATCTCATGCTATAGGAAGGGTCTCAGGATTGGAATGGGAAGGAGTTGGATATCACATCTCAAGCTATAGGAACGGTCTCAGGTTTGGTATAAGCATTGTGATATCACATCTCATGCTATAGGAAGGGTCTCAGGATTGGAATGGGAAGGAGTTGGATATCACATCTCATGTTATAGGAAAGATCTCAGGTTTGGTATTAGAAGCATTGCGACATCACATCTCATGTTATAGGAAGGGTCTCAGGATTGGAATGGGAAGAAGTTGGATATCACATCTCATGCTATAGGAAGGGTCTCAGGTTTGGTATAAGCATTGAGATATCACATCTCATGCTATAGGAAGGGTCTCAGGATTGGAATGGGAAGGAGTTGTATATGACATCTCATGCCATAGGAAGGGTCTCAGGTTTGGTATAAGCATTGAGATATCACATCACATGCTATAGGAAGGGTCTCAGGATTGGAATGGAAAGGACTTGGATATCAAATCTCATGCTATAGGCAGGGTCCCAGGTTTGGAAAGGGAAGGAGATGGATATCACATTTCATGTTAGAGGTAGGATCTCAGGTTTGGTATTAGAGGCATTGAAATATCACATCTCATGCTATCAGATGGGTCTCAGGATTGGAATGGGAAGGAGTTGGATATCACATCTCATGCTAAAGGGAGGGTCTCAGGTTTGGAAGGGGAAGGATTTGGAAATCACATCTCATGTTATAGGAAGGATCTCAGGTTTGGTATTAGAAGCATTGAGATATCACATCTCATGCTATCGGAAGTATCTCAGGTTTGGTATTAGAGGCATTGAGATATCACATCTCATGCTATCATAAGGGTCTCAGGATTGGAATGGGAAGGAGTTGGATATCACATCTCATGCTAAAGGGAGGGTCTCAGGTTTGGAAGGGGAAGGATTTGGAAATCACATCTCATGTTATAGGAAGGATCTCAGGTTTGGTATTAGAAGCATTGAGATATCACATCTCATGCTATCGTAAGTATCTCAGGTTTGGTATTAGAGGTATTGAGATATCACATCTCATGCTATCATAAGGGTCTCGGGATTGGAATGGGAAGGAGTTGGATATCACATCTCATGTTATAGGAAGGCTCTCTGGTTTGCAAGGGGAAGGAGTTGGATATCACATTTCATGTTAGAGGAACGATCTCAGGTTTGGTATTAGAGGCCTTGAGATATCACATCTCATGCTATAGGAAGGGTCTCAGGATTGGAATGGGAAGGAGTTGGATATCACATCTCAAGCTATAGGAACGGTCTCAGGTTTGGTATAAGCATTGTGATATCACATCTCATGCTATAGGAAGGGTCTCAGGATTGGAATGGGAAGGAGTTGGATATCACATCTCATGTTATAGGAAAGATCTCAGGTTTGGTATTAGAAGCATTGCGACATCACATCTCATGTTATAGGAAGGGTCTCAGGATTGGAATGGGAAGAAGTTGGATATCACATCTCATGCTATAGGAAGGGTCTCAGGTTTGGTATAAGCATTGAGATATCACATCTCATGCTATAGGAAGGGTCTCAGGATTGGAATGGGAAGGAGTTGTATATGACATCTCATGCCATAGGAAGCGTCTCAGGTTTGGTATAAGCATTGAGATATCACATCACATGCTATAGGAAGGGTCTCAGGATTGGAATGGAAAGGACTTGGATATCAAATCTCATGCTATAGGCAGGGTCCCAGGTTTGGAAAGGGAAGGAGATGGATATCACATTTCATGTTAGAGGTAGGATCTCAGGTTTGGTATTAGAGGCATTGAAATATCACATCTCATGCTATCAGATGGGTCTCAGGATTGGAATGGGAAGGAGTTGGATATCACATCTCATGCTAAAGGGAGGGTCTCAGGTTTGGAAGGGGAAGGATTTGGAAATCACATCTCATGTTATAGGAAGGATCTCAGGTTTGGTATTAGAAGCATTGAGATATCACATCTCATGCTATCGGAAGTATCTCAGGTTTGGTATTAGAGGCATTGAGATATCACATCTCATGCTATCATAAGGGTCTCAGGATTGGAATGGGAAGGAGTTGGATATCACATCTCATGTTATAGGAAGGATCTCAGGTTTGGTATTAGAAGCATTGAGACATCACATCTCATGCTATAGGAAGGGTTTCAGGATTGGAATGGGAAGGAGTTGGATATCACATCTCATGCTATAGGAAGGGTCTCAGATTTGGTATAAGCATTGAGATATCACATCTCATGCTATAGGAAGGGTCTCAGGATTGGAATGGGAAGGAGTTGTATATGACATCTCAGGCCATAAGAAGGGTCTCAGGTTTGGTAAAAGCATTGAGATATCACATCTCTGCTATCGGAAGGGTCTCAGGATTGGAATGGGAAGGAGTTGGATATTACATCTCATGTTATAGAAAAGATCTCAGGTTTGGTATTAGAAGCATTGAGACATCACATTTCATGTTATAGGAAGGGTCTCAGGATTGGAATGGGAAGAAGTTGGATATCACATCTCATGCTATAGGAAGGGTCTCAGGTTTGGAAGGGGAAGGAGTTGGATATCCAATCTCATGTTATAGGACTGGTCTCAGGTTTGGTATTAGAAGCATTGAGATATCACATCGCATGCTGTAGGAAGGTTCTCAAGTTTGGTATTAGAAGCATTGAGACATCACATCTCATGCTATAGGAAGGGTCTCAGGATTGGAATGGGAAGGAGTTGGATATCACATCTCATGTTATAGGAAGGATCTCAGGTTTGGTATTAGAAGCATTGAGACATCACATCTCATGCTATAGGAAGGGTCTCAGGATTGGAATGGGAAGGAGTTGGATATCACATCTCATGCTATAGGAAGGGTCTCAGATTTGGTATAAGCATTGAGATATCACATCTCATGCTATAGGAAGGGTCTCAGGATTGGATTGGGAAGGAGTTGTATATGACATCTCAGGCCATAGGAAGGGTCTCAGGATTGGTATAAGCATTGAGATATCACATCTCTGCTATCGGAAGGGTCTCAGGATTGGAATGGGAAGGAGTTGGATATCCCATCTCATGATAAAGGAAGGGTCTAAGGTTTGGAAGGGGAAAGATTTGGATATCACATCTCATGTTATAGGCGGGTCTCAATTTTGATATTAGAAGCATTGAGATAACAAATCTCATGATATCGGAAGGGTCTCAGGATTGGAATGGGAAGGAGTTGGATATCACATCTCATGATAAAGGAAGGGTCTCAGGTTTGGTATTAGAAGCATTGAGATATCAAGTCTCATGGTATAGGAAGGGTCTCAGAATTGGAATGGGAAGGATTTCGGATATCACATCTCAAGCTATAGGAAGAGTCTCAGGATTGGAATGGGAAGGAGTTTGATATCACATCTCATGTTATAGGACGGGTCTCAGGTTTGGTATTAGAAGCATTGAGATATCAAGTCTCATGGTATAGGAAGGGTCTCAGAATTGGAATGGGAAGGATTTCGGATATCACATCTCAAGCTATAGGAAGAGTCTCAGGATTGGAATGGGAAGGAGTTTGATATCACATCTCATGCCATAGTATGGTTCTCAGGTTTGGTAGAAGCATTGGGATATCACATCTCATGCTATTGGAAGGGTATCAGTATTGGATTTGGAAGGAGTTGGATATCCCATCTCATGCTATGGGAAGGGTCTCAGGTTGGAATGGGAAGGAGTTGGATATCACATTTCATGTTATAGGAAGGGTCTCAGGATTGGAATGGGAAGGAGTTGGATATCACATCTCAAGCTTTAGGAAGGGTCTCAGGTTTGGTATAAGCATTGAGATAGCACATCTCATGCTATAGGAAGGGTCTCAGGATTGGAATGGGAAGGAGTTGGATATCACATCTCATGTTATAGGAAAGATCTCAGGTTTGGTATTAGAAGCATTGAGACATCACATCTCATGTTATAGGAAGGGTCTCAGGTTTGGAAGGGGAAGGAGTTGGATATCCAATCTCATGTTATAGGACTGGTCTCAGGTTTGGTATTAGAAGCATTGAGATATCACATCGCATGCTGTAGGAAGGTTCTCAGGTTTGGAATGGGGAGGAATTGGATATCACATCTCATGTCATAGGAAGGATCTCAGGTTTGGTATTAGAAGCATTGAGATATCACATCTCATGCTATAGGAATGGTCTCAGGATTGGAATGGGAAGGAGTTGGATATTACATTCTTGCTATAGGAAGGGTCTCATGTTTGGAATGGGAAGGAGTTGGATATCACATATGCTATAGGAAGGGTCTCAGGTTTGAAACGGGAAGGAGTTGGATATCACATCTCATGTTATAGGAAGGGTCTCAGGTTTGAAACGGGAAGGAGTTGGATATCACATCTCATGTTATAGGACGGGTCTCGGGTTTGTTATTAGAATCATTGAGATATCATATTGCATGCTGTAGGAAGGGTCTAAGGATTGGAATGGGAAGGACTTGGATATCACATCTCATGCTATAGGTAGGCTCTCAGGTTTGGAAAGGGAAGGAGTTCGATATCACATTTCATGTGAGAGGAAGGATCTCAGGTTTGGTATTAGAGGCATTGAGATATCACATATTATGCTATAGGAAGGGTCTCAGGTTTGGAATGGGAAGGAGTTGGATATCACATCTCAAGCTTTAGGAAGGGTCTCAGGTTTGGTATAAGCATTGAGATAGCACATCTCATGCTATAGGAAGGGTCTCAGGATTGGAATGGGAAGGAGTTGGATATTACATCTCATGTTATAGGAAAGATCTCAGGTTTGGTATTAGAAGCATTGAGACATCACATCTCATGTTATAGGAAGGGTCTCAGGATTGGAATGGGAAGAAGTTGGATATCACATCTCATGCTATAGGAAGGGTCTCAGGTTTGGAAGGGGAAGGAGTTGGATATCCAATCTCATGTTATAGGACTGGTCTCAGGTTTGGTATTAGAAGCATTGAGATATCACATCGCATGCTGTATGAAGGTTCTCAGGTTTGGTATTAGAAGCATTGAGACATCACATCTCATGCTATAGGAAGGGTCTCAGGATTGGAATGGGAAGGAGTTGGATATCACATCTCATGTTATAGGAAGGATCTCAGGTTTGGTATTAGAAGCATTGAGACATCACATCTCATGCTATAGGAAGGGCCTTAGGATTGGAATGGGAAGGAGTTGGATATCACATCTCATGCTATAGGAAGGGTCTCAGATTTGGTATAAGCATCGAGATATCACATCTCTGCTATTGGAAGGGTCTCAGGATTGGAATGGGAAGGAGTTGGATATCCCATCTCATGTTATAGGAAGAGTCTCAGGTTTGGTATTAGAAGCATTGAGATATCACATCTCATGCTATAGGAAGTGTCTCAGGATTGGAATGGGAAGGACTTGGGTATCACATCTCATGCTATAGGGAGGGTCTCAAGTTTGATATTAGAAGCATTGAGATATCACATCTCATGCTATAGGAATAGCAGGATTGGAATGGGAAGGAGTTGGATATCACATCTCATTCTATAGGAAGGGTCTCAGGTTTGGTATAAGCAGTGAGATATCACATCTCATGCTATAGGAAGTGTCTCAGGATTGGAATGGGAAGGAGTTGGATATCACATCTCATGTTATAGGAAGGATCTCAGGTTTGGTATAAGCATTGAGATATCACATCTCTGCTATCGGAAGGGTCTCAGGATTGGAATGGGAAGGAGTTGGATATTCCCATCTCATGTTATAGGAAGGGTCTCAGGTTTGGTATTAGAAGCATTGAGATATCCCATCTCATGATATAGGAAGGGTCCCAGGATGGAATGGGAAGGAGTAGGATATCACATTTCATGTTATAGGAAGGGTCTCAGGATTGGAATGGGAAGGATTTGGATATCATATCTCATGCTATAGGAAGGCTCTCAGGTTTGGAAGGGGAAAGAGTTGGATATCACATTTCATGTTAGAGGAAGGATCTCAGGTTTGGTATTAGAGGCCTTGAGATATCACATCTCATGCTATAGGAAGGGTCTCAGGATTGGAATGGGAAGGAGTTGGATATCACATCTCATGTTATAGGAAAGATCTCAGGTTTGGTATTAGAAGCATTGAGACATCACATCTCATGTTATAGGAAGGGTCTCAGGATTGGAATGGGAAGAAGTTGGATATCACATCTCATGCTATAGGAAGGGTCTCAGGTTTGGTATAAGCGTTGAGATATCACATCTCATGCTATAGGAAGGGTCTCAGGATTGGAATGGGAAGGAGTTGTATATGACATCTCATGCCATAGGAAGGGTCTCAGGTTTGGTATAAGCATTGAGATATCACATCACATGCTATAGGAAGGGTCTCAGGATTGGAATGGGAAGGACTTGGATATCACATCTCATGCTATAGGCAGGGTCTCAGGTTTGGAAAGGGAAGGAGATGGATATCACATTTCATGTTAGAGGTAGGATCTCAGGTTTGGAATTAGAGGCATTGAGATATCACATCTCATGCTATCAGAAGGGTCTCAGGATTGGAATGGGAAGGAGTTGGATATCACATCTCATGCTAAAGGGAGGGTCTCAGGTTTGGAAGGGGGAGGATTTGGAAATCACATCTCATGTTATAGGAAGGATCTCAGGTTTGGTATTAGAAGCATTGAGATATCACATCTCATGCTATCGGAAGTATCTCAGGTTTGGTATTAGAGGCATTGAGATATCACATCTCATGCTATCATAAGGGTCTCAGGATTGGAATGGGAAGGAGTTGGATATCACATCTCATGTTATAGGAAGGATCTCAGGTTTGGTATTAGAAGCATTGAGACATCACATCTCATGCTATAGGAAGGGTCTCAGGATTGGAATGGGAAGAAGTTGGATATCACATCTCATGCTATAGGAAGGGTCTCAGATTTGGTATAAGCATTGAGATATCACATCTCATGCTATAGGAAGGGTCTCAGGATTGGAATGGGAAGGAGTTGTATATGACATCTCAGGCCATAGGAAGGGTCTCAGGTTTGGTATAAGCATTGAGATATCACATCTCTGCTATCGGAAGGGTCTCAGGATTGGAATGGGAATGAGTTGGATATCCCATCTCATGTTATAGGAAGAGTCTCAGGTTTGGTATTAGAAGCATTGAGATATCCCATCTCATGCTATAGGAAGGGTCTCAGGTTGGAATAGGAAGGAGTTGGATATCACATTTCATGTTATAGGAAGGGTCTCAGGATTGGAATTGGAAGGACTTGGCTATCATATCTCATGCTATAGGAAGGCTCTCAGGTTTGGAAGGGGAAAGAGTTGGATATCACATTTCATGTTAGAGGAAGGATCTCAGGTTTGGTATTAGAGGCCTTGAGATATCACATCTCATGCTATAGGAAGGGTCTCAGGATTGGAATGGGAAGGAGTTGGATATCACATCTCATGCTATAGGAAGGGTCTCAGATTTGGTATAAGCATTGAGATATCACATCTCATGCTATAGGAAGTGTCTCAGGATTGGAATGGGAAGGAGTTGGATATCACATCTCATATTATAGGAAGGATCTCAGGTTTGGTATAAGCATTGAGATATCACATCTCTGCTATCGGAAGGGTCTCAGGATTGGAATGGGAAGGAGTTGGATATTCCCATCTCATGTTATAGGAAGGGTCTCAGGTTTGGTATTAGAAGCATTGAGATATCCCATCTCATGATATAGGAAGGGTCCCAGGATGGAATGGGAAGGAGTAGGATATCACATTTCATGTTATAGGAAGGGTCTCAGGATTGGAATGGGAAGGATTTGGATATCATATCTCATGCTATAGGAAGGCTCTCAGGTTTGGAAGGGGAAAGAGTTGGATATCACATTTCATGTTAGAGGAAGGATCTCAGGTTTGGTATTAGAGGCCTTGAGATATCACATCTCATGCTATAGGAAGGGTCTCAGGATTGGAATGGGAAGGAGTTGGATATCACATCTCATGTTATAGGAAAGATCTCAGGTTTGATATTAGAAGCATTGAGACATCACATCTCATGTTATAGGAAGGGTCTCAGGATTGGAATGGGAAGAAGTTGGATATCACATCTCATGCTATAGGAAGGGTCTCAGGTTTGGAATGGGAAGGAGTTGGATATCACATCTCATGTTATAGGAAAGATCTCAGGTTTGGTATTAGAAGCATTGCGACATCACATCTCATGTTATAGGAAGGGTCTCAGGATTGGAATGGGAAGAAGTTGGATATCACATCTCATGCTATAAGAAGGGTCTCAGGTTTGGTATAAGCATTGAGATATCACATCTCATGCTATAGAAAGGGTCTCAGGTTTGGAATGGGAAGGAGTTGTATATGACATCTCATGCCATAGGAAGGGTCTCAGGTTTGGTATAAGCATTGAGATATCACATCACATGCTATAGGAAGGGTCTCAGGATTGGAATGGAAAGGACTTGGATATCACATCTCATGCTATAGGCAGGGTCTCAGGTTTGGAAAGGGAAGGAGATGGATATCACATTTCATGTTCGAGGTAGGATCTCAGGTTTGGTATTAGAGGCATTGAAATATCACATCTCATGCTATCAGAAGGGTCTCAGGATTGGAATGGGAAGGAGTTGGATATCACATCTCATGCTAAAGGGAGGGTCTCAGGTTTGGAAGGGGAAGGATTTGGAAATCACATCTCATGTTATAGGAAGGATCTCAGGTTTGGTATTAGAAGCATTGAGATATCACATCTCATGCTATCGTAAGTATCTCAGGTTTGGTATTAGAGGTATTGAGATATCACATCTCATGCTATCATAAGGGTCTCGGGATTGGAATGGGAAGGAGTTGGATATCACATCTCATGTTATAGGAAGGCTCTCTGGTTTGCAAGGGGAAGGAGTTGGATATCACATTTCATGTTAGAGGAACGATCTCAGGTTTGGTATTAGAGGCCTTGAGATATCACATCTCATGCTATAGGAAGGGTCTCAGGATTGGAATGGGAAGGAGTTGGATATCACATCTCAAGCTATAGGAACGGTCTCAGGTTTGGTATAAGCATTGTGATATCACATCTCATGCTATAGGAAGGGTCTCAGGATTGGAATGGGAAGGAGTTGGATATCACATCTCATGTTATAGGAAAGATCTCAGGTTTGGTATTAGAAGCATTGCGACATCACATCTCATGTTATAGGAAGGGTCTCAGGATTGGAATGGGAAGAAGTTGGATATCACATCTCATGCTATAGGAAGGGTCTCAGGTTTGGTATAAGCATTGAGATATCACATCTCATGCTATAGGAAGGGTCTCAGGATTGGAATGGGAAGGAGTTGTATATGACATCTCATGCCATAGGAAGGGTCTCAGGTTTGGTATAAGCATTGAGATATCACATCACATGCTATAGGAAGGGTCTCAGGATTGGAATGGAAAGGACTTGGATATCAAATCTCATGCTATAGGCAGGGTCCCAGGTTTGGAAAGGGAAGGAGATGGATATCACATTTCATGTTAGAGGTAGGATCTCAGGTTTGGTATTAGAGGCATTGAAATATCACATCTCATGCTATCAGATGGGTCTCAGGATTGGAATGGGAAGGAGTTGGATATCACATCTCATGCTAAAGGGAGGGTCTCAGGTTTGGAAGGGGAAGGATTTGGAAATCACATCTCATGTTATAGGAAGGATCTCAGGTTTGGTATTAGAAGCATTGAGATATCACATCTCATGCTATCGGAAGTATCTCAGGTTTGGTATTAGAGGCATTGAGATATCACATCTCATGCTATCATAAGGGTCTCAGGATTGGAATGGGAAGGAGTTGGATATCACATCTCATGCTAAAGGGAGGGTCTCAGGTTTGGAAGGGGAAGGATTTGGAAATCACATCTCATGTTATAGGAAGGATCTCAGGTTTGGTATTAGAAGCATTGAGATATCACATCTCATGCTATCGTAAGTATCTCAGGTTTGGTATTAGAGGTATTGAGATATCACATCTCATGCTATCATAAGGGTCTCGGGATTGGAATGGGAAGGAGTTGGATATCACATCTCATGTTATAGGAAGGCTCTCTGGTTTGCAAGGGGAAGGAGTTGGATATCACATTTCATGTTAGAGGAACGATCTCAGGTTTGGTATTAGAGGCCTTGAGATATCACATCTCATGCTATAGGAAGGGTCTCAGGATTGGAATGGGAAGGAGTTGGATATCACATCTCAAGCTATAGGAACGGTCTCAGGTTTGGTATAAGCATTGTGATATCACATCTCATGCTATAGGAAGGGTCTCAGGATTGGAATGGGAAGGAGTTGGATATCACATCTCATGTTATAGGAAAGATCTCAGGTTTGGTATTAGAAGCATTGCGACATCACATCTCATGTTATAGGAAGGGTCTCAGGATTGGAATGGGAAGAAGTTGGATATCACATCTCATGCTATAGGAAGGGTCTCAGGTTTGGTATAAGCATTGAGATATCACATCTCATGCTATAGGAAGGGTCTCAGGATTGGAATGGGAAGGAGTTGTATATGACATCTCATGCCATAGGAAGGGTCTCAGGTTTGGTATAAGCATTGAGATATCACATCACATGCTATAGGAAGGGTCTCAGGATTGGAATGGAAAGGACTTGGATATCAAATCTCATGCTATAGGCAGGGTCCCAGGTTTGGAAAGGGAAGGAGATGGATATCACATTTCATGTTAGAGGTAGGATCTCAGGTTTGGTATTAGAGGCATTGAAATATCACATCTCATGCTATCAGATGGGTCTCAGGATTGGAATGGGAAGGAGTTGGATATCACATCTCATGCTAAAGGGAGGGTCTCAGGTTTGGAAGGGGAAGGATTTGGAAATCACATCTCATGTTATAGGAAGGATCTCAGGTTTGGTATTAGAAGCATTGAGATATCACATCTCATGCTATCGGAAGTATCTCAGGTTTGGTATTAGAGGCATTGAGATATCACATCTCATGCTATCATAAGGGTCTCAGGATTGGAATGGGAAGGAGTTGGATATCACATCTCATGTTATAGGAAGGATCTCAGGTTTGGTATTAGAAGCATTGAGACATCACATCTCATGCTATAGGAAGGGTTTCAGGATTGGAATGGGAAGGAGTTGGATATCACATCTCATGCTATAGGAAGGGTCTCAGATTTGGTATAAGCATTGAGATATCACATCTCATGCTATAGGAAGGGTCTCAGGATTGGAATGGGAAGGAGTTGTATATGACATCTCAGGCCATAAGAAGGGTCTCAGGTTTGGTAAAAGCATTGAGATATCACATCTCTGCTATCGGAAGGGTCTCAGGATTGGAATGGGAAGGAGTTGGATATCCCATCTCATGTTATAGGAAGGGTCTCAGGTTTGGTATTAGAAGCATTGAGACATCACATCTCATGTTATAGGAAGGGTCTCAGGATTGGAATGGGAAGAAGTTGGATATCACATCTCATGCTATAGGAAGGGTCTCAGGTTTGGTATAAGCATTGAGATATCACATCTCATGTTGTAGGACGGGTCTCAGGTTTTGTATTAGAAGCATTGAGATATCAAGACTCATGGTATAGGAAGGGTCTCAGAATTGGAATGGGAAGGAGTTGGATATCACATCTCAAGCTATAGGTAGGGTCTCAGGATTGGAATGGGAAGGAGTTTGATATCACATCTCATGCCATAGTATGGGTCTCAGGTTTGGTAGAAGCATTGGGATATCACATCTCATGCTATCGGAAGGGTATCAGTATTGGATTTGGAAGGAATTGGATATCCCATCTCATGCTATAGGAAGGGTCTCAGGTTGGAATGGGAAGGAGTTGGATATCACATTTCATGTTATAGGAAGGGTCTCAGGATTGGATGGGAAGGACTTGGATATCATATCTCATGCTATAGGAAGGCTCTCAGGTTTGGAAGGGGAAGGAGTTGGATATCACATTTCATGTTAGAGGAAGAATCTCAGGTTTGGTATTAGAGGGCTTGAGATATCACCTCTCATGCTATAGGAAGGGTCTCAGGATTGGAATGGGAAGGAGTTGGATATCACATCTCAAGCTATAGGAAGGGTCTCAGGTTTGGTATAAGCATTGAGATATCACATCTCATGCTATAGGAAGGGTCTCAGGATTGGAATGGGAAGGAGTTGGATATCACATCTCATGTTATAGGAAAGATCTCAGGTTTGGTATTAGAAGCATTGAGACATCACATCTCATGTTATAGGACGGGTTTCAGGAGTGGAATGGGAAGAAGTTGGATATCACATCTCATGCTATAGGAAGGGTCTCAGGTTTGGAAGGGGAAGGAGTTGGATATCCAATCTCATGTTATAGGACTGGTCTCGGGTTTGGTATTAGAAGCATTGAGATATCACATCGCATGCTATAGGAATGGTCTCAGGATTGGAATGGGAAGGAGTTGGATATTACATTCTTGCTATATGAAGGGTCTCATGTTTGGAATGGGAAGGAGTTGGATATCACATATGCTATAGGAAGGGTCTCAGGTTTGGACCGGGAAGGAGTTGGATATCACATCTCATGTTATAGGAAGGGTCTCAGGTTTGGTATAAGCATTGAGATATCACATCTCTGCTATCGGAAGTGTCTCAGGATTGGAATAGGAAGGAGTTGGATATCCCATCTCATGTTATAGGATGGGTCTCAGGTTTGTTATTAGAATCATTGAGATATCATATTGCATGCTGTAGGAAGGGTCTAAGGATTGGAATGGGAAGGACTTGGATATCACATCTCATGCTATAGGTAGGCTCTCAGGTTTGGAAAGGGAAGGAGTTGGATATCACATTTCATGTTAGAGGAAGGATCTCAGGTTTGGTATTAGAGGCATTGAGATATCACATCTCATGCTATAGGAAGGGTCTCGGATTTGGTATAAGCATTGAGATATCACATCTCATGCTATAGGAAGGGTCTCAGGATTGGAATGGGAAGGAGTTGTATATGACATCTCATGCCATAGGAAGGGTCTCAGGTTTGGTATAAGCATTGAGATATCACATCACATGCTATAGGAAGGGTCTCAGGATTGGAATGGAAAGGACTTGGATATCAAATCTCATGCTATAGGCAGGGTCCCAGGTTTGGAAAGGGAAGGAGATGGATATCACATTTCATGTTAGAGGTAGGATCTCAGGTTTGGTATTAGAGGCATTGAAATATCACATCTCATGCTATCAGATGGGTCTCAGGATTGGAATGGGAAGGAGTTGGATATCACATCTCATGCTAAAGGGAGGGTCTCAGGTTTGGAAGGGGAAGGATTTGGAAATCACATCTCATGTTATAGGAAGGATCTCAGGTTTGGTATTAGAAGCATTGAGATATCACATCTCATGCTATCGGAAGTATCTCAGGTTTGGTATTAGAGGCATTGAGATATCACATCTCATGCTATCATAAGGGTCTCAGTATTGGAATGGGAAGGAGTTGGATATCACATCTCATGTTATAGGAAGGATCTCAGGTTTGGTATTAGAAGCATTGAGACATCACACCTCATGCTATAGGAAGGGTCTCAGGATTGGAATGGGAAGGAGTTGGATATCACATCTCATGCTATAGGAAGGGTCTCAGATTTGGTATAAGCATTGAGATATCACATCTCATGCTATAGGAAGGGTCTCAGGATTGGAATGGGAAGGAGTTGTATATGACATCTCAGGCCATAGGAAGGGTCTCAGGTTTGGTAAAAGCATTGAGATATCACATCTCTGCTATCGGAAGGGTCTCAGGATTGGAATGGGAAGGAGTTGGATATCCCATCTCATGTTATAGGAAGGGTCTCAGGTTTGGTATTAGAAGCATTGAGCCATCACATCTCATGTTATAGGAAGGGTCTCAGGATTGGAATGGGAAGAAGTTGGATATCACATCTCATGCTATAGGAAGGGTCTCAGGTTTGGTATAAGCATTGAGATATCACATCTCATGTTATAGGACGGGTCTCAGGTTTTGTATTAGAAGCATTGAGATATCAAGACTCATGGTATAGGAAGGGTCTCAGAATTGGAATGGGAAGGAGTTGGATATCACATCTCAAGCTATAGGTAGGGTCTCAGGATTGGAATGGGAAGGAGTTTGATATCACATCTCATGCCATAGTATGGGCCTCAGGTTTGGTAGAAGCATTGGGATATCACATCTCATGCTATCGGAAGGGTATCAGTATTGGATTTGGAAGGAATTGGATATCCCATCTCATGCTATAGGAAGGGTCTCAGGTTGGAATGGGAAGGAGTTGGATATCACATTTCATGTTATAGGAAGGGTCTCAGGATTGGATGGGAAGGACTTGGATATCATATCTCATGCTATAGGAAGGCTCTCAGGTTTGGAAGGGGAAGGAGTTGGATATCACATTTCATGTTAGAGGAAGAATCTCAGGTTTGGTATTAGAGGGCTTGAGATATCACCTCTCATGCTATAGGAAGGGTCTCAGGATTGGAATGGGAAGGAGTTGGATATCACATCTCAAGCTATAGGAAGGGTCTCAGGTTTGGTATAAGCATTGAGATATCACATCTCATGCTATAGGAAGGGTCTCAGGATTGGAATGGGAAGGAGTTGGATATCACATCTCATGTTATAGGAAAGATCTCAGGTTTGGTATTAGAAGCATTGAGACATCACATCTCATGTTATAGGACGGGTTTCAGGAGTGGAATGGGAAGAAGTTGGATATCACATCTCATGCTATAGGAAGGGTCTCAGGTTTGGAAGGGGAAGGAGTTGGATATCCAATCTCATGTTATAGGACTGGTCTCGGGTTTGGTATTAGAAGCATTGAGATATCACATCGCATGCTATAGGAATGGTCTCAGGATTGGAATGGGAAGGAGTTGGATATTACATTCTTGCTATATGAAGGGTCTCATGTTTGGAATGGGAAGGAGTTGGATATCACATATGCTATAGGAAGGGTCTCAGGTTTGGACCGGGAAGGAGTTGGATATCACATCTCATGTTATAGGAAGGGTCTCAGGTTTGGTATAAGCATTGAGATATCACATCTCTGCTATCGGAAGTGTCTCAGGATTGGAATAGGAAGGAGTTGGATATCCCATCTCATGTTATAGGATGGGTCTCAGGTTTGTTATTAGAATCATTGAGATATCATATTGCATGCTGTAGGAAGGGTCTAAGGATTGGAATGGGAAGGACTTGGATATCACATCTCATGCTATAGGTAGGCTCTCAGGTTTGGAAAGGGAAGGAGTTGGATATCACATTTCATGTTAGAGGAAGGATCTCAGGTTTGGTATTAGAGGCATTGAGATATCACATCTCATGCTATAGGAAGGGTCTCGGATTTGGTATAAGCATTGAGATATCACATCTCAAGCTATAGGAAGGGTCTCAGGATTGGAATGGGAAGGAGTTGTATATGACAAATCAGGCCATAGGAAGGGTCTCAGGTTTGGTATAAGCATTGAGATATCACATCTCTGCTATCGGAAGGGTCTCAGGATTGGAATGGGAAGGAGTTGGATATCCCATCTCATGTTATAGGAATGGTCTCAGGTTTGGTATTAGAAGCATTGAGATATCACATCTCATGCTATAGGAAGGGTCTCAGATTTGGTATAAGCATTGAGATATCACATCTCATGCTATAGGAAGGGTCTCAGGATTGGAATGGGAAGGAGTTGTATATGACATCTCAGGCCATAGGAAGGGTCTCAGGTTTGGTAAAAGCATTGAGATATCACATCTCTGCTATCGGAAGGGTCTCAGGATTGGAATGGGAAGGAGTTGGATATCCCATCTCATGTTATAGGAAGGGTCTCAGGTTTGGTATTAGAAGCATTGAGACATCACATCTCATGTTATAGGAAGGGTCTCAGGATTGGAATGGGAAGAAGTTGGATATCACATCTCATGCTATAGGAAGGGTCTCAGGTTTGGTATAAGCATTGAGATATCACATCTCATGTTATAGGACGGGTCTCAGGTTTTGTATTAGAAGCATTGAGATATCAAGACTCATGGTATAGGAAGGGTCTCAGAATTGGAATGGGAAGGAGTTGGATATCACATCTCAAGCTATAGGTAGGGTCTCAGGATTGGAATGGGAAGGAGTTTGATATCACATCTCATGCCATAGTATGGGTCTCAGGTTTGGTAGAAGCATTGGGATATCACATCTCATGCTATCGGAAGGGTATCAGTATTGGATTTGGAAGGAATTGGATATCCCATCTCATGCTATAGGAAGGGTCTCATGTTGGAATGGGAAGGAGTTGGATATCACATTTCATGTTATAGGAAGGGTCTCAGGATTGGATGGGAAGGACTTGGATATCATATCTCATGCTATAGGAAGGCTCTCAGGTTTGGAAGGGGAAGGAGTTGGATATCACATTTCATGTTAGAGGAAGAATCTCAGGTTTGGTATTAGAGGGCTTGAGATATCACCTCTCATGCTATAGGAAGGGTCTCAGGATTGGAATGGGAAGGAGTTGGATATCACATCTCAAGCTATAGGAAGGGTCTCAGGTTTGGTATAAGCATTGAGATATCACATCTCATGCTATAGGAAGGGTCTCAGGATTGGAATGGGAAGGAGTTGGATATCACATCTCATGTTATAGGAAAGATCTCAGGTTTGGTATTAGAAGCATTGAGACATCACATCTCATGTTATAGGACGGGTTTCAGGAGTGGAATGGGAAGAAGTTGGATATCACATCTCATGCTATAGGAAGGGTCTCAGGTTTGGAAGGGGAAGGAGTTGGATATCCAATCTCATGTTATAGGACTGGTCTCGGGTTTGGTATTAGAAGCATTGAGATATCACATCGCATGCTATAGGAATGGTCTCAGGATTGGAATGGGAAGGAGTTGGATATTACATTCTTGCTATATGAAGGGTCTCATGTTTGGAATGGGAAGGAGTTGGATATCACATATGCTATAGGAAGGGTCTCAGGTTTGGACCGGGAAGGAGTTGGATATCACATCTCATGTTATAGGAAGGGTCTCAGGTTTGGTATAAGCATTGAGATATCACATCTCTGCTATCGGAAGTGTCTCAGGATTGGAATAGGAAGGAGTTGGATATCCCATCTCATGTTATAGGATGGGTCTCAGGTTTGTTATTAGAATCATTGAGATATCATATTGCATGCTGTAGGAAGGGTCTAAGGATTGGAATGGGAAGGACTTGGATATCACATCTCATGCTATAGGTAGGCTCTCAGGTTTGGAAAGGGAAGGAGTTGGATATCACATTTCATGTTAGAGGAAGGATCTCAGGTTTGGTATTAGAGGCATTGAGATATCACATCTCATGCTATAGGAAGGGTCTCGGATTTGGTATAAGCATTGAGATATCACATCTCATGCTATAGGAAGGGTCTCAGGATTGGAATGGGAAGGAGTTGTATATGACAAATCAGGCCATAGGAAGGGTCTCAGGTTTGGTATAAGCATTGAGATATCACATCTCTGCTATCGGAAGGGTCTCAGGATTGGAATGGGAAGGAGTTGGATATCCCATCTCATGTTATAGGAATGGTCTCAGGTTTGGTATTAGAAGCATTGAGATATCACATCTCATGCTATAGGAAGAGTCTCAGGATTGGAATGGGGAGGACTTGGATGTCACATCTCATGCTATAGTGAGGGTCTCAAGTTTGATATTAGAAGCATTGAGATAACAAATCTCAGGATATCGGAAGGGTCTCAGGATTGGAATGGGAAGGAATTGGATATCACATCTCATGATAAAGGAAGGGTCTAAGGTTTGGAAGGGGAAGGATTTGGATATCACATCTCATGTTATAGGACGGGTCTCAGGTTTTGTATTAGAAGCATTGAGATATCAAGACTCATGGTATAGGAAGGGTCTCAGAATTGGAATGGGAAGGAGTTGGATATCACATCTCAAGCTATAGGTAGGGTCTCAGGATTGGAATGGGAAGGAGTTTGATATCACATCTCATGCCATAGTATGGGTCTCAGGTTTGGTAGAAGCATTGGGATATCACATCTCATGCTATCGGAAGGGTATCAGTATTGGATTTGGAAGGAATTGGATATCCCATCTCATGCTATAGGAAGGGTCTCAGGTTGGAATGGGAAGGAGTTGGATATCACATTTCATGTTATAGGAAGGGTCTCAGGATTGGATGGGAAGGACTTGGATATCATATCTCATGCTATAGGAAGGCTCTCAGGTTTGGAAGGGGAAGGAGTTGGATATCACATTTCATGTTAGAGGAAGAATCTCAGGTTTGGTATTAGAGGGCTTGAGATATCACATCTCATGCTATAGGAAGGGTCTCAGGATTGGAATGGGAAGGAGTTGGATATCACATCTCAAGCTATAGGAAGGGTCTCAGGTTTGGTATAAGCATTGAGATATCACATCTCATGCTATAGGAAGGGTCTCAGGATTGGAATGGGAAGGAGTTGGATATCACATCTCATGTTATAGGAAAGATCTCAGGTTTGGTATTAGAAGCATTGAGACATCACATCTCATGTTATAGGACGGGTCTCAGGAGTGGAATGGGAAGAAGTTGGATATCACATCTCATGCTATAGGAAGGATCTCAGGTTTGGAAGGGGAAGGAGTTGGATATCCAATCTCATGTTATAGGACTGGTCTCGGGTTTGGTATTAGAAGCATTGAGATATCACATCGCATGCTATAGGAATGGTCTCAGGATTGGAATGGGAAGGAGTTGGATATTACATTCTTGCTATATGAAGGGTCTCATGTTTGGAATGGGAAGGAGTTGGATATCACATATGCTATAGGAAGGGTCTCAGGTTTGGACCGGGAAGGAGTTGGATATCACATCTCATGTTATAGGAAGGGTCTCAGGTTTGGTATAAGCATTGAGATATCACATCTCTGCTATCAGAAGTGTCTCAGGATTGGAATAGGAAGGAGTTGGATATCCCATCTCATGTTATAGGATGGGTCTCAGGTTTGTTATTAGAATCATTGAGATATCATATTGCATGCTGTAGGAAGGGTCTAAGGATTGGAATGGGAAGCACTTGGATATCACATCTCATGCTATAGGTAGGCTCTCAGGTTTGGAAAGGGAAGGAGTTGGATATCACATTTCATGTTAGAGGAAGGATCTCAGGTTTGGTATTAGAGGCATTGAGATATCACATCTCATGCTATAGGAAGGGTCTCAGGATTGGAATGGGAAGGAGTTGGATATCACATCTCATGCTATAGGCAGGGTCTCAGGTTTGGAAAGGGAAGGAGTTGGATATCACATTTCATGTTAGAGGTAGGATCTCAGGTTTGGTATTAGAGGCATTGAGATATCACATCTCATGCTATCAGATGTGATATCTCAATGCTTCTAATACCAAACCCGAGACCAGTCCTATAACATGAGATTGGATATCCAACTCCTTCCCCTTCCAAACCTGAGACCCTTCCTATAGCATGAGATGTGATATCCAACTTCTTCCCATTCCACTCCTGAAACCCGTCCTATAACATGAGATGTGATGTCTCAATGCTTCTAATACCAAACCTGAGATCTTTCCTATAACATGAGATGTGATATCCAACTCCTTCCCATTCCAATCCTGAGACCCTTCCTATAGCATGAGATGTGATATCTCAATGCTTATACCAAACCTGAGACCCTTCCTATAGCTTGAGATGTGATATCCAACTCCTTCCCATTCCAATCCTGAGACCCTTCCTATAGCATGAGAGGTGATATCTCAAGCCCTCTAATACCAAACCTGAGATTCTTCCTCTAACATGAAATGTGATATCCAACTCCTTCCCCTTCCAAACCTGAGAGCCTTCCTATAGCATGAGATATGATATCCAAGTCCTTCCCATCCAATCCTGAGACCCTTCCTATAACATGAAATGTGATATCCAACTCCTTCCCATTCCAACCTGAGACCCTTCCTATAGCATGAGATGGGATATCCAATTCCTTCCAAATCCAATACTGATACCCTTCCGATAGCATGAGATGTGATATCCCAATGCTTCTACCAAACCTGAGACCCATACTATGGCATGAGATGTGATATCAAACTCCTTCCCATTCCAATCCTGAGACCCTACCTATAGCTTGAGATGTGATATCCAACTCCTTCCCATTCCAATTCTGAGACCCTTCCTATACCATGAGTCTTGATATCTCAATGCTTCTAATACAAAACCTGAGACCCGTCCTATAACATGAGATGTGATATCTCAATGCTTATACCAAACCTGAGACCCTTCCTATAGCATGAGATGTGATATCCAACTTCTTCCCATTCCAATCCTGAGACCCTTCCTATAACATGAGATGTGATGTCTCAATGCTTCTAATACCAAACCTGAGACCCTTCCTATAACATGAGATGGGATATCCAACTCCTTCCCATTCCAATCCTGAGACCCTTCCGATAGCAGAGATGTGATATCTCAATGCTTTTACCAAACCTGAGACCCTTCCTATGGCCTGAGATGTCATATACAACTCCTTCCCATTCCAATCCTGAGACCCTTCCTATAGCATGAGATGTGATATCTCAATGCTTATACCAAATCTGAGACCCTTCCTATAGCATGAGATGTGATATCTCAATGCTTCTAATACCAAACCTGAGACCATTCCTATAACATGAGATGGGATATCCAACTCCTTCCCATTCCAATCCTGAGACCCTTCCGATAGCAGAGATGTGATATCTCAATGCTTATACCAAACCTGAGACCCTTCCTATGGCCTGATTTGTCATATACAACTCCTTCCCATTCCAATCCTGAGACCCTTCCTATAGCTTGAGATGTGATATCTCAATGCTTATACCAAATCCGAGACCCTTCCTATAGCATGAGATGTGATATCTCAATGCCTCTAATACCAAACCTGAGATCCTTCCTCTAACATGAAATGTGATATCCAACTCCTTCCCTTTCCAAACCTGAGAGCCTACCTATAGCATGAGATGTGATATCCAAGTCCTTCCCATTCCAATCCTTAGACCCTTCCTACAGCATGCAATATGATATCTCAATGATTCTAATAACAAACCTGAGACCCATCCTATAACATGAGATGGGATATCCAACTCCTTCCTATTCCAATCCTGAGACACTTCCGATAGCAGAGATGTGATATCTCAATGCTTATACCAAACCTGAGACCCTTCCTATAACATGAGATGTGATATCCAACTCCTTCCCGGTCCAAACCTGAGACCCTTCCTATAGCATATGTGATATCCAACTCCTTCCCATTCCAAACATGAGACCCTTCATATAGCAAGAATGTAATATCCAACTCCTTCCCATTCCAATCCTGAGACCATTCCTATAGCATGCGATGTGATATCTCAATGCTTCTAATACCAAACCCGAGACCAGTCCTATAACATGAGATTGGATATCCAACTCCTTCCCCTTCCAAACCTGAGACCCTTCCTATAGCATGAGATGTGATATCCAACTTCTTCCCATTCCACTCCTGAAACCCGTCCTATAACATGAGATGTGATGTCTCAATGCTTCTAATACCAAACCTGAGATCTTTCCTATAACATGAGATGTGATATCCAACTCCTTCCCATTCCAATCCTGAGACCCTTCCTATAGCATGAGATGTGATATCTCAATGCTTATACCAAACCTGAGACCCTTCCTATAGCTTGAGATGTGATATCCAACTCCTTCCCATTCCAATCCTGAGACCCTTCCTATAGCATGAGAGGTGATATCTCAAGCCCTCTAATACCAAACCTGAGATTCTTCCTCTAACATGAAATGTGATATCCAACTCCTTCCCCTTCCAAACCTGAGAGCCTTCCTATAGCATGAGATATGATATCCAAGTCCTTCCCATCCAATCCTGAGACCCTTCCTATAACATGAAATGTGATATCCAACTCCTTCCCATTCCAACCTGAGACCCTTCCTATAGCATGAGATGGGATATCCAATTCCTTCCAAATCCAATACTGATACCCTTCCGATAGCATGAGATGTGATATCCCAATGCTTCTACCAAACCTGAGACCCATACTATGGCATGAGATGTGATATCAAACTCCTTCCCATTCCAATCCTGAGACCCTACCTATAGCTTGAGATGTGATATCCAACTCCTTCCCATTCCAATTCTGAGACCCTTCCTATACCATGAGTCTTGATATCTCAATGCTTCTAATACAAAACCTGAGACCCGTCCTATAACATGAGATGTGATATCTCAATGCTTATACCAAACCTGAGACCCTTCCTATAGCATGAGATGTGATATCCAACTTCTTCCCATTCCAATCCTGAGACCCTTCCTATAACATGAGATGTGATGTCTCAATGCTTCTAATACCAAACCTGAGACCCTTCCTATAACATGAGATGGGATATCCAACTCCTTCCCATTCCAATCCTGAGACCCTTCCGATAGCAGAGATGTGATATCTCAATGCTTTTACCAAACCTGAGACCCTTCCTATGGCCTGAGATGTCATATACAACTCCTTCCCATTCCAATCCTGAGACCCTTCCTATAGCATGAGATGTGATATCTCAATGCTTATACCAAATCTGAGACCCTTCCTATAGCATGAGATGTGATATCCAACTCCTTCCCATTCCAATCCTGAGACCCTTCCTATAGCATGAGATGTGATGTCTCAATGCTTCTAATACCAAACCTGAGATCCTTCCTATAACATGAGATGTGATATCCAACTCCTTCCCATTCCAATCCTGAGACCCTTATGATAGCATGAGATGTGATATCTCAATGCCTCTAATACCAAACCTGAGATACTTCCGATAGCATGAGATGTGATATCTCAATGCTTCTAATACCAAACCTGAGATCCTTCCTATAACATGAGATGTGATTTCCAAATCCTTCCCCTTCCAAACCTGAGACCCTCCCTTTAGCATGAGATGTGATATCCAACTCCTTCCCATTCCAATCCTGAGACCCATCTGATAGCATGAGATGTGATATTTCAATGCCTCTAATACCAAACCTGAGATCCTACCTCTAACATGAAATGTGATATCCATCTCCTTCCCTTTCCAAACCTGGGACCCTGCCTATAGCATGAGATTTGATATCCAAGTCCTTTCCATTCCAATCCTGAGACCCTTCCTATAGCATGTGATGTGATATCTCAATGCTTATACCAAACCTGAGACCCTTCCTATGGCATGAGATGTCATATACAACTCCTTCCCATTCCAATCCTGAGACCCTTCCTATAGCATGAGATGTGATATCTCAATGCTTATACCAAATCCGAGACCCTTCCTATAGCATGAGATGTGATATCTCAATGCCTCTAATACCAAACCTGAGATCCTTCCTCTAACATGAAATGTGATATCCAACTCCTTCCCTTTCCAAACCTGAGAGCCTACCTATAGCATGAGATGTGATATCCAAGTCCTTCCCATTCCAATCCTTAGACCCTTCCTACAGCATGCAATATGATATCTCAATGATTCTAATAACAAACCTGAGACCCATCCTATAACATGAGATGGGATATCCAACTCCTTCCTATTCCAATCCTGAGACACTTCCGATAGCAGAGATGTGATATCTCAATGCTTATACCAAACCTGAGACCCTTCCTATAACATGAGATGTGATATCCAACTCCTTCCCGGTCCAAACCTGAGACCCTTCCTATAGCATATGTGATATCCAACTCCTTCCCATTCCAAACATGAGACCCTTCATATAGCAAGAATGTAATATCCAACTCCTTCCCATTCCAATCCTGAGACCATTCCTATAGCATGCGATGTGATATCTCAATGCTTCTAATACCAAACCCGAGACCAGTCCTATAACATGAGATTGGATATCCAACTCCTTCCCCTTCCAAACCTGAGACCCTTCCTATAGCATGAGATGTGATATCCAACTTCTTCCCATTCCACTCCTGAAACCCGTCCTATAACATGAGATGTGATGTCTCAATGCTTCTAATACCAAACCTGAGATCTTTCCTATAACATGAGATGTGATATCCAACTCCTTCCCATTCCAATCCTGAGACCCTTCCTATAGCATGAGATGTGATATCTCAATGCTTATACCAAACCTGAGACCCTTCCTATAGCTTGAGATGTGATATCCAACTCCTTCCCATTCCAATCCTGAGACCCTTCCTATAGCATGAGAGGTGATATCTCAAGCCCTCTAATACCAAACCTGAGATTCTTCCTCTAACATGAAATGTGATATCCAACTCCTTCCCCTTCCAAACCTGAGAGCCTTCCTATAGCATGAGATATGATATCCAAGTCCTTCCCATCCAATCCTGAGACCCTTCCTATAACATGAAATGTGATATCCAACTCCTTCCCATTCCAACCTGAGACCCTTCCTATAGCATGAGATGGGATATCCAATTCCTTCCAAATCCAATACTGATACCCTTCCGATAGCATGAGATGTGATATCCCAATGCTTCTACCAAACCTGAGACCCATACTATGGCATGAGATGTGATATCAAACTCCTTCCCATTCCAATCCTGAGACCCTACCTATAGCTTGAGATGTGATATCCAACTCCTTCCCATTCCAATTCTGAGACCCTTCCTATACCATGAGTCTTGATATCTCAATGCTTCTAATACAAAACCTGAGACCCGTCCTATAACATGAGATGTGATATCTCAATGCTTATACCAAACCTGAGACCCTTCCTATAGCATGAGATGTGATATCCAACTTCTTCCCATTCCAATCCTGAGACCCTTCCTATAACATGAGATGTGATGTCTCAATGCTTCTAATACCAAACCTGAGACCCTTCCTATAACATGAGATGGGATATCCAACTCCTTCCCATTCCAATCCTGAGACCCTTCCGATAGCAGAGATGTGATATCTCAATGCTTTTACCAAACCTGAGACCCTTCTTATGGCCTGAGATGTCATATACAACTCCTTCCCATTCCAATCCTGAGACCCTTCCTATAGCATGAGATGTGATATCTCAATGCTTATACCAAATCTGAGACCCTTCCTATAGCATGAGATGTGATATCCAACTCCTTCCCATTCCAATCCTGAGACCCTTCCTATAGCATGAGATGTGATGTCTCAATGCTTCTAATACCAAACCTGAGATCCTTCCTATAACATGAGATGTGATATCCAACTCCTTCCCATTCCAATCCTGAGACCCTTATGATAGCATGAGATGTGATATCTCAATGCCTCTAATACCAAACCTGAGATACTTCCGATAGCATGAGATGTGATATCTCAATGCTTCTAATACCAAACCTGAGATCCTTCCTATAACATGAGATGTGATTTCCAAATCCTTCCCCTTCCAAACCTGAGACCCTCCCTTTAGCATGAGATGTGATATCCAACTCCTTCCCATTCCAATCCTGAGACCCATCTGATAGCATGAGATGTGATATTTCAATGCCTCTAATACCAAACCTGAGATCCTACCTCTAACATGAAATGTGATATCCATCTCCTTCCCTTTCCAAACCTGGGACCCTGCCTATAGCATGAGATTTGATATCCAAGTCCTTTCCATTCCAATCCTGAGACCCTTCCTATAGCATGTGATGTGATATCTCAATGCTTATACCAAACCTGAGACCCTTCCTATGGCATGAGATGTCATATACAACTCCTTCCCATTCCAATCCTGAGACCCTTCCTATAGCATGAGATGTGATATCTCAATGCTTATACCAAACCTGAGACCCTTCCTATAACATGAGATGTGATGTCGCAATGCTTCTAATACCAAACCTGAGATCTTTCCTATAACATGAGATGTGATATCCAACTCCTTCCCATTCCAATCCTGAGACCCTTCCTATAGCATGAGATGTGATATCACAATGCTTATACCAAACCTGAGACCGTTCCTATAGCTTGAGATGTGATATCCAACTCCTTCCCATTCCAATCCTGAGACCCTTCCTATAGCATGAGATGTGATATCTCAAGGCCTCTAATACCAAACCTGAGATCGTTCCTCTAACATGAAATGTGATATCCAACTCCTTCCCCTTGCAAACCAGAGAGCCTTCCTATAACATGAGATGTGATATCCAACTCCTTCCCATTCCAATCCCGAGACCCTTATGATAGCATGAGATGTGATATCTCAATACCTCTAATACCAAACCTGAGATACTTACGATAGCATGAGATGTGATATCTCAATGCTTCTAATACCAAACCTGAGATCCTTCCTATAACATGAGATGTGATTTCCAAATCCTTCCCCTTCCAAACCTGAGACCCTCCCTTTAGCATGAGATGTGATATCCAACTCCTTCCCATTCCAATCCTGAGACCCTTATGATAGCATGAGATGTGACATCTCAATGCCTCTAATACCAAACCTGAGATACTTCCGATAGCATGAGATGTGATATCTCAATGCTTCTAATACCAAACCTGAGATCCTTCCTATAACATGAGATGTGATTTCCAAATCCTTCCCCTTCCAAACCTGAGACCCTCCCTTTAGCATGAGATGTGATATCCAACTCCTTCCCATTCCAATCCTGAGACCCATCTGATAGCATGAGATGTGATATTTCAATGCCTCTAATACCAAACCTGAGATCCTACCTCTAACATGAAATGTGATATCCATCTCCTTCCCTTTCCAAACCTGGGACCCTGCCTATAGCATGAGATTTGATATCCAAGTCCTTTCCATTCCAATCCTGAGACCCTTCCTATAGCATGTGATGTGATATCTCAATGCTTATACCAAACCTGAGACCCTTCCTATGGCATGAGATGTCATATACAACTCCTTCCCATTCCAATCCTGAGACCCTTCCTATAGCATGAGATGTGATATCTCAATGCTTATACCAAACCTGAGACCCTTCCTATAGCATGAGATGTGATATCCAACTTCTTCCCATTCCAATCCTGAGACCCTTCCTATAACATGAGATGTGATGTCGCAATGCTTCTAATACCAAACCTGAGATCTTTCCTATAACATGAGATGTGATATCCAACTCCTTCCCATTCCAATCCTGAGACCCTTCCTATAGCATGAGATGTGATATCACAATGCTTATACCAAACCTGAGACCGTTCCTATAGCTTGAGATGTGATATCCAACTCCTTCCCATTCCAATCCTGAGACCCTTCCTATAGCATGAGATGTGATATCTCAAGGCCTCTAATACCAAACCTGAGATCGTTCCTCTAACATGAAATGTGATATCCAACTCCTTCCCCTTGCAAACCAGAGAGCCTTCCTATAACATGAGATGTGATATCCAACTCCTTCCCATTCCAATCCCGAGACCCTTATGATAGCATGAGATGTGATATCTCAATACCTCTAATACCAAACCTGAGATACTTACGATAGCATGAGATGTGATATCTCAATGCATCTAATACCAAACCTGAGATCCTTCCTATGACATGAGATGTGATTTCCAAATCCTTCCCCTTCCAAACCTGAGACCCTCCCTTTAGCATGAGATGTGATATCCAACTCCTTCCCATTCCAATCCTGAGACCCTTCTGATAGCATGAGATGTGATATTTCAATGCCTCTAATACCAAACCTGAGATCCTACCCCGAACATGAAATGTGATATCCATCTCCTTCCCTTTCCAAACCTGAGACCCTGCCTATAGCATGAGATGTGATATCCAAGTCCTTTCCATTCCAATCCTGAGACCCTTCCTATAGCATGTGATGTGATATCTCAATGCTTATACCAAACCTGAGACCCTTCCTATGGCATGAGATGTCATATACAACTCCTTCCCATTCCAAACCTGAGACCCTTTCTATAGCATGAGATGTGATATCTCAATGCTTATACCAAACCTGAGACCCTTCTTATAGCATGAGATGTGATATCCAACTTCTTCCCATTCCAATCCTGAGACCCTTCCTATAACATGAGATGTGATGTCGCAATGCTTCTAATACCAAACCTGAGATCTTTCCTATAACATGAGATGTGATATCCAACTCCTTCCCATTCCAAACCTGAGACCCTTCCTATAGCATGAGATGTGATATCCAACTTCTTCCCATTCCAATCCTGAGACCCTTCCTATAACATGAGATGTGATGTCTCAATGCTTCTAATATCAAACCTGAGATCTTTCCTATAACATGAGATGTGATATCCAACTCCTTCCCATTCCAATCCTGAGACCCTTCCTATAGCATGAGATGTGATATCTCAAGGCCTCTAATACCAAACCTGAGATCCTTCCTCTAACATGAAATGTGATATCCAACTCTTTCCCCTTCCAAACCTGAGAGCCTTCCTATAGCATGAGATATGATATCCAAATCCTTCCCATTCCAATCCTGAGACCCTTCCTATAACATGAAATGTGATATCCTACTCCTTCCCATTCCATCCTGGGACCCTTCCTATATCATGAGATGGGATATCTCAATGCTTCTAATACCAAACCTGAGACCCTTCCTATAACATGAGATGGGAATATCCAACTCCTTCCCATTCCAATCCTGAGACCCTTCCGATAGCAGAGATGTGATATCTCAATGCTTATACCAAACCTGAGATCCTTCCTATAATATGAGATGTGATATCCAACTCCTTCCCATTCCAATCCTGAGACACTTCCTATAGCATGAGATGTGATATCTCAATGCTTATACCAAATCTGAGACCCTTCCTATAGCATGAGATGTGATATCCAACTCCTTCCCATTCCAATCCTGAGACCCTTCCTATAGCATGAGATGTGATATCTCAAGGCCTCTAATACCAAACCTGAGATCCTTCCTCTAACATGAAATGTGATATCCAACTCTTTCCCCTTCCAAACCTGAGAGCCTTCCTATAGCATGAGATATGATAGCCAAGTCCTTCCAATTCCAATCCTGAGACCCTTCCTATAACATGAAATGTGATATCCAACTCCTTCCTATTCCAACCTGAGACCCTTCCTATAGCATGAGATGGGATATCTCAATGCTTCTAATACCAAACCTGAGACTCTTCCTATAACATGAGATGGGATATCCAACTCATTCCCATTCCAATCCTGAGACCCTTCCGATAGCAGAGATGTGATATCTCAATGCTTATACCAAACCTGAGACCCTTCCTATGGCCTGAGATGTCATATACAACTCCTTCCCATTCCAATCCTGAGACCCTTCCTATAGCATGAGATGTGATATCTCAATGCTTATACCAAATCTGAGACCCTTCCTATAGCATGAGATGTGATATCCAACTCCTTCCCATTCCAATCCTGAGACCCTTCCTATAGCATGAGATGTGATGTCTCAATGCTTCTAATACCAAACCTGAGATCCTTCCTATAACATGAGATGTGATATCCAACTCCTTCCCATTCCAATCCTGAGACCCTTATGATAGCATGAGATGTGATATCTCAATGCCTCTAATACCAAACCTGAGATACTTCCGATAGCATGAGATGTGATATCTCAATGCTTCTAATACCAAACCTGAGATCCTTCCTATAACATGAGATGTGATTTCCAAATCCTCCCCCTTCCAAACCTGAGACCCTCCCTTTAGCATGAGATGTGATATCCAACTCCTTCCCATTCCAATCCTGAGACCCTTCTGATAGCATGAGATGTGATATCTCAATGCCTCTAATTCCAAACCTGAGATCCTACCTCTAACATGAAATGTGATATCCATCTCCTTCCCTTTCCAAACCTGAGACCCTGCCTATAGCATGAGATGTGATATCCAAGTCCTTCCCATTCCAATCCTGAGACCCTTCCTATAGCATGTGATGTGATATCTCAATGCTTATACCAAACCTGAGACCCTTCCTATGGCATGAGATGTCATATACAACTCCTTCCCATTCCAATCCTGAGACCCTTCCTATAGCATGAGATGTGATATCTCAACGCTTATACCAAACCTGAGACCCTTCCTATAGCATGAGATGTGATATCCAACTTCTTCCCATTCCAATCCTGAGACCCTTCCTATAACATGAGATGTGATGTCTCAATGCTTCTAATACCAAACCTGAGATCTTTCCTATAACATGAGATGTGATATCCAACTCCTTCCCATTCCAATCCTGAGACCCTTCCTATAGCATGAGATGTGATATCTCAAGGCCTCTAATACCAAACCTGAGATCCTTCCTCTAACATGAAATGTGATATCCAACTCTTTCCCCTTCCAAACCTGAGAGCCTTCCTATAGCATGAGATATGATATCCAAATCCTTCCCATTCCAATCCTGAGACCCTTCCTATAACATGAAATGTGATATCCTACTCCTTCCCATTCCATCCTGGGACCCTTCCTATATCATGAGATGGGATATCTCAATGCTTCTAATACCAAACCTGAGACCCTTCCTATAACATGAGATGGGAATATCCAACTCCTTCCCATTCCAATCCTGAGACCCTTCCGATAGCAGAGATGTGATATCTCAATGCTTATACCAAACCTGAGATCCTTCCTATAACATGAGATGTGATATCCAACTCCTTCCCATTCCAATCCTGAGACACTTCCTATAGCATGAGATGTGATATCTCACTGCTTATACCAAACCTGAGACCCTTCCTATAGAATGAGATGTGATATCCAACTCCTTCCCATTCCAATCCTGAGACCATTCCTATAGCATGAGATGTGATATCTCAATGCTTCTAATATCAAACTTGAGACCCTCCCTATAGCATGAGATGTGATACCCAAGTCCTTCCCATTCCAATCCTGAGACACTTCCTATAGCATGAGATGTGATATCTCAATGCTTCTAATACCAAACCTGAGACTCTTCCTATAACATGAGATGGGATATCCAACTCCTTCCCATTCCAATCCTGAGACCCTTCCAATAGCAGAGATGTGATATCTCGATGCTTATACCAAATCTGAGACCCTTCCTATAGCATGAGATGTGATATCCAACTCCTTCCCATTCCAATCCTAAGGCCCTTCCTATAGCATGAGATGTGATGTCTCAATGCTTCTAATACCAAACCTGAGATCCTTCCTATAACATGAGATGTGATATCCAACTCCTTCCCATTCCAATCCTGAGACCCTTCCTATAGCATGAGATGTGATGTCTCAATGCTTCTAATACCAAACCTGAGAACCTTCATACAGCATGCGATGTGATATCTCAATGCTTCTAATACCAAACCTGAGACCAGTCCTATAACATGAGATTGGATATCCAACTCCTTCCCCTTCCAAACCTGAGACCCTTCCTATAGCATGAGATGTGATATCCAACTTCTTCCCATTCCAATCCTGAGACCCTTCCTATAACATGAGATGTGATGTCTCAATGCTTCTAATACCAAACCTGAGATCTTTCCTATAACATGAGATGTAATATCCAACTCCTTCCCATTCCAATCCTGAGACCCTTCCTATAGCATGAGATGTGCTATCTCAATGCTTATACCAAACCTGAGACCCTTCCTAAAGCTTGAGATGTGATATCCAACTCCTTCCCATTCCAAACCTGAGACCCTTCCTATAGCATAATATGTGATATCTCAATGCCTCTAATACCAAACCTGAGATCCTTCCTCTAACATGAAATGTGATATCGAACTCCTTCCCTTTCCAAACCTGAGAGCCTACCTATAGCATGAGATGTGATATCCAAGTCCTTCCCATTCCAATCCTTAGACCCTTCCTACAGCATGCAATATGATATCTCAATGATTCTAATAACAAACCCGAGACCCGTCCTATAACATGAGATGTGATATCCAACTCCTTCCCGTTTCAAACCTGAGACCCTTCCTATAACATGAGATGTGATATCCAACTCCTTCCCGTTTCAAACCTGAGACCCTTCCTATAGCATATGTGATATCCAACTCCTTCCCATTCCAAACATGAGACCCTTCCTATAGCAAGAATGTAATATCCAACTCCTTCCCATTCCAATCCTGAGACCATTCCTATAGCATGAGATGTGATATCTCAATGCTTCTAATACCAAACCTGAGATCCTTCCTATGACATGAGATGTGATATCCAATTCCTCCCCATTCCAAACCTGAGAACCTTCCTACAGCATGCGATGTGATATCTCAATGCTTCTAATACCAAACCTGAGACCAGTCCTATAACATGAGATTGGATATCCAACTCCTTCCCCTTCCAAACCTGAGACCCTTCCTATAGCATGAGATGTGATATCCAACTTCTTCCCATTCCAATCCTGAGACCCTTCCTATAACATGAGATGTGATGTTTCAATGCTTCTAATACCAAACCTGAGATCTTTCCTATAACATGAGATGTGATATCCAACTCCTTCCCATTCCAATCCTGAGACCCTTCCTATAGCATGAGATGTGCTATCTCAATGCTTATACCAAACCTGAGACCCTTCCTAAAGCTTGAGATGTGATATCCAACTCCTTCCCATTCCAATCCTGAGACCCTTCCTATAACATGAAATGTGATATCCAACTCCTTCCCATTCCAACCTGAGACCCTTCCCATAGCATGAGATGGGATATCCAACTCCTTCCAAATCCAATACTGATACCCTTCCAATAGCATGAGATGTGATATCCCAATGCTTCTACCAAACCTGAGAACCATACTATGGCATGAGATGTGATATCAAACTCCTTCCCATTCCAATCCTGAGACTCTTCCTATAGCTTGAGATGTGATATCCGAAATCCTTCCCATTCCAATTCTGAGACCCTTCCTATACCATGAGACTTGATATCTCAATGCTTCTAATACCAAACCTGAGACCCGTCCTATAACATGAGATGTGATATCAAACTCCTTCCCATTCCAATCCTGAGACTCTTCCTATAGCTTGAGATGTGATATCCGAAATCCTTCCCATTCCAATTCTGAGACCCTTCCTATACCATGAGACTTGATATCTCAATGCTTCTAATACCAAACCTGAGACCCTTCCTTTATCATGAGATGTGATATCCAACTCCTTCCCATTCCAATCCTGAGACCCTTCCGATATCATGAGATTTGTTATCTCAATGCTTCTAATATCAAAATTGAGACCCGCCTATAACATGAGATGTGATATCCAAATCTTTCCCCTTCCAAACCTTAGACCCTTCCTTTATCATGAGATGGGATATCCAACTCCTTCCCATTCCAATCCTGAGACCCTTCCGATAGCAGAGATGTGATATCTCAATGCTTATACCAATCCTGAGACCCTTCCTATGGCCTGAGATGTCATATACAACTCCTTCCCAATCCAATCCTGAGACCCTTCCTATAGCATGAGATGTGATATCTCAATGCTTATACCAAATCTGAGACCCTTCCTATAGCATGAGATGTGATATCCAACTCCTTCCCATTCCAATCCTGAGACCCTTCCTATAGCATGAGATGTGATGTCTCAATGCTTCTAATACCAAACCTGAGATCCTTCCTATAACATGAGATGTGATATCCAACTCCTTCCCATTCCAATCCTGAGACCCTTCCTATAGCATGAGATGTGATGTCTCAATGCTTCTAATACCAAACCTGAGAACCTTCCTACAGCATGCGATGTGATATCTCAATGCTTCTAATACCAAACCTGAGACCAGTCCTATAACATGAGATTGGATATCCAACTCCTTCCCCTTCCAAACCTGAGACCCTTCCTATAGCATGAGATGTGATATCCAACTTCTTCCCATTCCAATCCTGAGACCCTTCCTATAACATGAAATGTGATGTCTCAATGCTTCTAATACCAAACCTGAGATCTTTTCTATAACATGAGATGTAATATCCAACTCCTTCCCATTCCAATCCTGAGACCCTTCCTATAGCATGAGATGTGCTATCTCAATGCTTATACCAAACCTGAGACCCTTCCTAAAGCTTGAGATGTGATATCCAACTCCTTCCCATTCCAATCCTGAGACCCTTCCTATAGCATGAGATGTGATATCTCAATGCTTCTAATATCAAACTTGAGACCCTTCCTATAGCATGAGATGTGATATCCAACTCCTTCCCATTCCAATCCTGAGACCCTTCCCATAGCATGAGATGTGATGTCTCAATGCTTCTAATACCAAACCTGAGATCCTTCCTATAACATGAGATGTGATATCCAACTCCTTCCCATTCTAATCCCGAGACCCTTCCTATAGCATGAGATGTGATATCTCGATGCTTATACCAAACCTGAGACCCTTCCTATAGCATGAGATGTGATATCCAACTCCTTCCCATTCCAATCCTGAGACCCTTCCTATAGCATGAGATGTGATATCTCAATGCCTCTAATACCAAACCTGAGATCCTTCCTCTAACATGAAATGTGATATCCAACTCCTTCCCTTTCCAAACCTGAGAGCCTACCTATAGCATGAGATGTGATATCCAAGTCCTTCCCATTCCAATCCTTAGACCCTTCCTACAGCATGCAATATGATATCTCAATGATTCTAATAACAAACCTGAGACCCATCCTATAACATGAGATGGGATATCCAACTCCTTCCTATTCCAATCCTGAGACACTTCCGATAGCAGAGATGTGATATCTCAATGCTTATACCAAACCTGAGACCCTTCCTATAACATGAGATGTGATATCCAACTCCTTCCCGGTCCAAACCTGAGACCCTTCCTATAGCATATGTGATATCCAACTCCTTCCCATTCCAAACATGAGACCCTTCATATAGCAAGAATGTAATATCCAACTCCTTCCCATTCCAATCCTGAGACCATTCCTATAGCATGCGATGTGATATCTCAATGCTTCTAATACCAAACCCGAGACCAGTCCTATAACATGAGATTGGATATCCAACTCCTTCCCCTTCCAAACCTGAGACCCTTCCTATAGCATGAGATGTGATATCCAACTTCTTCCCATTCCACTCCTGAGACCCGTCCTATAACATGAGATGTGATGTCTCAATGCTTCTAATACCAAACCTGAGATCTTTCCTATAACATGAGATGTGATATCCAACTCCTTCCCATTCCAATCCTGAGACCCTTCCTATAGCATGAGATGTGATATCTCAATGCTTATACCAAACCTGAGACCCTTCCTATAGCTTGAGATGTGATATCCAACTCCTTCCCATTCCAATCCTGAGACCCTTCCTATAGCATGAGATGTGATATCTCAAGCCCTCTAATACCAAACCTGAGATTCTTCCTCTAACATGAAATGTGATATCCAACTCCTTCCCCTTCCAAACCTGAGAGCCTTCCTATAGCATGAGATATGATATCCAAGTCCTTCCCATCCAATCCTGAGACCCTTCCTATAACATGAAATGTGATATCCAACTCCTTCCCATTCCAACCTGAGACCCTTCCTATAGCATGAGATGGGATATCCAATTCCTTCCAAATCCAATACTGATACCCTTCCGATAGCATGAGATGTGATATCCCAATGCTTCTACCAAACCTGAGACCCATACTATGGCATGAGATGTGATATCAAACTCCTTCCCATTCCAATCCTGAGACCCTACCTATAGCTTGAGATGTGATATCCAACTCCTTCCCATTCCAATTCTGAGACCCTTCCTATACCATGAGTCTTGATATCTCAATGCTTCTAATACAAAACCTGAGACCCGTCCTATAACATGAGATGTGATATCCAAATCCTTCCCCTTCCAAACCTTAGACCCTTCCTTTATCATGAGATGTGATATCCAATTCCTTCCCATTCCAATCCTGAGACCCTTCCGATATCCTGAGATTTGTTATCTCAATGCTTCTAATATCAAACTTGAGACCCTCACTATAGCATGAGATGTGACATCCAAGTCCTCCCCATTCCAATCCTGAGACTCTTCCTATAGCATGAGATGTGATATCTCAATGCTTCTAATACCAAACCTGAGACCATTCCTATAACATGAGATGGGATATCCAACTCCTTCCCATTCCAATCCTGAGACCCTTCCGATAGCAGAGATGTGATATCTCAATGCTTATACCAAACCTGAGACCCTTCCTATGGCCTGATTTGTCATATACAACTCCTTCCCATTCCAATCCTGAGACCCTTCCTATAGCATGAGATGTGATATCTCAATGCTTATACCAAATCCGAGACCCTTCCTATAGCATGAGATGTGATATCTCAATGCCTCTAATACCAAACCTGAGATCCTTCCTCTAACATGAAATGTGATATCCAACTCCTTCCCTTTCCAAACCTGAGAGCCTACCTATAGCATGAGATGTGATATCCAAGTCCTTCCCATTCCAATCCTTAGACCCTTCCTACAGCATGCAATATGATATCTCAATGATTCTAATAACAAACCTGAGACCCATCCTATAACATGAGATGGGATATCCAACTCCTTCCTATTCCAATCCTGAGACACTTCCGATAGCAGAGATGTGATATCTCAATGCTTATACCAAACCTGAGACCCTTCCTATAACATGAGATGTGATATCCAACTCCTTCCCGGTCCAAACCTGAGACCCTTCCTATAGCATATGTGATATCCAACTCCTTCCCATTCCAAACATGAGACCCTTCATATAGCAAGAATGTAATATCCAACTCCTTCCCATTCCAATCCTGAGACCATTCCTATAGCATGCGATGTGATATCTCAATGCTTCTAATACCAAACCCGAGACCAGTCCTATAACATGAGATTGGATATCCAACTCCTTCCCCTTCCAAACCTGAGACCCTTCCTATAGCATGAGATGTGATATCCAACTTCTTCCCATTCCACTCCTGAGACCCATCCTATAACATGAGATGTGATGTCTCAATGCTTCTAATACCAAACCTGAGATCTTTCCTATAACATGAGATGTGATATCCAACTCCTTCCCATTCCAATCCTGAGACCCTTCCTATAGCATGAGATGTGATATCTCAATGCTTATACCAAACCTGAGACCCTTCCTATAGCTTGAGATGTGATATCCAACTCCTTCCCATTCCAATCCTGAGACCCTTCCTATAGCATGAGATGTGATATCTCAAGCCCTCTAATACCAAACCTGAGATTCTTCCTCTAACATGAAATGTGATATCCAACTCCTTCCCCTTCCAAACCTGAGAGCCTTCCTATAGCATGAGATATGATATCCAAGTCCTTCCCATCCAATCCTGAGACCCTTCCTATAACATGAAATGTGATATCCAACTCCTTCCCATTCCAACCTGAGACCCTTCCTATAGCATGAGATGGGATATCCAATTCCTTCCAAATCCAATACTGATACCCTTCCGATAGCATGAGATGTGATATCCCAATGCTTCTACCAAACCTGAGACCCATACTATGGCATGAGATGTGATATCAAACTCCTTCCCATTCCAATCCTGAGACCCTACCTATAGCTTGAGATGTGATATCCAACTCCTTCCCATTCCAATTCTGAGACCCTTCCTATACCATGAGTCTTGATATCTCAATGCTTCTAATACAAAACCTGAGACCCGTCCTATAACATGAGATGTGATATCCAAATCCTTCCCCTTCCAAACCTTAGACCCTTCCTTTATCATGAGATGTGATATCCAATTCCTTCCCATTCCAATCCTGAGACCCTTCCGATATCCTGAGATTTGTTATCTCAATGCTTCTAATATCAAACTTGAGACCCTCACTATAGCATGAGATGTGACATCCAAGTCCTCCCCATTCCAATCCTGAGACTCTTCCTATAGCATGAGATGTGATATCTCAATGCTTCTAATACCAAACCTGAGACCATTCCTATAACATGAGATGGGATATCCAACTCCTTCCCATTCCAATCCTGAGACCCTTCCGATAGCAGAGATGTGATATCTCAATGCTTATACCAAACCTGAGACCCTTCCTATGGCCTGATTTGTCATATACAACTCCTTCCCATTCCAATCCTGAGACCCTTCCTATAGCATGAGATGTGATATCTCAATGCTTATACCAAATCCGAGACCCTTCCTATAGCATGAGATGTGATATCCAACTCCTTCCCATTCCAATCCTGAGACCCTTCCTATAGCATGAGATGTGATGTCTCAATGCTTCTAATACCAAACCTGAGATCCTTCTGATAGCATGAGATGTGATATCTCAATGCTTCTAGTACCAAACCTGAGATCCTTCCTATAACATGAGATGTGATTTCCAAATCCTTCCACTTCCAAACCTGAGACACTCCCTTTAGCATGAGATGTGATATCCAACTCCTTCCCATTCCAATCCTGAGACCCTTCTGATAGCATGAGATGTGATATTTGAATGCCTCTAATACCAAACCTGAGATCCTACCTCTAACATGAAATGTGATATCCATCTCCTTCCCTTTCCAAACCTGAGACCCTGCCTATAGCATGAGATGTGATATCAAAAGTCCTTCCCATTCCAATCCTGAGACCCTTCCTATAGCATGTGATGTGATATCTCAATGCTTATACCAAACCTGAGACCCTTCCTATGGCATGAGATGTCATATACAACTCCTTCCCATTCCAATCCTGAGACCCTTCCTATAGCATGAGATGTGATATCTCAATGCTTATACCAAACCTGAGACCCTTCCTATAGCATGAGATGTGATATCCAACTTCTTCCCATTCCAATCCTGAGACCCTTCCTATAACATGAGATGTGATGTCTCAATGCTTCTAATACCAAACCTGAGACCCTTCCTATAACATGAGATGGGATATCCAACTCCTTCCCATTCCAATCCTGAGACCCTTCCGATAGCAGAGATGTGATATCTCAATGCTTATACCAAACCTGAGACCCTTCCTATGGCCTGAGATGTCATATACAACTCCTTCCCATTCCAATCCTGAGACCGTTCCTATAGCATGAGATGTGATATCTCAATGCTTATACCAAATCTGAGACCCTTCCTATAGCATGAGATGTGATATCCAACTCCTTCCCATTCCAATCCTGAGACCCTTCCTATAGCATGAGATGTGATGTCTCAATGCTTCTAATACCAAACCTGAGATCCTTCCTATAACATGAGATGTGATATCCAACTCCTTCCCATTCCAATCCTGAGACCCTTAAGATAGCATGAGATGTGATATCTCAATGCCTCCAATACCAAACCTGAGATACTTCCGATAGCATGAGATGTGATATCTCAATGCTTCTAATACCAAACCTGAGATCCTTCCTATAACATGAGATGTGATTTCCAAATCCTTCCCCTTCCAAACCTGAGACCCTCCCTTTAGCATGAGATGTGATATCCAACTCCTTCCCATTCCAATCCTGAGACCCTTCTGATAGCATGAGATGTGATATTTCAATGCCTCTAATACCAAACCTGAGATCCTACCTCTAACATGAAATGTGATATCCATCTCCTTCCCTTTCCAAACCTGAGACCCTGTCTATAGCATGAGATGTGATATCCAAGTCCTTCCCATTACAATCCTGAGACCCTTCCTATAGCATGTGATGTGATATCTCAATGCTTATACCAAACCTGAGACCCTTCCTATGGCATGAGATGTCATATACAACACCTTCCCATTCCAATCCTGAGACCCTTCCTATAGCATGAGATGTGATATCTCAATGCTTATACCAAACCTGAGACCCTTCCTATAGCATGAGATGTGATATCCAACTTCTTCCCATTCCAATCCTGAGACCCTTCCTATAACATGAGATGTGATGTCTCAATGCTTCTAATACCAAACCTGAGATCTTTCCTATAACATGAGATGTGATATCCAACTCCTTCCCATTCCAATCCTGAGACCCTTCCTATAGCATGAGATGTGATATCTCAAGGCCTCTAATACCAAACCTGAGATCGTTCCTCTAACATGAAATGTGATATCCAACTCCTTCCCCGTCCAAACCTGAGAGCCTTCCTATAGCATGAGATATGATAGCCAAGTCCTTCCAATTCCAATCCTGAGACCCTTCCTATAACATGAAATGTGATATCCAACTCCTTCCCATTCCAACCTGAGACCCTTCCTATAGCATGAGATGGGATATCTCAATGCTTCTAATACCAAACCTGAGACTCTTCCTATAACATGAGATGGGATATCCAACTCCTTCCCATTCCAATCCTGAGACCCTTCCGATAGCAGAGATGTGATATCTCAATGCTTATACCAAACCTGAGACCCTTCCTATGGCCTGAGATGTGATATCCAACTGCTTCCCATTCGAATCTTGAGACCCTTCCTATAGCATGAGATGTGATATCTCAATGCTTATACCAAATCTGAGACCCTTCCTATAGCATGAGATGTGATATCCAACTCCTTCCCATTCCAATCCTGAGACCCTTCCTATAGCATGAGATGTGATGTCTCAATGCTTCTAATACCAAACCTGAGATCCTTCCTATAACATGAGATGTGATATCCAACTCCTTCCGATTCCAATCCTGAGACCCTTATGATAGCATGAGATGTGATATCTCAATGCTTCTAATACCAAACCTGAGATCCTTCCTATAACATGAGATGTGATTTCCAAATCCTTCCCCTTCCAAACCTGAGACCCTCCCTTTAGCATGAGATGTGATATCCAACTCCTTCCCATTCCAATCCTGAGACCCTTCTGATAGCATGAGATGTGATATCTCAATGCCTCTAATTCCAAACCTGAGATCCTACCTCTAACATGAAATGTGATATCCATCTCCTTCCCTTTCCAAACCTGAGACCCTGTCTATAGCATGAGATGTCATATACAACTCCTTCCCATTCCAATCCTGAGACCCTTCCTATAGCACGAGATGTGATATCTCAATGCTTATACCAAACCTGAGACCCTTCCTATAGCATGAGATGTGATATCCAACTCCTTCCCATTCCAATCCTGAGACCCTTCCTTTAGCATGAGATGTGATATCCAACTCCTTCCCATTCCAATCCTGAGACCCTTCCTATAGCCTGAGATGTGATGTCTCAATGCCTCTAATACCAAACCTGAGATCCTTCCTCTAACATGAAATGTGATATCCAACTCCTTCCCTTTCCAAACCTGAGAGCCTATCTATAGCATGAGATGTGATATCCAAGTCCTTCCCATTCCAATCCTGAGACACTTCCGATAGCAGAGATGTGATATCTCAATGCTTATACCAAACCTGAGACCCTTCCTATAGCTTGAGATGTGATATCCAACTCCTTCCCATTCCAATCCTGAGACCCTTCCTATAGCATGAGATGTGATATCTCAAGGCCTCTAATACCAAACCTGAGACCCTTCCTATAGCTTGAGATGTGATATCCAACTCCTTCCCCTTCCAAACCTGAGAGCCTTCCTATAGCATGAGATATGATATCCAAGTCCTTCCCATCCAATCCTGAGACCCTTCCTATAACATGAAATGTGATATCCAACTCCTTCCCATTCCAACCTGAGACCCTTCCTATAGCATGAGATGGGATATCCAATTCCTTCCAAATCCAATACTGATACCCTTCCGATAGCATGAGATGTGATATCCCAATGCTTCTACCAAACCTGAGACCCATACTATGGCATGAGATGTGATATCAAACTCCTTCCCATTCCAATCCTGAGACCCTACCTATAGCTTGAGATGTGATATCCAACTCCTTCCCATTCCAATTCTGAGACCCTTCCTATACCATGAGTCTTGATATCTCAATGCTTCTAATACAAAACCTGAGACCCGTCCTATAACATGAGATGTGATATCCAAATCCTTCCCCTTCCAAACCTTAGACCCTTCCTTTATCATGAGATGTGATATCCAATTCCTTCCCATTCCAATCCTGAGACCCTTCCTATATCATGAGATTTGTTATCTCAATGCTTCTAATATCAAACTTGAGACCCTCCCTATAGCATGAGATGTGACATCCAAGTCCTCCCAATTCCAATCCTGAGACTCTTCCTATAGCATGAGATGTGATATCTCAATGCTTCTAATACCAAACCTGAGACCCTTCCTATAACATGAGATGGGATATCCAACTCCTTCCCATTCCAATCCTGAGACTCTTCCGATAGCAGAGATGTGATATCTCAATGCTTATACCAAACCTGAGACCCTTCCTATGGCCTGATTTGTCATATACAACTCCTTCCCATTCCAATCCTGAGACCCTTCCTATAGCATGAGATGTGATATCTCAATGCTTATACCAAATCCGAGACCCTTCCTATAGCATGAGATGTGATATCCAACTCCTTCCCATTCCAATCCTGAGACCCTTCCTATAGCATGAGATGTGATGTCTCAATGCTTCTAATACCAAACCTGAGATCCTTCTGATAGCATGAGATGTGATATCTCAATGCTTCTAGTACCAAACCTGAGATCCTTCCTATAACATGAGATGTGATTTCCAAATCCTTCCACTTCCAAACCTGAGACACTCCCTTTAGCATGAGATGTGATATCCAACTCCTTCCCATTCCAATCCTGAGACCCTTCTGATAGCAAGAGATGTGATATGTCAATGCCTCTAATACCAAACCTGAGATCCTACCTCTAACATGAAATGTGATATCCATCTCCTTCCCTTTCCAAACCTGAGACCCTGCCTATAGCATGAGATGTGATATCAAAAGTCCTTCCCATTCCAATCCTGAGACCCTTCCTATAGCATGTGATGTGATATCTCAATGCTTATACCAAACCTGAGACCCTTCCTATGGCATGAGATGTCATATACAACTCCTTCCCATTCCAATCCTGAGACCCTTCCTATAGCATGAGATGTGATATCTCAATGCTTATACCAAACCTGAGACCCTTCCTATAGCATGAGATGTGATATCCAACTTCTTCCCATTCCAATCCTGAGACCCTTCCTATAACATGAGATGTGATGTATCAATGCTTCTAATACCAAACCTGAGACCCTTCCTATAACATGAGATGGGATATCCAACTCCTTCCCATTCCAATCCTGAGACCCTTCCGATAGCAGAGATGTGATATCTCAATGCTTATACCAAACCTGAGACCCTTCCTATGGCCTGAGATGTCATATACAACTCCTTCCCATTCCAATCCTGAGACCGTTCCTATAGCATGAGATGTGATATCTCAATGCTTATACCAAATCTGAGACCCTTCCTATAGCATGAGATGTGATATCCAACTCCTTCCCATTCCAATCCTGAGACCCTTCCTATAGCATGAGATGTGATGTCTCAATGCTTCTAATACCAAACCTGAGATCCTTCCTATAACATGAGATGTGATATCCAACTCCTTCCCATTCCAATCCTGAGACCCTTAAGATAGCATGAGATGTGATATCTCAATGCCTCTAATACCAAACCTGAGATACTTCCGATAGCATGAGATGTGATATCTCAATGCTTCTAATACCAAACCTGAGATCCTTCCTATAACATGAGATGTGATTTCCAAATCCTTCCCCTTCCAAACCTGAGACCCTCCCTTTAGCATGAGATGTGATATCCAACTCCTTCCCATTCCAATCCTGAGACCCTTCTGATAGCATGAGATGTGATATTTCAATGCCTCTAATACCAAACCTGAGATCCTACCTCTAACATGAAATGTGATATCCATCTCCTTCCCTTTCCAAACCTGAGACCCTGCCTATAGCATGAGATGTGATATCCAAGTCCTTCCCATTACAATCCTGAGACCCTTCCTATAGCATGTGATGTGATATCTCAATGCTTATACCAAACCTGAGACCCTTCCTATGGCATGAGATGTCATATACAACTCCTTCCCATTCCAATCCTGAGACCCTTCCTATAGCATGAGATGTGATATCTCAATGCTTATACCAAACCTGAGACCCTTCCTATAGCATGAGATGTGATATCCAACTTCTTCCCATTCCAATCCTGAGACCCTTCCTATAACATGAGATGTGATGTCTCAATGCTTCTAATACCAAACCTGAGATCTTTCCTATAACATGAGATGTGATATCCAACTCCTTCCCATTCCAATCCTGAGACCCTTCCTATAGCATGAGATGTGATATCTCAAGGCCTCTAATACCAAACCTGAGATCGTTCCTCTAACATGAAATGTGATATCCAACTCCTTCCCCTTCCAAACCTGAGAGCCTTCCTATAGCATGAGATATGATAGCCAAGTCCTTCCAATTCCAATCCTGAGACCCTTCCTATAACATGAAATGTGATATCCAACTCCTTCCCATTCCAACCTGAGACCCTTCCTATAGCATGAGATGGGATATCTCAATGCTTCTAATACCAAACCTGAGACTCTTCCTATAACATGAGATGGGATATCCAACTCCTTCCCATTCCAATCCTGAGACCCTTCCGATAGCAGAGATGTGATATCTCAATGCTTATACCAAACCTGAGACCCTTCCTATGGCCTGAGATGTGATATCCAACTGCTTCCCATTCCAATCCTGAGACCCTTCCTATAGCATGAGATGTGATGTCTCAATGCTTCTAATACCAAACCTGAGATCCTTCCTATAACATGAGATGTGATATCCAACTCCTTCCGATTCCAATCCTGAGACCCTTATGATAGCATGAGATGTGATATCTCAATGCTTCTAATACCAAACCTGAGATCCTTCCTATAACATGAGATGTGATTTCCAAATCCTTCCCCTTCCAAACCTGAGACCCTCCCTTTAGCATGAGATGTGATATCCAACTCCTTCCCATTCCAATCCTGAGACCCTTCTGATAGCATGAGATTTTATATCTCAATGCCTCTAATTCCAAACCTGAGATCCTACCTCTAACATGAAATGTGATATCCATCTCCTTCCCTTTCCAAAAATGAGACCCTGTCTATAGCATGAGATGTCATATACAACTCCTTCCCATTCCAATCCTGAGACCCTTCCTATAGCACGAGATGTGATATCTCAATGCTTATACCAAACCTGAGACCCTTCCTATAGCATGAGATGTGATATCCAACTCCTTCCCATTCCAATCCTGAGACCCTTCCTTTAGCATGAGATGTGATATCCAACTCCTTCCCATTCCAATCCTGAGACCTTTCCTATAGCCTGAGATGTGATGTCTCAATGCCTCTAATACCAAACCTGAGATCCTTCCTCTAACATGAAATGTGATATCCAACTCCTTCCCTTTCCAAACCTGAGAGCCTATCTATAGCATGAGATGTGATATCCAAGTCCTTCCCATTCCAATCCTGAGACACTTCCGATAGCAGAGATGTGATATCTCAATGCTTATACCAAACCTGAGACCCTTCCTATAACATGAGATGTGATATCCAACTCCTTCCCGTTCCAAACCTGAGACCCTTCCTTTAGCATGAGATGTGATATCCAGCTCCTTCCCATTCCAATCCTGAGACACTTCCGATAGCATGAGATGTGGTATCTCAATGCTTCTAATATCAAAACTGAGACCCTCCCTATAGCATGATATGTGATATCTAAGTCCTTCCCATTCCAATCCTGAGACCCTTCCTATAGCATGAGATGTGATATCTCAATACTTCTAATACCAAACCTGAGATCCTTTCCGATAACATGAGATGTGATATCCAAATCCTTCCCCTTCCAAACCTGAGACCCTCCCTTTAGCATGAGATGTGATATCCAACTCCTTCCCATTCCAATCCTGAGACCCTTCTGATAGCATGAGATGTGATATCTCAATGCTTCTATACCAAACCTGAGATCCTTCCGATAGCATGAGATGTGATATCTCAATGCTTCTAATACCAAACCTGAGATCCTTCCTATAACATGAGATGTGATATCCAAATCCTTCCCCTTCCAAACCTGAGACCCTCCCTTTAGCATGAGATGTGATATCCAACTCCTTCCCATTCCAATCCTGAGACCCTTCCGATATCATGAGATTTGTTATCTCAATGCTTCTAATATCAAACTTGAGACCCTCCCTAGAGCATGAGATGTGACATCCAAGTCCTCCCCATTCCAATCCTGAGACTCTTCCTATAGCATGAGATGTGATATCTCAATGCTTCTAATACCAAACCTGAGACCCTTCCTATAACATGAGATGGGATATCCAACTCCTTCCCATTCCAATCCTGAGACCCTTCCGATAGCAGAGATGTGATATCTCAATGCTTATACCAAACCTGAGACCCTTCCTATGGCCTGATTTGTCATATACAACTCCTTCCCATTCCAATCCTGAGACCCTTCCTATAGCATGAGATGTGATATCTCAATGCTTATACCAAACCTGAGACCCTTCCTATGGCATGAGATGTCATATACAACACCTTCCCATTCCAATCCTGAGACCCTTCCTATAGCATGAGATGTGATATCTCAATGCTTATACCAAACCTGAGACCCTTCCTATAGCATGAGATGTGATATCCAACTTCTTCCCATTCCAATCCTGAGACCCTTCCTATAACATGAGATGTGATGTCTCAATGCTTCTAATACCAAACCTGAGATCTTTCCTATAACATGAGATGTGATATCCAACTCCTTCCCATTCCAATCCTGAGACCCTTCCTATAGCATGAGATGTGATATCTCAAGGCCTCTAATACCAAACCTGAGATCGTTCCTCTAACATGAAATGTGATATCCAACTCCTTCCCCGTCCAAACCTGAGAGCCTTCCTATAGCATGAGATATGATAGCCAAGTCCTTCCAATTCCAATCCTGAGACCCTTCCTATAACATGAAATGTGATATCCAACTCCTTCCCATTCCAACCTGAGACCCTTCCTATAGCATGAGATGGGATATCTCAATGCTTCTAATACCAAACCTGAGACTCTTCCTATAACATGAGATGGGATATCCAACTCCTTCCCATTCCAATCCTGAGACCCTTCCGATAGCAGAGATGTGATATCTCAATGCTTATACCAAACCTGAGACCCTTCCTATGGCCTGAGATGTGATATCCAACTGCTTCCCATTCGAATCTTGAGACCCTTCCTATAGCATGAGATGTGATATCTCAATGCTTATACCAAATCTGAGACCCTTCCTATAGCATGAGATGTGATATCCAACTCCTTCCCATTCCAATCCTGAGACCCTTCCTATAGCATGAGATGTGATGTCTCAATGCTTCTAATACCAAACCTGAGATCCTTCCTATAACATGAGATGTGATATCCAACTCCTTCCGATTCCAATCCTGAGACCCTTATGATAGCATGAGATGTGATATCTCAATGCTTCTAATACCAAACCTGAGATCCTTCCTATAACATGAGATGTGATTTCCAAATCCTTCCCCTTCCAAACCTGAGACCCTCCCTTTAGCATGAGATGTGATATCCAACTCCTTCCCATTCCAATCCTGAGACCCTTCTGATAGCATGAGATGTGATATCTCAATGCCTCTAATTCCAAACCTGAGATCCTACCTCTAACATGAAATGTGATATCCATCTCCTTCCCTTTCCAAACCTGAGACCCTGTCTATAGCATGAGATGTCATATACAACTCCTTCCCATTCCAATCCTGAGACCCTTCCTATAGCACGAGATGTGATATCTCAATGCTTATACCAAACCTGAGACCCTTCCTATAGCATGAGATGTGATATCCAACTCCTTCCCATTCCAATCCTGAGACCCTTCCTTTAGCATGAGATGTGATATCCAACTCCTTCCCATTCCAATCCTGAGACCCTTCCTATAGCCTGAGATGTGATGTCTCAATGCCTCTAATACCAAACCTGAGATCCTTCCTCTAACATGAAATGTGATATCCAACTCCTTCCCTTTCCAAACCTGAGAGCCTATCTATAGCATGAGATGTGATATCCAAGTCCTTCCCATTCCAATCCTGAGACACTTCCGATAGCAGAGATGTGATATCTCAATGCTTATACCAAACCTGAGACCCTTCCTATAGCTTGAGATGTGATATCCAACTCCTTCCCATTCCAATCCTGAGACCCTTCCTATAGCATGAGATGTGATATCTCAAGGCCTCTAATACCAAACCTGAGACCCTTCCTATAGCTTGAGATGTGATATCCAACTCCTTCCCCTTCCAAACCTGAGAGCCTTCCTATAGCATGAGATATGATATCCAAGTCCTTCCCATCCAATCCTGAGACCCTTCCTATAACATGAAATGTGATATCCAACTCCTTCCCATTCCAACCTGAGACCCTTCCTATAGCATGAGATGGGATATCCAATTCCTTCCAAATCCAATACTGATACCCTTCCGATAGCATGAGATGTGATATCCCAATGCTTCTACCAAACCTGAGACCCATACTATGGCATGAGATGTGATATCAAACTCCTTCCCATTCCAATCCTGAGACCCTACCTATAGCTTGAGATGTGATATCCAACTCCTTCCCATTCCAATTCTGAGACCCTTCCTATACCATGAGTCTTGATATCTCAATGCTTCTAATACAAAACCTGAGACCCGTCCTATAACATGAGATGTGATATCCAAATCCTTCCCCTTCCAAACCTTAGACCCTTCCTTTATCATGAGATGTGATATCCAATTCCTTCCCATTCCAATCCTGAGACCCTTCCTATATCATGAGATTTGTTATCTCAATGCTTCTAATATCAAACTTGAGACCCTCCCTATAGCATGAGATGTGACATCCAAGTCCTCCCAATTCCAATCCTGAGACTCTTCCTATAGCATGAGATGTGATATCTCAATGCTTCTAATACCAAACCTGAGACCCTTCCTATAACATGAGATGGGATATCCAACTCCTTCCCATTCCAATCCTGAGACTCTTCCGATAGCAGAGATGTGATATCTCAATGCTTATACCAAACCTGAGACCCTTCCTATGGCCTGATTTGTCATATACAACTCCTTCCCATTCCAATCCTGAGACCCTTCCTATAGCATGAGATGTGATATCTCAATGCTTATACCAAATCCGAGACCCTTCCTATAGCATGAGATGTGATATCCAACTCCTTCCCATTCCAATCCTGAGACCCTTCCTATAGCATGAGATGTGATGTCTCAATGCTTCTAATACCAAACCTGAGATCCTTCTGATAGCATGAGATGTGATATCTCAATGCTTCTAGTACCAAACCTGAGATCCTTCCTATAACATGAGATGTGATTTCCAAATCCTTCCACTTCCAAACCTGAGACACTCCCTTTAGCATGAGATGTGATATCCAACTCCTTCCCATTCCAATCCTGAGACCCTTCTGATAGCAAGAGATGTGATATGTCAATGCCTCTAATACCAAACCTGAGATCCTACCTCTAACATGAAATGTGATATCCATCTCCTTCCCTTTCCAAACCTGAGACCCTGCCTATAGCATGAGATGTGATATCAAAAGTCCTTCCCATTCCAATCCTGAGACCCTTCCTATAGCATGTGATGTGATATCTCAATGCTTATACCAAACCTGAGACCCTTCCTATGGCATGAGATGTCATATACAACTCCTTCCCATTCCAATCCTGAGACCCTTCCTATAGCATGAGATGTGATATCTCAATGCTTATACCAAACCTGAGACCCTTCCTATAGCATGAGATGTGATATCCAACTTCTTCCCATTCCAATCCTGAGACCCTTCCTATAACATGAGATGTGATGTATCAATGCTTCTAATACCAAACCTGAGACCCTTCCTATAACATGAGATGGGATATCCAACTCCTTCCCATTCCAATCCTGAGACCCTTCCGATAGCAGAGATGTGATATCTCAATGCTTATACCAAACCTGAGACCCTTCCTATGGCCTGAGATGTCATATACAACTCCTTCCCATTCCAATCCTGAGACCGTTCCTATAGCATGAGATGTGATATCTCAATGCTTATACCAAATCTGAGACCCTTCCTATAGCATGAGATGTGATATCCAACTCCTTCCCATTCCAATCCTGAGACCCTTCCTATAGCATGAGATGTGATGTCTCAATGCTTCTAATACCAAACCTGAGATCCTTCCTATAACATGAGATGTGATATCCAACTCCTTCCCATTCCAATCCTGAGACCCTTAAGATAGCATGAGATGTGATATCTCAATGCCTCTAATACCAAACCTGAGATACTTCCGATAGCATGAGATGTGATATCTCAATGCTTCTAATACCAAACCTGAGATCCTTCCTATAACATGAGATGTGATTTCCAAATCCTTCCCCTTCCAAACCTGAGACCCTCCCTTTAGCATGAGATGTGATATCCAACTCCTTCCCATTCCAATCCTGAGACCCTTCTGATAGCATGAGATGTGATATTTCAATGCCTCTAATACCAAACCTGAGATCCTACCTCTAACATGAAATGTGATATCCATCTCCTTCCCTTTCCAAACCTGAGACCCTGCCTATAGCATGAGATGTGATATCCAAGTCCTTCCCATTACAATCCTGAGACCCTTCCTATAGCATGTGATGTGATATCTCAATGCTTATACCAAACCTGAGACCCTTCCTATGGCATGAGATGTCATATACAACTCCTTCCCATTCCAATCCTGAGACCCTTCCTATAGCATGAGATGTGATATCTCAATGCTTATACCAAACCTGAGACCCTTCCTATAGCATGAGATGTGATATCCAACTTCTTCCCATTCCAATCCTGAGACCCTTCCTATAACATGAGATGTGATGTCTCAATGCTTCTAATACCAAACCTGAGATCTTTCCTATAACATGAGATGTGATATCCAACTCCTTCCCATTCCAATCCTGAGACCCTTCCTATAGCATGAGATGTGATATCTCAAGGCCTCTAATACCAAACCTGAGATCGTTCCTCTAACATGAAATGTGATATCCAACTCCTTCCCCTTCCAAACCTGAGAGCCTTCCTATAGCATGAGATATGATAGCCAAGTCCTTCCAATTCCAATCCTGAGACCCTTCCTATAACATGAAATGTGATATCCAACTCCTTCCCATTCCAACCTGAGACCCTTCCTATAGCATGAGATGGGATATCTCAATGCTTCTAATACCAAACCTGAGACTCTTCCTATAACATGAGATGGGATATCCAACTCCTTCCCATTCCAATCCTGAGACCCTTCCGATAGCAGAGATGTGATATCTCAATGCTTATACCAAACCTGAGACCCTTCCTATGGCCTGAGATGTGATATCCAACTGCTTCCCATTCCAATCCTGAGACCCTTCCTATAGCATGAGATGTGATGTCTCAATGCTTCTAATACCAAACCTGAGATCCTTCCTATAACATGAGATGTGATATCCAACTCCTTCCGATTCCAATCCTGAGACCCTTATGATAGCATGAGATGTGATATCTCAATGCTTCTAATACCAAACCTGAGATCCTTCCTATAACATGAGATGTGATTTCCAAATCCTTCCCCTTCCAAACCTGAGACCCTCCCTTTAGCATGAGATGTGATATCCAACTCCTTCCCATTCCAATCCTGAGACCCTTCTGATAGCATGAGATTTTATATCTCAATGCCTCTAATTCCAAACCTGAGATCCTACCTCTAACATGAAATGTGATATCCATCTCCTTCCCTTTCCAAAAATGAGACCCTGTCTATAGCATGAGATGTCATATACAACTCCTTCCCATTCCAATCCTGAGACCCTTCCTATAGCACGAGATGTGATATCTCAATGCTTATACCAAACCTGAGACCCTTCCTATAGCATGAGATGTGATATCCAACTCCTTCCCATTCCAATCCTGAGACCCTTCCTTTAGCATGAGATGTGATATCCAACTCCTTCCCATTCCAATCCTGAGACCTTTCCTATAGCCTGAGATGTGATGTCTCAATGCCTCTAATACCAAACCTGAGATCCTTCCTCTAACATGAAATGTGATATCCAACTCCTTCCCTTTCCAAACCTGAGAGCCTATCTATAGCATGAGATGTGATATCCAAGTCCTTCCCATTCCAATCCTGAGACACTTCCGATAGCAGAGATGTGATATCTCAATGCTTATACCAAACCTGAGACCCTTCCTATAACATGAGATGTGATATCCAACTCCTTCCCGTTCCAAACCTGAGACCCTTCCTTTAGCATGAGATGTGATATCCAGCTCCTTCCCATTCCAATCCTGAGACACTTCCGATAGCATGAGATGTGGTATCTCAATGCTTCTAATATCAAAACTGAGACCCTCCCTATAGCATGATATGTGATATCTAAGTCCTTCCCATTCCAATCCTGAGACCCTTCCTATAGCATGAGATGTGATATCTCAATACTTCTAATACCAAACCTGAGATCCTTTCCGATAACATGAGATGTGATATCCAAATCCTTCCCCTTCCAAACCTGAGACCCTCCCTTTAGCATGAGATGTGATATCCAACTCCTTCCCATTCCAATCCTGAGACCCTTCTGATAGCATGAGATGTGATATCTCAATGCTTCTATACCAAACCTGAGATCCTTCCGATAGCATGAGATGTGATATCTCAATGCTTCTAATACCAAACCTGAGATCCTTCCTATAACATGAGATGTGATATCCAAATCCTTCCCCTTCCAAACCTGAGACCCTCCCTTTAGCATGAGATGTGATATCCAACTCCTTCCCATTCCAATCCTGAGACCCTTCCGATATCATGAGATTTGTTATCTCAATGCTTCTAATATCAAACTTGAGACCCTCCCTAGAGCATGAGATGTGACATCCAAGTCCTCCCCATTCCAATCCTGAGACTCTTCCTATAGCATGAGATGTGATATCTCAATGCTTCTAATACCAAACCTGAGACCCTTCCTATAACATGAGATGGGATATCCAACTCCTTCCCATTCCAATCCTGAGACCCTTCCGATAGCAGAGATGTGATATCTCAATGCTTATACCAAACCTGAGACCCTTCCTATGGCCTGATTTGTCATATACAACTCCTTCCCATTCCAATCCTGAGACCCTTCCTATAGCATGAGATGTGATATCTCAATGCTTATACCAAATCCGAGACCCTTCCTATAGCATGAGATGTGATATCCAACTCCTTCCCATTCCAATCCTGAGACCCTTCCTATAGCATGAGATGTGATGTCTCAATGCTTCTAATACCAAACCTGAGATCCTTCTGATAGCATGAGATGTGATATCTCAATGCTTCTAGTACCAAACCTGAGATCCTTCCTATAACATGAGATGTGATTTCCAAATCCTTCCACTTCCAAACCTGAGACACTCCCTTTAGCATGAGATGTGATATCCAACTCCTTCCCATTCCAATCCTGAGACCCTTCTGATAGCATGAGATGTGATATTTCAATGCCTCTAATACCAAACCTGAGATCCTACCTCTAACATGAAATGTGATATCCATCTCCTTCCCTTTCCAAACCTGAGACCCTGCCTATAGCATGAGATGTGATATCAAAAGTCCTTCCCATTCCAATCCTGAGACCCTTCCTATAGCATGTGATGTGATATCTCAATGCTTATACCAAACCTGAGACCCTTCCTATGGCATGAGATGTCATATACAACTCCTTCCCATTCCAATCCTGAGACCCTTCCTATAGCATGAGATGTGATATCTCAATGCTTATACCAAACCTGAGACCCTTCCTATAGCATGAAATGTGATATCCAACTTCTTCCCATTCCAATCCTGAGACCCTTCCTATAACATGAGATGTGATGTCTCAATGCTTCTAATACCAAACCTGAGACCCTTCCTATAACATGAGATGGGATATCCAACTCCTTCCCATTCCAATCCTGAGACCCTTCCGATAGCATGAGATGTGATATCTCAATGCTTATACCAAACCTGAGACCCTTCCTATGGCCTGAGATGTCATATACAACTCCTTCCCATTCCAATCCTGAGACCGTTCCTATAGCATGAGATGTGATATCTCAATGCTTATACCAAATCTGAGACCCTTCCTATAGCATGAGATGTGATATCCAACTCCTTCCCATTCCAATCCTGAGACCCTTCCTATAGCATGAGATGTGATGTCTCAATGCTTCTAATACCAAACCTGAGATCCTTCCTATAACATGAGATGTGATATCCAACTCCTTCCCATTCCAATCCTGAGACCCTTATGATAGCATGAGATGTGATATCTCAATGCCTCTAATACCAAACCTGAGATACTTCCGATAGCATGAGATGTGATATCTCAATGCTTCTAATACCAAACCTGAGATCCTTCCTATAACATGAGATGTGATTTCCAAATCCTTCCCCTTCCAAACCTGAGACCCTCCCTTTAGCATGAGATGTGATATCCAACTCCTTCCCATTCCAATCCTGAGACCCTTCTGATAGCATGAGATGTGATATTTCAATGCCTCTAATACCAAACCTGAGATCCTACCTCTAACATGAAATGTGATATCCATCTCCTTCCCTTTCCAAACCTGAGACCCTGCCTATAGCATGAGATGTGATATCCAAGTCCTTCCCATTACAATCCTGAGACCCTTCCTATAGCATGTGATGTGATATCTCAATGCTTATACCAAACCTGAGACCCTTCCTATGGCATGAGATGTCATATACAACTCCTTCCCATTCCAATCCTGAGACCCTTCCTATAGCATGAGATGTGATATCTCAATGCTTATACCAAACCTGAGACCCTTCCTATAGCATGAGATGTGATATCCAACTTCTTCCCATTCCAATCCTGAGACCCTTCCTATAACATGAGATGTGATGTCTCAATGCTTCTAATACCAAACCTGAGATCTTTCCTATAACATGAGATGTGATATCCAACTCCTTCCCTTTCCAATCCTGAGACCCTTCCTATAGCATGAGATGTGATATCTCAAGGCCTCTAATACCAAACCTGAGATCGTTCCTCTAACATGAAATGTGATATCCAACTCCTTCCCCTTCCAAACCTGAGAGCATTCCTATAGCATGAGCTATGATAGCCAAGTCCTTCCAATTCCAATCCTGAGACCCTTCCTATAACATGAAATGTGATATCCAACTCCTTCCCATTCCAACCTGAGACCCTTCCTATAGCATGAGATGGGATATCTCAATGCTTCTAATACCAAACCTGAGACTCTTCCTATAACATGAGATGGGATATCCAACTCCTTCCCATTCCAATCCTGAGACCCTTCCGATAGCAGAGATGTGATATCTCAATGCTTATACCAAACCTGAGACCCTTCCTATGGCCTGAGATGTGATATCCAACTGCTTCCCATTCCAATCCTGAGACCCTTCCTATAGCATGAGATGTGATATCTCAATGCTTATACCAAATCTGAGACCCTTCCTATAGCATGAGATGTGATATCCAACTCCTTCCCATTCTAATCCTGAGACCCTTCCTATAGCATGAGATGTGATGTCTCAATGCTTCTAATACCAAACCTGAGATCCTTCCTATAACATGAGATGTGATATCCAACTCCTTCCGATTCCAATCCTGAGACCCTTATGATAGCATGAGATGTGATATCTCAATGATTCTAATACCAAACCTGAGATCCTTCCTATAACATGAGATGTGATTTCCAAATCCTTCCCCTTCCAAACCTGAGACCCTCCCTTTAGCATGAGATGTGATATCCAACTCCTTCCCATTCCAATCCTGAGACCCTTCTGATAGCATGAGATGTGATATCTCAATGCCTCTAATTCCAAACCTGAGATCCTACCTCTAACATGAAATGTGATATCCATCTCCTTCCCTTTCCAAACCTGAGACCCTGTCTATAGCATGAGATGTCATATACAACTCCTTCCCATTCCAATCCTGAGACCCTTCCTATAGCACGAGATGTGATATCTCAATGCTTATACCAAACCTGAGACCCTTCCTATAGCATGAGATGTGATATCCAACTCCTTCCCATTCCAATCCTGAGACCCTTCCTTTAGCATGAGATGTGATATCCAACTCCTTCCCATTCCAATCCTGAGACCCTTCCTATAGCCTGAGATGTGATATCTCAATGCCTCTAATACCAAACCTGAGATCCTTCCTCTAACATGAAATGTGATATCCAACTCCTTCCCTTTCCAAACCTGAGAGCCTATCTATAGCATGAGATGTGATATCCAATTCCTTCCCATTCCAATCCTGAGACACTTCCGATAGCAGAGATGTGATATCTCAATGCTTATACCAAACCTGAGACCCTTCCTATAACATGAGATGTGATATCCAACTCCTTCCCGTTCCAAACCTGAGACCCTTCCTTTAGCATGAGATGTGATATCCAGCTCCTTCCCATTCCAATCCTGAGACACTTCCGATAGCATGAGATGTGATATCTCAATGCTTCTAATATCAAAACTGAGACCCTCCCTATAGCATGATATGTGATATCTAAGTCCTTCCCATTCCAAACCTGAGACCCTTCCTATAGCATGAGATGTGATATCTCAATGCTTATACCAAACCTGAGACCCTTCTTATAGCATGAGATGTGATATCCAACTTCTTCCCATTCCAATCCTGAGACCCTTCCTATAACATGAGATGTGATGTCGCAATGCTTCTAATACCAAACCTGAGATCTTTCCTATAACATGAGATGTGATATCCAACTCCTTCCCATTCCAATCCTGAGACCCTTCCTATAGCATGAGATGTGATATCACAATGCTTATACCAAACCTGAGACCGTCCCTTTAGCTTGAGATGTGATATCCAACTCCTTCCCATTCCAATCCTGAGACCCTTCCTATAGCATGAGATGTGATATCTCAAGGCCTCTAATACCAAACCTGAGATCGTTCCTCTAACATGAAATGTGATATCCAACTCCTTCCCCTTCCAAACCTGAGAGCCTTCCTATAGCATGAGATATGATAGCCAAGTCCTTCCAATTCCAATCCTGAGACCCTTCCTATAACATGAAATGTGATATCCAACTCCTTCCCATTCCAACCTGAGACCCTTCCTATAGCATGAGATGGGATATCTCAATGCTTCTAATACCAAACCTGAGACTCTTCCTATAACATGAGATGGGATATCCAACTCATTCCCATTCCAATCCTGAGACCCTTCCGATAGCAGAGATGTGATATCTCAATGCTTATACCAAACCTGAGACCCTTCCTATGGCCTGAGATGTCATATACAACTCCTTCCCATTCCAATCCTGAGACCCTTCCTATAGCATGAGATGTGATATCTCAATGCTTATACCAAATCTGAGACCCTTCCTATAGCATGAGATGTGATATCCAACTCCTTCCCATTCCAATCCTGAGACCCTTCCTATAGCATGAGATGTGATGTCTCAATGCTTCTAATACCAAACCTGAGATCCTTCCTATAACATGAGATGTGATATCCAACTCCTTCCCATTCCAATCCTGAGACCCTTATGATAGCATGAGATGTGATATCTCAATGCCTCTAATACCAAACCTGAGATACTTCCGATAGCATGAGATTTGATATCTCAATGCTTCTAATACCAAACCTGAGATCCTTCCTATAACATGAGATGTGATTTCAAAATCCTCCCCCTTCCAAACCTGAGACCCTCCCTTTAGCATGAGATGTGATATCCAACTCCTTCCCATTCCAATCCTGAGACCCTTCTGATAGCATGAGATGTGATATCTCAATGCCTCTAATTCCAAACCTGAGATCCTACCTCTAACATGAAATGTGATATCCATCTCCTTCCCTTTCCAAACCTGAGACCCTGCCTATAGCATGAGATGTGATATCCAAGTCCTTCCCATTCCAATCCTGAGACCCTTCCTATAGCATGTGATGTGATATCTCAATGCTTATACCAAACCTGAGACCCTTCCTATGGCATGAGATGTCATATCCAACTCCTTCCCATTCCAATCCTGAGACCCTTCCTATAGCATGAGATGTGATATCTCAAGGCCTCTAATACCAAACCTGAGATCCTTCCTCTAACATGAAATGTGATATCCAACTCCTTCCCCTTCCAAACCTGAGAGCCTTCCTATAGCATGAGATATGATATCCAAGTCCTTCCCATTCCAATCCTGAGACCCTTCCTATAACATGAAATGTGATATCCAACTCCTTCCCATTCCAACCTGAGACCCTTCCTATAGCATGAGATGGGATATCCAACTCCTTCCAAATCCAATACTGATACCCTTACAATAGCATGAGATGTGATATCCCAATGCTTCTACCAAACCTGAGACCCATACTATGGCATGAGATGTGATATCAAACTCCTTCCCATTCCAATCCTGAGACTCTTCCTATAGCTTGAGATGTGATATCCAACTCCTTCACATTCCAATTCTGAGACCCTTCCTATGCCATGAGACTTGATATCTCAATGCTTCTAATACCAAACCTGAGACCCGTCCTATAAGATGAGATGTGATATCCAAATCTTTCCCCTTCCAAACCTTAGACCCTTCCTTTATCATGAGATGTGATATCCAACTCCTTCCCATTCCAATCCTGAGACCCTTCCGATATCATGAGATTTGTTATCTCAATGCTTCTAATATCAAACTTGAGACCCTCCCTATAGCATGAGATGTGACATCCAAGTCCTCCCCATTCCAATCCTGAGACCCTTCCTATAGCATGAGATGTGATATCTCAATGCTTCTAATACCAAACCTGAGACCCTTCCTATAACATGAGATGGGATATCCAACTCCTTCCCATTCCAATCCTGAGACCCTTCCGATAGCAGAGATGTGATATCTCAATGCTTATACCAATCCTGAGACCCTTCCTATGGCCTGAGATGTCATATACAACTCCTTCCCAATCCAATCCTGAGACCCTTCCTATAGCATGAGATGTGATATCTCAATGCTTATACCAAATGTGAGACCCTTCCTATAGCATGAGATGTGATATCCAACTCCTTCCCATTCCAATCCTGAGACCCTTCCTATAGCATGAGATGTGATGTCTCAATGCTTCTAATACCAAACCTGAGATCCTTCCTATAACATGAGATGTGATATCCAACTCCTTCCCATTCCAATCCTGAGACCCTTCCTATAGCATGAGATGTGATGTCTCAATGCTTCTAATACCAAACCTGAGAACCTTCCTACAGCATGCGATGTGATATCTCAATGCTTCTAATACCAAACCTGAGACCAGTCCTATAACATGAGATTGGATATCCAACTCCTTCCCCTTCCAAACCTGAGACCCTTCCTATAGCATGAGATGTGATATCCAACTTCTTCCCATTCCAATCCTGAGACCCTTCCTATAACATGAGATGTGATGTCTCAATGCTTCTAATACCAAACCTGAGATCTTTCCTATAACATGAGATGTGATATCCAACTCCTTCCCATTCCAATCCTGAGACCCTTCCTATAGCATGAGATGTGCTATCTCAATGCTTATACCAAACCTGAGACCCTTCCTAAAGCTTGAGATGTGATATCCAACTCCTTCCCATTCCAATCCTGAGACCCTTCCTATAGCATGAGATGTGATATCTCAAGGCCTCTAATACCAAACCTGAGATCCTTCCTCTAACATGAAATGTGATATCCAACTCCTTCCCCTTCCAAACCTGAGAGCCTTCCTATAGCATGAGATATGATATCCAAGTCCTTCCCATTCCAATCCTGAGACCCTTCCTATAACATGAAATGTGATATCCAACTCCTTCCCATTCCAACCTGAGACCCTTCCTATAGCATGAGATGGGATATCCAACTCCTTCCAAATCCAATACTGATACCCTTCCAATAGCATGAGATGTGATATCCCAATGCTTCTACCAAACCTGAGACCCATACTATGGCATGAGATGTGATATCAAACTCATTCCCATTCCAATCCTGAGACTCTTCCTATAGCTTGAGATGTGATATCGAACTCCTTCCCATTCCAATTCTGAGACCCTTCCTATGCCATGAGACTTGATATCTCAATGCTTCTAATACCAAACCTGAGACCCGTCCTATAACATGAGATGTGATATCCAAATCTTTCCCCTTCCAAACCTTAGACCCTTCCTTTATCATGAGATGTGATATCCAACTCCTTCCCATTCCAATCCTGAGACCCTTCCGATATCATGAGATTTGTTATCTCAATGCTTCTAATATCAAACTTGAGACCCTCCCTATAGCATGAGATGTGACATCCAAGTCCTCCCCATTCCAATCCTGAGACCCTTCCTATAGCATGAGATGTGATATCTCAATGCTTCTAATACCAAACCTGAGACCCTTCCTATAACATGAGATGGGATATCCAACTCCTTCCCATTCCAATCCTGAGACCCTTCCGATAGCAGAGATGTGATATCTCAATGCTTATACCAATCCTGAGACCCTTCCTATGGCCTGAGATGTCATATACAACTCCTTCCCAATCCAATCCTGAGACCCTTCCTATAGCATGAGATGTGATATCTCAATGCTTATACCAAATGTGAGACCCTTCCTATAGCATGAGATGTGATATCCAACTCCTTCCCATTCCAATCCTGAGACCCTTCCTATAGCATGAGATGTGATGTCTCAATGCTTCTAATACCAAACCTGAGATCCTTCCTATAACATGAGATGTGATATCCAACTCCTTCCCATTCCAATCCTGAGACCCTTCCTATAGCATGAGATGTGATGTCTCAATGCTTCTAATACCAAACCTGAGAACCTTCCTACAGCATGCGATGTGATATCTCAATGCTTCTAATACCAAACCTGAGACCAGTCCTATAACATGAGATTGGATATCCAACTCCTTCCCCTTCCAAACCTGAGACCCTTCCTATAGCATGAGATGTGATATCCAACTTCTTCCCATTCCAATCCTGAGACCCTTCCTATAACATGAGATGTGATGTCTCAATGCTTCTAATACCAAACCTGAGATCTTTCCTATAACATGAGATGTGATATCCAACTCCTTCCCATTCCAATCCTGAGACCCTTTCTATAGAATGAGATGTGCTATCTCAAGGCCTCTAATACCAAACCTGAGATCCTTCCTCTAACATGAAATGTGATATCCAACTCCTTCCCCTTCCAAACCTGAGAGCCTTCCTATAGCAATGAGATATGATATCCAAGTCCTTCCCATTCCAATCCTGAGACCCTTCCTATAACATGAAATGTGATATCCAACTCCTTCCCATTCCAACCTGAGACCCTTCCTATAGCATGAGATGGGATATCCAACTCCTTCCAAATCCAATACTGATACCCTTCCAATAGCATGAGATGTGATATCCCAATGCTTCTACCAAACCTGAGACCCATACTATGGCATGAGATGTGATATCAAACTCATTCCCATTCCAATCCTGAGACTCTTCCTATAGCTTGAGATGTGATATCCAACTCCTTCCCATTCCAATTCTGAGACCCTTCCTATGCCATGAGACTTGATATCTCAATGCTTCTAATACCAAACCTGAGACCCGTCCTATAACATGAGATGTGATATCCAAATCTTTCCCCTTCCAAACCTTAGACCCTTCCTTTATCATGAGATGTGATATCCAACTCCTTCCCATTCTAATCCTGAGACCCTTCCGATATCATGAGATTTGTTATCTCAATGCTTCTAATATCAAGCTTGAGGCCCTCCCTATAGCATGAGATGTGACATCCAAGTCCTCCCCATTCCAATCCTGAGACCCTTCCTATAGCATGAGATGTGATATCTCAATGCTTCTAATACCAAACCTGAGACCCTTCCTATAACATGAGATGTCATATACAACTCCTTCCCAATCCAATCCTGAGACCCTTCCTATAGCATGAGATGTGATATCTCAATGCTTATACCAAATCTGAGACCCGTCCTATAGCATGAGATGTGATATTCAACTCCTTCCCATTCCAATCCTGAGACCCTTCCTATAGCATGAGATGTGATGTCTCAATGCTTCTAATACCAAACCTGAGATCCTTCCAATAACATGAGATGTGATATCCAACTCCTTCCCATTCCAATCCTGAGACCCTTATGATAGCATGAGATGTGATATCTCAATGCCTCTAATACCAAACCTGAGATACTTCCGATAGCATGAGATGTGATATCTCAATGCTTCTAATACCAAACCTGAGATCCTTCCTATAACATGAGATGTGATTTCCAAATCCTTCCCCTTCCAAACCTGAGACCCTCCATTTAGCATGAGATGTGATATACAACTCCTTCCCATTCCAATCCTGAGACCCTTCTGATAGCATGAGATGTGATATCTCAATGCCTCTAATACCAAACCTGAGATCCTATCTCTAACATGAAATGTGATATCCATCTCCTTCCCTTTCCAAACCTGAGGCCCTGCCTATAGCATGAGATGTGATATCCAATTCCTTCCCATTCCAATCCTGAGACCCTTCCTATAACATGTGATGTGATATCTCAATGCTTATACCAAACCTGAGACCCTTCCTATGGCATGAGATGTCATATACAACTCCTTCCCGTTCCAATCCTGAGACCCTTCCTATGGCATGAGATGTGATATCAAACTCCTTCCCATTCCAATCCTGAGACCCTTCCTATAGCTTGAGGTGTGATATCCAACTCCTTCCCATTCCAATTCTGAGACCCTTCTTATACCATGAGACTTGATATCTCAATGCTTCTAATACCAAAACTGAGACCCGTCCTATAACATGAGATGTGATATCCAAATCCTTCCCCTTCCAAACCTTAGACCCTTCCTTTATCATGAGATGTGATATCCAACTCCTTCCCATTCCAATCCTGAGACCCTTCCGATATCATGAGATTTGTTATCTCAATGCTTCTAATATCAAACTTGAGACCCTCCCTATAGCATGAGATGTGACATCCAAGTCCTTCCCATTCCAATCCTGAGACCCTTCCTATAGCATGAGATGTGATATCTCTATGCTTCTAATACCAAACCTGAAACCATTCCTATAACATGAGATGGGATATCCAACTCCTTCCCATTCCAATCCTGAGACCCTTCCGATAGCAGAGATGTGATATCTCAATGCTTATACCAAACCTGAGACCCTTCCTATGGCCTGAGATGTCATATACAACTCCTTGCCATTCCAATCCTGAGACCCTTTCTTTAGCATGAGATGTGATATCTCAATGCTTATACCAAATCTGAGACCCTTCCTATAGCATGAGATGTGATATCCAATTCCTTCCCATTCCAATCCTGAGACCCTTCCTATAGCATGAGATGTGATATCACAATGCTTATACCAAACCTGAGAGCCTACCTATAGCATGAGATGTGATATCCAAGTCCATCCCATTCCAATCCTTAGACCCTTCCTACAGCATGCGATGTGATATCTCAATGATTCTAATACCAAACCAGAGACTCTTCCTATAACATGAGATGGGATATCCAACTCCTTCCCGTTCCAAACCTGAGACACTAACTATAGCATATGTGATATCCAACTGCTTCCCATTCCAAACATGAGACCCTTCCTATAGCAAGAAAGTAATATCCAACTCCTACCCATTCCAATCCTGAGACCCTTCCTATAGCAAGAGATGTGATATCCAAATCCTTCCCATTCCAATCCTGAGACCCTTCCTATAACATGAGATGTGATATCCAACTCCTTCCCATTCAAATCCTGAGACCCTTCCTATAGCATGAGAAGGGATATCCAACTCCTTCCCAATCCAATCCTGAGACCCTTCCGATAGCAGAAACGTGATATCTCAATGCTTCTACCAAACCTGAGACCCTTCCTTTGGCATGAGATGTGATATCCAAATCCTTCACATTCCAATCCTGAGACCCTTCCTATAGCATGAGATGTGACATCTCAATGCTTCTAATACCAAACCTGAGATTGTTCCTATAACATGAGATGTGATATCCAATTTCTTCCCATTCCAAACCTGAGACCCTTCCTATTGGATGAGATGTGATATCCAACTCCTTCCCATTCCAACCCTGAGACCCTTCCTATAGCATGAGATGTGATGTCTCAATGCATCTAATACCAAACCTGAGATCCTTCCTATAACATGAGATGTGATATCCAACTCCTTCCATTCCAATCCTGAGACCCGTCCTATAGCATGAGATGTGATATCTCAATGCTTATACCAAACCTGAGACCCTTCCTATAGCATGAGATGTGATATCCAACTCCTTCCATTCCAATCCTGAGACCCGTCCTATAGCATGAGATGTGATATCTCAATGCTTCTAATACCAAATCTGAGATCCTTCCTCTAACATGAAATGTGATATCCAACTCCTTCCCTTTCCAAACCTGAGACCCTTCCTTTAGCATGAGATGTGATATCTCAATGCTTATACCAAATCTGAGACCCTTCCTATAGCATGAGATGTGATATCCAAATCCTTCCCATTCCAATCCTGAGACCCTTCCTATAGCATGAGATGTGATATCTCAATGCTTATACCAAACCTGAGAGCCTACCTATAGCATGAGATGTGATATCCAAGTCCATCCCATTCCAATCCTTAGACCCTTCCAACAGCATGCGATGTGATATCTCAATGATTCTAATACCAAACCAGAGACTCTTCCTATAACATGAGATGGGATATCCAACTCCTTCCCATTCCAATCCTGAGCCGCTTCCGATAGCAGAGATGTGATATCTCAATGCTTATACCAAACCTGAGACCCTTCCTATAACATGAGATGTGATATCCAACTCCTTCCCGTTCCAAACCTGAGACACTAACTATAGCATATGTGATATCCAACTCCTTCCCATTCCAAACATGAGACCCTTCCTATAGCAAGAAAGTAATATCCAACTCCTACCCATTCCAATCCTGAGACCCTTCCTATAGCAAGAGATGTGATATCCAAATCCTTCCCATTCCAATCCTGAGACCCTTCCTATAACATGAGATGTGATATCCAACTCCTTACCATTCCAACCTGAGACACTTCCTATAGCATGAGAAGGGATATCCAACTCCTTCCCAATCCAATCCTGAGACCCTTCCGATAGCAGAGATGTGATATCTCAATGCTTATACCAAACCTGAGACCCTTCCTATGGCATGAGATGTGATATCCAACTCTTTGCAATTCAAATCCTGAGACCCTTCCTATAGCATGAGAAGGGATATCCAACTCCTTCCCAATCCAATCCTGAGACCCTTCCGATAGCAGAGACGTGATATCTCAATGCTTCTACCAAACCTGAGACCCTTCCTGTAGCATGAGATGTGATATCCAAATCCTTCACATTCCAATCCTGAGACCCTTCCTATAGCATGAGATGTGATATCTCAATGCTTCTAATACCAAACCTGAGATCCTTCCTATAACATGAGATGTGATATCCAATTCCTTCCCATTCCAAACCTGAGACCCTTCCTATTGGATGAGATGTGATATCCAACTCCTTCCCATTCCAACCCTGAGACCCTTCCTACAGCATGAGATGTGATGTCTCAATGCTTCTAATACCAAACCTGAGATCCTTCCTATAACATGAGATGTGATATCCAACTCCTTCCCATTCCAATCCTGAGACCCTTCCTATAGCATGAGATGTGATGTCTCAATGCTTCTAATACCAAACCTGAGAACCTTCCTACAGCATGCGATGTGATATCTCAATGCTTCTAATACCAAACCTGAGACCAGTCCTATAACATGAGATTGGATATCCAACTCCTTCCCCTTCCAAACCTGAGACCCTTCCTATAGCATGAGATGTGATATCCAACTTCTTCCCATTCCAATCCTGAGACCCTTCCTATAACATGAGATGTGATGTCTCAATGCTTCTAATACCAAACCTGAGATCTTTCCTATAACATGAGATGTGATATCCAACTCCTTCCCATTCCAATCCTGAGACCCTTCCTATAGCATGAGATGTGCTATCTCAATGCTTATACCAAACCTGAGACCCTTCCTAAAGCTTGAGATGTGATATCCAACTCCTTCCCATTCCAATCCTGAGACCCTTCCTATAGCATGAGATGTGATATCTCAAGGCCTCTAATACCAAACCTGAGATCCTTCCTCTAACATGAAATGTGATATCCAACTCCTTCCCCTTCCAAACCTGAGAGCCTTCCTATAGCATGAGATATGATATCCAAGTCCTTCCCATTCCAATCCTGAGACCCTTCCTATAACATGAAATGTGATATCCAACTCCTTCCCATTCCAACCTGAGACCCTTCCTATAGCATGAGATGGGATATCCAACTCCTTCCAAATCCAATACTGATACCCTTCCAATAGCATGAGATGTGATATCCCAATGCTTCTACCAAACCTGAGACCCATACTATGGCATGAGATGTGATATCAAACTCATTCCCATTCCAATCCTGAGACTCTTCCTATAGCTTGAGATGTGATATCGAACTCCTTCCCATTCCAATTCTGAGACCCTTCCTATGCCATGAGACTTGATATCTCAATGCTTCTAATACCAAACCTGAGACCCGTCCTATAACATGAGATGTGATATCCAAATCTTTCCCCTTCCAAACCTTAGACCCTTCCTTTATCATGAGATGTGATATCCAACTCCTTCCCATTCCAATCCTGAGACCCTTCCGATATCATGAGATTTGTTATCTCAATGCTTCTAATATCAAACTTGAGACCCTCCCTATAGCATGAGATGTGACATCCAAGTCCTCCCCATTCCAATCCTGAGACCCTTCCTATAGCATGAGATGTGATATCTCAATGCTTCTAATACCAAACCTGAGACCCTTCCTATAACATGAGATGGGATATCCAACTCCTTCCCATTCCAATCCTGAGACCCTTCCGATAGCAGAGATGTGATATCTCAATGCTTATACCAATCCTGAGACCCTTCCTATGGCCTGAGATGTCATATACAACTCCTTCCCAATCCAATCCTGAGACCCTTCCTATAGCATGAGATGTGATATCTCAATGCTTATACCAAATGTGAGACCCTTCCTATAGCATGAGATGTGATATCCAACTCCTTCCCATTCCAATCCTGAGACCCTTCCTATAGCATGAGATGTGATGTCTCAATGCTTCTAATACCAAACCTGAGATCCTTCCTATAACATGAGATGTGATATCCAACTCCTTCCCATTCCAATCCTGAGACCCTTCCTATAGCATGAGATGTGATGTCTCAATGCTTCTAATACCAAACCTGAGAACCTTCCTACAGCATGCGATGTGATATCTCAATGCTTCTAATACCAAACCTGAGACCAGTCCTATAACATGAGATTGGATATCCAACTCCTTCCCCTTCCAAACCTGAGACCCTTCCTATAGCATGAGATGTGATATCCAACTTCTTCCCATTCCAATCCTGAGACCCTTCCTATAACATGAGATGTGATGTCTCAATGCTTCTAATACCAAACCTGAGATCTTTCCTATAACATGAGATGTGATATCCAACTCCTTCCCATTCCAATCCTGAGACCCTTTCTATAGCATGAGATGTGCTATCTCAAGGCCTCTAATACCAAACCTGAGATCCTTCCTCTAACATGAAATGTGATATCCAACTCCTTCCCCTTCCAAACCTGAGAGCCTTCCTATAGCATGAGATATGATATCCAAGTCCTTCCCATTCCAATCCTGAGACCCTTCCTATAACATGAAATGTGATATCCAACTCCTTCCCATTCCAACCTGAGACCCTTCCTATAGCATGAGATGGGATATCCAACTCCTTCCAAATCCAATACTGATACCCTTCCAATAGCATGAGATGTGATATCCCAATGCTTCTACCAAACCTGAGACCCATACTATGGCATGAGATGTGATATCAAACTCATCCCCATTCCAATCCTGAGACTCTTCCTATAGCTTGAGATGTGATATCCAACTCCTTCCCATTCCAATTCTGAGACCCTTCCTATGCCATGAGACTTGATATCTCAATGCTTCTAATACCAAACCTGAGACCCGTCCTATAACATGAGATGTGATATCCAAATTTTTCCCCTTCCAAACCTTAGACCCTTCCTTTATCATGAGATGTGATATCCAACTCCTTCCCATTCTAATCCTGAGACCCTTCCGATATCATGAGATTTGTTATCTCAATGCTTCTAATATCAAGCTTGAGGCCCTCCCTATAGCATGAGATGTGACATCCAAGTCCTCCCCATTCCAATCCTGAGACCCTTCCTATAGCATGAGATGTGATATCTCAATGCTTCTAATACCAAACCTGAGACCCTTCCTATAACATGAGATGTCATATACAACTCCTTCCCAATCCAATCCTGAGACCCTTCCTATAGCATGAGATGTGATATCTCAATGCTTATACCAAATCTGAGACCCGTCCTATAGCATGAGATGTGATATTCAACTCCTTCCCATTCCAATCCTGAGACCCTTCCTATAGCATGAGATGTGATGTCTCAATGCTTCTAATACCAAACCTGAGATCCTTCCAATAACATGAGATGTGATATCCAACTCCTTCCCATTCCAATCCTGAGACCCTTATGATAGCATGAGATGTGATATCTCAATGCCTCTAATACCAAACCTGAGATACTTCCGATAGCATGAGATGTGATATCTCAATGCTTCTAATACCAAACCTGAGATCCTTCCTATAACATGAGATGTGATTTCCAAATCCTTCCCCTTCCAAACCTGAGACCCTCCATTTAGCATGAGATGTGATATACAACTCCTTCCCATTCCAATCCTGAGACCCTTCTGATAGCATGAGATGTGATATCTCAATGCCTCTAATACCAAACCTGAGATCCTATCTCTAACATGAAATGTGATATCCATCTCCTTCCCTTTCCAAACCTGAGGCCCTGCCTATAGCATGAGATGTGATATCCAATTCCTTCCCATTCCAATCCTGAGACCCTTCCTATAACATGTGATGTGATATCTCAATGCTTATACCAAACCTGAGACCCTTCCTATGGCATGAGATGTCATATACAACTCCTTCCCGTTCCAATCCTGAGACCCTTCCTATAGCATGAGATGTGATATCTCAATGCTTATACCAAACCTGAGACCCTTCCTATAGCATGAGATGTGATATCCAACTTCTTCCCATTCCAATCCTGAGACCCTTCCTATAACATGAGATGTGATGTCTCAATGCTTCTAATACCAAACCTGAGATATTTCCTATAACATGAGATGTGATATCCAACTCCTTCCCATTCCAATCCTGAGATCCTTCCTATAGCATGAGATGTGATATCTCAATGCTTATACCAAACCTGAGACCCTTCCTATAGCTTGAGATGTGATATCCAACTCCTTCCCATTCCAATCCTGAGACCCTTCCTATAGCTTGAGATGTGATATCCAATTCCTTCCCCTTCCAAACCTGAGAGCCTTCCTATAGCATGAGATATGATATCCAAGTCCTTCCCATTCCAATCCTGAGACCCTTCCTATAACATGAAATGTGATATCCAACTCCTTCCCATTCCAACCTGAGACCCTTCCTATAGCATGAGATGGGATATCCAACTTCTTCCAAATCCAATACTGATACCCTTCCGATAGCATGAGATGTGATATCCCAATTCTTCTACCAAACCTGAGACCCATACTATGGCATGAGATGTGATATCAAACTCCTTCCCATTCCAATCCTGAGACCCTTCCTATAGCTTGAGGTGTGATATCCAACTCCTTCCCATTCCAATTCTGAGACCCTTCTTATACCATGAGACTTGATATCTCAATGCTTCTAATACCAAAACTGAGACCCGTCCTATAACATGAGATGTGATATCCAAATCCTTCCCCTTCCAAACCTTAGACCCTTCCTTTATCATGAGATGTGATATCCAACTCCTTCCCATTCCAATCCTGAGACCCTTCCGATATCATGAGATTTGTTATCTCAATGCTTCTAATATCAAACTTGAGACCCTCCCTATAGCATGAGATGTGACATCCAAGTCCTTCCCATTCCAATCCTGAGACCCTTCCTATAGCATGAGATGTGATATCTCTATGCTTCTAATACCAAACCTGAGACCATTCCTATAACATGAGATGGGATATCCAACTCCTTCCCATTCCAATCCTGAGACCCTTCCGATAGCAGAGATGTGATATCTCAATGCTTATACCAAACCTGAGACCCTTCCTATGGCCTGAGATGTCATATACAACTCCTTCCCATTCCAATCCTGAGACCCTTTCTTTAGCATGAGATGTGATATCTCAATGCTTATACCAAATCTGAGACCCTTCCTATAGCATGAGATGTGATATCCAATTCCTTCCCATTCCAATCCTGAGACCCTTCCTATAGCATGAGATGTGATATCTCAATGCTTATACCAAACCTGAGAGCCTACCTATAGCATGAGATGTGATATCCAAGTCCATCCCATTCCAATCCTTAGACCCTTCCTACAGCATGCGATGTGATATCTCAATGATTCTAATACCAAACCAGAGACTCTTCCTATAACATGAGATGGGATATCCAACTCCTTCCCGTTCCAAACCTGAGACACTAACTATAGCATATGTGATATCCAACTGCTTCCCATTCCAAACATGAGACCCTTCCTATAGCAAGAAAGTAATATCCAACTCCTACCCATTCCAATCCTGAGACCCTTCCTATAGCAAGATATGTGATATCCAAATCCTTCCCATTCCAATCCTGAGACCCTTCCTATAACATGAGATGTGATATCCAACTCCTTCCCATTCAAATCCTGAGACCCTTCCTATAGCATGAGAAGGGATATCCAACTCCTTCCCAATCCAATCCTGAGACCCTTCCGATAGCAGAAACGTGATATCTCAATGCTTCTACCAAACCTGAGACCCTTCCTTTGGCATGAGATGTGATATCCAAATCCTTCACATTCCAATCCTGAGACCCTTCCTATAGCATGAGATGTGACATCTCAATGCTTCTAATACCAAACCTGAGATTGTTCCTATAACATGAGATGTGATATCCAATTCCTTCCCATTCCAAACCTGAGACCCTTCCTATTGGATGAGATGTGATATCCAACTCCTTCCCATTCCAACCCTGAGACCCTTCCTATAGCATGAGATGTGATGTCTCAATGCATCTAATACCAAACCTGAGATCCTTCCTATAACATGAGATGTGATATCCAACTCCTTCCATTCCAATCCTGAGACCCGTCCTATAGCATGAGATGTGATATCTCAATGCTTATACCAAACCTGAGACCCTTCCTATAGCATGAGATGTGATATCCAACTCCTTCCATTCCAATCCTGAGACCCGTCCTATAGCATGAGATGTGATATCTCAATGCTTCTAATACCAAATCTGAGATCCTTCCTCTAACATGAAATGTGATATCCAACTCCTTCCCTTTCCAAACCTGAGACCCTTCCTTTAGCATGAGATGTGATATCTCAATGCTTATACCAAATCTGAGACCCTTCCTATAGCATGAGATGTGATATCCAAATCCTTCCCATTCCAATCCTGAGACCCTTCCTATAGCATGAGATGTGATATCTCAATGCTTATACCAAACCTGAGAGCCTACCTATAGCATGAGATGTGATATCCAAGTCCATCCCATTCCAATCCTTAGACCCTTCCAACAGCATGCGATGTGATATCTCAATGATTCTAATACCAAACCAGAGACTCTTCCTATAACATGAGATGGGATATCCAACTCCTTCCCATTCCAATCCTGAGCCGCTTCCGATAGCAGAGATGTGATATCTCAATGCTTATACCAAACCTGAGACCCTTCCTATAACATGAGATGTGATATCCAACTCCTTCCCGTTCCAAACCTGAGACACTAACTATAGCATATGTGATATCCAACTCCTTCCCATTCCAAACATGAGACCCTTCCTATAGCAAGAAAGTAATATCCAACTCCTACCCATTCCAATCCTGAGACCCTTCCTATAGCAAGAGATGTGATATCCAAATCCTTCCCATTCCAATCCTGAGACCCTTCCTATAACATGAGATGTGATATCCAACTCCTTACCATTCCAACCTGAGACACTTCCTATAGCATGAGAAGGGATATCCAACTCCTTCCCAATCCAATCCTGAGACCCTTCCGATACCAGAGATGTGATATCTCAATGCTTATACCAAACCTGAGACCCTTCCTATGGCATGAGATGTGATATCCAACTCCTTGCAATTCAAATCCTGAGACCCTTCCTATAGCATGAGAAGGGATATCCAACTCCTTCCCAATCCAACCCTGAGACCCTTCCGATAGCAGAGACGTGATATCTCAATGCTTCTACCAAACCTGAGACCCTTCCTTTAGCATGAGATGTGATATCCAAATCCTTCACATTCCAATCCTGAGACCCTTCCTATAGCATGAGATGTGATATCTCAATGCTTCTAATACCAAACCTGAGATCCTTCCTATAACATGGGATGTGATATCCAATTCCTTCCCATTCCAAACCTGAGACCCTTCCTATTGGATGAGATGTGATATCCAACTCCTTCCCATTCCAACCCTGAGACCCTTCCTACAGCATGAGATATGATGTCTCAATGCTTCTAATACCAAACCTGAGATCCTTACTATAACATGAGATGTGATATCCAACTCCTTCCATTCCAATCCTGAGACCCGTCCTATAGCATGAGATGTGATATCTCAATGCTTATACCAAACCTGAGACCCTTCCTATAGCATGAGATGTGATATCCAACTACTTCCCATTCCAATCCTGAGACCCTTCCTATAGCATGAGATGTGATATCTCAATGCTTCTAATACCAAACCTGAGATCCTTCCTCTAACATGAAATGTGATATCCAACTCCTTCCCTTTCCAAACCTAGGAGCCTATCTATAGCATGAGATGTGATATCCAAGTCCTTCCCATTCCAACCCTTAGACCCTTCCTACAGCATGCAATATGATATCTCAATGATTCTAATAACAAACCTGAGACCCGTCCTATAACATGAGATGGGATATCCAACTCCTTCCCATTCCAATCCTGAGACACTTCCGATAGCAGAGATGTGATATCTCAATGCTTATACCAAACCTGAGACCCTTCCTATAACATGAGATGTGATATCCAAATCCTTCCCGTTCCAAACCTGAGACCCTTCCTTTAGCATGAGATGTGATATCCAGCTCCTTCCCATTCCAATCCTGAGACCCTTCCTATAGCATGAGATGTGATATCTCAATGCTTCTAATACCAAACCTGAGATCCTTCCTCTAACATGAAATGTGATATCCAACTCCTTCCCTTTCCAAACCTAAGAGCCTATCTATAGCATGAGATGTGATATCCAAGTCCATCCCATTCCAATCCTTAGACCCTTCCTACAGCATGCGATGTGATATCTCAATGATTCTAATACCAAACCAGAGACTCGTCCTATAACATGAGATGGGATATCCAACTCCTTCCCATTCCAATCCTGAGCCACTTCCGATAGCAGAGATGTGATATCTCAATGCTTATACCAAACCTGAGACCCTTCCTATAACATGAGATGTGATATCCAACTCCTTCCCGTTCCAAACCTGAGACACTAACTATAGCATATGTGATATCCAACTCCTTCCCATTCCAAACATGAGACCCTTCCTATAGCAAGAAAGTAATATCCAACTCCTACCCATTCCAATCCTGAGACCCTTCCTATAGCAAGAGATGTGATATCCAAATCCTTCCCATTCCAATCCTGAGACCCTGCCTATAACATGAGATGTGATATCCAACTCCTTCCCATTCCAACCTGAGACACTTCCTATAGCATGAGAAGGGATATCCAACTCCTTCCCAATCCAATCCTGAGACCCTTCCGATAGCAGAGATGTGATATCTCAATGCTTATACCAAACCTGAGACCCTTCCTATAGCATGAGAAGGGATATCCAACTCCTTCCCAATCCAATCCTGAGACCCTTCCGATAGCAGAGACGTGATATCTCAATGCTTCTACCAAACCTGAGACCCTTCCTTTAGCATGAGATGTGATATCCAAATCCTTCACATTCCAATCCTGAGACCCTTCCTATAGCATGAGAAGGCATATCTCAATGCTTCTAATACCAAACCTGAGATCCTTCCTATAACATGAGATGTGATATCCAATTCCTTCCCATTCCAATCCTGAGACCCTTCCGATAGCAGAGATGTGATATCGCAATGCTTATACCAAACCTGAGGCCCTTCCTATGGCCTGAGATGTCATATACAACTCCTTCCCATTCCAATCCTGAGACCCTTCCTATAGCATGAGATGTGATATCTCAATGCTTATACCAAATCTGAGACCCTTCCTATAGCATGAGATGTGATATCCAACTCCTTCCCATTCCAATCCTGAGACCCTTCCTATAGCATGAGATGTGATGTCTCAATGCTTCTAATACCAAACCTGAGATCCTTCCTATAACATCAGATGTGATATCCAACTCCTTCCCATTCCAATCCTGAGACCCTTATGAAAGCATGAGATGTGATATCTCAATGCTTCTAATACCAAACCTGAGATCCTTCCTATAACATGAGATGTGATTTCCAAATCCTTCCCCTTCCAAACCTGAGACCCTCCCTTTAGCATGAGATGTGATATCCAACTCCTTCCCATTCCAATCCTGAGACCCTTCTGATAGCATGAGATGTGATATCTCAATGCCTCTAATACCAAACCTGAGATCCTACCTCTAACATGAAATGTGATATCCATCTCATTACCTTTCCAAACCTGAGACCCTGCCTATAGCATGAGATGTGATATCCAAGTCCTTCCCATTCCAATCCTGAGACCCTTCCTATAGCATGTGATGTGATATCTCAATGCTTATACCAAACCTGAGACCCTTCCTATAGCATGAGATGTCATATACAACTCCTTCCCATTCCAATCCTGAGACCCTTCCTATAGCATGAGATGTAATATCTCAATGCTTATACCAAACCTGAGACCCTTCCTATAGCATGAGATGTGATATCCAACTTCTTCCCATTCCAATCCTGAGACCCTTCCTATAACATGAGATGTGATGTCTCAATGCTTCTAATACCAAACCTGAGATCTTTCCTATAACATGAGATGTGATATCCAACTCCTTCCCATTCCAATCCTGAGACCCTTCCTATAGCATGAGATGTGATATCACAATGCTTATACCAAACCTGAGACCGTTCCTATAGCTTGAGATGTGATAACCAACTCCTTCCCATTCCAATCCTGAGACCCTTCCTATAGCATGAGATGTGATATCTCAAGGCCTCTAATACCAAACCTGAGATCCTTCCTCTAACATGAAATGTGATATCCAACTCCTTCCCCTTCCAAACCTGAGAGCCTTCCTATAGCATGGGATATGATATCCAAGTCCTTCCCATTCCAATCCTGAGACCCTTCCTATAACATGAAATGTGATATCCAACTCCTTCCCATTCCAAACTGAGACCCTTCCTATATCAAGAGATGGGATATCTCAATGCTTCTAATACCAAACCTGAGACTCTTCCTATAACATGAGATGGGATATCCAACTCCTTCCCATTCCAATCCTAAGACCCTTTCGATAGCAGAGATGTGATATCTCAATGCTTATGCCAAACCTGAGACCCTTCCTACGGCATGAGATGTCATATACAACTCCTTCCCATTCCAATCCTGAGACCCTTCCTATAGCACGAGATGTGATATCTCAATGCTTATACCAAACCTGAGACCCTTCCTCTAGCATAAGATGTGATATCCAACTCCTTCCCATTCCAATCCTGAGACCCTTCCTATAGCCTGAGATCTGATATCTCAATGCCTCTAATACCAAACCTGAGATCCTTCCTCTAACATGAAATGTGATATCCAACTCCTTCCCTTTCCAAACCTGAGAGCCTATCTATAGCATGAGATGTGATATCCAAGTCCTTCCCATTCCAATCCTGAGACACTTCCGATAGCAGAGATGTGATATCTCAATGCTTATACCAAACCTGAGACCCTTCCTATAACATGAGATGTGATATCCAACTCCTTCCCGTTCCAAACCTGAGACCCTTCCTTTAGCATGAGATGTGATATCCAGCTCCTTCCCATTCCAATCCTGAGACCCTTCCTATAGCATGAGATGTGATATCTCAATACTTCTAATACCAAACCTGAGATCCTTCTGATAACATGAGATATGATATCCAAATCCTTCCCCTTCCAAACCTGAGACCCTCCCTTTAGCATGAGATGTGATATCCAACTCCTTCCCATTCCAATCCTGAGAACCTTCTGATAGCATGAGATGTGATATCTCAATGCTTCTATACCAAACCTGAGATCCTTCCGATAGCATGAGATGTGATATCTCAATGCTTCTAATACCAAACCTGAGATCCTTCCTATAACATGAGATGTGATATCCAAATCCTTCCCCTTCCAAACCTGAGACCCTCCCTTTAGCATGAGATGTGATATCCAACTCCTTCCCATTCCAATCCTGAGACTCTTCTGATAGCATGAGATGTGATATCTCAATGCCTCTAATACCAAACCTGAGATCCTACCTCTAACATGAAATGTGATATCCAACTCTTTCCCCTTCCAAACCTGAGAGCCTTCCTATAGCATGAGATGTGATGACCAAGTGCTTCTAATTCCAATCCTGAGACCCTTCCTATAACATGAGATGTGATATCCAACTCCTTCCCATTCCAACCTGAGACCCTTCCTATAGCATGAGATGGGATATCCAACTCCTTCCAAATCCAATCCTGATACCCTTCCGATAGCATGAGATGTGATATCCCAATGCTTCTAATATCAAACTTGAGACCCTCCTTATAGCATGCGATGTGATATCCAAGTCCTTCCCATTCCAATCCTGAGACCCTTTCTATAGCATGAGATGTGATATCTCAATGCTTCTAATACCAAACCTGAGACCCTTCCTATAACATGAGATGGGAATATCCAACTCCTTCCCATTCCAATCCTGAGACCCTTCCGATAGTAGAGATGTGATATCTTAATGCTTATACCAAACCTGAGATCCTTCCTATAACATGAGATGTGATATCCAACTCCTTCCCATTCCAATCCTGAGACACTTCCTATAGCATGAGATGTGATATCTCACTGCTTATACCAAACCTGAGACCCTTCCTATAGCATGAGATGTGATATCCAACTCCTTCCCATTCCAATCCTGAGACCCTTCCTATAGCATGAGATATGATATCTCAATGCTTCTAATATCAAACTTGAGACCCTCCCTATAGCATGAGATGTGATATCCAAGTCCTTCCCATTCCAATCCTGAGACCCTTCCGATAGCATGAGATGTGATGTCTCAATGCTTCTAATACCAAACCTGAGATCCTTCCTATAACATGAGATGTGATATCCAACTCCTTCCCATTCCAATCCTGAGACCCTTCCTATAGCATGAGATGTGATATCTCAATGCTTATACCAAACCTGAGACCCTTCCTATAGCATGGGATGTGATATCCAACTCCTTCCCATTCCAATCCTGAGACCCTTCCTATAGCATGAGATGTGATATCTCAATGCCTCTAATACCAAACCTGAGATCCTTCCTCTAACATGAAATGTGATATCCAACTCCTTCCCATTCCAATCCTGAGACACTTCCTATAGCATGAGATGTGATATCTAAATGCTTCTAATACCACACTTGAGACTCTTCCTATAACATGAGATGGGATATCCAACTCCTTCCCATTCCAATCCTTAGACCCTTCCTACAGCATGCAATATGATATCTCAATGATTCTAATAACAAACCTGAGACCCCTCCTATAACATGAGATGGGATATCCAACACCTTCCCATTCCAATCCTGAGACACTTCCGATAGCAGAGATGTGATATCTCAATGCTTATACCAAACCTGAGACCCTTCCTATAACATGAGATGTGATATCCAACTCCTTCCCGTTCCAAACCTGAGACCCTTCCTATAGCATATGTGATATCCAACACATTCCCATTCCAAACATGAGACCCTTCCTATAGCAGGAATGTAATATCCAACTCCTTCCCATTCCAATCCTGAGACCATTCCTATAGCATGAGATGTGATATCTCAATGCTTCTAATACCAAACCTGAGATCCTTCCTATGACATGAGATGTGATATCCAATTCCTCCCCATTCCAAACCTGAGAACCTTCCTACAGCATGCGATGTGATATCTCAATGCTTCTAATACCAAACCTGAGACCAGTCCTATAACATGAGATTGGATATACAATTCTTTCCCCTTGCAAGCCTGAGACCCTTCCAATAGCATGAGATGTGATATCCAACTTCTTCCCATTCCAATCCTGAGACCCTTCCTATAACATGAGATGTGATGTCTCAATGCTTCTAATCCCAAACCTGAGATCTTTCCTATAACATGAGATGTGATATCCAACTCCTTCCCATTCCAATCCTGAGACCCTTCCTATAGCATGAGATGTGCTATCTCAATGCTCATACCAAACCTGAGACCCTTCCTAAAGCTTGAGATGTGATATCCAACTCCTTCCCATTCCAATCCCGAGACCCTTCCTATAACATGAAATGTGATATCCAACTCCTTCCCATTCCAACCTGAGACCCTTCCTATAGCATGAGATGTGATATCTCAAGGCCTCTAATACCAAACCTGAGATCCTTCCTCTAACATGAAATGTGATATCCAACTCCTTCTCCTTCCAAACCTGAGAGCCTTCCTATAGCATGAGATATGATATCCAAGTCCTTCCCATTCCAATCCTGAGACCCTTCCTATAACATGAAATGTGATATCCAACTCCTTCCCATTCCAACCTGAGACCCTTCCTATAGCATGAGATGGGATATCCAACCCCTTCCAAATCCAATACTGATACCCTTCCAATAGCATGAGATGTGATATCCCAATGCTTCTATCAAACCTGAGAACCATACTATGGCATGAGATGTGATATCAAACTCCTTCCCATTCCAATCCTGAGACTCTTCCTATAGCTTGAGATGTGATATCCAACTCCTTCCCATTCCAATTCTGAGACCCTTCCTATACCATGAGACTTGATATCTCAATGCTTCTAATACCAAACCTGAGACCCGTCCTATAACATGAGATGTGATATCCAAATCTTTCCCCTTCCAAACCTTAGACCCTTCCTTTATCATGAGATGTGATATCCAACTCCTTCCCATTCCAATCCTGAGACCCTTCAGATATCATGAGATGTGTTATCTCAATGCTTCTAATATCAAAATTGAGACCCTCCCTATAGCATGAGATGGGATATCCAACTCCTTCCCATTCCAATCCTGAGACCCTTCCGATAGCAGAGATGTGATATCTCAATGCTTATACCAAATCTGAGACCCTTCCTATAGCATGAGATGTGATATCCAACTCCTTCCCATTCCAATCCTGAGACCCTTCCTATAGCATGAGATGTGATGTCTCAATGCTTCTAATACCAAACCTGAGATCCTTCCTATATCATGAGATGTGATATCCAACTCCTTCCCATTCCAATCCTGAGACCCTTCCTATAGCATGAGATGTGCTATCTCAATGCTTATACCAAACCTGAGACCCTTCCTAAAGCTTGAGATGTGATATCCAACTCCTTCCCATTCCAATCCTGAGACCCTTCCTATAGCATGAATGTGATATCTCAAGGCCTCTAATACCAAACCTGAGATCCTTCCTCTAACATGAAATGTGATATCCAACTCCTTCCCCTTCCAAACCTGAGAGCCTTCCTATAGCATGAGATATGATATCCAAGTCCTTCCCATTCCAATCCTGAGACCCTTCCTATAACATGAAATGTGATATCCAACTCCTTCCCATTCCAACCTGAGACCCTTCCTATAGCATGAGATGGGATATCCAACTCCTTCGAAATCCAATACTGATACCCTTCCAATAGCATGAATTGTGATATCCCAATGCTTCTACCAAACCTGAGACCCATACTATGGCATGAGATGTGATATCAAACTCATTCCCATTCCAATCCTGAGACTCTTCCTATAGCTTGAGATGTGATATCCAACTCCTTCCCATTCCAATTCTGAGACCCTTCCTATGCCATGAGACTTGATATCTCAATGCTTCTAATACCAAACCTGAGACCCGTCCTATAACATGAGATGTGATATCCAAATCTTTCCCCTTCCAAACCTTAGACCCTTCCTTTATCATGAGATGTGATATCCAACTCCTTCCCATTCCAATCCTGAGACCCTTCCGATATCATGAGATTTGTTATCTCAATGCTTCTAATATCAAACTTGAGACCCTCCCTATAGCATGAGATGTGACATCCAAGTCCTCCCCATTCCAATCCTGAGACCCTTCCTATAGCATGAGATGTGATATCTCAATGCTTCTAATACCAAACCTGCGATCCTTCCAATAACATGAGATGTGATATCCAACTCCTTCCCATTCCAATCCTGAGACCCTTATGATAGCATGAGATGTGATATCTCAATGCCTCTAATACCAAACCTGAGATACTTCCGATAGCATGAGATGTGATATCTCAATGCTTCTAATACCAAACCTGAGATCCTTCCTATAACATGAGATGTGATTTCCAAATCCTTCCCCTTCCAAACCTGAGACCCTCCATTTAGCATGAGATGTGATATACAACTCCTTCCCATTCCAATCCTGAGACCCTTCTGATAGCATGAGATGTGATATCTCAATGCCTCTAATACCAAACCTGAGATCCTATCTCTAACATGAAATGTGATATCCATCTCCTTCCCTTTCCAAACCTGAGGCCCTGCCTATAGCATGAGATGTGATATCCAAGTCCTTCCCATTCCAATCCTGAGACCCTTCCTATAGCATGTGAAATGATATCTCAATGCTTATACCAAACCTGAGACCCTTCCTATGGCATGAGATGTCATATACAACTCCTTCCCATTCCAATCCTGAGACCCTTCCTATAGCATGAGATGTGATATCTCAATGCTTATACCAAACCTGAGACCCTTCCTATAGCATGAGATGTGATATCCAACTTCTTCCCATTCCAATCCTGAGACCCTTCCTATAACATGAGATGTGATGTCTCAATGCTTCTAATACCAAACCTGAGATATTTCCTATAACATGAGATGTGATATCCAACTCCTTCCCATTCCAATCCTGAGACCCTTCCTATAGCATGAGATGTGATATCTCAATGCTTATACCAAACCTGAGATCCTTCCTCTAACATGAAATGTGATATCCAACTCCTTCCCCTTCCAAACCTGAGAGCCTTCCTATAGCATGAGATATGATATCCAAGTCCTTCCCATTCCAATCCTGAGACCCTTCCTATAACATGAAATGTGATATCCAACTCCTTCCCATTCCAACCTGAGACCCTTCCTATAGCATGAGATGGGATATCCAACTTCTTCCAAATCCAATACTGATACCCTTCCGATAGCATGAGATGTGATATCCCAATGCTTCTACCAAACCTGAGACCCATACTATGGCATGAGATGTGATATCAAACTCCTTCCCATTCCAATCCTGAGACCCTTCCTATAGCTTGAGGTGTGATATCCAACTCCTTCCCATTCCAATTCTGAGACCCTTCTTATACCATGAGACTTGATATCTCAATGCTTCTAATACCAAACCTGAGACCCGTCCTATAACATGAGATGTGATATCCAAATCCTTCCCCTTCCAAACCTTAGACCCTTCCTTTATCATGAGATGTGATATCCAACTCCTTCCAATTCCAATCCTGAGACCCTTCCGATATCATGAGATTTGTTATCTCAATGCTTCTAATATCAAACTTGAGACCTTCCCTACAGCATGAGATGTGACATCCAAGTCCTTCCCATTCCAATCCTGAGACCCTTCCTATAGCATGAGATGTGATATCTCTATGCTTCTAATACCAAACCTGAGACCATTCCTATAACATGAGATGGGATATCCAACTCCTTCCCATTCCAATCCTGAGACCCTTCCGATAGCAGAGATGTGATATCTCAATGCTTATACCAAACCCGAGACCCTTCCTATGGCCTGAGATGTCATATACAACTCCTTCCCATTCCAATCCTGAGACCCTTCCTTTAGCATGAGATGTGATATCTCAATGCTTATACCAAATCTGAGACCCTTCCTACAGCATGAGATGTGATATCCAATTCCTTCCCATTCCAATCCTGAGACCCTTCCTATAGCATGAGATGTGATATCTCAATGCTTATACCAAACCTGAGAGCCTACCTATAGCATGAGATGTGATATCCAAGTCCATCCCATTCCAATCCTTAGACCCTTCCTACAGCATGCAATGTGATATCTCAATGATTCTAATACCAAACCAGAGACTCTTCCTATAACATGAGATGGGATATCCAACTCCTTCCCATTCCAATCCTGAGCCGCTTCCGATAGCAGAGATGTGATATCTCAATGCTTACACCAAACCTGAGACCCTTCCTATAACATGAGATGTGATATCCAACTGCTTCCCATTCCAAACATGAGACCCTTCCTATAGCAAGAAAGTAATATCCAACTCCTAACCCATTCCAATCCTGAGACCCTTCCTATAGCAAGAGATGTGATATCCAAATCCTTCCCATTCCAATCCTGAGACCCTTCCTATAACATGAGATGTGATATCCAACTCCTTCCCATTCAAATCCTGAGACCCTTCCTATAGCATGAGAAGGGATATCCAACGCCTTCCCAATCCAATCCTGAGACCCTTCCGATAGCAGAGACGTGATATCTCAATGCTTCTACCATACCTGAGACCCTTCCTTTAGCATGAGATGTGATATCCAAATCCTTCACATTCCAATCCTGAGACCCTTCCTATAGCATGAGATGTGATATCTCAATGCTTCTCATACCAAACCTGAAATCCTTCCTATAACATGAGATGTGATATCCAATTCCTTCCCATTCCAAACCTGAGACCCTTCCTATTGGATGAGATGTGATATCCAACTCCTTCCCATTCCAACCCTGAGACCCTTCCTATAGCATGAGATGTGATGTCTCAATGCTTCTAATACCAAACCTGAGATCCTTCCTCTCAGGATTAGAATGGGAAGGACTTGGATATCACATCTCATGCTATAGGCAGGGCCTCAGGTTTGGAAAGGGAAGGAGATGGATTTCACATTTCATGTTAGAGATAGGATCTCAGGTTTGGTATTAGAGGCATTGAGATATCACATCTCATGCTATCAGAAGGGTCTCAGGATTGGAATGGGAAGGAGTTGTATATCACATCTCATGCTAAATGGAGGGTCTCAAGTTTGGAAGGGGAAGGATTTGGAAATCACATCTCATGTTATAGGAAGGATCTCAGGTTTGGTATTAGAAGCATTGAGATATCACATCTCATGCTATCGGAAGTATCTCAGGTTTGGTATTAGAGGCATTGAGATATCACATCTCATGCTATCATAAGGGTCTCAGGATTGGAATGGGAAGGAGTTGGATATCACATCTCATGTTATTGGAAGGATCGCAGGTTTGGTATTAGAAGCATTGAGACATCACATGTCATGCTATAGGAAGGGTCTCAGGATTGGAATGGGAAGGAGTTGGATATCACATCTCATGCTATAGGAAGGGTCTCAGATTTGGTATAAGCATTGAGATATCACATCTCATGCTATAGGAAGGGTCTCAGGATTGGATTGGGAAGGAGTTGTATATGACATCTCATGTTATAGGAAGGGTCTCAGGTTTGGTATTAGAAGCATTGAGATATCACATCTCATGCTATAGGAAGGGTCTCAGGATTGGAATGGGGAGGACTTGGATGTCACATCTCATGCTATAGGGAGGGTCTCAAGTTTGATATTAGAAGCATTGAGATAACAAATCTCATGATATCGGAAGGGTCTCAGGATTGGAATGGGAAGGAGTTGGATATCACATCTCATGATAAAGGAAGGGTCTAAGGTTTGGAAGGGGAAAGATTTGGATATCACATCTCATGTTATAGGACGGGTCTCAGGTTTGGTATTAGAAGCATTGAGATATCAAGTCTCATGGCATAGGAAGGGTCTCAGAATTGGAATGGGAAGGAATTGGATATCACATCTCAAGCTATAGGAAGAGTCTCAGGATTGGAATGGGAATGAGTTTGATATCACATCTCATGCCATAGTATGGGTCTCAGGTTTGGTAGAAGCATTGGGATATCACAATTCATGCTATTGGAAGGGTATCAGTATTGGATTTCGAAGGAGTTGGATATCCCATCTCATGCTATAGGAAGGGTCTCAGGTTGGAATGGGAAGGAGTTGGATATCACATTTCATGTTATAGGAAGGGTCTCAGGATTGGAATGGGAAGGACTTGGATATCATATCTCATGCTATAGGAAGGCTCTCAGGTTTGGAAGGGGAAGGAGTTGGATATCACATTTCATGTTAGAGGAAGGATCTCAGGTTTGGTATTAGAGGCCTTGAGATATCACATCTCATGCTATAGGAAGGGTGTCAGGATTGGAATGGGAAGGAGTTGGATATCACATCTCAAGCTTTAGTAAGGGTCTCAGGTTTGGTATAAGCATTGCGATAGCACATCTCATGCTATAGGAAGGGTCTCAGGATTGGAATGGGAAGGAGTTGGATATCACATCTCATGTTATAGGAAAGATCTCAGGTTTGGTATTAGAAGCATTGAGACATCACATCTCATGTTATAGGAAGGGTCTCAGGATTGGAATGGGAAGAAGTTGGATATCACATCTCATGCTATAGGAAGGGTCTCAGGTTTGGAAGGGGAAGGAGTTGGATATCCAATCTCATGTTATAGGACTGGTCTCAGGTTTGGTATTAGAAGCATTGAGATATCACATCGCATGCTGTAGGAAGGTTCTCAGGTTTGGTATTAGAAGCATTGAGACATCACATCTCATGCTATAGGAAGGGTCTCAGGATTGGAATGGGAAGGAGTTGGATATCACATCTCATGTTATAGGAAGGATCTCAGGTTTGGTATTAGAAGCATTGAGACATCACATCTCATGCTATAGGAAGGGTCTCAGGATTGGAATGGGAAGTAGTTGGATATCACATCTCATGCTATAGGAAGGGTCTCACATTTGGTATAAGCATTGAGATATCACATCTCATGCTATAGGAAGGGTCTCAGGATTGGATTGGGAAGGAGTTGTATATGACATCTCAGGCCATAGGAAGGGTCTCAGGATTGGTATAAGCATTGAGATATCACATCTCTGCTATCGGAAGGGTCTCAGGATTGGAATGGGAAGGAGTTGGATATCCCATCTCATGTTATAGGAAGGGTCTCAGGTTTGGTATTAGAAGCTTTGAGATATCACATCTCATGCTATAGGAAGGGTCTCAGGATTGGAATGGGGAGGACTTGGATGTCACATCTCATGCTATAGGGAGTGTCTCAAGTTTGATATTAGAAGCATTGAGATAACAAATCTCATGATATCGGAAGGGTCTCAGGATTGGAATGGGAAGGAGTTGGATATCACATCTCATGATAAAGGAAGGGTCTAAGGTTTGGAAGGGGAAAGATTTGGATGTCACATCTCATGTTATAGGACGGGTCTCAGGTTTGGTATTAGAAGCATTGAGATATCAAGTCTCATGGCATAGGAAGGGTCTCAGAATTGGAATGTGAAGGAGTTGGATATCACATCTCAAGCTATAGGAAGAGTCTCAGGATTGGAATGGGAAGGAGTTTGATATCACATCTCATGCCATAGTATGGGTCTCAGGTTTGGTAGAAGCATTGGGATATCACATCTCATGCTATTGGAAGGGTATCAGTATTGGATTTGGAAGGAGTTGGATATCACATTTCATGTTATAGGAAGGGTCTCAGGTTGGAATGGGAAGGAGTTGGATATCACATTTCATGTTATAGGAAGGGTCTCAGGATTGGAATGGGAAGGACTTGGATATCATATCTCATGCTATAGGAAGGCTCTCAGGTTTGGAAGGGGAAGGAGTTGGATATCACATTTCATGTTAGAGGAAGGATCTCAGGTTTGGTATTAGAGGCCTTGAGATATCACATCTCATGCTATAGGAAGGGTCTCAGGATTGGAATGGGAAGGAGTTGGATATCACATCTCAAGCTTTAGGAAGGGTATCAGGTTTGGTATAAGCATTGAGATAGCACATCTCATGCTATAGGAAGGGTCTCGGGATTGGAATGGGAAGGAGTTGGATATCACATCTCATGTTATAGGAAGGATCTCAGGTTTGGTATTAGAAGCATTGAGACATCACATCTCATGCTATAGGAAGGGTCTCAGGATTGGAATGGGAAGGAGTTGGATATCACATCTCATGCTATAGGAAGGGTCTCAGATTTGGTATAAGCATTGAGATATCACATCTCTGCTATCGGAAGGGTCTCAGGATTGGAATGGGAAGGAGTTGGATATCCCATCTCATGCTATAGGGAGGGTCTCAATTTTGATATTAGAAGCATTGAGATAACAAATCTCATGATATCGGAAGGGTCTCAGGATTGGAATGGGAAGGAGTTGGATATCACATCTCATGATAAAGGAAGGGTCTAAGGTTTGGAAGGGGAAAGATTTGGATATCACATTGTCCTGTCCCCGGCCTAGGGATAAGCGCGCATGCAGGTCGCGGCAATAACAAGGCTGACACGGAGAGACTCTATTCAACTTCCTTCTTTATTCGTGCCTCAACTGTAACTAACTTGCCCCCGCCCCTCCCACGTCACTTCCCCTCTTTTCCCGCCCCGGGTCCCTCCCGCCCCCGTCGTCCAGGATACGTCAACATGACATCTCCCCCCTTTTTAAACCATACCACACTCATCGCAACAGGCGATGATCTGGCAAGTCACTATTCCATTTCCTCGATCCACCGGCGAGGTCTAGTCCGAGCTCGCTGTGGTCGGGCTAGCTCGGCCCGGGGTGACGATCTACTCACGGTCGTCTCGGTATCTGGATCTTGATCCGATTCGTCGGCATCCCACGAATCCTCTCCTTGTTGATCACTGTATTCTTCCTCCGGTGGAGCCTGTACCCTTCCACTCAGGCGTCTTGTTCCGGGCGGTGGGAGTTCCTTGAAATGGGACGAGTTCCGGGTTATAGCTCCCGTGGAGCCTTGTGCAGTGATCATTGACCCCTTCTTCTGCGTAACGAGAAGGGGCTCTTCCCGAAAGGCAGGCGTGTGCTTGTGGGTCGAGGGTTGTCGAACGGCCACCACATCCCCTATGTTTATTTGGGATGTCTGGGCTCTTCGGCGGGCGTCGGCATATTCTTTCATTCTGTCCTTTGCCGCTTCATCCCGCTCTCGGACTTCCGCATCCATCGCTGGACGTGGTGCACTTGTCTCTGCTTGGGGAAGTCGGGTTTGAGGGTTGCGGCCAAACATGAGTTCGGCAGGGGTCTTCCCTGTGGTGCTATGGGGCGTTCCTCGGTAGTCCCGCAGCAGTTGGTTAAGCACCTGTTCATATGGTTGTTCCGTGACGCGGGCAATTTGCAATGCCCGCTTGAGATTTGCCATGAATCGTTCGATCATTCCGTTTGCTTGTGGCCACAGCGGGGTCACCTTCCGATGTCGGAACCCCAAGTATTCCGCAAACCTGGCAAACTGATGTCCACAGAACGGGGCCCCGTTGTCGGTCTTGAGTACCTTGGGCACTCCATAGGCAGAGAACATGTGGTCCAGTGCTGGGACGACATGATGTGCGGCCGTGGACAAGATCATCTGGACTTCTGGATATCGGGAGTATTCATCCATCACTGCAAGGACATACTTCCCCCCTTCGATGGGTCCAAAGAAGTCGGCGGCCACCGCTTCCCATATGTTCTGCGGAAGTTCGGACATTTGCAATGGCTCCGGGTTTCGGTTTGGGGTAATGATGCAGCAGGTGGGGCAAGTTCTCAAGGCGGCCTCCACTCGGGCATCCATTCGTGGGAACCACACCTTTTGGCGCAGCATGCGCTGTGTGGAGACGATGCCTCGATGGGTCTCGTGAGCCAGGTTGATGACCTTCTCACGCAGGGTTGTTGGGATCACCAGCTTGCAGTCTTTGAGTAGTAGTTGGTCTTCTGATACTGCCAACTCTTCTTTCACAAGGAGAAGCCGTTCCACGTCTTCCCATGTCTGGCCCCCTTCCGCTTTACCTCTCTCTTTAGCCCTTCTCCATTGTCCGGACATGAGGCCTTCACATATGATGCGGCATGCAGGGTCGTTTTCAGTTTCTCTTGCCAGTTCTTCTATGTTAACCCCCTCCGGCGTGGTTTGTTGAATCAGGTATCTGAGGTAGCGGTCTGCCACCGATGGCTCAGGTCTGCTCTCGTCTCTCGGTCTCCTCGACAGGAAGTCAGCCGGGTTTTCACCCTTCCCTGGTCTGTGAATAATGTCGAAGGCGTAATCCTGCAGGCGCAGCCCCCACCGGGCGATCCTCGGGGGCATTTTGGCTTGGGGATTTCCATAGAGAAACAGGAGCGCCTGGTGATCGGTGACCACCTGAAATGGCTTTCCATACAGGAATAAGTGGAAATATTCACATGCCCACACCACCGCTAGTCCTTCTTTCTCAGCCTGGGAGTATGCTCGTTCCGTGGCGGATAAACTGCGGCTGGCATAGGCAACCACGTGTCTCTGTTGTGGGTCTTTGGGATCAACTTGAGCCAGGATGGCCCCTAATCCCACTGGACTCGCGTCCACTGTTAGTTCAGTTCTCCGGTTGGGGTCGTAGTAGGCCATGTTTTCTGCTTTAGCAACCCTCTCCCTGATGGTTTCGAAAGCTACTTGGCATGCACTGGTCCACTCGAATTTCTCGTTCTGGTGCGTAAGTTTCCGCAACGGTTCACTGACCGAGGCAAAATCCTTGATGTACCTGCTGCAGTAGCTGGCTAGGCCTAAGAACGAGCGAAGTTCTGACACATTGAGTGGTGCAGCTGTGTCATTCAGGGCAGAGACTTTGTCCGGATCTGGGGTCATCCCCACCTCCGAGAACACGTGGCCAAAGAATTTTAGTGTGCTCTTCCGGAACTCGCACTTGTCTTTGTTGAGTGTGAGGTTTGCATCATGCAGGGCTTTACACACCTTCATGAGGGTTTCATCATGGTTCTTCACGTCGGTCCCAAACACCAGAATGTCGTCCGAGTAGTTGAGGCAGTTGGGGATGTGCTTTATGATGTTATGCACCTCAGCTTGGAAAATCTCGGCGGCCGACGACACCCCAAAGCTTAGCCTTTTGTATCTGAATAACCCAACGTGGGTGACAAATGTGGTTATGTTGCGACTCTCGGGGTGTAAGACCAGCTGATGGTATCCCTTCTGGAGGTCTAGTTTCGAGAAGACCTTGGCTCCATTTAGTAGATGTATCATGTCCGTTATGCGTGGCGCAGGGTATCTTTCCCTGCGGATTGCCTGGTTGGGACGTCTCATGTCGACACACAACCTGATGGTTTCAGATCCCTTCTTCGGGACAGGGACGATGGGAGAAACCCAGGTGGTTGCTCCCGAGGCCTTCTCAATAATGTCCTGTTCCAGCAATTTCTGTAGCTCATCCTCCACCTTTTGTTGGATGTTGACAGGGATCCCTCGGTAGGGCTGGGCTACTGGGCGTACAGAGTCGTCTATGTGTAACTTTATTTGTCGGTTCTTGAGTCTTCCAACCCCTCTGAATATCTTTGGGTACAAGTTATTGATCATGTCACTCGGGTCGATGTACTTATGAACCATGATGCTGTATAGGACGTGTATCAGGCCCATATCTGCAGCGGCCTTGAAACTCAGGACACATCCACTGTCCGTTTCGGTGGCCAGGACGTGGATTGGGACCCTCATCTCTTGGCCCTTGTATCGGCATAGCCCGCTGAACCTTCCTGCGCACTTGAGAGGAGTTTTCGCGCCATATGCGTAGATGTCAACGGTGGCTGGCTGGAGCTTTGGTTTCGGGTTTAGTTCGGCATATACCCGTTCACTCACCACGTTGACGGTGGCGCCAGTATCGATGAGGAATTCCGTTGGTCTTTCCTGCAGCTTGATGATGAGGGTGGGGCTATGCGCGGTGGCTGTGGGATTTCCTAGCGCGTAGACGTACGCCTTCTTTTTGTGATCACTCCCGGAAGAGCTAGGGTCTGATTCTGTGAGGGATTGTTCGACTAGATAGCGAACATGGCGTCTGGACCTTCTTTCGGGTTTGTCCCGTGTCACGAATCTTCTTCTTTCTCTCCGCTTTTGGCAGTCGTCGCCGGAGTCCTTCTCTCTCTGGTCACTTCCGAGTTGACTTGGAGGGGTGGAGGTGTTACTTTGGGCCGGGTGAGTGCTCTGTGTTCCCCCATATCGACTCCTCGAGCGAGTGGTACTATCTCGTGGCCTCTCTCTCCCTCGATTCCTGAACAGTCTGCACACCGCTTTGAAATGGCCTTCTTCACCGCATGTGGTGCAGCGTTGTCCTATAGCCGGGCATGTCCCTTCGTGTGGATATTCGAATCCACACTTGTAGCAGAACAGTTCCTCTGTCCTTTTCTCTAGATGTAGTTTGTTCAAGCTTTCGCCCAACGGCGTGCTCCCGAAACTTTCCACTTGACAGTCAATGGCTCTTTCGACCCTGGCCAGTGCCAGTATTTCCTCGAGCGTGCGGGACCTTTGGAGCAATTTTCTGCGGAATGTTTGGGACTCAGACCCTGATATTATTTGCGATCTGAGGGCTTCAGTGTTCGAATAGTTTGCGAAGTCGCAAGGTTTGAGTTTTGTGCGGAGTCGCATTACATATGCGTCCATGGTCTCCCCTTTTGCCTGCTTTGTGATGTGGAACAGGTGCCTTTCATAGTCAACATTGGTGTGAGGTGCGAAGTATACTGCTAGAGCGTCCTTTAATTTTTGTATGGAGTCTATGGAGTCCTGGGGCATCTCGTCTATGATATCTCGGGTGGCGGAGCCAACCGCTAGCTTTAGGAGGCACACTTGCCTTGCATCCGCTACTGGCCCCGTGGCCCCCATGTACAAGTCAAAGTCTCGAATCCATTTGGTCCACCTGGGGCCCATGTTGCTCGTGTCCGTCACGTCGAAGGCTCCAGGCATCTGGGCGGCCAGTGTGTCCGGCAGTTGGTAGGGCACGTGATCTGGCATTTGGTCTACGGGTGCTGGGGGCCCATTTCCGGCCGCTCCCGCGCCCTGGTTTGCATCCTGATTAGACATGGCGCCGGGAGCGTGGCTTCCTTATGCAGGCTTCCGCTGTCGTGGTGCGATGGCCGCCTTGGAAGGCACGAGCACCATCGATGAGCACCGCGCCTGTTAAAAGACGCTCCGGCGTGAGCCTGGCCCTTCGCTTGAGCCGGCACCGTCGCTGCAGCGTATACTACGCGCACGTGCGCTCGCCTGCTCCTCCGTGCTCACCGTCGCGGCCCAGATCTTCTCTCCGTCCTGTGGTTCCTGTCCGGTTCCGCGACGCCCCCACGCTGCGGCGACACCCTTCGCTTCTGGGTTGCTGTGGGCGTCGGTCAGCGGGCGTTCTCGTCGCTGTTGCGTGTCGATGCACGGCGCTCGTCTCCGGGGATCTGCCTCTCAGAATCCCATCCTCGTCGCCATTGTCCTGTCCCCGGCCTAGGGATAAGCGCGCATGCAGGTCGCGGCAATAACAAGGCTGACACGGAGAGACTCTATTCAACTTCCTTCTTTATTCGTGCCTCAACTGTAACTAACTTGCCCCCGCCCCTCCCACGTCACTTCCCCTCTTTTCCCGCCCCGGGTCCCTCCCGCCCCCGTCGTCCAGGATACGTCAACATGACACACATCTCATGTTATAGGACGGGTCTCAGGTTTGGTATTAGAAGCATTGAGATATCAAGTCTCATGGCATAGGAAGGGTCTCAGAATTGGAATGTGAAGGAGTTGGATATCACATCTCAAGCTATAGGAAGAGTCTCAGGATTGGAATGGGAAGGAGTTTGATATCACATCTCATGCCATAGTATGGGTCTCAGGTTTGGTAGAAGCAATGGGATATCACATCTCATGCTATTGGAAGGGTATCAGTATTGGATTTGGAAGGAGTTGGATATCACATTTCATGTTATAGGAAGGGTCTCAGGTTGGAATGGGAAGGAGTTGGATATCACATTTCATGTTATAGGAAGGGTCTCAGGATTGGAATGGGAAGGACTTGGATATCATATCTCATGCTATAGGAAGGCTCTCAGGTTTGGAAGGGGAAGGAGTTGGATATCACATTTCATGTTAGAGGAAGGATCTCAGGTTTGGTATTAGAGGCCTTGAGATATCACATCTCATGCTATAGGAAGGGTCTCAGGATTGGAATGGGAAGGAGTTGGATATCACATCTCAAGCTTTAGGAAGGGTCTCAGGTTTGGTATAAGCATTGAGATAGCACATCTCATGCTATAGGAAGGGTCTCAGGATTGGAATGGGAAGGAGTTGGATATCACATCTCATGTTATAGGAAGGATCTCAGGTTTGGTATTAGAAGCATTGAGACATCACATCTCATGCTATAGGAAGGGTCTCAGGATTGGAATGGGAAGGAGTTGGATATCACATCTCATGCTATAGGAAGGGTCTCAGATTTGGTATAAGCATTGAGATATCACATCTCTGCTATCGGAAGGGTCTCAGGATTGGAATGGGAAGGAGTTGGATATCCCATCTCATGCTATAGGGAGGGTCTCAATTTTGATATTAGAAGCATTGAGATAACAAATCTCATGATATCGGAAGGGTCTCAGGATTGGAATGGGAAGGAGTTGGATATCACATCTCATGATAAAGGAAGGGTCTAAGATTTGGAAGGGGAAAGATTTGGATATCACATCTCATGTTATAGGACGGGTCTCAGGTTTGGTATTAGAAGCATTGAGATATCAAGTCTCATGGTATAGGAAGGGTCTCAGAATTGGAATGGGAAGGAGTTGGATATCACATCTCAAGCTATAGGAAGAGTCTCAGGATTGGAATGGGAAGGAGTTTGATATCACATCTCATGCCATAGTATGGTTCTCAGGTTTGATAGAAGCATTGGGATATCACATCTCATGCTATTGGAAGGGTATCAGTATTGGATTTGGAAGGAGTTGGATATCCCATCTCATGCTATAGGAAGGGTCTCAGGTTGGAATGGGAAGGAGTTGGATATCACATTTCATGTTATAGGAAGGTTCTCAGGATTGGAATGGGAAGGACTTGGATATCATATCTCATGCTATAGGAAGGCTCTCAGGTTTGGATGGAGAAGGAGTTGGATATCACATTTCATGTTAGAGGAAGGATCTCAGGTTTGGTATTAGAGGCCTTGAGATATCACATCTCATGCTATAGGAAGGGTCTCAGGTTGGAATGGGAAGGAGTTGGATATCACATTTCATGTTATAGGAAGGGTCTCAGGATTGGAATGGGAAGGAGTTGGATATCACATCTCAAGCTTTAGGAAGGGTCTCAGGTTTGGTATAAGCATTGAGATAGCACATCTCATGCTATAGGAAGGGTCTCAGGATTGGAATGGGAAGGAGTTGGATATCACATCTCATGTTATAGGAAAGATCTCAGGTTTGGTATTAGAAGCATTGAGACATCACATCTCATGTTATAGGAAGGGTCTCGAGATTGGAATGGGAAGAAGTTGGATATCACATCTCATGCTATAGGAAGGGTCTCAGGTTTGGAAGGGGAAGGAGTTGGATATCCAATCTCATGTTATAGGACTGGTCTCAGGTTTGGTATTAGAAGCATTGAGATATCACATCGCATGCTGTAGGAAGGTTCTCAGGTTTGGAATGGGGAGGAATTGGATATCACATCTCATGTCATAGGAAGGATCTCAGGTTTGGTATTAGAAGCATTGAGATATCACATCTCATGCTATAGGAATGGTCTCAGGATTGGAATGGGGAGGAGTTGGATATTACATTCCTGCTATAGGAAGGGTCTCATGTTTGGAATGGGAATGTGTTGGATATCACATATGCTATAGGAAGGGTCTCAGGTTTGGAACGGGAAGGAGTTGGATATCACATCTCATGTTATAGGAAGGGTCTCAGGTTTGGTATAAGCATTGAGATATCACATCTCTGCTATCGGAAGTGTCTCAGGATTGGAATGGGAAGGTGTTGGATATCCCATCTCATGTTATAGGACGGGTCTCAGGTTTGTTATTAGAATCATTGAGATATCATATTGCATGCTGTAGGAAGGGTCTAAGGATTGGAATGGGAAGGAGTTGGATATCCCATCTCATGTTATAGGAAGAGTCTCAAGTTTGGTATTAGAAGCATTTAGATATCACATCTCATGCTATAGGAAGTGTCTCAGGATTGGAATGGGAAGGAGTTGGATATCACATTTCATGTTAGAGGAAGGATCTCAGGTTTGGTATTAGAGGCATTGAGATATCACATCTCATGCTATAGGAAGGGTCTCAGGATAGGAATGGGAAGGAGTTGGATATCACATCTCATGCTATAGGAAGGGTCTCAGGTTTGGTATAAGCATTGAGATATCACATCTCATGCTATAGGAAGGGTCTCAGGATTGGAATGGGAAGGCGTTGGATATCACATCTCATGTTATAGGAAGGATCTCAGGTTTGGTATTAGAAGCATTGAGACATCACATCTCATGCTATCGGAAGGGTCTCAGGATTGGAATGGGAAGGACTTGGATATCACATCTCATGCTATAGGGAGGGTCTCAAGTTTGATATTAGAAGCATTGAGATATCATATCTCATGCTATAGGAAGGGTCTCAGGATTGGAATGGGAAGGAGTTGGATATCACATCTCATGCTATAGGAAGGGTCTCAGGTTTGGTATAAGCAGTGAGATATCACATCTCATGCTATAGGAAGTGTCTCAGGATTGGAATGGGAAGGAGTTGGATATCACATCTCATGTTATAGGAAGGATCTCAGGTTTGGTATAAGCATTGAGATATCACATCTCTACTATCGGAAGGGTCTCAGGATTGGAATGGGAAGGAGTTGGATATTCCCATCTCATGTTATAGGAAGGGTCTCAGGTTTGGTATTAGAAGCATTGAGATATCACATCTCATGCTATAGGAAGGGTCTCAGGATTGGAATGGGAAGGACTTGGATATCACATCTCATGCTATAAGGAGGGTCTCAAGTTTGATATTAGAAGCATTGAGATATCACATCTCATGATATCGGAAGGGTCTCAAGGATGGAATGGGAAGGAGTTGGATATCACATCTCATGATAAAGGAAGTGTCTAAGGTTTGGAAGGGGAAGGAGTTGGATATCACATCTCATGTTATAGGAAAGGTCTCAGGATTGGAATTAGAAGGACTTGGATATCACATCTCATGCTATAGGAAGGCTCTCAGGTTTGGAAGGGGAAAGAGTTGGATATCACATTTCATGTTAGAGGTAGGATCTCAGGTTTGGTATTAGAGGCATTGAGATATCACATCTCATGCTATCAGAAGAGTCTCAGGATTGGAATGGGAAGGAGTTGGATATCACATCTCATGCTAAAGGGAGGGTCTCAGGTTTGGAAGGGGAAGGATTTGGATATCACATCTCATGTTATAGGAAGGATCTCAGGTTTGGTATTAGAAGCATTGAGATATCACATCTCATGCTATCGGAAGGATCTCAGGTTTGGTATAGAAGCATTGAGATATCACATCTCATGCTATCAGAAGGTTCTCAGGATTGGAATGGGAAGGAGTTGGATATCACATCTCATGCTAAAGGGAGGGTCTCAGGTTTGGAAGGGGAAGGATTTGGATATCATATCTCATGTTATCAGAAGGATCTCAGGTTTGGTATTAGAAGTATTGAGATATCACATCTCATGCTATAGGAAGGGTCTCAGGATTGGAATGGGAAGGAGTTGGTTATCACATCTCATGCTAAAGGAAGGGTCTCAGGTTTGGTAGAAGCATTGAGATATCACATCTCATGCTATAGGAAGGGTCTCAGGATTGGAATGGGAAGGACTTAGATATCACATATCATGCTATAGGGAGGGTCTCAGTTTTGATATTAGAAGCATTGAGATATAACATCTCATGCTATCAGAAGGGTCTCAGGATTGGAATGGGAAGGAGCTGGATATCACATCTCATGCTAAAGGAAGGATCTCAGGTTTGGAACGGGAAGGAGTTGGATATCACATCTCATGTTATAGGAAGGGTCTCAGGTTTGGTATAAGCATTGAGATATCACATCTCTGCTATCGGAAGTGTCTCAGGATTGGAATCGGAAGGACTTGGATATCACATCTCATGCTATAGATAGGCTCTCAGGTTTGGAAAGGGAAGGAGTTGGATATCACATTTCATGTTAGAGGAAGGATCTCAGGTTTGGTATTAGAGGCATTGAGATATCAGATCTCAGGCTATAGGAAGGGTCTCAGGATTGGAATGGGAAGGAGTTGGATATCACATCTCATGCTAGAGGAAGGGTCTCAGGTTTGGTATAAGCATTGAGATATCACATCTCGTGCTATAGGAAGGGTCTCAGGATTGGAATGGGAAGGAGTTGTATATGACATCTCATGCCGTAGGAAGGGTCTCAGGTTTGGTATAAGCATTGAGATATCACATCTCTGCTATCGAAAGGGTCTTAGGATTGGAATGGGAAGGAGTTGGATATCCCATCTCATGTTATAGGAAGAGTCTCAGGTTTGGTATTAGAAGCATTGAGATATCCCATCTCATGATATAGGAAGGGTCTCAGTTTGGAATGGGAAGGAGTTGGATATCACATTTCATGTTATAGGAAGGGTCTCAGGATTGGAATGGGAAGGACTTGGATATCATATCCCATGCTATAGGAAGGCTCTCAGGTTTGGAAGGGGAAGGAGTTGGATATCACATTTCATGTTAGAGGAAGGATCTCAGGTTTGGTATTAGAGGCCTTGAGATATCACATCTCATGCTATAGGAAGGGTCTCAGGATTGGAATGGGAAGGAGTTGGATATCACATCTCAAGCGATAGGAACGGTCTCAGGTTTGGTATAAGCATTGTGATATCACATCTCATGCTATAGGAAGGGTCTCAGGATTGGAATGGGAAGGAGTTGGATATCACATCTCATGTTATAGGAAAGATCTCAGGTTTGGTATTAGAAGCATTGAGACATCACATCTCATGTTATAGGAAGGGTCTCAGGATTGGAATGGGAAGAAGTTGGATATCACATCTCATGCTATAGGAAGGGTCTCAGGTTTGGTATAAGCATTGAGATATTACATCTCATGCTATAGGAAGGGTCTCAGGATTGGAATGGGAAGGAGTTGTATATGACATCTCATGCCATAGGAAGGGTCTCAGGTTTGGTATAAGCATTGAGATATCACATCACATGCTATAGGAAGGGTCTCAGGATTGGAATGGGAACGACTTGGATATCACATCTCATGCTATAGGCAGGGTCTCAGGTTTGGAAAGGGAATGAGATGGATATCACATTTCATGTTAGAGGTAGGATCTCAGGTTTGGTATTAGAGGCATTGAGATATCACATCTCATGCTATCAGAAGGGTCTCAGGATTGGAATGGGAAGGAGTTGGATATCATATCTCATGCTAAAGGGAGGGTCTCAGGTTTGGAAGGGGAAGCTTTTGGAAATCACATCTCATGTTATAGGAAGGATCTCAGGTTTGGTATTAGAAGCATTGAGATATCACATCTCATGCTTTCATAAGGGTCTCAGGATTGGAATGGGAAGGAGTTGGATATCACATCTGATGTTATAGGAAGGATCTCAGGTTTGGTATTAGAAGCATTGAGACATCACATCTCATGCTATAGGAAGGGTCTCAGGATTGGAATGGGAAGGAGTTGGATATCACATCTCATGCTATAGGAAGGGTCTCAGATTTGGTATAAGCATTGAGATATCACATCTCATGCTATAGGAAGGGTCTCAGGATTGGAATGGGAAGGAGTTGTATATGACATCTCAGGCCATAGGAAGGGTCTCAGGTTTGGTATAAGCATTGAGATATCACATCTCTGCTATCGGAAGGGTCTCAGGATTGGAATGGGAAGGAATTGGATATCACATCTCATGTTATAGGAAGGATCTCAGGTTTGGTATTAGAAGCATTGAGATATCCCTTCTCATGCTATAGGAAGGGTCTCAGGATTGGAATGTGAAGGATTTGGATATCACATCTCATGCTAAAGGAAGGGTCTCAGGTTTGGTAGAAGCATTGAGATATCACGTCTCTGCTATCGGAAGGGTCTCAGGATTGGATTGGGAAGGAGTTGGATATCCCTTCTCATGCTATAGGAAGGGTCTCAGGTTTGGTATAAGCATTGAGATATCACATCTCTGCTATCGGAAGGGTCTCAGGATTGGATTGGGAAGGAGTTGGATATCCCTTCTCATGCTATAGGAAGTGTCTCAGGTTGGAATGGGAAGGAGTAGGATATCACATCTCATGTTATAGGAAGGGTCTCAGGATTGGAATGGGAAGGATTTGGATATCACATCTCTTGCTATAGGAAGGGTCTCAGGATTGGAATGGGTAGGAGTTGGATATTACTTTCTTGCTATAGGAAGGGTCTCATGTTTGGAATGGGAAGGAGTTGGATATCACATATGCTATAGTTAGTGTCTCAGGTTTGGAACGGGAAGGAGTTGGATATCACATCTCATGTTATAGGAAGGGTCTCAGGTTTGGTATAAGCATTGAGATATCACATCTCTGCTATCGGAAGTGGCTCAGGATTGGAATGGGAAGGAGTTGGATATCCCATCTCATGTTATAGATAGGCTCTTAGGTTTGGAAAGGGAAGGAGTTGGATATCACATTTCATGTTAGAGGAAGGATCTCAGGTTTGGTATTAGAAGCATTGAGATATCACATCTCATGCTATAGGAAGGGTCTCAGGATTGGAATGGGAAGGAGCTGGATATCACATCTCATGCTAAAGGAAGGGTCTCAGGTTTGGAACGGGAAGGATTTGGATATCACATCTCATGTTATAGGAAGGTTCTCAGGTTTGGTATAAGCATTGAGATATCACATCTCTGCTATCGGAAGTGTCTCAGGATTGGAATGGGAAGGAGTTGGATATCCCATCTCATGTTTTAGGACGGGTCTCAGGTTTGTTATTAGAATCATTGAGATATCATATTGCATGCTGTAGGAAGGGTCTAAGGGTTGGAATGGGAAGGACTTGGATATCACATCTCATGCTATAGGAAGGGTCTCAGGATTGGAATGGGAAGTAGTTGGATATCACATCTCATGCTATAGGAAGGGTCTCAGGTTTGGTATAAGCATTGAGATATCACATCTCATGCTATAGGACGGGTCTCAGGATTGGAATGGAAGGAGTTGGATATCACATCTCATGTTATAGGAAGGATCTCAGGTTTGGTATTAGAAGCATTGAGACATCACATCTCATGCTGTAGGAAGGGTCTCAGGGTTGGAATGGGAAGGAGTTGGATATCACATCTCATCCAATAGGAAGGGTCTCAGGTTTGGAATGGGAAGGAATTGGATATCACATCTCATGTTATAGGAAGGATCTCAGGTTTGGTATTAGAAGCATTGAGATATCACATCTCATGCTATAGGAAGGGTCTCAGGATTGGAATGTGAAGGATTTGGATATCACATCTCATGCTAAAGGAAGGGTCTCAGGTTTGGTAGAAGCATTGAGATATCACGTCTCTGCTATCGGAAGGGTCTCAGGATTGGATTGGGAAGGAGTTGGATATCCCTTCTCATGCTATAGGAAGGGTCTCAGGATTTGAATGGCAAGGAGTTGGATATCACATCTCATGCCATAGGAAGGGTCTCAGGTTTGGTATAAGCATTGAGATATCACATCTCTGCTATCGGAAGGGTCTCAGGATTGGATTGGGAAGGAGTTGGATATCCCTTCTCATGCTATAGGAAGTGTCTCAGGTTGGAATGGTAAGGAGTTGGATATCACATCTCATGTTATAGGAAGGGTCTCAGGATTGGAATGGGAAGGATTTGGATATCACATCTCTTGCTATAGGAAGGGTCTCAGGATTGGAATGGGTAGGAGTTGGATATTACTTTCTTGCTATAGGAAGGGTCTCATGTTTGGAATGGGAAGGAGTTGGATATCACATATGCTATAGTTAGTGTCTCAGGTTTGGAACGGGAAGGAGTTGGATATCACATCTCATGTTATAGGAAGGGTCTCAGGTTTGGTATAAGCATTGAGATATCACATCTCTGCTATCGGAAGCGGCTCAGGATTGGAATGGGAAGGAGTTGGATATCCCATCTCATGTTATAGGAAGAGTCTCTGGTTTGGTATTAGAATCATTGAGATATCACATCGCATGCTGTTGGAAGGGTCTAAGGATTGGAATGGGATGGACTTGGATATCACATCTCATGCTATAGGTAGGCTCTCAGGTTTGGTATAAGCATTGAGGTATCACATCTCATGCTATAGGAAGGGTCTCAGGATTGGAATGGGAAGGATTTGGATATCACATCTCATGCTATAGAAAGGGTCTCAGATTTGGTATAAGCATTGAGATATCACATCTCATGCTAAAGGAAGGGTCTCAGGTTTGGAAAGGGAAGGAGTTGGATATCACATTTCATGTTAGAGGAAGGATCTCAGGTTTGGTATTAGAAGCATTGAGATATCACATCTCATGCTATAGGACGGGTCTCAGGATTGGAATGGAAGGAGTTGGATATCACATCTCATGCTATAGGAAGGGTCTCAGGTTTGGTATAAGCATTGAGATATCACATCTCATGCTATAGGACGGGTCTCAGGATTGGAATGGAAGGAGTTGGATATCACATCTCATGTTATAGGAAGGATCTCAGGTTTGGTATTAGATGCATTGAGACATCACATCTCATGCTATAGGAAGGGTCTCAGGGTTGGAATGGGAAGGAGTTGGATATCACATCTCATCCAATAGGAAGGGTCTCAGGTTTGGAATGGGAAGGAATTGGATATCACATCTCATGTTATAGGAAGAATCTCAGGTTTGGTATTAGAAGCATTGAGATATCACATCTCATGCTATAGGAAGGGTCTCAGGATTGGAATGTGAAGGATTTGGATATCACATCTCATGCTAAAGGAAGGGTCTCAGGTTTGGTAGAAGCATTGAGATATCACGTTTCTGCTATCGGAAGGGTCTCAGGATTGGATTGGGAAGGAGTTGGATATCCCTTCTCATGCTATAGGAAGGGTCTCAGGATTTGAATGGGAAGGAGTTGGATATCACATCTCATGTTATAGGAAGGGTCTCAGGATTGGAATGGGAAGGATTTGGATATCACATCTCTTGCTATAGGAAGGGTCTCAGGATTGGAATGGGTAGGAGTTGGATATTACTTTCTTGCTATAGGAAGGGTCTCATGTTTGGAATGGGAAGCAGTTGGATATCACATATGCTATAGTTAGTGTCTCAGGTTTGGAACGGGAAGGAGTTGGATATCCCATCTCATGTTATAGGAAGAGTCTCTGGTTTGGTATTAGAATCATTGAGATATCACATCGCATGCTGTAGGAAGGGTCTAAGGATTGGAATGGGATGGACTTGGATATCACATCTCATGCTATAGGTAGGCTCTCAGGTTTGGTATAAGCATTGAGATATCACATCTCATGCTATAGGAAGGGTCTCAGGATTAGAATGGGAAGGAATTGGATATCACATCTCATGCTATAGGAAGGGTCTCAGATTTGGTATAAGCATTGAGATATCACATCTCATGCTATAGGAAGGGTCTCAGGATTGGAATGGGAAGGAGTTGTATATGACATCTCAGGCCATAGGAAGGGTCTCAGGTTTGGTATAAGCATTGAGATATCACATCTCTGCTATCGGAAGGGTCTCAGGATTGGAATGGGAAGGAATTGGATATCACATCTCATGTTATAGGAAGGATCTCAGGTTTGGTATTAGAAGCATTGAGATATCCCTTCTCATGCTATAGGAAGGGTCTCAGGATTGGAATGTGAAGGATTTGGATATCACATCTCATGCTAAAGGAAGGGTCTCAGGTTTGGTAGAAGCATTGAGATATCACGTCTCTGCTATCGGAAGGGTCTCAGGATTGGATTGGGAAGGAGTTGGATATCCCTTCTCATGCTATAGGAAGGGTCTCAGGTTTGGTATAAGCATTGAGATATCACATCTCTGCTATCGGAAGGGTCTCAGGATTGGATTGGGAAGGAGTTGGATATCCCTTCTCATGCTATAGGAAGTGTCTCAGGTTGGAATGGGAAGGAGTAGGATATCACATCTCATGTTATAGGAAGGGTCTCAGGATTGGAATGGGAAGGATTTGGATATCACATCTCTTGCTATAGGAAGGGTCTCAGGATTGGAATGGGTAGGAGTTGGATATTACTTTCTTGCTATAGGAAGGGTCTCATGTTTGGAATGGGAAGGAGTTGGATATCACATATGCTATAGTTAGTGTCTCAGGTTTGGAACGGGAAGGAGTTGGATATCACATCTCATGTTATAGGAAGGGTCTCAGGTTTGGTATAAGCATTGAGATATCACATCTCTGCTATCGGAAGTGGCTCAGGATTGGAATGGGAAGGAGTTGGATATCCCATCTCATGTTATAGATAGGCTCTTAGGTTTGGAAAGGGAAGGAGTTGGATATCACATTTCATGTTAGAGGAAGGATCTCAGGTTTGATATTAGAAGCATTGAGATATCACATCTCATGCTATAGGAAGGGTCTCAGGATTGGAATGGGAAGGAGCTGGATATCACATCTCATGCTAAAGGAAGGGTCTCAGGTTTGGAACGGGAAGGATTTGGATATCACATCTCATGTTATAGGAAGGTTCTCAGGTTTGGTATAAGCATTGAGATATCACATCTCTGCTATCGGAAGTGTCTCAGGATTGGAATGGGAAGGAGTTGGATATCCCATCTCATGTTTTAGGACGGGTCTCAGGTTTGTTATTAGAATCATTGAGATATCATATTGCATGCTGTAGGAAGGGTCTAAGGGTTGGAATGGGAAGGACTTGGATATCACATCTCATGCTATAGGAAGGGTCTCAGGATTGGAATGGGAAGTAGTTGGATATCACATCTCATGCTATAGGAAGGGTCTCAGGTTTGGTATAAGCATTGAGATATCACATCTCATGCTATAGGACGGGTCTCAGGATTGGAATGGAAGGAGTTGGATATCACATCTCATGTTATAGGAAGGATCTCAGGTTTGGTATTAGAAGCATTGAGACATCACATCTCATGCTGTAGGAAGGGTCTCAGGGTTGGAATGGGAAGGAGTTGGATATCACATCTCATCCAATAGGAAGGGTCTCAGGTTTGGAATGGGAAGGAATTGGATATCACATCTCATGTTATAGGAAGGATCTCAGGTTTGGTATTAGAAGCATTGAGATATCACATCTCATGCTATAGGAAGGGTCTCAGGATTGGAATGTGAAGGATTTGGATATCACATCTCATGCTAAAGGAAGGGTCTCAGGTTTGGTAGAAGCATTGAGATATCACGTCTCTGCTATCGGAAGGGTCTCAGGATTGGATTGGGAAGGAGTTGGATATCCCTTCTCATGCTATAGGAAGGGTCTCAGGATTTGAATGGCAAGGAGTTGGATATCACATCTCATGCCATAGGAAGGGTCTCAGGTTTGGTATAAGCATTGAGATATCACATCTCTGCTATCGGAAGGGTCTCAGGATTGGATTGGGAAGGAGTTGGATATCCCTTCTCATGCTATAGGAAGTGTCTCAGGTTGGAATGGTAAGGAGTTGGATATCACATCTCATGTTATAGGAAGGGTCTCAGGATTGGAATGGGAAGGATTTGGATATCACATCTCTTGCTATAGGAAGGGTCTCAGGATTGGAATGGGTAGGAGTTGGATATTACTTTCTTGCTATAGGAAGGGTCTCATGTTTGGAATGGGAAGGAGTTGGATATCACATATGCTATAGTTAGTGTCTCAGGTTTGGAACGGGAAGGAGTTGGATATCACATCTCATGTTATAGGAAGGGTCTCAGGTTTGGTATAAGCATTGAGATATCACATCTCTGCTATCGGAAGCGGCTCAGGATTGGAATGGGAAGGAGTTGGATATCCCATCTCATGTTATAGGAAGAGTCTCTGGTTTGGTATTAGAATCATTGAGATATCACATCGCATGCTGTTGGAAGGGTCTAAGGATTGGAATGGGATGGACTTGGATATCACATCTCATGCTATAGGTAGGCTCTCAGGTTTGGTATAAGCATTGAGGTATCACATCTCATGCTATAGGAAGGGTCTCAGGATTGGAATGGGAAGGATTTGGATATCACATCTCATGCTATAGAAAGGGTCTCAGATTTGGTATAAGCATTGAGATATCACATCTCATGCTAAAGGAAGGGTCTCAGGTTTGGAAAGGGAAGGAGTTGGATATCACATTTCATGTTAGAGGAAGGATCTCAGGTTTGGTATTAGAAGCATTGAGATATCACATCTCATGCTATAGGACGGGTCTCAGGATTGGAATGGAAGGAGTTGGATATCACATCTCATGCTATAGGAAGGGTCTCAGGTTTGGTATAAGCATTGAGATATCACATCTCATGCTATAGGACGGGTCTCAGGATTGGAATGGAAGGAGTTGGATATCACATCTCATGTTATAGGAAGGATCTCAGGTTTGGTATTAGATGCATTGAGACATCACATCTCATGCTATAGGAAGGGTCTCAGGGTTGGAATGGGAAGGAGTTGGATATCACATCTCATCCAATAGGAAGGGTCTCAGGTTTGGAATGGGAAGGAATTGGATATCACATCTCATGTTATAGGAAGAATCTCAGGTTTGGTATTAGAAGCATTGAGATATCACATCTCATGCTATAGGAAGGGTCTCAGGATTGGAATGTGAAGGATTTGGATATCACATCTCATGCTAAAGGAAGGGTCTCAGGTTTGGTAGAAGCATTGAGATATCACGTTTCTGCTATCGGAAGGGTCTCAGGATTGGATTGGGAAGGAGTTGGATATCCCTTCTCATGCTATAGGAAGGGTCTCAGGATTTGAATGGGAAGGAGTTGGATATCACATCTCATGTTATAGGAAGGGTCTCAGGATTGGAATGGGAAGGATTTGGATATCACATCTCTTGCTATAGGAAGGGTCTCAGGATTGGAATGGGTAGGAGTTGGATATTACTTTCTTGCTATAGGAAGGGTCTCATGTTTGGAATGGGAAGCAGTTGGATATCACATATGCTATAGTTAGTGTCTCAGGTTTGGAACGGGAAGGAGTTGGATATCCCATCTCATGTTATAGGAAGAGTCTCTGGTTTGGTATTAGAATCATTGAGATATCACATCGCATGCTGTAGGAAGGGTCTAAGGATTGGAATGGGATGGACTTGGATATCACATCTCATGCTATAGGTAGGCTCTCAGGTTTGGTATAAGCATTGAGATATCACATCTCATGCTATAGGAAGGGTCTCAGGATTAGAATGGGAAGGAATTGGATATCACATCTCATGCTATAGGAAGGGTCTCAGATTTGGTATAAGCATTGAGATATCACATCTCATGCTAAAGAAAGGGTCTCAGGATTGGAATGGGAAGGAGTTGTATATGACATCTCAGGCCATAGGAAGGGTCTCAGGTTTGGTATAAGCATTGAGATATCACATCTCTGCTATCGGAAGGGTCTCAGGATTGGAATTGGAAGGACTTGGCTATCATATTATAGGATGTCCCGGGAGGATAGCACAGCGGCAGCGTGCGCGTCTTGGAAGCAAGACGACACAAAGCAACAACAGGTTCGATCCCCGGGTCCGCGCTTAGAAACCTCCGAGTGTTTAAGCGCGTTATAAATACGTAACTAAGACAAAAAAAATCTGTGTTTCCTCTGTAACAGCGCCTCGATGCCTCATGGGCTGCAAGTGCGCTTAACAAATGCAAATAAAATAAATAAATAAAATATCTCATGCTATAGGAAGGCTCTCAGGTTTGGAAGGGGAAAGAGTTGGATATCACATTTCATGTTAGAGGAAGGATCTCAGGTTTGGTATTAGAGGCCTTGAGATATCACATCTCATGCTATAGGAAGGGTCTCAGGATTGGAATGGGAAGGAGTTGGATATCACATCTCATGCTATAGGAAGGGTCTCAGATTTGGTATAAGCATTGAGATATCACATCTCATGCTATAGGAAGTGTCTCAGGATTGGAATGGGAAGGAGTTGGATATAACATCTCATGTTATAGGAAGGATCTCAGGTTTGGTATAAGCATTGAGATATCACATCTCTGCTATTGGAAGGGTCTCAGGATTGGAATGGGAAGGAGTTGGATATTCCCATCTCATGTTATAGGAAGGGTCTCAGGTTTGGTATTAGAAGCATTGAGATATCCCATCTCATGATATAGGAAGGGTCCCAGGATGGAATGGGAAGGAGTAGGATATCACATTTCATGTTATAGGAAGGGTCTCAGGATTGGAATGGGAAGGATTTGGATAGCATATCTCATGCTATAGGAAGGCTCTCAGGTTTGGAAGGGGAAAGAGTTGGATATCACATTTCATGTTAGAGGAAGGATCTCAGGTTTGGTATTAGAGGCCTTGAGATATCACATCTCATGCTATAGGAAGGGTCTCAGGATTGGAATGGGAAGGAGTTGGATATCACATCTCATGTTATAGGAAAGATCTCAGGTTTGGTATTAGAAGCATTGAGACATCACATCTCATGTTATAGGAAGGGTCTCAGGATTGGAATGGGAAGAAGTTGGATATCACATCTCATGCTATAGGAAGGGTCTCAGGTTTGGTATAAGCATTGAGATATCACATCTCATGCTATAGGAAGGGTCTCAGGATTGGAATGGGAAGGAGTTGTATATGACATCTCATGCCATAGGAAGGGTCTCAGGTTTGGTATAAGCATTGAGATATCACATCACATGCTATAGGAAGGGTCTCAGGATTGGAATGGGAAGGACTTGGATATCACATCTCATGCTATAGGCAGGGTCTCAGGTTTGGAAAGGGAAGGAGATGGATATCACATTTCATGTTAGAGGTAGGATCTCAGGTTTGGAATTAGAGGCATTGAGATATCACATCTCATGCTATCAGAAGGGTCTCAGGATTGGAATGGGAAGGAGTTGGATATCACATCTCATGCTAAAGGGAGGGTCTCAGGTTTGGAAGGGGGAGGATTTGGAAATCACATCTCATGTTATAGGAAGGATCTCAGGTTTGGTATTAGAAGCATTGAGATATCACATCTCATGCTATCGGAAGTATCTCAGGTTTGGTATTAGAGGCATTGAGATATCACATCTCATGCTATCATAAGGGTCTCAGGATTGGAATGGGAAGGAGTTGGATATCACATCTCATGTTATAGGAAGGATCTCAGGTTTGGTATTAGAAGCATTGAGACATCACATCTCATGCTATAGGAAGGGTCTCAGGATTGGAATGGGAAGGAGTTGGATATCACATCTCATGCTATAGGAAGGGTCTCAGATTTGGTATAAGCATTGAGATATCACATCTCATGCTATAGGAAGGGTCTCAGGATTGGAATGGGAAGGAGTTGTATATGACATCTCAGGCCATAGGAAGGGTCTCAGGTTTGGTATAAGCATTGAGATATCACATCTCTGCTATCGGAAGGGTCTCAGGATTGGAATGGGAATGAGTTGGATATCCCATCTCATGTTATAGGAAGAGTCTCAGGTTTGGTATTAGAAGCATTGAGATATCCGATCTCATGCTATAGGAAGGGTCTCAGGTTGGAATGGGAAGGAGTTGGATATCACATTTCATGTTATAGGAAGGGTCTCAGGATTGGAATTGGAAGGACTTGGCTATCAAATCTCATGCTATAGGAAGGCTCTCAGGTTTGGAAGGGGAAGGAGTTGGATATCACATTTCATGTTAGAGGAACGATCTCAGGTTTGGTATTAGAGGCCTTGAGATATCACATCTCATGCTATAGGAAGGGTCTCAGGATTGGAATGGGAAGGAGTTGGATATCACATCTCAAGCTAAAGGGACGGTCTCAGGTTTGGTATAAGCATTGTGATATCACATCTCATGCTATAGGAAGGGTCTCAGGATTGGAATGGGAAGGAGTTGGATATCACATCTCATGTTATAGGAAAGATCTCAGGTTTGGTATTAGAAGCATTGCGACATCACATCTCATGTTATAGGAAGGGTCTCAGGATTGGAATGGGAAGAAGTTGGATATCACATCTCATGCTATAAGAAGGGTCTCAGGTTTGGTATAAGCATTGAGATATCACATCTCATGCTATAGGAAGGGTCTCAGGTTTGGAATGGGAAGGACTTAGATATCACATATCATGCTATAGGGAGGGTCTCAGTTTTGATATTAGAAGCATTGAGATATCACATCTCATGCTATCGGAAGTGTCTCAGGATTGGAATGGGAAGGAGCTGGATATCACATCTCATGCTAAAGGAAGGGTCTCAGGTTTGGAACGGGAAGGAGTTGGATATCACATCTCATGTTATAGGAAGGGTCTCAGGTTTGGTATAAGCATTGAGATATCACATCTCTGCTATCGGAAGTGTCTCAGGATTAGAATGGGAAGGACTTGGATATCACATCTCATGCTATAGATAGGCTCTCAGGTTTGGAAAGGGAAGGAGTTGGATATCACATTTCATGTTAGAGGAAGGATCTCAGGTTTGGTATTAGAGGCATTGAGATATCACATCTCAGGCTATAGGAAGGGTCTCAGGATTGGAATGGGAAGGAGTTGGATATCACATCTCATGCTAAAGGAAGGGTCTCAGGATTGGAATGGGAAGGAGTTGGATATCACATCTCATGCTATAGGAAGGGTCTCAGGTTTGGTATAAGCATTGAGATATCACATCTCGTGCTATAGGAAGGGTCTCAGAATTGGAATGGGAAGGAGTTGTATATGACATCTCATGCTATAGACAGGGTCTCAGGTTTGGAAAGGGAAGGAGATGGATATCACATTTCATGTTAGAGGTAGGATCTCAGGTTTGGAATTAGAGGCATTGAGATATCACATCTCATGCTATCAGAAGGGTCTCAGGATTGGAATGGGAAGGAGTTGGATATCACATCTCATGCTAAAGGGAGGGTCTCAGGTTTGGAAGGGGAAGGATTTGGAAATCACATCTCATGTTATAGGAAGGATCTCAGGTTTGGTATTAGAATCATTGAGATATCACATCTCATGCTATCATAAGGGTCTCAGGATTGGAATCGGAAGGAGTTGGATATCACATCTCATGTTATAGGAAGGATCTCAGGTTTGGTATTAGAAGCATTGAGACATCACATCTCATGCTATAGGAAGGGTCTCAGGATTGGAATGGGAAGGAGTTGGATATCACATCTCATGCTATAGGAAGGGTCTCAGATTTGGTATAAGCATTGATATATCACATCTCATGCTATAGGAAGGGTCTCAGGATTGGAATGGGAAGCAGTTGGATATCACATCTCAGGCCATAGGAAGGGTCTCAGGTTTGGTATAAGCATTGAGATATCACATCTCTGCTATCGGAAGGGTCTCAGGATTGGAATGGGAAGGAGTTGGATATCCCATCTCATGTTATAGGAAGAGTCTCAGGTTTGGTATTAGAAGCATTGAGATATCCCATCTCATGCTATAGGAAGGGTCTCAGGTTGGAATGGGAAGGAGTTGGATATCACATTTCATGTTATAGGAAGGGTCTCAGGATTGGAATTGGAAGGACTTGGCTATCATAGCTCATGCTATAGGAAGGCTCTCAGGTTTGGAAGGGGAAGGAGTTGGATATCACATTTCATGTTAGAGGAACGATCTCAGGTTTGGTATTAGAGGCCTTGAGATATCACATCTCATGCTATAGGAAGGGTCTCAGGATTGGAATGGGAAGGAGTTGGATATCACATCTCATGCTATAGGGAGGGTCTCAGGATTGGAATGGGAAGGACTTAGATATCACATATCATGCTATAGGGAGGGTCTCAGTTTTGATATTAGAAGCATTGAGATATCACATCTCATGCTATCGGAAGTGTCTCAGGATTGGAATGGGAAGGAGCTGGATATCACATCTCAATCTAAAGGAAGGGTCTCAGGTTTGGAACGGGAAGGATTTGGATATCACATCTCATGTTATAGGAAGGGTCTCAGGTTTGGTATAAGCATTGAGATATCACATCTCTGCTATCGGAAGAGTCTCAGGATTGGAATGGGAAGGAGTTGAATATCCCATCTCATGTTATAGGACGGGTCTCAGGTTTGTTATTATAATCATTGAGATATCATATTGCATGCTGTAGGAAGGGTCTAAGGGTTGGAATGTGAAGGACTTGGATATCACATCTCATGCTATAGATAGGCTCTTAGGTTTGGAAAGGGAAGGAGTTGGATATCACATTTCATGTTAGAGGAAGGATCTCAGGTTTGGTATTAGAAGCATAGAGATATCACATCTCATGCTATAGGAAGGGTCTCAGGATTGGAATGGGAAGCAGTTGGATATCACATCTCATGCTATAGGAAGTGTCTCAGGATTGGAATGGGAAGGACTTGGGTATCACATCTCATGCTATAGGGAGGGTCTCAAGTTTGATATTAGAAGCATTGAGATATCACATCTCATGCTATAGGAAGGGTCTCAGGATTGGAATGGGAAGAAGTTGGATATCACATCTCATGCTATAGGAAGGGTCTCAGGTTTGGTATAAGCAGTGAGATATCACATCTCATGCTATAGGAAGTGTCTCAGGATTGGAATGGGAAGGAGTTGGATATCACATCTCATGTTATAGGAAGGATCTCAGGTTTGGTATAAGCATTGAGATATCACATCTGTGCTATCGGAAGGGTCTCAGGATTGGAATGGGAAGGAGTTGGATATTCCCATCTCATGTTATAGGGAGGGTCTCAAGTTTGATATTAGAAGCATTGAGATATCACATTTCATGATATCGGAAGGGTCTCAAGATTGGAATGGGAAGGAGTTGGCTATCACATCTCATGATAAAGGAAGGGTCTAAGGTTTGGAAGGGGAAGGATTTGGAAATCACATCTCATGTTATAGGACGGGTCTCAGGTTTGGTATTAGAAGCATTGAGATATCAAGTCTCATGGTATAGGAAGGGTCTCAGAATTGGAATGGGAAGGAGTTGGATATCACATCTCAAGCTATAGGAAGGGTCTCAGGATTAGAATGGGAAGGAGTTTGATATCACATCTCATGCCATAGTATGGGTCTCAGGTTTGGTAGAAGCATTGGGATATCAGATCTCATGCTATCGGAAGGGTATCGGGATTGGATTTGGAAGGAGTTGGATATCCCATCTCATGCTATGGAAGGGTCTCAGGTTGGAATGGGAAGGAGTTGGATATCACATCTCATGTTATAGGAAGGGTCTCAGGATTGGAATGGGAAGGACTTGGATATCACATCTCATGCTATAGGAAGGCTCTCAGGTTTGCAAGGGGAAAGAGTTGGATATCACATTTCATGTTAGAGATAGGATCTCAGGTTTGGTATTAGAAGTATTGAGATATCACATCTCATGCTATCAGAAGGATCTCAGGTTTGGTATAGAAGCATTGAGATATCATATCTTATGCTATCAGAAGAGTCTCAGGATTGGAATGGGAAGGAGTTGGATATCACATCTCATGCTAAAGGGAGGGTCTCAGGTTTGGAGGATAAGGATTTGGATATCACATCTCATGTTATAGGAAGGATCTCAGGTTTGGTATTAGAAGTATTGAGATATCACATCTCATGCTATCGGAAGGATCTCAGGTTTGGTATAGAAGCATTGAGATATCATATCTTATGCTATCAGAAGGGTCTCAGGATTGGAATGGGAAGGAGTTGGATATCACATCTCATGCTAAAGGGAGGGTCTCAGGTTTGGAAGGGGAAGGATTTGGATATCACATCTCATGTTATAGGATGGATCTCAGGTTTGGTATTAGAAGTATTGAGATATCACATCTCATGTTATCGGAAGGATCTCAGGTTTGGTATTAGAAGTATTGAGATATCACCTCTCATGCTATAGGAAGGGTCTCAGGATTGGAATGGGAAGGAGTTGGATATCACATCTCATGCTAAAGGAAGGGTCTCAGGTTTGGTAGAAGCATTGAGATATCACATCTCATGCTATAGGAAGGGTCTCAGGATTGGAATGGGAAGGACTTAGATATCACATATCATGCTATAGGGAGGGTCTCAGTTTTGATATTAGAAGCATTGAGATATCACATCTCATGCTATCGGAAGTGTCTCAGGATTGGAATGGGAAGGAGCTGGATATCACATCTCATGCTAAAGGAAGGGTCTCAGGTTTGGAACGGGAAGGAGTTGGATATCACATCTCATGTTATAGGAAGGGTCTCAGGTTTGGTGTAAACATTGAGATATCACATCTCTGCTATCGGAAGTGTCTCAGAATTGGAATGGGAAGGAGTTGGATATCCCATCTCATGTTATAGGACGGGTCTCAGGTTTTTTATTAGAATCATTGAGATATCATATTGCATGCTGTAGCAAGGGTCTAAGGATTGGAATGGGAAGGACTTGGATATCACATCTCATGCTATAGATAGGCTCTCAGGTTTGGAAAGTGAAGGAGTTGGATATCACATTTCATGTTAGAGGAAGGATCTCAGGTTTGGTATTAGAGGCATTGAGATATCACATCTCAGGCTATAGGAAGGGTCTCAGGATTGGAATGGGAAGGAGTTGGATATCACATCTCATGCTATAGGAAGGGTCTCAGGTTTGGTATAAGCATTGAGATATCACATCTCATGCTATAGGAAGGGTCCAGGATTGGAATGGAAGGAGTTGGATATCACATCTCATGTTATAGGAAGGATCTCAGGTTTGGTATTAGAAGCATTGAGACATCACATCTCATGCTATAGGAAGGGTCTCATGATTGGAATGGGAAGGAGTTGGATATCACATCTCATGCTATAGGAAGGGTCTCAGGATTGGAATGGGAAGGAGTTGAATATGACATCTCATGCCGTAGGAAAGGTCTCAGGTTAGGTATAAACATTGAGATATCACATCTCTGCTATCGAAAAGGTCTCAGGATTGGAATGGAAAGGAGTTGGATATCCCATCTCATGTTATAGGAAGAGTCTCAGGTTTGGTATTAGAAGCATTGAGATATCACATCTCATGCTATAGGAAGTGTCTCAGGATTGGAATGGGAAGGACTTGGGTATCACATCTCATGCTATAGGGAGGGTCTCAAGTTTGATATTAGAAGCATTGAGATATCACCTCTCATGCTATAGGAAGGGTCTCAGGATTGGAATGGGAAGGAGTTGGATATCACATCTCATGCTATAGGAAGGGTCTCAGGTTTGGTATAAGCAGTGAGATATCACATCTCATGCTATAGGAAGTGTCTCAGGATTGGAATGGGAAGGAGTTGGATATCACATCTCATGTTATAGGAAGGATCTCAGGTTTGGTATAAGCATTGAGATATCACATCTCTGCTATCGGAAGGGTCTAAGGTTTGGAAGGGGAAGGATTTGGATATCACATCTCATGTTATAGGACGGGTCTCAGGTTTGGTATTAGAAGCATTGAGATATCAAGTCTCATGGTATAGGAAGGGTCTCAGAATTGGAATGGGAAGGAGTTGGATATCACATCTCAAGCTATAGGAAGGGTCTCAGGATTAGAATGGGAAGGAGTTTGATATCACATCTCATGCCATAGTATGGGTCTCAGGTTTGGTAGAAGCATTGGGATATCAGATCTCATGCTATCGGAAGGGTATCGGGATTGGATTTGGAAGGAGTTGGATATCCCATCTCATGCTATAGGAAGGGTCTCAGGTTGGAATGGGAAGGAGTTGGATATCACATCTCATGTTATAGGAAGGGTCTCAGGATTGGAATGGGAAGGACTTGGATATCACATCTCATGCTATAGGAAGGCTCTCAGGTTTGCAAGGGGAAAGAGTTGGATATCACATTTCATGTTAGAGGTAGGATCTCAGGTTTGGTATTAGAAGTATTGAGATATCACATCTCATGCTATCAGAAGGATCTCAGGTTTGGTATAGAAGCATTGAGATATCATATCTTATGCTATCAGAAGAGTCTCAGGATTGGAATGGGAAGGAGTTGGATATCACATCTCATGCTAAAGGGAGGGTCTCAGGTTTGGAAGATAAGGATTTGGATATCACATCTCATGTTATAGGAAGGATCTCAGGTTTGGTATTAGAAGTATTGAGATATCACATCTCATGCTATCGGAAGGATCTCAGGTTTGGTATAGAAGCATTGAGATATCATATCTTATGCTATCAGAAGGGTCTCAGGATTGGAATGGGAAGGATTTGGATATCACATCTCATGCTAAAGGGAGGGTCTCGGGTTTGGAAGGGGAAGGATTTGGATATCACATCTCATGTTATAGGATGGATCTCAGGTTTGGTATTAGAAGTATTGAGATATCACATCTCATGTTATCGGAAGGATCTCAGGTTTGGTATTAGAAGTATTGAGATATCACCTCTCATGCTATAGGAAGGGTCTCAGGATTGGAATGGGAAGGAGTTGGATATCACATCTCATGCTAAAGGAAGGGTCTCAGGTTTGGTAGAAGCATTGAGATATCACATCTCATGCTATAGGAAGGGTCTCAGGATTGGAATGGGAAGGACTTAGATATCACATATCATGCTATAGGGAGGGTCTCAGTTTTGATATTAGAAGCATTGAGATATCACATCTCATGCTATCGGAACTGTCTCAGGATTGGAATGGGAAGGAGCTGGATATCACATCTCATGCTAAAGGAAGGGTCTCAGGTTTGGAACGGGAAGGAGTTGGATATCACATCTCATGTTATAGGAAGGGTCTCAGGTTTGGTATAAACATTGAGATATCACATCTCTGCTATCGGAAGTGTCTCAGGATTGGAATGGGAAGGAGTTGGATATCCCATCTCATGTTATAGGACGGGTCTCAGGTTTTTTATTAGAATCATTGAGATATCATATTGCATGCTGTAGGAAGGGTCTAAGGATTGGAATGGGAAGGACTTGGATATCACATCTCATGCTATAGATAGGCTCTCAGGTTTGGAAAGTGAAGCAGTTGGATATCACATTTCATGTTAAAGGAAGGATCTCAGGTTTGGTATTAGAGGCATTCAGATATCACATCTCAGGCTATAGGAAGGGTCTCAGGATTGGAATGGGAAGGAGTTGGATATCACATCTCATGCTATAGGAAGGGTCTCAGGTTTGGTATAAGCATTGAGATATCACATCTCATGCTATAGGAAGGGTCCAGGATTGGAATGGAAGGAGTTGGATATCACATCTCATGTTATAGGAAGGATCTCAGGTTTGGTATTAGAAGCATTGAGACATCACATCTCATGCTATAGGAAGGGTCTCAGGATTGGAATGGGAAGGAGTTGGATATCACATCTCATGCTATAGGAAGGGTCTCAGGATTGGAATGGGAAGGAGTTGAATATGACATCTCATGCCGTAGGAAGGGTCTCAGGTTTGGTATAAACATTGAGATATCACATCTCTGCTATCAAAAGGGTCTCAGGATTGGAATGGGAAGGACTTGGATATCACATCTCATGCTATAGGAAGGCTCTCAGGTTTGCAAGGGGAAAGAGTTGGATATCACATTTCATGTTAGAGATAGGATCTCAGGTTTGGCATTAGAAGTATTGAGATATCACATCTCATGCTATCAGAAGGATCTCAGGTTTGGTATAGAAGCATTGAGATATCATATCTTATGCTATCAGAAGAGTCTCAGGATTGGAATGGGAAGGAGTTGGATATCACATCTCATGCTAAAGGGAGGGTCTCAGGTTTGGAGGATAAGGATTTGGATATCACATCTCATGTTATAGGAAGGATCTCAGGTTTGGTATTAGAAGTATTGAGATATCACATCTCATGCTATCGGAAGGATCTCAGGTTTGGTATAGAAGCATTGAGATATCATATCTTATGCTATCAGAAGGGTCTCAGGATTGGAATGGGAAGGAGTTGGATATCACATCTCATGCTAAAGGGAGGGTCTCAGGTTTGGAAGGGGAAGGATTTGGATATCACATCTCATGTTATAGGATGGATCTCAGGTTTGGTATTAGAAGTATTGAAATATCACATCTCATGTTATTGGAAGGATCTCAGGTTTGGTATTAGAAGTATTGAGATATCACCTCTCATGCTATAGGAAGGGTCTCAGGATTGGAATGGGAAGGAGTTGGATATCACATCTCATGCTAAAGGAAGGGTCTCAGGTTTGGTAGAAGCATTGAGATATCACATCTCATGCTATAGGAAGGGTCTCAGGATTGGAATGGGAAGGACTTAGATATCACATATCATGCTATAGGGAGGGTCTCAGTTTTGATATTAGAAGCATTGAGATATCACATTTCATGCTATCGGAAGTGTCTCAGGATTGGAATGGGAAGGAGCTGGATATCACATCTCATGCTAAAGGAAGGGTCTCAGGTTTGGAACGGGAAGGAGTTGGATATCACATCTCATGTTATAGGAAGGGTCTCAGGTTTGGTGTAAACATTGAGATATCACATCTCTGCTATCGGAAGTGTCTCAGAATTGGAATGGGAAGGAGTTGGATATCCCATCTCATGTTATAGGACGGGTCTCAGGTTTTTTATTAGAATCATTGAGATATCATATTGCATGCTGTAGGAAGGGTCTAAGGATTGGAATGGGAAGGACTTGGATATCACATCTCATGCTATAGATAGGCTCTCAGGTTTGGAAAGTGAAGGAGTTGGATATCACATTTCATGTTAGAGGAAGGATCTCAGGTTTGGTATTAGAGGCATTGAGATATCACATCTCAGGCTATAGGAAGGGTCTCAGGATTGGAATGGGAAGGAGTTGGATATCACATCTCATGCTATAGGAAGGGTCTCAGGTTTGGTATAAGCATTGAGATATCACATCTCATGCTATAGGAAGGGTCCAGGATTGGAATGGAAGGAGTTGGATATCACATCTCATGTTATACGAAGGATCTCAGGTTTGGTATTAGAAGCATTGAGACATCACATCTCATGCTATAGGAAGGGTCTCATGATTGGAATGGGAAGGAGTTGGATATCACATCTCATGCTATAGGAAGGGTCTCAGGATTGGAATGGGAAGGAGTTGAATATGACATCTCATGCCGTAGGAAAGGTCTCAGGTTTGGTATAAACATTGAGATATCACATCTCTGCTATCGAAAAGGTCTCAGGATTGGAATGGAAATGAGTTGGATATCCCATCTCATGTTATAGGAAGAGTCTCAGGTTTGGTATTAGAAGCATTGAGATATCACATCTCATGCTATAGGAAGTGTCTCAGGATTGGAATGGGAAGGACTTGGGTATCACATCTCATGCTATAGGGAGGGTCTCAAGTTTGATATTAGAAGCATTGAGATATCACCTCTCATGCTATAGGAAGGGTCTCAGGATTGGAATGGGAAGGAGTTGGATATCACATCTCATGCTATAGGAAGGGTCTCAGGTTTGGTATAAGCAGTGAGATATCACATCTCATGCTATAGGAAGTGTCTCAGGATTGGAATGGGAAGGAGTTGGATATCACATCTCATGTTATAGGAAGGATCTCAGGTTTGGTATAAGCATTGAGATATCACATCTCTGCTATCGGAAGGGTCTAAGGTTTGGAAGGGGAAGGATTTGGATATCACATCTCATGTTATAGGACGGGTCTCAGGTTTGGTATTAGAAGCATTGAGATATCAAGTCTCATGGTATAGGAAGGGTCTCAGAATTGGAATGGGAAGGAGTTGGATATCACATCTCAAGCTATAGGAAGGGTCTCAGGATTAGAATGGGAAGGAGTTTGATATCACATCTCATGCCATAGTATGGGTCTCAGGTTTGGTAGAAGCATTGGGATATCAGATCTCATGCTATCGGAAGGGTATCGGGATTGGATTTGGAAGGAGTTGGATATCCCATCTCATGCTATAGGAAGGGTCTCAGGTTGGAATGGGAAGGAGTTGGATATCACATCTCATGTTATAGGAAGGGTCTCAGGATTGGAATGGGAAGGACTTGGATATCACATCTCATGCTATAGGAAGGCTCTCAGGTTTGCAAGGGGAAAGAGTTGGATATCACATTTCATGTTAGAGGTAGGATCTCAGGTTTGGTATTAGAAGTATTGAGATATCACATCTCATGCTATCAGAAGGATCTCAGGTTTGGTATAGAAGCATTGAGATATCATATCTTATGCTATCAGAAGAGTCTCAGGATTGGAATGGGAAGGAGTTGGATATCACATCTCATGCTAAAGGGAGGGTCTCAGGTTTGGAAGATAAGGATTTGGATATCACATCTCATGTTATAGGAAGGATCTCAGGTTTGGTATTAGAAGTATTGAGATATCACATCTCATGCTATCGGAAAAGGATCTCAGGTTTGGTATAGAAGCATTGAGATATCATATCTTAAGCTATCAGAAGGGTCTCAGGATTGGAATGGGAAGGATTTGGATATCACATCTCATGCTAAAGGGAGGGTCTCAGGTTTGGAAGGGGAAGGATTTGGATATCACATCTCATGTTATAGGATGGATCTCAGGTTTGGTATTAGAAGTATTGAGATATCACATCTCATGTTATCGGAAGGATCTCAGGTTTGGTATTAGAAGTATTGAGATATCACCTCTCATGCTATAGGAAGGGTCTCAGGATTGGAATGGGAAGGAGTTGGATATCACATCTCATGCTAAAGGAAGGGTCTCAGGTTTGGTAGAAGCATTGAGATATCACATCTCATGCTATAGGAAGGGTCTCAGGATTGGAATGGGAAGGACTTAGATATCACATATCATGCGATAGGGAGGGTCTCAGTTTTGATATTAGAAGCATTGAGATATCACATCTCATGCTATCGGAAGTGTCTCAGGATTGGAATGGGAAGGAGCTGGATATCACATCTCATGCTAAAGGAAGGGTCTCAGGTTTGGAACGGGAAGGAGTTGGATATCACATCTCATGTTATAGGAAGGGTCTCAGGTTTGGTATAAACATTGAGATATCACATCTCTGCTATCGGAAGTGTCTCAGGATTGGAATGGGAAGGAGTTGGATATCCCATCTCATGTTATAGGACGGGTCTCAGGTTTTTTATTAGAATCATTGAGATATCATATTGCATGCTGTAGGAAGGGTCTAAGGATTGGAATGGGGAGGACTTGGATATCACATCTCATGCTATAGATAGGCTCTCAGGTTTGGAAAGTGAAGGAGTTGGATATCACATTTCATGTTAGAGGAAGGATCTCAGGTTTGGTATTAGAGGCATTGAGATATCACATCTCAGGCTATAGGAAGGGTCTCAGGATTGGAATGGGAAGGAGTTGGATATCACATCTCATGCTATAGGAAGGGTCTCAGGTTTGGTATAAGCATTGAGATATCACATCTCATGCTATAGGAAGGGTCCAGGATTGGAATGGAAGGAGTTGGATATCACATCTCATGTTATAGGAAGGATCTCAGGTTTGGTATTAGAAGCATTGAGCCATCACATCTCATGCTATAGGAAGGGTCTCAGGATTGGAATGGGAAGGAGTTGGATATCACATCTCATGCTATAGGAAGGGTCTCAGGATTGGAATGGGAAGGAGTTGAATATGACATCTCATGCCGTAGGAAGGGTCTCAGGTTTGGTATAAACATTGAGATATCACATCTCTGCTATCAAAAGGGTCTCAGGATTGGAATGGGAAGGAGTTGGATATCCCATCTCATGTTATAGGAAGAGTCTCAGGTTTGGTATTAGAAGCATTGAGATATCACATCTCATGCTATAGGAAGTGTCTCAGGATTGGAATGGGAAGGACTTGTATATCACATCTCATGCTATGGGAAGGGTCTCAGGTTTGGTATAAGCAGTGAGATATCACATCTCATGCTATAGGAAGTGTCTCAGGATTGGAATGGGAAGGAGTTGGATATCACATCTCATGTTATAGGAAGGATCTCAGGTTTGGTATAAGCATTGAGATATCACATCTCTGCTATCGGAAGGGTCTCAGGATTGGAATGGGAAGGAGTTGGATATTCCCATCTCATGTTATAAGAAGGGTCTCAGGTTTGGTATTAGAAGCATTGAGATATCACATCTCATGCTATAGGAAGGGTCTCAGGATTGGAATGGGAAGGACTTGGATATCACATCTCATGCTATAGGGAGGGTCTCAAGTTTGATATTAGAAGCTTTGAGATATCACATCTCATGATATCGGAAGGGTCTCAGGATTGGAATGGGAAGGAGTTGGATATCACATCTCATGATAAAGGAAGGGTCTAAGGTTTGGAAGGGGAAGGATTTGGATATCACATCTCATGTTATATTACGGGTCTCAGGTTTGGTATTAGAAGCATTGAGATATCAAGTCTCATAGTATAGGAAGGGTCTCAGAATTGGAATGGGAAGGAGTTGGATATCACATCTCAAGCTATAGGAAGGGTCTCAGGATTGGAATGGAAAGGACTTGGATATCACATCTCATGCTATAGTAAGGCTCTCAGGTTTGGAAGGGGAAAGAGTTGGATATCACATTTCATGTTAGAGGTAGGATCTCAGGTTTGGTATTAGAGGCATTGAGATATCACATCTCATGCTATCAGAAGGGTCTCAGGAATGGAATGGGAAGGAGTTGGATATCACATCTCATGCTAAAGGGAGGGTCTCAGGTTTGGAAGGGGAAGGATTTGGATATCACATCTCATGTTATAGGAAGGATCTCAGGTTTGGTATTAGAAGCATTGAGATATCACATCTCATGCTATCGGAAGGATCTCAGGTTTGGTATTAGAAGCATTGAGATATCACATCTCATGCTAGCAGAAGAGTCTCAGGATTGGAATAGGAAGGAGTTGGATATCACATCTCATGCTAAAGGGAGGGTCTCAGGTTTGGAAGGGGAAGGATTTGGATATCACATCTCATGTTATCGGAAGGATCTCACGTTTGGTATTAGAAGTATTGAGATATCATATCTCATGCTATAGGAAGGGTCTCAGGATTGGAATGGGAAGGAGTTGGATATCACATCTCATGCTATAGGGAGGGTCTCAGGATTGGAATGGGAAGGACTTAGATATCACATATCATGCTATAGGGAGGGTCTCAGTTTTGATATTAGAAGCATTGAGATATCACATCTCATGCTATCGGAAGTGTCTCAGGATTGGAATGGGAAGGAGCTGGATATCACATCTCATGCTAAAGGAAGGGTCTCAGGTTTGGAACGGGAAGGATTTGGATATCACATCTCATGTTATAGGAAGGGTCTCAGGTTTGGTATAAGCATTGAGATATCACATCTCTGCTATCGGAAGAGTCTCAGGATTGGAATGGGAAGGAGTTGAATATCCCATCTCATGTTATAGGACGGGTCTCAGGTTTGTTATTAGAATCATTGAGATATCATATTGCATGCTGTAGGAAGGGTCTAAGGGTTGGAATGTGAAGGACTTGGATATCACATCTCATGCTATAGATAGGCTCTTAGGTTTGGAAAGGGAAGGAGTTGGATATCACATTTCATGTTAGAGGAAGGATCTCAGGTTTGGTATTAGAAGCATAGAGATATCACATCTCATGCTATAGGAAGGGTCTCAGGATTGGAATGGGAAGCAGTTGGATATCACATCTCATGCTATAGGAAGTGTCTCAGGATTGGAATGGGAAGGACTTGGGTATCACATCTCATGCTATAGGGAGGGTCTCAAGTTTGATATTAGAAGCATTGAGATATCACATCTCATGCTATAGGAAGGGTCTCAGGATTGGAATGGGAAGGAGTTGGATATCACATCTCATGCTATAGGAAGGGTCTCAGGTTTGGTATAAGCAGTGAGATATCACATCTCATGCTATAGGAAGTGTCTCAGGATTGGAATGGGAAGGAGTTGGATATCACATCTCATGTTATAGGAAGGATCTCAGGTTTGGTATAAGCATTGAGATATCAAGTCTCATGGTATAGGAAGGGTCTCAGAATTGGAATGGGAAGGAGTTGGATATCACATCTCAAGCTATAGGAAGGGTCTCAGGATTAGAATGGGAAGGAGTTTGATATCACATCTCATGCCATAGTATGGGTCTCAGGTTTGGTAGAAGCATTGGGATATCAGATCTCATGCTATCGGAAGGGTATCGGGATTGGATTTGGAAGGAGTTGGATATCCCATCTCATGCTATAGGAAGGGTCTCAGGTTGGAATGGGAAGGAGTTGGATATCACATCTCATGTTATAGGAAGGGTCTCAGGATTGGAATGGGAAGGACTTGGATATCACATCTCATGCTATAGGAAGGCTCTCAGGTTTGCAAGGGGAAAGAGTTGGATATCACATTTCATGTTAGAGGTAGGATCTCAGGTTTGGTATTAGAAGTATTGAGATATCACATCTCATGCTATCAGAAGGATCTCAGGTTTGGTATAGAAGCATTGAGATATCATATCTTATGCTATCAGAAGAGTCTCAGGATTGGAATGGGAAGGAGTTGGATATCACATCTCATGCTAAAGGGAGGGTCTCAGGTTTGGAAGATAAGGATTTGGATATCACATCTCATGTTATAGGAAGGATCTCAGGTTTGGTATTAGAAGTATTGAGATATCACATCTCATGCTATCGGAAAAGGATCTCAGGTTTGGTATAGAAGCATTGAGATATCATATCTTATGCTATCAGAAGGGTCTCAGGATTGGAATGGGAAGGATTTGGATATCACATCTCATGCTAAAGGGAGGGTCTCAGGTTTGGAAGGGGAAGGATTTGGATATCACATCTCATGTTATAGGATGGATCTCAGGTTTGGTATTAGAAGTATTGAGATATCACATCTCATGTTATCGGAAGGATCTCAGGTTTGGTATTAGAAGTATTGAGATATCACCTCTCATGCTATAGGAAGGGTCTCAGGATTGGAATGGGAAGGAGTTGGATATCACATCTCATGCTAAAGGAAGGGTCTCAGGTTTGGTAGAAGCATTGAGATATCACATCTCATGCTATAGGAAGGGTCTCAGGATTGGAATGGGAAGGACTTAGATATCACATATCATGCGATAGGGAGGGTCTCAGTTTTGATATTAGAAGCATTGAGATATCACATCTCATGCTATCGGAAGTGTCTCAGGATTGGAATGGGAAGGAGCTGGATATCACATCTCATGCTAAAGGAAGGGTCTCAGGTTTGGAACGGGAAGGAGTTGGATATCACATCTCATGTTATAGGAAGGGTCTCAGGTTTGGTATAAACATTGAGATATCACATCTCTGCTATCGGAAGTGTCTCAGGATTGGAATGGGAAGGAGTTGGATATCCCATCTCATGTTATAGGACGGGTCTCAGGTTTTTTATTAGAATCATTGAGATATCATATTGCATGCTGTAGGAAGGGTCTAAGGATTGGAATGGGGAGGACTTGGATATCACATCTCATGCTATAGATAGGCTCTCAGGTTTGGAAAGTGAAGGAGTTGGATATCACATTTCATGTTAGAGGAAGGATCTCAGGTTTGGTATTAGAGGCATTGAGATATCACATCTCAGGCTATAGGAAGGGTCTCAGGATTGGAATGGGAAGGAGTTGGATATCACATCTCATGCTATAGGAAGGGTCTCAGGTTTGGTATAAGCATTGAGATATCACATCTCATGCTATAGGAAGGGTCCAGGATTGGAATGGAAGGAGTTGGATATCACATCTCATGTTATAGGAAGGATCTCAGGTTTGGTATTAGAAGCATTGAGCCATCACATCTCATGCTATAGGAAGGGTCTCAGGATTGGAATGGGAAGGAGTTGGATATCACATCTCATGCTATAGGAAGGGTCTCAGGATTGGAATGGGAAGGAGTTGAATATGACATCTCATGCCGTAGGAAGGGTCTCAGGTTTGGTATAAACATTGAGATATCACATCTCTGCTATCAAAAGGGTCTCAGGATTGGAATGGGAAGGAGTTGGATATCCCATCTCATGTTATAGGAAGAGTCTCAGGTTTGGTATTAGAAGCATTGAGATATCACATCTCATGCTATAGGAAGTGTCTCAGGATTGGAATGGGAAGGACTTGTATATCACATCTCATGCTATGGGAAGGGTCTCAGGTTTGGTATAAGCAGTGAGATATCACATCTCATGCTATAGGAAGTGTCTCAGGATTGGAATGGGAAGGAGTTGGATATCACATCTCATGTTATAGGAAGGATCTCAGGTTTGGTATAAGCATTGAGATATCACATCTCTGCTATCGGAAGGGTCTCAGGATTGGAATGGGAAGGAGTTGGATATTCCCATCTCATGTTATAAGAAGGGTCTCAGGTTTGGTATTAGAAGCATTGAGATATCACATCTCATGCTATAGGAAGGGTCTCAGGATTGGAATGGGAAGGACTTGGATATCACATCTCATGCTATAGGGAGGGTCTCAAGTTTGATATTAGAAGCTTTGAGATATCACATCTCATGATATCGGAAGGGTCTCAGGATTGGAATGGGAAGGAGTTGGATATCACATCTCATGATAAAGGAAGGGTCTAAGGTTTGGAAGGGGAAGGATTTGGATATCACATCTCATGTTATATTACGGGTCTCAGGTTTGGTATTAGAAGCATTGAGATATCAAGTCTCATAGTATAGGAAGGGTCTCAGAATTGGAATGGGAAGGAGTTGGATATCACATCTCAAGCTATAGGAAGGGTCTCAGGATTGGAATGGAAAGGACTTGGATATCACATCTCATGCTATAGTAAGGCTCTCAGGTTTGGAAGGGGAAAGAGTTGGATATCACATTTCATGTTAGAGGTAGGATCTCAGGTTTGGTATTAGAGGCATTGAGATATCACATCTCATGCTATCAGAAGGGTCTCAGGAATGGAATGGGAAGGAGTTGGATATCACATCTCATGCTAAAGGGAGGGTCTCAGGTTTGGAAGGGGAAGGATTTGGATATCACATCTCATGTTATAGGAAGGATCTCAGGTTTGGTATTAGAAGCATTGAGATATCACATCTCATGCTATCGGAAGGATCTCAGGTTTGGTATTAGAAGCATTGAGATATCACATCTCATGCTAGCAGAAGAGTCTCAGGATTGGAATAGGAAGGAGTTGGATATCACATCTCATGCTAAAGGGAGGGTCTCAGGTTTGGAAGGGGAAGGATTTGGATATCACATCTCATGTTATCGGAAGGATCTCACGTTTGGTATTAGAAGTATTGAGATATCATATCTCATGCTATAGGAAGGGTCTCAGGATTGGAATGGGAAGGAGTTGGATATCACATCTCATGCTATAGGGAGGGTCTCAGGATTGGAATGGGAAGGACTTAGATATCACATATCATGCTATAGGGAGGGTCTCAGTTTTGATATTAGAAGCATTGAGATATCACATCTCATGCTATCGGAAGTGTCTCAGGATTGGAATGGGAAGGAGCTGGATATCACATCTCATGCTAAAGGAAGGGTCTCAGGTTTGGAACGGGAAGGATTTGGATATCACATCTCATGTTATAGGAAGGGTCTCAGGTTTGGTATAAGCATTGAGATATCACATCTCTGCTATCGGAAGAGTCTCAGGATTGGAATGGGAAGGAGTTGAATATCCCATCTCATGTTATAGGACGGGTCTCAGGTTTGTTATTAGAATCATTGAGATATCATATTGCATGCTGTAGGAAGGGTCTAAGGGTTGGAATGTGAAGGACTTGGATATCACATCTCATGCTATAGATAGGCTCTTAGGTTTGGAAAGGGAAGGAGTTGGATATCACATTTCATGTTAGAGGAAGGATCTCAGGTTTGGTATTAGAAGCATAGAGATATCACATCTCATGCTATAGGAAGGGTCTCAGGATTGGAATGGGAAGCAGTTGGATATCACATCTCATGCTATAGGAAGTGTCTCAGGATTGGAATGGGAAGGACTTGGGTATCACATCTCATGCTATAGGGAGGGTCTCAAGTTTGATATTAGAAGCATTGAGATATCACATCTCATGCTATAGGAAGGGTCTCAGGATTGGAATGGGAAGGAGTTGGATATCACATCTCATGCTATAGGAAGGGTCTCAGGTTTGGTATAAGCAGTGAGATATCACATCTCATGCTATAGGAAGTGTCTCAGGATTGGAATGGGAAGGAGTTGGATATCACATCTCATGTTATAGGAAGGATCTCAGGTTTGGTATAAGCATTGAGATATCACATCTGTGCTATCGGAAGGGTCTCAGGATTGGAATGGGAAGGAGTTGGATATTCCCATCTCATGTTATAGGGAGGGTCTCAAGTTTGATATTAGAAGCATTGAGATATCACATTTCATGATATCGGAAGGGTCTCAAGATTGGAATGGGAAGGAGTTGGCTATCACATCTCGTGATAAAGGAAGGGTCTAAGGTTTGGAAGGGGAAGGATTTGGATATCACATCTCATGTTATAGGACGGGTCTCAGGTTTGGTATTAGAAGCATTGAGATATCAAGTCTCATGGTATAGGAAGGGTCTCAGAATTGGAATGGGAAGGAGTTGGATATCACATCTCAAGCTATAGGAAGGGTCTCAGGATTAGAATGGGAAGGAGTTTGATATCACATCTCATGCCATAGTATGGGTCTCAGGTTTGGTAGAAGCATTGGGATATCAGATCTCATGCTATCGGAAGGGTATCGGGATTGGATTTGGAAGGAGTTGGATATCCCATCTCATGCTATAGGAAGGGTCTCAGGTTGGAATGGGAAGGAGTTGGATATCACATCTCATGTTATAGGAAGGGTCTCAGGATTGGAATGGGAAGGAGTTGGATATCACATCTCATGCTATAGGAAGGCTCTCAGGTTTGCAAGGGGAAAGAGTTGGATATCACATTTCATGTTAGAGGTAGGATCTCAGGTTTGGTATTAGAAGTATTGAGATATCACATCTCATGCTATCAGAAGGATCTCAGGTTTGGTATAGAAGCATTGAGATATCATATCTTATGCTATCAGAAGAGTCTCAGGATTGGAATGGGAAGGAGTTGGATATCACATCTCATGCTAAAGGGAGGGTCTCAGGTTTGGAAGATAAGGATTTGGATATCACATCTCATGTTATAGGAAGGATCTCAGGTTTGGTATTAGAAGTATTGAGATATCACATCTCATGCTATCGGAAGGATCTCAGGTTTGGTATAGAAGCATTGAGATATCATATCTTATGCTATCAGAAGGGTCTCAGGATTGGAATGGGAAGGAGTTGGATATCACATCTCATGCTAAAGGGAGGGTCTCAGGTTTGGAAGGGGAAGGATTTGGATATCACATCTCATGTTATAGGATGGATCTCAGGTTTGGTATTAGAAGTATTGAGATATCACATCTCATGTTATCGGAAGGATCTCAGGTTTGGTATTAGAAGTATTGAGATATCACCTCTCATGCTATAGGAAGGGTCTCAGGATTGGAATGGGAAGGAGTTGGATATCACATCTCATGCTAAAGGAAGGGTCTCAGGTTTGGTAGAAGCATTGAGATATCACATCTCATGCTATAGGAAGGGTCTCAGGATTGGAATGGGAAGGACTTAGATATCACATATCATGCTATAGGGAGGTTCTCAGTTTTGATATTAGAAGCATTGAGATATCACATCTCATGCTATCGGAAGTGTCTCAGGATTGGAATGGGAAGGAGCTGGATATCACATCTCATGCTAAAGGAAGGGTCTCAGGTTTGGAACGGGAAGGAGTTGGATATCACATCTCATGTTATAGGAAGGGTCTCAGGTTTGGTATAAACATTGAGATATCACATCTCTGCTATCGGAAGTGTCTCAGAATTGGAATGGGAAGGAGTTGGATATCCCATCTCATGTTATAGGACGGGTCTCAGGTTTTTTATTAGAATCATTGAGATATCATATTGCATGCTGTAGGAAGGGTCTAAGGATTGGAATGGGAAGGACTTGGATATCACATCTCATGCTATAGATAGGCTCTCAGGTTTGGAAAGTGAAGGAGTTGGATATCACATTTCATGTTAGAGGAAGGATCTCAGGTTTGGTATTAGAGGCATTGAGATATCACATCTCAGGCTATAGGAAGGGTCTCAGGATTGGAATGGGAAGGAGTTGGATATCACATCTCATGCTATAGGAAGGGTCTCAGGTTTGGTATAAGCATTGAGATATCACATCTCATGCTATAGGAAGGGTCCAGGATTGGAATGGAAGGAGTTGGATATCACATCTCATGTTATAGGAAGGGTCTCAGGTTTGGTAGAAGCATTGAGATATCACGTCTCTGCTATCGGAAGGGTCTCAGGATTGGATTGGGAAGGAGTTGGATATCCCTTCTCATGCTATAGGAAGGGTCTCAGGATTTGAATGGCAAGGAGTTGGATATCACATCTCATGCCATAGGAAGGGTCTCAGGTTTGGTATAAGCATTGAGATATCACATCTCTGCTATCGGAAGGGTCTCAGGATTGGATTGGGAAGGAGTTGGATATCCCTTCTCATGCTATAGGAAGTGTCTCATGTTGGAATGGTAAGGAGTTGGATATCACATCTCATGTTATAGGAAGGGTCTCAGGATTGGAATGGGAAGGATTTGGATATCACATCTCTTGCTATAGGAAGGGTCTCAGGATTGGAATGGGTAGGAGTTGGATATTACTTTCTTGCTATAGGAAGGGTCTCATGTTTGGAATGGGAAGGAGTTGGATATCACATATGCTATAGTTAGTGTCTCAGGTTTGGAACGGGAAGGAGTTGGATATCACATCTCATGTTATAGGAAGGGTCTCAGGTTTGGTATAAGCATTGAGATATCACATCTCTGCTATCGGAAGCGGCTCAGGATTGGAATGGGAAGGAGTTGGATATCCCATCTCATGTTATAGGAAGAGTCTCTGGTTTGGTATTAGAATCATTGAGATATCACATCGCATGCTGTTGGAAGGGTCTAAGGATTGGAATGGGATGGACTTGGATATCACATCTCATGCTATAGGTAGGCTCTCAGGTTTGGTATAAGCATTGAGGTATCACATCTCATGCTATAGGAAGGGTCTCAGGATTGGAATGGGAAGGATTTGGATATCACATCTCATGCTATAGAAAGGGTCTCAGATTTGGTATAAGCATTGAGATATCACATCTCATGCTAAAGGAAGGGTCTCAGGTTTGGAAAGGGAAGGAGTTGGATATCACATTTCATGTTAGAGGAAGGATCTCAGGTTTGGTATTAGAAGCATTGAGATATCACATCTCATGCTATAGGACGGGTCTCAGGATTGGAATGGAAGGAGTTGGATATCACATCTCATGCTATAGGAAGGGTCTCAGGTTTGGTATAAGCATTGAGATATCACATCTCATGCTATAGGACGGGTCTCAGGATTGGAATGGAAGGAGTTGGATATCACATCTCATGTTATAGGAAGGATCTCAGGTTTGGTATTAGATGCATTGAGACATCACATCTCATGCTATAGGAAGGGTCTCAGGGTTGGAATGGGAAGGAGTTGGATATCACATCTCATCCAATAGGAAGGGTCTCAGGTTTGGAATGGGAAGGAATTGGATATCACATCTCATGTTATAGGAAGAATCTCAGGTTTGGTATTAGAAGCATTGAGATATCACATCTCATGCTATAGGAAGGGTCTCAGGATTGGAATGTCAAGGATTTGGATATCACATCTCATGCTAAAGGAAGGGTCTCAGGTTTGGTAGAAGCATTGAGATATCACGTTTCTGCTATCGGAAGGGTCTCAGGATTGGATTGGGAAGGAGTTGGATATCCCTTCTCATGCTATAGGAAGGGTCTCAGGATTTGAATGGGAAGGAGTTGGATGTCACATCTCATGTTATAGGAAGGGTCTCAGGATTGGAATGGGAAGGATTTGGATATCACATCTCTTGCTATAGGAAGGGTCTCAGGATTGGAATGGGTAGGAGTTGGATATTACTTTCTTGCTATAGGAAGGGTCTCATGTTTGGAATGGGAAGCAGTTGGATATCACATATGCTATAGTTAGTGTCTCAGGTTTGGAACGGGAAGGAGTTGGATATCCCATCTCATGTTATAGGAAGAGTCTCTGGTTTGGTATTAGAATCATTGAGATATCACATCGCATGCTGTAGGAAGGGTCTAAGGATTGGAATGGGATGGACTTGGATATCACATCTCATGCTATAGGTAGGCTCTCAGGTTTGGTATAAGCATTGAGATATCACATCTCATGCTATAGGAAGGGTCTCAGGATTAGAATGGGAAGGAATTGGATATCACATCTCATGCTATAGGAAGGGTCTCAGATTTGGTATAAGCATTGAGATATCACATCTCATGCTAAAGAAAGGGTCTCAGGATTGGAATGGGAAGGAGTTGTATATGACATCTCAGGCCATAGGAAGGGTCTCAGGTTTGGTATAAGCATTGAGATATCACATCTCTGCTATCGGAAGGGTCTCAGGATTGGAATTGGAAGGACTTGGCTATCATATTATAGGATGTCCCGGGAGGATAGCACATCGGCAGCGTGCGCGTCTTGGAAGCAAGACGACACAAAGCAACAACAGGTTCGATCCCCGGGTCTGCGCTTAGAAACCTCCGAGTGTTTAAGCGCGTTATAAATACGTAACTAAGACAAAAAAAATCTGTGTTTCCTCTGTAACAGCGCCTCGATGCCTCATGGGCTGCAAGTGCGCTTAACAAATGCAAATAAAATAAATAAATAAAATATCTCATGCTATAGGAAGGCTCTCAGGTTTGGAAGGGGAAAGAGTTGGATATCACATTTCATGTTAGAGGAAGGATCTCAGGTTTGGTATTAGAGGCCTTGAGATATCACATCTCATGCTATAGGAAGGGTCTCAGGATTGGAATGGGAAGGAGTTGGATATCACATCTCATGCTATAGGAAGGGTCTCAGATTTGGTATAAGCATTGAGATATCACATCTCATGCTATAGGAAGTGTCTCAGGATTGGAATGGGAAGGAGTTGGATATTCCCATCTCATGTTATAGGAAGGGTCTCAGGTTTGGTATTAGAAGCATTGAGATATCCCATCTCATGATATAGGAAGGGTCCCAGGATGGAATGGGAAGGAGTAGGATATCACATTTCATGTTATAGGAAGGGTCTCAGGATTGGAATGGGAAGGATTTGGATAGCATATCTCATGCTATAGGAAGGCTCTCAGGTTTGGAAGGGGAAAGAGTTGGATATCACATTTCATGTTAGAGGAAGGATCTCAGGTTTGGTATTAGAGGCCTTGAGATATCACATCTCATGCTATAGGAAGGGTCTCAGGATTGGAATTGGAAGGAGTTGGATATCACATCTCATGTTATAGGAAAGATCTCAGGTTTGGTATTAGAAGCATTGAGACATCACATCTCATGTTATAGGAAGGGTCTCAGGATTGGAATGGGAAGAAGTTGGATATCACATCTCATGCTATAGGAAGGGTCTCAGGTTTGGTATAAGCATTGAGATATCACATCTCATGCTATAGGAAGGGTCTCAGGATTGGAATGGGAAGGAGTTGTATATGACATCTCATGCCATAGGAAGGGTCTCAGGTTTGGTATAAGCATTGAGATATCACATCACATGCTATAGGAAGGGTCTCAGGATTGGAATGGGAAGGACTTGGATATCACATCTCATGCTATAGGCAGGGTCTCAGGTTTGGAAAGGGAAGGAGATGGATATCACATTTCATGTTAGAGGTAGGATCTCAGGTTTGGAATTAGAGGCATTGAGATATCACATCTCATGCTATCAGAAGGGTCTCAGGATTGGAATGGGAAGGAGTTGGATATCACATCTCATGCTAAAGGGAGGGTCTCAGGTTTGGAAGGGGGAGGATTTGGAAATCACATCTCATGTTATAGGAAGGATCTCAGGTTTGGTATTAGAAGCATTGAGATATCACATCTCATGCTATCGGAAGTATCTCAGGTTTGGTATTAGAGGCATTGAGATATCACATCTCATGCTATCATAAGGGTCTCAGGATTGGAATGGGAAGGAGTTGGATATCACATCTCATGTTATAGGAAGGATCTCAGGTTTGGTATTAGAAGCATTGAGACATCACATCTCATGCTATAGGAAGGGTCTCAGGATTGGAATGGGAAGGAGTTGGATATCACATCTCATGCTATAGGAAGGGTCTCAGATTTGGTATAAGCATTGAGATATCACATCTCATGCTATAGGAAGGGTCTCAGGATTGGAATGGGAAGGAGTTGTATATGACATCTCAGGCCATAGGAAGGGTCTCAGGTTTGGTATAAGCATTGAGATATCACATCTCTGCTATCGGAAGGGTCTCAGGATTGGAATGGGAATGAGTTGGATATCCCATCTCATGTTATAGGAAGAGTCTCAGGTTTGGTATTAGAAGCATTGAGATATCCCATCTCATGCTATAGGAAGGGTCTCAGGTTGGAATGGGAAGGAGTTGGATATCACATTTCATGTTATAGGAAGGGTCTCAGGATTGGAATTGGAAGGACTTGGCTATCAAATCTCATGCTATAGGAAGGCTCTCAGGTTTGGAAGGGGAAGGAGTTGGATATCACATTTCATGTTAGAGGAACGATCTCAGGTTTGGTATTAGAGGCCTTGAGATATCACATCTCATGCTATAGGAAGGGTTTCAGGATTGGAATGGGAAGGAGTTGGATATCACATCTCAAGCTAAAGGGACGGTCTCAGGTTTGGTATAAGCATTGTGATATCACATCTCATGCTATAGGAAGGGTCTCAGGATTGGAATGGGAAGGAGTTGGATATCACATCTCATGTTATAGGAAAGATCTCAGGTTTGGTATTAGAAGCATTGCGACATCACATCTCATGTTATAGGAAGGGTCTCAGGATTGGAATGGGAAGAAGTTGGATATCACATCTCATGCTATAAGAAGGGTCTCAGGTTTGGTATAAGCATTGAGATATCACATCTCATGCTATAGGAAGGGTCTCAGGTTTGGAATGGGAAGGACTTAGATATCACATATCATGCTATAGGGAGGGTCTCAGTTTTGATATTAGAAGCATTGAGATATCACATCTCATGCTATCGGAAGTGTCTCAGGATTGGAATGGGAAGGAGCTGGATATCACATCTCATGCTAAAGGAAGGGTCTCAGGTTTGGAACGGGAAGGAGTTGGATATCACATCTCATGTTATAGGAAGGGTCTCAGGTTTGGTATAAGCATTGAGATATCACATCTCTGCTATCGGAAGTGTCTCAGGATTAGAATGGGAAGGACTTGGATATCACATCTCATGCTATAGATAGGCTCTCAGGTTTGGAAAGGGAAGGAGTTGGATATCACATTTCATGTTAGAGGAAGGATCTCAGGTTTGGTATTAGAGGCATTGAGATATCACATCTCAGGCTATAGGAAGGGTCTCAGGATTGGAATGGGAAGGAGTTGGATATCACATCTCATGCTAAAGGAAGGGTCTCAGGATTGGAATGGGAAGGAGTTGGATATCACATCTCATGCTATAGGAAGGGTCTCAGGTTTGGTATAAGCATTGAGATATCACATCTCGTGCTATAGGAAGGGTCTCAGGATTGGAATGGGAAGGAGTTGTATATGACATCTCATGCTATAGACAGGGTCTCAGGTTTGGAAAGGGAAGGAGATGGATATCACATTTCATGTTAGAGGTAGGATCTCAGGTTTGGAATTAGAGGCATTGAGATATCACATCTCATGCTATCAGAAGGGTCTCAGGATTGGAATGGGAAGGAGTTGGATATCACATCTCATGCTAAAGGGAGGGTCTCAGGTTTGGAAGGGGAAGGATTTGGAAATCACATCTCATGTTATAGGAAGGATCTCAGGTTTGGTATTAGAATCATTGAGATATCACATCTCATGCTATCATAAGGGTCTCAGGATTGGAATCGGAAGGAGTTGGATATCACATCTCATGTTATAGGAAGGATCTCAGGTTTGGTATTAGAAGCATTGAGACATCACATCTCATGCTATAGGAAGGGTCTCAGGATTGGAATGGGAAGGAGTTGGATATCACATCTCATGCTATAGGAAGGGTCTCAGATTTGGTATAAGCATTGAGATATCACATCTCATGCTATAGGAAGGGTCTCAGGATTGGAATGGGAAGCAGTTGGATATCACATCTCAGGCCATAGGAAGGGTCTCAGGTTTGGTATAAGCATTGAGATATCACATCTCTGCTATCGGAAGGGTCTCAGGATTGGAATGGGAAGGAGTTGGATATCCCATCTCATGTTATAGGAAGAGTCTCAGGTTTGGTATTAGAAGCATTGAGATATCCCATCTCATGCTATAGGAAGGGTCTCAGGTTGGAATGGGAAGGAGTTGGATATCACATTTCATGTTATAGGAAGGGTCTCAGGATTGGAATTGGAAGGACTTGGCTATCATAGCTCATGCTATAGGAAGGCTCTCAGGTTTGGAAGGGGAAGGAGTTGGATATCACATTTCATGTTAGAGGAACGATCTCAGGTTTGGTATTAGAGGCCTTGAGATATCACATCTCATGCTATAGGAAGGGTCTCAGGATTGGAATGGGAAGGAGTTGGATATCACATCTCATGCTATAGGGAGGGTCTCAGGATTGGAATGGGAAGGACTTAGATATCACATATCATGCTATAGGGAGGGTCTCAGTTTTGATATTAGAAGCATTGAGATATCACATATCATGCTATCGGAAGTGTCTCAGGATTGGAATGGGAAGGAGCTGGATATCACATCTCATGCTAAAGGAAGGGTCTCAGGTTTGGAACGGGAAGGATTTGGATATCACATCTCATGTTATAGGAAGGGTCTCAGGTTTGGTATAAGCATTGAGATATCACATCTCTGCTATCGGAAGAGTCTCAGGATTGGAATGGGAAGGAGTTGAATATCCCATCTCATGTTATAGGACGGGTCTCAGGTTTGTTATTATAATCATTGAGATATCATATTGCATGCTGTAGGAAGGGTCTAAGGGTTGGAATGTGAAGGACTTGGATATCACATCTCATGCTATAGATAGGCTCTTAGGTTTGGAAAGGGAAGGAGTTGGATATCACATTTCATGTTAGAGGAAGGATCTCAGGTTTGGTATTAGAAGCATAGAGATATCACATCTCATGCTATAGGAAGGGTCTCAGGATTGGAATGGGAAGCAGTTGGATATCACATCTCATGCTATAGGAAGTGTCTCAGGATTGGAATGGGAAGGACTTGGGTATCACATCTCATGCTATAGGGAGGGTCTCAAGTTTGATATTAGAAGCATTGAGATATCACATCTCATGCTATAGGAAGGGTCTCAGGATTGGAATGGGAAGAAGTTGGATATCACATCTCATGCTATAGGAAGGGTCTCAGGTTTGGTATAAGCAGTGAGATATCACATCTCATGCTATAGGAAGTGTCTCAGGATTGGAATGGGAAGGAGTTGGATATCACATCTCATGTTATAGGAAGGATCTCAGGTTTGGTATAAGCATTGAGATATCACATCTGTGCTATCGGAAGGGTCTCAGGATTGGAATGGGAAGGAGTTGGATATTCCCATCTCATGTTATAGGGAGGGTCTCAAGTTTGATATTAGAAGCATTGAGATATCACATTTCATGATATCGGAAGGGTCTCAAGATTGGAATGGGAAGGAGTTGGCTATCACATCTCATGATAAAGGAAGGGTCTAAGGTTTGGAAGGGGAAGGATTTGGAAATCACATCTCATGTTATAGGACGGGTCTCAGGTTTGGTATTAGAAGCATTGAGATATCAAGTCTCATGGTATAGGAAGGGTCTCAGAATTGGAATGGGAAGGAGTTGGATATCACATCTCAAGCTATAGGAAGGGTCTCAGGATTAGGATGGGAAGGAGTTTGATATCACATCTCATGCCATAGTATGGGTCTCAGGTTTGGTAGAAGCATTGGGATATCAGATCTCATGCTATCGGAAGGGTATCGGGATTGGATTTGGAAGGAGTTGGATATCCCATCTCATGCTATAGGAAGGGTCTCAGGTTGGAATGGGAAGGAGTTGGATATCACATCTCATGTTATAGGAAGGGTCTCAGGATTGGAATGGGAAGGACTTGGATATCACATCTCATGCTATAGGAAGGCTCTCAGGTTTGCAAGGGGAAAGAGTTGGATATCACATTTCATGTTAGAGATAGGATCTCAGGTTTGGTATTAGAAGTATTGAGATATCACATCTCATGCTATCAGAGGGATCTCAGGTTTGGTATAGAAGCATTGAGATATCATATCTTATGCTATCAGAAGAGTCTCAGGATTGGAATGGGAAGGAGTTGGATATCACATCTCATGCTAAAGGGAGGGTCTCAGGTTTGGAAGATAAGGATTTGGATATCACATCTCATGTTATAGGAAGGATCTCAGGTTTGGTATTAGAATCATTGAGATATCACATCTCATGCTATCATAAGGGTCTCAGGATTGGAATCGGAAGGAGTTGGATATCACATCTCATGTTATAGGAAGGATCTCAGGTTTGGTATTAGAAGCATTGAGACATCACATCTCATGCTATAGGAAGGGTCTCAGGATTGGAATGGGAAGGAGTTGGATATCACATCTCATGCTATAGGAAGGGTCTCAGATTTGGTATAAGCATTGAGATATCACATCTCATGCTATAGGAAGGGTCTCAGGATTGGAATGGGAAGCAGTTGGATATCACATCTCAGGCCATAGGAAGGGTCTCAGGTTTGGTATAAGCATTGAGATATCACATCTCTGCTATCGGAAGGGTCTCAGGATTGAAATGGGAAGGAGTTGGATATCCCATCTCATGTTATAGGAAGAGTCTCAGGTTTGGTATTAGAAGCATTGAGATATCCCATCTCATGCTATAGGAAGGGTCTCAGGTTGGAATGGGAAGGAGTTGGATATCACATTTCATGTTATAGGAAGGGTCTCAGGATTAGAATTGGAAGGACTTGGCTATCATAGCTCATGCTATAGGAAGGCTCTCAGGTTTGGAAGGGGAAGGAGTTGGATATCACATTTCATGTTAGAGGAACGATCTCAGGTTTGGTATTAGAGGCCTTGAGATATCACATCTCATGCTATAGGAAGGGTCTCAGGATTGGAATGGGAAGGAGTTGGATATCACATCTCATGCTATAGGGAGGGTCTCAGGATTGGAATGGGAAGGACTTAGATATCACATATCATGCTATAGGGAGGGTCTCAGTTTTGATATTAGAAGCATTGAGATATCACATCTCATGCTATCGGAAGTGTCTCAGGATTGGAATGGGAAGGAGCTGGATATCACATCTCATGCTAAAGGAAGGGTCTCAGGTTTGGAACGGGAAGGATTTGGATATCACATCTCATGTTATAGGAAGGGTCTCAGGTTTGGTATAAGCATTGAGATATCACATCTCTGCTATCGGAAGAGTCTCAGGATTGGAATGGGAAGGAGTTGAATATCCCATCTCATGTTATAGGACGGGTCTCAGGTTTGTTATTATAATCATTGAGATATCATATTGCATGCTGTAGGAAGGGTCTAAGGGTTGGAATGTGAAGGACTTGGATATCACATCTCATGCTATAGATAGGCTCTTAGGTTTGGAAAGGGAAGGAGTTGGATATCACATTTCATGTTAGAGGAAGGATCTCAGGTTTGGTATTAGAAGCATAGAGATATCACATCTCATGCTATAGGAAGGGTCTCAGGATTGGAATGGGAAGCAGTTGGATATCACATCTCATGCTATAGGAAGTGTCTCAGGATTGGAATGGGAAGGACTTGGGTATCACATCTCATGCTATAGGGAGGGTCTCAAGTTTGATATTAGAAGCATTGAGATATCACATCTCATGCTATAGGAAGGGTCTCAGGATTGGAATGGGAAGAAGTTGGATATCACATCTCATGCTATAGGAAGGGTCTCAGGTTTGGTATAAGCAGTGAGATATCACATCTCATGCTATAGGAAGTGTCTCAGGATTGGAATGGGAAGGAGTTGGATATCACATCTCATGTTATAGGAAGGATCTCAGGTTTGGTATAAGCATTGAGATATCACATCTGTGCTATCGGAAGGGTCTCATTATTGGAATGGGAAGGAGTTGGATATTCCCATCTCATGTTATAGGGAGGGTCTCGAGTTTGATATTAGAAGCATTGAGATATCACATTTCATGATATCGGAAGGGTCTCAAGATTGGAATGGGAAGGAGTTGGCTATCACATCTCATGATAAAGGAAGGGTCTAAGGTTTGGAAGGGGAAGGATTTGGAAATCACATCTCATGTTATAGGACGGGTCTCAGGTTTGGTATTAGAAGCATTGAGATATCAAGTCTCATGGTATAGGAAGGGTCTCAGAATTGGAATGGGAAGGAGTTGGATATCACATCTCAAGCTATAGGAAGGGTCTCAGGATTAGAATGGGAAGGAGTTTGATATCACATCTCATGCCATAGTATGGGTCTCAGGTTTGGTAGAAGCATTGGGATATCAGATCTCATGCTATCGGAAGGGTATCGGGATTGGATTTGGAAGGAGTTGGATATCCCATCTCATGCTATAGGAAGGGTCTCAGGTTGGAATGGGAAGGAGTTGGATATCACATCTCATGTTATAGGAAGGGTCTCAGGATTGGAATGGGAAGGACTTGGATATCACATCTCATGCTATAGGAAGGCTCTCAGGTTTGCAAGGGGAAAGAGTTGGATATCACATTTCATGTTAGAGATAGGATCTCAGGTTTGGTATTAGAAGTATTGAGATATCACATCTCATGCTATCAGAAGGATCTCAGGTTTGGTATAGAAGCATTGAGATATCATATCTTATGCTATCAGAAGAGTCTCAGGATTGGAATGGGAAGGAGTTGGATATCACATCTCATGCTAAAGGGAGGGTCTCAGGTTTGGAAGATAAGGATTTGGATATCACATCTCATGTTATAGGAAGGATCTCAGGTTTGGTATTAGAAGTATTGAGATATCACATCTCATGCTATCGGAAGGATCTCAGGTTTGGTATAGAAGCATTGAGATATCATATCTTATGCTATCAGAAGGGTCTCAGGATTGGAATGGGAAGGAGTTGGATATCACATCTCATGCTAAAGGGAGGGTCTCAGGTTTGGAAGGGGAAGGATTTGGATATCACATCTCATGTTATAGGATGGATCTCAGGTTTGGTATTAGAAGTATTGAGATATCACATCTCATGTTATCGGAAGGATCTCAGGTTTGGTATTAGAAGTATTGAGATATCACCTCTCATGCTATAGGAAGGGTCTCAGGATTGGAATGGGAAGGAGTTGGATATCACATCTCATGCTAAAGGAAGGGTCTCAGGTTTGGTAGAAGCATTGAGATATCACATCTCATGCTATAGGAAGGGTCTCAGGATTGGAATGGGAAGGACTTAGATATCACATATCATGCTATAGGGAGGGTCTCAGTTTTGATATTAGAAGCATTGAGATATCACATCTCATGCTATCGGAAGTGTCTCAGGATTGGAATGGGAAGGAGCTGGATATCACATCTCATGCTAAAGGAAGGGTCTCAGGTTTGGAACGGGAAGGAGTTGGATATCACATCTCATGTTATAGGAAGGGTCTCAGGTTTGGTATAAACATTGAGATATCACATCTCTGCTATCGGAAGTGTCTCAGAATTGGAATGGGAAGGAGTTGGATATCCCATCTCATGTTATAGGTCGGGTCTCAGGTTTTTTATTAGAATCATTGAGATATCATATTGCATGCTGTAGGAAGGGTCTAAGGATTGGAATGGGAAGGACTTGGATATCACATCTCATGCTATAGATAGGCTCTCAGGTTTGGAAAGTGAAGGAGTTGGATATCACATTTCATGTTAGAGGAAGGATCTCAGGTTTGGTATTAGAGGCATTGAGATATCACATCTCAGGCTATAGGAAGGGTCTCAGGATTGGAATGGGAAGGAGTTGGATATCACATCTCATGCTATAGGAAGGGTCTCAGGTTTGGTATAAGCATTGAGATATCACATCTCATGCTATAGGAAGGGTCCAGGATTGGAATGGAAGGAGTTGGATATCACATCTCATGTTATAGGAAGGATCTCAGGTTTGGTATTAGAAGCATTGAGACATCACATCTCATGCTATAGGAAGGGTCTCATGATTGGAATGGGAAGGAGTTGGATATCACATCTCATGCTATAGGAAGGGTCTCAGGATTGGAATGGGAAGGAGTTGAATATGACATCTCATGCCGTAGGAAAGGTCTCAGGTTTGGTATAAACATTGAGATATCACATCTCTGCTATCGAAAAGGTCTCAGGATTGGAATGGAAAGGAGTTGGATATCCCATCTCATGTTATAGGAAGAGTCTCAGGTTTGGTATTAGAAGCATTGAGATATCACATCTCATGCTATAGGAAGTGTCTCGGGATTGGAATGGGAAGGACTTGGGTATCACATCTCATGCTATAGGGAGGGTCTCAAGTTTGATATTAGAAGCATTGAGATATCACCTCTCATGCTATAGGAAGGGTCTCAGGATTGGAATGGGAAGGAGTTGGATATCACATCTCATGCTATAGGAAGGGTCTCAGGTTTGGTATAAGCAGTGAGATATCACATCTCATGCTATAGGAAGTGTCTCAGGATTGGAATGGGAAGGAGTTGGATATCACATCTCATGTTATAGGAAGGATCTCAGGTTTGGTATAAGCATTGAGATATCACATCTCTGCTATCGGAAGGGTCTAAGGTTTGGAAGGGGAAGGATTTGGATATCACATCTCATGTTATAGGACGGGTCTCAGGTTTGGTATTAGAAGCATTGAGATATCAAGTCTCATGGTATAGGAAGGGTCTCAGAATTGGAATGGGAAGGAGTTGGATATCACATCTCAAGCTATAGGAAGGGTCTCAGGATTAGAATGGGAAGGAGTTTGATATCACATCTCATGCCATAGTATGGGTCTCAGGTTTGGTAGAAGCATTGGGATATCAGATCTCATGCTATCGGAAGGGTATCGGGATTGGATTTGGAAGGAGTTGGATATCCCATCTCATGCTATAGGAAGGGTCTCAGGTTGGAATGGGAAGGAGTTGGATATCACATCTCATGTTATAGGAAGGGTCTCAGGATTGGAATGGGAAGGACTTGGATATCACATCTCATGCTATAGGAAGGCTCTCAGGTTTGCAAGGGGAAAGAGTTGGATATCACATTTCATGTTAGAGGTAGGATCTCAGGTTTGGTATTAGAAGTATTGAGATATCACATCTCATGCTATCAGAAGGATCTCAGGTTTGGTATAGAAGCATTGAGATATCATATCTTATGCTATCAGAAGAGTCTCAGGATTGGAATGGGAAGGAGTTGGATATCACATCTCATGCTAAAGGGAGGGTCTCAGGTTTGGAAGATAAGGATTTGGATATCACATCTCATGTTATAGGAAGGATCTCAGGTTTGGTATTAGAAGTATTGAGATATCACATCTCATGCTATCGGAAGGATCTCAGGTTTGGTATAGAAGCATTGAGATATCATATCTTATGCTATCAGAAGGGTCTCAGGATTGGAATGGGAAGGATTTGGATATCACATCTCATGCTAAAGGGAGGGTCTCGGGTTTGGAAGGGGAAGGATTTGGATATCACATCTCATGTTATAGGATGGATCTCAGGTTTGGTATTAGAAGTATTGAGATATCACATCTCATGTTATCGGAAGGATCTCAGGTTTGGTATTAGAAGTATTGAGATATCACCTCTCATGCTATAGGAAGGGTCTCAGGATTGGAATGGGAAGGAGTTGGATATCACATCTCATGCTAAAGGAAGGGTCTCAGGTTTGGTAGAAGCATTGAGATATCACATCTCATGCTATAGGAAGGGTCTCAGGATTGGAATGGGAAGGACTTAGATATCACATATCATGCTATAGGGAGGGTCTCAGTTTTGATATTAGAAGCATTGAGATATCACATCTCATGCTATCGGAATTGTCTCAGGATTGGAATGGGAAGGAGCTGGATATCACATCTCATGCTAAAGGAAGGGTCTCAGGTTTGGAACGGGAAGGAGTTGGATATCACATCTCATGTTATAGGAAGGGTCTCAGGTTTGGTATAAACATTGAGATATCACATCTCTGCTATCGGAAGTGTCTCAGGATTGGAATGGGAAGGAGTTGGATATCCCATCTCATGTTATAGGACGGGTCTCAGGTTTTTTATTAGAATCATTGAGATATCATATTGCATGCTGTAGGAAGGGTCTAAGGATTGGAATGGGAAGGACTTGGATATCACATCTCATGCTATAGATAGGCTCTCAGGTTTGGAAAGTGAAGCAGTTGGATATCACATTTCATGTTAGAGGAAGGATCTCAGGTTTGGTATTAGAGGCATTCAGATATCACATCTCAGGCTATAGGAAGGGTCTCAGGATTGGAATGGGAAGGAGTTGGATATCACATCTCATGCTATAGGAAGGGTCTCAGGTTTGGTATAAGCATTGAGATATCACATCTCATGCTATAGGAAGGGTCCAGGATTGGAATGGAAGGGGTTGGATATCACATCTCATGTTATAGGAAGGATCTCAGGTTTGGTATTAGAAGCATTGAGACATCACATCTCATGCTATAGGAAGGGTCTCAGGATTGGAATGGGAAGGAGTTGGATATCACATCTCATGCTATAGGAAGGGTCTCAGGATTGGAATGGGAAGGAGTTGAATATGACATCTCATGCCGTAGGAAGGGTCTCAGGTTTGGTATAAACATTGAGATATCACATCTCTGCTATCAAAAGGGTCTCAGGATTGGAATGGGAAGGAGTTGGATATCACATCTCATGCTATAGGTAGGGTCTCAAGTTTGATATTAGAAGCATTGAGATATCACATCTCATGCTATAGGAAGGGTCTGAGGATTGGAATGGGAAGGAGTTGGATATCACATCTCATGCTATGGGAAGGGTCTCAGGTTTGGTATTAGAAGCATTGAGATATCACATCTCATGCTATAGGAAGTGTCTCAGGATTGGAATGGGAAGGACTTGGATATCACATCTCATGCTATAGGTAGGGTCTCAAGTTTGATATTAGAAGCATTGAGATATCACATCTCATGCTATAGGAAGGGTCTGAGGATTGGAATGGGAAGGAGTTGGATATCACATCTCATGCTATGGGAAGGGTCTCAGGTTTGGTATAAGCAGTGAGATATCACATCTCATGCTATAGGAAGTGTCTCAGGATTGGAATGGGAAGGAGTTGGATATCACATCTCATGTTATAGGAAGGATCTCAGGTTTGGTATAAGCATTGAGATATCACATCTCTGCTATCGGAAGGGTCTCAGGATTGGAATGGGAAGGAGTTGGATATTCCCATCTCATGTTATAAGAAGGGTCTCAGGTTTGGTATTAGAAGCATTGAGATATCACATCTCATGCTATAGGAAGGGTCTCAGGATTGGAATGGGAAGGACTTGGATATCACATCTCATGCTATAGGGAGGGTCTCAAGTTTGATATTAGAAGCTTTGAGATATCACATCTCATGATATCGGAAGGGTCTCAGGATTGGAATGGGAAGGAGTTGGATATCACATCTCATGATAAAGGAAGGGTCTAAGGTTTGGAAGGGGAAGGATTTGGATATCACATCTCATATTATATTACGGGTCTCAGGTTTGGTATTAGAAGCATTGAGATATCAAGTCTCATAGTATAGGAAGGGTCTCAGAATTGGAATGGGAAGGAGTTGGATATCACATCTCAAGCTATAGGAAGGGTCTCAGGATTGGAATGGGAAGGACTTGGATATCACATCTCATGCTATAGGAAGGCTCTCAGGTTTGGAAGGGGAAAGAGTTGGATATCACATTTCATGTTAGAGGTAGGATCTCAGGTTTGGTATTAGAGGCATTGAGATATCACATCTCATGCTATCAGAAGGGTCTCAGGAATGGAATGGGAAGGAGTTGGATATCACATCTCATGCTAAAGGGAGGGTCTCAGGTTTGGAAGGGGAAGGATTTGGATATCACATCTCATGTTATAGGAAGGATCTCAGGTTTGGTATTAGAAGCATTGAGATATCACATCTCATGCTATCGGAAGGATCTCAGGTTTGGTATTAGAAGCATTGAGATATCACATCTCATGCTATCAGAAGAGTCTCAGGATTGGAATAGGAAGGAGTTGGATATCACATCTCATGCTAAAGGGAGGGTCTCAGGTTTGGAAGGGGAAGGATTTGGATATCACATCTCATGTTATCGGAAGGATCTCACGTTTGGTATTAGAAGTATTGAGATATCATATCTCATGCTATAGGAAGGGTCTCAGGATTGGAATGGGAAGGACTTGGATATCACATCTCATGCTATAGGGAGGGTCTCAGGATTGGAATGGGAAGGACTTAGATATCACATATCATGCTATAGGGAGGGTCTCAGTTTTGATATTAGAAGCATTGAGATATCACATCTCATGCTATCGGAAGTGTCTCAGGATTGGAATGGGAAGGAGCTGGATATCACATCTCATGCTAAAGGAAGGGTCTCAGGTTTGGAACGGGAAGGATTTGGATATCACATCTCATGTTATAGGAAGGGTCTCAGGTTTGGTATAAGCATTGAGATATCACATCTCTGCTATCGGAAAAGTCTCAGGATTGGAATGGGAAGGAGTTGAATATCCCATCTCATGTTATAGGACGGGTCTCAGGTTTGTTATTAGAATCATTGAGATATCATATTGCATGCTGTAGGAAGGGTCTAAGGGTTGGAATGTGAAGGACTTGGATATCACATCTCATGCTATAGATAGGCTCTTAGGTTTGGAAAGGGAATGAGTTGGATATCACATTTCATGTTAGAGGAAGGATCTCAGGTTTGGTATTAGAAGCATAGAGATATCACATCTCATGCTATAGGAAGGGTCTCAGGATTGGAATGGGAAGCAGTTGGATATCACATCTCATGCTATAGGAAGTGTCTCAGGATTGGAATGGGAAGGACTTGGGTATCACATCTCATGCTATAGGGAGGGTCTCAAGTTTGATATTAGAAGCATTGAGATATCACCTCTCATGCTATAGGAAGGGTCTCAGGATTGGAATGGGAAGGAGTTGGATATCACATCTCATGCTATAGGAAGGGTCTCAGGTTTGGTATAAGCAGTGAGATATCACATCTCATGCTATAGGAAGTGTCTCAGGATTGGAATGGGAAGGAGTTGGATATCACATCTCATGTTATAGGAAGGATCTCAGGTTTGGTATAAGCATTGAGATATCACATCTCTGCTATCGGAAGGGTCTAAGGTTTGGAAGGGGAAGGATTTGGATATCACATCTCATGTTATAGGACGGGTCTCAGGTTTGGTATTAGAAGCATTGAGATATCAAGTCTCATGGTATAGGAAGGGTCTCAGAATTGGAATGGGAAGGAGTTGGATATCACATCTCAAGCTATAGGAAGGGTCTCAGGATTAGAATGGGAAGGAGTTTGATATCACATCTCATGCCATAGTATGGGTCTCAGGTTTGGTAGAAGCATTGGGATATCAGATCTCATGCTATCGGAAGGGTATCGGGATTGGATTTGGAAGGAGTTGGATATCCCATCTCATGCTATAGGAAGGGTCTCAGGTTGGAATGGGAAGGAGTTGGATATCACATCTCATGTTATAGGAAGGGTCTCAGGATTGGAATGGGAAGGACTTGGATATCACATCTCATGCTATAGGAAGGCTCTCAGGTTTGCAAGGGGAAAGAGTTGGATATCACATTTCATGTTAGAGGTAGGATCTCAGGTTTGGTATTAGAAGTATTGAGATATCACATCTCATGCTATCAGAAGGATCTCAGGTTTGGTATAGAAGCATTGAGATATCATATCTTATGCTATCAGAAGAGTCTCAGGATTGGAATGGGAAGGAGTTGGATATCACATCTCATGCTAAAGGGAGGGTCTCAGGTTTGGAAGATAAGGATTTGGATATCACATCTCATGTTATAGGAAGGATCTCAGGTTTGGTATTAGAAGTATTGAGATATCACATCTCATGCTATCGGAAGGATCTCAGGTTTGGTATAGAAGCATTGAGATATCATATCTTATGCTATCAGAAGGGTCTCAGGATTGGAATGGGAAGGATTTGGATATCACATCTCATGCTAAAGGGAGGGTCTCGGGTTTGGAAGGGGAAGGATTTGGATATCACATCTCATGTTATAGGATGGATCTCAGGTTTGGTATTAGAAGTATTGAGATATCACATCTCATGTTATCGGAAGGATCTCAGGTTTGGTATTAGAAGTATTGAGATATCACCTCTCATGCTATAGGAAGGGTCTCAGGATTGGAATGGGAAGGAGTTGGATATCACATCTCATGCTAAAGGAAGGGTCTCAGGTTTGGTAGAAGCATTGAGATATCACATCTCATGCTATAGGAAGGGTCTCAGGATTGGAATGGGAAGGACTTAGATATCACATATCATGCTATAGGGAGGGTCTCAGTTTTGATATTAGAAGCATTGAGATATCACATCTCATGCTATCGGAATTGTCTCAGGATTGGAATGGGAAGGAGCTGGATATCACATCTCATGCTAAAGGAAGGGTCTCAGGTTTGGAACGGGAAGGAGTTGGATATCACATCTCATGTTATAGGAAGGGTCTCAGGTTTGGTATAAACATTGAGATATCACATCTCTGCTATCGGAAGTGTCTCAGGATTGGAATGGGAAGGAGTTGGATATCCCATCTCATGTTATAGGACGGGTCTCAGGTTTTTTATTAGAATCATTGAGATATCATATTGCATGCTGTAGGAAGGGTCTAAGGATTGGAATGGGAAGGACTTGGATATCACATCTCATGCTATAGATAGGCTCTCAGGTTTGGAAAGTGAAGCAGTTGGATATCACATTTCATGTTAGAGGAAGGATCTCAGGTTTGGTATTAGAGGCATTCAGATATCACATCTCAGGCTATAGGAAGGGTCTCAGGATTGGAATGGGAAGGAGTTGGATATCACATCTCATGCTATAGGAAGGGTCTCAGGTTTGGTATAAGCATTGAGATATCACATCTCATGCTATAGGAAGGGTCCAGGATTGGAATGGAAGGGGTTGGATATCACATCTCATGTTATAGGAAGGATCTCAGGTTTGGTATTAGAAGCATTGAGACATCACATCTCATGCTATAGGAAGGGTCTCAGGATTGGAATGGGAAGGAGTTGGATATCACATCTCATGCTATAGGAAGGGTCTCAGGATTGGAATGGGAAGGAGTTGAATATGACATCTCATGCCGTAGGAAGGGTCTCAGGTTTGGTATAAACATTGAGATATCACATCTCTGCTATCAAAAGGGTCTCAGGATTGGAATGGGAAGGAGTTGGATATCACATCTCATGCTATAGGTAGGGTCTCAAGTTTGATATTAGAAGCATTGAGATATCACATCTCATGCTATAGGAAGGGTCTGAGGATTGGAATGGGAAGGAGTTGGATATCACATCTCATGCTATGGGAAGGGTCTCAGGTTTGGTATTAGAAGCATTGAGATATCACATCTCATGCTATAGGAAGTGTCTCAGGATTGGAATGGGAAGGACTTGGATATCACATCTCATGCTATAGGTAGGGTCTCAAGTTTGATATTAGAAGCATTGAGATATCACATCTCATGCTATAGGAAGGGTCTGAGGATTGGAATGGGAAGGAGTTGGATATCACATCTCATGCTATGGGAAGGGTCTCAGGTTTGGTATAAGCAGTGAGATATCACATCTCATGCTATAGGAAGTGTCTCAGGATTGGAATGGGAAGGAGTTGGATATCACATCTCATGTTATAGGAAGGATCTCAGGTTTGGTATAAGCATTGAGATATCACATCTCTGCTATCGGAAGGGTCTCAGGATTGGAATGGGAAGGAGTTGGATATTCCCATCTCATGTTATAAGAAGGGTCTCAGGTTTGGTATTAGAAGCATTGATATATCACATCTCATGCTATAGGAAGGGTCTCAGGATTGGAATGGGAAGGACTTGGATATCACATCTCATGCTATAGGGAGGGTCTCAAGTTTGATATTAGAAGCTTTGAGATATCACATCTCATGATATCGGAAGGGTCTCAGGATTGGAATGGGAAGGAGTTGGATATCACATCTCATGATAAAGGAAGGGTCTAAGGTTTGGAAGGGGAAGGATTTGGATATCACATCTCATATTATATTACGGGTCTCAGGTTTGGTATTAGAAGCATTGAGATATCAAGTCTCATAGTATAGGAAGGGTCTCAGAATTGGAATGGGAAGGAGTTGGATATCACATCTCAAGCTATAGGAAGGGTCTCAGGATTGGAATGGGAAGGACTTGGATATCACATCTCATGCTATAGGAAGGCTCTCAGGTTTGGAAGGGGAAAGAGTTGGATATCACATTTCATGTTAGAGGTAGGATCTCAGGTTTGGTATTAGAGGCATTGAGATATCACATCTCATGCTATCAGAAGGGTCTCAGGAATGGAATGGGAAGGAGTTGGATATCACATCTCATGCTAAAGGGAGGGTCTCAGGTTTGGAAGGGGAAGGATTTGGATATCACATCTCATGTTATAGGAAGGATCTCAGGTTTGGTATTAGAAGCATTGAGATATCACATCTCATGCTATCGGAAGGATCTCAGGTTTGGTATTAGAAGCATTGAGATATCACATCTCATGCTATCAGAAGAGTCTCAGGATTGGAATAGGAAGGAGTTGGATATCACATCTCATGCTAAAGGGAGGGTCTCAGGTTTGGAAGGGGAAGGATTTGGATATCACATCTCATGTTATCGGAAGGATCTCACGTTTGGTATTAGAAGTATTGAGATATCATATCTCATGCTATAGGAAGGGTCTCAGGATTGGAATGGGAAGGACTTGGATATCACATCTCATGCTATAGGGAGGGTCTCAGGATTGGAATGGGAAGGACTTAGATATCACATATCATGCTATAGGGAGGGTCTCAGTTTTGATATTAGAAGCATTGAGATATCACATCTCATGCTATCGGAAGTGTCTCAGGATTGGAATGGGAAGGAGCTGGATATCACATCTCATGCTAAAGGAAGGGTCTCAGGTTTGGAACGGGAAGGATTTGGATATCACATCTCATGTTATAGGAAGGGTCTCAGGTTTGGTATAAGCATTGAGATATCACATCTCTGCTATCGGAAAAGTCTCAGGATTGGAATGGGAAGGAGTTGAATATCCCATCTCATGTTATAGGACGGGTCTCAGGTTTGTTATTAGAATCATTGAGATATCATATTGCATGCTGTAGGAAGGGTCTAAGGGTTGGAATGTGAAGGACTTGGATATCACATCTCATGCTATAGATAGGCTCTTAGGTTTGGAAAGGGAATGAGTTGGATATCACATTTCATGTTAGAGGAAGGATCTCAGGTTTGGTATTAGAAGCATAGAGATATCACATCTCATGCTATAGGAAGGGTCTCAGGATTGGAATGGGAAGCAGTTGGATATCACATCTCATGCTATAGGAAGTGTCTCAGGATTGGAATGGGAAGGACTTGGGTATCACATCTCATGCTATAGGGAGGGTCTCAAGTTTGATATTAGAAGCATTGAGATATCACATCTCATGCTATAGGAAGGGTCTCAGGATTGGAATGGGAAGGAGTTGGATATCACATCTCATGCTATAGGAAGGGTCTCAGGTTTGGTATAAGCAGTGAGATATCACATCTCATGCTATAGGAAGTGTCTCAGGATTGGAATGGGAAGGAGTTGGATATCACATCTCATGTTATAGGAAGGATCTCAGGTTTGGTATAAGCATTGAGATATCACATCTCTGCTATCGGAAGGGTCTAAGGTTTGGAAGGGGAAGGATTTGGATATCACATCTCATGTTATAGGACGGGTCTCAGGTTTGGTATTAGAAGCATTGAGATATCAAGTCTCATGGTATAGGAAGGGTCTCAGAATTGGAATGGGAAGGAGTTGGATATCACATCTCAAGCTATAGGAAGGGTCTCAGGATTAGAATGGGAAGGAGTTTGATATCACATCTCATGCCATAGTATGGGTCTCAGGTTTGGTAGAAGCATTGGGATATCAGATCTCATGCTATCGGAAGGGTATCGGGATTGGATTTGGAAGGAGTTGGATATCCCATCTCATGCTATAGGAAGGGTCTCAGGTTGGAATGGGAAGGAGTTGGATATCACATCTCAAGCTATAGGAAGGGTCTCAGGATTAGAATGGGAAGGAGTTGGATATCACATCTCATGTTATAGGAAGGATCTCAGGTTTGGTATAAGCATTGAGATATCACATCTCTGCTATCGGAAGGGTCTCAGGATTGGAATGGGAAGGAGTTGGATATTCCCATCTCATGTTATAGGAAGGGTCTCAGGTTTGGTATTAGAAGCATTGAGATATCACATCTCATGCTATAGGAAGGGTCTCAGGATTGGAATGGGAAGGACTTGGATATCACATCTCATGCTATAGGGAGGGTCTCAAGTTTGATATTAGAAGCTTTGAGATATCACATCTCATGATATCGGAAGGGTCTCAGGATTGGAATGGGAAGGAGTTGGATATCACATCTCATGATAAAGGAAGGGTCTAAGGTTTGGAAGGGGAAGGATTTGGATATCACATCTCATGTTATATTACGGGTCTCAGGTTTGGTATTAGAAGCATTGAGATATCAAGTCTCATAGTATAGGAAGGGTCTCAGAATTGGAATGGGAAGGAGTTGGATATCACATCTCAAGCTATAGGAAGGGTCTCAGGATTGGAATGGGAAGGACTTGGATATCACATCTCATGCTATAGGAAGGCTCTCAGGTTTGGAAGGGGAAAGAGTTGGATATCACATTTCATGTTAGAGGTAGGATCTCAGGTTTGGTATTAGAGGCATTGAGATATCACATCTCATGCTATCAGAAGGGTCTCAGGAGTGGAATGGGAAGGAGTTGGATATCACATCTCATGCTAAAGGGAGGGTCTCAGGTTTGGAAGGGGAAGGATTTGGATATCACATCTCATGTTATAGGAAGGATCTCAGGTTTGGTATTAGAAGCATTGAGATATCACATCTCATGCTATCGGAAGGATCTCAGGTTTGGTATTAGAAGCATTGAGATATCACATCTCATGCTATCAGAAGAGTCTCAGGATTGGAATAGGAAGGAGTTGGATATCACATCTCATGCTAAAGGGAGGGTCTCAGGTTTGGAAGGGGAAGGATTTGGATATCACATCTCATGTTATCGGAAGGATCTCACGTTTGGTATTAGAAGTATTGAGATATCATATCTCATGCTATAGGAAGGGTCTCAGGATTGGAATGGGAAGGAGTTGGATATCACATCTCATGCTATAGGGAGGGTCTCAGGATTGGAATGGGAAGGACTTAGATATCACATATCATGCTATAGGGAGGGTCTCAGTTTTGATATTAGAAGCATTGAGATATCACATCTCATGCTATCAGAAGTGTCTCAGGATTGGAATGGGAAGGAGCTGGATATCACATCTCATGCTAAAGGAAGGGTCTCAGGTTTGGAACGGGAAGGATTTGGATATCACATCTCATGTTATAGGAAGGGTCTCAGGTTTGGTATAAGCATTGAGATATCACATCTCTGCTATCGGAAGAGTCTCAGGATTGGAATGGGAAGGAGTTGGATATCCCATCTCATGTTATAGGACGGGTCTCAGGTTTGTTATTAGAATCATTGAGATATCATATTGCATGCTGTAGGAAGTGTCTAAGGGTTGGAATGTGAAGGACTTGGATATCACATCTCATGCTATAGATAGGCTCTTAGGTTTGGAAAAAGGAAGGAGTTGGATATCACATTTCATGTTAGAGGAAGGATCTCAGGTTTGGTATTAGAAGCATAGAGATATCACATCTCATGCTATAGGAAGGGTCTCAGGATTGGAATGGGAAGCAGTTGGATATCACATCTCATGCTATAGGAAGGGTCTCAGGTTTGGTATAAGCATTGAGATATCACATCTCATGCTATAGGAAGGGTCTCAGGATTGGAATGGGAAGGACTTGGATATCACATCTCATGCTATAGGGAGGGTCTCAAGTTTGATATTAGAAGCTTTGAGATATCACATCTCATGATATCGGAAGGGTCTCAGGATTGGAATGGGAAGGAGTTGGATATCACATCTCATGATAAAGGAAGGGTCTAAGGTTTGGAAGGGGAAGGATTTGGATATCACATCTCATGTTATATTACGGGTCTCAGGTTTGGTATTAGAAGCATTGAGATATCAAGTCTCATAGTATAGGAAGGGGCTCAGAATTGGAATGGGAAGGAGTTGGATATCACATCTCAAGCTATAGGAAGGGTCTCAGGATTGGAATGGGAAGGACTTAGATATCACATCTCATGCTATAGGAAGGCTCTCAGGTTTGGAAGGGGAAAGAGTTGGATATCACATTTCATGTTAGAGGTAGGATCTCAGGTTTGGTATTAGAGCATTGAGATATCACATCTCATGCTATCAGAAGGGTCTCAGGAATGGAATGGGAAGGAGTTGGATATCACATCTCATGCTAAAGGGAGGGTCTCAGGTTTGGAAGGGGAAGGATTTGGATATCACATCTCATGTTATAGGAAGGATCTCAGGTTTGGTATTAGAAGCATTGAGATATCACATCTCATGCTATAGGAAGGGTCTCAGGATTGGAATGGGAAGCAGTTGGATATCACATCTCATGCTATAGGAAGGGTCTCAGGTTTGGTATAAGCATTGAGATATCACATCTCATGCTATAGGACGGGTCTCAGGATTGGAATGGAAGGAGTTGGATATCACATCTCATGTTATAGGAAGGATCTCAGGTTTGGTATTAGAAGCATTGAGACATCACATCTCATGCTATAGGAAGGGTCTCAGGGTTGGAATGGGAAGGAGTTGGATATCACATCTCATCCAATAGGAAGGGTCTCAGGTTTGGAATAGGAAGGAATTGGATATCACATCTCATGTTATAGGAAGGATCTCAGGTTTGGTATTAGAAGCATTGAGATATCATATCTCATGCTATAGGAAGGGTCTCAGGATTGGAATGTGAAGGATTTGGATATCACATCTCATGCTAAAGGAAGGGTCTCAGGTTTGGTAGAAGCATTGAGATATCACGTCTCTGCTATCGGAAGGGTCTCAGGATTGGATTGGGAAGGAGTTGGATATCCCTTCTCATGCTATAGGAAGGGTCTCAGGATTTGAATGGCAAGGAGTTGGATATCACATCTCATGCCATAGGAAGGGTCTCAGGTTTGGTATAAGCATTGAGATATCACATCTCTGCTATCGGAAGGGTCTCAGGATTGGATTGGGAAGGAGTTGGATATCCCTTCTCATGCTATAGGAAGTGTCTCAGGTTGGAATGGGAAGGAGTTGGATATCACATCTCATGTTATAGGAAGGGTCTCAGGATTGGAATGGGAAGGATTTGGATATCATATCTCTTGCTATAGGAAGGGTCTCAGGATTGGAATGGGTAGGAGTTGGATATTACTTTCTTGCTATAGGAAGGGTCTCATGTTTGGAATGGGAAGGAGTTGGATATCACATATGCTATAGTTAGTGTCTCAGGTTTGGAACGGGAAGGAGTTGGATATCACATCTCATGTTATAGGAAGGATCTCAGGTTTGGTATTAGAAGCATTGAGATATCACATCTCATGCTATAGGAAGGGTCTCAGGATTGGAATGGAAGGAGTTGGATATCACATCTCATGTTATAGGAAGGATCTCAGGTTTGGTATTAGAAGCATTGAGACATCACATCTCATGCTATAGGAAGGGTCTCAGGGTTGGAATGGGAAGGAGTTGGATATCACATCTCATCCAATAGGAAGGGTCTCAGGTTTGGAATAGGAAGGAATTGGATATCACATCTCATGTTATAGGAAGGATCCCAGGTTTGGTATTAGAAGCATTGAGATATCACATCTCATGCTATAGGAAGGGTCTCAGGATTGAAATGGGAAGCAGTTGGATATCACATCTCATGCTATAGGAAGGGTCTCAGGTTTGGTATAAGCATTGAGATATCACATCTCATGCTATAGGAAGGGTCTCAGGATTGGAATGGGAAGGAGTTGGATATCACATCTCATGCTATAGGGAGGGTCTCAGGATTGGAATGGGAAGGACTTAGATATCACATATCATGCTATAGGGAGGGTCTCAGTTTTGATATTAGAAGCATTGAGATATCACATCTCATGCTATCGGAAGTGTCTCAGGATTGGAATGGGAAGGAGCTGGATATCACATCTCATGCTAAAGGAAGGGTCTCAGGTTTGGAAAGGGAAGGATTTGGATATCACATCTCATGTTATAGGAAGGGTCTCAGGTTTGGTATAAGCATTGAGATATCACATCTCTGCTATCGGAAGAGTCTCAGGATTGGAATGGGAAGGAGTTGAATATCCCATCTCATGTTATAGGACGGGTCTCAGGTTTGTTATTACAATCATTGAGATATCATATTGCATGCTGTAGGAAGGGTCTAAGGGTTGGAATGTGAAGGACTTGGATATCACATCTCATGCTATAGATAGGCTCTTAGGTTTGGAAAGGGAAGGAGTTGGATATCACATTTCATGTTAGAGGAAGGATCTCAGGTTTGGTATTAGAAGCATAGAGATATCACATCTCATGCTATAGGAAGGGTCTCAGGATTAGAATGGGAAGCAGTTGGATATCACATCTCATGCTATAGGAAGTGTCTCAGGATTGGAATGGGAAGGACTTGGGTATCACATCTCATGCTATAGGGAGGGTCTCAAGTTTGATATTAGAAGCATTGAGATATCACATCTCATGCTATAGGAAGGGTCTCAGGATTGGAATGGGAAGGAGTTGGATATCACATCTCATGCTATAGGAAGGGTCTCAGGTTTGGTATAAGCAGTGAGATATCACATCTCATGCTATAGGAAGTGTCTCAGGATTGGAATGGGAAGGAGTTGGATATCACATCTCATGTTATAGGAAGGATCTCAGGTTTGGTATAAGCATTGAGATATCACATCTGTGCTATCGGAAGGGTCTCAGGATTGGAATGGGAAGGAGTTGGATATTCCCATCTCATGTTATAGGGAGGGTCTCAAGTTTGATATTAGAAGCATTGAGATATCACATTTCATGATATCGGAAGGGTCTCAAGATTGGAATGGGAAGGAGTTGGCTATCACATCTCATGATAAAGGAAGGGTCTAAGGTTTGGAAGGGGAAGGATTTGGATATCACATCTCATGTTATAGGACGGGTCTCAGGTTTGGTATTAGAAGCATTGAGATATCAAGTCTCATGGTATAGGAAGGGTCTCAGAATTGGAATGGGAAGGAGTTGGATATCACATCTCAAGCTATAGGAAGGGTCTCAGGATTAGAATGGGAAGGAGTTTGATATCACATCTCATGCCATAGTATGGGTCTCAGGTTTGGTAGAAGCATTGGGATATCAGATCTCATGCTATCGGAAGGGTATCGGGATTGGATTTGGAAGGAGTTGGATATCCCATCTCATGCTATAGGAAGGGTCTCAGGTTGGAATGGGAAGGAGTTGGATATCACATCTCATGTTATAGGAAGGGTCTCAGGATTGGAATGGGAAGGACTTGGATATCACATCTCATGCTATAGGAAGGCTCTCAGGTTTCCAAGGGGAAAGAGTTGGATATCACATTTCATGTTAGAGGTAGGATCTCAGGTTTGGTATTAGAAGTATTGAGATATCACATCTCATGCTATCAGAAGGATCTCAGGTTTGGTATAGAAGCATTGAGATATCATATCTTATGCTATCAGAAGAGTCTCAGGATTGGAATGGGAAGGAGTTGGATATCACATCTCATGCTAAAGGGAGGGTCTCAGGTTTGGAAGATAAGGATTTGGATATCACATCTCATGTTATAGGAAGGATCTCAGGTTTGGTATTAGAAGTATTGAGATATCACATCTCATGCTATCGGAAGGATCTCAGGTTTGGTATAGAAGCATTGAGATATCATATCTTATGCTATCAGAAGGGTCTCAGGATTGGAATGGGAAGGAGTTGGATATCACATCTCATGCTAAAGGGAGGGTCTCAGGTTTGGAAGGGGAAGGATTTGGATATCACATCTCATGTTATAGGATGGATCTCAGGTTTGGTATTAGAAGTATTGAGATATCACATCTCATGTTATCGGAAGGATCTCAGGTTTGGTATTAGAAGTATTGAGATATCACCGCTCATGCTATAGGAAGGGTCTCAGGATTGGAATGGGAAGGAGTTGGATATCACATCTCATGCTAAAGGAAGGGTCTCAGGTTTGGTAGAAGCATTGAGATATCACATCTCATGCTATAGGAAGGGTCTCAGGATTGGAATGGGAAGGACTTAGATATCACATATCATGCTATAGGGAGGGTCTCAGTTTTGATATTAGAAGCATTGAGATATCACATCTCATGCTATCGGAAGTGTCTCAGGATTGGAATGGGAAGGAGCTGGATATCACATCTCATGCTAAAGGAAGGGTCTCAGGTTTGGAACGGGAAGGAGTTGGATATCACATCTCATGTTATAGGAAGGGTCTCAGGTTTGGTATAAACATTGAGATATCACATCTCTGCTATCGGAAGTGTCTCAGAATTGGAATGGGAAGGAGTTGGATATCCCATCTCATGTTATAGGACGGGTCTCAGGTTTTTTATTAGAATCATTGAGATATCATATTGCATGCTGTAGGAAGGGTCTAAGGATTGGAATGGGAAGGACTTGGATATCACATCTCATGCTATAGATAGGCTCTCAGGTTTGGAAAGTGAAGGAGTTGGATATCACATTTCATGTTAGAGGAAGGATCTCAGGTTTGGTATTAGAGCCATTGAGATATCACATCTCAGGCTATAGGAAGGGTCTCAGGATTGGAATGGGAAGGAGTTGGATATCACATCTCATGCTATAGGAAGGGTCTCAGGTTTGGTATAAGCATTGAGATATCACATCTCATGCTATAGGAAGGGTCCAGGATTGGAATGGAAGGAGTTGGATATCACATCTCATGTTATAGGAAGGATCTCAGGTTTGGTATTAGAAGCATTGAGACATCACATCTCATGCTATAGGAAGGGTCTCATGATTGGAATGGGAAGGAGTTGGATATCACATCTCATGCTATAGGAAGGGTCTCAGGATTGGAATGGGAAGGAGTTGAATATGACATCTCATGCCGTAGGAAGGGTCTCAGGTTTGGTATAAACATTGAGATATCACATCTCTGCTATCGAAAGGGTCTCAGGATTGGAATGGAAAGGAGTTGGATATCCCATCTCATGTTATAGGAAGAGTCTCAGGTTTGGTATTAGAAGCATTGAGATATCACATCTCATGCTATAGGAAGTGTCTCAGGATTGGAATGGGAAGGACTTGGGTATCACATCTCATGCTATAGGGAGGGTCTCAAGTTTGATATTAGAAGCATTGAGATATCACCTCTCATGCTATAGGAAGGGTCTCAGGATTGGAATGGGAAGGAGTTGGATATCACATCTCATGCTATAGGAAGGGTCTCAGGTTTGGTATAAGCAGTGAGATATCACATCTCATGCTATAGGAAGTGTCTCAGGATTGGAATGGGAAGGAGTTGGATATCACATCTCATGTTATAGGAAGGATCTCAGGTTTGGTATAAGCATTGAGATATCACATCTCTGCTATCGGAAGGGTCTAAGGTTTGGAAGGGGAAGGATTTGGATATCACATCTCATGTTATAGGACGGGTCTCAGGTTTGGTATTAGAAGCATTGAGATATCAAGTCTCATGGTATAGGAAGGGTCTCAGAATTGGAATGGGAAGGAGTTGGATATCACATCTCAAGCTGTAGGAAGGGTCTCAGGATTAGAATGGGAAGGAGTATGATATCACATCTCATGCCATAGTATGGGTCTCAGGTTTGGTAGAAGCATTGGGATATCAGATCTCATGCTATCGGAAGGGTATCGGGATTGGATTTGGAAGGAGTTGGATATCCCATCTCATGCTATAGGAAGGGTCTCAGGTTGGAATGGGAAGGAGTTGGATATCACATCTCATGTTATAGGAAGGGTCTCAGGATTGGAATGGGAAGGACTTGGATATCACATCTCATGCTATAGGAAGGCTCTCAGGTTTGCAAGGGGAAAGAGTTGGATATCACATTTCATGTTAGAGGTAGGATCTCAGGTTTGGTATTAGAAGTATTGAGATATCACATCTCATGCTATCAGAAGGATCTCAGGTTTTGTATAGAAGCATTGAGATATCATATCTTATGCTATCAGAAGAGTCTCAGGATTGGAATGGGAAGGAGTTGGATATCACATCTCATGCTAAAGGGAGGGTCTCAGGTTTGGAAGATAAGGATTTGGATATCACATCTCATGTTATAGGAAGGATCTCAGGTTTGGTATTAGAAGTATTGAGATATCACATCTCATGCTATCGGAAGGATCTCAGGTTTGGTATAGAAGCATTGAGATATCATATCTTATGCTATCAGAAGGGTCTCAGGATTGGAATGGGAAGGATTTGGATATCACATCTCATGCTAAAGGGAGGGTCTCGGGTTTGGAAGGGGAAGGATTTGGATATCACATCTCATGTTATAGGATGGATCTCAGGTTTGGTATTAGAAGTATTGAGATATCACATCTCATGTTATCGGAAGGATCTCAGGTTTGGTATTAGAAGTATTGAGATATCACCTCTCATGCTATAGGAAGGGTCTCAGGATTGGAATGGGAAGGAGTTGGATATCACATCTCATGCTAAAGGAAGGGTCTCAGGTTTGGTAGAAGCATTGAGATATCACATCTCATGCTATAGGAAGGGTCTCAGGATTGGAATGGGAAGGACTTAGATATCACATATCATGCTATAGGGAGGGTCTCAGTTTTGATATTAGAAGCATTGAGATATCACATCTCATGCTATCGGAAGTGTCTCAGGATTGGAATGGGAAGGAGCTGGATATCACATCTCATGCTAAAGGAAGGGTCTCAGGTTTGGAACGGGAAGGAGTTGGATATCACATCTCATGTTATAGGAAGGGTCTCAGGTTTGGTATAAACATTGAGATATCACATCTCTGCTATCGGAAGTGTCTCAGGATTGGAATGGGAAGGAGTTGGATATCCCATCTCATGTTATAGGACGGGTCTCAGGTTTTTTATTAGAATCATTGAGATATCATATTGCATGCTGTAGGAAGGGTCTAAGGATTGGAATGGGAAGGACTTGGATATCACATCTCATGCTATAGATAGGCTCTCAGGTTTGGAAAGTGAAGGAGTTGGATATCACATTTCATGTTAGAGGAAGGATCTCAGGTTTGGTATTAGAGGCATTCAGATATCACATCTCAGGCTATAGGAAGGGTCTCAGGATTGGAATGGGAAGGAGTTGGATATCACATCTCATGCTATAGGAAGGGTCTCAGGTTTGGTATAAGCATTGAGATATCACATCTCATGCTATAGGAAGGGTCCAGGATTGGAATGGAAGGAGTTGGATATCACATCTCATGTTATAGGAAGGATCTCAGGTTTGGTATTAGAAGCATTGAGACATCACATCTCATGCTATAGGAAGGGTCTCAGGATTGGAATGGGAAGGAGTTGGATATCACATCTCATGCTATAGGAAGGGTCTCAGGATTGGAATGGGAAGGAGTTGAATATGACATCTCATGCCGTAGGAAGGGTCTCAGGTTTGGTATAAACATTGAGATATCACATCTCTGCTATCAAAAGGGTCTCAGGATTGGAATGGGAAGGAGTTGGATATCCCATCTCATGTTATAGGAAGAGTCTCAGGTTTGGTATTAGAAGCATTGAGATATCACATCTCATGCTATAGGAAGTGTCTCAGGATTGGAATGGGAAGGACTTGGATATCACATCTCATGCTATAGGTAGGGTCTCAAGTTTGATATTAGAAGCATTGAGATATCACATCTCATGCTATAGGAAGGGTCTGAGGATTGGAATGGGAAGGAGTTGGATATCACATCTCATGCTATGGGAAGGGTCTCAGGTTTGGTATAAGCAGTGAGATATCACATCTCATGCTATAGGAAGTGTCTCAGGATTGGAATGGGAAGGAGTTGGATATCACATCTCATGTTATAGGAAGGATCTCAGGTTTGGTATAAGCATTGAGATATCACATCTCTGCTATCGGAAGGGTCTCAGGATTGGAATGGGAAGGAGTTGGATATTCCCATCTCATGTTATAAGAAGGGTCTCAGGTTTGGTATTAGAAGCATTGAGATATCACATCTCATGCTATAGGAAGGGTCTCAGGATTGGAATGGGAAGGACTTTGATATCACATCTCATGCTATAGGGAGGGTCTCAAGTTTGATATTAGAAGGTTTGATATATCACATCTCATGATATCGGAAGGGTCTCAGGATTGGAATGGGAAGGAGTTGGATATCACATCTCATGATAAAGGAAGGGTCTAAGGTTTGGAAGGGGAAGGATTTGGATATCACATCTCATGTTATATTACGGGTCTCAGGTTTGGTATTAGAAGCATTGAGATATCAAGTCTCATAGTATAGGAAGGGTCTCAGAATTGGAATGGGAAGGAGTTGGATATCACATCTCAAGCTATAGGAAGGGTCTCAGGATTGGAATGGGAAGGACTTGGATATCACATCTCATGCTATAGGAAGGCTCTCAGGTTTGGAAGGGGAAAGAGTTGGATATCACATTTCATGTTAGAGGTAGGATCTCAGGTTTGGTATTAGAGGCATTGAGATATCCCATCTCATGCTATCAGAAGGGTCTCAGGAATGGAATGGGAAGGAGTTGGATATCACATCTCATGCTAAAGGGAGGGTCTCAGGTTTGGAAGGGGAAGGATTTGGATATCACATCTCATGTTATAGGAAGGATCTCAGGTTTGGTATTAGAAGCATTGAGATATCACATCTCATGCTATCGGAAGGATCTCAGGTTTGGTATTAGAAGCATTGAGATATCACATCTCATGCTATCAGAAGAGTCTCAGGATTGGAATAGGAAGGAGTTGGATATCACATCTCATGCTAAAGGGAGGGTCTCAGGTTTGGAAGGGGAAGGATTTGGATATCACATCTCATGTTATCGGAAGGATCTCACGTTTGGTATTAGAAGTATTGAGATATCATATCTCATGCTATAGGAAGGGTCTCAGGATTGGAATGGGAAGGAGTTGGATATCACATCTCATGCTATAGGGAGGGTCTCAGGATTGGAATGGGAAGGACTTAGATATCACATATCATGCTATAGGGAGGGTCTCAGTTTTGATATTAGAAGCATTGAGATATCACATCTCATGCTATCGGAAGTGTCTCAGGATTGGAATGGGAAGGAGCTGGATATCACATCTCATGCTAAAGGAAGGGTCTCAGGTTTGGAACGGGAAGGATTTGGATATCACATCTCATGTTATAGGAAGGGTCTCAGGTTTGGTATAAGCATTGAGATATCACATCTCTGCTATCGGAAGAGTCTCAGGATTGGAATGGGAAGGAGTTGAATATCCCATCTCATGTTATAGGACGGGTCTCAGGTTTGTTATTAGAATCATTGAGATATCATATTGCATGCTGTAGGAAGGGTCTAAGGGTTGGAATGTGAAGGACTTGGATATCACATCTCATGCTATAGATAGGCTCTTAGGTTTGGAAAGGGAAGGAGTTGGATATCACATTTCATTTTAGAGGAAGGATCTCAGGTTTGGTATTAGAAGCATAGAGATATCACATCTCATGCTATAGGAAGGGTCTCAGGATTGGAATGGGAAGCAGTTGGATATCACATCTCATGCTATAGGAAGTGTCTCAGGATTGGAATGGGAAGGACTTGGGTATCACATCTCATGCTATAGGGAGGGTCTCAAGTTTGATATTAGAAGCATTGAGATATCACATCTCATGCTATAGGAAGGGTCTCAGGATTGGAATGGGAAGGAGTTGGATATCACATCTCATGCTATAGGAAGGGTCTCAGGTTTGGTATAAGCAGTGAGATATCACATCTCATGCTATAGGAAGTGTCTCAGGATTGGAATGGGAAGGAGTTGGATATCACATCTCATGTTATAGGAAGGATCTCAGGTTTGGTATAAGCATTGAGATATCACATCTCTGCTATCAGAAGGGTCTCAGGATTGGAATGGGAAGGAGTTGGATATTCCCATCTCATGTTATAGGGAGGGTCTCAAGTTTGATATTAGAAGCATTGAGATATCACATTTCATGATATCGGAAGGGTCTCAAGATTGGAATGGGAAGGAGTTGGCTATCACATCTCATGATAAAGGAAGGGTCTAAGGTTTGGAAGGGGAAGGATTTGGATATCACATCTCATGTTATAGGACGGGTCTCAGGTTTGGTATTAGAAGCATTGAGATATCAAGTCTCATGGTATAGGAAGGGTCTCAGAATTGGAATGGGAAGGAGTTGGATATCACATCTCAAGCTATAGGAAGGGTCTCAGGATTAGAATGGGAAGGAGTTTGATATCACATCTCATGCCATAGTATGGGTCTCAGGTTTGGTAGAAGCATTGGGATATCAGATCTCATGCTATCGGAAGGGTATCGGGATTGGATTTGGAAGGAGTTGGATATCCCATCTCATGCTATAGGAAGGGTCTCAGGTTGGAATGGGAAGGAGTTGGATATCACATCTCAAGCTATAGGAAGGGTCTCAGGATTAGAATGGGAAGGAGTTGGATATCACATCTCATGTTATAGGAAGGATCTCAGGTTTGGTATAAGCATTGAGATATCACATCTCTGCTATCGGAAGGGTCTCAGGATTGGAATGGGAAGGAGTTGGATATTCCCATCTCATGTTATAGGAAGGGTCTCAGGTTTGGTATTAGAAGCATTGAGATATCACATCTCATGCTATAGGAAGGGTCTCAGGATTGGAATGGGAAGGACTTGGATATCACATCTCATGCTATAGGGAGGGTCTCAAGTTTGATATTAGAAGCTTTGAGATATCACATCTCATGATATCGGAAGGGTCTCAGGATTGGAATGGGAAGGAGTTGGATATCACATCTCATGATAAAGGAAGGCTCTAAGGTTTGGAAGGGGAAGGATTTGGATATCACATCTCATGTTATATTACGGGTCTCAGGTTTGGTATTAGAAGCATTGAGATATCAAGTCTCATAGTATAGGAAGGGTCTCAGAATTGGAATGGGAAGGAGTTGGATATCACATCTCAAGCTATAGGAAGGGTCTCAGGATTGAAATGGGAAGGACTTGGATATCACATCTCATGCTATAGGAAGGCTCTCAGGTTTGGAAGGGGAAAGAGTTGGATATCACATTTCATGTTAGAGGTAGGATCTCAGGTTTGGTATTAGAGGCATTGAGATATCACATCTCATGCTATCAGAAGGGTCTCAGGAGTGGAATGGGAAGGAGTTGGATATCACATCTCATGCTAAAGGGAGGGTCTCAGGTTTGGAAGGGGAAGGATTTGGATATCACATCTCATGTTATAGGAAGGATCTCAGGTTTGGTATTAGAAGCATTGAGATATCACATCTCATGCTATCGGAAGGATCTCAGGTTTGGTATTAGAAGCATTGAGATATCACATCTCATGCTATCAGAAGAGTCTCAGGATTGGAATAGGAAGGAGTTGGATATCACATCTCATGCTAAAGGGAGGGTCTCAGGTTTGGAAGGGGAAGGATTTGGATATCACATTTCATGTTATCGGAAGGATCTCACGTTTGGTATTAGAAGTATTGAGATATCATATCTCATGCTATAGGAAGGGTCTCAGGATTGGAATGGGAAGGAGTTGGATATCACATCTCATGCTATAGGGAGGGTCTCAGGATTGGAATGGGAAGGACTTAGATATCACATATCATGCTATAGGGAGGGTCTCAGTTTTGATATTAGAAGCATTGAGATATCACATCTCATGCTATCGGAAGTGTCTCAGGATTGGAATGGGAAGGAGCTGGATATCACATCTCATGCTAAAGGAAGGGTCTCAGGTTTGGAACGGGAAGGATTTGGATATCACATCTCATGTTATAGGAAGGGTCTCAGGTTTGGTATAAGCATTGAGATATCACATCTCTGCTATCGGAAGAGTCTCAGGATGGGAATGGGAAGGAGTTGGATATCCCATCTCATGTTATAGGACGGGTCTCAGGTTTGTTATTAGAATCATTGAGATATCATATTGCATGCTGTAGGAAGGGTCTAAGGGTTGGAATGTGAAGGACTTGGATATCACATCTCATGCTATAGATAGGCTCTTAGGTTTGGAAAAAGGAAGGAGTTGGATATCACATTTCATGTTAGAGGAAGGATCTTAGGTTTGGTATTAGAAGCATAGAGATATCACATCTCATGCTATAGGAAGGGTCTCAGGATTGGAATGGGAAGCAGTTGGATATCACATCTCATGCTATAGGAAGGGTCTCAGGTTTGGTATAAGCATTGAGATATCACATCTCATGCTATAGGAAGGGTCTCAGGATTGGAATGGGAAGGACTTGGATATCACATCTCATGCTATAGGGAGGGTCTCAAGTTTGATATTAGAAGCTTTGAGATATCACATCTCATGATATCGGAAGGGTCTCAGGATTGGAATGGGAAGGAGTTGGATATCACATCTCATGATAAAGGAAGGGTCTAAGGTTTGGAAGGGGAAGGATTTGGATATCACATCTCATGTTATATTACGGGTCTCAGGTTTGGTATTAGAAGCATTGAGATATCAAGTCTCATAGTATAGGAAGGGTCTCAGAATTGGAATGGGAAGGAGTTGGATATCACATCTCAAGCTATAGGAAGGGTCTCAGGATTGGAATGGGAAGGACTTGGATATCACATCTCATGCTATAGGAAGGCTCTCAGGTTTGGAAGGGGAAAGAGTTGGATATCACATTTCATGTTAGAGGTAGGATCTCAGGTTTGGTATTAGAGGCATTGAGATATCACATCTCATGCTATCAGAAGGGTCTCAGGAATGGAATGGGAAGGAGTTGGATATCACATCTCATGCTAAAGGGAGGGTCTCAGGTTTGGAAGGGGAAGGATTTGGATATCACATCTCATGTTATAGGAAGGATCTCAGGTTTGGTATTAGAAGCATTGAGATATCACATCTCATGCTATAGGAAGGGTCTCAGGATTGGAATGGGAAGCAGTTGGATATCACATCTCATGCTATAGGAAGGGTCTCAGGTTTGGTATAAGCATTGAGATATCACATCTCATGCTATAGGACGGGTCTCAGGATTGGAATGGAAGGAGTTGGATATCACATCTCATGTTATAGGAAGGATCTCAGGTTTGGTATTAGAAGCATTGAGACATCACATCTCATGCTATAGGAAGGGTCTCAGGGTTGGAATGGGAAGGAGTTGGATATCACATCTCATCCAATAGGAAGGGTCTCAGGTTTGGAATAGGAAGGAATTGGATATCACATCTCATGTTATAGGAAGGATCTCAGGTTTGGTATTAGAAGCATTGAGATATCACATCTCATGCTATAGGAAGGGTCTCAGGATTGGAATGTGAAGGATTTGGATATCACATCTCATGCTAAAGGAAGGGTCTCAGGTTTGGTAGAAGCATTGAGATATCACGTCTCTGCTATCGGAAGGGTCTCAGGATTGGATTGGGAAGGAGTTGGATATCCCTTCTCATGCTATAGGAAGGGTCTCAGGATTTGAATGGCAAGGAGTTGGATATCACATCTCATGCCATAGGAAGGGTCTCAGGTTTGGTATAAGCATTGAGATATCACATCTCTGCTATCGGAAGGGTCTCAGGATTGGATTGGGAAGGAGTTGGATATCCCTTCTCATGCTATAGGAAGTGTCTCAGGTTGGAATGGGAAGGAGTTGGATATCACATCTCATGTTATAGGAAGGGTCTCAGGATTGGAATGGGAAGGATTTGGATATCACATCTCTTGCTATAGGAAGGGTCTCAGGATTGGAATGGGTAGGAGTTGGATATTACTTTCTTGCTATAGGAAGGGTCTCATGTTTGGAATGGGAAGGAGTTGGATATCACATATGCTATAGTTAGTGTCTCAGGTTTGGAACGGGAAGGAGTTGGATATCACATCTCATGTTATAGGAAGGATCTCAGGTTTGGTATTAGAAGCATTGAGATATCACATCTCATGCTATAGGAAGGGTCTCAGGATTGGAATGGAAGGAGTTGGATATCACATCTCATGTTATAGGAAGGATCTCAGGTTTGGTATTAGAAGCATTGAGACATCACATCTCATGCTATAGGAAGGGTCTCAGGGTTGGAATGGGAAGGAGTTGGATATCACATCTCATCCAATAGGAAGGGTCTCAGGTTTGGAATAGGAAGGAATTGGATATCACATCTCATGTTATAGGAAGGATCCCAGGTTTGGTATTAGAAGCATTGAGATATCACATCTCATGCTATAGGAAGGGTCTCAGGATTGAAATGGGAAGCAGTTGGATATCACATCTCATGCTATAGGAAGGGTCTCAGGTTTGGTATAAGCATTGAGATATCACATCTCATTCTATAGAACGGGTCTCAGGATTGGAATGGAAGGAGTTGGATATCACATCTCATGTTATAGGAAGGATCTCAGGTTTGGTATTAGAAGCATTGAGACATCACATCTCATGCTATAGGAAGGGTCTCAGGGTTGGAATGGGAAGGAGTTGGATATCACATCTCATCCAATAGGAAGGGTCTCAGGTTTGGAATAGGAAGGAATTGGATATCACATCTCATGTTATAGGAAGGATCTCAGGTTTGGTATTAGAAGCATTGAGATATCACATCTCATGCTATAGGAAGGGTCTCAGGATTGGAATGTGAAGGATTTGGATATCACAACTCATGCTAAAGGAAGGGTCTCAGGTTTGGTAGAAGCATTGAGATATCACGTCTCTGCTATCGGAAGGGTATCAGGATTGGATTAGGAAGGAGTTGGATATCCCTTCTCATGCTATAGGAAGGGTCTCAGGATTTGAATGGCAAGGAGTTGGATATCACATCTCATGCCATAGGAAGGGTCTCAGGTTTGGTATAAGCATTGAGATATCACATCTCTGCTATCGGAAGGGTCTCAGGATTGGATTGGGAAGGAGTTGGATATCCCTTCTCATGCTATAGGAAGTGTCTCAGGTTGGAATGGGAAGGAGTTGGATATCACATCTCATGTTATAGGAAGGGTCTCAGGATTGGAATGGGAAGGATTTGGATATCACATCTCTTGCTATAGGAAGGGTCTCAGGATTGGAATGGGTAGGAGTTGGATATTACTTTCTTGCTATAGGAAGGGTCTCATGTTTGGAATGGGAAGGAGTTGGATATCACATATGCTATAGTTAGTGTCTCAGGTTTGGAACGGGAAGGAGTTGGATATCACATCTCATGTTATAGGAAGGGTCTCAGGTTTGGTATAAGCATTGAGATATCACATCTCTGCTATCGGAAGCGGCTCAGGATTGGAATGGGAAGGAGCCGGATATCACATCTCATGCTAAAGGAAGGGTCTCAGGTTTGGAACGGGAAGGAGTTGGATATCACATCTCATGTTATAGGAAGGGTCTCAGGTTTGGTATAAACATTGAGATATCACATCTCTGCTATCGGAAGTGTCTCAGGATTGGAATGGGAAGGACTTGGATATCACATCTCATGCTATAGGGAGGGTCTCAAGTTTGATATTAGAAGCTTTGAGATATCACATCTCATGATATCGGAAGGGTCTCAGGATTGGAATGGGAAGGAGTTGGATATCACATCTCATGATAAAGGAAGGGTCTAAGGTTTGGAAGGGGAAGGATTTGGATATCACATCTCATGTTATATTACGGGTCTCAGGTTTGATATTAGAAGCATTGAGATATCAAGTCTCATAGTATAGGAAGGGTCTCAGAATTGGAATGGGAAGGAGTTGGATATCACATCTCAAGCTATAGGAAGGTTCTCAGGATTGGAATGGGAAGGACTTGGATATCACATCTCATGCTATAGGAAGGCTCTCAGGTTTGGAAGGGGAAAGAGTTGGATATCACATTTCATGTTAGAGGTAGGATCTCAGGTTTGGTATTAGAGGCATTGAGATATCACATCTCATGCTATCAGAAGGGTCTCAGGAATGGAATGGGAAGGAGTTGGATATCACATCTCATGCTAAAGGGAGGGTCTCAGGTTTGGAAGGGGAAGGATTTGGATATCACATCTCATGTTATAGGAAGGATCTCAGGTTTGGTATTAGAAGCATTGAGATATCACATCTCATGCTATCGGAAGGATCTCAGGTTTGGTATTAGAAGCATTGAGATATCACATCTCATGCTATCAGAAGAGTCTCAGGATTGGAATAGGAAGGAGTTGGATATCACATCTCATGCTAAAGGGAGGGTCTCAGGTTTGGAAGGGGAAGGATTTGGATATCACATCTCATGTTATCGGAAGGATCTCACGTTTGGTATTAGAAGTATTGAGATATCATATCTCATGCTATAGGACGGGTCTCAGGATTGGAATGGGAAGGAGTTGGATATCACATCTCATGCTATAGGGAGGGTCTCAGGATTGGAATGGGAAGGACTTAGATATCACATATCATGCTATAGGGAGGGTCTCAGTTTTGATATTAGAAGCATTGAGATATCACATCTCATGCTATCGGAAGTGTCTCAGGATTGGAATGGGAAGGAGCTGGATATCACATCTCATGCTAAAGGAAGGGTCTCAGGTTTGGAACGGGAAGGATTTGGATATCACATCTCATGTTACAGGAAGGGTCTCAGGTTTGGTATAAGCATTGAGATATCACATCTCTGCTATCGGAAGAGTCTCAGGATTGGAATGGGAAGGAGTTGGATATCACATCTCATGTTATAGGACGGGTCTCAGGTTTTTTATTAGAATCATTGAGATATCATATTGCATGCTGTAGGAAGGGTCTAAGGATTGGAATGGGAAGGACTTGGATATCACATCTCATGCTATAGATAGGCTCTCAGGTTTGGAACGGGAAGGAGTTGGATATCACATCTCATGTTATAGGAAGGGTCTCAGGTTTGGTATAAACATTGAGATATCACATCTCTGCTATCGGAAGTGTCTCAGGATTGGAATGGGAAGGAGTTGGATATCACATTTCATGTTAGAGGAAGGATCTCAGGTTTGGTATTAGAGGCATTGAGATATCACATCTCAGGCTATAGGAAGGGTCTCAGGATTGGAATGGGAAGGAGTTGGATATCACATCTCATGCTATAGGAAGGGTCTCAGGTTTGGTATAAGCATTGAGATATCACATCTCATGCTATAGGAAGGGTCCAGGATTGGAATGGAAGGAGTTGGATATCACATCTCATGTTATAGGAAGGATCTCAGGTTTGGTATTAGAAGCATTGAGACATCACATCTCATGCTATAGGAAGGGTCTCAGGATTGGAATGGGAAGGAGTTGGATATCACATCTCATGTTATAGGAAGAGTCTCAGGTTTGGTATTAGAAGCATTGAGATATCACATCTCATGCTATAGGAAGTGTCTCAGGATTGGAATGGGAAGGACTTGGATATCACATCTCATGCTATAGGTAGGGTCTCAAGTTTGATATTAGAAGCATTGAGATATCACATCTCATGCTATAGGAAGGGTCTCAGGTTTGGTATAAGCAGTGAGATATCACATCTCATGCTATAGGAAGTGTCTCAGGATTGGAATGGGAAGGAGTTGGATATCACATCTCATGTTATAGGAAGGATCTCAGGTTTGGTATAAGCATTGAGATATCACATCTCTGCTATCGGAAGGGTCTCAGGATTGGAATGGGAAGGAGTTGGATATTCCCATCTCATGTTATAGGAAGGGTCTCAGGTTTGGTATTAGAAGCATTGAGATATCACATCTCATGCTATAGGAAGGGTCTCAGGATTGGAATGGGAAGGACTTGGATATCACATCTCATGCTATAGGGAGGGTCTCAAGTTTGATATTAGAAGCTTTGAGATATCACATCTCATGATAACGGAAGGGTCTCAGGATTGGAATGGGAAGGAGTTGGATATCACATCTCATGATAAAGGAAGGGTCTAAGGTTTGGAAGGGGAAGGATTTGGATATCACATCTCATGTTATATTACGGGTCTCAGGTTTGGTATTAGAAGCATTGAGATATCAAGTCTCATAGTATAGGAAGGGTCTCAGAATTGGAATGGGAAGGAGTTGGATATCACATCTCAAGCTATAGGAAGGTTCTCAGGATTGGAATGGGAAGGACTTGGATATCACATCTCATGCTATAGGAAGGCTCTCAGGTTTGGAAGGGGAAAGAGTTGGATATCACATTTCATGTTAGAGGTAGGAACTCAAGTTTGGTATTAGAGGCATTGAGATATCACATCTCATGCTATCAGAAGGGTCTCAGGAATGGAATGGGAAGGAGTTGGATATCACATCTCATGCTAAAGGGAGGGTCTCAGGTTTGGAAGGGGAAGGATTTGGATATCACATCTCATGTTATAGGAAGGATCTCAGGTTTGGTATTAGAAGCATTGAGATATCACATCTCATGCTATCGGAAGGATCTCAGGTTTGGTATTAGAAGCATTGAGATATCACATCTCATGCTATCAGAAGAGTCTCAGGATTGGAATAGGAAGGAGTTGGATATCACATCTCATGCTAAAGGGAGGGTCTCAGGTTTGGAAGGGGAAGGATTTGGATATCACATCTCATGTTATCGGAAGGATCTCACGTTTGGTATTAGAAGTATTGAGATATCATATCTCATGCTATAGGACGGGTCTCAGGATTGGAATGGGAAGGAGTTGGATATCACATCTCATGCTATAGGGAGGGTCTCAGGATTGGAATGGGAAGGACTTAGATATCACATATCATGCTATAGGGAGGGTCTCAGTTTTGATATTAGAAGCATTGAGATATCACATCTCATGCTATCGGAAGTGTCTCAGGATTGGAATGGGAAGGAGCTGGATATCACATCTCATGCTAAAGGAAGGGTCTCAGGTTTGGAACGGGAAGGATTTGGATATCACATCTCATGTTACAGGAAGGGTCTCAGGTTTGGTATAAGCATTGAGATATCACATCTCTGCTATCGGAAGAGTCTCAGGATTGGAATGGGAAGGAGTTGGACATCACATCTCATGTTATAGGACGGGTCTCAGGTTTGTTATTAGAATCATTGAGATATCATATTGCATGCTGTAGGAAGGGTCTAAGGGTTGGAATGTGAAGGACTTGGATATCACATCTCATGCTATAGATAGGCTCTTAGGTTTGGAAAGGGAAGGAGTTGGATATCACATTTCATGTTAGAGGAAGGATCTCAGGTTTGGTATTAGAAGCATAGAGATATCACATCTCATGCTATAGGAAGGGTCTCAGGATTGGAATGGGAAGCAGTTGGATATCACATCTCATGCTATAGGAAGGGTCTCAGGTTTGGTATAAGCATTGAGATATCACATCCCATGCTATAGGAAGGGTGTCAGGATTGGAATGGGAAGGACTTGGATATCACATCTCATGCTATAGGGAGGGTCTCAAGTTTGATATTAGAAGCTTTGAGATATCACATCTCATGATATCGGAAGGGTCTCAGGATTGGAATGGGAAGGAGTTGGATATCACATCTCATGATAAAGGAAGGGTCTAAGGTTTGGAAGGGGAAGGATTTGGATATCACATCTCATGTTATAATACGGGTCTCAGGTTTGGTATTAGAAGCATTGAGATATCAAGTCTCATAGTATAGGAAGGGTCTCAGAATTGGAATGGGAAGGAGTTGGATATCACATCTCATGCTATAGGAAGTGTCTCAGGATTGGAATGGGAAGGAGTTGGATATCACATCTCATGTTATAGGAAGGATCTCAGGTTTGGTATAAGCATTGAGATATCACATCTCTGCTATCGGAAGAGTCTCAGGATTGGAATGGGAAGGAGTTGGATATCCCATCTCATGTTATAGGACGGGTCTCAGGTTTGTTATTAGAATCATTGAGATATCATATTGCATGCTGTAGGAAGGGTCTAAGGGTTGGAATGTGAAGGACTTGGATATCACATCTCATGCTATAGATAGGCTCTTAGGTTTGGAAAGGGAAGGAGTTGGATATCACATTTCATGTTAGAGGAAGGATCTCAGGTTTGGTATTAGAAGCATAGAGATATCACATCTCATGCTATAGGAAGGGTCTCAGGATTGGAATGGGAAGCAGTTGGATATCACATCTCATGCTATAGGAAGTGTCTCAGGATTGGAATGGGAAGGACTTGGGTATCACATCTCATGCTATAGGGAGGGTCTCAAGTTTGATATTAGAAGCATTGAGATATCACATCTCATGCTATAGGAAGGGTCTCAGGATTGGAATGGGAAGGAGTTGGATTACACATCTCATGTTATAGGAAGGATCTCAGGTTTGGTATAAGCATTGAGATATCACATCTCTGCTATCGGAAGGGTCTCAGGATTGGAATGGGAAGGAGTTGGATATTCCCATCTCATGTTATAGGGAGGGTCTCAAGTTTGATATTAGAAGCATTGAGATATCACATTTCATGATATCGGAAGGGTCTCAAGATTGGAATGGGAAGGAGTTGGCTATCACATCTCATGATAAAGGAAGGGTCTAAGGTTTGGAAGGGGAAGCATTTGGATATCACATCTCATGTTATAGGACGGGTCTCAGGTTTGGTATTAGAAGCATTGAGATATCAAGTCTCATGGTATAAGAAGGATCTCAGAATTGGAATGGGAAGGAGTTGCATATCACACCTCAAGCTATAGGAAGGGTCTCAGGATTGGAATGGGAAGGAGTTTGATATCACATCTCATGCCATAGTATGGGTCTCAGGTTTGGTAGAAGCATTGGGATATCACATCTCATGCTATCGGAAGGGTATCAGTATTGGATTTGGAAGAAGTTGGATATCCCATCTCATGCTATAGGAAGGGTCTCAGGTTGGAATGGGAAGGAGTTGGATATCACATTTCATGTTATAGGAAGGGTCGCAGGATTGGAATGGGAAGGACTTGGATATCATATCTCATGCTATAGGACGGGTCTCAGGTTTGTTATTAGAATCATTGAGATATCATATTGCATGCTGTAGGAAGGGTCTAAGGATTGGAATGGGAAGGACCTGGATATCACATCTCATGCTATAGATAGGCTCCTAGGTTTGGAAAGGGAAGGAGTTGGATATCACATTTCATGTTAGAGGAAGGATCTCAGGTTTGGTATTAGAAGCATTGAGATATCACATCTCATGCTATAGGAAGGGTCTCAGGATTGGAATGGGAAGTAGTTGGATATCACATCTCATGCTATAGGAAGGGTCTCAGGTTTGGTATAAGCATTGAGATATCACATCTCATGCTATAGGACGGGTCTCAGGATTGGAATGGAAGGAGTTGGATATAACATCTCATGTTATAGGAAGGATCTCAGGTTTGGTATTAGAAGCATTGAGAAATCACATCTCATGCTATAGGAAGGGTCTCAGGGTTGGAATGGGAAGGAGTTGGATATCACAACTCATCCAATAGGAAGGGTCTCAGGTTTGGAATGGGAAGGAATTGGATATCACATCTCATGTTATAGGAAGGATCTCAGGTTTGGTATTAGAAGCATTGAGATATCACATCTCATGCTATAGGAAGGGTCTCAGGATTGGAATGTGAAGGATTTGGATATCACATCTCATGCTAAAGGAAGGGTCTCAGGTTTGGTAGAAGCATTGAGATATCACGTCTCTGCTATCGGAAGGGTCTCAGGATTGGATTGGGAAGGAGTTGGATATCCCTTCTCATGCTATAGGAAGAGTCTCAGGATTTGAATGGCAAGGAGTTGGATATCACATCTCATGCCATAGGAAGGGTCTCAGGTTTGGTATAAGCATTGAGATATCACATCTCTGCTATCGGAAGGGTCTCAGGATTGGAATGGGAAGGAGTTGGATATTCCCATCTCATGTTATAGGAAGGGTCTCAGGTTTGGTATTAGAAGCATTGAGATATCACATCTCATGCTATAGGAAGGGTCTCAGGATTGGAATGGGAAGGACTTGGATATCACATCTCATGCTATAGGGAGGGTCTCAAGTTTGATATTAGAAGCTTTGAGATATCACATCTCATGATATCGGAAGGGTCTCAGGATTGGAATGGGAAGGAGTTGGATATCACATCTCATGATAAAGGAAGGGTCTAAGTTTTGGAAGGGGAAGGATTTGGATATCACATCTCATGTTATATTACGGGTCTCAGGTTTGGTATTAGAAGCATTGAGATATCAAGTCTCAGAGTATAGGAAGGGTCTCAGAATTGGAATGGGAAGGAGTTGGATATCACATCTCAAGCTATAGGAAGGGTCTCAGGATTGGAATGGGAAGGACTTGGATATCACATCTCATGCTATAGGAAGGCTCTCAGGTTTGGAAGGGGAAAGAGTTGGATATCACATTTCATGTTAGAGGTAGGATCTCAGGTTTGGCATTAGAGGCATTGAGATATCACATCTCATGCTATCAGAAGGGTCTCAGGAATGGAATGGGAAGGAGTTGGATATCACATCTCATGCTAAAGAGAGGGTCTCAGGTTTGGAAGGGGAAGGATTTGGATATCACATCTCATGTTATAGGAAGGATCTCAGGTTTGGTATTAGAAGCATTGAGATATCACATCTCATGCTATCGGAAGGATCTCAGGTTTGGTATTAGAAGCATTGAGATATCACATCTCATGCTATCAGAAGGGTCTCAGGATTGGAATGGGAAGGATTTGGATATCACATCTCATGTTATCGGAAGGATCTCACGTTTGGTATTAGAAGTATTGAGATATCATATCTCATGCTATAGGAAGGGTCTCAGGATTGGAATGGGAAGGAGTTGGATATTCCCATCTCATGTTATAGGGAGGGTCTCAAGTTTGATATTAGAAGCATTGAGATATCACATTTCATGATATCGGAAGGGTCTCAAGATTGGAATGGGAAGGAGTTGGCTATCACATCTCATGATAAAGGAAGGGTCTAAGGTTTGGAAGGGGAAGGATTTGGATATCACATCTCATGTTATAGGACGGGTCTCAGGTTTGGTATTAGAAGCATTGAGATATCAAGTCTCATGGTATAGGAAGGGTCTCAGAATTGGAATGGGAAGGAGTTGGATATCACATCTCAAGCTATAGGAAGGGTCTCAGGATTAGAATGGGAAGGAGTTTGATATCACATCTCATGCCATAGTATGGGTCTCAGGTTTGGTAGAAGCATTGGGATATCAGATCTCATGCTATCGGAAGGGTACCGGGATTGGATTTGGTAGGAGTTGGATATCCCATCTCATGCTATAGGAAGGGTCTCAGGTTGGAATGGGAAGGAGTTGGATATCACATCTCATGTTATAGGAAGGGTCTCAGGATTGGAATGGGAAGGACTTGGATATCACATCTCATGCTATAGGAAGTCTCTCAGGTTTGCAAGGGGAAAAAGTTGGATATCACATTTCATGTTAGAGGTAGGATCTCAGGTTTGGTATTAGAAGTATTGAGATATCACATCTCATGCTATCAGAAGGATCTCAGGTTTGGTATTAGAAGCATTGAGATATCACATCTCATGCTATCAGAAGAGTCTCAGGATTGGAATAGGAAGGAGTTGGATATCACATCTCATGCTAAAGGGAGGGTCTCAGGTTTGGAAGGGGAAGGATTTGGATATCACATCTCATGTTATCGGAAGGATCTCACGTTTGGTATTAGAAGTATTGAGATATCATATCTCATGCTATAGGAAGGGTCTCAGGATTGGAATGGGAAGGAGTTGGATATCACATCTCATGCTATAGGGAGGGTCTCAGGATTGGAATGGGAAGGACTTAGATATCACATATCATGCTATAGGGAGGGTCTCAGTTTTGATATTAGAAGCATTGAGATATCACATCTCATGCTATCGGAAGTGTCTCAGGATTGGAATGGGAAGGAGCTGGATATCACATCTCATGCTAAAGGAAGGGTCTCAGGTTTGGAACGGGAAGGATTTGGATATCACATCTCATGTTACAGGAAGGGTCTCAGGTTTGGTATAAGCATTGAGATATCACATCTCTGCTATCGGAAGAGTCTCAGGATTGGAATGGGAAGGAGTTGGATATCACATCTCATGTTATAGGACGGGTCTCAGGTTTGTTATTAGAATCATTGAGATATCATATTGCATGCTGTAGGAAGGGTCTAAGGGTTGGAATGTGAAGGACTTGGATATCACATCTCATGCTATAGATAGGCTCTTAGGTTTGGAAAGGGAAGGAGTTGGATATCACATTTCATGTTAGAGGAAGGATCTCAGGTTTGGTATTAGAAGCATAGAGATATCACATCTCATGCTATAGGAAGGGTCTCAGGATTGGAATGGGAAGCAGTTGGATATCACATCTCATGCTATAGGAAGGGTCTCAGGTTTGGTATAAGCATTGAGATATCACATCTCATGCTATAGGAAGGGTCTCAGGATTGGAATGGGAAGGACTTGGATATCACATCTCATGCTATAGGGAGGGTCTCAAGTTTGATATTAGAAGCTTTGAGATATCACATCTCATGATATCGGAAGGGTCTCAGGATTGGAATGGGAAGGAGTTGGATATCACATCTCATGATAAAGGAAGGGTCTAAGGTTTGGAAGGGGAAGGATTTGGATATCACATCTCATGTTATAATACGGGTCTCAGGTTTGGTATTAGAAGCATTGAGATATCAAGTCTCATAGTATAGGAAGGGTCTCAGAATTGGAATGGGAAGGAGTTGGATATCACATCTCATGCTATAGGAAGTGTCTCAGGATTGGAATGGGAAGGAGTTGGATATCACATCTCATGTTATAGGAAGGATCTCAGGTTTGGTATAAGCATTGAGATATCACATCTCTGCTATCGGAAGAGTCTCAGGATTGGAATGGGAAGGAGTTGGATATCCCATCTAATGTTATAGGACGGGTCTCAGGTTTGTTATTAGAATCATTGAGATATCATATTGCATGCTGTAGGAAGGGTCTAAGGGTTGGAATGTGAAGGACTTGGATATCACATCTCATGCTATAGATAGGCTCTTAGGTTTGGAAAGGGAAGGAGTTGGATATCACATTTCATGTTAGAGGAAGGATCTCAGGTTTGGTATTAGAAGCATAGAGATATCACATCTCATGCTATAGGAAGGGTCTCAGGATTGGAATGGGAAGCAGTTGGATATCACATCTCATGCTATAGGAAGTGTCTCAGGATTGGAATGGGAAGGACTTGGGTATCACATCTCATGCTATAGGGAGGGTCTCAAGTTTTATATTAGAAGCATTGAGATATCACATCTCATGCTATAGGAAGGGTCTCAGGATTGGAATGGGAAGGAGTTGGATATCACATCTCATGCTATAGGAAGGGTCTCAGGTTTGGTATAAGCAGTGAGATATCACATCTCATGCTATAGGAAGTGTCTCAGGATTGGAATGGGAAGGAGTTGGATTACACATCTCATGTTATAGGAAGGATCTCAGGTTTGGTATAAGCATTGAGATATCACATCTCTGCTATCGGAAGGGTCTCAGGATTGGAATGGGAAGGAGTTGGATATTCCCATCTCATGTTATAGGGAGGGTCTCAAGTTTGATATTAGAAGCATTGAGATATCACATTTCATGATATCGGAAGGGTCTCAAGATTGGAATGGGAAGGAGTTGGCTATCACATCTCATGATAAAGGAAGGGTCTAAGGTTTGGAAGGGGAAGCATTTGGATATCACATCTCATGTTATAGGACGGGTCTCAGGTTTGGTATTAGAAGCATTGAGATATCAAGTCTCATGGTATAAGAAGGGTCTCAGAATTGGAATGGGAAGGAGTTGGATATCACACCTCAAGCTATAGGAAGGGTCTCAGGATTGGAATGGGAAGGAGTTTGATATCACATCTCATGCCATAGTATGGGTCTCAGGTTTGGTAGAAGCATTGGGATATCACATCTCATGCTATCGGAAGGGTATCAGTATTGGATTTGGAAGAAGTTGGATATCCCATCTCATGCTATAGGAAGGGTCTCAGGTTGGAATGGGAAGGAGTTGGATATCACATTTCATGTTATAGGAAGGGTCTCAGGATTGGAATGGGAAGGACTTGGATATCATATCTCATGCTATAGGACGGGTCTCAGGTTTGTTATTAGAATCATTGAGATATCATATTGCATGCTGTAGGAAGGGTCTAAGGATTGGAATGGGAAGGACCTGGATATCACATCTCATGCTATAGATAGGCTCTTAGGTTTGGAAAGGGAAGGAGTTGGATATCACATTTCATGTTAGAGGAAGGATCTCAGGTTTGGTATTAGAAGCATTGAGATATCACATCTCATGCTATAGGAAGGGTCTCAGGATTGGAATGGGAAGTAGTTGGATATCACATCTCATGCTATAGGAAGGGTCTCAGGTTTGGTATAAGCATTGAGATATCACATCTCATGCTATAGGACGGGTCTCATGATTGGAATGGAAGGAGTTGGATATCACATCTCATGTTATAGGAAGGATCTCAGGTTTGGTATTAGAAGCATTGAGACATCACATCTCATGCTATAGGAAGGGTCTCAGGGTTGGAATGGGAAGGAGTTGGATTTCACAACTCATCCAATAGGAAGGGTCTCAGGTTTGGAATGGGAAGGAATTGGATATCACATCTCATGTTATAGGAAGGATCTCAGGTTTGGTATTAGAAGCATTGAGATATCACATCTCATGCTATAGGAAGGGTCTCAGGATTGGAATGTGAAGGATTTGGATATCACATCTCATGCTAAAGGAAGGGTCTCAGGTTTGGTAGAAGCATTGAGATATCACGTCTCTGCTATCGGAAGGGTCTCAGGATTGGATTGGGAAGGAGTTGGATATCCCTTCTCATGCTATAGGAAGGGTCTCAGGATTTGAATGGCAAGGAGTTGGATATCACATCTCATGCCATAGGAAGGGTCTCAGGTTTGGTATAAGCATTGAGATATCACATCTCTGCTATCGGAAGGGTCTCAGGATTGGAATGGGAAGGAGTTGGATATTCCCATCTCATGTTATAGGAAGGGTCTCAGGTTTGGTATTAGAAGCATTGAGATATCACATCTCATGCTATAGGAAGGGTCTCAGGATTGGAATGGGAAGGACTTGGATATCACATCTCATGCTATAGGGAGGGTCTCAAGTTTGATATTAGAAGCTTTGAAATATCACATCTCATGATATCGGAAGGGTCTCAGGATTGGAATGGGAAGGAGTTGGATATCACATCTCATGATAAAGGAAGGGTCTAAGTTTTGGAAGGGGAAGGATTTGGATATCACATCTCATGTTATATTACGGGTCTCAGGTTTGGTATTAGAAGCATTGAGATATCAAGTCTCAGAGTATAGGAAGGGTCTCAGAATTGGAATGGGAAGGAGTTGGATATCACATCTCAAGCTATAGGAAGGGTCTCAGGATTGGAATGGGAAGGACTTGGATATCACATCTCATGCTATAGGAAGGCTCTCAGGTTTGGAAGGGGAAAGAGTTGGATATCACATTTCATGTTAGAGGTAGGATCTCAGGTTTGGCATTAGAGGCATTGAGATATCACATCTCATGCTATCAGAAGGGTCTCAGGAATGGAATGGGAAGGAGTTGGATATCACATCTCATGCTAAAGAGAGGGTCTCAGGTTTGGAAGGGGAAGGATTTGGATATCACATCTCATGTTATAGGAAGGATCTCAGGTTTGGTATTAGAAGCATTGAGATATCACATCTCATGCTATCGGAAGGATCTCAGGTTTGGTATTAGAAGCATTGAGATATCACATCTCATGCTATCAGAAGGGTCTCAGGATTGGAATGGGAAGGATTTGGATATCACATCTCATGTTATCGGAAGGATCTCACGTTTGGTATTAGAAGTATTGAGATATCATATCTCATGCTATAGGAAGGGTCTCAGGATTGGAATGGGAAGGAGTTGGATATTCCCATCTCATGTTATAGGGAGGGTCTCAAGTTTGATATTAGAAGCATTGAGATATCACATTTCATGATATCGGAAGGGTCTCAAGATTGGAATGGGAAGGAGTTGGCTATCACATCTCATGATAAAGGAAGGGTCTAAGGTTTGGAAGGGGAAGGATTTGGATATCACATCTCATGTTATAGGACGGGTCTCAGGTTTGGTATTAGAAGCATTGAGATATCAAGTCTCATGGTATAGGAAGGGTCTCAGAATTGGAATGGGAAGGAGTTGGATATCACATCTCAAGCTATAGGAAGGGTCTCAGGATTAGAATGGGAAGGAGTTTGATATCACATCTCATGCCATAGTATGGGTCTCAGGTTTGGTAGAAGCATTGGGATATCAGATCTCATGCTATCGGAAGGGTATCGGGATTGGATTTGGAAGGAGTTGGATATCCCATCTCATGCTATAGGAAGGGTCTCAGGTTGGAATGGGAAGGAGTTGGATATCACATCTCATGTTATAGGAAGGGTCTCAGGATTGGAATGGGAAGGACTTGGATATCACATCTCATGCTATAGGAAGGCTCTCAGGTTTGCAAGGGGAAAAAGTTGGATATCACATTTCATGTTAGAGGTAGGATCTCAGGTTTGGTATTAGAAGTATTGAGATATCACATCTCATGCTATCAGAAGGATCTCAGGTTTGGTATAGAAGCATTGAGATATCATATCTTATGCTATCAGAAGAGTCTCAGGATTGGAATGGGAAGGAGTTGGATATCACATCTCATGCTAAAGGGAGGGTCTCAGGTTTGGAAGATAAGGATTTGGATATCACATCTCATGTTATAGGAAGGATCTCAGGTTTGGTATTAGAAGTATTGAGATATCACATCTCATGCTATCGGAAGGATCTCAGGTTTGGTATAGAAGCATTGAGATATCATATCTTATGCTATCAGAAGGGTCTCAGGATTGGAATGGGAAGGAGTTGGATATCACATCTCATGCTAAAGGGAGGGTCTCAGGTTTGGAAGGGGAAGGATTTGGATATCACATCTCATGTTATAGGATGGATCTCAGGTTTGGTATTAGAAGTATTGAGATATCACATCTCATGTTATCGGAAGGATCTCAGGTTTGGTATTAGAAGTATTGAGATATCACCTCTCATGCTATAGGAAGGGTCTCAGGATTGGAATGGGAAGGAGTTGGATATCACATCTCATGCTAAAGGAAGGGTCTCAGGTTTGGTAGAAGCATTGAGATATCACATCTCATGCTATAGGAAGGGTCTCAGGATTGGAATGGGAAGGACTTAGATATCACATATCATGCTATAGGGAGGGTCTCAGTTTTGATATTAGAAGCATTGAGATATCACATCTCATGCTATCGGAAGTGTCTCAGGATTGGAATGGGAAGGAGCCGGATATCACATCTCATGCTAAAGGAAGGGTCTCAGGTTTGGAACGGGAAGGAGTTGGATATCACATCTCATGTTATAGGAAGGGTCTCAGGTTTGGTATAAACATTGAGATATCACATCTCTGCTATCGGAAGTGTCTCAGGATTGGAATGGGATGGAGTTGGATATCCCATCTCATGTTATAGGACGGGTCTCAGGTTTTTTATTAGAATCATTGAGATATCATATTGCATGCTGTAGGAAGGGTCTAAGGATTGGAATGGGAAGGACTTGGATATCACATCTCATGCTATAGATAGGCTCTCAGGTTTGGAAAGTGAAGGAGTTGGATATCACATTTCATGTTAGAGGAAGGATCTCAGGTTTGGTATTAGAGGCATTGAGATATCACATCTCAGGCTATAGGAAGGGTCTCAGGATTGGAATGGGAAGGAGTTGGATATCACATCTCATGCTATAGGAAGGGTCTCAGGTTTGGTATAAGCATTGAGATATCACATCTCATGCTATAGGAAGGGTCCAGGATTGGAATGGAAGGAGTTGGATATCACATCTCATGTTATAGGAAGGATCTCAGGTTTGGTATTAGAAGCATTGAGACATCACATCTCATGCTATAGGAAGGGTCTCAGGATTGGAATGGGAAGGAGTTGGATATCACATCTCATGTTATAGGAAGAGTCTCAGGTTTGGTATTAGAAGCATTGAGATATCACATCTCATGCTATAGGAAGTGTCTCAGGATTGGAATGGGAAGGACTTGGATATCACATCTCATGCTATAGGTAGGGTCTCAAGTTTGATATTAGAAGCATTGAGATATCACATCTCATGCTATCAGAAGGGTCTCAGGATTGGAATGGGAAGGATTTGGATATCACATCTCATGTTATCGGAAGGATCTCACATTTGGTATTAGAAGTATTGAGATATCATATCTCATGCTATAGGAAGGGTCTCAGGATTGGAATGGGAAGGAGTTGGATATCACATCTCATGCTATAGGAAGTGTCTCAGGATTGGAATGGGAAGGACTTGGATATCACATCTCATGCTATAGGTAGGGTCTCAAGTTTGATATTAGAAGCATTGAGATATCACATCTCATGCTATAGGAAGGGTCTGAGGATTGGAATGGGAAGGAGTTGGATATCACATCTCATGTTATAGGAAGGATCTCAGGTTTGGTATAAGCATTGAGATATCACATCTCATGCTATAGGAAGGGTCTCAGGTTGGAATGGGAAGGAGTTGGATATCACATTTCATGTTATAGGAAGGGTCTCAGGATTGGAATGGGAAGGAGTTGGATATCACATCTCATGCTATAGGAAGTGTCTCAGGATTGGAATGGGAAGGACTTGGATATCACATCTCATGCTATAGGTAGGGTCTCAAGTTTGATATTAGAAGCATTGAGATATCACATCTCATGCTATAGGAAGGGTCTGAGGATTGGAATGGGAAGGAGTTGGATATCACATCTCATGCTATGGGAAGGGTCTCAGGTTTGGTATAAGCAGTGAGATATCACATCTCATGCTATAGGAAGTGTCTCAGGATTGGAATGGGAAGGAGTTGGATATCACATCTCATGTTATAGGAAGGATCTCAGGTTTGGTATAAGCATTGAGATATCACATCTCATGCTATAGGAAGGGTCTCAGGTTGGAATGGGAAGGAGTTGGATATCACATTTCATGTTATAGGAAGGGTCTCAGGATTGGAATGGGAAGGACTTGGATATCATATCTCATGCTATAGGACGGGTCTCAGGTTTGTTATTAGAATCATTGAGATATCATATTGCATGCTGTAGGAAGGGTCTAAGGATTGGAATGGGAAGGACCTGGATATCACATCTCATGCTATAGATAGGCTCTTAGGTTTGGAAAGGGAAGGAGTTGGATATCACATTTCATGTTAGAGGAAGGATCTCAGGTTTGGTATTAGAGGCATTCAGATATCACATCTCAGGCTATAGGAAGGGTCTCAGGATTGGAATGGGAAGGAGTTGGATATCACATCTCATGCTATAGGAAGGGTCTTGAGATATCACATCTCATGCTATAGGAAGGGTCTCAGGATTGGAATGGAAGGAGTTGGATATCACATCTCATGTTATAGGAAGGATCTCAGGTTTGGTATTAGAAGCATTGAGACATCACATCTCATGCTATAGGAAGGGTCTCAGGATTGGAATGGGAAGGAGTTGGATATCACATCTCATGCTATAGGAAGGGTCTCAGGATTGGAATGGGAAGGAGTTGTATATGACATCTCATGCCGTAGGGAGGGTCTCAGGTTTGGTATAAACATTGAGATATCACATCTCTGCTATCGAAAGGGTCTCAGGATTGGAATGGAAAGGAGTTGGATATCCCATCTCATGTTATAGGAAGAGTCTCAGGTTTGGTATTAGAAGCATTGAGATATCACATCTCATGCTATAGGAAGTGTCTCAGGATTGGAATGGGAAGGACTTGGGTATCACATCTCATGCTATAGGGAGGGTCTCAAGTTTGATATTAGAAGCATTGAGATATCACATCTCATGCTATAGGAAGGGTCTCAGGATTGGAATGGGAAGGAGTTGGATATCACATCTCATGCTATAGGAAGGGTCTCAGGTTTGGTATAAGCAGTGAGATATCACATCTCATGCTATAGGAAGTGTCTCAGGATTGGAATGGGAAGGAGTTGGATATCACATCTCATGTTATAGGAAGGATCTCAGGTTTGGTATAAGCATTGAGATATCACATCTCTGCTATCGGAAGGGTCTCAGGATTGGAATGGGAAGGAGTTGGATATTCCCATCTCATGTTATAGGGAGGGTCTCAAGTTTGATATTAGAAGCATTGAGATATCACATTTCATGATATCGGAAGGGTCTCAAGATTGGAATGGGAAGGAGTTGGCTATCACATCTCATGATAAAAGAAGGGTATAAGGTTTGGAAGGGGAAGGATTTGGATATCACATCTCATGTTATAGGACGGGTCTCAGGTTTGGTATTAGAAGTATTGAGATATCACATCTCATGCTATCAGAAGGATCTCAGGTTTGGTATAGAAGCATTGAGATATCATATCTTATGCTATCAGAAGAGTCTCAGGATTGGAATGGGAAGGAGTTGGATATCACATCTCATGCTAAAGGGAGGGTCTCAGGTAGGAATGGGAAGGAGTTGGATATCACATCTCAAGTTATAGGAAGGGTCTCAGGATTGGAATGGGAAGGACTTGGATATCACATCTCATGCTATAGGAAGGCTCTCAGGTTTGCAAGGGGAAAGAGTTGGATATCACATTTCATGTTAGAGGTAGGATCTCAGGTTTGGTATTAGAAGTATTGAGATATCACATCTCATGCTATCAGAAGGATCTCAGGTTTGGTATAGAAGCATTGAGATATCATATCTTATGCTATCAGAAGAGTCTCAGGATTGGAATGGGAAGGAGTTGGATATCACATCTCATGCTAAAGGGAGGGTCTCAGGTTTGGAAGATAAGGATTTGGATATCACATCTCATGTTATAGGAAGGATCTCAGGTTTGGTATTAGAAGTATTGAGATATCACATCTCATGCTATCGGAAGGATCTCAGGTTTGGTATAGAAGCATTGAGATATCATATCTTATGCTATCAGAAGGGTCTCAGGATTGGAATGGGAAGGAGTTGGATATCACATCTCATGCTAAAGGGAGGGTCTCAGGTTTGGAAGGGGAAGGATTTGGATATCACATCTCATGTTATAGGATGGATCTCAGGTTTGGTATTAGAAGTATTGAGATATCACATCTTATGTTATCGGAAGGATCTCAGGTTTGGTATTAGAAGTATTGAGATATCACCTCTCATGCTATAGGAAGGGTCTCAGGATTGGAATGGGAAGGAGTTGGATATCACATCTCATGCTAAAGGAAGGGTCTCAGGTTTGGTAGAAGCATTGAGATATCACATCTCATGCTATAGGAAGGGTCTCAGGATTGGAATGGGAAGGACTTAGATATCACATATCATGCTATAGGGAGGGTCTCAGTTTTGATATAAGAAGCATTGAGATATCACTTCTCATGCTATCGGAAGTGTCTCAGGATTGGAATGGGAAGGAGCTGGATATCACATCTCATGCTAAAGGAAGGGTCTCAGGTTTGGAACGGGAAGGAGTTGGATATCACATCTCATGTTATAGGAAGGGTCTCAGGTTTGGTATAAACATTGAGATATCACATCTCTGCTATCGGAAGTGTCTCAGGATTGGAATGGGAAGGAGTTGGATATCCCATCTCATGTTATAGGACGGGTCTCAGGTTTTTTATTAGAATCATTGAGATATCATATTGCATGCTGTAGGAAGGGTCTAAGGATTGGAATGGGAAGGACTTGGATATCACATCTCATGCTATAGATAGGCTCTCAGGTTTGGAAAGTGAAGGAGTTGGATATCACATTTCATGTTAGAGGAAGGATCTCAGGTTTGGTATTAGAGGCATTGAGATATCACATCTCAGGCTATAGGAAGGGTCTCAGGATTGGAATGGGAAGGAGTTGGATATCACATCTCATGCTATAGGAAGGGTCTCAGGTTTGGTATAAGCATTGAGATATCACATCTCATGCTATAGGAAGGGTCCAGGATTGGAATGGAAGGAGTTGGATATCACATCTCATGTTATAGGAAGGATCTCAGGTTTGGTATTAGAAGCATTGAGACATCACATCTCATGCTATAGGAAGGGTCTCAGGATTGGAATGGGAAGGAGTTGGATATCACATCTCATGCTATAGGAAGGGTCTCAGGATTGGAATGGGAAGGAGTTGAATATGACATCTCATGCCGTAGGAAGGGTCTCAGGTTTGGTATAAACATTGAGATATCACATCTCTGCTATCAAAAGGGTCTCAGGATTGGAATGGGAAGGAGTTGGATATCCCATCTCATGTTATAGGAAGAGTCTCAGGTTTGGTATTAGAAGCATTGAGATATCACATCTCATGCTATAGGAAGTGTCTCAGGATTGGAATGGGAAGGACTTGGATATCACATCTCATGCTATGGGAAGGGTCTCAGGTTTGGTATAAGCAGTGAGATATCACATCTCATGCTATAGGAAGTGTCTCAGGATTGGAATGGGAAGGAGTTGGATATCACATCTCATGTTATAGGAAGGATCTCAGGTTTGGTATAAGCATTGAGATATCACATCTCTGCTATCGGAAGGGTCTCAGGATTGGAATGGGAAGGAGTTGGATATCACATCTCATGATAAAGGAAGGGTCTAAGGTTTGGAAGGGGAAGGATTTGGATTTCACATCTCATGTTATATTACGGGTCTCAGGTTTGGTATTAGAAGCATTGAGATATCAAGTCTCATAGTATAGGAAGGGTCTCAGAATTGGAATGGGAAGGAGTTGGATATCACATCTCAAGCTATAGGAAGGGTCTCAGGATTGGAATGGGAAGGACTTGGATATCACATCTCATGCTATAGGAAGGCTCTCAGGTTTGGAAGGGGAAAGAGTTGGATATCACATTTCATGTTAGAGGTAGGATCTCAGGTTTGGTATTAGAGGCATTGAGATATCACATCTCATGCTATCAGAAGGGTCTCAGGAATGGAATGGGAAGGAGTTGGATATCACATCTCATGCTAAAGGGAGGGTCTCAGGTTTGGAAGGGGAAGGATTTGGATATCACATCTCATGTTATAGGAAGGATCTCAGGTTTGGTATTAGAAGCATTGAGATATCACATCTCATGCTATCGGAAGGATCTCAGGTTTGGTATTAGAAGCATTGAGATATCACATCTCATGCTATCAGAAGAGTCTCAGGATTGGAATAGGAAGGAGTTGGATATCACATCTCATGCTAAAGGGAGGGTCTCAGGTTTGGAAGGGGAAGGATTTGGATATCACATCTCATGTTATCGGAAGGATCTCACGTTTGGTATTAGAAGTATTGAGATATCATATCTCATGCTATAGGAAGGGTCTCAGGATTGGAATGGGAAGGAGTTGGATATCACATCTCATGCTATAGGGAGGGTCTCAGGATTGGAATGGGAAGGACTTAGATATCACATATCATGCTATAGGGAGGGTCTCAGTTTTGATATTAGAAGCATTGAGATATCACATCTCATGCTATCGGAAGTGTCTCAGGATTGGAATGGGAAGGAGCTGGATATCACATCTCATGCTAAAGGAAGGGTCTCAGGTTTGGAACGGGAAGGATTTGGATATCACATCTCATGTTATAGGAAGGGTCTCAGGTTTGGTATAAGCATTGAGATATCACATCTCTGCTATCGGAAGAGTCTCAGGATTGGAATGGGAAGGAGTTGGATATCCCATCTCATGTTATAGGACGGGTCTCAGGTTTGTTATTAGAATCATTGAGATATCATATTGCATGCTGTAGGAAGGGTCTAAGGGTTGGAATGTGAAGGACTTGGATATCACATCTCATGCTATAGATAGGCTCTTAGGTTTGGAAAGGGAAGGAGTTGGATATCACATTTCATGTTAGAGGAAGGATCTCAGGTTTGGTATTAGAAGCATAGAGATATCACATCTCATGCTATAGGAAGGGTCTCAGGATTGGAATGGGAAGCAGTTGGATATCACATCTCATGCTATAGGAAGGGTCTCAGGTTTGGTATAAGCATTGAGATATCACATCTCATGCTATAGGAAGGGTCTCAGGATTGGAATGGGAAGGACTTGGATATCACATCTCATGCTATAGGGAGGGTCTCAAGTTTGATATTAGAAGCTTTGCGATATCACATCTCATGATATCGGAAGGGTATCAGGATTGGAATGGGAAGGAGTTGGATATCACATCTCATGATAAAGGAAGGGTCTAAGGTTTGGAAGGGGAAGGATTTGGATATCACATCTCATGTTATATTACGGGTCTCAGGTTTGGTATTAGAAGCATTGAGATATCAAGTCTCATAGTATAGGAAGGCTCTCAGAATTGGAATGGGAAGGAGTTGGATATCACATCTCAAGCTATAGGAAGGGTCTCAGGATTGGAATGGGAAGGACTTGGATATCACATCTCATGCTATAGGAAGGCTCTCAGGTTTGGAAGGGGAAAGAGTTGGATATCACATTTCATGTTAGAGGTAGGATCTCAGGTTTGGTATTAGAGGCATTGAGATATCACATCTCATGCTATCAGAAGGGTCTCAGGAATGGAATGGGAAGGAGTTGGATATCACATCTCATGCTAAAGGGAGGGTCTCAGGTTTGGAAGGGGAAGGATTTGGATATCACATCTCATGTTATAGGAAGGATCTCAGGTTTGGTATTAGAAGCATTGAGATATCACATCTCATGCTATCGGAAGGATCTCAGGTTTGGTATTAGAAGCATTGAGATATCACATCTCATGCTATCAGAAGAGTCTCAGGATTGGAATAGGAAGGAGTTGGATATCACATCTCATGCTAAAGGGAGGGTCTCAGGTTTGGAAGGGGAAGGATTTGGATATCACATCTCATGTTATCGGAAGGATCTCACGTTTGGTATTAGAAGTATTGAGATATCATATCTCATGCTATAGGAAGGGTCTCAGGATTGGAATGGGAAGGAGTTGGATATCACATCTCATGCTATAGGGAGGGTCTCAGGATTGGAATGGGAAGGACTTAGATATCACATATCATGCTACAGGGAGGGTCTCAGTTTTGATATTAGAAGCATTGAGATATCACATCTCATGCTATCGGAAGTGTCTCAGGATTGGAATGGGAAGGAGCTGGATATCACATCTCATGCTAAAGGAAGGGTCTCAGGTTTGGAACGGGAAGGATTTGGATATCACATCTCATGTTATAGGAAGGGTCTCAGGTTTGGTATAAGCATTGAGATATCACATCTCTGCTATCGGAAGAGTCTCAGGATTGGAATGGGAAGGAGTTGAATATCCCATCTCATGTTATAGGACGGGTCTCAGGTTTGTTATTAGAATCATTGAGATATCATATTGCATGCTGTAGGAAGGGTCTAAGGGTTGGAATGTGAAGGACTTGGATATCACATCTCATGCTATAGATAGGCTCTTAGGTTTGGAAAGGGAAGGAGTTGGATATCACATTTCATGTTAGAGGAAGGATCTCAGGTTTGGTATTAGAAGCATAGAGATATCACATCTCATGCTATAGGAAGGGTCTCAGGATTAGAATGGGAAGCAGTTGGATATCACATCTCATGCTATAGGAAGTGTCTCAGGATTGGAATGGGAAGGACTTGGGTATCACATCTCATGCTATAGGGAGGGTCTCAAGTTTGATATTAGAAGCATTGAGATATCACATCTCATGCTATAGGAAGGGTCTCAGGATTGGAATGGGAAGGAGTTGGATATCACATCTCATGCTATAGGAAGGGTCTCAGGTTTGGTATAAGCAGTGAGATATCACATCTCATGCTATAGGAAGTGTCTCAGGATTGGAATGGGAAGGAGTTGGATATCACATCTCATGTTATAGGGAGGGTCTCAAGTTTGATATTAGAAGCATTGAGATATCACATTAAATGATATCGGAAGGGTCTCAAGATTGGAATGGGAAGGAGTTGGCTATCACATCTCATGATAAAGGAAGGGTCTAAGGTTTGGAAGGGGAAGGATTTGGATATCACATCTCATGTTATAGGACGGGTCTCAGGTTTGGTATTAGAAGCATTGAGATATCAAGTCTCATGGTATAGGAAGGGTCTCAGAATTGGAATGGGAAGGAGTTGGATATCACATCTCAAGCTATAGGAAGGGTCTCAGGATTAGAATGGGAAGGAGTTTGATATCACATCTCATGCCATAGTATGGGTCTCAGGTTTGGTAGAAGCATTGGGATATCAGATCTCATGCTATCGGAAGGGTATCGGGATTGGATTTGGAAGGAGTTGGATATCCCATCTCATGCTATAGGAAGGGTCTCAGGTTGGAATGGGAAGGAGTTGGATATCACATCTCATGTTATAGGAAGGGTCTCAGGATTGGAATGGGAAGGACTTGGATATCACATCTCATGCTATAGGAAGGCTCTCAGGTTTGCAAGGGGAAAGAGTTGGATATCACATTTCATGTTAGAGGTAGGATCTCAGGTTTGGTATTAGAAGTATTGAGATATCACATCTCATGCTATCAGAAGGATCTCAGGTTTGGTATAGAAGCATTGAGATATCATATCTTATGCTATCAGAAGAGTCTCAGGATTGGAATGGGAAGGAGTTGGATATCACATCTCATGCTAAAGGGAGGGTCTCAGGTTTGGAAGATAAGGATTTGGATATCACATCTCATGTTATAGGAAGGATCTCAGGTTTGGTATTAGAAGTATTGAGATATCACATCTCATGCTATCGGAAGGATCTCAGGTTTGGTATAGAAGCATTGAGATATCATATCTTATGCTATCAGAAGGGTCTCAGGATTGGAATGGGAAGGAGTTGGATATCACATCTCATGCTAAAGGGAGGGTTTCAGGTTTGGAAGGGGAAGGATTTGGATATCACATCTCATGTTATAGGATGGATCTCAGGTTTGGTATTAGAAGTATTGAGATATCACATCTCATGTTATCGGAAGGATCTCAGGTTTGGTATTAGAAGTATTGAGATATCACCTCTCATGCTATAGGAAGGGTCTCAGGATTGGAATGGGAAGGAGTTGGATATCACATCTCATGCTAAAGGAAGGGTCTCAGGTTTGGTAGAAGCATTGAGATATCACATCTCATGCTATAGGAAGGGTCTCAGGATTGGAATGGGAAGGACTTAGATATCACATATCATGCTATAGGGAGGGTCTCAGTTTTGATATTAGAAGCATTGAGATATCACATCTCATGCTATCGGAAGTGTCTCAGGATTGGAATGGGAAGAAGCTGGATATCACATCTCATGCTAAAGGAAGGGTCTCAGGTTTGGAACGGGAAGGAGTTGGATATTACATCTCATGTTATAGGAAGGGTCTCAGGTTTGGTATAAACATTGAGATATCACATCTCTGCTATCGGAAGTGTCTCAGGATTGGAATGGGAAGGAGTTGGAAATCCCATCTCATGTTATAGGACGGGTCTCAGGTTTTTTATTAGAATCATTGAGATATCATATTGCATGCTCTAGGAAGGGTCTAAGGATTGGAATGGGAAGGACTTGGATATCACATCTCATGCTATAGATAGGCTCTCAGGTTTGGAAAGTGAAGGAGTTGGATATCACATTTCATGTTAGAGGAAGGATCTCAGGTTTGGTATTAGAGGCATTGAGATATCACATCTCAGGCTATAGGAAGGGTCTCAGGATTGGAATGGGAAGGAGTTGGATATCACATCTCATGCTATAGGAAGGGTCTCAGGTTTGGTATAAGCATTGAGATATCACATCTCATGCTATAGGAAGGGTCCAGGATTGGAATGGAAGGAGTTGGATATCACATCTCATGTTATAGGAAGGATCTCAGGTTTGGTATTAGAAGCATTGAGACATCACATCTCATGCTATAGGAAGGGTCTCAGGATTGGAATGGGAAGGAGTTGGATATCACATCTCATGCTATAGGAAGGGTCTCAGGATTGGAATGGGAAGGAGTTGAATATGACATCTCATGCCGTAGGAAGGGTCTCAGGTTTGGTATAAACATTGAGATATCACATCTCTGCTATCAAAAGGGTCTCAGGATTGGAATGGGAAGGAGTTGGATATCCCATCTCATGTTATAGGAAGAGTCTCAGGTTTGGTATTAGAAGCATTGAGATACCACATCTCATGCTATAGGAAGTGTCTCAGGATTGGAATGGGAAGGACTTGGATATCACATCTCATGCTATAGGTAGGGTCTCAAGTTTGATATTAGAAGCATTGAGATATCACATCTCATGCTATAGGAAGGGTCTGAGGATTGGAATGGGAAGGAGTTGGATATCACATCTCATGCTATGGGAAGGGTCTCAGGTTTGGTATAAGCAGTGAGATATCACATCTCATGCTATAGGAAGTGTCTCAGGATTGGAATGGGAAGGAGTTGGATATCACATCTCATGTTATAGGAAGGATCTCAGGTTTGGTATAAGCATTGAGATATCACATCTCTGCTATCGGAAGGGTCTCAGGATTGGAATGGGAAGGAGTTGGATATTCCCATCTCATGTTATAGGAAGGGTCTCAGGTTTGGTATTAGAAGCATTGAGATATCACATCTCATGCTATAGGAAGGGTCTCAGGATTGGAATGGGAAGGACTTGGATATCACATCTCATGCTATAGGGAGGGTCTCAAGTTTGATATTAGAAGCTTTGAGATATCACATCTCATGATATCGGAAGGGTCTCAGGATTGGAATGGGAAGGAGTTGGATATCACATCTCATGATAAAGGAAGGGTCTAAGGTTTGGAAGGGGAAGGATTTGGATATTACATCTCATGTTATATTACGGGTCTCAGGTTTGGTATTAGAAGCATTGAGATATCAAGTCTCATAGTATAGGAAGGGTCTCAGAATTGGAATGGGAAGGAGTTGGATATCACATCTCAAGCTATAGGAAGGGTCTCAGGATTGGAATGGGAAGGACTTGGATATCACATCTCATGCTATAGGAAGGCTCTCAGGTTTGGAAGGGGAAAGAGTTGGATATCACATTTCATGTTAGAGGTAGGATCTCAGGTTTGGTATTAGAGGCATTGAGATATCACATCTCATGCTATCAGAAGGGTCTCAGGAATGGAATGGGAAGGAGTTGGATATCACATCTCATGCTAAAGGGAGGGTCTCAGGTTTGGAAGGGGAAGGATTTGGATATCACATCTCATGTTATAGGAAGGATCTCAGGTTTGGTATTAGAAGCATTGAGATATCACATCTCATGCTATCGGAAGGATCTCAGGTTTGGTATTAGAAGCATTGAGATATCACATCTCATGCTATCAGAAGAGTCTCAGGATTGGAATAGGAAGGAGTTGGATATCACATCTCATGCTAAAGGGAGGGTCTCAGGTTTGGAAGGGGAAGGATTTGGATATCACATCTCATGTTATCGGAAGGATCTCACGTTTGGTATTAGAAGTATTGAGATATCATATCTCATGCTATAGGAAGGGTCTCAGGATTGGAATGGGAAGGAGTTGGATATCACATCTCATGCTATAGGGAGGGTCTCAGGATTGGAATGGGAAGGACTTAGATATCACATATCATGCTGTAGGGAGGGTCTCAGTTTTGATATTAGAAGCATTGAGATATCACATCTCATGCTATCGGAAGTGTCTCAGGATTGGAATGGGAAGGAGCTGGATATCACATCTCATGCTAAAGGAAGGGTCTCAGGTTTGGAACGGGAAGGATTTGGATATCACATCTCATGTTATAGGAAGGGTCTCAGGTTTGGTATAAGCATTGAGATATCACATCTCTGCTATCGGAAGAGTCTCAGGATTGGAATGGGAAGGAGTTGGATATCCCATCTCATGTTATAGGACGGGTCTCAGGTTTGTTATTAGAATCATTGAGATATCATATTGCATGCTGTAGGAAGGGTCTAAGGGTTGGAATGTGAAGGACTTGGATATCACATCTCATGCTATAGATAGGCTCTTAGGTTTGGAAAGGGAAGGAGTTGGATATCACATTTCATGTTAGAGGAAGGATCTCAGGTTTGGTATTAGAAGCATAGAGATATCACATCTCATGCTATAGGAAGGGTCTCAGGATTGGAATGGGAAGCAGTTGGATATCACATCTCATGCTATAGGAAGGGTCTCAGGTTTGGTATAAGCATTGAGATATCACATCTCATGCTATAGGAAGGGTCTCAGGATTGGAATGGGAAGGACTTGGATATCACATCTCATGCTATAGGGAGGGTCTCAAGTTTGATATTAGAAGCTTTGAGATATCACATCTCATGATATCGGAAGGGTCTCAGGATTGGAATGGGAAGGAGTTGGATATCACATCTCATGATAAAGGAAGGGTCTAAGGTTTGGAAGGGGAAGGATTTGGATATCACATCTCATGTTATATTACGGGTCTCAGGTTTGGTATTAGAAGCATTGAGATATCAAGTCTCATAGTATAGGAAGGGTCTCAGAATTGGAATGGGAAGGAGTTGGATATCACATCTCAAGCTATAGGAAGGGTCTCAGGATTGGAATGGGAAGGACTTGGATATCACATCTCATGCTATAGGAAGGCTCTCAGCTTTGGAAGGGGAAAGAGTTGGATATCACATTTCATGTTAGAGGTAGGATCTCAGGTTTGGTATTAGAAGTATTGAGATATCACATCTCATGTTATCGGAAGGATCTCAGGTTTGGTATTAGAAGTATTGAGATATCACCTCTCATGCTATAGGAAGGGTCTCAGGATTGGAATGGGAAGGAGTTGGATATCACATCTCATGCTAAAGGAAGGGTCTCAGGTTTGGTAGAAGCATTGAGATATCACATCTCATGCTATAGGAAGGGTCTCAGGATTGGAATGGGAAGGACTTAGATATCACATATCATGCTATAGGGAGGGTCTCAGTTTTGATATTAGAAGCATTGAGATATCACATCTCATGCTATCGGAAGTGTCTCAGGATTGGAATGGGAAGAAGCTGGATATCACATCTCATGCTAAAGGAAGGGTCTCAGGTTTGGAACGGGAAGGAGTTGGATATTACATCTCATGTTATAGTAAGGGTCTCAGGTTTGGTATAAACATTGAGATATCACATCTCTGCTATCGGAAGTGTCTCAGGATTGGAATGGGAAGGAGTTGGAAATCCCATCTCATGTTATAGGACGGGTCTCAGGTTTTTTATTAGAATCATTGAGATATCATATTGCATGCTCTAGGAAGGGTCTAAGGATTGGAATGGGAAGGACTTGGATATCACATCTCATGCTATAGATAGGCTCTCAGGTTTGGAAAGTGAAGGAGTTGGATATCACATTTCATGTTAGAGGAAGGATCTCAGGTTTGGTATTAGAGGCATTGAGATATCACATCTCAGGCTATAGGAAGGGTCTCAGGATTGGAATGGGAAGGAGTTGGATATCACATCTCATGCTATAGGAAGGGTCTCAGGTTTGGTATAAGCATTGAGATATCACATCTCATGCTATAGGAAGGGTCCAGGATTGGAATGGAAGGAGTTGGATATCACATCTCATGTTATAGGAAGGATCTCAGATTTGGTATTAGAAGCATTGAGACATCACATCTCATGCTATAGGAAGGGTCTCAGGATTGGAATGGGAAGGAGTTGGATATCACATCTCATGCTATAGGAAGGGTCTCAGGATTGGAATGGGAAGGAGTTGAATATGACATCTCATGCCGTAGGAAGGGTCTCAGGTTTGGTATAAACATTGAGATATCACATCTCTGCTATCAAAAGGGTCTCAGGATTGGAATGGGAAGGAGTTGGATATCCCATCTCATGTTATAGGAAGAGTCTCAGGTTTGGTATTAGAAGCATTGAGATATCACATCTCATGCTATAGGAAGTGTCTCAGGATTGGAATGGGAAGGACTTGGATATCACATCTCATGCTATAGGTAGGGTCTCAAGTTTGATATTAGAAGCATTGAGATATCACATCTCATGCTATAGGAAGGGTCTGAGGATTGGAATGGGAAGGAGTTGGATATCACATCTCATGCTATGGGAAGGGTCTCAGGTTTGGTATAAGCAGTGAGATATCACATCTCATGCTATAGGAAGTGTCTCAGGATTGGAATGGGAAGGAGTTGGATATCACATCTCATGTTATAGGAAGGATCTCAGGTTTGGTATAAGCATTGAGATATCACATCTCTGCTATCGGAAGGGTCTCAGGATTGGAATGGGAAGGAGTTGGATATTCCCATCTCATGTTATAGGAAGGGTCTCAGGTTTGGTATTAGAAGCATTGAGATATCACATCTCATGCTATAGGAAGGGTCTCAGGATTGGAATGGGAAGGACTTGGATATCACATTTCATGCTATAGGGAGGGTCTCAAGTTTGATATTAGAAGCTTTGAGATATCACATCTCATGATATCGGAAGGGTCTCAGGATTGGAATGGGAAGGAGTTGGATATCACATCTCATGATAAAGGAAGGGTCTAAGGTTTGGAAGGGGAAGGATTTGGATATCACATCTCATGTTATATTACGGGTCTCAGGTTTGGTATTAGAAGCATTGAGATATCAAGTCTCATAGTATAGGAAGGGTCTCAGAATTGGAATGGGAAGGAGTTGGATATCACATCTCAAGCTATAGGAAGGGTCTCAGGATTGGAATGGGAAGGACTTGGATATCACATCTCATGCTATAGGAAGGCTCTCAGGTTTGGAAGGGGAAAGAGTTGGATATCACATTTCATGTTAGAGGTAGGATCTCAGGTTTGGTATTAGAGGCATTGAGATATCACATCTCATGCTATCAGAAGGGTCTCAGGAATGGAATGGGAAGGAGTTGGATATCACATCTCATGCTAAAGGGAGGGTCTCAGGTTTGGAAGGGGAAGGATTTGGATATCACATCTCATGTTATAGGAAGGATCTCAGGTTTGGTATTAGAAGCATTGAGATATCACATCTCATGCTATCGGAAGGATCTCAGGTTTGGTATTAGAAGCATTGAGATATCACATCTCATGCTATCAGAAGAGTCTCAGGATTGGAATAGGAAGGAGTTGGATATCACATCTCATGCTAAAGGGAGGGTCTCAGGTTTGGAAGGGGAAGGATTTGGATATCACATCTCATGTTATCGGAAGGATCTCACGTTTGGTATTAGAAGTATTGAGATATCATATCTCATGCTATAGGAAGGGTCTCAGGATTGGAATGGGAAGGAGTTGGATATCACATCTCATGCTATAGGGAGGGTCTCAGGATTGGAATGGGAAGGACTTAGATATCACATATCATGCTATAGGGAGGGTCTCAGTTTTGATATTAGAAGCATTGAGATATCACATCTCATGCTATCGGAAGTGTCTCAGGATTGGAATGGGAAGGAGCTGGATATCACATCTCATGCTAAAGGAAGGGTCTCAGGTTTGGAACGGGAAGGATTTGGATATCACATCTCATGTTATAGGAAGGGTCTCAGGTTTGGTATAAGCATTGAGATATCACATCTCTGCTATCGGAAGAGTCTCAGGATTGGAATGGGAAGGAGTTGGATATCCCATCTCATGTTATAGGACGGGTCTCAGGTTTGTTATTAGAATCATTGAGATATCATATTGCATGCTGTAGGAAGGGTCTAAGGGTTGGAATGTGAAGGACTTGGATATCACATCTCATGCTATAGATAGGCTCTTAGGTTTGGAAAGGGAAGGAGTTGGATATCACATTTCATGTTAGAGGAAGGATCTCAGGTTTGGTATTAGAAGCATAGAGATATCACATCTCATGCTATAGGAAGGGTCTCAGGATTGGAATGGGAAGCAGTTGGATATCACATCTCATGCTATAGGAAGGGTCTCAGGTTTGGTATAAGCATTGAGATATCACATCTCATGCTATAGGAAGGGTCTCAGGATTGGAATGGGAAGGACTTGGATATCACATCTCATGCTATAGGGAGGGTCTCAAGTTTGATATTAGAAGCTTTGAGATATCACATCTCATGATATCGGAAGGGTCTCAGGATTGGAATGGGAAGGAGTTGGATATCACATCTCATGATAAAGGAAGGGTCTAAGGTTTGGAAGGGGAAGGATTTGGATATCACATCTCATGTTATATTACGGGTCTCAGGTTTGGTATTAGAAGCATTGAGATATCAAGTCTCATAGTATAGGAAGGGTCTCAGAATTGGAATGGGAAGGAGTTGGATATCACATCTCAAGCTATAGGAAGGGTCTCAGGATTGGAATGGGAAGGACTTGGATATCACATCTCATGCTATAGGAAGGCTCTCAGCTTTGGAAGGGGAAAGAGTTAGATATCACATTTCATGTTAGAGGTAGGATCTCAGGTTTGGTATTAGAGGCATTGAGATATCACATCTCATGCTATCAGAAGGGTCTCAGGAATGGAATGGGAAGGAGTTGGATATCACATCTCATGCTAAAGGGCGGGTCCCAGGTTTGGAAGGGGAAGGATTTGGATATCACATCTCATGTTATAGGAAGGATCTCAGGTTTGGTATTAGAAGCATTGAGATATCACATCTCATGCTATCGGAAGGATCTCAGGTTTGGTATTAGAAGCATTGAGATATCACATCTCATGCTATCAGAAGAGTCTCAGGATTGGAATAGGAAGGAGTTGGATATCACATCTCATGCTAAAGGGAGGGTCTCAGGTTTGGAAGGGGAAGGATTTGGATATCACATCTCATGTTATCGGAAGGATCTCACGTTTGGTATTAGAAGTATTGAGATATCATATCTCATGCTATAGGAAGGGTCTCAGGATTGGAATGGGAAGGAGTTGGATATCACATCTCATGCTATAGGGAGGGTCTCAGGATTGGAATGGGAAGGACTTAGATATCACATATCATGCTATAGGGAGGGTCTCAGTTTTGATATTAGAAGCATTGAGATATCACATCTCATGCTATCGGAAGTGTCTCAGGATTGGAATGGGAAGGAGCTGGATATCACATCTCATGCTAAAGGAAGGGTCTCAGGTTTGGAACGGGAAGGATTTGGATATCACATCTCATGTTATAGGAAGGGTCTCAGGTTTGGTATAAGCATTGAGATATCACATCTCTGCTATCGGAAGAGTCTCAGGATTGGAATGGGAAGGAGTTGGATATCCCATCTCATGTTATAGGACGGGTCTCAGGTTTGTTATTAGAATCATTGAGATATCATATTGCATGCTGTAGGAAGGGTCTAAGGGTTGGAATGTGAAGGACTTGGATATCACATCTCATGCTATAGATAGGCTCTTAGGTTTGGAAAGGGAAGGAGTTGGATATCACATTTCATGTTAGAGGAAGGATCTCAGGTTTGGTATTAGAAGCATAGAGATATCACATCTCATGCTATAGGAAGGGTCTCAGGATTGGAATGGGAAGCAGTTGGATATCACATCTCATGCTATAGGAAGGGTCTCAGGTTTGGTATAAGCATTGAGATATCACATCTCATGCTATAGGAAGGGTCTCAGGATTGGAATGGGAAGGACTTGGATATCACATCTCATGCTATAGGGAGGGTCTCAAGTTTGATATTAGAAGCTTTGAGATATCACATCTCATGATATCGGAAGGGTCTCAGGATTGGAATGGGAAGGAGTTGGATATCACATCTCATGATAAAGGAAGGGTCTAAGGTTTGGAAGGGGAAGGATTTGGATATCACATCTCATGTTATATTACGGGTCTCAGGTTTGGTATTAGAAGCATTGAGATATCAAGTCTCATAGTATAGGAAGGGTCTCAGAATTGGAATGGGAAGGAGTTGGATATCACATCTCAAGCTATAGGAAGGGTCTCAGGATTGGAATGGGAAGGACTTGGATATCACATCTCATGCTATAGGAAGGCTCTCAGGTTTGGAAGGGGAAAGAGTTGGATATCACATTTCATGTTAGAGGTAGGATCTCAGGTTTGGTATTAGAGGCATTGAGATATCACATCTCATGTTATCAGAAGGGTCTCAGGAATGGAATGGGAAGGAGTTGGATATCACATCTCATGCTAAAGGGAGGGTCTCAGGTTTGGAAGGGGAAGGATTTGGATATCACATCTCATGTTATAGGAAGGATCTCAGGTTTGGTATTAGAAGCATTGAGATATCACATCTCATGCTATCGGAAGGATCTCAGGTTTGGTATTAGAAGCATTGAGATATCACATCTCATGCTATCAGAAGAGTCTCAGGATTGGAATAGGAAGGAGTTGGATATCACATCTCATGCTAAAGGGAGGGTCTCAGGTTTGGAAGGGGAAGGATTTGGATATCACACCTCATGTTATCAGAAGGATCTCACGTTTGGTATTAGAAGTATTGAGATATCATATCTCATGCTATAGGAAGGGTCTCAGGATTGGAATGAGAAGGAGTTGGATATCACATCTCATGCTATAGGGAGGGTCTCAGGATTGGAATGGGAAGGATTTAGATATCACATATCATGCTCTAGGGAGGGTCTCAGTTTTGATATTAGAAGCATTGAGATATCACATCTCATGCTATCGGAAGTGTCTCAGGATTGGAATGGGAAGGAGCTGGATATCACATCTCATGCTAAAGGAAGGGTCTCAGGTTTGGAACGGGATGGATTTGGATATCACATCTCATGTTATAGGAAGGGTCTCAGGTTTGGTATAAGCATTGAGATATCACATCTCTGCTATCGGAAGTGTCTCAGGATTGGAATGGGAAGGAGTTGGATATCCCATCTCATGTTATAGGACGGGTCTCAGGTTTGTTATTAGAATCATTGAGATATCATATTGCATGCTGTAGGAAGGTTCTAAGGGTTGGAATGTGAAGGACTTGGATATCACATCTCATGCTATAGATAGGCTCTTAGGTTTGGAAAGGGAAGGAGTTGGATATCACATTTCATGTTAGAGGAAGGATCTCAGGATTGGAATGGGAAGCAGTTGGATATCACATCTCATGCTATAGGAAGGGTCTCAGGTTTGGTATTAGAAGCATTGAGATATCACATCTCATGCTATAGGAAGGGTCTCAGGATTGGAATGGGAAGCAGTTGGATATCACATCTCATGCTATAGGAAGGGTCTCAGGTTTGGTATAAGCATTGAGATATCACATCTCATGCTATAGGACGGGTCTCAGGATTGGAATGGAAGGAGTTGGATATCACATCTCATGTTATAGGAAGGATCTCAGGTTTGGTATTAGAAGCATTGAGATATCACATCTCATGCTATAGGAAGGGTCTCAGGGTTGGAATGGGAAGGAGTTGGATATCACATCTCATCCAATAGGAAGGGTCACAGGTTTGGAATAGGAAGGAATTGGATATCACATCTCATGTTATAGGAAGGATCTCAGGTTTGGTATTAGAAGCATTGAGATATCACATCTCATGCTATAGGAAGGGTCTCAGGATTGGAATGTGAAGGATTTGGATATCACATCTCATGCTAAAGGAAGGGTCTCAGGTTTGGTAGAAGCATTGAGATATCACGTCTCTGCTATCGGAAGGGTCTCAGGATTGGATTGGGAAGGAGTTGGATATCCCTTCTCATGCTATAGGAAGGGTCTCAGGATTTGAATGGCAAGGAGTTGGATATCACATCTCATGCCATAGGAAGGGTCTCAGGTTTGGTATAAGCATTGAGATATCACATCTCTGCTATCGGAAGGGTCTCAGGCTTCTAATACCAAACCTGAGACCCGTAATATAACATGAGATGTGATATCCAAATCCTTCCCCTTCCAAACCTTAGACCCTTCCTTTATCATGAGATGTGATATCCAACTCCTTCCCATTCCAATCCTGAGACCCTTCCGATATCATGAGATGTGATATCTCAAAGCTTCTAATATCAAACTTGAGACCCTCCCTATAGCATGAGATGTGATATCCAAGTCGTTCCCATTCCAATCCTGAGACCCTTCCTATAGCATGAGATGTGATATCTCAATGCTTCTAATACCAAACCTGAGACCCTTCCTATAACATGAGATGGGAATATCCAACTCCTTCCCATTCCAATCCTGAGACCCTTCCGATAGCAGAGATGTGATATCTCAATGCTTATACCAAACCTGAGACCCTTCCTTTGGCATGAGATGTGATATCCAACTCCTTGTCATTCAAATCATGAGACCCTTCCTATAGCATGAGAAGGGATATCCAACTCCTTCCCAATCCAATCCTGAGACCCTTCCGATAGCAGAGACGTGATATCTCATTGCTTCTACCAAACCTGAGACCCTTCCTTTAGCATGAGATGTGATATCCAAATCCTTCACATTCCAATCCTGAGACCCTTCCTATAGCATGTGATGTGATATCTCAATGCTTCTAATACCAAACCTGAGATCCTTCCTATAACATGAGATGTGATATCCAATTCCTTCCCATTCCAAACCTGAGACCCTTCCTATTGGATGAGATGTGATATCCAACTCCTTCCCATTCCAACCCTGAGACCCTTCCTATAGCATGAGATGTGATGTCTCAATGCTTCTAATACCAAACCTGAGATCCTTCCTATAACATGAGATGTGATATCCAATTCCTTCCCTTTCCAAACCTAAGAGCCTATCTATAGCATGAGATGTGATATCCAAGTCCTTCCCATTCCAATCCTTAGACCCTTCCTACAGCATGCAATATGATATCTCAATGATTCTAATAAAAAACCTGAGACCCGTCCTATAGCATGAGATATGATATCCAAGTCCTTCCCATTCCAATCCTGAGACCCTTCCTATAACATGAAATGTGATATCCAACTCCTTCCCATTCCAGCCTGAGACCCTTCCTATAGCATGAGATGGGATATCCAACTTCTTCCAAATCCAATACTGATACCCTTCCGATACCATGAGATGTGATATCCCAATGCTTCTACCAAACCTGAGACCCATACTATGGCATGAGATGTGATATCAAACTCCTTCCCATTCCAATCCTGAGACCCTTCCTATAGCTTGAGGTGTGATATCCAACTCCTTCCCATTCCAATTCTGAGACCCTTCTTATACCATGAGACTTGATATCTCAATGCTTCTAATACCAAACCTGAGACCCGTCCTATAACATGAGATGTGATATCCAAATCCTTCCCCTTCCAAACCTTAGACCCTTCCTTTATCATGAGATGTGATATCCAACTCCTTTCCATTCCAATCCTGAGACCCTTCCGATATCATGAGATTTGTTATCTCAATGCTTCTAATATCAAACTTGAGACCCTCCCTATAGCATGAGATGTGACATCCAAGTCCTTCCCATTCCAATCCTGAGACCCTTCCTATAGCATGAGATGTGATATCTCTATGCTTCTAATACCAAACCTGAGACCCTTCCTATAACATGAGATGGGATATCCAACTCCTTCCCATTCCAATCCTGAGACCCTTCCGATAGCAGAGATGTGATATCTCAATGCTTATACCAAACCTGAGAACCTTCCTATGGCCTGAGATGTCATATACAACTCCTTCTCATTCCAATCCTGAGACCCTTCCTTTAGCATGAGATGTGATATCTCAATGCTTATACCAAATCTGAGACCCTTCCTATAGCATGAGATGTGATATCCAATTCCTTCCCATTCCAATCCTGAGACCCTTCCTATAGCATGATATGTGATATCTCAATGCTTATACCAAACCTGAGAGCCTACCTATAGCATGAGATGTGATATCCAAGTCCATCCCATTCCAATCCTTAGACCCTTCCTACAGCATGCGATGTGATATCTCAATGATTCTAATACCAAACCAGAGACTCTTCCTATAACATGAGATGGGATATCCAACTCCTTCCCATTCCAATCCTGAGCCGCTTCCGATAGCAGAGATGTGATATCTCAATGCTTATACCAAACCTGAGACCCTTCCTATAACATGAGATGTGATATCCAACTCCTTCCCGTTCCAAACCTGAGACACTAACTATAGCATATGTGATATCCAACTCCTTCCCATTCCAAACATGAGACCCTTCCTATAGCAAGAAAGTAATATCCAACTCCTACCCATTCCAATCCTGAGACCCTTCCTATAGCAAGAGATGTGATATCCAAATCCTTCATATTCCAATCCTGAGACCCTTCCTATAACATGAGATGTGATATCCAACTCCTTCCCATTCCAACCTGATACACTTCCTATAGCATGAGAAGGGATTTCCAACTCCTTCCCAATCCAATCCTGAGACCCTTCCGATAGCAGAGATGTGATATCTCAATGCTTATACCAAACCTGAGACCCTTCCTATGGCATGAGATGTGATATCCAACTCCTTGCCATTCAAATCCTAAAACCCTTCCTATAGCATGAGATGTGATATCTCTATGCTTCTAATACCAAACCTGAGACCCTTCCTATAACATGAGATGGGATATCCAACTCCTTCCCATTCCAATCCTGAGACCCTTCCGATAGCAGAGATGTGATATCTCAATGCTTATACCAAACCTGAGAACCTTCCTATGGCCTGAGATGTCATATACAACTCCTTCCCATTCCAATCCTGAGACCCTTCCTTTAGCATGAGATGTGATATCTCAATGCTTATACCAAATCTGAGACCCTTCCTATAGCATGAGATGTGATATCCAATTCCTTCCCATTCCAATCCTGAGACCCTTCCTATAGCATGAGATGTGATATCTCAATGCTTATACCAAACCTGAGAGCCTACCTATAGCATGAGATGTGATATCCAAGTCCATCCCATTCCAATCCTTAGACCCTTCCTACAGCATGCGATGTGATATCTCAATGATTCTAATCCCAAACCAGAGACTCTTCCTATAACATGAGATGGGATATCCAACTCCTTCCCATTCCAATCCTGAGCCGCTTCCGATAGCAGAGATGTGATATCTCAATGCTTATACCAAACCTGAGACCCTTCCTATAACATGAGATGTGATATCCAACTCCTTCCCGTTCCAAACCTGAGACACTAACTATAGCATATGTGATATCCAACTCCTTCCCATTCCAAACATGAGACCCTTCCTATAGCAAGAAAGTAATATCCAACTCCTACCCATTCCAATCCTTTGACCCTTCCTATAGCAAGAGATGTGATATCCAAATCCTTCCCATTCCAATCCTGAGACCCTTCCTATAACATGAGATGTGATATCCAACTCCTTCCCATTCCAGCCTGAGACCCTTCCTATAGCATGAGATGTGATATCCAACTCCTTCCCAATCCAATCCTGAGACCCTTCCGATAGCAGATACGTGATATCTCAATGCTTCTACCAAACCTGAGACCCTTCCTTTAGCATGAGATGTGATATTCAAATCCTTCACATTCCAATCCTGAGACCCTTCCTATAGCATGAGATGTGATATCTCAATGCTTCTAATACCAATCCTGAGATCCTTCCTATAACATGAGATGTGATATCCAATTCCTTCCCATTCCAAACCTGAGACCCTTCCTATTGGATGAGATGTGATATCCAACTCCTTCCCATTCCAACCCTGAGACCCTTCCTATAGCATGAGATGTGATGTCTCAATGCTTCTAATACCAAACCTGAGATCCTTCCTATAACATGAGATGTGATATCCAACTCCTTCCATTCCAATCCTGAGACCCGTCCTATAGCATGAGATGTTATATCCAACTGCTTCCCATTCCAATCCTGAGACCCTTCCTATAGCATGAGATGTGATATCTCAATGCTTCTAATACCAAACCTGAGATCCTTCCTCTAACATGAAATGTGATATCCAACTCCTTCCCTTTCCAAACCTAAGAGCCTATCTATAGCATGAGATGTGATATCCAAGTCCTTCCCATTCCAACCCTTCGACCCTTCCTACAGCATGCAATATGATATCTCAATGATTCTAATAACAAACCTGAGACCCGTCCTATAACATGAGATGGGATATCCAACTCCTTCCCATTCCAATCCTGAGACACTTCCGCTAGCAGAGATGTGATATCTCAATGCTTATACCAAACCTGAGACCCTTCCTATAACATGAGATGTGATATCCAAATCCTTCCCGTTCCAAACCTGAGACCCTTCCTTTAGCATGAGATGTGATATCCAGCACCTTCCCATTCCAATCCTGAGACACTTCCGATAGCATGAGATGTGATATCTCAATGCTTCTAATATCAAAACTGAGACCCTCCCTATAGCATGATATGTGATATCTAAGTCCTTCCCATTCCAATCCTGAGACCCTCCCTATAGCATGAGATGTGATATCCAACTCCTTCCCATTCCAATCCTGAGACCCTTCCTATAGCATGAGATATGATATCTCAATACTTCTAATACCAAACGTGAGATCCTTCCGATAACATGAGATGTGATATCCAAATCCTTCCCCTTCCAAACCTGAGACCCTCCCTTTAGCATGAGATGTGATATCCAACTCCTTCCTATTCCAATCCTGAGACTCTTCTGATAGCATGAGATGTGATATCTCAATGCTTCTAATACCAAACCTGAGATCCTTCCGATAGCATGAGATGTGATATCTCAATGCTTCTAATACCAAACCTGAGATCCTTCCTATAACATGAGATGTGATATCCAAATCCTTCCCCTTCCAAACCTGAGACCCTCCCTTTAGCATGAGATGTGATATCCAACTCCTTCCCATTCCATTCCTGAGACCCTTCTGATAGCATGAGATGTGATATCTCAATGCCTCTAATACCAAACCTGAGATCCTACCTCTAACATGAAATGTGATATCCAACTCTTTCCCCTTCCAAACCTGAGAGCCTTCCTATAGCATGAGATGTGATATCCAAGTCCTTCCCATTCCAATCCTGAGACCCTTCCTATAGCTTGAGATGTGATATCCAACTCCTTCCCATTCCAATTCTGAGACCCTTCCTATACTATGAGACTTGATATCTCAATGCTTCTAATACCAAACGTGAGACCCGTAATATAACATGAGATGTGATATCCAAATCCTTCCCCTTCCAAACCGTAGACCCTTCCTTTATCATGAGATGTGATATCCAACTCCTTCCCATTCCAATCCTGAGACCCTTCCGATATCCTGAGATGTGATATCTCAAAGCTTCTAATATCAAACTTGAGACCCTCCCTATAGCATGAGATGTGATATCCAAGTCCTTCCCATTCCAATCCTGAGACCCTTCCTATAGCATGAGATGTGATATCTCAATGCTTCTAATACCAAACCTGAGACCCTTCCTATAACATGAGATGGGAATATCCAACTCCTTCCCATTCCAATCCTGAGACCCTTCCGCTAGCAGAGATGTGATATCTCAATGCTTATACCAAACCTGAGATCCTTCCTATAACATGAGATGTGATATCCAACTCCTTCCCATTCCAATCCTGAGACACTTCCTATAGCATGAGATGTGATATCTCACTGCTTATACCAAACCTGAGACCCTTCCCATAGCATGAGATGTGATATCCAACTCCTTCCCATTCCAATCCTCAGACCCTTCCTATAGCATGAGATGTGATATCTCAATGCTTCTAATATCAAACTTGAGACCCTACCTATAGCATGAGATGTGATATCCAAGTCCTTCCCATTCCAATCCTGAGACACTTCCTATAGCATGAGATGTGATATCCAACTCCTTCCCATTCCAATCCTGAGACCCTTCCTATAGCAGAGCGAAGGCCGTGAGAAAAGGCCCGCTCCTCTCTTTGCAGCTCCGCTGCGAGCTGGCATCCGGAGACCTCCGCCGCACCAGGATCCAGCTGATCTGCCTCCCCGTGCAGGAATCAGCAGTCGGTGCGGCCCTGCCGCCGACGAGGCCCTGCACGAAGACAAGATGGCCGTCGCCACCATCACTATGGTAACCAATCAACCACGAGCCCCACAGCGCCCTCATAGGCTCCCACACCTCTACAGGCCCTCCCCTCCTGCTTTAAATGGAGGGGAGGCGCGCCGCGAGGCGAAGCCGCAGAGCGAAGGCCGTGAGAAAAGGCCCGCTCCTCTCTTTGCAGCTCCGCTGCGAGCTGGCATCCGGAGACCTCCGCCGCACCAGGATCCAGCTGATCTGCCTCCCCGTGCAGGAATCAGCAGTCGGTGCGGCCCCCCCGCCCACGAGGCCCTGCACGAAGACAAGATGGCCGTCGCCACCATCACTATGGTAACCAATCAACCACGAGCCCCACAGCGCCCTCATAGGCTCCCACACCTCTACAGGCCCTCCCCTCCTGCTTTAAATGGAGGGGAGGCGCGCCGCGAGGCGAAGCCGCAGAGCGAAGGCCGTGAGAAAAGGCCCGCTCCTCTCTTTGCAGCTCCGCTGCGAGCTGGCATCCGGAGACCTCCGCCGCACCAGGATCCAGCTGATCTGCCTCCCCGTGCAGGAATCAGCAGTCGGTGCGGCCCCCCCGCCCACGAGGCCCTGCACGAAGACAAGATGGCCGTCGCCACCATCACTATGGTAACCAATCAACCACGAGCCCCACAGCGCCCTCATAGGCTCCCACACCTCTACAGGCCCTCCCCTCCTGCTTTAAATGGAGGGGAGGCGCGCCGCGAGGCGAAGCCGCAGAGCGAAGGCCGTGAGAAAAGGCCCGCTCCTCTCTTTGCAGCTCTTCGCTGCTCGACGATGCCGCAGGGAGGTAAGATCCCTGTTCCAAGATTCAATTCCGTACTCACCAGAACCCGCAGCCCATCAGGAAGAAACTCCAACCTCTGTGCACGTACGTCACAGAACACTCAGCACCAAGTCCAACCCAGCCTCACTTCAAGGCTACGCCGCCTCAGGGCAAGATCACTGCCCGCAACACCTGACCTTGTCCCTAGCACCCCCAACCTGCCCATACTCCGTGGTCATCGCATGAACGCATCCCTGTGCTCCCGCCATGCCCACCTGCAATGCAACATCCCTTCACTTCCGGTCATGGACAAGTCTACTTCCTTTAAGCACAGAAAAAAAACAGAACTCCTAACCACCGCCGCAAACCTCCATGGTTCACCCATTTATAATAAACACCATACCAGCGCTCCTAAGCCCGATATCAGGTCTGTAGCCACAGCCAAGTCTGCACCTACCACTGTTGATATGCCTTGCACTGCTGATGTGCCGGCGCCCCCTGCTCATGTGCCATGCATTACTGTTGTGCCTGTACCTTCTGTTGATATGCCTTGCACTGCTGATGTGCCTGCGCCCCCTGCTCATGTGCCATGCATTACTGTTGTGCCTGTACCTACTGTTGATATGCCCTGCACTGCTGATGCCCCTGCTCATGTGCCATGCATTACTGTTGTGCCTGTACCTACTGCTGATATGCCCTGCACTGCTGATGTGCCGGCGCCCCCTGCTCATGTGCCATGCATTACTGTTGTGCCTGTACCTACTGCTGTTATGCCATGCACTGTGCATGCGCCCATTGCCAACCCCATTCCTGCAACCCCCCTCAAATGCGCCTTGATTAACTGCAGATCCCTCACTGCCCACTCCCTTGATATCAATGATCTCATCATTCTCAACAACCTAGACCTTCTATTCCTCAGTGAAACCTGGCTTTCCGATGCCTCAGGACCTGCCCTCGCCCTAGCTATCCCACAAGGATACCTCATTTACAGACGAGACCGCTCCTCCCACAGAGGTGGAGGGGTCGCCGTCATTGCCAAAGATTCCCTCTCTGTTGGGATAATCCACAAAAACCTTGATGATAGCTCTGACTACCTCCTCCTAAAACTTAAGCTCTCCCATAACCACACCATAGCATTTCACCTCATCTATCGCCCTCCAGGCATCTCCTATGAATTCCAAGAAGCCCTCACCCATTCAATCACAAACAACCTCAAGAAATCATCTAAAATCCTGCTCCTCGGTGACTTCAACCTGGGCCTTAACGACCCCAAAGACACCCACGCCAAAGCTTTAAAAAATACGCTATCCACCCTTGGGTTCACACAGACCATTTCGAGCCCGACCCACTCAAAAGGCCGTACCCTTGATTGGGTCGCTCACCACAACTGCCCTATCAGCCCCACCCTAATCACTCCTCTGCCATGGACCGATCACCATCTCATCTCCTTCAACATCAACACCTCTAGAGACTCTCAACCTCCCACTACACCTCTCCCTGCCGCCCTCACGCGCAGCGTCAAACTCCTCACCCACGACAACCTCTCTCAGCCCCTCAATGTACCTGCACTGCTTCCCCCTTTCGTGAATGACCCAGTTACCCTCGCCAACGACTTCAAAAGGGTCCTCTCCCATGCCGTTAATATAGTAGCTCCCCTCACTCTTAAAAAAGAAAAGAAAAATAAACACTGCAATGCCTGGTTCACCCAGGACCTCTTTCAGATGCGAGGGAAAAAACGAGCGGCACTGACCACCTGGCGCAATAACCCAACAGAAGCCACCCATCTAGCATTCAAAACCTCCTCTAAACGCTACAAAGCTGCCATTACTGAAGCTAAGGCAACGTCATTCAATGCCAGAATCTCCTCTGCCAAATCAAGAAGCCGCGAAATCTTCTCCATATTCAGAGAACTGGAGACACCCCCTTCTCCACCCTCTCCAATAGTGAAGGATGGATCCTGGTGCAATGCGATCCAATCTGCAATGCTTAATAAACTTGAAACCCTACAAACCAAAATACTCAACCACCAAAAGGAGATATCCAAGCTAATAACCAACAGTCATTCCACTCCACCGACCAAGCCTCCTAACCCCTCCCCCCAGTTCGATTTCAGAGACATAAGTGTCTCAGAGGTCATCTCTCTCCTCCAAATCATCAAACCATCCAACTGCAAGGGGGATGTATGCCCAGCGCAAGTAATTAAAGACTGTGCCCCCTCATTAGCCCCTATCATAGCCGCTTTCATCAATGCCTCCTTTCACTCTGGCGAAGTCCCACTAAATCTAAAGGAAGCCTGGGTTCGCCCGCTCCTCAAAAAACCCTCACTTGATCCAGCCATCCCAACAAACTACAGGCCAATCACCACTGTCCCCTTCCTACTGAAAATTCTGGATAAAGCAGCCTACCTGCAAATACAGAAATTTCTAGAGGACAACCATCTCCTTGGCCTTAGGCAATCAGGGTTCCGGCCACGGCATGGAACCGAAACAGCTCTCCTTGACCTGAAGAATCAAATTGATGACCTTAGAGACTCAGGAAAGCCTGCTCTCCTCTTGCTCCTCGACCTGTCGGCAGCATTTGACCTAGTCAACCACAAAACTCTCTGCCAGCATCTATCGTCAATAGCGAACTTCTCAGACAATGCCTGCAAATGGATAGAATCATTCTTGAAAGACAGATCTATGAAGGTCTTCTCAGACTCCTCTTCTGCCGACCCCAGCACCATCAAGTGTGGCGTCCCGCAAGGCTCATGCACGGCCCCCACCCTCTACAACCTCTTTACAAGGCCCCTGTTCAAAATCCTCGACTCCATGGGCATCTCGTATACTAACTATGCGGATGACACCCAGGTACTTATCCCCCTCTCAGGTGACTACACATCTGACCAAAATACATTGAACGCAATCTACTCAACAATTCAAACCTGGATGGCAGAAAACTGGCTCTGCCTTAACAGTGACAAAACTGAGCTCCTGCTGGTTGGCTCACCGTCCACCCTAAATAAACTAAACAAACAGTACTCCTCCTTCGTCATAGACAGTATCCCCATCACCGTCTCCCAGTCCATCAAAACCCTTGGAGTGTACCTTGAACCTGAAATGTCCATGAATAAACAGGTCAACGCCATAACCTCCACATCCGCCTACTACTCCAAACTCATCAATGCGACCAGACCATTCCTGACCCAACAAAACTGTCTCACCATCGCTAGAGCCATCATTGGCTCGAGACTCGACTACTGTAATGCCCTATTCATTGGTACCACTGCCAAGAATATAGCCAAACTCCAAACTGTTCAGAAAAACGCGCTCAGAGCTGCCACAGGCCTCTCACGCAAAGACCATATCTCTGAACTCAGAAGACAAGTCCACTGGCTTCCTGTCAAGCAAAGAATTATCTTTAAAGCCTTGGCCTTAACTCACAAATGTCTCCATGACCTTGCTCCTCCTTACCTAAGCCGCAGGATTACCAAACCCATCTCTCAAAAACCATCTAGACTACAATACTCTAACCTCCTGTCTATCCCTAGGACTCACAAAGCGCGTGCGGGCGGCTCCAGCTTCCCATCAGTTGCCCCCACCCTCTGGAATGCGCTCCCTCCGCACCTCAGAGCCATTGAATCCCACACTGCATTCCGCAAAGCCATCAAAACTAACCTCTTTGTCTGAACTCTCAAAACCTACCTGCACTGTAACCTGTAACTACCCAAATGTTTTCAAGTATTTTTTTCTAGGGCGGCTTCAATGTAACCCTCAAGTAAGCACGCTTAACCACTGTTCCAGCGCCTCGATGTCTGCGGGCTGTTTGTGCGCTTTACAAATTCAAATAAATAAATAAATAAATAAATAAATGAGATATGATATCTCAATACTTCTAATACCAAACGTGAGATTCTTCCGATAACATGAGATGTGATATCCAAATCCTTCCCCTTCCAAACCTGAGACCCTCCCTTTAGCATGAGATGTGATATCCAACTCCTTCCTATTCCAATCCTGAGACCCTTCTGATAGAATGAGATGTGATATCTCAATGCTTCTAATACCAAACCTGAGATCCTTCCGATAGCATGAGATGTGATATCTCAATGCTTCTAATACCAAACCTGAGATCCTTCCTATAACATGAGATGTGATATCCAAATCCTTCCTCTTCCAAACCTGAGACCCTCCCTTTAGCATGAGATGTGATATCCAACTCCTTCCCATTCCATTCCTGAGACCCTTCTGATAGCATGAGATGTGATATCTCAATGCCTCTAATACCAAACCTGAGATCCTACCTCTAACATGAAATGTGATATCCAACTCTTTCCTCTTCCAAACCTGAGAGCCTTCCTATAGCATGAGATGTGATATCCAAGTCCTTCCCATTCCAATCCTGAGACCCTTCCTATAGCTTGAGATGTGATATCCAACTCCTTCCCATTCCAATTCTGAGACCCTTCCTATACTCTGAGACTTGATATCTCAATGCTTCTAATACCAAACATGAGACCCGTAATATAACATGAGATGTGATATCCAAATCCTTCCCCTTCCAAACCTTAGACCCTTCCTTTATCATGAGATGTGATATCCAACTCCTTCCCATTCCAATCCTGAGACCCTTCCGATATCATGAGATGTGATATCTCAAAGCTTCTAATATCAAACTTGAGACCCTCCCTATAGCATGAGATGTGATATCCAAGTCCTTCCCATTCCAATCCTGAGACCCTTCCTATAGCATGAGATGTGATATCTCAATGCTTCTAATACCAAACCTGAGACCCTTCCTATAACATGAGATGGGAATATCCAACTGTTAGGAAAGATTTCGTAATTGTAGGTAATTTTCCTTCCATGTGGCAACCCCTAAACTTTTTGCTGTTGTTTTCACCTTGTTCTTGACTTTGCCAGAGAAGTGCAGCCTTCTGCCGCACTCCTCTGGGCTTTCGCTCCTTTCTTACGGGGAAACTGACATGCCCTTAAGACAGTCAGTACCGGGGAACGCTGTTTCCCGTAGTTTCTTTTATCGTGTTGCGGCTTTAGTGCAACATGACACAAGAGGGCACTGTAAGCTAAGTTACAGCTCTCTTGGGTCTCTAGCCTTCTACAGGCCCTAGATACTCTTTTAGGATGGTATTTGATCGGTGCAAGTCATTCAGGGACTGGAATGGTGGCAGCGATCGTTTTGTTTATTTTGAGCTCCTTTTGGCGTTCTGAGCACGTTTTTCGCACTGAACCCAAAATGGTGGCCTGGCTCCCAAAATGGCCAGACCACGAGGCTCCTTTGTCTTGTCCACTGACCGTCTTGCTCCCTTCACCTTCCCCAGGTCGAGCGACCCGGGGCCTTCCTTATTTGGGCATGTACTTTCCCGCGAAACGTGGTTGCTTTCGCGGGCTTCTACATGTCGTTTGTGTGCCTCCAGGGTGTGGGCTGGGATGTCTGGTCCCAATACACATCCTGGGTGCCAGAGAGTCTAGGGTGGTGTGAATGCCTGGGACCACCGTGGTCCGTGATTGGTCCACGTATGGTATGTGTGTTGATGAGCGGATCTCCCATTGGCTCCCCTCCGTTTTGGCGCGAAGGGAACCGTGGATAAGAGGGGGCTGGAAACACCACTACCATGTCGATCTCCTGAGTTCTCACGAACGAAGGAATACAGGAGCCAAGTATCCTGCAACCACGAGGCTGGACCGAGGAATCGCTGGTGACCCGCTGAAGGAATCCTCCTTTGCACTGCTGTCGTCCTGTGAAACCCTTTCCTCCTTTGATCGAACCAGAAGGCCTGTACTGGTGCTTCGACCTTTGGAATAGCAGGAACAGCTATTCCCGGCGACTTCATCATCTCCTGCCAAGTAAGCCTTCGGAAGTGTCTCTGGGCCATAAAGTTGACTGACCAGCTTACAAGGGACTCCTGCTCTGTAACCGCCGCCAGGTTGTGTTGTATTTCGAGTCCTTGTCACTCTCCCACGCTTCGTACACTTGGCGTTCCCAAGTCTGAAGGGAGGAGTGTACATTTGGCTTGAATACACACGGCCGCTCCGTTGTCCTGCTGCGGCAACAAACTGTGCCGGTTTCGTCGATTGGGACGTCTTTTTGCTCCACACGACTGCGAGGCGTTCCCTGCTCTTCTGAACCTGCCAGCTGCTGAAACTAACGTGGAGAAGCCTGGGTCTGCTTGCTTCGGGGACCGGTGAGTAGTATAGCTAGGATCTGGTCGCCCTCCTGCAGTATCCCATTGCTTTTCCCTGCTGTGTAAAAACAGCACCCTTTTGCCGTACTCGCGCTCTGATTCTGCTCGCTGTGGAGGCTGCGCTTGAGTTGCGGAACCTGTTCTCCTTCTGCTGTGCACTAACCCGAACTGCCTGACTTCCTCCGAAGAGCTTCTCCTTTTGCCCGTTGGCACCGGCGTGGCAGGTACTTTGAGCACAAGGCTCCACTCTTCGCAGGGCTCGGACTTCCATCTAGTTAGGTGCCTCTGAAGGCGAACTGAGTCTAAAGCGTTATCGCACTGCCTGTTTTCCTTCCCTGGCAGGTGGACTACACATTTCGTGCCTCTAATGCTTAAGACTGTCGTATTTGTATATATATTGTGTTGATATGGTATGTGTTGGTTTAATACTGTGATATTGTGATTTTTTCGCTACGGTCATTATTTTAAAGGCCTTAAAATAAATGTGTATATATTTTTGATATAACAACTGTTTGGAGTAGTTTGTAAGCGCTCTTGCTTTGTGTGCTCATTGCGGGCTTTCAGTCACCCTCACCCCTCTTGAGACCTAGTCTTGACCGCCGCGATCGCTACCTTGATTGGTCTGGCTCGTCCAGAGGTTACCCTGTTCCAAGTAATTAGGTTGGCCTTCTGAACTTCTGCGCCACCAGGACAGAGTTCAGAAATCCGTCTTAACAAATTGGTGTACAGCGGTGGGATACGACTGAGGGTATCCAGTGTTGCGCTCGAACTAAGGCATTTCAGGTTATTCCAACCAGTACACGTAGTGAACTGTTGTAGTATAACTTTAAAAAGGCCATAGTCCTATCAAACAGTATGGAAACAAATACCTTGTTAACTTTAAATGCTTCCAAATCAGAAACATTGAAGAAGATGTGTGCGAAGAGAGGTGTTTCCTCTCAAGGCACTAAATTGGAAATGATCCAAAGAATCGTGGCGTGGCAAGAAGCGCAGCTTGACGCTATAACTTCTGAGGACAGTGCAGAAGGTGGTGGGGCTGCTCTCACTGGTAGAACCGACGGTTCTGCCGCTGCACTGATCCATCGCGACCACGAGGACAGGGAGGACGAGATGTCTAATGTTTCCTCTGCCAGTGTTGATGGGGATGCTATGCTTGAATTCAAGAAGCAAGAGCTGCGGTTTAGGCAGCAGGAGCTTGAATTCAGCATAGCCAAACTAAAAATCGAACAGGCAGAAAAACAGAAAGACAGGGATCACCAGTTGGAACTGGCCAAGCTTCAGGTTGCAATTGGGTCCCAGGGTCCTGGACATGGGTCTGGGGCCTCCTCTCATCCACGGTTTCCAAAAGATCTGCTCAGTGTGTATGAAGAACGGAATGACATTATGGACTGGCTGAATGCGTTTGAGTATGCATGCGAAGTTCATAAAGTTGACAATGCTGATAAGATTGCGTGGTTACTCAGCAGACTGCCCCATTCTGGCTGTAGTGCCATTATGGAAATGTCGAAGGCTGAGCGAGCTGATTTCACAATGTTAAAGCAAACTCTCATTTTAAAGTTTGGGAAGACTCCGGCCCAATATTTAAAGCGTTTTCGAGAGTATAAGAAAAAGGAAGGTGGTACTTGGGTATCTTATGTCGCTGAATCTTTGAAAAACTTAACTGGCTGGGTTGAAGGTTATAAGGTTTCTACCTTCGAAGGCATGATAAATCTTGTCATGCTGGAACACATTTTTGGTACTTCTTCCCCGGAGCTTAAGCAGCATTTGGCCGATTCGAAGGAGATAGATCCTAAGAAGCTGGCCATTGCAGCAGATTTATGGGTGTCACATCGAGTGTCCCATAAGGACAAAACTCATCCTGGTAAGCAGGAGGAAGGGAAAAAGTCCAAAGATATGGAGGGTGGGGAATCTGCTAAATCTTCTTCCCATAAGGGCCACAAAAAGAAAAATAAGGGTAAGACACAAGAGAACTCACAGGGTAGTGGAGGTCCGCCTCCGCAACAGAACTCTGGTTACAATAAGCCTCCCTACGTAAACAGACCCACTGGGGCTTGTTTTTCTTGTGGAGCAACTGACCATGTGAAGGGGGATCCCCGGTGTAAGGTTAGACCTTTGGGGGTCCACTCCGCTAATCTGGCCTTCTCCTCCTACGAGGAAGAAGAGATTACAGGAGCATCCTTCTCCTCAGACTCGTTTCCCAGCGGAATAGAGGCTGAGGTAGTTTTAGTGTCCCTAGGTTCCTGGGAGCCGAAAGTCGCAGAGGCTTATGCTAGGATTCCGGATAATACCAAGCACTACTTTAAAGACAGTGTGCTGATCACTGGAGTGGATACTCCAGCTCTTAGGGATAGTGGGTGCAGTCGCACTGTAGTGGATTCTACCTTGGTAGACTCAGAGGAAGTTGCCAGAGCTATTCTGATGCCCACTAAGTTGGCTGACGGCCCCCTCCGTATGTTTCCAGTAATACCTGTAAATCTTACTTTAAATGGTACAGCAGTCACGATTCCAGTGAGCATTCAGAGAAACGTCCCGGGAAAGGTCTTGTTAGGTAATGATCTCAGAGCTTTAGGGCTCGTAGGAGACACTGCCGAAAGACCCTACACACGGTCTCAAGCACGGGCAGCATTGGCCAAGTCCAATACGCCGCCCCAGCCGAAGGGGAAACCCAAGGCGAAAGGAGTCTACAAGTCAAAACGAGGGAAAGAGAATATTCCCCCGAGCTCGCCTACCACTGCGGTGGAGGAAGTTGGTCAATCGCCCGGGCCTGACGAGGAGGTGGCGATGCCTGAAGTATTCGACCCCAACGATCATCCTGAACTAAAAGACTTGTTAGTTGAAGGAGGTCCTGATAGGGACGAATTCAGTAAAGGCCAACGTGAGTGCCCATCTCTGGAAGGCCTAAGGAGACAGGCCTGCTCCCAGCTTGAGGGTGAACCTCCTGGGAAGCATAGGATTTATTGGGAAGGTGGACTCCTGTATAGTGAGCCCACAGAGTCTACAGAAGGAGACCATAGGAGGTTGGTGGTTCCCCTTGCTGTTAGGCCCTTCCTCCTGCAGTTGGTGCATGAAGTTCCCCTTGCTGGTCACCTTGGTATGAAGAGGACCAAGCAAAGGTTATCCATGCACTTCTACTGGCCCAAGATGGGGGTGCAAGTAGAAAGTCACTGCAGGAGTTGTGCCTCCTGCCAGTTGTCTGGTAAGGTTGGCGCGACAATCCAAGCTCCGTTGGTACCGCTCCCAGTTGTGGGGGTACCATTTGAAAAGGTAGGGATCAACATGGTTGGTCCCCTTGACCCGCAAACATCCTCGGGCAATAGGTTTATCCTGGTGCTGGTCGACCATGCAACCAGGTATCCTGAGGCCATCCCATGGAAAACTGTAACTGCCAAGTCAGTTGCAGAAGCTTTACTCGGCATATTTACTAGGGTTGGCTTCCCTAAAGAAGTTGTGCCGGATGATGGCAGCAACTTTATGTCGAAGTATAGGCAGGCTATGTGGAAAGAATGTGGGGTCACCTACAGGTTCTCTTCTGCATACCACCCCCAGACCAATGGTCTGGGGGGGCGTTTCAACAGGACGTTAAAGAGCATGATTGGGGCTCTGGAGGAGCCTCAGAGAAGAAAATGGGATCTTCTTGTTTCATGCTTACTGTTTGCCTACCGAGAGGTACCACAGGAGGGTGTTGGCTTCAGCCCCTTCGAACTTCTGTTCGGTCATCCCGTACGGGGACCCTTAGCCATCGTCAAAGAGGGATGGGAGATGCCCACTCCCCCTGTTACTACCAACGTAGTTGATTATGTGCTAGGGCTCAGAAAACGGATGGTACTTCTGATGGGCTTGGCTAGTGATAAACATTCCAATCCTGAGACCCTTCCGATATCATGAGATTTGTTATCTCAATGCTTCTAATATCAAACTTGAGACCCTCCCTATATCATGAGATGTGACATCCAAGTCCTTCCCATTCCAATCCTGAGACCCTTCCTATAGCATGAGATGTGATATCTCAATGCTTCTAATACCAAACCTGAGACCCTTCCTATAACATGAGATGGGATATCCAACTCCTTCCCATTCCAATCCTGAGACCCTTCCGATAGCAGAGATGTGATATCTCAATGCTTATACCAAACCTGAGACCCTTCCTAAGGCCTGAGATGTCATATACAACTCCTTCCCATTGCAATCCTGAGACCCTTCCTATAGCATGAGATGTGATATCTCAATGCTTATACCAAATCTGAGACCCTTCCTATAGCATGAGATGTGATATCCAACACCTTCCCATTCCAATCCTGAGACCCTTCCTATAGCATGAGAAGTGATATCTCCATGCTTATACCAAACCTGAGACCCTTCCTATAGCATGAGATGTGATATCCAAATCCTTCCCATTCCAATCCTGAGACCCTTCCTATAGCATGAGATGTGATATCTCAATGCTTATACCAAACCTGAGTGCCTACCTATAGCATGAGATGTGATATCCAAGTCCATCCCATTCCAATCCTTAGACCCTTCCTACAGCATGCGATGTGATATCTCAATGATTCTAATACCAAACCAGAGACCCGTCCTTTAACATGAGATGGGATATCCAACTCCTTCCCATTCCAATCCTGAGCCACTCCTGATAGCAGAGATGTGATATCTCAATGCTTATACCAAACCTGAGACCCTTCCTATAACATGAGATGTGATATCCAACTCCTTCCCGTTCCAAACCTAAGACACTTCCTATAGCATATGTGATATCCAACTCCTTCCCATTCCAAACATGAGACCCTTCCTATAGCAAGAATGTAATATCCAACTCCTACCCATTCCAATCCTGAGACCATTCCTATAGCATGAGATGTGATGTCTCAATGCTTCCAATACCAAACCTGAGATCCTTCCTATAACATGAGATGTGATATGCAACTCCTTCCCATTCCAATCCTGAGACCCTTATGATAGCATGAGATGTGATATCTCAATGCCTCTTATACCAAACCTGAGATCCTTCCGATAGCATGAGATGTGATATCTCAATTTGAAAGGGTAGGGATCGACATCGTTGGTCCCCTTGACCCGCAAACATCCTCGGGCAATAGGTTTATCCTGGTGCTGGTCGACCATGCAACCAGGTATCCTGAGGCCATCCCATTGAAAACTGTAACTGCCAAGTCAGTTGCAAAAGCTTTACTCGGCATATTTACTAGGGTTGGCTTCCCTAAAGAAGTTGTGTCAGATCGTGGCAGCAACTTTATGTCGAAGTATATGCAGGCTATGTGGAAAGAATGTGGGGTCACCTACAAGTTCTCTTCTGCATACCACCCCCAGACCAATGGTCTGGTGGAACGTTTCAACAGAACGTTAAAGAGCATGATTGGGGCTCTGGAGGAGCCTCAGAGAAGAAAATGGGATCTTCTTTTACCATGCTTGCTGTTTGCCTACAGAGAGGTACCACAGGAGGGTGTTGGCTTCAGCCCCTTCGAACTTCTGTTCGGTCATCCCGTACGGGGACCCTTAGCCATCGTCAAAGAGGGATGGGAGATGCCCACTCCCCCTGTTACTACCAATGTAGTTGATTATGTGCTAGGGCTCAGAAAACGGATGGTACTTCTGATGGGCTTGGCTAGTGATAAATTGAAAGCAGGGCAAGCGCTGGTGAAACATTGGTACGACCAGAAAGCTTCCCTCATCAACTTTACACCTGGTCAGCAAGTCCTGATCATGAATCCAATAAGGCCTCGAGCTTTACAGGACAAATGGTCAGGCCCTTACACAGTGGTGGAGCCCCTGGGTGAGGTGAACTATTTAGTGGACCTTGGAAGGCCTGGACAGGCTCCAAAAGTGTTTCACGTGAATAGGCTGAAGGCTTTCGTCCCAAGAGTCGAAATCGCAGCACTGCTACTGGCTTCAGATGTTGAGGAAGAGGAGTCAGAACCTCTCCCCGACCTGTTCCAAAGCGGTCCTTCAGATAGCTCCGTTGAGGGTGTCCGAGTGGCCCCTCACCTGACTCCGAATCAGCAGGCTGAGGTGAAAAGTTTGCTTAGGCAGTTTTCCCCCCTGTTTTCACAGTCCCCTGGTTTGACACCTTGGTGCAAACATAACATTGACACAGGAGACAGTGTACCTACCAAAAGTAGGGGATACAGGATGTCAGATAAAGTACGGTCTTATATTAAGACCGAGGTCAACAAGATGTTAGATCTTGGGGTGATTGAACCCTCTAGTAGTCCTTGGTCCAGCCCAGTGGTGTTGGTTCCAAAGGCAGGCACTTCTGAATTGAGGTTCTGCGTGGATTACAGGGCTCTGAATGCTGTCACCAAGACAGATGCACACCCCTTGCCTCGAACAGATGAGCTGGTGGATACTTTGGGTGCCTCCAGGTACCTCAGCACGTTTGACCTCACTGCTGGCTATTGGCAAATAGCTTTAGCAGAACATGCCAAGGAGAAGACAGCATTTTCAACTCCAGACGGCCTTTACCAATTCCGGGTAATGCCGTTCGGGTTGAAGAATGCACCTGCCACTTTCCAGAGGCTTGTGAATCATGTGTTGAATGGGTTGGACGATATAGCAGTTTTCAGTGCCACCTGGGAAGACCATGTGAAACACCTTGGGATTGTGCTCCAGGCTCTTCGGAAAGCCCACTTGACCATAAAGGCTAGTAAATGCCAGATTGGACAAGGCTCAGTGGTTTACCTTGGACATGAAGTAGGTGGAGGGAGGATACAGCCTCTACCCAGTAAAGTACAAGCAGTACAAGACTGGCCTACCCCCACTACGCAAACCCAAGTGAGAGCCTTCTTAGGACTCACGGGTTATTATCGCAATTTTGTGGCAGACTATGGCACCATAGCTGCTCCTCTGACTGCCCTCACAACTCCGAAGAAACCCAAGAAGGTAACTTGGACCGACGAGTGTGAGAAGGCCTTCAATGGCTTAAAAGACTCCTTGTGCCAGGCCCCTGTGCTAAGGGCCCCTGATTATCAAAGACCTTTTATCGTGCAGACGGATGCCTCTGACACTGGGATAGGAGCTGTACTATCACAAGTAGATGAGAAGGGTAAGGAACACCCTATCGGTTTTATTAGTCGCCAGTTTAAGGACAGAGAGCTCAGATGGTCCACGGTAGAGAAAGAATGTTTCTCTGTTGTGTGGGCCCTAAGGAAGCTGAGGCCCTACCTCTATGGGACCCACTTCACTGTGCAGACTGACCATAAGCCGTTAAAGTGGCTAATGAACATGAAGGGGGAGAATCCAAAGTTGCTTAGGTGGTCCATGAGTCTACAAGGCTTTGACTTCACTATTGAGCATAGGCCAGGTGTCCAACATAGCAATGCTGATGGGTTGTCCAGAATGTTTAACCGACCTGAACAAGAGACTCATCCAGGGGTGGATTAGTTCCCCCTGTCCATAGTCTGGGAGGGGCGAGTGTTAGGAAAGATTTCGTAATTGTAGGTAATTTTCCTTCCATGTGGCAACCCCTAAACTTTTTGCTATTGTTTTTAACCTTGTTCTTGACTTTGCCAGAGAAGTACAGCCTTCTGCCGCACTTCTCTGGGCTTTCGCTCCTTTCTTACGGGGAAACTGACATGCCCTTAAGACAGTCAGTACCGGGGAACGCTGTTTCCCGTAGTTTCTTTTATCATGTTGCGGCTGTAGTGCAACATGATACAAGAGGGCACTGTTAGCTAAGTTACAGCTCTCTTGGGTCTCTAGCCTTCTACAGGCCCTAGATACTCTTTTAGGATGGTATTTTGATCGGTGCAAGTCATTCAGGGACTGGAATGGTGGCAGCGATCGTTTTGTTTATTTTGAGCTCCTTTTGGCGTTCTGAGCACGTTTTTCGCACTGAACCCAAAATGGTGGCCTGGCTCCCAAAATGGCCAGACCACGAGGCTCCTTTGTCCTGTCCACTGACCGTCTTGCTCCCTTCACCTTCCCCAGGTCGGGCGACCCGGGGCCTTCCTTATTTGGGCATGTACTTTCCCGCGAAACGTGGTTGCTTTCGCGGGCTTCTACATGTCGTTTGTGTGCCTCCAGGGTGTGGGCTGGGATGTCTGGTCCCAATACACATCCTGGGTGCCAGAGAGTCTGGGGTGGTGTGAATGCCTGGGACCACCGTGGTCCGTGATTGGTCCACGTATGGTATGTGTGTTGATGAGCGGATCTCCCATTGGCTCCCCTCCGTTTTGGCGCGAAGGGAACCGTGGATAAGAGGGAGCTGGAAACACCACTACCATGTCGATCTCCTGAGTTCTCACGAACGAAGGAATACAGGAGCCAAGTATCCTGCAACCACGAGGCTGGACCGAGGAATCGCTGGTGACCCGCTGAAGGAATCCTCCTTTGCACTGCTGTCGTCCTGTGAAACCCTTTCCTCCTTTGATCGAACCAGAAGGCCTGTACTGGTGCTTCGACCTTTGGAATAGCAGGAACAGCTATTCCCGGCGACTTCATCATCTCCTGCCAAGTAAGCCTTCGGAAGCGTCTCTGGGCCATCCAGTTGACTGACCAGCTTACAAGGGAGTCCTGCTCTGTAACTGCCGCCAGGTTGTGTTGTATGTCGAGTCCTTGTCACTCTCCCACGCTTCGTACACTTGGCGTTCCCAAGTCTGAAGGGAGGAGTGTACATTTGGCTTGAATACACACGGCCGCTCCGTTGTCCTGCTGCGGCAACAAACTGTGCTGGTTTCGTCGATTGGGACGTCTTTTTGCTCTACACGACTACGAGGCGTTCCCTGCTCTTCTGAACCTGCCAGCTGCTGAAACTAACGTGGAGAAGCCTGGGTCTGCTTGCTTCGGGGACCGGTGAGTAGTTTAGCTAGGATCTGGTCGCCCTCCTGCAGTATCCCATTGCTTTTCCCTGCTGTGTAAAAACAGCACCCTTTTGGCCGTACTCGCGCTCTGCTTCTGCCCGCTGTGGAGGCTGCGCTTGAGTTGCGGAACCTGTTCTCCTTCTGCTGTGCACTAACCCGAACTGCCTGACTTCCTACGAAGAGCTTCCCCTTTTGCCCGTTGGCACCGGCGTGGCAGGTACTTTGAGCACAAGGCTCCACTCTTCGCAGGGCTCGGACTTCCATCTAGTTAGGTGCCTCTGAAGGCGAACTGAGTCTAAAGTGTTATCGCACTGCCTGTTTTCCTTTCCTTTCAGGTGGACTACATATTTCGTGCTTTAAACGCTTGCGACTGTGTATTTGTATATATATTGTGTTGATATGGTATGTGTTGGTTTAATATTGTGATATTGTGATTTTCTCGCTACGGTCATTGTTTTAAAGGCCTTAAAATAAATGTGTATCTATTTTTGATATAACAACTGTTTGGAGTAGTTTGTAAGCGCTCTTGCTTTGTGTGCTCACTGCGGGCTTTCAGTCACCCTCACCCCTCTTGAGACCTAGTCTTGACCGCCGCGATCGCTACCTTGATTGGTCTGGCTTGTCCAGAGGTTACCCTGTTCCAAGTAATTAGGTTGGCCTTCTGAACTTCTGCGCCACCAGGACAGAGTTCAGAAATCCGTCTTAACAAATTGGTGTACGGCGGTGGGATACGACTGAAGGTATCCAGTGTTGCGCTCGAACTAAGGCATTTCAGGTTATTCCAAACAGTACACGTAGTGAATTGTTGTAGTATAACTTTAAAAAGGCCATAGTCCTATCAAACAGTATGGAAACAAATACGTTGTTAACTTTAAATGCTTCCAAATCAGAAACATTGAAGAAGATGTGTGCGGAGAGAGGTGTTTCCTCTCAAGGCACTAAATTGGAAATGATCCAAAGAATCGTGGCGTGGCAAGAAGCGCAGCTTGACGCTATAACTTCTGAGGACAGTGCGGAAGGTGGTGGGGCTGCTCTCACTGGTAGAACCGACGGTTCTGCCGCCGCACTGATCCACCGCGACCACGAGGACAGGGAGGATGTGATGTCTAATGTTTCCTCTGCCAGTGTTGATGGGGAGGCTATGCTTGAATTCAAGAAGCAAGAGCTGCGGTTTAGGCAGCAGGAGCTTGAATTCAGCATAGCCAAACTAAAAATCGAACAGGCAGAAAAACAGAAAGACAGGGATCACCAGTTGGAACTGGCCAAGCTTCAGGTTGCAAATGGGTCCAAGGGTCCTGGACATGGGTCTGGGGCTTCCTCTCATCCACGGTTTCCGAAAGATCTGCTCAGTGTGTATGAAGAAAGGAATGACATTATGGACTGGCTGAATGCGTTTGAGTATGCATGCGAGGTTCAAGAAGTTGACAATGCTGATAAGATTGCGTGGTTGCTCAGTAGACTGCCCCATTCTGGCTGCAGTGCCATTATGGAAATGTCGAAGGCTGAGCGGGCTGATTTCGCAATGTTAAAGCAAACTCTCATTTTAAAGTTTAGGAAGACTCCGGCCCAATATTTTAAGCGTTTTCGAGAGTATAAGAAAAAGGAAGGTGGTACTTGGGTATCTTATGTCGCTGAATCTTTGAAAAACTTAACTGGCTGGGTCGAAGGTTATAAGGTTTCTACCTTCGAAGGCATGATAAATCTTGTCATGCTGGAACATATTTTTGCTTCTTCTTCCCCGGAGCTTAAGCAGCATTTGGCCGATTCAAAGGAGATAGATCCTAGGAAGCTGGCCATTGCAGCAGACTTATGGGTGTCACATCGAGTGTCCCATAAGGACAAAACTCATCCTGGTAAGCAGGAGGAAGGGAAAAAGTCCAAAGATATGGAGGGTGGGGAATCTGCTAAATCTTCTTCCCATAAGGGCCACAAAAAGAAAAACAAGGGTAAGACACAAGAGAACTCACAGGGTAGTGGAGGTTCGCCTCCGAAACAGAACTCTGGTTACAATAAGCCTCCCTACGTAAACAGACCCGCTGGGGCTTGTTTTTCTTGTGGAGCAACTGACCATGTGAAGGGGGATCCCCGGTGTAAGGTTAGACCTTTGGGGGTCCACTCCGCTAATCTGGCCTTCTCCTCCTACGAGGAAGAAGAGATTACAGGAGCATCCTTCTCCTCAGACTCATTTCCCAGCGGAATAGAGGCTAAGGTAGTTTTAGTGTCCCTGGGTTCCTGGGAGCCTAAAGTCGCAGAGGCTTATGCTAGGATTCCGGACAATACCAAGCACTACTTTAAAGACAGTGTGCTGATCAATGGAGTGGATACTCCAGCTCTTAGGGATAGTGGGTGCAGTCGAACTGTAGTGGATTCTACCTTGGTAGACTCAGAGGAAGTTGCCAGAGCTACTCTGATGCCCACTAAGTTGGCTGACGGCCCCCTCCGTATGTTTCCAGTAATACCTGTAGATCTTACTTTAAATGGTACAGCAGTCAGGATTCCAGTGAGCATTCAGAGAAACGTCCCGGGAAAGGTCTTGTTGGGTAATGATCTCAGAGCTTTAGGGCTCGTAGGAGACACTGCCGAAAGACCCTACACACGGTCTCAAGCACTGGCAGCATTGGCCAAGTCCAATACGCCGCCCCAGCCGAAGGGTAAACCCAAGGCGAAAGGAGTCTACAAGTCAAAACGAGGGAAAGAGAATATTCCCCCGAGCTCGCCTACCACTGCGGTGGAGGAAGTTGGTCAATCGCCCGGGCCTGACGAGGAGGTGGCGATGCCTGAAGTATTCGACCCCAACGATCATCCTGAACTAAAAGACTTGTTAGTTGAAGGAGGTCCTGATAGGGACGAATTCAGTAAATGCCAACGTGAGTGCCCATCTCTGGAAGGCCTAAGGAGACAGGCCTGCTCCCAGCTTGAGGGTGAACCTCCTGGGAAGCATAGGATTTATTGGGAAGGTGGACTCCTGTATAGTGAGCCCACAGAGTCTACAGAAGGAGACCATAGGAGGTTGGTGGTTCCCCTTGCTGTTAGGCCCTTCCTCCTGCAGTTGGCGCATGAAGTTCCCCTTGCTGGTCACCTTGGTATGAAGAGGACCAAGCAAAGGTTATCCATGCACTTCTACTGGCCCAAGATGGGGGTGCAAGTAGAAAGTCACTGCAGGAGTTGTGCCTCCTACCAGTTGTCTGGTAAGGTTGGCGCGACAATCCAAGCTCCGTTGGTACCGCTCCCAGTTGTGGGGGTACCATTTGAAAGGGTAGAGATCGACATCGTTGGTCCCCTTGACCCGCAAACATCCTCGGGCAATAGGTTTATCCTGGTGCTGGTCGACCATGCAACCAGGTATCCTGAGGCCATCCCATTGAAAACTGTAACTGCCAAGTCAGTTGCAAAAGCTTTACTCGGCATATTTACTAGGGTTGGCTTCCCTAAAGAAGTTGTGTCAGAGCGTGGCAGCAACTTTATGTCGAAGTATATGCAGGCTATGTGGAAAGAATGTGGGGTCACCTACAAGTTCTCTTCTGCATACCACCCCCAGACCAATGGTCTGGTGGAACGTTTCAACAGAACGTTAAAGAGCATGATTGGGGCTCTGGAGGAGCCTCAGAGAAGAAAATGGGATCTTCTTTTACCATGCTTGCTGTTTGCCTACAGAGAGGTACCACAGGAGGGTGTTGGCTTCAGCCCCTTCGAACTTCTGTTCGGTCATCCCGTACGGGGACCCTTAGCCATCGTCAAAGAGGGATGGGAGATGCCCACTCCCCCTGTTACTACCAATGTAGTTGATTATGTGCTAGGGCTCAGAAAACGGATGATACTTCTGATGGGCTTGGCTAGTGATAAATTGAAGGCAGGGCAAGCGCTGGTGAAACATTGGTACGACCAGAAAGCTTCCCTCATCAACTTTACACCTGGTCAGCAAGTCCTGATCATGAATCCAATAAGGCCTCAAGCTTTACAGGACAAATGGTCAGGCCCTTACACAGTGGTGGAGCCCCTGGGTGAGGTGAACTATTTAGTGGACCTTGGAAGGCCTGGACAGGCTCCAAAAGTGTTTCACGTGAATAGGCTGAAGGCTTTCGTCCCAAGAGTCGAAATCGCAGCACTGCTACTGGCTTCAGATGTTGAGGAAGAGGAGTCAGAACCTCTCCCCGACCTGTTCCAAAGCGGTCCTTCAGATAGCTCCGTTGAGGGTGTCCGAGTGGCCCCTCACCTGACTCCGAATAGCAGGCTGAGGTGAAAAGTTTGCTTAGGCAGTTTTCCCCCCTGTTTTCACAGTCCCCTGGTTTGACACCTTGGTGCAAAGATAACATTGACACAGGAGACAGTGTACCTACCAAAAGTAGGGGATACAGGATGTCAGATAAAGTACGGTCTTATATTAAGACCGAGGTCAACAAGATGTTAGATCTTGGGGTGATTGAACCCTCTAGTAGTCCTTGGTCCAGCCCAGTGGTGTTGGTTCCAAAGGCAGGCACTTCTGAATTGAGGTTCTGCGTGGATTACAGGGCTCTGAATGCTGTCACCAAGACAGATGCACACCCCTTGCCTCGAACAGATGAGCTGGTGGATACTTTGGGTGCCTCCAGGTACCTCAGCACGTTTGACCTCACTGCTGGCTATTGGCAAATAGCTTTAGCAGAACATGCCAAGGAGAAGACAGCATTTTCTACTCCAGACGGCTTTTACCAATTCCGGGTAATGCCGTTCGGGTTGAAGAATGCACCTGCCACTTTCCAGAGGCTTGTGAATCATGTGTTGAATGGGTTGGACGATATAGCAGTTTTCAGTGCCACCTGGGAAGACCATGTGAAACACCTCGGGATTGTGCTCCAGGCTCTTCGGAAAGCCCACTTGACCATAAAGGCTAGTAAATGCCAGATTGGACAAGGCTCAGTGGTTTACCTTGGACATGAAGTAGGTGGAGGGAGGATACAACCTCTACCCAGTAAAGTACAAGCAGTACAAGACTGGCCTACCCCCACTACGCAAACCCAAGTGAGAGCCTTCTTAGGACTCACGGGTTATTATCGCAATTTTGTGGCAGACTATGGCACCATAGCTGCTCCTCTGACTGCCCTCACAACTCCGAAGAAACCCAAGAAGGTAACTTGGACCGACGAGTGTGAGAAGGCCTTCAATGGCTTAAAAGACTCCTTGTGCCAGGCCCCTGTGCTAAGGGCCCCTGATTATCAAAGACCTTTTATCGTGCAGACGGATGCCTCTGACACTGGGATAGGAGCTGTACTATCACAAGTAGATGAGAAGGGTAAGGAACACCCTATCGGTTTTATTAGTCGCCAGTTTAAGGACAGAGAGCTCAGATGGTCCACGGTAGAGAAAGAATGTTTCTCTGTTGTGTGGGCCCTAAGGAAGCTGAGGCCCTACCTCTATGGGACCCACTTCACTGTGCAGACTGACCATAAGCCGTTAAAGTGGCTAATGAACATGAAGGGGGAGAATCCAAAGTTGCTTAGGTGGTCCATAAGTCTACAAGGCTTCGACTTCACTATTGAGCATAGGCCAGGTGTCCAACATAGCAATGCTGATGGGTTGTCCAGAATGTTTAACCGACCTGAACAAGAGACTCATCCAGGGGTGGATTAGTTCCCCCTGTCCATAGTCTGGGAGGGGCGAGTGTTAGGAAAGATTTCGTAATTGTAGGTAATTTTCCTTCCATGTGGCAACCCCTAAACTTTTTGCTATTGTTTTTAACCTTGTTCTTGACTTTGCCAGAGAAGTACAGCCTTCTGCCGCACTTCTCTGGGCTTTCGCTCCTTTCTTACGGGGAAACTGACATGCCCTTAAGACAGTCAGTACCGGGGAACGCTGTTTCCCGTAGTTTCTTTTATCATGTTGCGGCTGTAGTGCAACATGACACAAGAGGGCACTGTAAGCTAAGTTACAGCTCTCTTGGGTCTCTAGCCTTCTACAGGCCCTAGATACTCTTTTAGGATGGTATTTTGATCGGTGCAAGTCATTCAGGGACTGGAATGGTGGCAGCGATCCTTTTGTTTATTTTGAGCTCCTTTTGGCGTTCTGAGCACGTTTTTCGCACTGAACCCAAAATGGTGGCCTGGCTCCCAAAATGGCCAGACCACGAGGCTCCTTTGTCCTGTCCACTGACCGTCTTGCTCCCTTCACCTTCCCCAGGTCGGGCGACCCGGGGCCTTCCTTATTTGGGCATGTACTTTCCCGCGAAACGTGGTTGCTTTCGCGGGCTTCTACATGTCGTTTGTGTGCCTCCAGGGTGTGGGCTGGGATGTCTGGTCCCAATACACATCCTGGGTGCCAGAGAGTCTGGGGTGGTGTGAATGCCTGGGACCACCGTGGTCCGTGATTGGTCCACGTATGGTATGTGTGTTGATGAGCGGATCTCCCATTGGCTCCCCTCCGTTTTGGCGCGAAGGGAACCGTGGATAAGAGGGAGCTGGAAACACCACTACCATGTCGATCTCCTGAGTTCTCACGAACGAAGGAATACAGGAGCCAAGTATCCTGCAACCACGAGGCTGGACCGAGGAATCGCTGGTGACCCGCTGAAGGAATCCTCCTTTGCACTGCTGTCGTCCTGTGAAACCCTTTCCTCCTTTGATAGAACTAGAAGGTCTGTACTGGTGCTTCGACCTTTGGAATAGCAGGAACAGCTATTCCCGGCGACTTCATCATCTCCTGCCAAGTAAGCCTTCGGAAGCGTCTCTGGGCATCCAGTTGACTGACCAGCTTACAAGGGAGTCCTGCTCTGTAACTGCCGCCAGGTTGTGTTGTATGTCGAGTCCTTGTCACTCTCCCACGCTTCGTACACTTGGCGTTCCCAAGTCTGAAGGGAGGAGTGTACATTTGGCTTGAATACACACGGCCGCTCCGTTGTCCTGCTGCGGCAACAAACTGTGCTGGTTTCGTCGATTGGGACGTCTTTTTGCTCTACACGACTACGAGGCGTTCCCTGCTCTTCTGAACCTGCCAGCTGCTGAAACTAACGTGGAGAAGCCTGGGTCTGCTTGCTTCGGGGACCGGTGAGTAGTTTAGCTAGGATCTGGTCGCCCTCCTGCAGTATCCCATTGCTTTTCCCTGCTGTGTAAAAACAGCACCCTTTTGGCCGTACTCGCGCTCTGCTTCTGCCCGCTGTGGAGGCTGCGCTTGAGTTGCGGAACCTGTTCTCCTTCTGCTGTGCACTAACCCGAACTGCCTGACTTCCTACGAAGAGCTTCCCCTTTTGCCCGTTGGCACCGGCGTGGCAGGTACTTTGAGCACAAGGCTCCACTCTTCGCAGGGCTCGGACTTCCATCTAGTTAGGTGCCTCTGAAGGCGAACTGAGTCTAAAGTGTTATCGCACTGCCTGTTTTCCTTTCCTTTCAGGTGGACTACATATTTCGTGCTTTAAACGCTTGCGACTGTGTATTTGTATATATATTGTGTTGATATGGTATGTGTTGGTTTAATATTGTGATATTGTGATTTTCTCGCTACGGTCATTGTTTTAAAGGCCTTAAAATAAATGTGTATCTATTTTTGATATAACAACTGTTTGGAGTAGTTTGTAAGCGCTCTTGCTTTGTGTGCTCACTGCGGGCTTTCAGTCACCCTGACCCCTCTTGAGACCTAGTCTTGACCGCCGCGATCGCTACCTTGATTGGTCTGGCTTGTCCAGAGGTTACCCTGTTCCAAGTAATTAGGTTGGCCTTCTGAACTTCTGCGCCACCAGGACAGAGTTCAGAAATCCGTCTTAACAGAAGGGTCTCAGGTTTGGTATAAGCATTGAGATATCACATCACATGCTATAGGAATGGTCTCAGGATTGGAATGGGAAGGACTTGGATATCACATCTCATGCTATAGGCAGGGTCTCAGGTTTGGAAAGGGAAGGAGATGGAATCACATTTCATGTTAGAGGTAGGATCTCAGGTTTGGTATTAGAGGCATTGAGATATCACATCTCATGCTATCAGAAGGGTCTCAGGATTGGAATGGGAAGGAGTTGGATATCACATTTCATGCTAAAGGGAGGGTCTCAGGTTTGGAAGGGGAAGGATTTGGAAATCACATCTCATATTATAGGAAGGATCTCAGGTTTGGTATTAGAAGCATTGAGGTATCACATCTCATGCTATCGGAAGGATCTCAGGTTTGGTGTAAGAGGCATTGAGATATCACATCTCATGCTATCATAAGGGTCTCAGGATTGGAATGGGAAGGAGTTGGATATCACATCTCATGTTATAGGAAGGATCTCAGGTTTGGTATTAGAAGCATTGAGACATCACATCTCATGCTATAGGAAGGGTCTCAGGATTGGAATGGGAAGGAGTTGGATATCACATCTCATGCTATAGGAAGGGTCTCAGGTTTGGTATAAGCATTGAGATATCACATCTCATGCTATAGGAAGGGTCTCAGGATTGGAATGGGAAGGATTTGGATATCACATCTTATGCTATAGGAAGGGTCACAGGTTTGGTATAAGCATTGAGATATCATATCTCATGCTATAGGAAGGGTCTCAGGATTGGAATGGGAAGAAGTTGGATATCACATCTCATGCTATAGGAAGGGTCTCAGGTTTGGTATAAGCATTGAGATATCACATCTCATGCTATAGGAAGGGTCTCAGGGTTGGAATGGGAAGGAGTTGTGTATGACATCTCATGCCATAGGAAGGGTCTCAGGTTTGGTATAAGCATTGAGATATCACATCTCATGCTATAGGCAGGGTCTCAGGTTTGGAAAGGGAAGGAGATGGATATCACATTTCATGTTAGAGGTAGGATCTCAGGTTTGGTATTAGAGGCATTGAGATATCACATCTCATGCTATCAGAAGGGTCTCAGGATTGGAATGGGAAGGAGTTGGATATCACATTTCATGCTAAAGGGAGGGTCTCAGGTTTGGAAGGGGAAGGATTTGGAAATCACATCTCATATTATAGGAAGGATCTCAGGTTTGGTATTAGAAGCATTGAGATATCACATCTCATGCTATCGGAAGGATCTCAGGTTTGGTATAAGAGGCATTGAGATATCACATCTCATGCTATCATAAGGGTCTCAGGATTGGAATGGGAAGGAGTTGGATATCACATCTCATGTTATAGGAAGGATCTCAGGTTTGGTATAAGCATTGAGACATCACATCTCATGCTATAGGAAGGGTCTCAGGATTGGAATAGGAAGGATTTGGATATCACATCTTATGCTATAGGAAGGGTCTCAGGTTTGGTATAAGCATGGAGATATCACTTCTCATGCTATAGGAAGTGTCTCAGAATTGGAATGGGAAGGAGTTGGATATCACATCTCATGCTATAGGAAGGGTCTCAGATTTGGTATAAGCATTGAGATATCACATCTCATGCTATAGGAAGGGTCTCAGGATTGGAATGGGAAGGAGTTGTATATGACATCTCAGGCCATAGGAAGGGTCTCAGATTTGGTATAAGCATTGAGATATCACATCTCATGATATTGGAAGGGTCTCAGGATTGGAATGGGAAGGAGTTGGATATCACATCTCATGATAATGGAAGGGTCTAAGGTTTGGAAGGGGAAGGATTTGGATATCACATCTCATGTTATAGGACGGGTCTCATGTTTGGTATTAGAAGCATTGAGATATCAAGTCTCATGGTATAAGAAGGGTCTCAGGATTGGAATGGGAAGGAGTTTGATATCACATCTCATGCCATAGTATGGGTCTCAGGTTTGGTAGAAGCATTGGGATATCACATCTCGTGCTATCGGAAGGGTATCAGTATTGGATTTGGAAGGAGTTGGATATCCCATCTCATGCTATAGGAAGGGTCTCAGGTTGGAATGGGAAGGAGTTGGATATCACATTTCATGTTATAGGAAGGGTCTCAGGATTGGAATGGGAAGGACTTGGATATCATATCTCATGCTATAGGAAGGCTCTCAGGTTTGGAAGGGGAAGGAGTTGGATATCACATTTCATGTTAGAGGAAGGATCTCAGGTTTGGTATTAGAGGCCTTGAGATATCACATCTCATGCTATAGGAAGGGTCTCAGGATTGGAATGGGAAGGAGTTGGATATCACATCTCAAGCTATAGGAAGGGTCTCAGGTTTGGTATAAGCATTGAGATATCACATCTCATGCTATAGGAAGGGTCTCAGGATTGGAATGGGAAGAAGTTGGATATCACATCTCATGCTATAGGAAGGGTCTCAGGATTGGAATGGGAAGGAGTTGTATATGCCATCCCATGCCATAGGAAGGGTCTCAGGTTTGGTATAAGCATTGAGATATCACATCACATGCTATAGGAAGGGTCTCAGGATTGGAATGGGAAGGACTTGGATATCACATATCATGCTATAGGCAGGGTCTCAGGTTTGGAAAGGGAAGGAGATGGATATCACATTTCATGTTAGAGGTAGGATCTCAGGTTTGGTATTAGAGGCATTGAGATATCACATCTCATGCTATCAGAAGGGTCTCAGGATTGGAATGGGAAGGAGTTGGATATCACATTTCATGCTATAGGAAGGGTCTCAGGTTTGGTATAAGCATTGAGATATCACATCTCATGCTATAGGAAGGGTCTCAGGGTTGGAATGGGAAGGAGTTGTATATGACATCTCATGCCATAGGAAGGGTCTCAGGTTTGGTATAAGCATTGAGATATCACATCACATGCTATAGGAAGGGTCTCAGGATTGGAATGGGAAGGACTTGGATATCACATCTCATGCTATAGGCAGGGTCTCAGGTTTGGAAAGGGAAGGAGATGGATATCACATTTCATGTTAGAGGTAGGATCTCAGGTTTGGTATTAGAGGCATTGAGATATCACATCTCATGCTATCAGAAGGGTCTCAGGATTGGAATAGGAAGGAGTTGGATATCACATTTCATGCTAAAGGGAGGGTCTCAGGTTTGGAAGGGGAAGGATTTGGAAATCACATCTCATATTATAGGAAGGATCTCAGGTTTGGTATTAGAAGCATTGAGATATCACATCTCATGCTATCGGAAGGATCTCAGGTTTGGTGTAAGAGGCATTGAGATATCACATCTCATGCTATCATAAGGGTCTCAGGATTGGAATGGGAAGGAGTTGGATATCACATCTCATGTTATAGGAAGGATCTCAGGTTTGGTATTAGAAGCATTGAGACATCACATCTCATGCTATAGGAAGGGTCTCAGGATTGGAATGGGAAGGAGTTGGATATCACATCTCATGCTATAGGAAGGGTCTCAGGTTTGGTATAAGCATTGAGATATCACATCTCATGCTATAGGAAGGGTCTCAGGATTGGAATGGGAAGGATTTGGATATCACATCTTATGCTATAGGAAGGGTCTCAGGTTTGGTATAAGCATTGAGATATCATATCTCATGCTATAGGAAGGGTCTCAGGATTGGAATGGGAAGAAGTTGGATATCACATCTCATGCTATAGGAAGGGTCTCAGGTTTGGTATAAGCATTGAGATATCACATCTCATGCTATAGTAAGGGTCTCAGGGTTGGAATGGGAAGGAGTTGTGTATGACATCTCATGCCATTGGAAGGGTCTCAGGTTTGGTATAAGCATTGAGATATCACATCACATGCTATAGGAAGGGTCTCAGGATTGGAATGGGAAGGACTTGGATATCACATCTCATGCTATAGGCAGGGTCTCAGGTTTGGAAAGGGAAGGAGATGGATATCACATTTCATGTTAGAGGTAGGATCTCAGGTTTGGTATTAGAGGCATTGAGATATCACATCTCATGCTATCAGAAGGGTCTCAGGATTGGAATGGGAAGGAGTTGGATATCACATTTCATGCTAAAGGGAGGGTCTCAGGTTTGGAAGGGGAAGGATTTGGAAATCACATCTCATATTATAGGAAGGATCTCAGGTTTGGTATTAGAAGCATTGAGATATCACATCTCATGCTTTCGGAAGGATCTCAGGTTTGGTATAAGAGGCATTGAGATATCACATCTCATGCTATCATAAGGGTCTCAGGATTGGAATGGGAAGGAGTTGGATATCACATCTCATGTTATAGGAAGGATCTCAGGTTTGGTATTAGAAGCATTGAGACATCACATCTCATGCTATAGGAAGGGTCTCAGGATTGGAATGGGAAGGAGTTGGATATCACATCTCATGCTATAGGAAGGGTCTCAGGTTTGGTATAAGCATTGAGATATCACATCTCATGCTATAGGAAGGGTCTCAGGATTGGAATAGGAAGGATTTGGATATCACATCTTATGCTATATGAAGGGTCTCAGGATTGGAATGGGAAGGTGTTGGATATCACATCTCATGCTATAGGAAGGGTCTCAGGATTGGAATGGGAAGGAGTTGGATATCACATCTCATGCTATAGGAAGGGTCTCAGATTTGGTATAAGCATTGAGATATCACATCTCATGCTATAGGAAGGGTCTCAGGATTGGAATGGGAAGGAGTTGTATATGACATCTCAGGCCATAGGAAGGGTCTCAGATTTGGTATAAGCATTGAGATATCACATCTCATGATATCGGAAGGGTCTCAGGATTGGAATGGGAAGGAGTTGGATATCACATCTCATGATAATGGAAGGGTCTAAGGTTTGGAAGGGGAAGGATTTGGATATCACATCTCATGTTATAGGACGCGTCTCAGGTTTGGTATTAGAAGCATTGAGATATCAAGTCTCATGGTATAAGAAGGGTCTCAGGATTGGAATGGGAAGGAGTTTGATATCACATCTCATGCCATAGTATGGGTCTCAGGTTTGGTAGAAGCATTGGGATATCACATCTCATGCTATCGGAAGGGTATCAGTATTGGATTTGGAAGGAGTTGGATATCCCATCTCATGCTATAGGAAGGGTCTCAGGTTGGAATGGGAAGGAGTTGGATATCACATTTCATGTTATAGGAAGGGTCTCAGGATTGGAATGGGAAGGACTTGGATATCATATCTCATGCTATAGGAAGGCTCTCAGGTTTGGAAGGGGAAGGAGTTGGATATCACATTTCATGTTAGAGGAAGGATCTCAGGTTTGGTATTAGAGGCCTTGAGATATCACATCTCATGCTATAGGAAGGGTCTCAGGATTGGAATGGGAAGGAGTTGGATATCACATCTCAAGCTATAGGAAGGGTCTCAGGATTGGAATGGGAAGAAGTTGGATATCACATCTCATGCTATAGGAAGGGTCTCAGGATTGGAATGGGAAGGAGTTGTATATGCCATCCCATGCCATAGGAAGGGTCTCAGGTTTGGTATAAGCATTGAGATATCACATCACATGCTATAGGAAGGGTCTCAGGATTGGAATGGGAAGGACTTGGATATCACATATCATGCTATAGGCAGGGTCTCAGGTTTGGAAAGGGAAGGAGATGGATATCACATTTCATGTTAGAGGTAGGATCTCAGGTTTGGTATTAGAGGCCTTGAGATATCACATCTCATGCTATAGGAAGGGTCTCAGGATTGGAATGGGAAGAAGTTGGATATCACATCTCATGCTATAGGAAGGGTCTCAGGATTGGAATGGGAAGGAGTTGTATATGCCATCCCATGCCATAAGAAGGGTCTCAGGTTTGGTATAAGCATTGAGATATCACATCACATGCTATAGGAAGGGTCTCAGGATTGGAATGGGAAGGACTTGGATATCACATATCATGCTATAGGCAGGGTCTCAGGTTTGGAAAGGGAAGGAGATGGATATCACATTTCATGTTAGAGGTAGGATCTCAGGTTTGGTATTAGAGGCATTGAGATATCACATCTCATGCTATCAGAAGGGTCTCAGGATTGGAATGGGAAGGAGTTGGATATCACATTTCATGCTATAGGAAGGGTCTCAGGTTTGGTATAAGCATTGAGATATCACATCTCATGCTATAGGAAGGGTCTCAGGGTTGGAATGGGAAGGAGTTGTATATGACATCTCATGCCATAGGAAGGGTCTCAGGTTTGGTATAAGCATTGAGATATCACATCACATGCTATAGGAAGGGTCTCAGGATTGGAATGGGAAGGACTTGGATATCACATCTCATGCTATAGGCAGGGTCTCAGGTTTGGAAAGGGAAGGAGATGGATATCACATTTCAAGTTAGAGGTAGGATCTCAGGTTTGGTATTAGAGGCATTGAGATATCACATCTCATGCTATCAGAAGGGTCTCAGGATTGGAATGGGAAAGAGTTGGATATCACATTTCATGCTAAAGGGAGGGTCTCAGGTTTGGAAGGGGAAGGATTTGGAAATCACATCTCATATTATAGGAAGGATCTCAGGTTTGGTATTAGAAGCATTGAGATATCACATCTCATGCTATCGGAAGGATCTCAGGTTTGGTGTAAGAGGCATTGAGATATCACATCTCATGCTATCATAAGGGTCTCAGGATTGGAATGGGAAGGAGTTGGATATCACATCTCATGTTATAGGAAGGATCTCAGGTTTGGTATTAGAAGCATTGAGACATCACATCTCATGCTATAGGAAGGGTCTCAGGATTGGAATGGGAAGGAGTTGGATATCACATCTCATGCTATAGGAAGGGTCTCAGGTTTGGTATAAGCATTGAGATATCACATCTCATGCTATAGGAAGGGTCTCAGGATTGGAATGGGAAGGATTTGGATATCACATCTTATGCTATAGGAAGGGTCTCAGGTTTGATATAAGCATTGAGATATCATATCTCATGCTATAGGAAGGGTCTCAGGATTGGAATGGGAAGGAGTTGGATATCACATCTCATGCTATAGGAAGGGTCTCAGGTTTGGTATAAGCATTGAGATATCACATCTCATGCTATCGGAAGGGTCTCAGGATTGGAATAGGAAGGATTTGGATATCACATCTTATGCTATAGGAAGGGTCTCAGGATTGGAATGGGAAGGTGTTGGATATCACATCTCATGCTATAGGAAGGGTCTCAGATTTGGTATAAGCATTGAGATATCACATCTCATGCTATAGGAAGGGTCTCAGGATTGGAATGGGAAGGAGTTGTATATGACATCTCAGGCCTTAGGAAGGGTCTCAGGTTTGGTATAAGCATTGAGATATCACATCTCTGCTATCGGAAGGGTCTCAGGATTGGAATGGGAAGGAGTTGGATATCCCATCTCATGTTATAGGAAGGGTCTCAGGTTTGGTATTAGAAGCATTGAGATATCACATCTCATGCTATAGGAAGGGTCTCAGGATTGGAATGGGAAGGACTTGGATGTCACATCTCATGCTATAGGGAGGGTCTCAAGTTTGATATTAGAAGCATTGAGATAACAAATCTCATGATATCGGAAGGTTCTCAGGATTGGAATGGGAAGGAGTTGGATATCACATCTCATGATAAAGGAAGGGTCTAAGGTTTGGAAAGGGAAGGATTTGGATATCACATCTCATGTTATAGGACGGGTCTCAGGTTTGGTATTAGAAGCATTGAGATATCAAGTCTCATGGTATAAGAAGGGTCTCAGAATTGGAATGGGAAGGAGTTGGATATCACATCTCAAGCTATAGGAAGCGTCTCAGGATTGGAATGGGAAGGAGTTTGATATCACATCTCATGCCATAGTATGGGTCTCAGGTTTGGTAGAAGCATTGGGATATCACATCTCATGCTATAGGAAGGGTATCAGTATTGGATTTGGAAGGAGTTGGATATCCCATCTCATGCTATAGGAAGGGTCTCAGGTTAGAATGGGAAGGAGTTGGATATCACATTTCATGTTATAGGAAGGGTCTCAGGATTGGAATGGGAAGGACTTGGATATCATATCTCATGCTATAGGAAGGCTCTCAGGTTTGGAAGGGGAAGGAGTTGGATATCACATTTCATGTTAGAGGAAGGATCTCAGGTTTGGTATTAGAGGCCTTGAGATATCACATCTCATGCTATAGGAAGGGTCTCAGGATTGGAATGGGAAGGAGTTGGATATCACATCGCAAGCTATAGGAAGGGTCTCAGGTTTGGTATAAGCATTGAGATATCACATCTCATGCTATAGGAAGGGTCTCAGGATTGGAATGGGAAGAAGTTGGATATCACATCTCATGCTATAGGAAGGTTCTCAGGTTTGGTATAAGCATTGAGATATCACATCTCATGCTATAGGAAGGGTCTCAGGGTTGGAATGGGAAGGAGTTGTATATGACATCTCATGCCATAGGAAGGGTCTCAGGTTTGGTATAAGCATTGAGATATCACATCACATGCTATAGGAAGGGTCTCAGGATTGGAATGGGAAGGACTTGGATATCACATCTCATGCTATAGGCAGGGTCTCAGGTTTGGAAAGGGAAGGAGATGGATATCACATTTCATGTTAGAGGTAGGATCTCAGGTTTGGTATTAGAGGCATTGAGATATCACATCTCATGCTATCAGAAGGGTCTCAGGATTGGAATGGGAAGGAGTTGGATATCACATTTCATGCTAAAGGGAGGGTCTCAGGTTTGGAAGGGGAAGGATTTGGAAATCACATCTCATATTATAGGAAGGATCTCAGGTTTGGTATTAGAAGCATTGAGATATCACATCTCATGCTATCGGAAGGATCTCAGGTTTGGTGTAAGAGGCATTGAGATATCACATCTCAAGCTATCATAAGGGTCTCAGGATTGGAATGGGAAGGAGTTGGATATCACATTTCATGTTAGAGGTAGGATCTCAGGTTTGGTATTAGAGGCATTGAGATATCACATCTCATGCTATCAGAAGGGTCTCAGGATTGGAATGGGAAGGAGTTGGATATCACATTTCATGCTAAAGGGAGGGTCTCAGGTTTGGAAGGGGAAGGATTTGGAAATCACATCTCATATTATAGGAAGGATCTCAGGTTTGGTATTAGAAGCATTGAGATATCACATCTCATGCTATCGGGAGGATCTCAGGTTTGGTATAAGAGGCATTGAGATATCACATCTCATGCTATCATAAGGGTCTCAGGATTGGAATGGGAAGGAGTTGGATATCACATCTCATGTTATAGGAAGTATCTCAGGTTTGGTATTAGAAGCATTGAGACATCACATCTCATGCTATAGGAAGGGTCTCAGGATTGGAATGGGAAGGATTTGGATATCACATCTCATGCTATAGGAAGGTTCTCAGGTTTGGTATAAGCATTGAGATATCACATCTCATGCTATAGGAAGGGTCTCAGGATTGGAATAGGAAGGATTTGGATATCACATCTTATGCTATAGGAAGGGTCTCAGGTTTGGTATAAGCATGGAGATATCACTTCTCATGCTATAGGAAGTGTCTCAGGATTGGAATGGGAAGGAGTTGGATATCACATCTCATGCTATAGGAAGGGTCTCAGATTTGGTATAAGCATCGAGATATCACATCTCATGCTATAGGAAGGGTCTCAGGATTGGAATGGGAAGGAGTTGTATATGACATCTCAGGCCATAGGAACGGTCTCAGATTTGGTATAAGCATTGAGATATCACATCTCATGATATCGGAAGGGTCTCAGGATTAGAATGGGAAGGAGTTGGATATCACATCTCATGATAATAGAAGGGTCTAAGGTTTGGAAGGGGAAGGATTTGGATATCACATCTCATGTTATAGGACGGGTCTCAGGTTTGGTATTAGAAGCATTGAGATATCAAGTCTCATGGTATAAGAAGGGTCTCAGGATTGGAATGGGAAGGAGTTTGATATCACATCTCATGCCATAGTATGGGTCTCAGGTTTGGTAGAAGCATTGGGATATCACATCTCATGCTATCGGAAGGGTATCAGTATTGGATTTGGAAGGAGTTGGATATCCCATCTCATGCTATAGGAAGGGTCTCAGGTTGGAATGGGAAGGAGTTGGATATCACATTTCATGTTATAGGAAGGGTCTCAGGATTGGAATGGGAAGGACTTGGATATCATATCTCATGCTATAGGAAGGCTCTCAGGTTTGGAAGGGGAAGGAGTTGGATATCACATTTCATGTTAGAGGAAGGATCTCAGGTTTGGTATTAGAGGCCTTGAAATATCACATCTCATGCTATAGGAAGGGTCTCAGGATTGGAATGGGAAGGAGTTGGATATCACATCTCAAGCTATAGGAAGGGTCTCAGGTTTGGTATAAGCATTGAGATATCACATCTCATGCTATAGGAAGGGTCTCAGGATTGGAATGGGAAGAAGTTGGATATCACATCTCATGCTATAGGAAGGGTCTCAGGATTGGAATGGGAAGGAGTTGTATATGCCATCTCATGCCATAGGAAGGGTCTCAGGTTTGGTATAAGCATTGAGATATCACATCACATGCTATAGGAAGGGTCTCAGGATTGGAATGGGAAGGACTTGGATATCACATATCATGCTATAGGCAGGGTCTCAGGTTTGGAAAGGGAAGGAGATGGATATCACATTTCATGTTAGAGGTAGGATCTCAGGTTTGGTATTAGAGGCATTGAGATATCACATCTCATGCTATCAGAAGGGTCTCAGGATTGGAATGGGAAGGAGTTGGATATCACATCTCATGCTAAAGGGAGGGTCTCAGGTTTGGAAGGGGAAGGATTTGGAAATCACATCTCATATTATAGGAAGGATCTCAGGTTTGGTATTAGAAGCATTGAGATATCACATCTCATGCTATCGGAAGGATCTCAGGTTTGGTATAAGAGGCATTGAGATATCACATCTCATGCTATCATAAGGGTCTCAGGATTGGAATGGGAAGGAGTTGGATATCACATCTCATGTTATAGGAAGGATCTCAGGTTTGGTATTGGAAGCATTGAGACATCACATCTCATGCTATAGGAAGGGTCTCAGGATTGGAATGGGAAGGTGTTGGATATCACATCTCATGCTATAGGAAGGGTCTCAGATTTGGTATAAGCATTGAGATATCACATCTCATACTATAGGAAGGGTCTCAGGATTGGAATGGGAAGGAGTTGTATATGACATCTCAGGCCATACGAAGGGTCTCATGTTTGATATAAGCATTGAGATATCACATCTCTGCTATCGTAAGGGTCTCAGGATTGGAATGGGAAGGAGTTGGATATCCCATCTGAGTTGGATATCCCATCTCATGTTATAGGAAGGGTCTCAGGTTTGGTATTAGAAGCATTGAGATATCACATCTCATGCTATAGGAAGGGTCTCAGGATTGGAATGGGGAGGACTTGGATGTCACATCTCATGCTATAGGGAGGGTCTCAAGTTTGATATTAGAAGAATTGAGATAACAAATGTCATGATATCGGAAGGGTCTCAGGATTGGAATGGGAAGGAGTTGGATATCACATCTCATGATAAAGGAAGGGTCTAAGGTTTGGAAGGGGAAGGATTTGGATATCACATCTCATGTTATAGGACGGGTCTCAGGTTTGGTATTAGAAGCATTGAGATATCAAGTCTCATGGTATAGGAAGGGTCTCAGAATTGGAATGGGAAGAAGTTGGATATCACATCTCAAGCTATAGGAAGGGTCTCAGGATTGGAATGGGAAGGCGTTTGATATCACATCTCATGCCATAGTATGGGTCTCAGATTTGGTAGAAGCATTGGGATATCACATCTCATGCTATCGGAATGGTATCAGTATTGGATTTGGAAGGAGTTGGATATCCCATCTCATGCTATAGGAAAGGTCTCAGGTTGGAATGGGATGGAGTTGGATATCACATTTCATGTTATAGGAAGGGTCTCAGGATTGGAATGGGAAGGACTTGGATATCATATCTCATGCTATAGGAAGGCTCTCAGGTTTGGAAGGGGAAGGAGTTGGATATCACATTTCATGTTAGAGGAAGGATCTCAGGTTTGGTATTAGAGGCCTTGAGATATCACATCTCATGCTATAGGAACGGGTCTCAGGATTGGAATGGGAAGGAGTTGGATATCACATCTCAAGCTATAGGAAGGGTCTCAGGTTTGGTATAAGCATTGAGATATCACATCTCAGGATTGGAATGGGAAGGAGTTGGATATCACATCTCATGTTATAGGAAAGATCTCAGGTTTGGTATTAGAAGCATTGAGACATCACATCTCATGTTATAGGAAGGGTCTCAGGATTGGAATGGGAAGAAGTTGGATATCACATCTCATGCTATAGGAAGGGTCTCAGGTTTGGAAGGGGAAGGAGTTGGATATCCAATCTCATGTTATAGGACTGGTCTCAGGTTTGGTATTAGAAGCATTGAGATATCACATCGCATGCTGTAGGAAGGTTCTCAGGTTTGGAATGGGGAGGAATTGGATATCACATCTCATGTCATAGGAAGGATCTCAGGTTTGGTATTAGAAGCATTGAGATATCACTTCTCATGCTATAGGAATGGTCTCAGGGTTGGAATGGGAAGGAGTTGGATATTACATTCTTGCTATAGGAAGGGTCTCATGTTTGGAATGGGAAGGAGTTGGATATCACATATGCTATAGGAAGGGTCTCAGGTTTGGAACGGGAAGGAGTTGGATATCCGATCTCATGTTATAGGAAGGGTCTCAGGTTTGGTATAAGCATTGAGATATCACATCTCTGCTATCAGAAGTGTCTCAGGATTGGAATGGGAAGGAGTTGGATATCCCATCTCATGTTATAGGACGGGTCTCAGGTTTGTTATTAGAATCATTGAGATATCATATTGCACGCTGCAGGAAGGGTCTAAGGATTGGAATGGGAAGGACTTGGATATCACATCTCATGCTATAGATAGGCTCTCAGATTTGGAAAGGGAAGGAGTTGGATATCACATTTCATGTTAGAGGAAGGATCTCAGGTTTGGTATTAGAGGCATTGAGATATCACATCTCATGCTATAGGAAGCGTCTCGGGATTGGAATGGGAAGGAGTTGGGTATCAAATCTCATGCTATAGGAAGGGTTTCAGGATTGGTATAAGTATTGAGATACAACATCTCATGCTATAGGAAGGGTCTCAGGATTGGAATGGAAGGAGTTGGATATCACATCTCATGTTATAGGAAGGATCTCAGGTCTGGTATTAGAAGCATTGAGACATCACATCTCATGCTATAGGAAGGGTCTCAGGATTGGAATGGGAAGGAGTTGGATATCACATCTCATGCTATAGGAAGGGTCTCAGGTTTGGTATAAGCATTGAGATATCACATCTCATGCTATAGGAAGGGTCTCAGGATTGGAATGGGAAGGAGTTGTATATGACAGCTCATGCCGTAGGAAGGGTCTCAGGTTTCGTATAAGCATTGAGATATCACATCTCTGCTATCGGAAGGGTCTCAGGATTGGAATGGGAAGGAGTTGGATATCCCATCTCATGTTATAGGAAGAGTCTCAGGTTTGGTATTAGAAGCATTGGATATCACATATCATGCTATAGGAAGTGTCTCAGGATTGGAATGGGAAGGACTTGGATATCACATCTCATGCTATAGGGAGGGTCTCAAGTTTGATATTAGAAGCATTGAGATATCACATCTCATGCTATAGGAAGGGTCTCAGGATTGGAATGGGAAGGAGTTTTATATGACATCTCATGCCATAGGAAGGATCTCAGGTTTGGTATTAGAAGCATTGAGACATAACATCTCATGTTATAGGAAGGGTCTCAGGATTGGAATGGGAAGGAGTTGGATATCACATCTCATGCTATAGGAAGGGTTTCAGGTTTGGTATAAGTATTGAGATATCACATCTCATGCTATAGGAAGGGTCTCAGGATTGGAATGGGAAGGAGTTGTATATGACATCTCATGCCACAGGAAGGGTCTCAGGTTTGGTATAAGCATTGAGATATCACATCTCTGCTATCGGAAGGGTCTCAGGATTGGAATGGGAAGGAGTTGGATATCCCATCTTACGTTATAGGAAGGGTCTCAGGTTTGGTATTAGAAGCATTGAGATATCACATCTCATGCTATAGGAAGGGTCTCAGGATTGGAATGGGAAGGACTTGGATATCACATCTCATTCTATAGGGAGGGTCTCACGTTTGGAAAGGGAAGGAGTTGGATATCACATTTCATGTTAGATGTAGGATCTCAGGTTTGGTATTAGAGGCATTGAGATATCACATCTCATGCTATTAGAAGGGTCTCAGGATTGGAATGGGAAGGAGTTGGATATCACATCTCATGCTAAAGGGAGGGTCTCAGGAATGGAAGGGGAAGGATTTGGATATCACATCTCATGTTATAGGAAGGATCTCAGGTTTGGTATTAGAAGCATTGAGATATCACATCTCATGCTATCGGAAGGATCTCAGGTTTGGTATTAGAGGCATTGAGATATCACATCTCATGCTAAAGGGAGGGTCTCAGATTTGGAAGGGGAAGGATTTGGATATCACATCTCTTGTTATAGGAAGGATCACAGGTTTGGTATTAGAAGCATTGAGATATCACATCTCATGCTATGGGAAGGGTCTCAGGATTGGAATGGGAAGGAGTTGGATATCGCATCTCATGCTATAGGAAGGGTCTCAGGTTTGGAACGGGAAGGAGTTAGATATCACATCTCATGTTATAGTAAGAGTCTCAGGTTTGGTATAAGCATTGAGATTTCACATCTCTGCTATCGGAGGTGTCTCAGGATTGGGATGGGAAGGAATTGGATATCACATCTCATGCTATAGGAAGGGTATCAGGTTTGGAACGGGAAGGAGTTGGATATCCCATCTCATGTTATAGGACGGGTCTCAGTTTTGATATTAGAAGCATTGAGATATCACATCACATGCTGTAGGAAGGGTCTCAGGTTTGGAATGAGAAGGATTTAGATATCACATCTCATGTCATAGGAAGGATCTCACGTTTGGTATAAGCATTGAGATATCACATCTCTGCTATTGGAAAGGTCTCAAGATTGGAATGGGAAGGACTTGGATATCACAATTCATGTTATAGGAAGGGTCTCAGGTTTGGTATTAGAAGCATTGAGATATGACATCTCATGCTATAGGAAGGGTCTCAGGATTGGAATGGGAAGGACTTGGATATCACATCTCATGTTATAGGAAGGGTCTCAGGTTTGGTATTAGAAGCATTGAGATATCACATCTCATGCTTTAGGAAGGGTCTCAGGAGTGGAATGGGAAGGAGTTGGATATCACATCTCATGATAAAGGAAGGGTCTAAGGTTTGGAATGGGAAGGATTTGGATATCACATCTCATGTTATTGGACTGGTCTCAGGTTTGGTATTAGAAGCATTGAGATATCAAGTCTCATGGTATAGGACGGGAGTTTGATATCACATCTCATGCCATGGTATGGGTCTCAGGTTTTGTAGAAGCATTGGGATATCACATCTCATGCTATCGGAAGAATATCAGGATTAGATTTGGAAGGAGTTGGATATCCCATCTCATGCTATAGGAAGGGTCTCAGGTTGGAATGGGAAGGAGTTGGATATCACATCTCATGTTATAGGAAGGGTCTCAGGATTTGAATGGGAAGGACTTGGATATCACATCTCATGCTGTAGGAAGGCTCTTAGGTTTGGAAAGGGAAGGAGTTGGATATCACATCTCATGTTATAGGAAGGATCTCAGGTTTGGTATTAGAAGCATTGAGATATCACATTTCATCCTATCAGAAGGGTATCAGGATTGGAATGGGAAGGAATTGGATATCACATCTCCTGCTAAAGGGAGGGTCTCAGGTTTGGTATTAGAAGCATTGAGATATCACATCTCATGCTATCGGAAGGATCTCAGGTTTGGTATTAGAAGCATTGAGATATTACATCTCATGCTATAGGAAGGGTCTCAGGATTGGAATGGGAAGGAGTTGGATATCACATCTCATGTTATAGGAAGGATCTCAGGTTTGGTATTAGAAGCATTGAGATATCACATTTCATGCTATAGGAAGGGTCTCAGGATTGGAATGGGAAGGAGTTGGATATCACATCTCATGCTAAAGGAAGGGTCTCAGTTTTGGTAGAAGCATTGAGATATCACATCTCATGCTATAGGAAGGGTCTCAGGATTGGAATGGGAAGGAGTTGGATATCACATCTCGTGCTATAGGAAGGGTCTCAGGTTTGGTATAAGCATTGAGATATCACATCTCTGCTATCGGAAGGGTCTCAGGATTGGAATGGGAAGGACTTAGATATCACATCTCATGCTATAGGGAGGGTCTCAGTATTGATATTAGAAGCATTGAGATATCACATCTCATGCTATCGGAAGGGTCTCAGGATTGGAATGGAAGGAGCTGGATATCACATCTCATGCTAAGACCTGATATACCCTTCCTATAAAATGAGATGGGAATATCCAACTCCTTCATATTCCAATCCTGAGACCCTTCCGATAGCAGAGATGTGATATCTCAATGCTTATACCAAACCTGAGATCCTTCCTATAACATGAGGTGTGATATCCAACTCCTTCCCATTCCAATCCTGAGACACTTCCTATAGCATGAGATGTGATATCTCACTGCTTATACCAAACCTGATACCCTTCCTATAGCATGAGATGTGATATCCAACTCCTTCCCATTCCAATCCTGAGTCCCTTCCTATAGCATGAGATGTGATATCTCAATGCTTCTAATATCAAACTTGAGACCCTCCCTATAGCATGAGATGTGATATCCAAGTCCTTCACATTCCAATCCTGAGACACTTCCTATAGCATGAGATGTGATATCTCAATGCTTCTAATACCAAACCTGAGACTCTTCCTATAACATGAGATGGGATATCCAACTCCTTCCCATTCCAATCCTGAGACCCTTCCAAAAGCAGAGATGTGATATCTCAATGCTTATACCAAACCTGAGACCCTTCCTATGGCATGAGATGTCATATACATATCCTTCCCATTCCAATCCTGAGACCCTTCCTATAGCATAAGATGTGATATCTCAATGCTTATACCAAACCTGAGACCCTTCCTATAGCATGAGATGTGATATCCAACTCCTTCCCATTCCAATCCTGAGACCCTTCCTATAGCATGAGATGTGATATCTCAATGCCTCTAATACCAAACCTGAGATCCTTCCTCTAACATGAAATGTGATATCCAACTCCTTCCCTTTCCAAACCTGAGAGCCTACCTATAGCTTGAGATGTGATATCCAAGTCCTTCCCATTCCAATCCTTAGACCCTTCCTACAGCATGCAATATGATATCTCAATGATTCTAATAACAAACCTGAGACCCGTCCTATAACATGAGATGGGATATCCAACTCCTTCCCATTCCAATCCTGAGACACTTCCGATAGCAGAGATGTGATATCTCAATGCTTATACCAAACCTGAGACCCTTACTATAACATGAGATGTGATATCCAACTCCTTCCAAATCCAATCCTGATACCGTTCCGATAGCATGAGATGTGATATCGCAATGCTTCTACCAAACCTGAGACCCATACTATGGCATGAGATGTGATATCAAACTCCTTCCCATTCCAATCCTGAGACCCTTCCTATAGCTTGAGATGTGATATCCAACAACTTCCCATTCCAATTTTGAGACCCTTCCTATACCATGAGACTTGATATCTCAATGCTTCTAATACCAAACCTGAGACCCGTCCTATAACATGAGATGTGATATCCAAATCCTTCCCCTTCCAAACCTTAGACCCTTCCTTTATCATGAGATGTGATATCCAACTCCTTCCCATTCCAATCCTGATAGCCTTCCTATAGCATGAGATGTGATATCTCAATGCCTCTAATACCAAACCTGAGATCCTTCCTCTAACATGAAATGTGATATCCAACTCCTTCCCTTTCCAAACCTGAGAGCCTACCTATAGCATGAGATGTGATATCCAAGTCCTTCCCATTCCAATCCTTAGACCCTTCCTATAGCATGCAATATGATATCTCAATGATTCTAATAACAAACCTGAGACCCGTCCTATAACATGAGATGGGATATCCAACTCCTTCCCATTCCAATCCTGAGACACTTCCGATAGCAGAGATGTGATATCTCAATGCTTATACCAAACCTGAGACCCTTCTTATAACATGAGATGTAATATCCAACTCCTTCCCATTCCAAACCTGAGACCCTTCCTATAGCATATGTGATATCCAACTCCTTCCAATTCCAAACATGAGACCGTTCCCATAGCAAGAATGTAATATCCAACTCCTTCCCATTCCAATCCTGAGACCATTCCTATAGCATGAGATGTGATATCTCAATGCTTCTAATACCAAACCTGAGATCCTTCCTATGACATGAGATGTGATATCCAATTCCTTCCCATTCCAAACCTGAGACCCTTCCTACAGCATGCGATGTGATATCTCAATGCTTCTAATACCAAACCTGAGACCAGTCCTATAACATGAGATGGGATATCCAACTCCTTCCCGTTCCAATCCTGAGACACTTCCGATTGCAGAGATGTGATATCTCAATGCTTATACCAAACCTGAGACTCTTCCTATAACATGAGATGTGATATCCAACTCCTTCCCGTTCCAAACCTGAGACCCTTCCTATAGCATGAGATGTGATATCCAACTCCTTCCCATTCCAATCCTGAGACCCTTCCGATAGCATGAGATGTGATATCTCAATGCCTCTAATACCAAACCTGAGATCCTTCCTATAACATGTGATGTGATATTCAATTCCTTCCCCTTCCAAACCTGAGACCCTCCCTTTAGCATGAGATGTGATATCCAACTCCTTCCCATTCCAATCCTGAGACCCTTATGATAGCATGAGATGTGATATCTCAATGCCTCTAATACCAAACCTGAGATACTTCCGATAGCATGAGATGTGATATCTCAATGCTTCTAATACCAAACCTGAGATCCTTCCTATAACATGAGATGTGATATCCAACTCCTTCCCATTCCAATCCTGAGACCCTTCTGATAGCATGAGATGTGATATCTCAATGCCTCTAATACCAAACCTGAGATCCTACCTCTAGCATGAAATGTGATATCCAACTCCTTCCCTTTCCAAACCTGAGAGCCTACCTATAGCATGAGATGTGATATCCAAGTCCTTCCCATTCCAATCCTTAGACCCTTCCTATAGCATGCAATATGATATCTCAATGATTCTAATAACAAACCTGAGACCCGTCCTATAACATGAGATGGGATATCCAACTCCTTCCCATTCCAATCCTGAGACACTTCCGATAGCAGAGATGTGATATCTCAATGCTTATACCAAACCTGAGACCCTTCCTATAACATGAGATGTGATATCCAACTACTTCCAATTCCAAACATGAGACCCTTCCCATAGCAAGAATGTAATATCCAACTCCTTCCCATTCCAATCCTGAGACCATTCCTATAGCATGAGATGTGATATCTCAATGCTTCTAATACCAAACCTGAGATCCTTCCTATGACATGAGATGTGATATCCAATTCCTTCCCATTCTCAACCTGAGACCCTTCCTACAGCGTGCGATGTGATATCTCAATGCTTCTAATACCAAACCTGAGACCAGTCCTATAACATGAGATGGGATATCCAACTCCTTCCCGTTCCAATCCTGAGACACTTCCGATTGCAGAGATGTGATATCTCAATGCTTATACCAAACCTGAGACTCTTCCTATAACATGAGATGTGATATACAACTCCTTCCCGTTCCAAACCTGAGACCCTTCCTATAGCATGAGATGTGATATCCAACTCCTTCCCATTCCAATCCTGAGACCCTTCCGATAGCATGAGATGTGATATCTCAATGCCTCTAATACCAAACCTGAGATCCTTCCTATAACATGTGATGTGATATTCAATTCCTTCCCCTTCCAAACCTGAGACCCTCCCTTTAGCATGAGATGTGATATCCAACTCCTTCCCATTCCAATCCTGAGACCCTTATGATAGCATGAGATGTGATATCTCAATGCCTCTAATACCAAACCTGAGATACTTCCGATAGCATGAGATGTGATATCTCAATGCTTCTAATACCAAACCTGAGATCCTTCCTATAACATGAGATGTGATATCCAACTCCTTCCCATTCCAATCCTGAGACCCTTCTGATAGCATGAGATGTGATATCTCAATGCCTCTAATACCAAACCTAAGATCCTACCTCTAAAATGAAATGTGATATCCAACTCCTTCCCTTTCCAAACCTGAGACCCTGCCTATAGCATGAGATGTGATATCCAAGTCCTTCCCATTCCAATCCTGAGACCCTTCCTATAGCATGAGATGTGATATCTCAATGTCTCGTCGTCGTGTTGAGTCTGCAGCAGCAGAGTTGAGTAAAAGACGTCCCAAACGAAGGAACCCGCACAGTTTGTTACCACAGCAGGGCAATGGAGCGGCGGTGTGTATCTGAGCCAAATGTACACTACTCACTTCAGACCTGGGAACGCCAAGTGTACGAATCATGTGAGAGTGACAAGGACTCGATATACTGCACAACCTGGCAGCGGTTACAGAGCAAGACTCCTGTGTAGGCTGGTCAGTCTGCTGGATGGCCCAGAGACGCTTCCGAAGGCTTACTAGCAGGAGATGGTGAAGATGCCGAAAATAGCTGTCCCCGCTATTCCAAGGGTCGAAGTATCAGTACAGGCCTTCTGGTTCGATCAAAGGTGAAAAGGGTTTCACAAGGCGACAGCAGTGCAGAGGAGCAGTCCTTCAGCGGGTCACCAGCGATTCCTCGGTTCAGCCTCTTGGTTGCAGGATACTTGGCTCCTGTATTCCTTCGTTCGTGAGAACTCAGGAGATCGACATGGTAGTGGTGTTTCCAGCCCCCTCTTATCCACGGTTCCCTTCGCGCCAAAACGGAGGGGACCCAATGGGAGATCCGCTCATCAACACTCACACCATTCGTGGACCTATCACGGACCACGGTGGTCCCAGGCATTCACACCACCCTAGACTCTCTGGCACCCAGGATGTGTATTGGGACCAGACATCCCAGCCCACATCCTGGAGGCACACACAACACATGTAGAAGCCAGCGAAAGCATCTGTGTTTCGCGGGAAAGTACATGCCCAAATAAGGAAGGCCCCAGGTCGGCTCGACCTGGGGAAGGTGAAGGGAGCAAGATGGTCAGCGGACAGGACAAAGGAGCCTCGTGGTCTGGCCATTTTGGGCTCTAGGCCACCCTTTTGGGTTAAGCGCGAGAAACGCGCTTAGAAGGCCAAGAGGAGCTCAAAACACAATAAACGATCGCTGCCACCATTCCCATCCGTGAATCACTTGCACTGATCAGTTACAATCCTGGAAGAGTATCTAGGGCCTGTAGAAGGCTAGAGACCCAAGAGAGCAGTAACTTATCTTACAGTGCCCTCTTGTGTCATGTTGCACGAAAGCCGCAACATGATAAAAGAAACTACGGAAACGAGCGTTTCCTGGTACTGACTGTCTTAAGGGCATGACAGTTTCCCCGTAAGAAAGGAGCGAAAGCCCAGAGGAGTGAGGCAGAAGGCTGCACTTCTCTGGCAAAGTCGAGAACAAGGTAAAAAACAACAGCAAAAAGTTTAGGGGTTGCCACATGGAAGGAAAATTACCTACAATTACGAAATCTTTCCTAACACTCGCCCCTCCCAGACTATGGACAGGGGGAACTAATCCACCCCTGGATGAGTCTCTTGTTCAGGTTGGTTAAACATTCTGCACAACCCATCAGCATTGCTATGTTGGACACCTGGCCTATGCTCAATAGTGAAGTCGAAGCCTTGTAGACTTATGGACCACCTAAGCAACTTTGGACTCTCCCCCTTCATGTTTATTAGCCACTTTAAGGGCTTATGGTCAGTTTGCACAGTGAAGTGGGTCCCATAGAGGTAGGGCCTCAGCTTCCTTAGGGCCCACACAACAGAGTAACATTCTTTCTCTACCGTGGACCATCTGAGCTCTCTGTCCTTAAACTGGCGACTAATAAAACCAATAGGGTGTTCCTTACCCTTCTCATCTACTTGCGATAGTACAGCTCCTATCCCAGTGTCAGAGGCGTCCGTCTGCACGATAAAAGGTCTTTGATAATCAGGGGCCCTGAGGACAGGGGCCTGGCACAAGGAGTCTTTTAAGCCATTGAAGGCCTTCTCACACTCGTCGGTCCAAGTTACCTTCTTGGGTTTCTTCAGAGTTGTGAGGGCAGTCAGAGGGGCAGCTATGGTGCCATAGTCTGCCACAAAATTGCGGTAATACCCCGTGAGTCCTAAGAAGGATCTCACTTGGGTTTGTGTAGTGGGGGTAGGCCAGTCTTGTACTGCTTGTACTTTACTGGGTACAGGCTGTATCCTCCCGCCACCTACTTCATGTCCAAGGTAAAACACTGAGCCTTGTCCAATCTGGCATTTACTAGCCTTTATGGTCAAGTGTGCTTTCTGAAGAGCCTGGAGCACAATCCCGAGGTGTTTCACATGGTCTTCCCAGGTGGCACTGAAAACTGCTATATCGTCCAACCCATTCAAAACATGATGCACAAGCCTCTGGAAAGTGGCAGGTGCATTCTTCAACCCGATCGGCATTCCCCGGAATTGGTAAAGGCCGTCTGGAGTAGAAAACGCTGTCTTCTCCTTGGCATGTTCTGCTAAAGCTATTTGCCAATAGCCAGCAGTGAGGTCAAACGTGCTGAGGTACTTGGAGGCACCCTAAGTATCCACCAGCTCATCTGTTCGAGGCAAGGGGTGTGCATCTGTCTTGGTGACAGCATTCAGAGCCCTATAATCCACGCAGAACCTCAATTCAGAAGTGCCTGCCTTTGGAACGAAAACCACAGGGCTGGACCAAGGACTACTAGAGGGTTCAATCACCCCAAGGTCTAACATCTTGTTGACCTCGGTCTTAATATAAGACCGTACTTTGTCTGACATCCTGTATCCCCTACTTTTGGTAGGTACACTGTCTCCTGTGTCTATGTTATGTTTGCACCAAGGTGTCAAACCAGGCGACTGTGAAAACAGGGGGGAAAACTGCCTAAGCAAACTTTTCACCTCAGCCTGCTGATCAGAAGTCAGGTGAGGGGCCCCTCGGACACCCTCAAAGGAGCTATCTGAAGGACCGCTTTGGAACAGGTCGGGGAGAGGTTCAGACTCCTCTTCCTCAACATCTGAAGCCAGTAACAGTGCTGCGATTTCGACTCTTGGGACGAAAGCCTTCAGCCTATTCACGTGAAACACTTTTGGAGCCTGTCCAGGCCTTCCAAGGTCCACTAAATAGTTAACCTCACCCAGGGGCTCCGCCACTGTGTAAGGGCCTGACCATTTGTCCTGTAAAGCTCAAGGCCTTATGGGATTCATGATCAGGACTTGCTGACCAGGTGTAAAGTTGATGAGGGAAGCTTTCTGGTCGTACCAATGTTTCACCAGTGCTTGTCCTGCCTTCAATTTATCACTAGCCAAGCCCATCAGAAGTACCATCCGTTTTCTGAGCCCTAGCACATAATCAACTACGTTGGTAGTAACAGGGGGAGTGGGCATCTCCCATCCCTCTTTGACTATGGCTAAGGGTCCCCGTACAGGATGACCAAACAGAAGTTTGAAGGGGCTGAAGCCAACACCCTCCTGTGGTACCTCTCGGTAGGCAAACAGTAAGCATGGTAAAAGAAGATCCCATTGTCTTCTCTGAAGCTTCTCCAGAGCCCCAATCATGCTTTTTAACGTTCTGTTGAAACGTTCCACCAGACCATTGGTCTGGGGGTGGTATGCAGAAGAGAACTTGTAGGTGACCCCACATTCTTTCCACATAGCCTGCATATACTTCGACATAAAGTTGCTGCCACGATCTGACACAACTTCTTTAGGGAAGCCAACCCTAGTAAATATGCCAAGTAAAGCTTTTGCAACTGACTTGGCAGTTACAGTTTTCAATGGGATGGCCTCAGGATATCTGGTTGCATGGTCGACCAGCACCAGGATAAACCTATTGCCCGAGGATGTTTGCGGGTCAAGGGGACCAACGATGTCGATCCCTACCCTTTCAAATGGTACCCCCACAACTGGGAGCGGTACCAACGGAGCTTGGATTGTCGAGCCAACCTTACCAGATAACTGGCAGGAGGCACAACTCCTGCAGTGACTTTCTACTTGCACCCCCATCTTGGGCCAGTAGAAGTGCATGGATAACCTTTGCTTGCTCCTCTTAATACCAAGGTGACCAGCAAGGAGCACTTCATGCGCCAACTGCAGGAGGAAGGGCCTAACAGCAAGGGGAACCACCAACCTCCTATGGTCTCCTTCTGTAGACTCTGTGGGCTCACTATACAGGAGTCCACCTTCCCAATACATCCTATGCGTCCCAGGAGGTTCACCCTCAAGCTGGGAGCAGGCCTGTCTCCTTAGGCCTTCCAGAGATGGGCACTCACGTTGGCCTTTACTGAATTGGTCCCTGTCAGGACCTCCTTCAACTTACAAGTCTTTTAGTTCAGGATGGTCGTTGGGGTCAAATACTTCAGGCATCGCCACCTCCTCGTCAGGCCCGGGCGATTGACCAACTTCCTCCACCACAGTGGTAGGCGAGCTCGGGGGAATATTCTCTTTCCCTCGTCTTGACTTGTTGACTCCTTTCGCCTTGGGTTTCCCCTTGGGCTGGGGCGGCGTATTGGTCTTGGCCAATGCTGCCCGTGCTTGAGACCGTGTGTAGGGTCTTTCGGCAGTGTCTCCTACGAGCCCTAAAGCTCTGAGATCATTACCTAACAAGACCTTTCCCGGGACATTTCTCTGAATGCTCACTGGAATCCTGACTGCTGTACCATTTAAAGTAAGATTTACAGGTATTACTGGGAACATACAGAGTGGGCCGTCAGCCAACTTAGTGGGCATCAGAGTACCTCTGGCAACTTCCTCTGAGTCTACCAAGGTAGAATCCACTACAGTGCGACTGCACCCACTATCCCTAAGAGCTGGAGTATCCACTCCATTGATCAGCACACTGTCTTTAAAGTAGTGCTTGGTATTATCCGGAATCCTAGCATAAGCCTCTGCGACTTTAGGCTCCCAGGAACCCAGGGACACTAAAACTACCTCAGCCTCTATCCCGCTGGGAAATGAGTCTGAGGAGAAGGATGCTCCTGTAATCTCTTCTTCCTCGTAGGAGGAGAAGGCCAGATTAGCGGAGTGGACCCCCAAAGGTCTAACCTTACAACGGGGATCCCCCTTCACATGGTCAGTTGATCCACAAGCAAAACACGATCCATTGGGTCTGTTTACATAGGGAGGCTTATTGTAACCAGAGTTCTGTTTCGGAGGCGGACCTCCACTACCCTGCGAGTTCTCTTGTGTCTTACCCTTATTTTTTTTTTTGTGGCCCTTATGAGAAGAAGATTTAGCAGATTCTCCACCCTCCATATCTTTGGACTTTTTCCCTTCCTCCTGCTTACCAGGATGAGTTTTGTCCTTATGGGACACTCGATGTGACACCCATAAGTCTGCTGCAATGGCCAGCTTCTTAGGATCTATCTCCTTCGAATCGGCCAAATGCTGCTTAAGCTACGGGGAAGAAGAAGCAAAAATGTGTTCCAGCATGACAAGATTTATCATGCCTTCGAAGGTAGAACCTTATAACCTTCGACCCAGCCAGTTAAGTTTTTCAAGGATTCAGTGACATAAGATACCCAAGTACCACCTTCCTTTTTCTTATACTCTCTGAAACGTTTCAAATATTGGGCCGGAGTCTTCCCAAACTTTAAAATGAGAGTTTGCTTTAACATTGCGAAATCAGCTCGCTCAGCCTTCGACATTTCCATAATGGCACTACAGCCAGAATGGGGCAGTCTGCTGAGTAACCAGGCAATCTTATCAGCATTGTCAACTTGTTGAACTTCGCATGCAGACTCAAGCGCATTCAGCCAGTCCATAATGTCATTCCGTTCTTCATACACACTGAGCAGATCTTTCGGAAACCGTGGATGAGAGGAAGCCCCAGACCCATGTCCAGGACCCTTGGACCCATTTGCAAACTGAAGCTTGGCCAGTTCCAACTGGTGATCCCTGTCTTTTTGTTTTTCTGCCTGTTCGATTTTTAGTTTGGCTATGCTGAATTCAAGCTCCTGCTGCCTAAACCGCAGCTCTTGCTTCTTGAATTCAAGCATAGCCTCCCCATCAACACTGGCAGAGGAAACATTAGACATCACATCCTCCCTGTCCTCGTGGTCGCGATGGATCAGTGCAGCGGCAGAACCGTCGGTTCTACCAGTGAGAGCAGCCCCCACCACCTTCTGCACTGTCCTCAGAAGTTATAGCGTCAAGCTGCGCTTCTTGCCACGCCACGATTCTTTGGATCATTTCCAATTTAGTGCCTTGAGAGGAAACACCTCTCTCCGCACACATCTTCTTCAATGTTTCTGATTTGGAAGCATTTAAAGTTAACAAGGTATTTGTTTCCATACTGTTAGATAGGACTATGGCCTTTTTAAAGTTATACTACAACAATTCACTACGTGTCCTGGTTGGAATAACCTGAAATGCCCTAGTTCGTGCGCAACACTGGATACCTTCAGTCGTATCCCACCACTGTACACCAATTTGTTAAGACGGATTTCTGAACTCTGTCCTGGTGGCGCAGAAGTTCAGAAGGCCAACCTAATTATTTGGAACAGGGTAACTTCTGGACGAGCCAGACCAATCAAGGTAGCGATCGCGGCGGTCAAGACTAGGTCTCAAGAGGGGTGAGGGTGACTGAAAGCCCGCAATGAGCACACAAAGCAAGATCACTTACAAACTACTCCAAACAGTTGTTATATCAAAAATATATACAAATTTATTTTAAGGCCTTTAAAACAATGACCGTAGCGAGAAAATCACAATATCACAATATTAAGCCAACACATACCATATCAACACAATATATATACAAATACGACAGTCGCAAGCGTTATATGCACGAAATGTGTAGTCCACCTGAAAGGGAAGGAAAACAGGCAGTGCGATAATGCTTTAGACTCAGTTCGCCTTCAGGGGCACCTAACTAGATGGAAGTCCGAGCCCTGCGAAGAGTGGAGCCTTGTGCTCAAAGTACCTGCACACGCTGGTGCCAACGGGCAAAAGGAGAAGCTCTTCGGAGGAAGTCAGGCAGTTCGGGTTAGTGCACAACAGAAGAAGAACAGGTTCCGCGACTCAAGCGCAGCCTCCACAGTGAGCAGAAGCAGAGCGCTAGTACGGACAAAAGGGTGCTGTTTTTACACAGCGGGGAAAAGCAATGGGCTACTGCAGGAGGGCGACCAGATCCTAGCTATACTACTCACCGGTCCCCGATGCAAGCAGACCCAGGCTTCTCCACATTAGTTTCAGCAGCTGGCAGGTTCAGAAGAGCCGGGAATGCCTTGTCGTCGTGTAGAGAAAAAAGACGTCCCAATCGAAGAAACCTGCACAGTTTTGTCACCACAGCAGGGCAACAGAGCGGCCGTGTTTATCTGAGCCAAATGTACACTACTCACTTCAGACTTGGGAACGCCAAGTGTACTAAGCGTGTGAGAGTGACAAGGACTCGAAATACAACACAACCTGGCGGCGGTTACAGAGCAGGACTCCCGTGTAAGCTGGTCAGTCAACTGGATGGCCCAGAGACACTTCCGAAGGCTTACTGGCAGGAGATGATGAAGTCGCCGAGAATAGCTGTTCCTGCTATTCCAAAGGTCGAAGCACCAGTACAGGCCTTCTGGTTCGATCAAAGGAGGAAAGGGTTTCACAGGACGACAGCAGTGCAAAGGAGGAGTCCTTCAGCGGGTCACCAGCGATTCCTGCTTGTCATGCTGGAACACATTTTTGCATCTTTTTCCCCGGAGCTTAAGCAGCATTTGGCCTATTCGAAGGAGATAGATCCTAAGAAGCTGGCCATTGCAGCAGACTTATGGGTGTCACATCGAGTGTCCCATAAGGACAAACCTCATCCTGGTAAGCAGGAGGAAGGGAAAAAGTCCAAAGATAAGGAGGGTGGAGAATCTGATAAATCTTCTTCTCAAAAGGGCCACAAAAAGAAAAATAAGGGTAAGACACAAGAGAACTCACAGGGTAGTGGAGGTCAGCCTCCGAAACAGAACTCTGGTTACAATAAGCCTCCCTATGTAAACAGACCCAATGGATCTTGTTTTGCTTGTGGAGCAACTGACCACGTGAAGGGGGATCCCTGGTGTAAGGTTAGACCTTTGGGGGTCCACTCCGCTAATCTGGCCTTCTCCTCCTACGAGGAAGAAGAGATTACAGGAGCATCCTTCTCCTCAGACTCATTTCCCAGCGGGATAGAGGCTGAGGTAGTTTTAGTTTCCCTGGGTTCCTGGGAGCCTAAAGTCGCAGAGGCTTATGCTAGGATTCCAGATAATACCAAGCACTACTTTAAAGACAGTGGCCCTCATTACGACCCTGGCGGAAATCGAAAAACGATGGCGGAAATGGAATACCGCCATCGAATAGCGCTCGGTGCGATTATGACCCGTCACCGTAAAGTACGATGCCATTAGCGACACCGTAGTGAACGCCAACGCTAACTGCACCAAGTACGCGCACGCGCGCCATGCCAAACCGTAATTACCACCATGGCGCAATGGTACGCGAATTCTGACCCTAGCGGACATGTACCTAACGCCATCAAGCATGGCGGAAAGTACCATTCCGCCATGGTGAGAAGTACGGCATCGCGAATCAACCGTAAACGGCCCTACTGAGTGCCTGTACACCACTCCCTGGCCACATTGCACAACTCCTCGTAGGTGCAATGAAGTCACACAATGCAACCAGTCAAATGTACAAGTCACCCATGCATGCCAACGAACAAATGAATCTAGGGGCTCCAAGTGCCTTGTGAGTGGCCATCCATATTTGCCATGGCACCATTGCCGCACTGATGCAGCACAGGCATGTGAAGGTTCAAGTACAGCAACATGAGCAGAAAAATGAGACAAACAAAAACAGGCCCCCCCATCGACTGACACCAGTGTAAGGCAACATTCAAAGCAGTATCCTGAGTGAGACTGCACCAGCCCTGTACTCCTGCCAGTAAACAAACCAACCATCAGCATAAGCATGTACCACACAAGTTGGCAGAGTGACTGAGCAGCCAGGCACATCTCAAGAGGGGCCAATGGGAGCTGCAGGGCACAGATGGCACGAATACAGAAGCTATTCCAATGGACATGACCTCAGTCTCCCTCCAAGAAGCGCACGCAAACACAGGCACCTGTGACCAGCCATATACTGATAATCACATCATTCCACCAATCCACCTGGCTGACCGGCATCTGTTACACAAAAGCTAATCCCCCGCCCCTGAGCATGACATCATCAAAACAGTCATAATGGTAGCCCCTATCCCTGACCACACTGGGCTTCGTAGGCAAACGCGGCCAGTACAGTACCACGCAACTATACTCAGAAGCCGGAACCCAATGCAGATCTACTCACAATACATCGCTCCACAAATAGGAATATGCTACATTACTTGCAAAGAATAACGCTACACGGTTAATATCAGAATAGAAATTTAATGCACCACAAAATCACCAAGCCCATACAGCCATTAGGTCATGAACCCCAAAATATATTTCATCATTGTGGGCTGCATCCGCAATAAATGACCAGCTTCTTCTTGTGTGACGCCCTGTTCCTTCATGGTACACAGGGGCTACATTCACGTTAAAAAAGGCAACATGGAAGCGCCTAGAACCGCAGGGCCGTCCCATTAGGTAGGCACTAGTCCAGCTGAAAGGTCGAAATGTTGCTCCTAGCCACTAGTACCGCGTAAGGGCATGTGGCCCATTGGCGATCGTCCCATAAGATCGTAATGGTGCTCCACTGATTAACTCGAAGCAGCAGGTGTCGGGAGTAAAAGCCATCTGCAGGAGTGGCATAAAGATGGCAGCGGCAAAAGGGGAGGAGATACCTGTCACCCAAATGAAATGAAAAAGAATAGTATGGCCACCAGAACTTGATTTGTATTACTCACTTCAATGATCACACTAAATCTACAGCCATATGCATGCTAGCCCACTCCAAAGGATTATTCCCACCCAAATATCACTTGCGAATCATAACTATAAATATCGAGGTGAAAACACTATTACAAACGAGTGTTTGTGTGCATGCGTCTGTCAAAACAGAATCCATTCGATGGGATTAGTAACGTGCATAGACACAAGTGTTTGAAGGCGCGTCGAGACAGGGAGGGTTCAACAAGGCCAGATAGACGATGGTCCCACTATGGCAGCTCTGCATCACATAGCGCAGGGGAGGTGGATAGATTCCAAAAAGCCCTGTACATGGCAAACTCTCCATCAAATCATCTGTCCATGCATCCATACATCATTCCCTCATCCCGGTATGAAAACGCCTGATTATGTACTCACATAACATGTGAAATTTCCATTGAGTCTGTGCGTAATGCAGTCTGCAAAATCCACTGTGCTCCAGGTCGGAATTCCAGTGTTGTGAAGTAACATGTATTTGGGAACGTCCTGACTTATCGTCCACCACGCTATTGCGCATCCCATACTATTCATATCAATCATTGCATTCTCGCCATGGCCCCTGTCCCAAGGACATTAAACAATAGAACGTTATATTTGCAGTCAGACCTGTGGGCGTCTCCTCGCCGCTAGCTGAAGACCGAAAGCGCCGTCCTTCGAATTCCTCATTTGCAACATCACGTCGAAAAGGCATCTGTGACCGCTTGAAATAACAAATCCATCCATGTAGTGCGGCAATGTGTGAAAATGCAAAGTGGCTTCACTCACAAATGGGACGCCCCGCCCGTCGGTGAACCGCGGTACAGTGCTGCATGAGGGTCCACCGTTAATCGAGTACTACATTCCACTGACCCTTCACAAGTTTGTTCGCGACTGCAAAGATAGTATGTGAAACAATGGGACCATAGCAGAATGAACATATGAACCAATATTTCACTGCCATCGGGATCAAATACATGATTGTAATAGCAAGATGCCATGCGTCGAATTGCAGCGTTGCGTGCGGGACGTGCTCGCCCAAAGGGGATTGCAGCTTGCACAGGTGGAATGAATCACCACAGGTGGAGGCAATACAGCTTGAAAACACATAAATTGCACACCCAACCCCCTCACACAACCACACCCACTCCAAAATGCTACCGGCAGGACTAGCGATGTTGGCCCTGGGGGACCTGATAGCACTGCAAGTACTCCAACTTCAAGAAGAAGACGAACACCAACTACTACAACAACCGGCCGCACAGAGGAGACGCAGGAGGAGGAGGAGGGCAAGGCAGGGCCAGCAAGGCCCGCCAGCACAGCCACTACCACCACGCAGGCAGCCCGCAATCCCACGCCTCCGAGCACATCCGTTCAACCTCACGGATGAGCAGATCCACACCCTCTACCGTTTGGACCGGGACACTATAACCGCCATTGTGGACATGACACAGGCTGACCTTGTCAGCATGATAGATAGCCCAACCGCCATCCCACCCCTACTGAAGGTGGTGTCTGTACTCCACTTCCTGGCCACAGGCACCTACCAGCACACAGTCGGACAGTTGCATGGCATTTCACAGCCAGTGTTCTCACGGACACTATTGTAAGTGCTCGATGCCCTCCTGAAGCACGCAGACGACTACATCTCTCTACCACGCTCGGAGCAGGAAATTACGAACACAAAAGTGGGATTCCATGCACTTGGCGGCATACCGGGTTGCATTGGTGCCATCGACTGCACCCATGTTGAATTGGTCGTCCCACATGCCATGGAGGCTCAGTACCGCAACCGAAAACAATTTCATTCTCTTAATGTACAAATGGTGTGTGACTCCAACAGGATCATTACACATTGTTGTGCACGCTTTCCTGGATCAACCCATGATTCTATGGTCTTGAGGAACTCTAGAATACCACGCTACATGGAGCGACACGCAGGGAACAGATCCTGGCTACTCGGTGAGTCTCATTTCATGCATGATAATGTGGGGTATGTGATGCGGCAATGACCTGGCAGGAGGGGGGGGGGGGCGTACGTAGCAATGTCATTCCACAAACATCCTTTATTGTCCACATACAGGTGATGCCGGGTATCCACTGAAGAGATGGCTCCTTACACCACTCCGGAACCCACAGAACCAGCCTGAGGAGGACTACAACCATGCCCACTCACGTACCCGTGTAGTCATAGAACAGGCATTCGGCCTACTGAAGACTTGTTTCCGCTGCCTCAGCTGGTCTGGCGGGGCACTCCTGTACCGCCATGAGAAGGTTGCAAAGATGGTCATGGCATGTGTCATGCTACACAACATGTGCGTACGTAGAAATGTGCCCATGCCCCCTGACGCAGAACTGCAAGCACCTGAAGATGGTCATGATGAGGGTGGGGATGTGGCAGCACCTCAAGGAGTCCGCGAGGCACAGGAGGGCCGTGAGATTCGTCAGAATATCATAGATGCATGCTTCTAGCACTCACGCCTGGTGGCTGTTACATGGACACGGGACTTGTGGCACTGTGTGTGTCTGGAACATGCACAATGTGGACTGTACGCCTATAAAGGCCTCGTACACAAAGATCAATGTCCACACATCTCATTGGATGATTATGAAATGTTTATAGCATATGTGAAATTATGTTACACACCCCATCGACCCGCCACCCAAGTGAGCCCAACACACCCCCTCCACCCTCCTACCTCCCCCCCGAACACCAGTGTCCGAAGATGCTCATTGTCAGTGGGCAGACGCTATTGCAAGCCCCCTCTCCGGGTATCAGGGGCACCCCTGCCTGTGGAGCGCAGGTTCCTCCCAGATCTACGTGGGGGGCTGCCCTGGACGGAACTTGCAACGGATGATGTCTCTGCCTGCTCACGTCCATGCATGTCCCTAAGGGTTTGTGAGAGCTCAGTGAGCACACGGCGCACAGCGGCAAGTTCAGCACATACGTCTTTGGACGTCGCATGCAGTTGCCCCCTCAGGCTCTCGGTGCTTCTCTCCATTTGTGCCCTTAGTGTCTCTGTACTTCTCTCCATTTCTGCCCTAAGTGTCTCAGTTGATGTTTCTATGGCTGCCTTAGTGCCCCCACATTCATCAGCATGGTCCTTGAGGAGCGTGGCCAGTTGCTGCTGTTGCACGATCACCTGGTCGAGGGACTGTTGCCTCTGCTGTGCCATGGCCATTTGCGGTGGTGTCACAGAGGGGCTGGACACCTCATGTTGCCTTGCCACAGGGCTTGTGGGGGATGGCCAGTCATCGTCTTGTGGGTTCCCCTGCGTGGTATCCTCATGGTGTACGGGATGGAACAAACAGGGGGATTGAGACAGGTCATGGATGGATCTTACTTCGACATCCCCGTTTTCTGTGTCGGAGCATGCTGCCATTAATGCAGTGTCACCTATGGTGCTGCTGCCACCAGAAGCAGTGCCTTCTGTGGCATCCATTGGGGGGACCTGTGGTGGTGCTGTTGTGGGCATGCTGGCTGCTGGGGTGCCTGTTGAAGTTCCCTCCTGTGTGCTGCCACTTGATTTGTGCTGCTGCCGTGTCTTGATGCGTGCAGCTGAGGTGGAGGGTCTTTGGCCGTTGGTCTTGGCCGTCTTTGCAGGTGTGCTGGTAGGGGTGTCCTGGAGCTCGTCATTTGAATCGGACCCTGTGGTGGAGTAAAGGAGGGCGAGCGTTATTAATGGGTCTGTTGAAATTGGAATGGCAATGTATCACATGCATTGGGGTGGTACCTAAGGGTGATTTGGGTCGGGGCCTTGGAGGTGGTTTCATTTTTGTGTGGATTGAGGATGCAGTTGTTTTGCAGCCTGCAGTTAGGGTGTGCCTGCTGCACGTGTAGAGGGTGTTTTTAGGATTTTTAATGATTTCTGTATTTAATGTGAGTTTTAAAGTGCGCTATCAGGCCAATGTATGTGGACGTTCTCCTGGACATGTGTTACTGTTGCACTATGTGGACACATGGTACTTCACATGATTGGACATTGTGAATTTAGCATTGTTTTATTTGGCCCACCTACCTGATTCTTCGGATGTCTGCACTCCTTTCTCCATCCCTCCGACTCCCTCTATTCTCTCCATTCCAATGGTGGAGGCACAGATTTCTTCCCAGGGGGTCAACTTGATGGGTGATTCCGATCCTCCCCCGGTAGCTGTGGCAATGTTACGGTTGGCGGATAGTATGCTCCGTACGCGTATCCGCAGGTCGTCCCATCGCTTTCTGCATTGCTGTGGGTTGCGGGGTGCGGTCCCCACCGCATTTACCCGCTGTGCCACCAGGGCCCATATGGCCTTCTTGTTCGCAAGTGCTGCCCTGGTCATTTGCGTCGAGAAGACGACGGCAGCATTCTCCTGGAGGGTCTCTGTGAGCACGGTGAGTTCCTCACGGGAGAAGTGGACCTGCCGCTTGTGGTCGCACGCTTTTTTCGCTACTTTTCCCATTTTTATTGCTTTCACTGGGGTGGATGACGGGTTGGGATGTGTCTCAGGGTAGTATTTTTTATGGTTGTGTGGGAATTCTGATTTTATAGGTGTATGCCGTGCTGTTTCCCGTTCCGGGACCATTTTTTAACTTCCGTTTCCGTATATTTACGGTCACCGTACTTTCCGATTGCCGCTCATTACGGTGACCGCTCAGATGGGTGGCGGAATTGCACCTAGGGCGCCGTACGACGGCGGTGAGGGGCGTTTTGGGGACATTTCCGCCATCGCAGACTTTGCACTTCCGCCATGGCGTAGTGCTCGTGCACGATGGGTCGGAATTAGCCAAACTTTGCTACGTCGTGCAATGGCGGAAACGCTATTTACGCTATGGCGGTCAGGTCAGTCACTTTCCGCCAGGGTCGTAATGAGGGCCAGTGTGCTGATCAATGGAGTAGATACTCCAGCTCTTAGGGATATTGGGTGCAGTCGAACTGTAGTGGATTCTACTTTGGTAGACTCAGAGGAAGTTGCCAGAGCTACTCTGATGCCCACTAAGTTGGCTGACGGCCCACTCCGTATGTTCCCAGTAATACCTGTAAATCTTACTTTAAATGGTACAGCAGTCAGGATTCCAGTGAGCATTCAGAGAAACGTCCCGGGAAAGGTCTTGTTAGGTAATGATCTCAGAGCTTTAGGGCTCGTAGGAGACACTGCCGAAAGACCCAACACACGGTCTCAAGCACGGGCAGCATTGGCCAAGACCAATACGCCGCCCCAGCCGAAGGGGAAACCCAAGGCGAAAGGAGTCAACAAGTCAAGACGAGGGAAAGAGAATATTCCCCCGAGCTCGCCTACCACTGCGGTGGAGGAAGTTGGTCAATCGCCCGGGCCTGACGAGGAGGTGGCGATGCCTGAAGTATTTGACCCCAACGACCATCCTGAACTAAAAGACTTGTTAGTTGAAGGAGGTCCTGATAGGGACGAATTCAGTAAAGGCCAACGTGATTGCCCATCTCTGGAAGGCCTAAGGAGACAGGCCTGCTCCCAGCTTGAGGGTGAACCTCCTGGGATGCATAGGATTTATTGGGAAGGTGGACTCCTGTATAGTGAGCCCACAGAGTCTACAGAAGGAGACCATAGGAGGTTGGTGGTTCCCCTTGCTGTTAGGCCCTTCCTCCTGCAGTTGGCGCATGAAGTGCTCCTTGCTGGTCACCTTGGTATTAAGAGGACCAAGCAAAGGTTATCCATGCACTTCTACTGGCCCAAGATGGGGGTGCAAGTAGAAAGTCACTGCAGGAGTTGTGCCTCCTGCCAGTTATCTGGTAAGGTTGGCTCGACAATCCAAGCTCCGTTGGTACCGCTCCCAGTTGTGGGGGTACCATTTGAAAGGGTAGGGATCGACATCGTTGGTCCCCTTGACCCGCAAACATCCTCGGGCAATAGGTTTATCCTGGTGCTGGTCGACCATGCAAACAGATATCCTGAGGCCATCCCATTGAAAACTGTAACTGCCAAGTCAGTTGCAAAAGCTTTACTTGGCATATTTACTAGGGTTGGCTTCCCTAAAGAAGTTGTGTCAGATCGTGGCAGCAACTTTATGTCGAAGTATATGCAGGCTATGTGGAAAGAATGTGGGGTCACCTACAAGTTCTCTTCTGCATACCACCCCCAGACCAATGGTCTGGTGGAACGTTTCAACAGAACGTTAAAAAGCATGATTGGGGCTCTGGAGAAGCTTCAGAGAAGACAATGGGATCTTCTTTTACCATGCTTACTGTTTGCCTACCGAGAGGTACCACAGGAGGGTGTTGGCTTCAGCCCCTTCAAACTTCTGTTTGGTCATCCTGTACGGGGACCCTTAGCCATAGTCAAAGAGGGATGGGAGATGCCCACTCCCCCTGTTATTACCAACGTAGTTGATTATGTGCTAGGGCTCAGAAAACGGATGGTACTTCTCATGGGCTTGGCTAGTGATAAATTGAAGGCAGTACAAGCGCTGGTGAAACATTGGTACGACCAGAAAGCTTCCCTCATCAACTTTACACCTGGTCAGCAAGTCCTGATCATGAATCCCATAAGGCCTTGAGCTTTACAGGACAAATGGTCAGGCCCTTACACAGTGGTGGAGCCCCTGGGTGAGGTTAACTATTTAGTGGACCTTGGAAGGCCTGGACAGGCTCCAAAAGTGTTTCACGTGAATAGGCTGAAGGCTTTCGTCCCAAGAGTCGAAATCGCAGCACTGTTACTGGCTTCAGATGTTGAGGAAGAGGAGTCTGAACCTTTCCCCGACCTGTTCCAAAGCGGTCCTTCAGATAGCTCCTTTGAGGGTGTCCGAGTGGCCCCTCACCTGACTTCTGATCAGCAGGCTGAGGTGAAAAGTTTGCTTAGGCAGTTTTCCCCCCTGTTTTCACAGTCGCCTGGTTTGACACCTTGGTGCAAACATAACATAGACACAGGAGACAGTGTACCTACCAAAAGTAGGGGATACAGGATGTCAGACAAAGTACGGTCTTATATTAAGACCGAGGTCAACAAGATGTTAGACCTTGGGGTGATTGAACCCTCTAGTAGTCTTTGGTCCAGCCCTGTGGTTTTCGTTCCAAAGGCAGGCACTTCTGAATTGAGGTTCTGCGTGGATTACAGGGCTCTGAATGCTGTCACCAAGACAGATGCACACCCCTTGCCTCGAACAGATGAGCTGGTGGATACTTTGGGTGCCTCCAAGTACCTCAGCACGTTTGACCTCACTGCTGGCTATTGGCAAATAGCTTTAGCAGAACATGCCAAGGAGAAGACAGCGTTTTCTACTCCAGACGGCCTTTACCAATTCCGGGTAATGCCGTTCGGGTTGAAGAATGCACCTGCCACTTTCCAGAGGCTTGTGCATCATGTTTTGAATGGGTTGGACGAATTCTGTCTTGCATATCTGGACGATATAGCAGTTTTCAGTGCCACCTGGGAAGACCATGTGAAACACCTCGGGATTGTGCTCCAGGCTCTTCAGAAAGTACACTTGACCATAAAGGCTAGTAAACGCCAGATTGGACAAGGCTCAGTGTTTTACCTTGGACATGAAGTAGGTGGAGGGAGGATACAGCCTCTACCCAGTAAAGTACAAGCAGTACAAGACTGGCCTACCCCCACTACACAAACCCAAGTGAGAGCCTTCTTAGGACTCACGGGGTATTACCGCAATTTTGTGGCAGACTATGGCACCATAGCTGCCCCTCTGACTGCCCTCACAACTCTGAAGAAACCCAAGAAGGTAACTTGGACCGACGAGTGTGAGAAGGCCTTCAATGGCTTAAAAGACTCCTTGTGCCAGGCCCCTGTCCTCAGGGCCCCTGATTATCAAAGACCTTTTATCGTGCAGACGGACGCCTCTGACACTGTGATAGGAGCTGTACTATTGCAAGTAGATGAGAAGGGTAAGGAACACCCTATTGGTTTTATTAGTCGCCAGTTTAAGGACAGAGAGCTCAGATGGTCCACGGTAGAGAAAGAATGTTTCTCTGTTGTGTGGGCCCTAAGGAAGCTGAGGCCCTACCTCTATGGGACCCACTTCACTGTGCAAACTGACCATAAGCCCTTAAAGTGGCTAATAAACATGAAGGGGGAGAATCCAAAGTTGCTTAGGTGGTCCATAAGTCTACAAGGCTTCGACTTCACTATTGAGCATAGGCCAGGTGTCCAACATAGCAATGCTGATGGGTTGTGCAGAATGTTTAACCGACCTGAACAAGAGACTCATCCAGGGGTGGAATAGTTCCCCCTGTCCATAGTCTGGGAGGGGCGAGTGTTAGGAAAGATTTCGTAATTGTAGGTAATTTTCCTTCCATGTGGCAACCCCTAAACTTTTTGCTGTTGTTTTTCACCTTGTTCTCGACTTTGCCCGAGAAGTACAGCCTTCTGCCGCACTCCTCTGGGCTTTCGCTCCTTTCTTACGGGGAAACTGTCATGCCCTTAAGACAGTCAGTACCAGGAAACGCTGGTTTCCGTTGTTTCTTGTATCATGTTGCGGCTTTCGTGCAACATGACACAAGAGGGCACTGTAAGCTAAGTTACTGCTCTCTTGGGTCTCTAGCCTTCTACAGGCCCTAGATACTCTTTCAGGATTGTAACTGATCGGTGCAAGTGATTCACGGACGGGAATGGTGGCAGCGATCGTTTCTTGTGTTTTGAGCTCCTTTTGGCGTTCTAAGCGCGTTTCTCGCGCTTAACCCAAAATGGTGGCCTAGATCCCAAAATGGCCAGACCACGAGGCTCCTTTGTCCTGTCCGCTGACCGTCTTGCTCCCTTCACCTTCCCCAGGTCGAGCCGACCTGGGGCCTTCCTTATTTGGGCATGTGCTTTCCCGCGAAACACAGATGCTTTCGCAGGCTTCTACATGTCTTGTGTGTGCCTCCAGGATGTGGGCTGGGATGTCTGGTCCCAATACACATCCTGGGTGCCAGAGAGTCTAGGGTGGTGTGAATGCCTGGGACCACCGTGGTCCGTGATAGGTCCACGAATGGTGTGAGTGTTGATGAGCGGATCTCCCATTGGGTCCCCTCCGTTTTGGCGCGAAGGGAACCGTGGATAAGAGGGGGCTGGAAACACCACTACCATGTCGATCTCCTGAGTTCTCACGAACGAAGGAATACAGGAGCCAAGTATCCTGCAACCAAGAGGCTGAACCGAGGAATCGCTGGTGACCCGCTGAAGGACTGCTCCTCTGCACTGCTGTCGCCTTGTGAAACCCTTTTCACCTTTGATCGAACCAGAAGGCCTGTACTGGTACTTCGACCCTTGGAATAGCGGGGACAGCTATTCTCGGCATCTTCACCATCTCCTGCTAGTAAGCCTTCGGAAGCGTCTCTGGGCCATCCAGCAGACTGACCAGCCTACACAGGAGTCTTGCTCTGTAACCGCCGCCAGGTTGTGTAGTATATCGAGTCCTTGTCACTCTCACATGATTCGTACACTTGGCGTTCCCAGGTCTGAAGTGAGTAGTGTACATTTGGCTCAGATACACACCGCCGCTCCGTTGCCCTGCTGTGGTAACAAACTGTGCGGGTTCCTTCGTTTGGGACGTCTTTTACTCAACTCTGCTGCTGCAGACTAAACACGATGACGAGACGTCCCCTGCTCTTCTGAACCTGCCAGCGACTGAAACTGATGCGGAGAAGCCTGGGTCTGCTTGCATCGTGGACCGGTGAGTAGCATAGCTAGGAACTGGTCGCCCTCCTGCAGGAGCCCATAGCTTTTCCCCGCTGTGTCAAAACAGCACGCCTTTCCGTACTCGCGCTCTGCTTCTGCCCACAGTGGAGGCTGCGCTTGAGTCGCGGAACACTGTTCTTCTTCGTTTGTGCACTAAACTGAACTGCCTGATCTCCCTCGAAGAGACTCCCCTTTTGCCCGTTGGCACCAGCGTGTGCAGGTACTTTTGAGCACAAGGCTCCACTCTTCGTAGGGCTCGGACTTCCTTTTAGTTAGGTGCCTCTGAAGGCGGACTGGGTCTAAGCATTATTTCGCACTGCCTGTTTTCCTTCCCTTTTAGGTGGACTACACATTTCGTGCATCTAACGCTTGAGACTTGTTTGTATTTGTATATATATTGTATTGGTATGGTATGTGTTGGTTTACTAGAGTTGTATTGTGATTTCTCGCTACGGTCATTGTTTTAAAGGCCTTGGAATAAATGTGTATATATTTTTAATATAGCACCTGTTTGGAGTAGTTTGTAAGTGTCCTTGCTTTGTGTGCTCATTGCGGGCTTTCAGTCACCCTCACCTCTCTTGAGACCTAGTCTTGACCGCCGCGATCGCTACCTTGATTGGTCTGGCTTGTCCAGAGGTTACCCTGTTCCAAGAAATTAGGTTGGCCATCTGAACTTCTGCGCCACCAGGACAGAGTTCAGAAATCCGTCTTAACAATATCCAACTCCTTCCCGTTCCAAACCTGAGACCCTTCCTATAGCATGAGATGTGATATCCAACTCCTTCCCATCCCAATCCTGAGACATTTCCGATTGCAGAGATGTGATATCTCAATGCTTATACCAAACCTGAGACTCTTCCTATAACATGAGATGTGATATCCAACTCCTTCCCGTTCCAAACCTGAGACCCTTCCTATAGCATGAGATGTGATATCCAACTCCTTCCCATTCCAATCCTGAGACCCTTCCGATGGCATGAGATGTGATATCTCAATGCTTCTAATACCAAACCTGAGATCCTTCCTATAACATGTGATGTGATATCCAAATTCTTCCCCTTCCAAACCTGAGACCCTCCCTTTAGCATGAGATGTGATATCCAACTCCTTCCCATTCCAATCCTGAGACCCTTATGATAGCATGAGATGTGATATCTCAATGCCTCTAATACCAAACCTGAGATCCTTCCTATAACATGAGATGTGATATCCAAATCCTTCCCCTTCCAAACCTGAGACCCTCCCTTTAGCATGAGATGTGATATCCAACTCCTTCCCATTCCAATCCTGAGACCCTTCTGATAGCATGAGATGTGATATCTCAATGCCTCTAATACCAAACCTGATATCCTACCTCTAACATGAAATGTGATATCCAACTCCTTCCCTTTCCAAACCTGAGACCCTGTCTATAGCATGAGATGTGATATCCAAGTCCTTCCCATTCCAATCCTGAGACCCTTCCTATGGCATGAGATGTCATATACAACTCCTTCCCATTCCAATCCTGAGACCCTTCCTATAGCATGTGATGTGATATCTCAATGCTTATACCAAACCTGAGACCCTTCCTATAGCTTGAGATGTGATATCCAACTCCTTCCCATTCCAATCCTGAGACCCTTCCTATAGTATGAGATGTGATATCTCAATACTTCTAATACCAAACCTGAGATCCTTCCGATAACATGAGATGTGATATCCAAATCCTTCCCCTTCCAAACCTGAGACCCTCCCTTTAGCATGAGATGTGATATCCAACTCCTTCCCATTCCAATCCTGAGACCCTTCTGATAGCATGAGATGTGATATCTCAATGCTTCTAATACCAAACCTGAGATCCTTCCGATAGCATGAGATGTGATATCTCAATGCTTCTAATACCAAACCTGAGCTCCTTCTTATAACATGAGATGTGATATGCAAATCCTTCCCCTTCCAAACCTGAGACCCTCCCTTTAGCATGAGATGTGATATCCAACTCCTTCCCATTCCAATCCTGAGACCCTTCTGATAGCATGAGATGTGATATCTCAATGCCTCTAATACCAAACCTGAGATCCTACCTCTAACATGAAATGTGATATCCAACTCTTTCCCCTTCCAAACCTGAGAGCCTTCCTATAGCATGAGATGTGATATCCAACTCCTTCCCGTTCCAAACCTGAGACCCTTCCTATAGCATGAGATGTGATATCCAACTCATTCCCATCCCAATCCTGAGACATTTCCGATTGCAGAGATGTGATATCTAAATGCTTATACCAAACCTGAGACTCTTCCTATAACATGAGATGTGATATCCAACTCCTTCCCGTTCCAAACCTGAGACCCTTCCTATAGCATGAGATGTGATATCCAACTCCTTTCCATTCCAATCCTGAGACCCTTCCGATAGCATGAGATGTGATATCTCAATGCTTCTAATACCAAACCTGAGATCCTTCCTATAACATGTGATGTGATATCCAAATTCTTCCCCTTCCAAACCTGAGACCCTCCCTTTAGCATGAGATGTGATATCCAACTCCTTCCCATTCCAATCCTGAGACCCTTATGATAGCATGAGATGTGATATCTCAATGCCTCTAATACCAAACCTGAGATCCTTCCTATAACATGAGATGTGATATCCAAATCCTTCCCCTTCCAAACCTGGGACTCTCCCTTTAGCATGAGATGTGATATCCAACTCCTTCCCATTCCAATCCTGAGACCCTTCTGATAGCATGAGATGTGATATCTCAATGCCTCTAATACCAAACCTGATATCCTACCTCTAACATGAAATGTGATATCCAACTCCTTCCCTTTCCAAACCTGAGACCCTGCCTATAGCATGTGATGTGATATCCAAGTCCTTCCCATTCCAATCCTGAGACCCTTCCTATAGCATGTGATGTGATATCTCAATGCTTATACCAAACCTGAGACCCTTCCTATGGCATGAGATGTCATATACAACACCTTCCCATTCCAATCCTGAGACCCTTCCTATAGCATGTGATGTGATATCTCAATGCTTATACCAAACCTGAGACCCTTCCTATAGCTTGAGATGTGATATCCAACTCCTTCCCATTCCAATCCTGAGACCCTTCCTATAGCATGAGATGTGATATCTCAATACTTCTAATACCAAACCTGAGATCCTTCCGATAACATGAGATGTGATATCCAAATCCTTCCCCTTCCAAACCTGAGACCCTCCCTTTAGCATGAGATGTGATATCCAACTCCTTCCCATTCCAATCCTGAGACCCTTCTGATAGCATGAGATGTGATATCTCAATGCTTCTAATACCAAACCTGAGATCCTTCCGATAGCATGAGATGTGTTATCTCAATGCTTCTAATACCAAACCTGAGCTCCTTCTTATAACATGAGATGTGATATCCAAATCCTTCCCCTTCCAAACCTGAGACCCTCCCTTTAGCATGAAATGTGATATCCAACTCATTCCCATTCCAATCCTGAGACCCTTCTGATAGCATGAGATGTGATATCTCAATGCCTCTAATACCAAACCTGAGATCCTACCTCTAACATGAAATGTGATATCCAACTCTTTCCCCTTCCAAACCTGAGAACCTTCCTATAGCATGAGATGTGATATCCAAGTCCTTCCCATTCCAATCCTGAGACCCTTCCTATAACATGAGATGTGATATCCAACTCCTTCCCATTCCAACCTGAGACCCTTTCTATAGCATGAGATGGGATATCCAACTCCTTCCAAATCCAATCCTGATACCCTTCCGATAGCATGAGATGTGATATCCCAATGCTTATACCAAACCTGAGACCCATACTATGGCATGAGATGTGATATCAAACTCCTTCCCATTCCAATCCTGAGACCCTTCCTATAGCTTGAGATGTGATATCCAACTCCTTCCCATTCTAATTCTGAGACCCTTCCTATACCATGAGACTTGATATCTCAATGCTTCTAATACCAAACCCGAGACCCGCCCTATAACATGAGATGTGATATCCAAATCCTTCCCCTTCCAAACCTTAGACCCTTCCTTTATCATGAGATGTGATATCCAACTCCTTCCCATTCCAATCCTGAGACCCTTCCGATATCATGAGATGTGATATCTCAATGCTTCTAATATCAAACTTGAGACCCTCCCTATAGCATGAGATGTGATATCCAAGTCCTTCCCATTCCAATCCTGAGACCCTTCCTATAGCATGAGATGTGATGTCTCAATGCTTCTAATACCAAACCTGAGACCCTTCCTATAACATGAGATGGGAATATCCAACTCCTTCCCATTCCAATCCTGAGACCCTTCCGATAGCAGAGATGTGATATCTCAATGCTTATACCAAACCTGAGATCCTTCCTATAACATGAGATGTGATATCCAACTCCTTCCCATTCCAATCCTGAGACACTTCCTATAGCATGAGATGTGATATCTCACTGCTTATACCAAACCTGAGACCCATCCTATAGCATGAGATGTGATATCCAACTCCTTCCCATCCAATCCTGAGACCCTTCCTATAGCATGAGATGTGATATCTCAATGCTTCTAATATCAAACGTGAGATCCTCCCTATAGCATGAGATGTGATATCCAAGTCCTTCCCATTCCAATCCTGAGACACTTCCTATAGCATGAGATGTGATATCTCAATGCTTCTAATACCAAACCTGAGACTCTTCCTATAACATGAGATGGGATATCCAACTCCTTCCCATTCCAATCCTGAGACCTTTCCGATAGCAGAGATGTGATATCTCAATGCTTATACCAAACCTGAGACCCTTCCTACGGCATGAGATGTCATATACAACTCCTTCCCATTCCAATCCTGAGACCCTTCCTATAGCATGAGATGTGATATCTCAATGCTTATAGCAAACCAGAGACCCTTCCTATAGCATGAGATGTGATATCCAACTCCTTCCCATTCCAATCCTGAGACCCTTCCTATAGCATGAGATGTGATCTCTCAATGCTTCTAATACCAAACCTGAGATCCTTCATATAACATGAGATGTGATATCCAACTCCTTCCCATTCCAATCCTGAGACCCTTATGATAGCATGAGATGTGATATCTCAATGCCTCTTATACCAAACCTGAGATCCTTCCGATAGCATGAGATGTGAAATCTCAATGCTTCTAATACCAAACCTGAGATCCTTCCTATAATATGAGATGTGATTTCCAAATCCTTCCCCTTCCAAACCTGAGACCCTGCCTTTATCATGAAATGTGATATCCAACTCCTTCCCATTCCAATCCTGAGACCCTTCTGATAGCATGAGATGTGATATCTCAATGCCTCTAATACCAAACCTGAGATCCTACCTCTAACATGAAATGTGATATCCATCTCCTTCCCTTTCCAAACCTGAGACCCTGCCTATAGCATGAGATGTGATATCCAAGTCCTTCCTATTCCAATCCTGAGACCCTTCCTATAGCATGTGATGTGATATCTCAATGCTTATACCAAACCTGAGACCCTTCCTATGGCATGAGATGTCATATACAACTCCTTCCCATTCCAACCCTGAGACCCTTCCTATAGCATGAGATGTGATATCTCAATGCATATACCAAACCTGAGACCCTTCCGATAGCATGAGATGTGATATCCAACTTCTTCCCATTCCAATCCTGAGACCCTTCCTATAGCATGAGATGTGATATCTCAATGCTTATACCAAACCTGAGACCCTTCCTATAGCTTGAGATGTGATATCCAACTCCTTCCCATTCCAATCCTGAGACCCTTCCTATAGCATGAGATGTGATATCTCAAGGCCTCTAATACCAAACCTGAGATCCTTCCTCTAACATGAAATGTGATATCCAACTCCTTCCCCTTCCAAACCTGAGAGCCTTCCTATAGCATGAGATATGATATCCAAGTCCTTCCCATTCCAATCCTGAGACCCTTCCTATAACATGAAATGTGATATCCAACTCCTTCCCATTCTAACCTGAGACCCTTCCTATAGCATGAGATGGGATATCCAACTCCTTCCAAATCCAATACTGATACCCTTCCGATAGCATGAGATGTGATATCCCAATGCTTCTACCAAACCTGAGACCCATACTATGGCATGAGATGTGATATCAAACTCCTTCCCATTCCAATCCTGAGACGCTTCCTATAGCTTGAGATGTGATATCCAACTCCTTCCCATTCCAATTCTGAGACCCTTCTTATACCATGACACTTGATATCTCAATGCTTCTAATACCAAACCTGAGACCCGTCCTATAACATGAGATGTGATATCCAAATCCTTCCCCTTCCAAACCTTAGACCCTTCCTTTATAATGAGATGTGACATCCAAGTCCTTCCCATTCCAATCCTGAGACCCTTCCTATAGCATGAGATGTGATATCTCAATGCTTCTAATACCAAACCTGAGACCCTTCCTATAACATGAGATGGGATATCCAACTCCTTCCCATTCCAATCCTGAGACCCTTCCGATAGCAGAGATGTGATATCTCAATGCTTATACCAAACCTGAGACCCTTCTTAAGGCCTGAGATGTCATATACAACTCCTTCCCATTGCAATCCTGAGACCCTTCCTATAGCATGAGATGTGATATCTCAATGCTTATACCAAATCTGAGACCCTTCCTATAGCATGAGATGTGATATCCAACACCTTCCCATTCCAATTCTGAGACCCTTCCTATAGCATGAGAAGTGATATCTCAATGCTTCTAATATCAAACTTGAGACCCTCCCTATAGCATGAGATGTGATATCCAAATCCTTCCCATTCCAATCATGAGACCCTTCCTATAGCATTAGATGTGATATCTCAATGCTTATACCAAACCTGAGAGCCTACCTATAGCATGAGATGTGATATCCAAGTCCATCCCATTCCAATCCTTAGACCCTTCCTACAGCATGCGATTGTTAAGACGGATTTCTGAACTCTGTCCTGGTGGCGCAGAAGTTCAGAAGGCCAACCTAATTACTTGGAACAGGGTAACCTCTGGACAAGCCAGACCAATCAAGGTAGCGATCGCGGCGGTCAAGACTAGGTCTCAAGAGGGGTGAGGGTGACTGAAAGCCCGCAATGAGCACACAAAGCAAGAGCGCTTACAAACTACTCCAAACAGTTGTTATATCAAAAATAGATAACCATTTATTTTAAGGCCTTTAAAATAATGACCGTAGCGAGAAAATCACAATATCACAATATTAAACCAACACATACCATATCAACACAATATATATACAAATACACAGTCGCAAGCGTTTAAAGCACGAAATATGTAGTCCACCTGCCAGGGAAGGAAAACAGGCAGTGCGATACCGCTTTAGACTCAGTTCGCCTTCAGAGGCACCTACTAGATGGAAGTCCGAGCCCTGCGAAGAGTGGAGCCTTGTGCTCAAAGTACCTGCCACGCCGGTGCCAACGGGCAAAAGGGGAAGCTCTTCGGAGGAAGTCAGGCAGTTCGGGTTAGTGCACAGCAGAAGGAGAACAGGTTCCGTAACTCAAGCGCAGCCTCCACAGCGGGCAGAAGCAGAGCGCGAGTACGGCCAAAAGGGTGCTGTTTTTACACAGCAGGGAAAAGCAATGGGATACTGCAGGAGGGCGACCAGATCCTAGCTAAACTACTCACCGGTCCCCGAAGCAAGCAGACCCAAGCTTCTCCACGTTAGTTTCAGCAGCTGGCAGGTTCAGAAGAGCAGGGAACGCCTCGTAGTCGTGTAGAGCAAAAAGACGTCCCAATCGACGAAACCAGCACAGTTTGTTGCCGCAGCAGGACAACGGAGCGGCCGTGTGTATTCGAGCCAAATGTACACTCCTCCCTTCAGACTTGGGAACGCCAAGTGTACGAAGCGTGGGAGAGTGACAAGGACTCGGAATACAACACAACCTGGCGGCGGTTACAGAGCAGGACTCCCTTGTAAGCTGGTCAGTCAACTGGATGGCCCAGAGACACTTCCGAAGGCTTACTTGGCAGGAGAGGATGAAGTCGCCGGGAATAGCTGTTCCTGCTATTCCAAAGGTCGAAGCACCAGTACAGGCCTTCTGGTTCGATCCAAGGAGGAAAGGGTTTCACAGGACGACAGCAGTGCAAAGGAGGATTCCTTCAGCGAGTCACCAGCGATTCCTCGGTCCAGCCTCTTGGTTGCAGGATACTTGGCTCCTGTATTCCTTCGTTCGTGAGAACTCAGGAGATCGACCTGGTAGTGGTGTTTCCAGCTCCCTCTTATCCACGGTTCCCTTCGCGCCAAAACGGAGGGGAGCAAATGGGAGATCCGCTCATCAACACACATACCATACGTGGACCAATCACGGACCACGGTGGTCCCAGGCATTCACACCACCCTAGACTCTCTGGCACCCAGGATGTGTATTGGGACCAGACATCCCAGCCCCCACCCTGGAGGCACACAAACGACATGTAGAAGCCCGCGAAAGCAACCACGTTTCGCGGGAAAGTACATGCCCAAATAAGGAAGGCCCCGGGTCGCCCGACCTGGGGAAGGTGAAGGGAGCAAGACGGTCAGTGGACAGGACAAAGGAGCCTCGTGGTCTGGCCATTTTGGGAGCCAGGCCACCATTTTGGGTTCAGTGCGAAAAACGTGCTCAGAACGCCAAAAGGAGCTCAAAATAAACAAAACGATCGCTGCCACCATTCCAGTCCCTGAATGACTTGCACCGATCAAATACCATCCTAAAAGAGTATCTAGGGCCTGTAGAAGGCTAGAGACCCAAGAGAGCTGTAACTTAGCTTACAGTGCCCTCTTGTGTCATGTTGCACTAAAGCCGCAACATGATAAAAGAAACTACGGGAAACAGCGTTCCCCGGTACTGACTGCCTTAAGGGCATGTCAGTTTCCCCGTAAGAAAGGAGCGAAAGCCCAGAGAAGTGCGGCAGAAGGCTGTACTTCTCTGGCAAAGTCAAGAACAAGGTTAAAAACAATAGCAAAAAGTTCAGGGGTTGCCACATGGAAGGAAAATTCCCTACAATTACGAAATCTTTCCTAACACTCGCCCCTCCCAGACTATGGACAGGGGGAACTAATCCACCCCTGGATGAGTCTCTTGTTCAGGTCGGTTAAACATTCTGGACAACCCATCAGCATTGCTATGTTGGACACCTGGCCTATGCTCAATAGTGAAGTCGAAGCCTTGTAGACTTATGGACCACCTAAGCAACTTTGGATTCTCCCCCTTCATGTTCATTAGCCACTTTAACGGCTTATGGTCAGTCTGCACAGTGAAGTGGGTCCCATAGAGGTAGGGCCTCAGCTTCCTTAGGGCCCACACAACAGAGAAACATTCTTTCTCTACCTTGGACCATCTGAGATCTCTGTCCTTAAGCTGGCGACTAATAAAACCGATAGGGTGTTCCTTACCCTTCTCATCTACTTGTGATCGTACAGCTCCTATCCCAGTGTCAGAGGCATCCGTCTGCACGATAAAAGGTCTTTGATAATCCGGGGCCCTAAGGACAGGGGCCTGGCACAAGGAGTCTTTTAAGCCATTGAAGGCCTTCTCACACTCGTCGGTCCAAGTTACCTTCTTGGGTTTCTTCGGAGTTGTGAGGGCAGTCAGAGGAGCAGCTATGGTGCCATAGTCTGCCACAAAAGTGCGGTAATACCCCGTGAGTCCTAAAAAGGCTCTCACTTGGGTTTGCGTAGTGGGGGTAGGCCAGTCTTGTACTGCTTGTACCTGACTGAGTAGAGGCTGTCTCCTCCCTCCACCTACTTCATGTCCAAGGTAAACCACTGAGCCTTGTCCATTTTGGTGAGGGGCCACGCGGACACCCTCAAAAGAGCTCTCTGAAGGACTGCTTTGGAACAGGTCGGGGAGAGGTTCAGACTCCTCTTCCTCAACGTCTGAAGCCAATAGCAGTGCTGCGATTTCGCCGCTTGGGACGAAAGCCTTCAGCCTATTCATGTGAAACACTTTGGGAGCCTTTCCAGGCCTTCCAAGGTCCACTGAATAGTTAACCTCACCCAGGGGCTCCACCACTGGGTAAGGGCCTGACCAATTGTCCTGTAAAGCTCGAGGCCTTATGGGATTCATGATCAGGACTTGCTGACCAAGTGTAAAGTTGATGAGGGAAGCTTTCTGGTCGTACCAAGGTTTCACCAGCGCTTGCCCTGCCTTCAATTTATCACTAGCCAAGCCCATCAGAAGTACCATCCGTTTTCTGAGCCCTAGCACATAATCAACTACATTGGTAGTAACAGGGGGAGTGGGCGTCTCCCATCCCTCCTTGACAATGGCTAAGGGTCCCCGTACGGGATGACCGAACAGAAGTTTGAAGGGGCTGAAGCCAACACCCTCCTGTGGTACCTCTCGGTAGGCAAACAGTAAGCATGAAACAAGAAGATCCCATTTTCTTCTCTGGGGCTCCTCCAGAGCCCCAATCATGCTCGTTAACGTCCTGTCGAAACGCCCCCCCAGACCATTGGTCTGGGGGTGGTATGCAGAAGAGAACCTGTAGGTGACCCCACATTCTTTCCACATAGCCTGCCTATACTTCGACATAAAGTTGCTGCCATGATCCGACACAACTTCTTTAGGGAAGCCAACCCTAGTAAACATGCCGAGTAAAGCTTCTGCAACTGGCTTGGCAGTTACAGTTGTAAATGGGACGGCCTCAGGATACCTGGTTGCATGGTCGACCAGTACCAGGATAAACCTATTGCCTGAGGATGTTTGCGGGTCAAGGGGACCAACCATGTCGATCCCTACCCTTTCAAATGGTACCCCCACAACTGGGAGCGGTACCAACAGAGCTTGGATTGTCGCGCCAACCTTACCAGACAACTGGCAGGAGGCACAACTCCTGCAGTGACTTTCTACTTGCTCCCCCATCTTGGGCCAGTAGAAGTGCATGGATAACCTTTGCTTGGTTTTCCTCATACCGAGGTGACCAGCAATGGGAACTTCATGCGCCAACTGCAGGAGGAAGGGCCTAACAGCAAGGGGAACCACCAACCTCCTATGGTCTCCTTCTGTAGACTCTGTGGGCTCACTATACAGGAGTCCACCTTCCTGGTAAATCCTACGCATCCCAGGAGGTTCACCCTCAAGCTGGGAGCAGGCCTGTCTCCTTAGGCCTTCCAGAGATGGGCACTCACGTTGGCCTTTACTGAATTCGTCCCTATCAGGACCTCCTTCAACTAACAAGTCTTTTAGTTCAGGATGATCGTTGGGGTCGAATACTTCAGGCATCGCCACCTCCTCGTCAGGCCCGGGCGATTGACCAACTTCCTCCACCGCAGTGGTAGGCGAGCTCGGGGGAATATTCTCTTTCCCTCGTTTTGACTTGTAGACTCCTTTCGCCTTGGGCTTCCCCTTCGGCTGGGGCGGCGTATTGGACTTGGCCAATGCTGCCGTGCTTGAGACCGTGTGTAGGGTCTTTCGGCAGTGTCTCCTACGAGCCCTAAAGCTCTGAGATCATTACCTAACAAGACCTTTCCCGGGACGTTTCTCTGAATGCTCACTGGAATCCTGACTGCTGTACCATTTAAAGTAAGATTTACAGGGATCACGGGAAACATACGGAGGGGGCTGTCAGCCAACTTAGTGGGCATCAGAGTAGCTCTGGCAACTTCCTCTGAGTCTACCAAGGTAGAATCCACTACAGTGCGACTGCACCCACTATCCCTAAGAGCTGGAGTATCCACTCCATTGATCAGCACACTGTCTTTAAAGTAGTGCTTGGTATTATCCGGAATCCTAGCATAAGCCTCTGCGACTTTAGGCTCCCAGGAACCCAGGGACACTAAAACTACCTCAGCCTCTATCCCGCTGGGAAATGAGTCTGAGGAGAAGGATGCTCCTGTAATCTCTTCTTCCTCGTAGGAGGAGAAGGCCAGATTAGCGGAGTGGACCCCCAAAGGTCTAACCTTACACCGGGGATCCCCCTTCACATGGTCAGTTGCTCCACAAGACAAACAAGCCCCAGTGGGTCTGTTTACGTAGGGAGGCTTATTGTAACCAGAGTTCTGTTTCGGAGGCTGACCTCCACTACCCTGTGAGTTCTCTTGTGTCTTACCCTTGTTTTTCTTTTTGTGGCCCTTATGGGAAGAAGATTTAGCAGATTCCCCACCCTCCATATCTTTGGACTTTTTCCCTTCCTCCTGCTTACCAGGATGAGTTTTGTCCTTATGGGACACTCGATGTGACACCCATAAGTCTGCTGCAATGGCCAGCTTCTTAGGATCTATCTCCTTCGAATCGGCCAAATGCTGCTTAAGCTCCGGGGAAGAAGAAGCAAAAATATGTTCCAGCATGACAAGATTTATCATGCCTTCGAAGGTAGAAACCTTATAATCTTCGACCCAGCCAGTTAAGTTTTTCAAGGATTCAGCGACATAAGATACCCAAGTACCACCTTCCTTTTTCTTATACTCTCGAAAACGCTTTAAATATTGGGCCGGAGTCTTCCCAAACTTTAAAATGAGAGTTTGCTTTAACATTGCGAAATCAGCCCGCTCAGCCTTCGACATTTCCATAATGGCACTACAGCCAGAATGGGGCAGTCTACTGAGCAACCACGCAATCTTATCAGCACTGTCAACTTTTTGAACCTCGCATGCATACTCAAACGCATTCAGCCAGTCCATAATGTCATTCCTTTCTTCATATACACTGAGCAGATCTTTTGGAAACCGTGGATGAGAGGAAGCCCCAGACCCATGTCCAGGACCCTTGGACCCATTTGCAACCTGAAGCTTGGCCAGTTCCAACTGGTGATCCCTGTCTTTCTGTTTTTCTGCCTGTTCGATTTTTAGTTTGGCTATGCTGAATTCAAGCTCCTGCTGCCTAAACCGCAGCTCTTGCTTCTTGAATTCAAGCATAGCCTCCCCATCAACACTGGCAGAGGAAACATTAGACATTACATCCTCCCTGTCCTCGTGGTCGCGATGGATCAGTGCAGCGGCAGAACCGTCGGTTCTACCAGTGAGAGCAGCCCCACCACCTTCTGCACTGTCCTCGGAAGTTATAGCGTCAAGCTGCGCTTCTTGCCACGCCACGATTCTCTGGATCATTTCCAATTTTGTGCCTTGAGAGGAAACACCTCTCTCCGCACACATCTTTTTCAATGTTTCTGATTTGGAAGCATTTAAAGTTAACAAGGTATTTGCTTCCATACTGTTTGATAGGACTATGGCCTTTTTAAAGTTATTCTATAACAATTCACTACGTGTACTGTTTGGAATAACCTGAAATGCCTTAGTTCGAGCGCAACACTGGATACCTTCAGTCGTATCCCACCGCTGTACACCAATTTGTTAAGACGGATTTCTGAACTCTGTCCTGGTGGCGCAGAAGTTCAGAAGGCCAACCTAATAACTTGGAACAGGGTAACCTCTGGACAAGCCAGACCAATCAAGGTAGCGATCGCGGCGGTCAAGACTAGGTCTCAAGAGGGGTGAGGGTGACTGAAAGCCCGCAATGAGCACACAAAGCAAGAGCGCTTACAAACTACTCCAAACAGTTGTTATATCAAAAATAGATATACATTTATTTTAAGGCCTTTAAAATAATGACCGTAGCGAGAAAATCACAATATCACAATATTAAACCAACACATACCATATCAACACAATATATATACAAATACACAGTCGCAAGCGTTTAAAGCACGAAATATGTAGTCCACCTGCCAGGGAAGGAAAACAGGCAGTGCGATACCGCTTTAGACTCAGTTCGCCTTCAGAGGCACCTACTAGATGGAAGTCCGAGCCCTGCGAAGAGTGGAGCCTTGTGCTCAAAGTACCTGCCACGCCGGTGCCAACGGGCAAAAGGGGAAGCTCTTCGGAGGAAGTCAGGCAGTTCGGGTTAGTGCACAGCAGAAGGAGAACAGGTTCCGTAACTCAAGCGCAGCCTCCACAGCGGGCAGAAGCAGAGCGCGAGTACGGCCAAAAGGGTGCTGTTTTTACACAGCAGGGAAAAGCAATGGGATACTGCAGGAGGGCGACCAGATCCTAGCTAAACTACTCACCGGTCCCCGAAGCAAGCAGACCCAGGCTTCTCCATGTTCGTTTTAGCAGCTGGCAGGTTCAGAAGAGCAGGGAACGCCTCGTAGTCGTGTAGAGCAAAAAGACGTCCCAATCGACGAAACCAGCACAGTTTGTTGCCGCAGCAGGACAACGGAGCGGCCGTGTGTATTCGAGCCAAATGTACACTCCTCCCTTCAGACTTGGGAACGCCAAGTGTACGAAGCGTGGGAGAGTGACAAGGACTCGGAATACAACACAACCTGGTGGCGGTTACAGAGCAGGTCTCCCTTGTAAGCTGGTCAGTCAACTGGATGGCCCAGAGACACTTCCGAAGGCTTACTTGGCAGGAGAGGATGAAGTCGCCGGGAATAGCTGTTCCTGCTATTCCAAAGGTCGAAGCACCAGTACAGGCCTTCTGGTTCGATCCAAGGAGGAAAGGGTTTCACAGGACGACAGCAGTGCAAAGGAGGATTCCTTCAGCGGGTCACCAGCGATTCCTCGGTCCAGCCTCTTGGTTGCAGGATACTTGGCTCCTGTATTCCTTCGTTCGTGAGAACTCAGGAGATCGACCTGGTAGTGGTGTTTCCAGCTCCCTCTTATCCACGGTTCCCTTCGCGCCAAAACGGAGGGGAGCCAATGGGAGATCCGCTCATCAACACACATACCATACGTGGACCAATCACGGACCACGGTGGTCCCAGGCATTCACAATACCCTAGACTCTCTGGCACCCAGGATGTGTATTGGGACCAGACATCCCAGCCCCCACCCTGGAGGCACACAAACGACATGTAGAAGCCCGCGAAAGCAACCACGTTTCGCGGGAAAGTACATGCCCAAATAAGGAAGGCCCCGGGTCGCCCGACCTGGGGAAGGTGAAGGGAGCAAGACGGTCAGTGGACAGGACAAAGGAGCCTCGTGGTCTGGCCATTTTGGGAGCCAGGCCACCATTTTGGGTTCAGTGCGAAAAACGTGCTCAGAACGCCAAAAGGAGCTCAAAATAAACAAAACGATCGCTGCCACCATTCCAGTCCCTGAATGACTTGCACCGATCAAATACCATCCTAAAAGAGTATCTAGGGCCTGTAGAAGGCTAGAGACCCAAGAGAGCTGTAACTTAGCTTACAGTGCCCTCTTGTGTCATGTTGCACTAAAGCCGCAACATGATAAAAGAAACTACGGGAAACAGCGTTCCCCGGTACTGACTGTCTTAAGGGCATGTCAGTTTCCCCGTAAGAAAGGAGCGAAAGCCCAGATAAGTGCGGCAGAAGGCTGTACTTCTCTGGCAAAGTCAAGAACAAGGTTAAAAACAATAGCAAAAAGTTTAGGGGTTGCCACATGGAAGGAAAATTCCCTACAATTACGAAATCTTTCCTAACAGCGATGTGATATCTCAATGATTCTAATACCAAACCAGAGACCCGTCCTTTAACATGAGATGGGATATCCAACTCCTTCCCATTCCAATCCTGAGCCACTCCTGATAGCAGAGATGTGATATCTCAATGCTTATACCAAACCTGAGACCCTTCCTATAACATGAGATGTGATATCCAACTCCTTCCCGTTCCAAACCTAAGACACTTCCTATAGCATATGTGATATCCAACTCCTTCCCATTCCAAACATGAGACCCTTCCTATAGCAAGAATGTAATATCCAACTCCTACCCATTCCAATCCTGAGACCATTCCTATAGCATGAGATGTGATGTCTCAATGCTTCCAATACCAAACCTGAGATCCTTCCTATAACATGAGATGTGATATCCAACTCCTTCCCATTCCAATCCTGAGACCCTTATGATAGCATGAGATGTGATATCTCAATGCCTCTTATACCAAACCTGAGATCCTTCCGATAGCATGAGATGTGATATCTCAATGCTTCTAATACCAAACCTGAGATCCTTCCTATAATATGAGATGTGATTTCCAAATCCTTCCCCTTCCAAACCTGAGACCCTCCCTTTAGCATGAGATCTGATATCCAACTCCTTCCCCTTCCAATCCTGAGACCCTTCTGATAGCATAAGATGTGATTTCTCAATGCCTCTAATACCAAACCTGAGATCCTACCTCTAACATGAAATGTGATATCCATCTCCTTCCCTTTCCAAACCTGAGACCCTGCCTATAGCATGATATGTGATATCCAAGTCCTTCCCATTCCAATCCTGAGACCCTTCCTATAGCATGTGATGTGATATCTCAATGCTTATACCAAACCTGAGACCCTTCCTATGGCATGAGATGGCATATACAACTCCTTCCCATTCCAATCCTGAGACCCTTCCTATAGCATGAGATGTGATATCTCAATGCTTATACCAAACCTGAGACCCTTCCTATAGCATGAGATGTGATATCCAACTTCTTCCCATTCCAATCCTGAGACCCTTCCTATAGCATGAGATGTGATATCTCAATGCTTATACCAAACCTGAGACCCTTCCTATAGCTTGAGATGTGATATCCAACTCCTTCCCATTCCAATCCTGAGACCCTTCCTATAGCATGAGATGTGATATCTCAAGGCCTCTAAACCAAACCTGAGATCCTTCCTCTAACATGAAATGTGATATCCAACTCCTTCCCCTTCCAAACCTGAGAGCCTTCCTATAGCATGAGATATGATATCCAAGTCCTTCCCATTCCAATCCTGAGACCCTTCCTATAACATGAAATGTGATATCCAACTCCTTCCAATTCCAACCTGAGACCCTTCCTATAGCATGAGATGGGATATCCAACTCCTTCCAAATCCAATACTGATACCCTTCCGATAGCATGAGATGTGATATCCCAATGCTTCTACCAAACCTGAGACCCATACTATGGCATGAGATGTGATATCAAACTCCTTCCCATTCCAATCCTGAGACCCTTCTTATACCATGAGACTTGATATCTCAATGCTTCTAATACCAAACCTGAGACCCGTCCTATAACATGAGATGTGATATCCAAATCCTTCCCCTTCCAAACCTTAGACCCTTCCTTTATCATGAAATGTGATATCCAACTCCTTCCCATTCCAATCCTGAGACCCTTCCGATATCATGAGATGTGATATCTCAATGCTTATACCAAATCTGAGACCCTTCCTATGGCCTGAGATGTCATATACAACTCCTTCCCATTCCAATCCTGAGACCCTTCCTATAGCATGAGATGTGATATCTCAATGCTTATACCAAATCTGAGACCCTTCCTATAGCATGAGATGTGATATCCAACTCCTTCCCATTCCAATCCTGAGACCCTTCCTATAGCATGAGAAGTGATATCTCCATGCTTATACCAAACCTGAGACCCTTCCTATAGCATAAGATGTGATATCCAAATCCTTCCCATTCCAATCCTGAGACCCTTCCTATAGCATGAGATGTGATATCTCAATGCTTATACCAAACCTGAGACCCTTCCTATAGCATGAGATGTGATATCCAACTCCTTCCCATTCCAATCCTGAGACCCTTCCTATAGCATGAGATGTGATGTCTCAATGCTTCTAATACCAAACCTGAGATCCTTCCTATAACATGAGATGTGATATCCAACTCCTTCCCATTCCAATCCTGAGACCCTTATGATAGCATGAGATGTGATATCTCAATGCCTCTTATACCAAACCTGAGATCCTTCCGATAGCATGAGATGTGATATCTCAATGCTTCTAATACCAAACCTGAGATCCTTCCTATAATATGAGATGTGATTTCCAAATCCTTCCCCTTCCAAACCTGAACCCTCCCTTTAGCATGAAATGTGATATCCAACTCCTTCCCATTCCAATCCTGAGACCCTTCTGATAGCATGAGATGTGATATCTCAATGCCTCTAATACCAAACCTGAGATCCTACCTCTAACATGAAATGTGATATCTATCTCCTTCCCTTTCCAAACCTGAGACCCTGCCTATAGCATGAGAAGTGATATCCAAGTCCTTCCCATTCCAATCCTGAGACCCTTCCTATAGCATGTGATGTGATATCTCAATGCTTATACCAAACCTGAGACACTTCCTATGGCATGAGATGTCATATACAACTCCTTCCCATTCCAACCCTAAGACCCTTCCTATAGCATGAGATGTGATATCTCAATGCTTATACCAAACCTGAGACCCTTCCTATAGCATGAGATGTGATATCCAACTTCTTCCCATTCCAATCCTGAGACCCTTCCTATAGCATGAGATGTGATATCTCAATGCTTATACCAAACCTGAGACCCTTCCTATAGCATAAGATGTGATATCCAAATCCTTCCCATTCCAATCCTGAGACCCTTCCTATAGCATGAGATGTGATATCTCAATGCTTATACCAAACCTGAGACCCTTCCTATAGCATGAGATGTGATATCCAACTCCTTCCCATTCCAATCCTGAGACCCTTCCTATAGCATGAGATGTGATGTCTCAATGCTTCTAATACCAAACCTGAGATCCTTCCTATAACATGAGATGTGATATCCAACTCCTTCCCATTCCAATCCTGAGACCCTTATGATAGCATGAGATGTGATATCTCAATGCCTCTTATACCAAACCTGAGATCCTTCTGATAGCATGAGATGTGATATCTCAATGCTTCTAATACCAAACCTGAGATCCTTCCTATAATATGAGATGTGATTTCCAAATCCTTCCACTTCCAAACCTGAGACCCTCCCTTTAGCATGAAATGTGATATCCAACTCCTTCCCATTCCAATCCTGAGACCCTTCTGATAGCATGAGATGTGATATCTCATTGCCTCTAATACCAAACCTGAGATCCTACCTCTAACATGAAATGTGATATCCATCTCCTTCCCTTTCCAAACCTGAGACCCTGCCTATAGCATGAGATGTGATATCCAAGTCCTTCCCATTCCAATCCTGAGACCCTTCCTATAGCATGTGATGTGATATCCAAGTCCTTCCCATTCCAATCCTGAGACCCTTCCTATAGCATGTGATGTGAAATCTCAATGCTTATACCAAACCTGAGACCCTTCCTATGGCATGAGATGTCATATACAACTCCTTCCCATTCCAACCCTGAGACCCTTCCTATAGCATGAGATGTGATATCTCAATGCTTATACCAAACCTGAGACCCTTCCTATAGCTTGAGATGTGATATCCAACTTCTTCCCATTCCAATCCTGAGACCCTTCCTATAGCATGAGATGTGATATCCCAATGCTTCTACCAAACCTGAGACCCATACTATGGCATGAGATGTGATATCAAACTCCTTCCCATTCCAATCCTGAGACGCTTCCTATAGCTTGAGATGTGATATCCAACTCCTTCCCATTCCAATTCTGAGACCCTTCTTATACCATGAGACTTGATATCTCAATGCTTCTAATACCAAACCTGAGACCCGTCCTATGACATGAGATGTGATATCCAAATCCTTCCCCTTCCAAACCTTAGACCCTTCCTTTATAATGAGATGTGATATCCAACTCCTTCCCATTCCAATCCTGAGACCCTTCCGATATCATGAGATTTGTTATCTCAATGCTTCTAATATCAAACTTGAGACCCTCCCTATAGCATGAGATGTGACATCCAAGTCCTTCCCATTCCAATCCTGAGACCCTTCCTATAGCATGAGATGTGATATCTCAATGCTTCTAATACCAAACCTGAGACCCTTCCTATAACATGAGATGGGATATCCAACTCCTTCCCATTCCAATCCTGAGACCCTTCCGATAGCAGAGATGTGATATCTCAATGCTTATACCAAACCTGAGACCCTTCCTAAGGCTTGAGATGTCATATACAACTCCTTCCCATTCCAATCCTGAGACCCTTCCTATAGCATGAGATGTGATATCTCAATGCTTATACCAAATCTGAGACCCTTCCTATAGCATGAGATGTGATATCCAAATCCTTCCCATTCCAATCCTGAGACCCTTCCTATAGCATGAGATGTGATATCTCAATGCTTATACCAAACCTGAGAGCCTACCTATAGCAAGAGATGTGATATCCAAATCCTTCCCATTCCAATCCTGAGACCCTTCCTATAACATGAGATGTGATATTCAACTCCTTCCCATTCCAACCTGAGACACTTCCTATAGCATGGGAAGGGATATCCAACTCCTTCCCAATCCAATCCTGAGAACCTTCCGATAGCAGAGATGTGATATCTCAATGCTTATACCAAACCTGAGACCCTTCCTATGGCATGAGATGTGATATCCAACTCCTTGCCATTCAAATCCTGAGAACCTTCCTATAGCATGAGATGTGATATCTCAATGCTTCTACCAAACCTGAGACCCTTCCTTTAGCATGAGATGTGATATCCAAATCCTTCACATTCCAATCCTGAGACCCTTCCTATAGCATGAGATGTGATATCTCAATGCTTCTAATACCAAACCTGAGATCCTTCCTATAACATGAGATGTGATATCCAATTCCTTCCCATTCCAAACCTGAGACCCTTCCTATTGGATGAGATGTGATATCCAACTCCTTCCCATTCCAACCCTGAGACCCTTCCTATACCATGAGATGTGATATCTCAATGCTTCTAATACCAAACCTGGGAACCGTCCTATAACATGAGATGTGATATCTCAATGTTTCTAATAAAAAACCTGAGACCCTTCCTATAACATGAGATGTGATATCCAATTCCTTCCCATTCCAAACCTGAGACCCTTCCTATTGGATGAGATGTGATATCCAAATCCTTCCCCTTCCAAACCTGAGACCCTTCCTTTAGCATGAGATGTGATATCCAAATACTTCCCATTCCAATCCTAAAACCCTTCCTATAGCATGAGATGTGATATCTCAATGTTTCTAATAAAAAACCTGAGACCCTTCCTATAGCAAGAGATGTGATATCCAAATCCTTCCCATTCCAATCCTGAGACCCTTCCTGTATATAACATGAGATGTGATATCCAACTCCTTCCCATTCCAACCTGAGACCCTTCCTATAACATGAGATGTGATATCCAACTCCTTCCCATTCCAAACCTGAGACCCTTCCGATAGCATGAGATGTGATATCTCAATGCTTCAAAAACCAAACATGAGAACCATCCTATAACATGAGATGTGAAATCCAAATCCTTCCCTTCCCAAACCTGAGACTCTTCCTATAGCATGAGATGTGATATCTCAATGCTTCTACCAAACCTGAAACCCTTCCTATAGCATGAGATGTGATATCCAACTCCTTCCCATTCCAATCCTGAGACACATCCTATAGCATGAGATGTGATATCACAATGCTTCTAATACCAAACCTGAGACCCGTCCTATAACATGAGATGTGATATCCAAATCCTTCCCCTTCCAAACCTGAGACCCTTCCTTTAGCATGAGATGTGATATATAGCTCCTCCCATTCCAATCCTGAGATCCTTCCGATAGCAGAGATGTGACATTTCAATGCTTATACCAAACCTGAGACCCTTCCCATAGCATGAGATGTGATATCCAACTCCTTCCCATTCCAATCCTGAGACCCTTCCTATAGCATGAGATGTGATATCTCAATGCTTCTAATACCAAACCTGAGATCCTTCCTATAACATGAGATGTGATATCCAACTCCTTCCCATTCCAATCCCGAGACCCTTCCTATAGCATGAGATGTGATATCTCAATGCTTCTAATACCAAACCTAAGGTCCTTCCTATAACATGAGATGTGATATCCAAATCCTTCCCATTCCAAACCTGAGACCCTCCCTTTAGCATGAGATGTGATATCCAACTCCTTCCCATTCCAATCCTGATACCCTTCGGATAGCATGAGATCTGATATCTCAATGCCTCTAATACCAAACCTGAGATCCTACCTCTAACATGAAATGTGATATCCAACTCCTTCCTTTTCAAAACCTGAGACCCTTCCTACAGCATGAGATGTGATATCCAAGTCCTTCCCATTCCAATCCTGAGACCCTTCCTATAACATGAGATGTGATATCCAACTCCTTCTATTCCAACCTGAGACCCTTCCTATAGCATGAGATGGGATATCCAACTCCTTCCAAATCCAATCCTGATACCCTTCCGATAGCATGAGATGTGATATACCAATGCTTCTACAAAACCTGAGACCCATACCATGGCATGAGATGTGATATCAAACTCCCGTCCTATACCATGAGACTTGATATCTCAATGCTTCTAATACCAAACCTGAGACCGGTCCAATAACATGAGATGTGATATCCAAATCCTTCCCCTTCCAAACCTTAGACCCTTCCTTTATCATGAGATGTGATATCCAAGTCCTTCCCATTCCATTCCTGAGACCCTTCCTATAGCATGAGATGTGATATCTCAATGCTTCTAATACCAAACCTGAGACCCTTCCTATAACATGAGATGTGATATCCAAGTCCTTCCCATTCCAATCCTGAGACCCTTCCTATAGCATGAGATGTGATATCTCAATGCTTCTAATACCAAACCTGAGACCCTTCCTATAACATGAATTATGATATCCAAATCCTTCCCATTCCAATCCTGAGACCCTTCCGATAGCAGAGATGTGATATCTCAATGCTTATACCAAACCTAAGACCCTTCCGATAGCATGAGATGTGATATCTCAATGCTTCTAATACCAAACCTGAGATCCTTCCAATAACATGAGATGTGATATCCAACTCCTTCCCATTCCAATCCCGAGACCCTTCCTATAGCATGAGATGTGATATCTCAATGCTTCTAATACCAAACCTAAGGTCCTTCCTATAACATGAGATGTGATATCCAAATCCTTCCCATTCCAAACCTGAGACCCTCCCTTTAGCATGAGATGTGATATCCAACTCCTTCCCCTTCCAAACCTGAGACCCATCCTTTAGCATGAGATGTGATATCCAGCTCCTCCCATTCCAATCCTGAGACCCTTCCGATAGCAGAGATGTGATATTTCAATGCTTATACCAAACCTGAGACCCTTCCCATAGCATGAGATGTGATATCCAGCTCCTCCCATTCCAATCCTGAGACCCTTCCGATAGCAGAGATCTGATATTTCAATGCTTATACCAAACCTGAGACTCTTCCCATAGCATGAGATGTGATATCCAACTCCTTCCCATTCCGATCCTGAGACCCTTCCTATAGCATGAGATGTGATATCTCAATGCTTCTAATACCAAACCTGAGATCCTTCCTATAACATGAGATGTGATATCCAACTCCTTCCCATTCCAATCCCGAGACTCTTCCTATAGCATGAGATGTGATATCTCAATGCTTCTAATACCAAACCTAAGGTCCTTCCTATAACATGAGATGTGATATCCAAATCCTTCCCATTCCAAACCTGAGACCCTCCCTTTAGCATGAGATGTGATATCCAACTCCTTCCCATTCCAATCCTGATACCCTTCTGATAGCATGAGATGTGATATCTCAATGCCTCTAATACCAAACCTGAGATCCTACCTCTAACATGAAATGTGATATCCAACTCCTTCCTTTTCCAAACCTGAGACCCTTCCTACAGCATGAGATGTGATATCCAAGTCCTTCCCATTCCAATCCTGAGACCCTTCCTATAACATGAGATGTGATATCCAACTCCTTCTATTCCAACCTGAGACCCTTCCTATAGCATGAGATGGGATATCCAACTCCTTCCAAATCCAATCCTGATACCCTTCTGATAGCATGAGATGTGATATTCCAATGCTTCTACAAAACCTGAGACCCATACCATGGCATGAGATGTGATATCAAACTCCCGTCCTATACCATGAGACTTGATATCTCAATGCTTCTAATACCAAACCTGAGACCGGTCCAATAACATGAGATGTGATATCCAAATCCTTCCCCTTCCAAACCTTAGACCCTTCCTTTATCATGAGATGTGATATCCAAGTCCTTCCCATTCCATTCCTGAGACCCTTCCTATAGCATGAGATGTGATATCTCAATGCTTCTAATACCAAACCTGAGACCCTTCCTATAACATGAGATGTGATATCCAAGTCCTTCCCATTCCAATCCTGAGACCCTTCCTATAGCATGAGATGTGATATCTCAATGCTTCTAATACCAAACCTGAGACCCTTCCTATAACATGAATTGTGATATCCAAATCCTTCCCATTCCAATCCTGAGACCCTTCCGATAGCAGAGATGTGATATCTCAATGCTTATACCAAACCTAAGACCCTTCCGATAGCATGAGATGTGATATCTCAATGCTTCTAATACCAAACCTGAGACCGGTCCAATAACATGAGATGTGATATCCAAATCCTTCCCCTTCCAAACCTTAGACCATCCCTTTAGCATGAGATTTGATATCCAACTCCTTCCCATTCCAATCCTGAGACCCTTCTGATGGCATGAGATGTGATATCTCAATGCCTCTAAAACCAAACCTGAGATCCTACCTCTAACATGAAATGTGATATCCAACTCCTTCCCCTTCCAACCATGAGAGCCTTCCTATAGAATGAGATGTGATATCCAAGTCCTTCCCATTCCAATCCTGAGACCCTTCCTATAACATGAGATGTGATATCCAACTCCTTCCCATTCCAATCATGAGACCCTTCCTATAGCTTGAGATGTGATATCCAACTCCTTCTCATTCCAATTCTGAGACCCGTCCTATACCATGAGACTTGATATCTCAATGCTTCAAATACCAAACCTGAGACCGGTCCTATAACATGAGATGTGATACCCAAATCCGTCCCCTTCCAAACCTCAGACCCTTCCTATAGCATGAGATGTGATATCTCAATGCTTCTAAAACCAAACATGAGAACCATCCTATAACATGAGATGTGAAATCCAAATCCTTCCCTTTCCAAACCTGAGACCCTTCCTATAGCTTGAGATGAAATATCAAACTCCTTCCCATTCCAATCCTGAGATAGCTTGAGATGTGATATCCAACTCCATCCCATTCCAATCCTGAGACCCTTCCGATAGCATGAGATGTGATAGCTCAATGCTTCTAATATCAAAACTGAGACCCTCCCTATAGTATGAGATGTGAATTCTAAGTCCTTCCCATTCCTATCCTGAGACCCTTCCGATAGCAGAGATGTGATATCTCAATGCTTATACCGAACCTGATGACCCTTCCTTTAGCATGAGATGTGATATTCAACTCCTTCCCATTCCAAACCTGAGACCCTTCCTATAACATGAGACGTGATATCCAACTCCTTCCCATTCCAAACCTGAGACCTTTCCTTTAGCATATGTGATATCCAACTCCTTCCAATTCCAATACTGAGACCCTTCCAATAGCATATGTGATATCTCAATGCTTCTAATATCAAAACTGAGACCCTCCCTCTAACATGAGATGTGATATCCAACTCCTTCCCATTCCAATACTGAGACCCTTCCAATAGCATATGTGATATCTCAATCCTTCTAATATCAAAACTGAGACCCTCCCTATAACATGAGATGTGATATCCAACTCCTTCCCATTCCAATCGAGACCCTTCCTATAACATGAGATGTGATATCTCTATGCTTCTAATACCAAACCTGAGGCCCTTACCGTAGTATATGTGAAATCCAACTCCTTCCCATTCCAAACTTGTGACCCTTCCTGTAGCATGAAATGACCATTCCCACAGCCTGAGATTTAAAATCTCATTTCTTCCAATATCAAACCCGAGACCCTTCCGATAGGATGTGATTTGATATCTCAGTGCTTCTAATACCAAACCTGAGATCCTCAGCTATAACAAGAGATATCATATCCAACTCCTTCCCATTCCAATCCTGAGACTCTTCCTATAGCATGACATGTGATATCGAACTTCCCATTAAAATCCTGAGACTCAGACCTCCCTGTCTAACCTCACCACTCCTAGCTCCCGGATTGATAATGCACTCCTGCTGTGTCTTCTCTCCCTTCTTCTGCTTCCTTTCCTCTCTCCTTCCTCATGTGCCCTAGGTCAGGCTCCTTCTACACCTCCGCAAGGATTACTGATTTGTACCCCTCCCCACTCTCAACTCTCACTCAGTTAACACTCATCTGACATCTGCCATTTCCTGGAAGAACCCGACCTTGATGTCCTTGGTCTAACCGAGACATGGATGACGGCCAGCGCTGTCTCGAGCTCTGAAACTTTCCTCCCTGATGACAAGTTCCTCTCCATGCCCAGATCCAAACGTTCATGAGGGGGAGTATCCTTGATTCCTGTAGTAAATTGCTTTCCTTTGCAGGCCGACTCCTCTCACGAATGCCTTGTCTGCATGCATTCTCTCTTTCCTGGCCATTCTCTCACCGTGGCTATTTGCCTACCCCCTTCCTCTCTCAGTGGATGGACTTCTCCATCCTAGCCTCCTACCACTCAACTCCGCCTACTTGGAGAATTCAAAATGAACCTGTATGCTTCCTGACCTGGACTTTTACGAGATCTGCAACTCTTCATGTCTCTGGCCCTACACACTGCAGGGAATACTCAGGATTTTCTGATCTCAGACATCCCCCTATGTAACCCTCTCAACAATCCTCTCCCGTGGTGATCAAGTTCTCATCTCCAAAGAAGGCTAACTACCAGCTGTTCCTCCTCAGTGGAGTTCCCCCTTTCTGTCCCTGCTCTCTGCACCGTTTCGCGTTGCAAACACTCGCTTCCCTGCTCTCTGGTTTAGACGCTTTTCCTTCTTCCTTTCTGTGCCTGTTCTCTGCATCGTTTCGCGTTGCAGAAAACAACTCGCTTCCCAGCTCTCTGGTTTAGACGTGTGTTCCCTGCCTTCTCTCCTCTTCCCGCTGCCTTCAAATCAACAAATGAGCTTCAAAAGATACACGGTGCTCAGAATGCTTTATAACACCCATTATTCAAGATATAGCTGTAACCCGCTAGACGTATTGAAAAGTGCTAAAAACTAGCAAAATAGCTAGAAAATGTTCTTTCCTCGCGTTTTGGTAAATACGAATTCTGGTGGATTCCCATTTTGTACTCCGTGCATTTGTTCAGTCGAATCCTGATGTTTTTAACCACTCGTCACCCATACAAGGGGGGGATCAAAATCTACTGTTCACAGGCTGAATGTATACTGCTGAAATCGTCAATGCATTATCGGGTAAACCGACTGTTCTGGAAAGTGTATTTGCCATCTGTTATTCCAGTCAGCATGTTTTCATCGTCCCTTCTTGTTTCAAGGCTGCACTCCCGTGGTGATCACATTCTCCTCTCCAGAGCAGGCTAACTACCAGCTGCTCCTCCTCAGAGGCGTTCCACCTTTCTGTCCCTGCTCCCTGCACCGTTTCGCGTTGCATGTACTCGCTTCCCAGCTCTCTGGTTTAGATGTGTGTTCCCTGCCTTCTCTCCTCTTCCTACAGCCTTCCAATGAGCTCCACAAGATAGTGTTCAGAATGCTTTATAACCCCATTATTCAACATATAGCTGTAACCCGCTAGACGTATTGAAACGTGCTAAAAACTAGCAAAAATAGCTAGAAAATGTACTTCCCTCGCGTTTTTGTAAATGCGAATTCTGGTGGGTTCCCATGTTGTATGTACTGTGTCCATGCGTTTGTGTCGAATCCTGAAGTTTTTAACCACTGTTCTCCCATACTAGGGAGGGGGGGTCAACATCTACTGCTGTTCACAGGCTGAATGTATACGGCTGAAATCTTCAAGGCATTATCAGCTTTCCTGACTGTTTTGGAACGTGTATTTGCCATCTGTTAATGCAGTCGCCCTTTGTTCATCGTTCCTTCTAGTTTACAGGCTGCACTCCCCTAGTGATCACATTCTTCTCTCCTATGCAGGCTAACTACCAGCTGCTCCTCCTCATAGGTGTTCATCCTTTCTGTCCCTGCTCCCTGCACCGTTTCGCGTTGCATGTACTCGCTTCCCAGCTCTCTGGTTGAGATGCGTGTTCCCTGCCTTCTCTCCTCTTGCTACAGCCTTCCAATTTGCTCCACAAGATACAGTGTTCAGAATGCTTTATAACACCCATTATTCAACATATAGCTGTAACCAGCTAGACGTATTGAAACGTGCTAAAAACTAGCAAAAACAGCTAGAAAATGTACTTCCCTCGCGTTTTGGTAAATGCAGGGTACTCGCGTCTAAACCAGAGAGCAGGCAAGCGAGCATTTCAGCAGTATAAATTCAGCCTGTGAACAACACATTTTGACCCTCCCTTGTATGGGAGAAGAGTGGTTCAAAAGACCAGGATTCGACTGAACAAACGCACGAACAGAGTACAAAATGGGTATCCACCAGAATTCGCATTTACCAAAACGCGAGGAAAGTACATTTTCTAGCTGTTTCTGCTCGTTTTTAGCACGTTTCAATACGTCTAGCGGGTTACAGCTATATGTTGAATAATGGGTGTTATAAAGCATTCTGAACACTGTATCTTGTGGAGCTCATTGGAAGGCTGTAGGAAGAGGAGAGAAGGCAGGGAACACGCATCTAAACCAGAGAGCTGGGAAGCGAGTACATGCAACGCGAAACGGTGCAGGGAGCAGGGACAGAAAGGATGAACGCCTATGAGGAGGAGCAGCTGGTAGTCAGCCTGCTCTGGAGAGGAGAATGTGATCACCAGGGGAGTGCAGCCTGTAAAGTAGAAGGGACGATGAACACAGGGCGACTGCATTAACAGATGGCAAATACACGTGAGAGGAGTCGGCCTGCAAAGGAAAGCAATTTACTACAGGAATCAAGGATAAGCATTGAGATATCACATCTCATGCTATAGGAAGGGTCTCAGGATTGGAATGAAAAGGTCTTAGATATCACATATGCTATAGGGAGGGTCTCAGTTTTGATATTAGAAGCATTGAGATATCACATCTCATGCTATCGGAAGTGTCTCAGGATTGGAATGGGAAGGAGCTGGATATCACATCTCATGCTAAAGGAAGGGTCTCAGGTTTGGAACGGGAAGGAGTTGGATATCACATCTCATGCTATAGGAAGGGTCTCAGGATTGGAATGGGAAGGACTTAGATATCACATATGCTATAGGGAGGGTCTCAGTTTTGATATTAGAAGCATTGAGATATCACATCTCATGCTATCGGAAGTGTCTCAGGATTGGAATGGGAAGGAGCTGGATATCACATCTCATGCTAAAGGAAGGGTCTCAGGTTTGGAACGGGAAGGAGTTGGATATCACATCTCATGTTATAGGAAGGGTCTCAGGTTTCCTATAAACATTGAGATATCACATCTCTGCTATCGGAAGTGTCTCAGGATTGGAATGGGAAGGAGTTGGATATCCCATCTCATGTTATAGGACGGGTCTCAGGTTTTTTATTAAAATCATTGAGATATTATATTGCATGCTGTAGGAAGGGTCTAAGGATTGGAATGGGAAGGACTTGGATATCACATCTCATGCTATAGATAGGCTCTCAGGTTTGGAAAGTGAAGGAGTTGGATATCACATTTCATGTTAGAGGAAGGATCTCAGGTTTGGTATTAGAGGCATTCAGATATCACATCTCAGGCTATAGGAAGGGTCTCAGGATTGGAATGGGAAGGAGTTGGATATCACATCTCATGCTATAGGAAGGGTCTTGAGATATCACATCTCATGCTATAGGAAGGGTCTCAGGATTGGAATGGGAAGGAGTTGTATATGACATCTCATGCCGTAGGGAGGGTCTCAGGTTTGGTATAAACATTGAGATATCACATCTCTGCTATCGAAAGGGTCTCAGGATTGGAATGGAAAGGAGTTGGATATCCCATCTCATGTTATAGGAAGAGTCTCAGGTTTGGTATTAGAAGCATTGAGATATCACATCTCATGCTATAGGAAGTGTCTCAGGATTGGAATGGGAAGGACTTGGGTATCACATCTCATGCTATAGGGAGGGTCTCAAGTTTGATATTAGAAGCATTGAGATATCACATCTCATGCTATAGGAAGGGTCTCAGGATTGGAATGGGAAGGAGTTGGATATCACATCTCATGCTATAGGAAGGGTCTCAGGTTTGGTATAAGCAGTGAGATATCACATCTCATGCTATAGGAAGTGTCTCAGGATTGGAATGGGAAGGAGTTGGATATCACATCTCATGTTATAGGAAGGATCTCAGGTTTGGTATAAGCATTGAGATATCACATCTCTGCTATCGGAAGGGTCTAAGGTTTGGAAGGGGAAGGATTTGGATATCACATCTCATGTTATAGGACGGGTCTCAGGTTTGGTATTAGAAGCATTGAGATATCAAGTCTCATGGTATAGGAAGGGTCTCAGAATTGGAATGGGAAGGAGTTGGATATCACATCTCAAGCTATAGGAAGGGTCTCAGGATTAGAATGGGAAGGAGTTTGATATCACATCTCATGCCATAGTATGGGTCTCAGGTTTGGTAGAAGCATTGGGATATCAGATCTCATGCTATCGGAAGGGTATCGGGATTGGATTTGGAAGGAGTTGGATATCCCATCTCATGCTATAGGAAGGGTCTCAGGTTGGAATGGGAAGGAGTTGGATATCACATCTCATGTTATAGGAAGGGTCTCAGGATTGGAATGGGAAGGACTTGGATATCACATCTCATGCTATAGGAAGGCTCTCAGGTTTGCAAGGGGAAAGAGTTGGATATCACATTTCATGTTAGAATTAGGATCTCAGGTTTGGTATTAGAAGTATTGAGATATCACATCTCATGCTATCAGAAGGATCTCAGGTTTGGTATAGAAGCATTGAGATATCATATCTTATGCTATCAGAAGAGTCTCAGGATTGGAATGGGAAGGAGTTGGATATCACATCTCATGCTAAAGGGAGGGTCTCAGGTTTGGAAGATAAGGATTTGGATATCACATCTCATGTTATAGGAAGGATCTCAGGTTTGGTATTAGAAGTATTGAGATATCACATCTCATGCTATCGGAAGGATCTCAGGTTTGGTATAGAAGCATTGAGATATCATATCTTATGCTATCAGAAGGGTCTCAGGATTGGAATGGGAAGGATTTGGATATCACATCTCATGCTAAAGGGAGGGTCTCAGGTTTGGAAGGGGAAGGATTTGGATATCACATCTCATGTTATAGGATGGATCTCAGGTTTGGTATTAGAAGTATTGAGATATCACATCTCATGTTATCGGAAGGATCTCAGGTTTGGTATTAGAAGTATTGAGATATCACCTCTCATGCTATAGGAAGGGTCTCAGGATTGGAATGGGAAGGAGTTGGATATCACATCTCATGCTAAAGGAAGGGTCTCAGGTTTGGTAGAAGCATTGAGATATCACATCTCATGCTATAGGAAGGGTCTCAGGATTGGAATGGGAAGGACTTAGATATCACATATCATGCTATAGGGAGGGTCTCAGTTTTGATATTAGAACCATTGAGATATCACATCTCATGCTATCGGAAGTGTCTCAGGATTGGAATGGGAAGGAGCTGGATATCACATCTCATGCTAAAGGAAGGGTCTCAGGTTTGGAACGGGAAGGAGTTGGATATCACATCTCATGTTATAGGAAGGGTCTCAGGTTTGGTATAAACATTGAGATATCACATCTCTGCTATCGGAAGTGTCTCAGGATTGGGAAGGAGTTGGATATCCCATCTCATGTTATAGGACGGGTCTCAGGTTTTTTATTAGAATCATTGAGATATCATATTGCATGCTGTAGGAAGGGTCTAAGGATTGGAATGGGAAGGACTTGGATATCACATCTCATGCTATAGATAGGCTCTCAGGTTTGGAAAGTGAAGGAGTTGGATATCACATTTCATGTTAGAGGAAGGATCTCAGGTTTGGTATTAGAGGCATTCAGATATCACATCTCAGGCTATAGGAAGGGTCTCAGGATTGGAATGGGAAGGAGTTGGATATCACATCTCATGCTATAGGAAGGGTCTCAGGTTTGGTATAAGCATTGAGATATGACATCTCATGCTATAGGAAGGGTCCAGGATTGGAATGGAAGGAGTTGGATATCACATCTCATGTTATAGGAAGGATCTCAGGTTTGGTATTAGAAGCATTGAGACATCACATCTCATGCTATAGGAAGGGTCTCAGGATTGGAATGGGAAGGAGTTGGATATCACATCTCATGCTATAGGAAGGGTCTCAGGATTGGAATGGGAAGGAGTTGAATATGACATCTCATGCCGTAGGAAGGGTCTCAGGTTTGGTATAAACATTGAGATATCACATCTCTGCTATCAAAAGGGTCTCAGGATTGGAATGGGAAGGAGTTAGATATCCCATCTCATGTTATAGGAAGAGTCTCAGGTTTGGTATTAGAAGCATTGAGATATCACATCTCATGCTATAGGAAGTGTCTCAGGATTGGAATGGGAAGGACTTGGATATCACATCTCATGCTATAGGTAGGGTCTCAAGTTTGATATTAGAAGCATTGAGATATCACATCTCATGCTATAGGAAGGGTCTGAGGATTGGAATGGGAAGGAGTTGGATATCACATCTCATGCTATGGGAAGGGTCTCAGGTTTGGTATAAGCAGTGAGATATCACATCTCATGCTATAGGAAGTGTCTCAGGATTGGAATGGGAAGGAGTTGGATATCACATCTCATGTTATAGGAAGGATCTCAGGTTTGGTATAAGCATTGAGATATCACATCTCTGCTATCGGAAGGGTCTCAGGATTGGAATGGGAAGGAGTTGGATATTCCCATCTCATGTTATAAGAAGGGTCTCAGGTTTGGTATTAGAAGCATTGAGATATCACATCTCATGCTATAGGAAGGGTCTCAGGATTGGAATGGGAAGGAGTTGGATATCACATCTCATGATAAAGGAAGGGTCTAAGGTTTGGAAGGGGAAGGATTTGGATATCACATCTCATGTTATATTACGGGTCTCAGGTTTGGTATTAGAAGCATTGAGATATCAAGTCTCATAGTATAGGAAGGGTCTCAGAATTGGAATGGGAAGGAGTTGGATATCACATCTCAAGCTATAGGAAGGGTCTCAGGATTGGAATGGGAAAGAGTTGGATATCACATTTCATGTTAGAGGTAGGATCTCAGGTTTGGTATTAGAGGCATTGAGATATCACATCTCATGCTATCAGAAGGGTCTCAGGAATGGAATGGGAAGGAGTTGGATATCACATCTCATGCTAAAGGGAGGGTCTCAGGTTTGGAAGGGGAAGGATTTGGATATCACATCTCATGTTATAGGAAGGATCTCAGGTTTGGTATTAGAAGCATTGAGATATCACATCTCATGCTATCGGAAGGATCTCAGGTTTGGTATTAGAAGCATTGAGATATCACATCTCATGCTATCAGAAGAGTCTCAGGATTGGAATAGGAAGGAGTTGGATATCACATCTCATGCTAAAGGGAGGGTCTCAGGATTGGAATGGGAAGGAGTTGGATATCACATCTCATGCTATAGGGAGGGTCTCAGGATTGGAATGGGAAGGACTTAGATATCACATATCATGCTATAGGGAGGGTCTCAGTTTTGATATTAGAAGCATTGAGATATCACATCTCATGCTATCGGAAGTGTCTCAGGATTGGAATGGGAAGGAGCTGGATATCACATCTCATGCTAAAGGAAGGGTCTCAGGTTTGGAACGGGAAGGATTTGGATATCACATCTCATGTTATAGGAAGGGTCTCAGGTTTGGTATAAGCATTGAGATATCACATCTCTGCTATCGGAAGAGTCTCAGGATTGGAATGGGAAGGAGTTGAATATCCCATCTCATGTTATAGGACGGGTCTCAGGTTTGTTATTATAATCATTGAGATATCATATTGCATGCTGTAGGAAGGGTCTAAGGGTTGGAATGTGAAGGACTTGGATATCACATCTCATGCTATAGATAGGCTCTTAGGTTTGGAAAGGGAAGGAGTTGGATATCACATTTCATGTTAGAGGAAGGATCTCAGGTTTGGTATTAGAAGCATAGAGATATCACATCTCATGCTATAGGAAGGGTCTCAGGATTGGAATGGGAAGCAGTTGGATATCACATCTCATGCTATAGGAAGTGTCTCAGGATTGGAATGGGAAGGACTTGGGTATCACATCTCATGCTATAGGGAGGGTCTCAAGTTTGATATTAGAAGCATTGCGATATCACATCTCATGCTATAGGAAGGGTCTCAGGATTGGAATGGGAAGAAGTTGGATATCACATCTCATGCTATAGGAAGGGTCTCAGGTTTGGTATAAGCAGTGAGATATCACATCTCATGCTATAGGAAGTGTCTCAGGATTGGAATGGGAAGGAGTTGGATATCACATCTCATGTTATAGGAAGGATCTCAGGTTTGGTATAAGCATTGAGATATCACATCTGTGCTATCGGAAGGGTCTCAGGATTGGAATGGGAAGGAGTTGGATATTCCCATCTCAAACTTGAGGGTCTCAAGTTTGATATTAGAAGCATTGAGATATCACATTTCATGATATCGGAAGGGTCTCAAGATTGGAATGGGAAGGAGTTGGCTATCACATCTCATGATAAAGGAAGGGTCTAAGGTTTGGAAGGGGAAGGATTTGGATATCACATCTCATGTTGTAGGACGGGTCTCAGGTTTGGTATTAGAAGCATTGAGATATCAAGTCTCATGGTATAGGAAGGGTCTCAGAATTGGAATGGGAAGGAGTTGGATATCACATCTCAAGCTATAGGAAGGGTCTCAGGATTAGAATGGGAAGGAGTTTGATATCACATCTCATGCCATAGTATGGGTCTCAGGTTTGGTAGAAGCATTGGGATATCAGATCTCATGCTATCGGAAGGGTATCGGGATTGGATTTGGAAGGAGTTGGATATCCCATCTCATGCTATAGGAAGGGTCTCAGGTTGGAATGGGAAGGAGTTGGATATCACATCTCATGTTATAGGAAGGGTCTCAGGATTGGAATGGGAAGGACTTGGATATCACATCTCATGCTATAGGAAGGCTCTCAGGTTTGCAAGGGGAAAGAGTTGGATATCACATTTCATGTTAGAGGTAGGATCTCAGGTTTGGTATTAGAAGTATTGAGATATCACATCTCATGCTATCAGAAGGATCTCAGGTTTGGTATAGAAGCATTGAGATATCATATCTTATGCTATCAGAAGAGTCTCAGGATTGGAATGGGAAGGAGTTGGATATCACATCTCATACTAAAGGGAGGGTCTCAGGTTTGGAAGATAAGGATTTGGATATCACATCTCATGTTATAGGAAGGATCTCAGGTTTGGTATTAGAAGTATTGAGATATCACATCTCATGCTATCGGAAGGATCTCAGGTTTGGTATAGAAGCATTGAGATATCATATCTTATGCTATCAGAAGGGTCTCAGGATTGGAATGGGAAGGAGTTGGATATCACATCTCATGCTAAAGGGAGGGTCTCAGGTTTGGAAGGGGAAGGATTTGGACATCACATCTCATGTTATAGGATGGATATCAGGTTTGGTATTAGAAGTATTGAGATATCACATCTCATGTTATCGGAAGGATCTCAGGTTTGGTATTAGAAGTATTGAGATATCACCTCTCATGCTATAGGAAGGGTCTCAGGATTGGAATGGGAAGGAGTTGGATATCACATCTCATGCTAAAGGAAGGGTCTCAGGTTTGGTAGAAGCATTGAGATATCACATCCCATGCTATAGGAAGGGTCTCAGGATTGGAATGGGAAGGACTTAGATATCACATATCATGCTATAGGGAGGGTCTCAGTTTTGATATTAGAAGCATTGAGATATCACATCTCATGCTATCGGAAGTGTCTCAGGATTGGAATGGGAAGGAGCTGGATATCACATCTCATGCTAAAGGAAGGGTCTCAGGTTTGGAACGGGAAGGAGTTGGATATCACATCTCATGTTATAGGAAGGGTCTCAGGTTTGGTATAAACATTGAGATATCACATCTCTGCTATCGGAAGTGTCTCAGAATTGGAATGGGAAGGAGTTGGATATCCCATCTCATGTTATAGGACGGGTCTCAGGTTTTTTATTAGAATCATTGAGATATCATATTGCATGCTGTAGAAAGGGTCTAAGGATTGGAATGGGAAGGACTTGGATATCACATCTCATGCTATAGATAGGCTCTCAGGTTTGGAAAGTGAAGGAGTTGGATATCACATTTCATGTTAGAGGAAGGATCTCAGGTTTGGTATTAGAGGCATTGAGATATCACATCTCAGGCTATAGGAAGGGTCTCAGGATTGGAATGGGAAGGAGTTGGATATCACATCTCATGCTATAGGAAGGGTCTCAGGTTTGGTATAAGCATTGAGATATCACATCTCATGCTATAGGAAGGGTCCAGGATTGGAATGGAAGGAGTTGGATATCACATCTCATGTTATAGGAAGGATCTCAGGTTTGGTATTAGAAGCATTGAGACATCACATCTCATGCTATAGGAAGGGTCTCATGATTGGAATGGGAAGGAGTTGGATATCACATCTCATGCTATAGGAAGGGTCTCAGGATTGGAATGGGAAGGAGTTGAATATGACATCTCATGCCGTAGGAAAGGTCTCAGGTTTGGTATAAACATTGAGATATCACATCTCTGCTATCGAAAAGGTCTCAGGATTGGAATGGAAAGGAGTTGGATATCCCATCTCATGTTATAGGAAGAGTCTCAGGTTTGGTATTAGAAGCATTGAGATATCACATCTCATGCTATAGGAAGTGTCTCAGTATTGGAATGGGAAGGACTTGGGTATCACATCTCATGCTATAGGGAGGGTCTCAAGTTTGATATTAGAAGCATTGAGATATCACCTCTCATGCTATAGGAAGGGTCTCAGGATTGGAATGGGAAGGAGTTGGATATCACATCTCATGCTATAGGAAGGGTCTCAGGTTTGGTATAAGCAGTGAGATATCACATCTCATGCTATAGGAAGTGTCTCAGGATTGGAATGGGAAGGAGTTGGATATCACATCTCATGTTATAGGAAGGATCTCAGGTTTGGTATAAGCATTGAGATATCACATCTCTGCTATCGGAAGGGTCTAAGGTTTGGAAGGGGAAGGATTTGGATATCACATCTCATGTTATAGGACGGGTCTCAGGTTTGGTATTAGAAGCATTGAGATATCAAGTCTCATGGTATAGGAAGGGTCTCAGAATTGGAATGGGAAGGAGTTGGATATCACATCTCAAGCTATAGGAAGGGTCTCAGGATTAGAATGGGAAGGAGTTTGATATCACATCTCATGCCATAGTATGGGTCTCAGGTTTGGTAGAAGCATTGGGATATCAGATCTCATGCTATCGGAAGGGTATCGGGATTGGATTTGGAAGGAGTTGGATATCCCATCTCATGCTATAGGAAGGGTCTCAGGTTGGAATGGGAAGGAGTTCGATATCACATCTCATGTTATAGGAAGGGTCTCAGGATTGGAATGGGAAGGACTTGGATATCACATCTCATGCTATAGGAAGGCTCTCAGGTTTGCAAGGGGAAAGAGTTGGATATCACATTTCATGTTAGAGGTAGGATCTCAGGTTTGGTATTAGAAGTATTGAGATATCACATCTCATGCTATCAGAAGGATCTCAGGTTTGGTATAGAAGCATTGAGATATCATATCTTATGCTATCAGAAGGGTCTCAGGATTGGAATGGGAAGGATTTGGATATCACATCTCATGCTAAAGGGAGGGTCTCGGGTTTGGAAGGGGAAGGATTTGGATATCACATCTCATGTTATAGGATGGATCTCAGGTTTGGTATTAGAAGTATTGAGATATCAAATCTCATGTTATCGGAAGGATCTCAGGTTTGGTATTAGAAGTATTGAGATATCACCTCTCATGCTATAGGAAGGGTCTCAGGATTGGAATGGGAAGGAGTTGGATATCACATCTCATGCTAAAGGAAGGGTCTCAGGTTTGGAAGATAAGGATTTGGATATCACATCTCATGTTATAGGAAGGATCTCAGGTTTGGTATTAGAAGTATTGAGATATCACATCTCATGCTATCGGAAGGATCTCAGGTTTGGTATAGAAGCATTGAGATATCATATCTTATGCTATCAGAAGGGTCTCAGGATTGGAATGGGAAGGATTTGGATATCACATCTCATGCTAAAGGGAGGGTCTCGGGTTTGGAAGGGGAAGGATTTGGATATCACATCTCATGTTATAGGATGGATCTCAGGTTTGGTATTAGAAGTATTGAGATATCACATCTCATGTTATCGGAAGGATCTCAGGTTTGGTATTAGAAGTATTGAGATATCACCTCTCATGCTATAGGAAGGGTCTCAGGATTGGAATGGGAAGGAGTTGGATATCACATCTCATGCTAAAGGAAGGGTCTCAGGTTTGGTAGAAGCATTGAGATATCACATCTCATGCTATAGGAACGGTCTCAGGATTGGAATGGGAAGGACTTAGATATCACATATCATGCTATAGGGAGGGTCTCAGTTTTGATATTAGAAGCATTGAGATATCACATCTCATGCTATCGGAATTGTCTCAGGATTGGAATGGGAAGGAGCTGGATATCACATCTCATGCTAAAGGAAGGGTCTCAGGTTTGGAACGGGAAGGAGTTGGATATCACATCTCATGTTATAGGAAGGGTCTCAGGTTTGGTATAAACATTGAGATATCACATCTCTGCTATCGGAAGTGTCTCAGGATTGGAATGGGAAGGAGTTGGATATCCCATCTCATGTTATAGGACGGGTCTCAGGTTTTTTATTAGAATCATTGAGATATCATATTGCATGCTGTAGGAAGGGTCTAAGGATTGGAATGGGAAGGACTTGGATATCACATCTCATGCTATAGATAGGCTCTCAGGTTTGGAAAGTGAAGGAGTTGGATATCACATTTCATGTTAGAGGAAGGATCTCAGGTTTGGTATTAGAGGCATTCAGATATCACATCTCAGGCTATAGGAAGGGTCTCAGGATTGGAATGGGAAGGAGTTGGATATCACATCTCATGCTATAGGAAGGGTCTTAGGTTTGGTATAAGCATTGAGATATCACATCTCATGCTATAGGAAGGGTCCAGGATTGGAATGGAAGGAGTTGGATATCACATCTCATGTTATTGGAAGGATCTCAGGTTTGGTATTAGAAGCATTGAGACATCACATCTCATGCTATAGGAAGGGTCTCAGGATTGGAATGGGAAGTAGTTGGATATCACATCTCATGCTATAGGAAGGGTCTCAGGATTGGAATGGGAAGGAGTTGAATATGACATCTCATGCCGTAGGAAGGGTCTCAGGTTTGGTATAAACATTGAGATATCACATCTCTGCTATCAAAAGGGTCTCAGGATTGGAATGGGAAGGAGTTGGATATCACATCTCATGCTATAGGTAGGGTCTCAAGTTTGATATTAGAAGCATTGAGATATCACATCTGATGCTATAGGAAGGGTCTGAGGATTGGAATGGGAAGGAGTTGGATATCACATCTCATGCTATGGGAAGGGTCTCAGGTTTGGTATTAGAAGCATTGAGATATCACATCTCATGCTATAGGAAGTGTCTCAGGATTGGAATGGGAAGGACTTGGATATCACATCTCATGCTATAGGTAGGGTCTCAAGTTTGATATTAGAAGCATTGAGATATCACATCTCATGCTATAGGAAGGGTCTGAGGATTGGAATGGGAAGGAGTTGGATATCACATCTCATGCTATGGGAAGGGTCTCAGGTTTGGTATAAGCAGTGAGATATCACATCTCATGCTATAGGAAGTGTCTCAGGATTGGAATGGGAAGGAGTTGGATATCACATCTCATGTTATAGGAAGGATCTCAGGTTTGGTATAAGCATTGAGATATCACATCTCTGCTATCGGAAGGGTCTCAGGATTGGAATGGGAAGGAGTTGGATATTCCCATCTCATGTTATAAGAAGGGTCTCAGGTTTGGTATTAGAAGCATTGAGATATCACATCTCATGCTATAGGAAGGGTCTCAGGATTGGAATGGGAAGGACTTGGATATCACATCTCATGCTATAGGGAGGGTCTCAAGTTTGATATTAGAAGCTTTGAGATATCACATCTCATGATATCGGAAGGGTCTCAGGATTGGAATGGGAAGGAGTTGGATATCACATCTCATGATAAAGGAAGGGTCTAAGGTTTGGAAGGGGAAGGATTTGGATATCACATCTCATATTATATTACGGGTCTCAGGTTTGGTATTAGAAGCATTGAGATATCAAGTCTCATAGTATAGGAAGGGTCTCAGAATTGGAATGGGAAGGAGTTGGATATCACATCTCAAGCTATAGGAAGGGTCTCAGGATTGGAATGGGAAGGACTTGGATATCACATCTCATGCTATAGGAAGGCTCTCAGGTTTGGAAGGGGAAAGAGTTGGATATCACATTTCATGTTAGAGGTAGGATCTCAGGTTTGGTATTAGAGGCATTGAGATATCACATCTCATGCTATCAGAAGGGTCTCAGGAATGGAATGGGAAGGAGTTGGATATCACATCTCATGCTAAAGGGAGGGTCTCAGGTTTGGAAGGGGAAGGATTTGGATATCACATCTCATGTTATAGGAAGGATCTCAGGTTTGGTATTAGAAGCATTGAGATATCACATCTCATGCTATCGGAAGGATCTCAGGTTTGGTATTAGAAGCATTGAGATATCACATCTCATGCTATCAGAAGAGTCTCAGGATTGGAATAGGAAGGAGTTGGATATCACATCTCATGCTAAAGGGAGGGTCTCAGGTTTGGAAGGGGAAGGATTTGGATATCACATCTCATGTTATCGGAAGGATCTCACGTTTGGTATTAGAAGTATTGAGATATCATATCTCATGCTATAGGAAGGGTCTCAGGATTGGAATGGGAAGGAGTTGGATATCACATCTCATGCTATAGGGAGGGTCTCAGGATTGGAATGGGAAGGACTTAGATATCACATATCATGCTATAGGGAGGGTCTCAGTTTTGATATTAGAAGCATTGAGATATCACATCTCATGCTATCGGAAGTGTCTCAGGATTGGAATGGGAAGGAGCTGGATATCACATCTCATGCTAAAGGAAGGGTCTCAGGTTTGGAACGGGAAGGATTTGGATATCACATCTCATGTTATAGGAAGGGTCTCAGGTTTGTTATTAGAATCATTGAGATATCATATTGCATGCTGTAGGAAGGGTCTAAGGGTTGGAATGTGAAGGACTTGGATATCACATCTCATGCTATAGATAGGCTCTTAGGTTTGGAAAGGGAAGGAGTTGGATATCACATTTCATGTTAGAGGAAGGATCTCAGGTTTGGTATTAGAAGCATAGAGATATCACATCTCATGCTATAGGAAGGGTCTCAGGATTGGAATGGGAAGCAGTTGGATATCACATCTCATGCTATAGGAAGTGTCTCAGGATTGGAATGGGAAGGACTTGGGTATCACATCTCATGCTATAGGGAGGGTCTCAAGTTTGATATTAGAAGCATTGAGATATCACATCTCATGCTATAGGAAGGGTCTCAGGATTGGAATGGGAAGGAGTTGGATATCACATCTCATGCTATAGGAAGGGTCTCAGGTTTGGTATAAGCAGTGAGATATCACATCTCATGCTATAGGAAGTGTCTCAGGATTGGAATGGGAAGGAGTTGGATATCACATCTCATGTTATAGGAAGGATCTCAGGTTTGGTATAAGCATTGAGATATCACATCTCTGCTATCGGAAGGGTCTAAGGTTTGGAAGGGGAAGGATTTGGATATCACATCTCATGTTATAGGACGGGTCTCAGGTTTGGTATTAGAGGCATTGAGATATCAAGTCTCATGGTATAGGAAGGGTCTCAGAATTGGAATGGGAAGGAGTTGGATATCACATCTCAAGCTATAGGAAGGGTCTCAGGATTAGAATGGGAAGGAGTTTGATATCACATCTCATGCCATAGTATGGGTCTCAGGTTTGGTAGAAGCATTGGGATATCAGATCTCATGCTATCGGAAGGGTATCGGGATTGGATTTGGAAGGAGTTGGATATCCCATCTCATGCTATAGGAAGGGTCTCAGGTTGGAATGGGAAGGAGTTGGATATCACATCTCATGTTATAGGAAGGGTCTCAGGATTGGAATGGGAAGGACTTGGATATCACATCTCATGCTATAGGAAGGCTCTCAGGTTTGCAAGGGGAAAGAGTTGGATATCACATTTCATGTTAGAGGTAGGATCTCAGGTTTGGTATTAGAAGTATTGAGATATCACATCTCATGCTATCAGAAGGATCTCAGGTTTGGTATAGAAGCATTGAGATATCATATCTTATGCTGTCAGAAGAGTCTCAGGATTGGAATGGGAAGGAGTTGGATATCACATCTCATGCTAAAGGGAGGGTCTCAGGTTTGGAAGATAAGGATTTGGATATCACATCTCATGTTATAGGAAGGATCTCAGGTTTGGTATTAGAAGTATTGAGATATCACATCTCATGCTATCGGAAAAGGATCTCAGGTTTGGTATAGAAGCATTGAGATATCATATCTTATGCTATCAGAAGGGTCTCAGGATTGGAATGGGAAGGATTTGGATATCACATCTCATGCTAAAGGGAGGGTCTCAGGTTTGGAAGGGGAAGGATTTGGATATCACATCTCATGTTATAGGATGGATCTCAGGTTTGGTATTAGAAGTATTGAGATATCACATCTCATGTTATCGGAAGGATCTCAGGTTTGGTATTAGAAGTATTGAGATATCACCTCTCATGCTATAGGAAGGGTCTCAGGATTGGAATGGGAAGGAGTTGGATATCACATCTCATGCTAAAGGAAGGGTCTCAGGTTTGGTAGAAGCATTGAGATATCACATCTCATGCTATAGGAAGGGTCTCAGGATTGGAATGGGAAGGACTTAGATATCACATATCATGCTATAGGGAGGGTCTCAGTTTTGATATTAGAAGCATTGAGATATCACATCTCATGCTATCGGAAGTGTCTCAGGATTGGAATGGGAAGGAGCTGGATATCACATCTCATGCTAAAGGAAGGGTCTCAGGTTTGGAACGGGAAGGAGTTGGATATCACATCTCATGTTATAGGAAGGGTCTCAGGTTTGGTATAAACATTGAGATATCACATCTCTGCTATCGGAAGTGTCTCAGGATTGGAATGGGAAGGAGTTGGATATCCCATCTCATGTTATAGGACGGGTCTCAGGTTTTTTATTAGAATCATTGAGATATCATATTGCATGCTGTAGGAAGGGTCTAAGGATTGGAATGGGAAGGACTTGGATATCACATCTCATGCTATAGATAGGCTCTCAGGTTTGGAAAGTGAAGGAGTTGGATATCACATTTCATGTTAGAGGAAGGATCTCAGGTTTGGTATTAGAGGCATTGAGATATCACATCTCAGGCTATAGGAAGGGTCTCAGGATTGGAATGGGAAGGAGTTGGATATCACATCTCATGCTATAGGAAGGGTCTCAGGTTTGGTATAAGCATTGAGATATCACATCTCATGCTATAGGAAGGGTCCAGGATTGGAATGGAAGGAGTTGGATATCACATCTCATGTTATAGGAAGGATCTCAGGTTTGGTATTAGAAGCATTGAGACATCACATCTCATGCTATAGGAAGGGTCTCAGGATTGGAATGGGAAGGAGTTGGATATCACATCTCATGCTATAGGAAGGGTCTCAGGATTGGAATGGGAAGGAGTTGAATATGACATCTCATGCCGTAGGAAGGGTCTCAGGTTTGGTATAAACATTGAGATATCACATCTCTGCTATCAAAAGGGTCTCAGGATTGGAATGGGAAGGAGTTGGATATCCCATTTCATGTTATAGGAAGAGTCTCAGGTTTGGTATTAGAAGCATTGAGATATCACATCTCATGCTATAGGAAGTGTCTCAGGATTGGAATGGGAAGGACTTGGATATCACATCTCATGCTATAGGTAGGGTCTCAAGTTTGATATTAGAAGCATTGAGATATCACATCTCATGCTATAGGAAGGGTCTGAGGATTGGAATGGGAAGGAGTTGGATATCACATCTCATGCTATGGGAAGGGTCTCAGGTTTGGTATAAGCAGTGAGATATCACATCTCATGCTATAGGAAGTGTCTCAGGATTGGAATGGGAAGGAGTTGGATATCACATCTCATGTTATAGGAAGGATCTCAGGTTTGGTATAAGCATTGAGATATCACATCTCTGCTATCGGAAGGGTCTCAGGATTGGAATGGGAAGGAGTTGGATATTCCCATCTCATGTTATAAGAAGGGTCTCAGGTTTGGTATTAGAAGCATTGAGATATCACATCTCATGCTATAGGAAGGGTCTCAGGATTGGAATGGGAAGGACTTGGATATCACATCTCATGCTATAGGGAGGGTCTCAAGTTTGATATTAGAAGCTTTGAGATATCACATCTCATGATATCGGAAGGGTCTCAGGATTGGAATGGGAAGGAGTTGGATATCACATCTCATGATAAAGGAAGGGTCTAAGGTTTGGAAGGGGAAGGATTTGGATATCACATCTCATGTTATATTACGGGTCTCAGGTTTGGTATTAGAAGCATTGAGATATCAAGTCTCATAGTATAGGAAGGGTCTCAGAATTGGAATGGGAAGGAGTTGGATATCACATCTCAAGCTATAGGAAGGGTCTCAGGATTGGAATGGGAAGGACTTGGATATCACATCTCATGCTATAGGAAGGCTCTCAGGTTTGGAAGGGGAAAGAGTTGGATATCACATTTCATGTTAGAGGTAGGATCTCAGGTTTGGTATTAGAGGCATTGAGATATCACATCTCATGCTATCAGAAGGGTCTCAGGAATGGAATGGGAAGGAGTTGGATATCACATCTCATGCTAAAGGGAGGGTCTCAGGTTTGGAAGGGGAAGGATTTGGATATCACATCTCATGTTATAGGAAGGATCTCAGGTTTGGTATTAGAAGCATTGAGATATCACATCTCATGCTATCGGAAGGATCTCAGGTTTGGTATTAGAAGCATTGAGATATCACATCTCATGCTATCAGAAGAGTCTCAGGATTGGAATAGGAAGGAGTTGGATATCACATCTCATGCTAAAGGGAGGGTCTCAGGTTTGGAAGGGGAAGGATTTGGATATCACATCTCATGTTATCGGAAGGATCTCACGTTTGGTATTAGAAGTATTGAGATATCATATCTCATGCTATAGGAAGGGTCTCAGGATTGGAATGGGAAGGAGTTGGATATCACATCTCATGCTATAGGGAGGGTCTCAGGATTGGAATGGGAAGGACTTAGATATCACATATCATGCTATAGGGAGGGTCTCAGTTTTGATATTAGAAGCATTGAGATATCACATCTCATGCTATCGGAAGTGTCTCAGGATTGGAATGGGAAGGAGCTGGATATCACATCTCATGCTAAAGGAAGGGTCTCAGGTTTGGAACGGGAAGGATTTGGATATCACATCTCATGTTATAGGAAGGGTCTCAGGTTTGGTATAAGCATTGAGATATCACATCTCTGCTATCGGAAGAGTCTCAGGATTGGAATGGGAAGGAGTTGAATATCCCATCTCATGTTATAGGACGGGTCTCAGGTTTGTTATTAGAATCATTGAGATATCATATTGCATGCTGTAGGAAGGGTCTAAGGGTTGGAATGTGAAGGACTTGGATATCACATCTCATGCTATAGATAGGCTCTTAGGTTTGGAAAGGGAAGGAGTTGGATATCACATTTCATGTTAGAGGAAGGATCTCAGGTTTGGTATTAGAAGCATAGAGATATCACATCTCATGCTATAGGAAGGGTCTCAGGATTGGAATGGGAAGCAGTTGGATATCACATCTCATGCTATAGGAAGTGTCTCAGGATTGGAATGGGAAGGACTTGGGTATCACATCTCATGCTATAGGGAGGGTCTCAAGTTTGATATTAGAAGCATTGATATATCACATCTCATGCTATAGGAAGGGTCTCAGGATTGGAATGGGAAGGAGTTGGATATCACATCTCATGCTATAGGAAGGGTCTCAGGTTTGGTATAAGCAGTGAGATATCACATCTCATGCTATAGGAAGTGTCTCAGGATTGGAATGGGAAGTAGTTGGATATCACATCTCATGTTATAGGAAGGATCTCAGGTTTGGTATAAGCATTGAGATATCACATCTGTGCTATCGGAAGGGTCTCAGGATTGGAATGGGAAGGAGTTGGATATTCCCATCTCATGTTATAGGGAGGGTCTCAAGTTTGATATTAGAATAATTGAGATATCACATTTCATGATATCGGAAGGGTCTCAAGATTGGAATGGGAAGGAGTTGGCTATCACATCTCATGATAAAGGAAGGGTCTAAGGTTTGGAAGGGGAAGGATTTGGATATCACATCTCATGTTATAGGACGGGTCTCAGGTTTGGTATTAGAAGCATTGAGATATCAAGTCTCATGGTATAGGAAGGGTCTCAGAATTGGAATGGGAAGGAGTTGGATATCACATCTCAAGCTATAGGAAGGGTCTCAGGATTAGAATGGGAAGGAGTTTGATATCACATCTCATGCCATAGTATGGGTCTCAGGTTTGGTAGAAGCATTGGGATATCAGATCTCATGCTATCGGAAGGGTATCGGGATTGGATTTGGAAGGAGTTGGATATCCCATCTCATGCTATAGGAAGGGTTTCAGGTTGGAATGGGAAGGAGTTGGATATCACATCTCATGTTATAGGAAGGGTCTCAGGATTGGAATGGGAAGGACTTGGATATCACATCTCATGCTATAGGAAGGCTCTCAGGTTTGCAAGGGGAAAGAGTTGGATATCACATTTCATGTTAGAGGTAGGATCTCAGGTTTGGTATTAGAAGTATTGAGATATCACATCTCATGCTATCAGAAGGATCTCAGGTTTGGTATAGAAGCATTGAGATATCATATCTTATGCTATCAGAAGAGTCTCAGGATTGGAATGGGAAGGAGTTGGATATCACATCTCATGCTAAAGGGAGGGTCTCAGGTTTGGAAGATAAGGATTTGGATATCACATCTCATGTTATAGGAAGGATCTCAGGTTTGGTATTAGAAGTATTGAGATATCACATCTCATGCTATCGGAAGGATCTCAGGTTTGGCATAGAAGCATTGAGATATCATACCTTATGCTATCAGAAGGGTCTCAGGATTGGAATGGGAAGGAGTTGGATATCACATCTCATGCTAAAGGGAGGGTCTCAGGTTTGGAAGGGGAAGGATTTGGATATCACATCTCATGTTATAGGATGGATCTCAGGTTTGGTATTAGAAGTATTGAGATATCACATCTCATGTTATCGGAAGGATCTCAGGTTTGGTATTAGAAGTATTGAGATATCACCTCTCATGCTATAGGAAGGGTCTCAGGATTGGAATGGGAAGTAGTTGGATATCACATCTCATGCTAAAGGAAGGGTCTCAGGTTTGGTAGAAGCATTGAGATATCACATCTCATGCTATAGGAAGGGTCTCAGGATTGGAATGGGAAGGACTTAGATATCACATATCATGCTATAGGGAGGGTCTCAGTTTTGATATTAGAAGCATTGAGATATCACATCTCATGCTATCGGAAGTGTCTCAGGATTGGAATGGGAAGGAGCTGGATATCACATCTCATGCTAAAGGAAGGGTCTCAGGTTTGGAACGGGAAGGAGTTGGATATCACATCTCATGTTATAGGAAGGGTCTCAGGTTTGGTATTAACATTGAGATATCACATCTCTGCTATCGGAAGTGTCTCAGAATTGGAATGGGAAGGAGTTGGATATCCCATCTCATGTTATAGGACGGGTCTCAGGTTTTTTATTAGAATCATTGAGATATCAAATTGCATGCTGTAGGAAGGGTCTAAGGATTGGAATGGGAAGGACTTGGATATCACATCTCATGCTATAGATAGGCTCTCAGGTTTGGAAAGTGAAGGAGTTGGATATCACATTTCATGTTAGAGGAAGGATCTCAGGTTTGGTATTAGAGGCATTGAGATATCACATCTCAGGCTATAGGAAGGGTCTCAGGATTCGAATGGGAAGGAGTTGGATATCACATCTCATGCTATAGGAAGGGTCTCAGGTTTGGTATAAGCATTGAGATATCACATCTCATGCTATAGGAAGGGTCCAGGATTGGAATGGAAGGAGTTGGATATCACATCTCATGTTATAGGAAGGATCTCAGGTTTGGTATTAGAAGCATTGAGACATCACATCTCATGCTATAGGAAGGGTCTCATGATTGGAATGGGAAGGAGTTGGATATCACATCTCATGCTATAGGAAGGGTCTCAGGATTGGAATGGGAAGGAGTTGAATATGACATCTCATGCCGTAGGAAGGGTCTCAGGTTTGGTATAAACATTGAGATATCACATCTCTGCTATCGAAAGGGTCTCAGGATTGGAATGGAAAGGAGTTGGATATCCCATCTCATGTTATAGGAAGAGTCTCAGGTTTGGTATTAGAAGCATTGAGATATCACATCTCATGCTATAGGAAGTGTGTCAGGATTGGAATGGGAAGGACTTGGGTATCACATCTCATGCTATAGGGAGGGTCTCAAGTTTGATATTAAAAGCATTGAGATATCACCTCTCATGCTATAGGAAGGGTCTCAGGATTGGAATGGGAAGGAGTTGGATATCACATCTCATGCTATAGGAAGGGTCTCAGGTTTGGTATAAGCAGTGAGATATCACATCTCATGCTATAGGAAGTGTCTCAGGATTGGAATGGGAAGGAGTTGGATATCACATCTCATGTTATAGGAAGGATCTCAGGTTTGGTATAAGCATTGAGATATCACATCTCTGCTATCGGAAGGGTCTAAGGTTTGGAAGGGGAAGGATTTGGATATCACATCTCATGTTATAGGACGGGTCTCAGGTTTGGTATTAGAAGCATTGAGATATCAAGTCTCATGGTATGGGAAGGGTCTCAGAATTGGAATGGGAAGGAGTTGGATATCACATCTCAAGCTATAGGAAGGGTCTCAGGATTAGAATGGGAAGGAGTTTGATATCACATCTCATGCCATAGTATGGGTCTCAGGTTTGGTAGAAGCATTGGGATATCAGATCTCATGCTATCGGAAGGGTATCGGGATTGGATTTGGAAGGAGTTGGATATCCCATCTCATGCTATAGGAAGGGTCTCAGGTTGGAATGGGAAGGAGTTGGATATCACATCTCATGTTATAGGAAGGGTCTCAGGATTGGAATGGGAAGGACTTGGATATCACATCTCATGCTATAGGAAGGCTCTCAGGTTTGCAAGGGGAAAGAGTTGGATATCACATTTCATGTTAGAGGTAGGATCTCAGGTTTGGTATTACAAGTATTGAGATATCACATCTCATGCTATCAGAAGGATCTCAGGTTTGGTATAGAAGCATTGAGATATCATATTTTATGCTATCAGAAGAGTCTCAGGATTGGAATGGGAAGGAGTTGGATATCACATCTCATGCTAAAGGGAGGGTCTCAGGTTTGGAAGATAAGGATTTGGATATCACATCTCATGTTATAGGAAGGATCTCAGGTTTGGTATTAGAAGTATTGAGATATCACATCTCATGCTATCGGAAGGATCTCAGGTTTGGTATAGAAGCATTGAGATATCATATCTTATGCTATCAGAAGGGTCTCAGGATTGGAATGGGAAGGATTTGGATATCACATCTCATGCTAAAGGGAGGGTCTCGGGTTTGGAAGGGGAAGGATTTGGATATCACATCTCATGTTATAGGATGGATCTCAGGTTTGGTATTAGAAGTATTGAGATATCACATCTCATGTTATCGGAAGGATCTCAGGTTTGGTATTAGAAGTATTGAGATATCACCTCTCATGCTATAGGAAGGGTCTCAGGATTGGAATGGGAAGGAGTTGGATATCACATCTCATGCTAAAGGAAGGGTCTCAGGTTTGGTAGAAGCATTGAGATATCACATCTCATGCTATAGGAAGGGTCTCAGGATTGGAATGGGAAGGACTTAGATATCACATATCATGCTATAGGGAGGGTCTCAGTTTTGATATTAGAAGCATTGAGATATCACATCTCATGCTATCGGAAGTGTCTCAGGATTGGAATGGGAAGGAGCTGGATATCACATCTCATGCTAAAGGAAGGGTCTCAGGTTTGGAACGGGAAGGAGTTGGATATCACATCTCATGTTATAGGAAGGGTCTCAGGTTTGGTATAAACATTGAGATATCACATCTCTGCTATCGGAAGTGTCTCAGGATTGGAATGGGAAGGAGTTGGATATCCCATCTCATGTTATAGGACGGGTCTCAGGTTTTTTATTAGAATCATTGAGATATCATATTGCATGCTGTAGGAAGGGTCTAAGGATTGGAATGGGAAGGACTTGGATATCACATCTCATGCTATAGATAGGCTCTCAGGTTTGGAAAGTGAAGGAGTTGGATATCACATTTCATGTTAGAGGAAGGATCTCAGGTTTGGTTTTAGATGCATTCAGATATCACATCTCAGGCTATAGGAAGGGTCTCAGGATTGGAATGGGAAGGAGATGGATATCACATCTCATGCTATAGGAAGGGTCTCAGGTTTGGTATAAGCATTGAGATATCACATCTCATGCTATAGGAAGGGTCCAGGATTGGAATGGAAGGAGTTGGATATCACATCTCATGTTATAGGAAGGATCTCAGGTTTGGTATTAGAAGCATTGAGACATCACATCTCATGCTATAGGAAGGGTCTCAGGATTGGAATGGGAAGGAGTTGGATATCACATCTCATGCTATAGGAAGGGTCTCAGGATTGGAATGGGAAGGAGTTGAATATGACATCTCATGCCGTAGGAAGGGTCTCAGGTTTGGTATAAACATTGAGATATCACATCTCTGCTATCAAAAGGGTCTCAGGATTGGAATGGGAAGGAGTTGGATATCCCATCTCATGTTATAGGAAGAGTCTCAGGTTTGGTATTAGAAGCATTGAGATATCACATCTCATGCTATAGGAAGTGTCTCAGGATTGGAATGGGAAGGACTTGGATATCACATCTCATGCTATAGGTAGGGTCTCAAGTTTGATATTAGAAGCATTGAGATATCACATCTCATGCTATAGGAAGGGTCTGAGGATTGGAATGGGAAGGAGTTGGATATCACATCTCATGCTATGGGAAGGGTCTCAGGTTTGGTATAAGCAGTGAGATATCACATCTCATGCTATAGGAAGTGTCTCAGGATTGGAATGGGAAGGAGTTGGATATCACATCTCATGTTATAGGAAGGATCTCAGGTTTGGTATAAGCATTGAGATATCACATCTCTGCTATCGGAAGGGTCTCAGGATTGGAATGGGAAGGAGTTGGATATTCCCATCTCATGTTATAAGAAGGGTCTCAGGTTTGGTATTAGAAGCATTGAGATATCACATCTCATGCTATAGGAAGGGTCTCAGGATTGGAATGGGAAGGACTTGGATATCACATCTCATGCTATAGGGAGGGTCTCAAGTTTGATATTAGAAGGTTTGAGATATCACATCTCATGATATCGGAAGGGTCTCAGGATTGGAATGGGAAGGAGTTGGATATCACATCTCATGATAAAGGAAGGGTCTAAGGTTTGGAAGGGGAAGGATTTGGATATCACATCTCATGTTATATTACGGGTCTCAGGTTTGGTATTAGAAGCATTGAGATATCAAGTCTCATAGTATAGGAAGGGTCTCAGAATTGGAATGGGAAGGAGTTGGATATCACATCTCAAGCTATAGGAAGGGTCTCAGGATTGGAATGGGAAGGACTTGGATATCACATCTCATGCTATAGGAAGGCTCTCAGGTTTGGAAGGGGAAAGAGTTGGATATCACATTTCATGTTAGAGGCAGGATCTCAGGTTTGGTATTAGAGGCATTGAGATATCACATCTCATGCTATCAGAAGGGTCTCAGGAATGGAATGGGAAGGAGTTGGATATCACATCTCATGCTAAAGGGAGGGTCTCAGGTTTGGAAGGGGAAGGATTTGGATATCACATCTCATGTTATAGGAAGGATCTCAGGTTTGGTATTAGAAGCATTGAGATATCACATCTCATGCTATCGGAAGGATCTCAGGTTTGGTATTAGAAGCATTGAGATATCACATCTCATGCTATCAGAAGAGTCTCAGGATTGGAATAGGAAGGAGTTGGATATCACATCTCATGCTAAAGGGAGGGTCTCAGGTTTGGAAGGGGAAGGATTTGGATATCACATCTCATGTTATCGGAAGGATCTCACGTTTGGTATTAGAAGTATTGAGATATCATATCTCATGCTATAGGAAGGGTCTCAGGATTGGAATGGGAAGGAGTTGGATATCACATCTCATGCTATAGGGAGGGTCTCAGGATTGGAATGGGAAGGACTTAGATATCACATATCATGCTATAGGGAGGGTCTCAGTTTTGATATTAGAAGCATTGAGATATCACATCTCATGCTATCGGAAGTGTCTCAGGATTGGAATGGGAAGGAGCTGGATATCACATCTCATGCTAAAGGAAGGGTCTCAGGTTTGGAACGGGAAGGATTTGGATATTGTTAGGAAAGATTTCGTAATTGTAGGGAATTTTCCTTCCATGTGGCAACCCCTAAACTTTTTGCTATTGTTTTTAACCTTGTTGTTGACTTTGCCAGAGAAGTACAGCCTTCTGCCGCACTTCTCTGGGCTTTCGCTCCTTTCTTACGGGGAAACTGACATGCCCTTAAGACAGTCAGTACCGGGGAACGTGGTTTCCCGTAGTTTCTTTTATCGTGTCGCAGCTTTAGTGCAACACGACACAAGAGGGCACTGTAAGCTAAGTTACAGCTCTCTTGGGTCTCTAGCCTTCTACAGGCCCTAGATACTCTTTTAGGATGGTATTTGATCGGTGCAAGTCATTCAGGGACTCGAATGGTGGCAGCGATCGTTTTGTTTATTTTGAGCTCCTTTTGGCGTTCTGAGCACGTTTTTCGCACTGAACCCAAAATGGTGGCCTGGCTCCCAAAATGGCCAGACCACGAGGCTCCTTTGTCTTGTCCACTGACCGTCTTGCTCCCTTCACCTTCCCCAGGTCGGGCGACCCGGGGCCTTCCTTATTTTGGCATGTACTTTCCTGCAAAACGTGGTTGCTTTCGCGGGCTTCTACATGTCGTTTGTGTGCCTCCAGGGTGTGGGCTGGGATGTCTGGTCCCAATACACATCCTGGGTGCCAGAGAGTCTAGGGTGGTGTGAATGCCTGGGACCACCGTGGTCCGTGATTGGTCCACGTATGGTATGTGTTTTGATGAGCAGATCTCCCATTGGCTCCCCTCCGTTTTGGCGCGAAGGGAACCGTGGATAAGAGGGGGCTGGAAACACCACTACCATGTCGATCTCCTGAGTTCTCACGAACGAAGGAATACAGGAGCCAAGTATCCTGCAACCAAGAGGCTGGACCGAGGAATCGCTGGTGACCCGCTGAAGGAATCCTCCTTTGCACTACTGTCGTCCTGTGAAACCCTTTCCTCCTTGGATCGAACCAGAAGGCCTGTACTGGTGCTTCGACCTTTGGAATAGCAGGAACAGCTATTCCCGGCGACTTCATCATCTCCTGCCAAGTAAGCCTTCGGAAGAGTCTCTGGGCCATCCAGTTGACTGACCAGCTTACAAGGGAGTCCTGCTCTGCAACTGCCGCCAGGTTGTGTTGTATTTCGAGTCCTTGTCACTCTCCCACGCTTCGTACGCTTGGCGTCCCCAGGTCTGAAGGGAGGAGTGTACATTTGGCTTGAATACACACGGCCGCTCCGTTGTCCTGTGCGGCAACAAAACTGTGCTGGTTTCGTCGATTGGGACGTCTTTTTGCTCTACACGACTACGAGGCGTTCCCTGCTCTTCTGAACCTGCCAGCTGCTGAAACTAACGTGGAGAAGCCTGGGCCTGCTTGCTTCGGGGACCGGTGAGTAGCTTAGCTAGGATCTGGTCGCCCTCCTGCAGTATCCCATTGCTTTTCCCTGCTGTGTAAAAACAGCACCCTTTCGGCCGTACTCGCGCTCTGCTTCTGCTCGCTGTGGAGGCTGCGCTTGAGTTTCGGAACCTGTTCTCCTTCTGCTGTGCACTAACCCGAACTGCCTGACTTCCTCCGAAGAGCTTCCCCTTTTGCCCGTTGGCACCGGCGTGGCAGGTACTTTGAGCACAAGGCTCCACTCTTCGCAGGGCTCGGACTTCCATCTAGTTAGGTGCCTCTAAAGGCGAACTGAGTCTAAAGCGTTATCGCACTGCCTGTTTTCCTTCCCTGGCAGGTGGACTACATATTTCGTGCTTTAAACGCTTGCGACTGTGTATTTGTATATATATTGTGTTGATTTGGTGTGTGTTGGCTTAATACGGTGTTATTGTGATTTTCTCGCTACGGTCGTTGTTTTAAAGGCCTTAAAATAAATGTGTTTATATTTTTGATATAACAACTGTTTGGAGTAGTTTGTAAGCGCTCTTGCTTTGTGTGCTCATTGCGGGCTTTCAGTCACCCTCACCCCTCTTGAGACCTAGTCTTGACCGCCGCGATCGCTACCTTGATTGGTCTGGCTTGTCCAGAGGTTACCCTGTTCCAAGTAATTAGGTTGGCCTTCTGAACTTCTGCGCCACCAGGACAGAGTTCAGAAATCCGTCTTAACAAATTGGTGTACAGCGGTGGGATACGACTGAAGGTGACCAGTGTTGCGCTCGAACTAAGGCATTTCAGGTTATTCCAACCAGTACACGTAGTGAATTGTTATAGTATAACTTTAAAAAGGCCATAGTCCTATCAAACAGTATGGAAACAAGTACGTTGTTAACTTTAAATGCTTCCAAATCAGAAACGCTGAAAAAGATGTGTGCGGAGAGAGGTGTTTCCTCTCAAGGCACGAAATTGGAAATGATCCAAAGAATCGTGGCGTGGCAAGAAGTGCAGCTTGACGCTATTACTTCTGAGGACAGTGCGGAAGGTGGTGGGGCTGCTCTCACTGGTAGAACCGACGGTTCTGCCGCCGCACTGTTCCACCGCGACCACGAGGACAGGGAGGACGAGCTGTCTAATGTTTCCTCTGCCAGTGCTGATGGGGAGGCTATGCTTGAATTCAAGAAGCAAGAGCTGCGGTTTAGGCAGCAGGAGCTTGAATTCAGCATAGCCAAACTAAAAATCGAACAGGCAGAAAAACAAAAAGACAGGGATCACCAGTTGGAACTGGCCAAGCTTCAGGTTGCAAATGGATCCAAGGGTCCTAGACATGGGTCTGGGGCTTCCTCTCATCCACGGTTTCCGAAAGATCTGCTCAGTGTGTATGAAGAGAGGAATGACATTATGGACTGGCTGAATGCGTTTGAGTATGCATGCGAGGTCCAGGAAGTTGACAATGCTGATAAGATTGCGTGGTTGCTCAGTAGACTGCCCCATTCTGGCTGCAGTGCCATTATGGAAATGTCGAAGGCTGAGCGGGCTGATTTCGCAATGTTAAAGCAAACTCTCATTTTAAAGTTTGGGAAGACTCCGGCCCAATATTTAAAGCGTTTTAGAGAGTATAAGAAAAAGGAAGGTGGTACTTGGGTATCTTATGTCGCTGAATCCTTGAAAAACTTAACTGGCTGGGTCGAAGGTTATAAGGTTTCTACCTTCGAAGGCATGATCAATCTGGTCATGCTGGAACATATTTTTGCTTCTTCTTCCCCGGAGCTTAAGCAGCATTTGGCCGATTCGAAGGAGATAGATCCTAAGAAGCTGGCCATTGCAGCAGACTTATGGGTGTCACATCGAGTGTCCCATAAGGACAAAACTCATCCTGGTAAGCAGGAGGAAGGGAAAAAGTCCAAAGATATGGAGGGTGGGGAATCTGCTAAATCTTCTTCCCATAAGGGCCACAAAAAGAAAAACAAGGGTAAGACACAAGAGAACTCACAGGGTAGTGGAGGTCAGCCTCCAAAACAGAACTCTGGTTACAATAAGCCTCCCTACGTAAACAGACCCACTGGGGCTTGTTTTTCTTGTGGAGCAACTGACCATGTGAAGGGGGATCCCCGTTGTAAGGTTAGACCTTTGGGGGTCCACTCCGCTAACCTGGCCTTCTCCTCCTACGAGGAAGAAGAGATTACAGGAGCATCCTTCTCCTCAGACTCATTTCCCAGCGGAATAGAGGCTGAGGTAGTTTTAGTGTCCCTGGGTTCCTGGGAGCCTAAAGTCGCAGAGGCTTATGCTAGGATTCCGGATAATACCAAGCACTACTTTAAAGACAGTGTGCTGATCAATGGAGTGGATACTCCAGCTCTTAGGGATAGTGGGTGCAGTCGAACTGTAGTGGATTCTACCTTGGTAGACTCAGAGGAGGTTGCCAGAGCTACTCTGATGCCCACTAAGTTGGCTGACGGCCCCCTCCGTATGTTTCCCGTGATCCCTGTAAATCTTACTTTAAATGGTACAGCAGTCAGGATTCCAGTGAGCATTCAGAGAAACGTCCCGGGAAAGGTCTTGTTGGGCAATGATCTCAGAGCTTTAGGGCTCATAGGAGACACTGCCGAAAGACCCTACACACGGTCTCAAGCACGGGCAGCATTGGCCAAGTCCAATACGCCGCCCCAGCCGACGGGGAAACCCAAGGCGAAAGGAGTCTACAAGTCAAGACGGGGGAAAGAGAATATTCCCCCGAGCTCGCCTACCACTGCGGTGGAGGAAGTTGGTCAATCGCCCGAGCCTGACGAGGAGGTGGCGATGCCTGAAGTATTCGACCCCAACGATCATCCTGAACTAAAAGACTTGTTAGTTGAAGGAGGTCCTGATAGGGACGAATTCAGTAAAGGCCAACGTGAGTGCCCATCTCTGGAAGGCCTAAGGAGACAGGCCTGCTCCCAGCTTGAGGGTGAACCTCCTGGGAAGCATAGGATTTACTGGGAAGGTGGACTCCTGTATAGTGAGCCCACAGAGTCTACAGAAGGAGACCATAGGAGGTTGGTGGTTCCCCTTGCTGTTAGACCCTTCCTCCTGCAGTTGGCGCATGAAGTTCCCCTTGCTTGGTCACCTTGGTATGAAGAGGACCAAGCAAAGGTTATCCATGCACTTCTACTGGCCCAAGATGGGGGTGCAAGTAGAAAGTCACTGCAGGAGTTGTGCCTCCTGCCAGTTGTCTGGTAAGGTTGGCGCGACAATCCAAGCTCCGTTGGTACCGCTCCCAGTTGTGGGGGTACCATTTGAAAGGGTAGGGATCGACATCGTTGGTCCCCTTGACCCGCAAACATCCTCGGGCAATAGGTTTATCCTGGTGCTGGTCGACCATGCAACCAGGTATCCTGAGGCCATCCCATTGAAGACTGTAACTGCCAAGTCAGTTGCAAAAGCTTTACTCGGCATATTTACTAGGGTTGGCTTCCCTAAAGAAGTTGTGTCAGATCGTGGCAGCAACTTTATGTCGAAGTATATGCAGGCTATGTGGAAAGAATGTGGGGTCACCTACAAGTTCTCTTCTGCATACCACCCCCAGACCAATGGTCTGGTGGAACGTTTCAACAGAACGTTAAAGAGCATGATTGGGGCTCTGGAGGAGCCCCAGAGAAGAAAATGGGATCTTCTTTTACCATGCTTGCTGTTTGCCTACCGAGAGGTACCACAGGAGGGTGTTGGCTTCAGCCCCTTCGAACTTCTGTTCGGTCATCCCGTACGGGGACCCTTAGCCATTGTCAAAGAGGGATGGGAGATGCCCACTCCCCCTGTTACTACCAATGTAGTTTACTATGTGCTAGGGCTCAGAAAACGAATGGTACTTCTGATGGGCTTGGCTAGTGATAAGTTGAAGGCAGGGCAAGCGCTGGTGAAACATTGGTACGACCAGAAAGCTTCCCTCATCAACTTTACACCTGGTCAGCAAGTCCTGATCATGAATCCAATAAGGCCTCGCGCTTTACAGGACAAATGGTCAGGCCCTTACACAGTGGTGGAGCCCCTGGGTGAGGTGAACTATTTAGTGGACCTTGGAAGGCCTGGACAGGCTCCAAAAGTGTTCCACGTGAATAGGCTGAAGGCTTTCGTCCCAAGAGTCGAAATCGCAGCACTGCTACTGGCTTCAGATATTGAGGAAGAGGAGTCAGAACCTCTCCCCGACCTGTTCCAGAGCGGTCCTTCAGATAGCTCCGTTGAGGGTGTCCGAGTGGCCCCTCACCTGACTTCTGATCAGCAGGCTGAGGTGAAAAGTTTGCTTAGGCAGTTTTCCCCCCTGTTTTCACAGTCCCCTGGTTTGACACCTTGGTGCAAACATAACATTGACACAGGAGACAGTGTACCTACCAAAAGTAGGGGATACAGGATGTCAGATAAAGTACGGTCTTATATTAAGACCGAGGTCAACAAGATGTTAGACCTTGGGGTGATTGAACCCTCTAGTAGTCCCTGGTCCAGTCCTGTGGTTTTGGTTCCAAAAGCAGGCACTTCTGAATTGAGGTTCTGCGTGGATTACAGGGCTCTGAATGCTGTCACCAAGACAGATGCACACCCCTTGCCTCGAACAGATGAGCTGGTGGATACTTTGGGTGCCTCCAAGTACTTCAGCACGTTTGACCTCACTGCTGGCTATTGGCAAATAGCTTTAGCAGAACATGCCAAGGAGAAGACAGCATTTTCTACTCCAGACGGCCTTTACCAATTCCGGGTAATGCCGTTCGGGTTGAAGAATGCACCTGCCACTTTCCAGAGGCTTGTGAATCATGTGTTGAATGGGTTGGACGAATTCTGTCTTGCATATCTGGACGATATAGCAGTTTTCAGTGCCACCTGGGAAGACCATGTGAAACACCTCAGGATTGTGCTCCAGGCTCTTCAGAAAGCCCACTTGACCATAAAGGCTAGTAAATGCCAGATTGGACAAGGCTCAGTGGTTTACCTTGGACATGAAGTAGGTGGAGGGAGGATACAGCCTCTACCCAGTAAAGTACAAGCAGTACAAGACTGGCCTACCCCCACTACGCAAACCCAAGTGAGAGCCTTCTTAGGACTCACGGGGTATTATCGCAATTTTGTGGCAGACTATGGCACCATAGCTGCTCCTCTGACTGCTCTCACAACTCCGAAGAAACCCAAGAAGGTAACTTGGACCGACGAGTGTGAGAAGGCCTTCAATGGCTTAAAAGACTCCTTGTGCCAGGCCCCTGTGCTCAGGGCCCCTGATTATCAAAGACCTTTTATCGTGCAGACGGATGCCTCTGACACTGGGATAGGAGCTGTACTATCACAAGTAGATGAGAAGGGTAAGGAACACCCTATCGGTTTTATTAGTCGCCAGCTTAAGGACAGAGAGCTCAGATGGTCCACGGTAGAGAAAGAATGTTTCTCTGTTGTGTGGGCCCTAAGGAAGCTGAGGCCCTACCTCTATGGGACCCACTTCACTGTGCAGACTGACCATAAGCCGTTAAAGTGGCTAATGAACATGAAGGGGGAGAATCCAAAGTTGCTTAGGTGGTCCATAAGTCTACAAGGCTTCGACTTCACTATTGAGCATAGGCCAGGTGTCCAACATAGCAATGCTGATGGGTTGTCCAGAATGTTTTACCGACCTGAACAAGAGACTCATCCAGGGGTGGATTAGTTCCCCCTGTCCATAGTCTGGGAGGGGCGAGTGTTAGGAAAGATTTCGTAATTGTAGGGAATTTTCCTTCCATGTGGCAACCCCTAAACTTTTTGCTATTGTTTTTAACCTTGTTGTTGACTTTGCCAGAGAAGTACAGCCTTCTGCCGCACTTCTCTGGGCTTTCGCTCCTTTCTTACGGGGAAATTGACATGCCCTTAAGACAGTCAGTACCGGGGAACGTGGTTTCCCGTAGTTTCTTTTATCGTGTCGCAGCTTTAGTGCAACACGACACAAGAGGGCACTGTAAGCTAAGTTACAGCTCTCTTGGGTCTCTAGCCTTCTACAGGCCCTAGATACTCTTTTAGGATGGTATTTGATCGGTGCAAGTCATTCAGGGACTCGAATGGTGGCAGCGATCGTTTTGTTTATTTTGAGCTCCTTTTGGCGTTCTGAGCACGTTTTTCGCACTGAACCCAAAATGGTGGCCTGGCTCCCAAAATGGCCAGACCACGAGGCTCCTTTGTCTTGTCCACTGACCGTCTTGCTCCCTTCACCTTCCCCAGGTCGGGCGACCCGGGGCCTTCCTTATTTGGGCATGTACTTTCCCGCAAAACGTGGTTGCTTTCGCGGGCTTCTACATGTCGTTTGTGTGCCTCCAGGGTGTGGGCTGGGATGTCTGGTCCCAATACACATCCTGGGTGCCAGAGAGTCTAGGGTGGTGTGAATGCCTGGGACCACCGTGGTCCGTGATTGGTCCACGTATGGTATGTGTTTTGATGAGCAGATCTCCCATTGGCTCCCCTCCGTTTTGGCGCGAAGGGAACCGTGGATAAGAGGGGGCTGGAAACACCACTACCATGTCGATCTCCTGAGTTCTCACGAACGAAGGAATACAGGAGCCAAGTATCCTGCAACCAAGAGGCTGGACCGAGGAATCGCTGGTGACCCGCTGAAGGAATCCTCCTTTGCACTACTGTCGTCCTGTGAAACCCTTTCCTCCTTGGATCGAACCAGAAGGCCTGTACTGGTGCTTCGACCTTTGGAATAGCAGGAACAGCTATTCCCGGCGACTTCATCATCTCCTGCCAAGTAAGCCTTCAGAAGTGTCTCTGGGCCATCCAGTTGACTGACCAGCTTACAAGGGAGTCCTGCTCTGCAACTGCCGCCAGGTTGTGTTGTATTTCGAGTCCTTGTCACTCTCCCACGCTTCGTACGCTTGGCGTCCCCAGGTCTGAAGGGAGGAGTGTACATTTGGCTTGAATACACACGGCCGCTCCGTTGTCCTGTGCGGCAACAAAACTGTGCTGGTTTCGTCGATTGGGACGTCTTTTTGCTCTACACGACTACGAGGCGTTCCCTGCTCTTCTGAACCTGCCAGCTGCTGAAACTAACGTGGAGAAGCCTGGGCCTGCTTGCTTCGGGGACCGGTGAGTAGCTTAGCTAGGATCTGGTCGCCCTCCTGCAGTATCCCATTGCTTTTCCCTGCTGTGTAAAAACAGCACCCTTTCGGCCGTACTCGCGCTCTGCTTCTGCTCGCTGTGGAGGCTGCGCTTGAGTTTCGGAACCTGTTCTCCTTCTGCTGTGCACTAACCCGAACTGCCTGACTTCCTCCGAAGAGCTTCCCCTTTTGCCCGTTGGCACCGGCGTGGCAGGTACTTTGAGCACAAGGCTCCACTCTTCGCAGGGCTCGGACTTCCATCTAGTTGGGTGCCTCTAAAGGCGAACTGAGTCTAAAGCGTTATCGCACTGCCTGTTTTCCTTCCCTGGCAGGTGGACTACATATTTCGTGCTTTAAACGCTTGCGACTGTGTATTTGTATATATATTGTGTTGATTTGGTGTGTGTTGGCTTAATACGGTGTTATTGTGATTTTCTCGCTACGGTCGTTGTTTTAAAGGCCTTAAAATAAATGTGTTTATATTTTTGATATAACAACTGTTTGGAGTAGTTTGTAAGCGCTCTTGCTTTGTGTGCTCATTGCGGGCTTTCAGTCACCCTCACCCCTCTTGAGACCTAGTCTTGACCGCCGCGATCGCTACCTTGATTGGTCTGGCTTGTCCAGAGGTTACCCTGTTCCAAGTAATTAGGTTGGCCTTCTGAACTTCTGCGCCACCAGGACAGAGTTCAGAAATCCGTCTTAACAGATATCACATCTCATGTTATAGGAAGGGTCTCAGGTTTGGTATAAGCATTGAGATATCACATCTCTGCTATCGGAAGAGTCTCAGGATTGGAATGGGAAGGAGTTGAATATCCCATCTCATGTTATAGGACGGGTCTCAGGTTTGTTATTAGAATCATTGAGATATCATATTGCATGCTGTAGGAAGGGTCTAAGGGTTGGAATGTGAAGGACTTGGATATCACATCTCATGCTATAGATAGGCTCTTAGGTTTGGAAAGGGAAGGAGTTGGATATCACATTTCATGTTAGAGGAAGGATCTCAGGTTTGGTATTAGAAGCATAGAGATATCACATCTCATGCTATAGGAAGGGTCTCAGGATTGGAATGGGAAGCAGTTGGATATCACATCTCATGCTATAGGAAGTGTCTCAGGATTGGAATGGGAAGGACTTGGGTATCACATCTCATGCTATAGGGAGGGTCTCAAGTTTGATATTAGAAGCATTGAGATATCACATCTCATGCTATAGGAAGGGTCTCAGGATTGGAATGGGAAGGAGTTGGATATCACATCTCATGCTATAGGAAGGGTCTCAGGTTTGGTATAAGCAGTGAGATATCACATCTCATGCTATAGGAAGTGTCTCAGGATTGGAATGGGAAGGAGTTGGATATCACATCTCATGTTATAGGAAGGATCTCAGGTTTGGTATAAGCATTGAGATATCACATCTCTGCTATCAGAAGGGTCTCAGGATTGGAATGGGAAGGAGTTGGATATTCCCATCTCATGTTATAGGGAGGGTCTCAAGTTTGATATTAGAAGCATTGAGATATCACATTTCATGATATCGGAAGGGTCTCAAGATTGGAATGGGAAGGAGTTGGCTATCACATCTCATGATAAAGGAAGGGTCTAAGGTTTGGAAGGGGAAGGATTTGGATATCACATCTCATGTTATAGGACGGGTCTCAGGTTTGGTATTAGAAGCATTGAGATATCAAGTCTCATGGTATAGGAAGGGTCTCAGAATTGGAATGGGAAGGAGTTGGATATCACATCTCAAGCTATAGGAAGGGTCTCAGGATTAGAATGGGAAGGAGTTTGATATCACATCTCATGCCATAGTATGGGTCTCAGGTTTGGTAGAAGCATTGGGATATCAGATCTCATGCTATCGGAAGGGTATCGGGATTGGATTTGGAAGGAGTTGGATATCCCATCTCATGCTATAGGAAGGGTCTCAGGTTGGAATGGGAAGGAGTTGGATATCACATCTCAAGCTATAGGAAGGGTCTCAGGATTAGAATGGGAAGGAGTTTGATATCACATCTCATGCCATAGTATGGGTCTCAGGTTTGGTAGAAGCATTGGGATATCACATCTCATGTTATAGGAAGGGTCTCAGGATTGGAATGGGAAGGACTTGGATATCACATCTCATGCTATAGGAAGGCTCTCAGGTTTGCAAGGGGAAAGAGTTGGATATCACATTTCATGTTAGAGGTAGGATCTCAGGTTTGGTATTAGAAGTATTGAGATATCACATCTCATGCTATCAGAAGGATCTCAGGTTTGGTATAGAAGCATTGAGATATCATATCTTATGCTATCAGAAGAGTCTCAGGATTGGAATGGGAAGGAGTTGGATATCACATCGCATGCTAAAGGGAGGGTCTCAGGTTTGGAAGATAAGGATTTGGATATCACATCTCATGTTATAGGAAGGATCTCAGGTTTGGTATTAGAAGTATTGAGATATCACATCTCATGCTATCGGAAGGATCTCAGGTTTGGTATAGAAGCATTGAGATATCATATCTTATGCTATCAGAAGGGTCTCAGGATTGGAATGGGAAGGAGTTGGATATCACATCTCATGCTAAAGGGAGGGTCTCAGGTTTGGAAGGGGAAGGATTTGGATATCACATCTCATGTTATAGGATGGATCTCAGGTTTGGTATTAGAAGTATTGAGATATCACATCTCATGTTATCGGAAGGATCTCAGGTTTGGTATTAGAAGTATTGAGATATCACCTCTCATGCTATAGGAAGGGTCTCAGGATTGGAATGGGAAGGAGTTGGATATCACATCTCATGCTATAGGAAGGGTCTCAGGATTGGAATGGGAAGGACTTAGATATCACATATCATGCTATAGGGAGGGTCTCAGTTTTGATATTAGAAGCATTGAGATATCACATCTCATGCTATCGGAAGTGTCTCAGGATTGGAATGGGAAGGAGTTGGATATCACATCGCATGCTAAAGGGAGGGTCTCAGGTTTGGAAGATAAGGATTTGGATATCACATCTCATGTTATAGGAAGGATCTCAGGTTTGGTATTAGAAGTATTGAGATATCACATCTCATGCTATCGGAAGGATCTCAGGTTTGGTATAGAAGCATTGAGATATCATATCTTATGCTATCAGAAGGGTCTCAGGATTGGAATGGGAAGGAGTTGGATATCACATCTCATGCTAAAGGGAGGGTCTCAGGTTTGGAAGGGGAAGGATTTGGATATCACATCTCATGTTATAGGATGGATCTCAGGTTTGGTATTAGAAGTATTGAGATATCACATCTCATGTTATCGGAAGGATCTCAGGTTTGGTATTAGAAGTATTGAGATATCACCTCTCATGCTATAGGAAGGGTCTCAGGATTGGAATGGGAAGGAGTTGGATATCACATCTCATGCTATAGGAAGGGTCTCAGGATTGGAATGGGAAGGACTTAGATATCACATATCATGCTATAGGGAGGGTCTCAGTTTTGATATTAGAAGCATTGAGATATCACATCTCATGCTATCGGAAGTGTCTCAGGATTGGAATGGGAAGGAGCTGGATATCACATCTCATGCTAAAGGAAGGGTCTCAGGTTTGGAACGGGAAGGAGTTGGATATCACATCTCATGTTATAGGAAGGGTCTCAGGTTTGGTATAAACATTGAGATATCACATCTCTGCTATCGGAAGTGTCTCAGGATTGGAATGGGAAGGAGTTGGATATCCCATCTCATGTTATAGGACGGGTCTCAGGTTTTTTATTAGAATCATTGAGATATCATATGGCATGCTGTAGGAAGGGTCTAAGGATTGGAATGGGAAGGACTTGGATATCACATCTCATGCTATAGATAGGCTCTCAGGTTTGGAAAGTGAAGGAGTTGGATATCACATTTCATGTTAGAGGAAGGATCTCAGGTTTGGTATTAGAGGCATTGAGATATCACATCTCAGGCTATAGGAAGGGTCTCAGGATTGGAATGGGAAGGAGTTGGATATCACATCTCATGCTATAGGAAGGGTCCAGGATTGGAATGGAAGGAGTTGGATATCACATCTCATGTTATAGGAAGGATCTCGGGTTTGGTATTAGACGCATTGAGACATCACATCTCATGCTATAGGAAGGGTCTCAGGATTGGAATGGGAAGGAGTTGGATATCACATCTCATGCTATAGGAAGGGTCTCAGGATTGGAATGGGAAGGAGTTGAATATGACATCTCATGCCTTAGGAAGGGTCTCAGGTTTGGTATAAACATTGAGATATCACATCTCTGCTATCAAAAGGGTCTCAGGATTGGAATGGGAAGGAGTTGGATATCCCATCTCATGTTATAGGAAGAGTCTCAGGTTTGGTATTAGAAGCATTGAGATATCACATCTCATGCTATAGGAAGTGTCTCAGGATTGGAATGGGAAGGAGTTGGATATCACATCTCATGCTATGGGAAGGGTCTCAGGTTTGGTATAAGCAGTGAGATATCACATCTCATGCTATAGGAAGTGTCTCAGGATTGGAATGGGAAGGAGTTGGATATCGCATCTCATTTTATAGGAAGGATCTCAGGTTTGGTATAAGCATTGAGATATCACATCTCTGCTATCGGAAGGGTCTCAGGATTGGAATGGGAAGGAGTTGGATATTCCCATCTCGTGTTATAGGAAGGGTCTCAGGTTTGGTATTAGAAGCATTGAGATATCACATCTCATGCTATAGGAAGGGTCTCAGGATTGGAATGGGAAGGACTTGGATATCACATCTCATGCTATAGGGAGGGTCTCAAGTTTGATATTAGAAGCTTTGAGATATCACATCTCATGATATCGGAAGGGTCTCAGGATTGGAATGGGAAGGAGTTGGATATCACATCTCATGATAAAGGAAGGGTCTAAGGTTTGGAAGGGGAAGGATTTGGATATCACATCTCATGTTATATTACGGGTCTCAGGTTTGGTATTAGAAGCATTGAGATATCAAGTCTCATAGTATAGGAAGGGTCTCAGAATTGGAATGGGAAGGAGTTGGATATCACATCTCAAGCTATAGGAAGGGTCTCAGGATTGGAATGGGAAGGACTTGGATATCACATCTCATGCTATAGGAAGGCTCTCAGGTTTGGAAGGGGAAAGAGTTGGATATCACATTTCATGTTAGAGGTAGGATCTCAGGTTTGGTATTAGAGGCATTGAGATATCACATCTCATTCTATCAGAAGGGTCTCAGGAATGGAATGGGAAGGAGTTGGATATCACATCTCATGCTAAAGGGAGGGTCTCAGGTTTGGAAGGGGAAGGATTTGGATATCACATCTCATGTTATAGGAAGGATCTCAGGTTTGGTATTAGAAGCATTGAGATATCACATCTCATGCTATCAGAAGAGTCTCAGGATTGGAATAGGAAGGAGTTGGATATCACATTTCATGCTAAAGGGAGGGTCTCAGGTTTGGAAGGGGAAGGATTTGGATATCACATCTCATGTTATCGGAAGGATCTCACGTTTGGTATTAGAAGTATTGAGATATCATATCTCATGCTATAGGAAGGGTCTCAGGATTGGAATGGGAAGGAGTTGGATATCACATCTCATGCTATAGGGAGGGTCTCAGGATTGGAATGGGAAGGACTTAGATATCACATATCATGCTATAGGGAGGGTCTCAGTTTTGATATTAGAAGCATTGAGATATCACATCTCATGCTATCGGAAGTGTCTCAGGATTGGAATGGGAAGGAGCTGGATATCACATCTCATGCTAAAGGAAGGGTCTCAGGTTTGGAACGGGAAGGATTTGGATATCACATCTCATGTTATAGGAAGGGTCTCAGGTTTGGTATAAGCATTGAGATATCACATCTCTGCTATCGGAAGAGTCTCAGGATTGGAATGGGAAGGAGTTGGATATCCTATCTCATGTTATAGGACGGGTCTCAGGTTTGTTATTAGAATCATTGAGATATCATATTGCATGCTGTAGGAAGGGTCTAAGGGTTGGAATGTGAAGGACTTGGATATCACATCTCATGCTATAGATAGGCTCTTAGGTTTGGAAAGGGAAGGAGTTGGATATCACATTTCATGTTAGAGGAAGGATCTCAGGTTTGGTATTAGAAGCATAGAGATATCACATCTCATGCTATAGGAAGGGTCTCAGGATTGGAATGGGAAGCAGTTGGATATCACATCTCATGCTATAGGAAGGGTCTCAGGTTTGGTATAAGCATTGAGATATCACATCTCATGCTATAGGAAGGGTCTCAGGATTGGAATGGGAAGGACTTGGATATCACATCTCATGCTATAGGGAGGGTCTCAAGTTTGATATTAGAAGCTTTGAGATATCACATCTCATGATATCGGAAGGGTCTCAGGATTGGAATGGGAAGGAGTTGGATATCACATCTCATGATAAAGGAAGGGTCTAAGGTTTGGAAGGGGAAGGATTTGGATATCACATCTCATGTTATATTACGGGTCTCAGGTTTGGTATTAGAAGCATTGAGATATCAAGTCTCATAGTATAGGAAGGGTCTCAGAATTGGAATGGGAAGGAGTTGGATATCACATCTCAAGCTATAGGAAGGGTCTCAGGATTGGAATGGGAAGGACTTGGATATCACATCTCATGCTATAGGAAGGCTCTCAGGTTTGGAAGGGGAAAGAGTTGGATATCACATTTCATGTTAGAGGTAGGATCTCAGGTTTGGTATTAGAGGCATTGAGATATCACATCTCATGCTATCAGAAGGGTCTCAGGAATGGAATGGGAAGGAGTTGGATATCACATCTCATGCTAAAGGGAGGGTCTCAGGTTTGGAAGGGGAAGGATTTGGATATCACATCTCATGTTATAGGAAGGATCTCAGGTTTGGTATTAGAAGCATTGAGATATCACATCTCATGCTATCGGAAGGATCTCAGGTTTGGTATTAGAAGCATTGAGATATCACATCTCATGCTATCAGAAGAGTCTCAGGATTGGAATAGGAAGGAGTTGGATATCACATCTCATGCTAAAGGGAGGGTCTCAGGTTTGGAAGGGGAAGGATTTCGATATCACATCTCATGTTATCGGAAGGATCTCACGTTTGGTATTAGAAGTATTGAGATATCATATCTCATGCTATAGGAAGGGTCTCAGGATTGGAATGGGAAGGAGTTGGATATCACATCTCATGCTATAGGGAGGGTCTCAGGATTGGAATGGGAAGGACTTAGATATCACATATCATGCTATAGGGAGGGTCTCAGTTTTGATATTAGAAGCATTGAGATATCACATCTCATGCTATCGGAAGTGTCTCAGGATTGGAATGGGAAGGAGCTGGATATCACATCTCATGCTAAAGGAAGGGTCTCAGGTTTGGAACGGGAAGGATTTGGATATCACATCTCATGTTATAGGAAGGGTCTCAGGTTTGGTATAAGCATTGAGATATCACATCTCTGCTATCGGAAGAGTCTCAGGATTGGAATGGGAAGGAGTTGAATATCCCATCTCATGTTATAGGACGGGTCTCAGGTTTGTTATTAGAATCATTGAGATATCATATTGCATGCTGTAGGAAGGGTCTAAGGATTGGAATGTGAAGGACTTGGATATCACATCTCATGCTATAGATAGGCTCTTAGGTTTGGAAAGGGAAGGAGTTGGATATCACATTTCATGTTAGAGGAAAGATCTCAGGTTTGGTATTAGAAGCATAGAGATATCACATCTCATGCTATAGGAAGGGTCTCAGGATTGGAATGGGAAGCAGTTGGATATCACATCTCATGCTATAGGAAGTGTCTCAGGATTGGAATGGGAAGGACTTGGGTATCACATCTCATGCTATAGGGAGGGTCTCAAGTTTGATATTAGAAGCATTGAGATATCACATCTCATGCTATAGGAAGGGTCTCAGGATTGGAATGGGAAGGAGTTGGATATCACATCTCATGCTATAGGAAGGGTCTCAGGTTTGGTATAAGCAGTGAGATATCACATCTCATGCTATAGGAAGTGTCTCAGGATTGGAATGGGAAGGAGTTGGATATCACATCTCATGTTATAGGAAGGATCTCAGGTTTGGTATAAGCATTGAGATATCACATCTCTGCTATCGGAAGGGTCTCAGGATTGGAATGGGAAGGAGTTGGATATTCCCATCTCATGTTATAGGGAGGGTCTCAAGTTTGATATTAGAAGCATTGAGATATCACATTTCATGATATCGGAAGGGTCTCAAGATTGGAATGGGAAGGAGTTGGATATCACATCTCATGCTATAGGAAGGGTCTCAGGTTTGGTATAGAAGCATTGAGATATCATATCTTATGCTATCAGAAGGGTCTCAGGATTGGAATGGGAAGGAGTTGGATATCACATCTCATGCTAAAGGGAGGGTCTCAGGTTTGGAAGGGGAAGGATTTGGATATCACATCTCATGTTATAGGATGGATCTCAGGTTTGGTATTAGAAGTATTGAGATATCACATCTCATGTTATCGGAAGGATCTCAGGTTTGGTATTAGAAGTATTGAGATATCACCTCTCATGCTATAGGAAGGGTCTCAGGATTGGAATGGGAAGGAGTTGGATATCACATCTCATGCTATAGGAAGGGTCTCAGGATTGGAATGGGAAGGACTTAGATATCACATATCATGCTATAGGGAGGGTCTCAGTTTTGATATTAGAAGCATTGAGATATCACATCTCATGCTATCGGAAGTGTCTCAGGATTGGAATGGGAAGGAGCTGGATATCACATCTCATGCTAAAGGAAGGGTCTCAGGTTTGGAACGGGAAGGAGTTGGATATCACATCTCATGTTATAGGAAGGGTCTCAGGTTTGGTATAAACATTGAGATATCACATCTCTGCTATCGGAAGTGTCTCAGGATTGGAATGGGAAGGAGTTGGATATCCCATCTCATGTTATAGGACGGGTCTCAGGTTTTTTATTAGAATCATTGAGATATCATATTGCATGCTGTAGGAAGGGTCTAAGGATTGGAATGGGAAGGACTTGGATATCACATCTCATGCTATAGATAGGCTCTCAGGTTTGGAAAGTGAAGGAGTTGGATATCACATTTCATGTTAGAGGAAGGATCTCAGGTTTGGTATTAGAGGCATTGAGATATCACATCTCAGGCTATAGGAAGGGTCTCAGGATTGGAATGGGAAGGAGTTGGATATCACATCTCATGCTATAGGAAGGGTCTCAGGTTTGGTATAAGCATTGAGATATCACATCTCATGCTATAGGAAGGGTCTCAGGATTGGAATGGGAAGGAGTTGAATATGACATCTCATGCCGTAGGAAGGGTCTCAGGTTTGGTATAAACATTGAGATATCACATCTCTGCTATCAAAAGGGTCTCAGGATTGGAATGGGAAGGAGTTGGATATCCCATCTCATGTTATAGGAAGAGTCTCAGGTTTGGTATTAGAAGCATTGAGATATCACATCTCATGCTATAGGAAGTGTCTCAGGATTGGAATGGGAAGGAGTTGGATATCACATCTCATGCTATGGGAAGGGTCTCAGGTTTGGTATAAGCAGTGAGATATCACATCTCATGCTATAGGAAGTGTCTCAGGATTGGAATGGGAAGGAGTTGGATATCACATCTCATTTTATAGGAAGGATCTCAGGTTTGGTATAAGCATTGAGATATCACATCTCTGCTATCGGAAGGGTCTCAGGATTGGAATGGGAAGGAGTTGGATATTCCCATCTCATGTTATAGGAAGGGTCTCAGGTTTGGTATTAGAAGCATTGAGATATCACATCTCATGCTATAGGAAGGGTCTCAGGATTGGAATGGGAAGGACTTGGATATCACATCTCATGCTATAGGGAGGGTCTCAAGTTTGATATTAGAAGCTTTGAGATATCACATCTCATGATATCGGAAGGGTCTCAGGATTGGAATGGGAAGGAGTTGGATATCACATCTCATGATAAAGGAAGGGTCTAAGGTTTGGAAGGGGAAGGATTTGGATATCACATCTCATGTTATATTACCGGTCTCAGGTTTGGTATTAGAAGCATTGAGATATCAAGTCTCATAGTATAGGAAGGGTCTCAGAATTGGAATGGGAAGGAGTTGGATATCACATCTCAAGCTATAGGAAGGGTCTCAGGATTGGAATGGGAAGGACTTGGATATCACATCTCATGCTATAGGAAGGCTCTCAGGTTTGGAAGGGGAAAGAGTTGGATATCACATTTCATGTTAGAGGTAGGATCTCAGGTTTGGTATTAGAGGCATTGAGATATCACATCTCATTCTATCAGAAGGGTCTCAGGAATGGAATGGGAAGGAGTTGGATATCACATCTCATGCTAAAGGGAGGGTCTCAGGTTTGGAAGGGGAAGGATTTGGATATCACATCTCATGTTATAGGAAGGATCTCAGGTTTGGTATTAGAAGCATTGAGATATCACATCTCATGCTATCGGAAGGATCTCAGGTTTGGTATTAGAAGCATTGAGATATCACATCTCATGCTATCAGAAGAGTCTCAGGATTGGAATAGGAAGGAGTTGGATATCACATCTCATGCTAAAGGGAGGGTCTCAGGTTTGGAAGGGGAAGGATTTGGATATCACATCTCATGTTATCGGAAGGATCTCACGTTTGGTATTAGAAGTATTGAGATATCATATCTCATGCTATAGGAAGGGTCTCAGGATTGGAATGGGAAGGAGTTGGATATCACATCTCATGCTATAGGGAGGGTCTCAGGATTGGAATGGGAAGGACTTAGATATCACATATCATGCTATAGGGAGGGTCTCAGTTTTGATATTAGAAGCATTGAGATATCACATCTCATGCTATCGGAAGTGTCTCAGGATTGGAATGGGAAGGAGCTGGATATCACATCTCATGCTAAAGGAAGGGTCTCAGGTTTGGAACAGGAAGGATTTGGATATCACATCTCATGTTATAGGAAGTGTCTCAGGTTTGGTATAAGCATTGAGATATCACATCTCTGCTATCGGAAGAGTCTCAGGATTGGAATGGGAAGGAGTTGGATATCCTATCTCATGTTATAGGACGGGTCTCAGGTTTGTTATTAGAATCATTGAGATATCATATTGCATGCTGTAGGAAGGGTCTAAGGGTTGGAATGTGAAGGACTTGGATATCACATCTCATGCTATAGATAGGCTCTTAGGTTTGGAAAGGGAAGGAGTTGGATATCACATTTCATGTTAGAGGAAGGATCTCAGGTTTGGTATTAGAAGCATAGAGATATCACATCTCATGCTATAGGAAGGGTCTCAGGATTGGAATGGGAAGCAGTTGGATATCACATCTCATGCTATAGGAAGGGTCTCAGGTTTGGTATAAGCATTGAGATATCACATCTCATGCTATAGGAAGGGTCTCAGGATTGGAATGGGAAGGACTTGGATATCACATCTCATGCTATAGGGAGGGTCTCAAGTTTGATATTAGAAGCTTTGAGATATCACATCTCATGATATCGGAAGGGTCTCAGGATTGGAATGGGAAGGAGTTGGATATCACATCTCATGATAAAGGAAGGGTCTAAGGTTTGGAAGGGGAAGGATTTGGATATCACATCTCATGTTATATTACGGGTCTCAGGTTTGGTATTAGAAGCATTGAGATATCAAGTCTCATAGTATAGGAAGGGTCTCAGAATTGGAATGGGAAGGAGTTGGATATCACATCTCAAGCTATAGGAAGGGTCTCAGGATTGGAATGGGAAGGACTTGGATATCACATCTCATGCTATAGGAAGGCTCTCAGGTTTGGAAGGGGAAAGAGTTGGATATCACATTTCATGTTAGAGGTAGGATCTCAGGTTTGGTATTAGAGGCATTGAGATATCACATCTCATGCTATCAGAAGGGTCTCAGGAATGGAATGGGAAGGAGTTGGATATCACATCTCATGCTAAAGGGAGGGTCTCAGGTTTGGAAGGGGAAGGATTTGGATATCACATCTCATGTTATAGGAAGGATCTCAGGTTTGGTATTAGAAGCATTGAGATATCACATCTCATGCTATCGGAAGGATCTCAGGTTTGGTATTAGAAGCATTGAGATATCACATCTCATGCTATCAGAAGAGTCTCAGGATTGGAATAGGAAGGAGTTGGATATCACATCTCATGCTAAAGGGAGGGTCTCAGGTTTGGAAGGGGAAGGATTTCGATATCAAATCTCATGTTATCGGAAGGATCTCACGTTTGGTATTAGAAGTATTGAGATATCATATCTCATGCTATAGGAAGGGTCTCAGGATTGGAATGGGAAGGAGTTGGATATCACATCTCATGCTATAGGGAGGGTCTCAGGATTGGAATGGGAAGGACTTAGATATCACATATCATGCTATAGGGAGGGTCTCAGTTTTGATATTAGAAGCATTGAGATATCACATCTCATGCTATCGGAAGTGTCTCAGGATTGGAATGGGAAGGAGCTGGATATCACATCTCATGCTAAAGGAAGGGTCTCAGGTTTGGAACGGGAAGGATTTGGATATCACATCTCATGTTATAGGAAGGGTCTCAGGTTTGGTATAAGCATTGAGATATCACATCTCTGCTATCGGAAGAGTCTCAGGATTGGAATGGGAAGGAGTTGAATATCCCATCTCATGTTATAGGACGGGTCTCAGGTTTGTTATTAGAATCATTGAGATATCATATTGCATGCTGTAGGAAGGGTCTAAGGATTGGAATGTGAAGGACTTGGATATCACATCTCATGCTATAGATAGGCTCTTAGGTTTGGAAAGGGAAGGAGTTGGATATCACATTTCATGTTAGAGGAAGGATCTCAGGTTTGGTATTAGAAGCATAGAGATATCACATCTCATGCTATAGGAAGGGTCTCAGGATTGGAATGGGAAGCAGTTGGATATCACATCTCATGCTATAGGAAGTGTCTCAGGATTGGAATGGGAAGGACTTGGGTATCACATCTCATGCTATAGGGAGGGTCTCAAGTTTGATATTAGAAGCATTGAGATATCACATCTCATGCTATAGGAAGGGTCTCAGGATTGGAATGGGAAGGAGTTGGATATCACATCTCATGCTATAGGAAGGGTCTCAGGTTTGGTATAAGCAGTGAGATATCACATCTCATGCTATAGGAAGTGTCTCAGGATTGGAATGGGAAGGAGTTGGATATCACATCTCATGTTATAGGAAGGATCTCAGGTTTGGTATAAGCATTGAGATATCACATCTCTGCTATCGGAAGGGTCTCAGGATTGGAATGGGAAGGAGTTGGATATTCCCATCTCATGTTATAGGGAGGGTCTCAAGTTTGATATTAGAAGCATTGAGATATCACATTTCATGATATCGGAAGGGTCTCAAGATTGGAATGGGAAGGAGTTGGCTATCACATCTCATGATAAAGGAAGGGTCTAAGGTTTGGAAGGGGAAGCATTTGGATATCACATCTCATGTTATAGGACGGGTCTCAGGTTTGGTATTAGAAGCATTGAGATATCAAGTCTCATGGTATAGGAAGGGTCTCAGAATTGGAATGGGAAGGAGTTGGATATCACATCTCAAGCTATAGGAAGGGTCTCAGGATTAGAATGGGAAGGAGTTTGATATCACATCTCATGCCATAGTATGGGTCTCAGGTTTGGTAGAAGCATTGGGATATCAGATCTCATGCTATCGGAAGGGTCTCAGGTTGGAATGGGAAGGAGTTGGGTATCACATCTCATGTTATAGGAAGGGTCTCAGGATTGGAATGGGAAGGACTTGGATATCACATCTCATGCTATAGGAAGGCTCTCAGGTTTGCAAGGGGAAAGAGTTGGATATCACATTTCATGTTAGAGGTAGGATCTCAGGTTTGGTATTAGAAGTATTGAGATATCACATCTCATGCTATCAGAAGGATCTCAGGTTTGGTATAGAAGCATTGAGATATCATATTTTATGCTATCAGAAGAGTCTCAGGATTGGAATGGGAAGGAGTTGGATATCACATCTCATGCTAAAGGGAGGGTCTCAGGTTTGGAAGATAAGGATTTGGATATCACATCTCATGTTATAGGAAGGATCTCAGGTTTGGTATTAGAAGTATTGAGATATCACATCTCATGCTATCGGAAGGATCTCAGGTTTGGTATAGAAGCATTGAGATATCATATCTTATGCTATCAGAAGGGTCTCAGGATTGGAATGGGAAGGAGTTGGATATCACATCTCATGCTAAAGGGCGGGTCTCAGGTTTGGAAGGGGAAGGATTTGGATATCACATCTCATGTTATAGGATGGATCTCAGGTTTGGTATTAGAAGTATTGAGATATCACATCTCATGTTATCGGAAGGATCTCAGGTTTGGTATTAGAAGTATTGAGATATCACCTCTCATGCTATAGGAAGGGTCTCAGGATTGGAATGGGAAGGAGTTGGATATCACATCTCATGCTAAAGGAAGGGTCTCAGGTTTGGTAGAAGCATTGAGATATCACATCTCATGCTATAGGAAGGGTCTCAGGATTGGAATGGGAAGGACTTAGATATCACATATCATGCCATAGGGAGGGTATCAGTTTTGATATTAGAAGCATTGAGATATCACATCTCATGCTATCGGAAGTGTCTCAGGATTGGAATGGGAAGGAGCTGGATATCACATCTCATGCTAAAGGAAGGGTCTCAGGTTTGGAACGGGAAGGAGTTGGATATCACATCTCATGTTATAGGAAGGGTCTCAGGTTTGGTATAAACATTGAGATATCACATCCCTGCTATCGGAAGTGTCTCAGGATTGGAATGGGAAGGAGTTGGATATCCCATCTCATGTTATAGGACGGGTCTCAGGTTTTTTATTAGAATCATTGAGATATCATATTGCATGCTGTAGGAAGGGTCTAAGGATTGGAATGGGAAGGACTTGGATATCACATCTCATGCTATAGATAGGCTCTCAGGTTTGGAAAGTGAAGGAGTTGGATATCACATTTCATGTTAGAGGAAGGATCTCAGGTTTGGTATAAGCATTGAGATATCACATCTCATGCTATAGGAAGGGTCTCAGGATTGGAATGGAAGGAGTTGGATATCACATCTCATGTTATAGGAAGGATCTCAGGTTTGGTATTAGAAGCATTGAGACATCACATCTCATGCTATAGGAAGGGTCTCAGGGTTGGAATGGGAAGGAGTTGGATATCACATCTCATCCAATAGGAAGGGTCTCAGGTTTGGAATAGGAAGGAATTGGATATCACATCTCATGTTATAGGAAGGATCTCAGGTTTGGTATTAGAAGCATTGAGATATCACATCTCATGCTATAGGAAGGGTCTCAGGATTGAAATGGGAAGCAGTTGGATATCACATCTCATGCTATAGGAAGGGTCTCAGGTTTGGTATAAGCATTGAGATATCACATCTCATGCTATAGGACGGGTCTCAGGATTGGAATGGAAGGAGTTGGATATCACATCTCATGTTATAGGAAGGATCTCAGGTTTGGTATTAGAAGCATTGAGACATCACATCTCATGCTATAGGAAGGGTCTCAGGGTTGGAATGGGAAGGAGTTGGATATCACATCTCATCCAATAGGAAGGGTCTCAGGTTTGGAATAGGAAGGAATTGGATATCACATCTCATGTTATAGGAAGGATCTCAGGTTTGGTATTAGAAGCATTGAGATATCACATCTCATGCTATAGGAAGGGTCTCAGGATTGGAATGTGAAGGATTTGGATATCACATCTCATGCTAAAGGAAGGGTCTCAGGTTTGGTAGAAGCATTGAGATATCACGTCTCTGCTATCGGAAGGGTCTCCGGATTGGATTGGGAAGGAGTTGGATATCCCTTCTCATGCTATAGGAAGGGTCTCAGGATTTGAATGGCAAGGAGTTGGATATCACATCTCATGCCATAGGAAGGGTCTCAGGTTTGGTATAAGCATTGAGATATCACATCTCTGCTATCGGAAGGGTCTCAGGATTGGATTGGGAAGGAGTTGGATATCCCTTCTCATGCTATAGGAAGTGTCTCAGGTTGGAATGGGAAGGAGTTGGATATCACATCTCATGTTATAGGAAGGGTCTCAGGATTGGAATGGGAAGGATTTGGATATCACATCTCTTGCTATAGGAAGGGTCTCAGGATTGGAATCGGTAGGAGTTGGATATTACTTTCTTGCTATAGGAAGGGTCTCATGTTTGGAATGGGAAGGAGTTGGATATCACATATGCTATAGTTAGTGTCTCAGGTTTGGAACGGGAAGGAGTTGGATATCACATCTCATGTTATAGGAAGGGTCTCAGGTTTGGTATAAGCATTGAGATATCACATCTCTGCTATCGGAAGCGGCTCAGGATTGGAATGGGAAGGAGTTGGATATCCCATCTCATGTTATAGGAAGAGTCTCTGGTTTGGTATTAGAATCATTGAGATATCACATCGCATGCTGTTGGAAGGGTCTAAGGATTGGAATGGGATGGACTTGGATATCACATCTCATGCTATAGGTAGGCTCTCAGGTTTGGTATAAGCATTGAGATATCACATCTCATGCTATAGGAAGGGTCTCAGGATTGGAATGGGAAGGAATTGGATATCACATCTCATGCTATAGGAAGGGTCTCAGATTTGGTATAAGCATTGAGATATCACATCTCATGCTAAAGGAAGGGTCTCAGGATTGGAATGGGAAGGAGTTGTATATCACATCTCAGGCCATAGGAAGGTTCTCAGGTTTGGTATAAGCATTGAGATATCACATCTCTGCTATCGGAAAGGTCTCAGGATTGGAATGGGAAGGAGTTGGATATCCCATCTCATGTTATAGGAATGGTCTCAGGTTTGGTATTAGAAGCATAGAGATATCACATCTCATGCTATAGGAAGGGTCTCAGGATTGGAATGGGAAGGACTTGGATGTCACATCTCATGCTATAGGGAGGGTCTCAAGTTTGATATTAGAAGCATTGAGATAACAAATCTCATGATATCGGAAGGGTCTCAGGATTGGAATGGGAAGGAGTTGGATATCATATCTCATGATAAAGGAAGGGTCTAAGGTTTGGAAGGGGAAGGATTTGGATATCACATCTCATGTTATAGGATGGGTCTCAGGTTTGGTATTAGAAGCATTGAGATATCAAGTCTCATGGTATAAGAAGGGTCTCAGAATTGGAATGGGAAGGAGTTGGATATCACACCTCAAGCTATAGGAAGGGTCTCAGGATTGGAATGGGAAGGAGTTTGATATCACATCTCATGCCATAGTATGGGTCTCAGGTTTGGTAGAAGCATTGGGATATCACATTTCATGCTATCGGAAGGGTATCAGTATTGGATTTGGAAGAAGTTGGATATCCCATCTCATGCTATAGGAAGGGTCTCAGGTTGGAATGGGAAGGAGTTGGATATCACATTTCATGTTATAGGAAGGGTCTCAGGATTGGAATGGGAAGGACTTGGATATCATATCTCATGCTATAGGACGGGTCTCAGGTTTGTTATTAGAATCATTGAGATATCATATTGCATGCTGTAGGAAGGGTCTAAGGATTGGAATGGGAAGGACCTGGATATCACATCTCATGCTATAGATAGGCTCTTAGGTTTGGAAAGGGAAGGAGTTGGATATCCCATCTCATGCTATAGGAAGGGTCTCAGGTTTGGTATAAGCATTGAGATATCACATCTCATGCTATAGGACGGGTCTCAGGATTGGAATGGAAGGAGTTGGATATCACATCTCATGTTATAGGAAGGATCTCAGGTTTGGTATTAGAAGCATTGAGACATCACATCTCATGCTATAGGAAGGGTCTCAGGGTTGGAATGGGAAGGAGTTGAATATCACAACTCATCCAATAGGAAGGGTCTCAGGTTTGGAATGGGAAGGAATTGGATATCACATCTCATGTTATAGGAAGGATCTCAGGTTTGGTATTAGAAGCATTGAGATATCACATCTCATGCTATAGGAAGGGTCTCAGGATTGGAATGTGAAGGATTTGGATATCACATCTCATGCTAAAGGAAGGGTCTCAGGTTTGGTAGAAGCATTGAGATATCACGTCTCTGCTATCGGAAGGGTCTCAGGATTGGATTGGGAAGGAGTTGGATATCCCTTCTCATGCTATAGGAAGGGTCTCAGGATTTGAATGGCAAGGAGTTGGATATCACATCTCATGCCATAGGAAGGGTCTCAGGTTTGGTATAAGCATTGAGATATCACATCTCTGCTATCGGAAGGGTCTCAGGATTGGAATGGGAAGGAGTTGGATATTCCCATCTCATGTTATAGGAAGGGTCTCAGGTTTGGTATTAGAAGCATTGAGATATCACATCTCATGCTATAGGAAGGGTCTCAGGATTGGAATGGGAAGGACTTGGATATCACATCTCATGCTATAGGGAGGGTCTCAAGTTTGATATTAGAAGCTTTGAGATATCACATCTCATGATATCGGAAGGGTCTCAGGATTGGAATGGGAAGGAGTTGGATATCACATCTCATGATAAAGGAAGGGTCTAAGTTTTGGAAGGGGAAGGATTTGGATATCACACCTCATGTTATATTACGGGTCTCAGGTTTGGTATTAGAAGCATTGAGATATCAAGTCTCAGAGTATAGGAAGGGTCTCAGAATTGGAATGGGAAGGAGTTGGATATCACATCTCAAGCTATAGGAAGGGTCTCAGGATTGGAATGGGAAGGACTTGGATATCACATCTCATGCTATAGGAAGGCTCTCAGGTTTGGAAGGGGAAAGAGTTGGATATCACATTTCATGTTAGAGGTAGGATCTCAGGTTTGGCATTAGAGGCATTGAGATATCACATCTCATGCTATCAGAAGGGTCTCAGGAATGGAATGGGAAGGAGTTGGATATCACATCTCATGCTAAAGAGAGGGTCTCAGGTTTGGAAGGGGAAGGATTTGGATATCACATCTCATGTTATAGGAAGGATCTCAGGTTTGGTATTAGAAGCATTGAGATATCACATCTCATGCTATCGGAAGGATCTCAGGTTTGGTATTAGAAGCATTGAGATATCACATCTCATGCTATCAGAAGGGTCTCAGGATTGGAATGGGAAGGATTTGGATATCACATCTCATGTTATCGGAAGGATCTCACGTTTGGTATTAGAAGTATTGAGATATCATATCTCATGCTATAGGAAGGGTCTCAGGATTGGAATGGGAAGGAGTTGGATATTCCCATCTCATGTTATAGGGAGGGTCTCAAGTTTGATATTAGAAGCATTGAGATATCACATTTCATGATATTGGAAGGGTCTCAAGATTGCAATGGGAAGGAGTTGGCTATCACATCTCATGATAAAGGAAGGGTCTAAGGTTTGGAAGGGGAAGGATTTGGATATCACATCTCATGTTATAGGACGGGTCTCAGGTTTGGTATTAGAAGCATTGAGATATCAAGTCTCATGGTATAGGAAGGGTCTCAGAATTGGAATGGGAAGGAGTTGGATATCACATCTCAAGCTATAGGAAGGGTCTCAGGATTAGAATGGGAAGGAGTTTGATATCACATCTCATGCCATAGTATGGGTCTCAGGTTTGGTAGAAGCATTGGGATATCAGATCTCATGCTATCGGAAGGGTATCGGGATTGGATTTGGAAGGAGTTGGATATCCCATCTCATGCTATAGGAAGGGTCTCAGGTTGGAATGGGAAGGAGTTGGATATCACATCTCATGTTATAGGAAGGGTCTCAGGATTGGAATGGGAAGGACTTGGATATCACATCTCATGCTATAGGAAGGCTCTCAGGTTTGCAAGGGGAAAAAGTTGGATATCACATTTCATGTTAGAGGTAGGATCTCAGGTTTGGTATTAGAAGTATTGAGTTATCACATCTCATGCTATCAGAAGGATCTCAGGTTTGGTATAGAAGCATTGAGATATCATATCTTATGCTATCAGAAGAGTCTCAGGATTGGAATGGGAAGGAGTTGGATATCACATCTCATGCTAAAGGGAGGGTCTCAGGTTTGGAAGATAAGGATTTGGATATCACATCTCATGTTATAGGAAGGATCTCAGGTTTGGTATTAGAAGTATTGAGATATCACATCTCATGCTATCGGAAGGATCTCAGGTTTGGTATAGAAGCATTGAGATATCATATCTTATGCTATCAGAAGGGTCTCAGGATTGGAATGGGAAGGAGTTGGATATCACATCTCATGCTAAAGGGAGGGTCTCAGGTTTGGAAGGGGAAGGATTTGGATATCACATCTCATGTTATAGGATGGATCTCAGGTTTGGTATTAGAAGTATTGAGATATCACATCTCATGTTATCGGAAGGATCTCAGGTTTGATATTAGAAGTATTGAGATATCACCTCTCATGCTATAGGAAGGGTCTCAGGATTGGAATGGGAAGGAGTTGGATATCACATCTCATGCTAAAGGAAGGGTCTCAGGTTTGGTAGAAGCATTGAGATATCACATCTCATGCTATAGGAAGGGTCTCAGGATTGGAATGGGAAGGACTTAGATATCACATATCATGCTATAGGGAGGGTCTCAGTTTTGATATTAGAAGCATTGAGATATCACATCTCATGCTATCGGAAGTGTCTCAGGATTGGAATGGGAAGGAGCCGGATATCACATCTCATGCTAAAGGAAGGGTCTCAGGTTTGGAACGGGAAGGAGTTGGATATCACATCTCATGTTATAGGAAGGGTCTCAGGTTTGGTATAAACATTGAGATATCACATCTCTGCTATCGGAGGTGTCTCAGGATTGGAATGGGAAGGAGTTGGATATCCCATCTCATGTTATAGGACGGGTCTCAGGTTTTTTATTAGAATCATTGAGATATCATATTGCATGCTGTAGGAAGGGTCTAAGGATTGGAATGGGAAGGACTTGGATATCACATCTCATGCTATAGATAGGCTCTCAGGTTTGGAAAGTGAAGGAGTTGGATATCACATTTCATGTTAGAGGAAGGATCTCAGGTTTGGTATTAGAGGCATTGAGATATCACATCTCAGGCTATAGGAAGGGTCTCAGGATTGGAATGGGAAGGAGTTGGATATCACATCTCATGCTATAGGAAGGGTCTCAGGTTTGGTATAAGCATTGAGATATCACATCTCATGCTATAGGAAGGGTCCAGGATTGGAATGGAAGGAGTTGGATATCACATCTCATGTTATAGGAAGGATCTCAGGTTTGGTATTAGAAGCATTGAGACATCACATCTTATGCTATAGGAAGGGTCTCAGGATTGGAATGGGAAGGAGTTGGATATCACATCTCATGTTATAGGAAGAGTCTCAGGTTTGGTATTAGAAGCATTGAGATATCACATCTCATGCTATAGGAAGTGTCTCAGGATTGGAATGGGAAGGACTTGGATATCACATCTCATGCTATAGGTAGGGTCTCAAGTTTGATATTAGAAGCATTGAGATATCACATCTCATGCTATAGGAAGGGTCTCAGGTTTGGTATAAGCAGTGAGATATCACATCTCATGCTATAGGAAGTGTCTCAGGATTGGAATGGGAAGGAGTTGGATATCACATCTCATGTTATAGGAAGGATCTCAGGTTTGGTATAAGCATTGAGATATCACATCTCTGCTATCGGAAGGGTCTCAGGATTGGAATGGGAAGGAGTTGGATATTCCCATCTCATGTTATAGGAAGGGTCTCAGGTTTGGTATTAGAAGCATTGAGATATCACATCTCATGCTATAGGAAGGGTCTCAGGATTGGAATGGGAAGGACTTGGATATCACATCTCATGCTATAGGGAGGGTCTCAAGTTTGATATTAGAAGCTTTGAGATATCACATCTCATGATATCGGAAGGGTCTCAGGATTGGAATGGGAAGGAGTTGGATATCACATCTCATGATAAAGGAAGGGTCTAAGGTTTGGAAGGGGAAGGATTTGGATATCACATCTCATGTTATATTACGGGTCTCAGGTTTGGTATTAGAAGCATTGAGATATCAAGTCTCATAGTATAGGAAGGGTCTCAGAATTGGAATGGGAAGGAGTTGGATATCACATCTCAAGCTATAGGAAGGTTCTCAGGATTGGAATGGGAAGGACTTGGATATCACATCTCATGCTATAGGAAGGCTCTCAGGTTTGGAAGGGGAAAGAGTTGGATATCACATTTCATGTTAGAGGTAGGATCTCAGGTTTGGTATTAGAGGCATTGAGATATCACATCTCATGCTATCAGAAGGGTCTCAGGAATGGAATGGGAAGGAGTTGGATATCACATCTCATGCTAAAGGGAGGGTCTCAGGTTTGGAAGGGGAAGGATTTGGATATCACATCTCATGTTATAGGAAGGATCTCAGGTTTGGTATTAGAAGCATTGAGATATCACATCTCATGCTATCGGAAGGATCTCAGGTTTGGTATTAGAAGCATTGAGATATCACATCTCATGCTATCAGAAGAGTCTCAGGATTGGAATAGGAAGGAGTTGGATGTCACATCTCATGCTAAAGGGAGGGTCTCAGGTTTGGAAGGGGAAGGATTTGGATATCACATCTCATGTTATCGGAAGGATCTCACGTTTGGTATTAGAAGTATTGAGATATCATATCTCATGCTATAGGAAGGGTCTCAGGATTGGAATGGGAAGGAGTTGGATATCACATCTCATGCTATAGGGAGGGTCTCAGGATTGGAATGGGAAGGACTTAGATATCACATATCATGCTATAGGGAGGGTCTCAGTTTTGATATTAGAAGCATTGAGATATCACATCTCATGCTATCGGAAGTGTCTCAGGATTGGAATGGGAAGGAGCTGGATATCACATCTCATGCTAAAGGAAGGGTCTCAGGTTTGGAACGGGAAGGATTTGGATATCACATCTCATGTTACAGGAAGGGTCTCAGGTTTGGTATAAGCATTGAGATATCACATCTCTGCTATCGGAAGAGTCTCAGGATTGGAATGGGAAGGAGTTGGATATCCCATCTCATGTTATAGGACGGGTCTCAGGTTTGTTATTAGAATCATTGAGACATCATATTGCATGCTGTAGGAAGGGTCTAAGGGTTGGAATGTGAAGGACTTGGATATCACATCTCATGCTATAGATAGGCTCTTAGGTTTGGAAAGGGAAGGAGTTGGATATCACATTTCATGTTAGAGGAAGGATCTCAGGTTTGGTATTAGAAGCATAGAGATATCACATCTCATGCTATAGGAAGGGTCTCAGGATTGGAATGGGAAGCAGTTGGATATCACATCTCATGCTATAGGAAGGGTCTCAGGTTTGGTATAAGCATTGAGATATCACATCTCATGCTATAGGAAGGGTCTCAGGATTGGAATGGGAAGGACTTGGATATCACATCTCATGCTATAGGGAGGGTCTCAAGTTTGATATTAGAAGCTTTGAGATATCACATCTCATGATATTGGAAGGGTCTCAGGATTGGAATGGGAAGGAGTTGGATATCACATCTCATGATAAAGGAAGGGTCTAAGGTTTGGAAGGGGAAGGATTTGGATATCACATCTCATGTTATATTACGGGTCTCAGGTTTGGTATTAGAAGCATTGAGATATCAAGTCTCATAGTATAGGAAGGGTCTCAGAATTGGAATGGGAAGGAGTTGGATATCACATCTCATGCTATAGGAAGTGTCTCAGGATTGGAATGGGAAGGAGTTGGATATCACATCTCATGTTATAGGAAGGATCTCAGGTTTGGTATAAGCATTGAGATATCACATCTCTGCTATTGGAAGAGTCTCAGGATTGGAATGGGAAGGAGTTGGATATCCCATCTCATGTTATAGGACGGGTCTCAGGTTTGTTATTAGAATCATTGAGATATCATATTGCATGCTGTAGGAAGGGTCTAAGGGTTGGAATGTGAAGGACTTGGATATCACATCTCATGCTATAGATAGGCTCTTAGGTTTGGAAAGGGAAGGAGTTGGATATCACATTTCATGTTAGAGGAAGGATCTCAGGTTTGGTATTAGAAGCATAGAGATATCACATCTCATGCTATAGGAAGGGTCTCAGGATTGGAATGGGAAGCAGTTGGATATCACATCTCATGCTATAGGAAGTGTCTCAGGATTGGAATGGGAAGGACTTGGGTATCACATCTCATGCTATAGGGAGGGTCTCAAGTTTGATATTAGAAGCATTGAGATATCACATCTCATGCTATAGGAAGGGTCTCAGGATTGGAATGGGAAGGAGTTGGATATCACATCTCATGCTATAGGAAGGGTCTCAGGTTTGGTATAAGCAGTGAGATATCACATCTCATGCTATAGGAAGTGTCTCAGGATTGGAATGGGAAGGAGTTGGATTACACATCTCATGTTATAGGAAGGATCTCAGGTTTGGTATAAGCATTGAGATATCACATCTCTGCTATCGGAAGGGTCTCAGGATTGGAATGGGAAGGAGTTGGATATTCCCATCTCATGTTATAGGGAGGGTCTCAAGTTTGATATTAGAAGCATTGAGATATCACATTTCATGATATCGGAAGGGTCTCAAGATTGGAATGGGAAGGAGTTGGCTATCACATCTCATGATAAAGGAAGGGTCTAAGGTTTGGAAGGGGAAGCATTTGGATATCACATCTCATGTTATAGGACGGGTCTCAGGTTTGGTATTAGAAGCATTGAGATATCAAGTCTCATGGTATAGGAAGGGTCTCAGAATTGGAATGGGAAGGAGTTGGATATCACATCTCAAGCTATAGGAAGGGTCTCAGGATTAGAATGGGAAGGAGTTTGATATCACATCTCATGCCATAGTATGGGTCTCAGGTTTGGTAGAAGCATTGGGATATCAGATCTCATGCTATCGGAAGGGTATCGGGATTGGATTTGGAAGGAGTTGGATATCCCATCTCATGCTATAGGAAGGGTCTCAGGTTGGAATGGGAAGGAGTTGGGTATCACATCTCATGTTATAGGAAGGGTCTCAGGATTGGAATGGGAAGGACTTGGATATCACATCTCATGATATAGGAAGGCTCTCAGGTTTGCAAGGGGAAAGAGTTGGATATCACATTTCATGTTAGAGGTAGGATCTCAGGTTTGGTATTAGAAGTATTGAGATATCACATCTCATGCTATCAGAAGGATCTCAGGTTTGGTATAGAAGCATTGAGATATCATATCTTATGCTATCAGAAGAGTCTCAGGATTGGAATGGGAAGGAGTTGGATATCACATCTCATGCTAAAGGGAGGGTCTCAGGTTTGGAAGATAAGGATTTGGATATCACATCTCATGTTATAGGAAGGATCTCAGGTTTGGTATTAGAAGTATTGAGATATCACATCTCATGCTATCGGAAGGATCTCAGGTTTGGTATAGAAGCATTGAGATATCATATCTTATGCTGTCAGAAGGGTCTCAGGATTGGAATGGGAAGGAGTTGGATATCACATCTCATGCTAAAGGGCGGGTCTCAGGTTTGGAAGGGGAAGGATTTGGATATCACATCTCATGTTATAGGATGGATCTCAGGTTTGGTATTAGAAGTATTGAGATATCACATCTCATGTTATCGGAAGGATCTCAGGTTTGGTATTAGAAGTATTGAGATATCACCTCTCATGCTATAGGAAGGGTCTCAGGATTGGAATGGGAAGGAGTTGGATATCACATCTCATGCTAAAGGAAGGGTCTCAGGTTTAGTAGAAGCATTGAGATATCACATCTCATGCTATAGGAAGGGTCTCAGGATTGGAATGGGAAGGACTTAGATATCACATATCATGCTATAGGGAGGGTCTCAGTTTTGATATTAGAAGCATTGAGATATCACATCTCATGCTATCGGAAGTGTCTCAGGATTGGAATGGGAAGGAGCTGGATATCACATCTCATGCTAAAGGAAGGGTCTCAGGTTTGGAACGGGAAGGAGTTGGATATCACATCTCATGTTATAGGAAGGGTCTCAGGTTTGGTATAAACATTGAGATATCACATCTCTGCTATCGGAAGTGTCTCAGGATTGGAATGGGAAGGAGTTGGATATCCCATCTCATGTTATAGGACGGGTCTCAGGTTTTTTATTAGAATCATTGAGATATCATATTGCATGCTGTAGGAAGGGTCTAAGGATTGGAATGGGAAGGACTTGGATATCACATCTCATGCTATAGATAGGCTCTCAGGTTTGGAAAGTGAAGGAGTTGGATATCACATTTCATGTTAGAGGAAGGATCTCAGGTTTGGTATTAGAGGCATTGAGATATCACATCTCAGGCTATAGGAAGGGTCTCAGGATTGGAATGGGAAGGAGTTGGATATCACATCTCATGCTAAAGGAAGGGTCTCAGGTTTGGTATAAGCATTGAGATATCACATCTCATGCTATAGGAAGGGTCCAGGATTGGAAAGGAAGGAGTTGGATATCACATCTCATGTTATAGGAAGGATCTCAGGTTTGGTATTAGAAGCATTGAGACATCACATCTCATGCTATAGGAAGGGTCTCAGGATTGGAATGGGAAGGAGTTGGATATCACATCTCATGCTATAGGAAGGGTCTCAGGATTGGAATGGGAAGGAGTTGAATATGACATCTCATGCCGTAGGAAGGGTCTCAGGTTTGGTATAAACATTGAGATATCACATCTCTGCTATCAAAAGGTTCTCAGGATTGGAATGGGAAGGAGTTGGATATCCCATCTCATGTTATAGGAAGAGTCTCAGGTTTGGTATTAGAAGCATTGAGATATCACATCTCATGCTATAGGAAGTGTCTCGGGATTGGAATGGGAAGGACTTGGATATCACATCTCATGCTATAGGTAGGGTCTCAAGTTTGATATTAGAAGCATTGAGATATCACATCTCATGCTATAGGAAGGGTCTGAGGATTGGAATGGGAAGGAGTTGGATATCACATCTCATGCTATGGGAAGGGTCTCAGGTTTGGTATAAGCAGTGAGATATCACATCTCATGCTATAGGAAGTGTCTCAGGATTGGAATGGGAAGGAGTTGGATATCACATCTCATGTTATAGGAAGGATCTCAGGTTTGGTATAAGCATTGAGATATCACATCTCTGCTATCGGAAGGGTCTCAGGATTGGAATGGGAAGGAGTTGGATATTCCCATCTCATGTTATAGGAAGGGTCTCAGGTTTGGTATTAGAAGCATTGAGATATCACATCTCATGCTATAGGAAGGGTCTCAGGATTGGAATGGGAAGGACTTGGATATCACATCTCATGCTATAGGGAGGGTCTCAAGTTTGATATTAGAAGCTTTGAGATATCACATCTCATGATATCGGAAGGGTCTCAGGATTGGAATGGGAAGGAGTTGGATATCACATCTCATGATAAAGGAAGGGTCTAAGGTTTGGAAGGGGAAGGATTTGGATATCACATCTCATGTTATATTACGGGTCTCAGGTTTGGTATTAGAAGCATTGAGATATCAAGTCTCATAGTATAGGAAGGGTCTCAGAATTGGAATGGGAAGGAGTTGGATATCACATCTCAAGCTATAGGAAGGGTCTCAGGATTGGAATGGGAAGGACTTGGATATCACATCTCATGCTATAGGAAGGCTCTCAGGTTTGGAAGGGGAAAGAGTTGGATATCACATTTCATGTTAGAGGTAGGATCTCAGGTTTGGTATTAGAGGCATTGAGATATCACATCTCATGCTATCAGAAGGGTCTCAGGAATGGAATGGGAAGGAGTTGGATATCACATCTCATGCTAAAGGGAGGGTCTCAGGTTTGGAAGGGGAAGGATTTGGATATCACATCTCATGTTATAGGAAGGATCTCAGGTTTGGTATTAGAAGCATTGAGATATCACATCTCATGCTATCGGAAGGATCTCAGGTTTGGTATTAGAAGCATTGAGATATCACATCTCATGCTATCAGAAGAGTCTCAGGATTGGAATAGGAAGGAGTTGGATATCACATCTCATGCTAAAGGGAGGGTCTCAGGTTTGGAAGGGGAAGGATTTGGATATCACATCTCATGTTATCGGAAGGATCTCACGTTTGGTATTAGAAGTATTGAGATATCATATCTCATGCTATAGGAAGGGTCTCAGGATTGGAATGGGAAGGAGTTGGATATCACATCTCATCCAATAGGAAGGGTCTCAGGTTTGGAATTGGAAGGAGTTGGATATCACATTTCATGTTAGAGGAAGGATCTCAGGTTTGGTATTAGAGGCATTGAGATATCACATCTCAGGCTATAGGAAGGGTCTCAGGATTGGAATGGGAAGGAGTTGGATATCACATCTCATGCTAAAGGAAGGGTCTCAGGTTTGGTATAAGCATTGAGATATCACATCTCATGCTATAGGAAGGGTCCAGGATTGGAATGGAAGGAGTTGGATATCACATCTCATGTTATAGGAAGGATCTCAGGTTTGGTATTAGAAGCATTGAGACATCACATCTCATGCTATAGGAAGGGTCTCAGGATTGGAATGGGAAGGAGTTGGATATCACATCTCATGCTATTGGAAGGGTCTCAGGATTGGAATGGGAAGGAGTTGAATATGACATCTCATGCCGTAGGAAGGGTCTCAAGTTTGATATTAGAAGCATTGAGATATCACATCTCATGCTATAGGAAGGGTCTGAGGATTGGAATGGGAAGGAGTTGGATATCACATCTCATGCTATGGGAAGGGTCTCAGGTTTGGTATAAACATTGAGATATCACATATCTGCTATCAAAAGGTTCTCAGGATTGGAATGGGAAGGAGTTGGATATCCCATCTCATGTTATAGGAAGAGTCTCAGGTTTGGTATTAGAAGCATTGAGATATCACATCTCATTCTATAGGAAGTGTCTCAGGATTGGAATGGGAAGGACTTGGATATCACATCTCATGCCATAGGTAGGGTCTCAAGTTTGATATTAGAAGCATTGAGATATCACATCTCATGCTATAGGAAGGGTCTGAGGATTGGAATGGGAAGGAGTTGGATATCACATCTCATGCTATGGGAAGGGTCTCAGGTTTGGTATAAGCAGTGAGATATCACATCTCATGCTATAGGAAGTGTCTCAGGATTGGAATGGGAAGGAGTTGGATATCACATCTCATGTTATAGGAAGGATCTCAGGTTTGGTATAAGCATTGAGATATCACATCTCTGCTATCGGAAGGGTCTCAGGATTGGAATGGGAAGGAGTTGAATATTCCCATCTCATGTTATAGGAAGGGTCTCAGGTTTGGTATTAGAAGCATTGAGATATCACATCTCATGCTATAGGAAGGGTCTCAGGATTGGAATGGGAAGGACTTGGATATCACATCTCATGCTATAGGGAGGGTCTCAAGTTTGATATTAGAAGCTTTGAGATATCACATCTCATGATATCGGAAGGGTCTCAGGATTGGAATGGGAAGGAGTTGGATATCACATCTCATGATAAAGGAAGGGTCTAAGGTTTGGAAGGGGAAGGATTTGGATATCACATCTCATGTTATATTACGGGTCTCAGGTTTGGTATTAGAAGCATTGAGATATCAAGTCTCATAGTATAGGAAGGGTCTCAGAATTGGAATGGGAAGGAGTTGGATATCACATCTCAAGCTATAGGAAGGGTCTCAGGATTGGAATGGGAAGGACTTGGATATCACATCTCATGCTATAGGAAGGCTCTCAGGTTTGGAAGGGGAAAGAGTTGGATATCACATTTCATGTTAGAGGTAGGATCTCAGGTTTGGTATTAGAGGCATTGAGATATCACATCTCATGCTATCAGAAGGGTCTCAGGAATGGAATGGGAAGGAGTTGGATATCACATCTCATGCTAAAGGGAGGGTCTCAGGTTTGGAAGGGGAAGGATTTGGATATCACATCTCATGTTATAGGAAGGATCTCAGGTTTGGTATTAGAAGCATTGAGATATCACATCTCATGCTATCAGAAGAGTCTCAGGATTGGAATAGGAAGGAGTTGGATATCACATCTCATGCTAAAGGGAGGGTCTCAGGTTTGGAAGGGGAAGGATTTGGATATCACATCTCATGTTATCGGAAGGATCTCACGTTTGGTATTAGAAGTATTGAGATATCATATCTCATGCTATAGGAAGGGTCTCAGGATTGGAATGGGAAGGAGTTGGATATCACATCTCATGCTATAGGGAGGGTCTCTGGATTGGAATGGGAAAGACTTAGATATCACATATCATGCTATAGGGAGGGTCTCAGTTTTGATATTAGAAGCATTGAGATATCACATCTCATGCTATCGGAAGTGTCTCAGGATTGGAATGGGAAGGAGCTGGATATCACATCTCATGCTAAAGGAAGGGTCTCAGGTTTGGAACGGGAAGGATTTGGATATCACATCTCATGTTATAGGAAGGGTCTCAGGTTTGGTATAAGCATTGAGATATCACATCTCTGCTATCGGAAGAGTCTCAGGATTGGAATGGGAAGGAGTTGGATATCCCATCTCATGTTATAGGACGGGTCTCAGGTTTGTTATTAGAATCATTGAGATATCATATTGCATGCTGTAGGAAGGGTCTAAGGGTTGGAATGTGAAGGACTTGGATATCACATCTCATGCTATAGATAGGCTCTTAGGTTTGGAAAGGGAAGGAGTTGGATATCACATTTCATGTTAGAGGAAGGATCTCAGGTTTGATATTAGAAGCATAGAGATATCACATCTCATGCTATAGGAAGGGTCTCAGGATTGGAATGGGAAGCAGTTGGATATCACATCTCATGCTATAGGAAGGGTCTCAGGTTTGGTATAAGCATTGAGATATCACATCTCATGCTATAGGAAGGGTCTCAGGATTGGAATGGGAAGGACTTGGATATCACATCTCATGCTATAGGGAGGGTCTCAAGTTTGATATTAGAAGCTTTGAGATATCACATCTCATGATATCGGAAGGGTCTCAGGATTGGAATGGGAAGGAGTTGGATATCACATCTCATGTTATATTACGGGTCTCAGGTTTGGTATTAGAAGCATTGAGATATCAAGTCTCATAGTATAGGAAGGGTCTCAGAATTGGAATGGGAAGGAGTTGGATATCACATCTCAAGCTATAGGAAGGGTCTCAGGATTGGAATGGGAAGGACTTGGATATCACATCTCATGCTATAGGGAGGGTCTCAAGTTTGATATTAGAAGCTTTGAGATATCACATCTCATGATATCGGAAGGGTCTCAGGATTGGAATGGGAAGGATTTGGATATCACATCTCATGTTATATTACGGGTCTCAGGTTTGGTATTAGAAGCATTGAGATATCAAGTCTCATAGTATAGGAAGGGTCTCAGAATTGGAATGGGAAGGAGTTTGATATCACATCTCAAGCTATAGGAAGGGTCTCAGGATTGGAATGGGAAGGACTTGGATATCACATCTCATGCTATAGGAAGGCTCTCAGGTTTGGAAGGGGAAAGAGTTGGATATCACATTTCATGTTAGAGGTAGGATCTCAGGTTTGGTATTAGAGGCATTGAGATATCACATCTCATGCTATCAGAAGGGTCTCAGGAATGGAATGGGAAGGAGTTGGATATCACATCTCATGCTAAAGGGAGGGTCTCAGGTTTGGAAGGGGAAGGATTTGGATATCACATCTCATGTTATAGGAAGGATCTCAGGTTTGGTATTAGAAGCATTGAGATATCACATCTCATGCTATCGGAAGGATCTCAGGTTTGGTATTAGAAGCATTGAGATATCACATCTCATGCTATCAGAAGAGTCTCAGGATTGGAATAGGAAGGAGTTGGATATCACATCTCATGCTAAAGGGAGGGTCTCAGGTTTGGAAGGGGAAGGATTTGGATATCACATCTCATGTTATCGGAAGGATCTCACGTTTGGTATTAGAAGTATTGAGATATCATATCTCATGCTATAGGAAGGGTCTCAGGATTGGAATGAGAAGGAGTTGGATATCACATCTCATGCTATAGGGAGGGTCTCAGGATTGGAATGGGAAGGACTTAGATATCACATATCATGCTATAGGGAGGGTCTCAGTTTTGATATTAGAAGCATTGAGATATCACATCTCATGCTATCGGAAGTGTCTCAGGATTGGAATGGGAAGGAGCTGGATATCACATCTCATGCTAAAGGAAGGGTCTCAGGTTTGGATCGGGAAGGATTTGGATATCACATCTCATGTTATAGGAAGGGTCTCAGGTTTGGTATAAGCATTGAGATATCACATCTCTGCTATCGGAAGTGTCTCAGGATTGGAATGGGAAGGAGTTGGATATCCCATCTCATGTTATAGGACGGGTCTCAGGTTTGTTATTAGAATCATTGAGATATCATATTGCATGCTGTAGGAAGGGTCTAAGGGTTGGAATGTGAAGGACTTGGATATCACATCTCATGCTATAGATAGGCTCTTAGGTTTGGAAAGGGAAGGAGTTGGATATCACATTTCATGTTAGAGGAAGGATCTCAGGTTTGGTATTAGAAGCATTGAGATATCACATCTCATGCTATAGGAAGGGTCTCAGGATTGGAATGGGAAGCAGTTGGATATCACATCTCATGCTATAGGAAGGGTCTCAGGTTTGGTATAAGCATTGAGATATCACATCTCATGCTATAGGACGGGTCTCAGGATTGGAATGGAAGGAGTTGGATATCACATCTCATGTTATAGGAAGGATCTCAGGTTTGGTATTAGAAGCATTGAGACATCACATCTCATGCTATAGGAAGGGTCTCAGGGTTGGAATGGGAAGGAGTTGGATATCACATCTCATCCAATAGGAAGGGTCTCAGGTTTGGAATAGGAAGGAATTGGATATCACATCTCATGTTATAGGAAGGATCTCAGGTTTGGTATTAGAAGCATTGAGATATCACATCTCATGCTATAGGAAGGGTCTCAGGATTGGAATGTGAAGGATTTGGATATCACATCTCATGCTAAAGGAAGGGTCTCAGGTTTGGTAGAAGCATTGAGATATCACGTCTCTGCTATCGGAAGGGTCTCAGGATTGGATTGGGAAGGAGTTGGATATCCCTTCTCATGCTATAGGAAGGGTCTCAGGATTTGAATGGCAAGGAGTTGGATATCACATCTCATGCCATAGGAAGGGTCTCAGGTTTGGTATAAGCATTGAGATATCACATCTCTGCTATCGGAAGGGTCTCAGGATTGGATTGGGAAGGAGTTGGATATCCCTTCTCATGCTATAGGAAGTGTCTCAGGTTGGAATGGGAAGGAGTTGGATATCACATCTCATGTTATAGGAAGGGTCTCAGGATTGGAATGGGAAGGATTTGGATATCACATCTCTTGCTATAGGAAGGGTCTCAGGATTGGAATGGGTAGGAGTTGGATATTACTTTCTTGCTATAGGAAGGGTCTCATGTTTGGAATGGGAAGGAGTTGGATATCACATATGCTATAGTTAGTGTCTCAGGTTTGGAACGGGAAGGAGTTGGATATCACATCTCATGTTATAGGAAGGGTCTCAGGTTTGGTATAAGCATTGAGATATCACATCTCTGCTATCGGAAGCGGCTCAGGATTGGAATGGGAAGGAGTTGGATATCCCATCTCATGTTATAGGAAGAGTCTCTGGTTTGGTATTAGAATCATTGAGATATCACATCGCATGCTGTAGGAAGGGTCTAAGGATTGGAATGGGATGCACTTGGATATCACATCTCATGCTATAGGTAGGCTCTCAGGTTTGGTATAAGCATTGAGATATCACATCTCATGCTATAGGAAGGGTCTCAGGATTGGAATCGGAAGGAATTGGATATCACATCTCATGCTATAGGGAGGGTCTCAGGATTGGAATGGGAAGGACTTAGATATCACATATCATGCTATAGGGAGGGTCTCAGGATTGGAATGGGAAGGACTTAGATATCACATATCATGCTATAGGGAGGGTCTCAGTTTTGATATTAGAAGCATTGAGATATCACATCTCATGCTATCGGAAGTGTCTCAGGATTGGAATGGGAAGGAGCTGGATATCACATCTCATGCTAAAGGAAGGGTCTCACGTTTGGAACGGGAAGGATTTGGATATCACATCTCATGTTATAGGAAGGGTCTCAGGTTTGGTATAAGCATTGAGATATCACATCTCTGCTATCGGAAGTGTCTCAGGATTGGAATGGGAAGGAGTTGGATATCCCATCTCATGTTATAGGACGGGTCTCAGGTTTGTTATTAGAATCATTGAGATATCATATTGCATGCTGTAGGAAGGGTCTAAGGGTTGGAATGTGAAGGACTTGGATATCACATCTCATGCTATAGATAGGCTCTTAGGTTTGGAAAGGGAAGGAGTTGGATATCACATTTCATGTTAGAGGAAGGATCTCAGGTTTGGTATTAGAAGCATTGAGATATCACATCTCATGCTATAGGAAGGGTCTCAGGATTGGAATGGGAAGCAGTTGGATATCACATCTCATGCTATAGGAAGGGTCTCAGGTTTGGTATAAGCATTGAGATATCACATCTCATGCTATAGGACGGGTCTCAGGATTGGAATGGAAGGAGTTGGATATCACATCTCATGTTATAGGAAGGATCTCAGGTTTGGTATTAGAAGCATTGAGACATCACATCTCATGCTATAGGAAGGGTCTCAGGGTTGGAATGGGAAGGAGTTGGATATCACATCTCATCCAATAGGAAGGGTCTCAGGTTTGGAATGGGAAGGAATTGGATATCACATCTCATGTTATAGGAAGGATCTCAGGTTTGGTATTAGAAGCATTGAGATATCACATCTCATGCTATAGGAAGGGTCTCAGGATTGGAATGTGAAGGATTTGGATATCACATCTCATGCTAAAGGAAGGGTCTCAGGTTTGGTAGAAGCATTGAGATATCACGTCTCTGCTATCGGAAGGGTCTCAGGATTGGATTGGGAAGGAGTTGGATATCCCTTCTCATGCTATAGGAAGGGTCTCAGGATTTGAATGGCAAGGAGTTGGATATCACATCTCATGCCATAGGAAGGGTCTCAGGTTTGGTATAAGCATTGAGATATCACATCTCTGCTATCGGAAGGGTCTCAGGATTGGAATGGGAAGGAGTTGGATATTCCCATCTCATGTTATAGGAAGGGTCTCAGGTTTGGTATTAGAAGCATTGAGATATCACATCTCATGCTATAGGAAGGGTCTCAGGATTGGAATGGGAAGGACTTGGATATCACATCTCATGCTATAGGGAGGGTCTCAAGTTTGATATTAGAAGCTTTGAGATATCACATCTCATGATATCGGAAGGGTCTCAGGATTGGAATGGGAAGGAGTTGGATATCACATCTCATGATAAAGGAAGGGTCTCAGTTTTGGAAGGGGAAGGATTTGGATATCACATCTCATGTTATATTACGGGTCTCAGGTTTGGTATTAGAAGCATTGAGATATCAAGTCTCAGAGTATAGGAAGGGTCTCAGAATTGGAATGGGAAGGAGTTGGATATCACATCTCAAGCTATAGGAAGGGTCTCAGGATTGGAATGGGAAGGACTTGGATATCACATCTCATGCTATAGGAAGGCTCTCAGGTTTGGAAGGGGAAAGAGTTGGATATCACATTTCATGTTAGAGGTAGGATCTCAGGTTTGGTATTAGAGGCATTGAGATATCACATCTCATGCTATCAGAAGGGTCTCAGGAATGGAATGGGAAGGAGTTGGATATCACATCTCATGCTAAAGAGAGGGTCTCAGGTTTGGAAGGGGAAGGATTTGGATATCACATCTCATGTTATAGGAAGGATCTCAGGTTTGGTATTAGAAGCATTGAGATATCACATCTCATGCTATCGGAAGGATCTCAGGTTTGGTATTAGAAGCATTGAGATATCACATCTCATGCTATCAGAAGGGTCTCAGGATTGGAATGGGAAGGATTTGGATATCACATCTCATGTTATCGGAAGGATCTCACATTTGGTATTAGAAGTATTGAGATATCATATCTCATGCTATAGGAAGGGTCTCAGGATTGGAATGGGAAGGAGTTGGATATCACATCTCATGCTATAGGAAGTGTCTCAGGATTGGAATGGGAAGGACTTGGATATCACATCTCATGCTATAGGTAGGGTCTCAAGTTTGATATTAGAAGCATTGAGATATCACATCTCATGCTATAGGAAGGGTCTGAGGATTGGAATGGGAAGGAGTTGGATATCACATCTCATGCTATGGGAAGGGTCTCAGGTTTGGTATAAGCAGTGAGATATCACATCTCATGCTATAGGAAGTGTCTCAGGATTGGAATGGGAAGGAGTTGGATATCACATCTCATGTTATAGGAAGGATCTCAGGTTTGGTATAAGCATTGAGATATCACATCTCATGCTATAGGAAGGGTCTCAGGTTGGAATGGGAAGGAGTTGGATATCACATTTCATGTTATAGGAAGGGTCTCAGGATTGGAATGGGAAGGAGTTGGATATCACATCTCATGCTATAGGAAGTGTCTCAGGATTGGAATGGGAAGGACTTGGATATCACATCTCATGCTATAGGTAGGGTCTCAAGTTTGATATTAGAAGCATTGAGATATCACATCTCATGCTATAGGAAGGGTCTGAGGATTGGAATGGGAAGGAGTTGGATATCACATCTCATGCTATGGGAAGGGTCTCAGGTTTGGTATAAGCAGTGAGATATCACATCTCATGCTATAGGAAGTGTCTCAGGATTGGAATGGGAAGGAGTTGGATATCACATCTCATGTTATAGGAAGGATCTCAGGTTTGGTATAAGCATTGAGATATCACATCTCATGCTATAGGAAGGGTCTCAGGTTGGAATGGGAAGGAGTTGGATATCACATTTCATGTTATAGGAAGGGTCTCAGGATTGGAATGGGAAGGACTTGGATATCATATCTCATGCTATAGGACGGGTCTCAGGTTTGTTATTAGAATCATTGAGATATCATATTGCATGCTGTAGGAAGGGTCTAAGGATTGGAATGGGAAGGACCTGGATATCACATCTCATGCTATAGATAGGCTCTTAGGTTTGGAAAGGGAAGGAGTTGGATATCACATTTCATGTTAGAGGAAGGATCTCAGGTTTGGTATTAGAGGCATTCAGATATCACATCTCAGGCTATAGGAAGGGTCTCAGGATTGGAATGGGAAGGAGTTGGATATCACATCTCATGCTATAGGAAGGGTCTTGAGATATCACATCTCATGCTATAGGAAGGGTCTCAGGATTGGAATGGAAGGAGTTGGATATCACATCTCATGTTATAGGAAGGATCTCAGGTTTGGTATTAGAAGCATTGAGACATCACATCTCATGCTATAGGAAGGGTCTCAGGATTGGAATGGGAAGGAGTTGGATATCACATCTCATGCTATAGGAAGGGTCTCAGGATTGGAATGGGAAGGAGTTGTATATGACATCTCATGCCGTAGGGAGGGTCTCAGGTTTGGTATAAACATTGAGATATCACATCTCTGCTATCGAAAGGGTCTCAGGATTGGAATGGAAAGGAGTTGGATATCCCATCTCATGTTATAGGAAGAGTCTCAGGTTTGGTATTAGAAGCATTGAGATATCACATCTCATGCTATAGGAAGTGTCTCAGGATTGGAATGGGAAGGACTTGGGTATCACATCTCATGCTATAGGGAGGGTCTCAAGTTTGATATTAGAAGCATTGAGATATCACATCTCATGCTATAGGAAGGGTCTCAGGATTGGAATGGGAAGGAGTTGGATATCACATCTCATGCTATAGGAAGGGTCTCAGGTTTGGTATAAGCAGTGAGATATCACATCTCATGCTATAGGAAGTGTCTCAGGATTGGAATGGGAAGGAGTTGGATATCACATCTCATGTTATAGGAAGGATCTCAGGTTTGGTATAAGCATTGAGATATCACATCTCTGCTATCGGAAGGGTCTCAGGATTGGAATGGGAAGGAGTTGGATATTCCCATCTCATGTTATAGGGAGGGTCTCAAGTTTGATATTAGAAGCATTGAGATATCACATTTCATGATATCGGAAGGGTCTCAAGATTGGAATGGGAAGGAGTTGGCTATCACATCTCATGATAAAGGAAGGGTCTAAGGTTTGGAAGGGGAAGGATTTGGATATCACATCTCATGTTATAGGACGGGTCTCAGGTTTGGTATTAGAAGCATTGAGATATCAAGTCTCATGGTATAGGAAGGGTCTCAGAATTGGAATGGGAAGGAGATGGATATCACATCTCAAGCTATAGGAAGGGTCTCAGGATTAGAATGGGAAGGAGTTTGATATCACATCTCATGCCATAGTATGGGTCTCAGGTTTGGTAGAAGCATTGGGATATCAGATCTCATGCTATCGGAAGGGTATCGGGATTGGATTTGGAAGGAGTTGGATATCCCATCTCATGCTATAGGAAGGGTCTCAGGTTGGAATGGGAAGGAGTTGGATATCACATCTCATGTTATAGGAAGGGTCTCAGGATTGGAATGGGAAGGACTTGGATATCACATCTCATGCTATAGGAAGGCTCTCAGGTTTGCAAGGGGAAAGAGTTGGATATCACATTTCATGTTAGAGGTAGGATCTCAGGTTTGGTATTAGAAGTATTGAGATATCACATCTCATGCTATCAGAAGGATCTCAGGTTTGGTATAGAAGCATTGAGATATCATATCTTATGCTATCAGAAGAGTCTCAGGATTGGAATGGGAAGGAGTTGGATATCACATCTCATGCTAAAGGGAGGGTCTCAGGTTTGGAAGATAAGGATTTGGATATCACATCTCATGTTATAGGAAGGATCTCAGGTTTGGTATTAGAAGTATTGAGATATCACATCTCATGCTATCGGAAGGATCTCAGGTTTGGTATAGAAGCATTGAGATATCATATCTTATGCTATCAGAAGGGTCTCAGGATTGGAATGGGAAGGAGTTGGATATCACATCTCATGCTAAAGGGAGGGTCTCAGGTTTGGAAGGGGAAGGATTTGGTTATCACATCTCATGTTATAGGATGGATCTCAGGTTTGGTATTAGAAGTATTGAGATATCACATCTTATGTTATCGGAAGGATCTCAGGTTTGGTATTAGAAGTATTGAGATATCACCTCTCATGCTATAGGAAGGGTCTCAGGATTGGAATGGGAAGGAGTTGGATATCACATCTCATGCTAAAGGAAGGGTCTCAGGTTTGGTAGAAGCATTGAGATATCACATCTCATGCTATAGGAAGGGTCTCAGGATTGGAATGGGAAGGACTTAGATATCACATATCATGCTATAGGGAGGGTCTCAGTTTTGATATTAGAAGCATTGAGATATCACATCTCATGCTATCGGAAGTGTCTCAGGATTGGAATGGGAAGGAGCTGGATATCACATCTCATGCTAAAGGAAGGGTCTCAGGTTTGGAACGGGAAGGAGTTGGATATCACATCCCATGTTATAGGAAGGGTCTCAGGTTTGGTATAAACATTGAGATATCACATCTCTGCTATCGGAAGTGTCTCAGGATTGGAATGGGAAGGAGTTGGATATCCCATCTCATGTTATAGGACGGGTCTCAGGTTTTTTATTAGAATCATTGAGATATCATATTGCATGCTGTAGGAAGGGTCTAAGGATTGGAATGGGAAGGACTTGGATATCACATCTCATGTTAGAGGAAGGATCTCAGGTTTGGTATTAGAGGCATTGAGATATCACATCTCAGGCTATAGGAAGGGTCTCAGGATTGGAATGGGAAGGAGTTGGATATCACATCTCATGCTATAGGAAGGGTCTCAGGTTTGGTATAAGCATTGAGATATCACATCTCATGCTATAGGAAGGGTCCAGGATTGGAATGGAAGGAGTTGGATATCACATCTCATGTTATAGGAAGGATCTCAGGTTTGGTATTAGAAGCATTGAGACATCACATCTCATGCTATAGGAAGGGTCTCAGGATTGGAATGGGAAGGAGTTGGATATCACATCTCATGCTATAGGAAGGGTCTCAGGATTGGAATGGGAAGGAGTTGAATATGACATCTCATGCCGTAGGAAGGGTCTCAGGTTTGGTATAAACATTGAGATATCACATCTCTGCTATCAAAAGGGTCTCAGGATTGGAATGGGAAGGAGTTGGATATCCCATCTCATGTTATAGGAAGAGTCTCAGGTTTGGTATTAGAAGCATTGAGATATCACATCTCATGCTATAGGAAGTGTCTCAGGATTGGAATGGGAAGGACTTGGATATCACATCTCATGCTATAGGTAGGGTCTCAAGTTTGATATTAGAAGCATTGAGATATCACATCTCATGCTATAGGAAGGGTCTGAGGATTGGAATGGGAAGGAGTTGGATATCACATCTCATGCTATGGGAAGGGTCTCAGGTTTGGTATAAGCAGTGAGATATCACATCTCATGCTATAGGAAGTGTCTCAGGATTGGAATGGGAAGGAGTTGGATATCACATCTCATGTTATAGGAAGGATCTCAGGTTTGGTATAAGCATTGAGATATCACATCTCTGCTATCGGAAGGGTCTCAGGATTGGAATGGGAAGGAGTTGGATATTCCCATCTCATGTTATAGGAAGGGTCTCAGGTTTGGTATTAGAAGCATTGAGATATCACATCTCATGCTATAGGAAGGGTCTCAGGATTGGAATGGGAAGGACTTGGATATCACATCTCATGCTATAGGGAGGGTCTCAAGTTTGATATTAGAAGCTTTGAGATATCACATCTCATGATATCGGAAGGGTCTCAGGATTGGAATGGGAAGGAGTTGGATATCACATCTCATGATAAAGGAAGGGTCTAAGGTTTGGAAGGGGAAGGATTTGGATATCACATCTCATGTTATATTACGGGTCTCAGGTTTGGTATTAGAAGCATTGAGATATCAAGTCTCATAGTATAGGAAGGGTCTCAGAATTGGAATGGGAAGGAGTTGGATATCACATCTCAAGCTATAGGAAGGGTCTCAGGATTGGAATGGGAAGGACTTGGATATCACATCTCATGCTATAGGAAGGCTCTCAGGTTTGGAAGGGGAAAGAGTTGGATATCACATTTCATGTTAGAGGTAGGATCTCAGGTTTGGTATTAGAGGCATTGAGATATCACATCTCATGCTATCAGAAGGGTCTCAGGAATGGAATGGGAAGGAGTTGGATATCACATCTCATGCTAAAGGGAGGGTCTCAGGTTTGGAAGGGGAAGGATTTGGATATCACATCTCATGTTATAGGAAGGATCTCAGGTTTGGTATTAGAAGCATTGAGATATCACATCTCATGCTATGGGAAGGATCTCAGGTTTGGTATTAGAAGCATTGAGATATCACATCTCATGCTATCAGAAGAGTCTCAGGATTGGAATAGGAAGGAGTTGGATATCACATCTCATGCTAAAGGGAGGGTCTCAGGTTTGGAAGGGGAAGGATTTGGATATCACATCTCATGTTATCGGAAGGATCTCACGTTTGGTATTAGAAGTATTGAGATATCATATCTCATGCTATAGGAAGGGTCTCAGGATTGGAATGGGAAGGAGTTGGATATCACATCTCATGCTATAGGGAGGGTCTCAGGATTGGAATGGGAAGGACTTAGATATCACATATCATGCTATAGGGAGGGTCTCAGTTTTGATATTAGAAGCATTGAGATATCACATCTCATGCTATCGGAAGTGTCTCAGGATTGGAATGGGAAGGAGCTGGATATCACATCTCATGCTAAAGGAAGGGTCTCAGGTTTGGAACGGGAAGGATTTGGATATCACATCTCATGTTATAGGAAGGGTCTCAGGTTTGGTATAAGCATTGAGATATCACATCTCTGCTATCGGAAGAGTCTCAGGATTGGAATGGGAAGGAGTTGGATATCCCATCTCATGTTATAGGACGGGTCTCAGGTTTGTTATTAGAATCATTGAGATATCATATTGCATGCTGTAGGAAGGGTCTAAGGGTTGGAATGTGAAGGACTTGGATATCACATCTCATGCTATAGATAGGCTCTTAGGTTTGGAAAGGGAAGGAGTTGGATATCACATTTCATGTTAGAGGAAGGATCTCAGGTTTGGTATTAGAAGCATAGAGATATCACATCTCATGCTATAGGAAGGGTCTCAGGATTGGAATGGGAAGCAGTTGGATATCACATCTCATGCTATGGGAAGGGTCTCAGGTTTGGTATAAGCATTGAGATATCACATCTCATGCTATAGGAAGGGTCTCAGGATTGGAATGGGAAGGACTTGGATATCACATCTCATGCTATAGGGAGGGTCTCAAGTTTGATATTAGAAGCTTTGCGATATCACATCTCATGATATCGGAAGGGTCTCAGGATTGGAATGGGAAGGAGTTGGATATCACATCTCATGATAAAGGAAGGGTCTAAGGTTTGGAAGGGGAAGGATTTGGATATCACATCTCATGTTATATTACGGGTCTCAGGTTTGGTATTAGAAGCATTGAGATATCAAGTCTCATAGTATAGGAAGGGTCTCAGAATTGGAATGGGAAGGAGTTGGATATCACATCTCAAGCTATAGGAAGGGTCTCAGGATTGGAATGGGAAGGACTTGGATATCACATCTCATGCTATAGGAAGGCTCTCAGGTTTGGAAGGGGAAAGAGTTGGATATCACATTTCGTGTTAGAGGTAGGATCTCAGGTTTGGTATTAGAGGCATTGAGATATCACATCTCATGCTATAGGAAGTGTCTCAGGATTGGAATGGGAAGGACTTGGATATCACATCTCATGCTATAGGTAGGGTCTCAAGTTTGATATTAGAAGCATTGAGATATCACATCTCATGCTATAGGAAGGGTCTGAGGATTGGAATGGGAAGGAGTTGGATATCACATCTCATGCTATGGGAAGGGTCTCAGGTTTGGTATAAGCAGTGAGATATCACATCTCATGCTATAGGAAGTGTCTCAGGATTGGAATGGGAAGGAGTTGGATATCACATCTCATGTTATAGGAAGGATCTCAGGTTTGGTATAAGCATTGAGATATCACATCTCTGCTATCGGAAGGGTCTCAGGATTGGAATGGGAAGGAGTTGGATATTCCCATCTCATGTTATAGGAAGGGTCTCAGGTTTGGTATTAGAAGCATTGAGATATCACATCTCATGCTATAGGAAGGGTCTCAGGATTGGAATGGGAAGGACTTGGATATCACATCTCATGCTATAGGGAGGGTCTCAAGTTTGATATTAGAAGCTTTGAGATATCACATCTCATGATATCGGAAGGGTCTCAGGATTGGAATGGGAAGGAGTTGGATATCACATCTCATGATAAAGGAAGGGTCTAAGGTTTGGAAGGGGAAGGATTTGGATATCACATCTCATGTTATATTACGGGTCTCAGGTTTGGTATTAGAAGCATTGAGATATCAAGTCTCATAGTATAGGAAGGGTCTCAGAATTGGAATGGGAAGGAGTTGGATATCACATCTCAAGCTATAGGAAGGGTCTCAGGATTGGAATGGGAAGGACTTGGATATCACATCTCATGCTATAGGAAGGCTCTCAGGTTTGGAAGGGGAAAGAGTTGGATATCACATTTCATGTTAGAGGTAGGATCTCAGGTTTGGTATTAGAGGCATTGAGATATCACATCTCATGCTATCAGAAGGGTCTCAGGAATGGAATGGGAAGGAGTTGGATATCACATCTCATGCTAAAGGGAGGGTCTCAGGTTTGGAAGGGGAAGGATTTGGATATCACATCTCATGTTATAGGAAGGATCTCAGGTTTGGTATTAGAAGCATTGAGATATCACATCTCATGCTATGGGGAGGGTCTCAAGTTTGATATTAGAAGCTTTGAGATATCACATCCCATGATATCGGAAGGGTCTCAGGATTGGAATGGGAAGGAGTTGGATATCACATCTCATGATAAAGGAAGGGTCTAAGGTTTGGAAGGGGAAGGATTTGGATATCACATCTCATGTTATATTACGGGTCTCAGGTTTGGTATTAGAAGCATTGAGATATCAAGTCTCATAGTATAGGAAGGGTCTGAGAATTGGAATGGGAAGGAGTTGGATATCACATCTCAAGCTATAGGAAGGGTCTCAGGATTGGAATGGGAAGGACTTGGATATCACATCTCATGCTATAGGGAGGGTCTCAAGTTTGATATTAGAAGCTTTGAGATATCACATCTCATGATATCGGAAGGGTCTCAGGATTGGAATGGGAAGGAGTTGGATATCACATCTCATGATAAAGGAAGGGTCTAAGGTTTGGAAGGGGAAGGATTTGGATATCACATCTCATGTTATATTACGGGTCTCAGGTTTGGTATTAGAAGCATTGAGATATCAAGTCTCATAGTATAGGAAGGGTCTCAGAATTGGAATGGGAAGGAGTTGGATATCACATCTCAAGCTATAGGAAGGGTCTCAGGATTGGAATGGGAAGGACTTGGATATCACATCTCATGCTATAGGAAGGCTCTCAGGTTTGGAAGGGGAAAGAGTTGGATATCACATTTCATGTTAGAGGTAGGATCTCAGGTTTGGTATTAGAGGCATTGAGATATCACATCTCATGCTATCAGAAGGGTCTCAGGAATGGAATGGGAAGGAGTTGGATATCACATCTCATGCTAAAGGGAGGGTCTCAGGTTTGGAAGGGGAAGGATTTGGATATCACATCTCATGTTATAGGAAGGATCTCAGGTTTGGTATTAGAAGCATTGAGATATCACATCTCATGCTATGGGAAGGATCTCAGGTTTGGTATTAGAAGCATTGAGATATCACATCTCATGCTATCAGAAGAGTCTCAGGATTGGAATAGGAAGGAGTTGGATATCACATCTCATGCTAAAGGGAGGGTCTCAGGTTTGGAAGGGGAAGGATTTGGATATCACATCTCATGTTATCGGAAGGATCTCACGTTTGGTATTAGAAGTATTGAGATATCATATCTCATGCTATAGGAAGGGTCTCAGGATTGGAATGGGAAGGAGTTGGATATCACATCTCATGCTATAGGGAGGGTCTCAGGATTGGAATGGGAAGGACTTAGATATCACATATCATGCTATAGGGAGGGTCTCAGTTTTGATATTAGAAGCATTGAGATATCACATCTCATGCTATCGGAAGTGTCTCAGGATTGGAATGGGAAGGAGCTGGATATCACATCTCATGCTAAAGGAAGGGTCTCAGGTTTGGAACGGGAAGGATTTGGATATCACATCTCATGTTATAGGAAGGGTCTCAGGTTTGGTATAAGCATTGAGATATCACATCTCTGCTATCGGAAGAGTCTCAGGATTGGAATGGGAAGGAGTTGGATATCCCATCTCATGTTATAGGACGGGTCTCAGGTTTGTTATTAGAATCATTGAGATATCATATTGCATGCTGTAGGAAGGGTCTAAGGGTTGGAATGTGAAGGACTTGGATATCACATCTCATGCTATAGATAGGCTCTTAGGTTTGGAAAGGGAAGGAGTTGGATATCACATTTCATGTTAGAGGAAGGATCTCAGGTTTGGTATTAGAAGCATAGAGATATCACATCTCATGCTATAGGAAGGGTCTCAGGATTGGAATGGGAAGCAGTTGGATATCACATCTCATGCTATAGGAAGGGTCTCAGGTTTGGTATAAGCATTGAGATATCACATCTCATGCTATAGGAAGGGTCTCAGGATTGGAATGGGAAGGACTTGGATATCACATCTCATGCTATAGGGAGGGTCTCAAGTTTGATATTAGAAGCTTTGCGATATCACATCTCATGATATCGGAAGGGTCTCAGGATTGGAATGGGAAGGAGTTGGATATCACATCTCATGATAAAGGAAGGGTCTAAGGTTTGGAAGGGGAAGGATTTGGATATCACATCTCATGTTATATTACGGGTCTCAGGTTTGGTATTAGAAGCATTGAGATATCAAGTCTCATAGTATAGGAAGGGTCTCAGAATTGGAATGGGAAGGAGTTGGATATCACATCTCAAGCTATAGGAAGGGTCTCAGGATTGGAATGGGAAGGACTTGGATATCACATCTCATGCTATAGGAAGGCTCTCAGGTTTGGAAGGGGAAAGAGTTGGATATCACATTTCATGTTAGAGGTAGGATCTCAGGTTTGGTATTAGAGGCATTGAGATATCACATCTCATGCTATAGGAAGTGTCTCAGGATTGGAATGGGAAGGACTTGGATATCACATCTCATGCTATAGGTAGGGTCTCAAGTTTGATATTAGAAGCATTGAGATATCACATCTCATGCTATAGGAAGGGTCTGAGGATTGGAATGGGAAGGAGTTGGATATCACATCTCATGCTATGGGAAGGGTCTCAGGTTTGGTATAAGCAGTGAGATATCACATCTCATGCTATAGGAAGTGTCTCAGGATTGGAATGGGAAGGAGTTGGATATCACATCTCATGTTATAGGAAGGATCTCAGGTTTGGTATAAGCATTGAGATATCACATCTCTGCTATCGGAAGGGTCTCAGGATTGGAATGGGAAGGAGTTGGATATTCCCATCTCATGTTATAGGAAGGGTCTCAGGTTTGGTATTAGAAGCATTGAGATATCACATCTCATGCTATAGGAAGGGTCTCAGGATTGGAATGGGAAGGACTTGGATATCACATCTCATGCTATAGGGAGGGTCTCAAGTTTGATATTAGAAGCTTTGAGATATCACATCTCATGATATCGGAAGGGTCTCAGGATTGGAATGGGAAGGAGTTGGATATCACATCTCATCATAAAGGAAGGGTCTAAGGTTTGGAAGGGGAAGGATTTGGATATCACATCTCATGTTATATTACGGGTCTCAGGTTTGGTATTAGAAGCATTGAGATATCAAGTCTCATAGTATAGGAAGGGTCTCAGAATTGGAATGGGAAGGAGTTGGATATCACATCTCAAGCTATAGGAAGGGTCTCAGGATTGGAATGGGAAGGACTTGGATATCACATCTCATGCTATAGGAAGGCTCTCAGGTTTGGAAGGGGAAAGAGTTGGATATCACATTTCATGTTAGAGGTAGGATCTCAGGTTTGGTATTAGAGGCATTGAGATATCACATCTCATGCTATCAGAAGGGTCTCAGGAATGGAATGGGAAGGAGTTGGATATCACATCTCATGCTAAAGGGAGGGTCTCAGGTTTGGAAGGGGAAGGATTTGGATATCACATCTCATGTTATAGGAAGGATCTCAGGTTTGGTATTAGAAGCATTGAGATATCACATCTCATGCTATGGGAAGGATCTCAGGTTTGGTATTAGAAGCATTGAGATATCACATCTCATGCTATCAGAAGAGTCTCAGGATTGGAATAGGAAGGAGTTGGATATCACATCTCATGCTAAAGGGAGGGTCTCAGGTTTGGAAGGGGAAGGATTTGGATATCACATCTCATGTTATCGGAAGGATCTCACGTTTGGTATTAGAAGTATTGAGATATCATATCTCATGCTATAGGAAGGGTCTCAGGATTGGAATGGGAAGGAGTTGGATATCACATCTCATGCTATAGGGAGGGTCTCAGGATTGGAATGGGAAGGACTTAGATATCACATATCATGCTATAGGGAGGGTCTCAGTTTTGATATTAGAAGCATTGAGATATCACATCTCATGCTATCGGAAGTGTCTCAGGATTGGAATGGGAAGGAGCTGGATATCACATCTCATGCTAAAGGAAGGGTCTCAGGTTTGGAACGGGAAGGATTTGGATATCACATCTCATGTTATAGGAAGGGTCTCAGGTTTGGTATAAGCATTGAGATATCACATCTCTGCTATCGGAAGAGTCTCAGGAATGGAATGGGAAGGAGTTGGATATCCCATCTCATGTTATAGGACGGGTCTCAGGTTTGTTATTAGAATCATTGAGATATCATATTGCATGCTGTAGGAAGGGTCTAAGGGTTGGAATGTGAAGGACTTGGATATCACATCTCATGCTATAGATAGGCTCTTAGGTTTGGAAAGGGAAGGAGTTGGATATCACATTTCATGTTAGAGGAAGGATCTCAGGTTTGGTATTAGAAGCATAGAGATATCACATCTCATGCTATAGGAAGGGTCTCAGGATTGGAATGGGAAGCAGTTGGATATCACATCTCATGCTATAGGAAGGGTCTCAGGTTTGGTATAAGCATTGAGATATCACATCTCATGCTATAGGAAGGGTCTCAGGATTGGAATGGGAAGGACTTGGATATCACATCTCATGCTATAGGGAGGGTCTCAAGTTTGATATTAGAAGCTTTGCGATATCACATCTCATGATATCGGAAGGGTCTCAGGATTGGAATGGGAAGGAGTTGGATATCACATCTCATGATAAAGGAAGGGTCTAAGGTTTGGAAGGGGAAGGATTTGGATATCACATCTCATGTTATATTACGGGTCTCAGGTTTGGTATTAGAAGCATTGAGATATCAAGTCTCATAGTATAGGAAGGGTCTCAGAATTGGAATGGGAAGGAGTTGGATATCACATCTCAAGCTATAGGAAGGGTCTCAGGATTGGAATGGGAAGGACTTGGATATCACATCTCATGCTATAGGAAGGCTCTCAGGTTTGGAAGGGGAAAGAGTTGGATATCACATTTCATGTTAGAGGTAGGATCTCAGGTTTGGTATTAGAGGCATTGAGATATCACATCTCATGCTATCAGAAGGGTCTCAGGAATGGAATGGGAAGGAGTTGGATATCACATCTCATGCTAAAGGGAGGGTCTCAGGTTTGGAAGGGGAAGGATTTGGATATCACATCTCATGTTATAGGAAGGATCTCAGGTTTGGTATTAGAAGCATTGAGATATCACATTTCATGCTATGGGAAGGATCTCAGGTTTGGTATTAGAAGCATTGAGATATCACATCTCATGCTATCAGAAGAGTCTCAGGATTGGAATAGGAAGGAGTTGGATATCACATCTCATGCTAAAGGGAGGGTCTCAGGTTTGGAAGGGGAAGGATTTGGATATCACATCTCATGTTATCGGAAGGATCTCACGTTTGGTATTAGAAGTATTGAGATATCATATCTCATGCTATAGGAAGGGTCTCAGGATTGGAATGGGAAGGAGTTGGATATCACATCTCATGCTATAGGGAGGGTCTCAGGATTGGAATGGGAAGGACTTAGATATCACATATCATGCTATAGGGAGGGTCTCAGTTTTGATATTAGAAGCATTGAGATATCACATCTCATGCTATCGGAAGTGTCTCAGGATTGGAATGGGAAGGAGCTGGATATCACATCTCATGCTAAAGGAAGGGTCTCAGGTTTGGAACGGGAAGGATTTGGATATCACATCTCATGTTATAGGAAGGGTCTCAGGTTTGGTATAAGCATTGAGATATCACATCTCTGCTATCGGAAGAGTCTCAGGATTGGAATGGGAAGGAGTTGGATATCCCATCTCATGTTATAGGACGGGTCTCAGGTTTGTTATTAGAATCATTGAGATATCATATTGCATGCTGTAGGAAGGGTCTAAGGGTTGGAATGTGAAGGACTTGGATATCACATCTCATGCTATAGATAGGCTCTTAGGTTTGGAAAGGGAAGGAGTTGGATATCACATTTCATGTTAGAGGAAGGATCTCAGGTTTGGTATTAGAAGCATAGAGATATCACATCTCATGCTATAGGAAGGGTCTCAGGATTGGAATGGGAAGCAGTTGGATATCACATCTCATGCTATAGGAAGGGTCTCAGGTTTGGTATAAGCATTGAGATATCACATCTCATGCTATAGGAAGGGTCTCAGGATTGGAATGGGAAGGACTTGGATATCACATCTCATGCTATAGGGAGGGTCTCAAGTTTGATATTAGAAGCTTTGCGATATCACATCTCATGATATCGGAAGGGTATCAGGATTGGAATGGGAAGGAGTTGGATATCACATCTCATGATAAAGGAAGGGTCTAAGGTTTGGAAGGGGAAGGATTTGGATATCACATCTCATGTTATATTACGGGTCTCAGGTTTGGTATTAGAAGCATTGAGATATCAAGTCTCATAGTATAGGAAGGGTCTCAGAATTGGAATGGGAAGGAGTTGGATATCACATCTCAAGCTATAGGAAGGGTCTCAGGATTGGAATGGGAAGGACTTGGATATCACATCTCATGCTATAGGAAGGCTCTCAGGTTTGGAAGGGGAAAGAGTTGGATATCACATTTCATGTTAGAGGTAGGATCTCAGGTTTGGTATCAGAGGCATTGAGATATCACATCTCATGCTATCAGAAGGGTCTCAGGAATGGAATGGGAAGGAGTTGGATATCACATCTCATGCTAAAGGGAGGGTCTCAGGTTTGGAAGGGGAAGGATTTGGATATCACATCTCATGTTATAGGAAGGATCTCAGGTTTGGTATTAGAAGCATTGAGATATCACATCTCATGCTATCGGAAGGATCTCAGGTTTGGTATTAGAAGCATTGAGATATCACATCTCATGCTATCGGAAGAGTCTCAGGATTGGAATGGGAAGGAGTTGAATATCCCATCTCATGTTACAGGACGGGTCTCAGGTTTGTTATTAGAATCATTGAGATATCATATTGCATGCTGTAGGAAGGGTCTAAGGGTTGGAATGTGACGGACTTGGATATCACATCTCATGCTATAGATAGGCTCTTAGGTTTGGAAAGGGAAGGAGTTGGATATCACATTTCATGTTAGAGGAAGGATCTCAGGTTTGGTATTAGAAGCATAGAGATATCACATCTCATGCTATAGGAAGGGTCTCAGGATTGGAATGGGAAGCAGTTGGATATCACATCTCATGCTATAGGAAGTGTCTCAGGATTGGAATGGGAAGGACTTGGGTATCACATCTCATGCTATAGGGAGGGTCTCAAGTTTGATATTAGAAGCATTGAGATATCACATCTCATGCTATAGGAAGGGTCTCAGGATTGGAATGGGAAGGAGTTGGATATCACATCTCATGCTATAGGAAGGGTCTCAGGTTTGGTATAAGCAGTGAGATATCACATCTCATGCTATAGGAAGTGTCTCAGGATTGGAATGGGAAGGAGTTGGATATCACATCTCATGTTATAGGAAGGATCTCAGGTTTGGTATAAGCATTGAGATATCACATCTCTGCTATCGGAAGGGTCTCAGGATTGGAATGGGAAGGAGTTGGATATTCCCATCTCATGTTATAGGGAGGGTCTCAAGTTTGATATTAGAAGCATTGAGATATCACATTTCATGATATCGGAAGGGTCTCAAGATTGGAATGGGAAGGAGTTGGCTATCACATCTCATGATAAAGGAAGGGTCTAAGGTTTGGAAGGGGAAGGATTTGGATATCACATCTCATGTTATAGGACGGGTCTCAGGTTTGGTATTAGAAGCATTGAGATATCAAGTCTCATGGTATAGGAAGGGTCTCAGAATTGGAATGGGAAGGAGTTGGATATCACATCTCAAGCTATAGGAAGGGTCTCAGGATTAGAATGGGAAGGAGTTTGATATCACATCTCATGCCATAATATGGGTCTCAGGTTTGGTAGAAGCATTGGGATATCAGATCTCATGCTATCGGAAGGGTATCGGGATTGGATTTGGAAGGAGTTGGATATCCCATCTCATGCTATAGGAAGGGTCTCAGGTTGGAATGGGAAGGAGTTGGATATCACATCTCATGTTATAGGAAGGGTCTCAGGATTGGAATGGGAAGGACTTGGATATCACATCTCATGCTATAGGAAGGCTCTCAGGTTTGCAAGGGGAAAGAGTTGGATATCACATTTCATGTTAGAGGTAGGATCTCAGGTTTGGTATTAGAAGTATTGAGATATCACATCTCATGCTATCAGAAGGATCTCAGGTTTGGTATAGAAGCATTGAGATATCATATCTTATGCTATCAGAAGAGTCTCAGGATTGGAATGGGAAGGAGTTGGATATCACATCTCATGCTAAAGGGAGGGTCTCAGGTTTGGAAGATAAGGATTTGGATATCACATCTCATGTTATAGGAAGGATCTCAGGTTTGGTATTAGAAGTATTGAGATATCACATCTCATGCTATCGGAAGGATCTCAGGTTTGGTATAGAAGCATTGAGATATCATATCTTATGCTATCAGAAGGGTCTCAGGATTGGAATGGGAAGGAGTTGGATATCACATCTCATGCTAAAGGGAGGGTCTCAGGTTTGGAAGGGGAAGGATTTGGATATCACATCTCATGTTATAGGATGGATCTCAGGTTTGGTATTAGAAGTATTGAGATATCACATCTCATGTTATCGGAAGGATCTCAGGTTTGGTATTAGAAGTATTGAGATATCACCTCTCATGCTATAGGAAGGGTCTCAGGATTGGAATGGGAAGGAGTTGGATATCACATCTCATGCTAAAGGAAGGGTCTCAGGTTTGGTAGAAGCATTGAGATATCACATCTCATGCTATAGGAAGGGTCTCAGGATTGGAATGGGAAGGACTTAGATATCACATATCATGCTATAGGGAGGGTCTCAGTTTTGATATTAGAAGCATTGAGATATCACATCTCATGCTATCGGAAGTGTCTCAGGATTGGAATGGGAAGAAGCTGGATATCACATCTCATGCTAAAGGAAGGGTCTCAGGTTTGGAACGGGAAGGAGTTGGATATTACATCTCATGTTATAGGAAGGGTCTCAGGTTTGGTATAAACATTGAGATATCACATCTCTGCTATCGGAAGTGTCTCAGGATTGGAATGGGAAGGAGTTGGATATCCCATCTCATGTTATAGGACGGGTCTCAGGTTTTTTATTAGAATCATTGAGATATCATATTGCATGCTCTAGGAAGGGTCTAAGGATTGGAATGGGAAGGACTTGGATATCACATCTCATGCTATAGATAGGCTCTCAGGTTTGGAAAGTGAAGGAGTTGGATATCACATTTCATGTTAGAGGAAGGATCTCAGGTTTGGTATTAGAGGCATTGAGATATCACATCTCAGGCTATAGGAAGGGTCTCAGGATTGGAATGGGAAGGAGTTGGATATCACATCTCATGCTATAGGAAGGGTCTCAGGTTTGGTATAAGCAGTGAGATATCACATCTCATGCTATAGGAAGTGTCTCAGGATTGGAATGGGAAGGAGTTGGATATCACATCTCATGTTATAGGAAGGATCTCAGGTTTGGTATAAGCATTGAGATATCACATCTCTGCTATCGGAAGGGTCTCAGGATTGGAATGGGAAGGAGTTGGATATTCCCATCTCATGTTATAGGGAGGGTCTCAAGTTTGATATTAGAAGCATTGAGATATCACATTTCATGATATCGGAAGGGTCTCAAGATTGGAATGGGAAGGAGTTGGCTATCACATCTCATGATAAAGGAAGGGTCTAAGGTTTGGAAGGGGAAGGATTTGGATATCACATCTCATGTTATAGGACGGGTCTCAGGTTTGGTATTAGAAGCATTGAGATATCAAGTCTCATGGTATAGGAAGGGTCTCAGAATTGGAATGGGAAGGAGTTGGATATCACATCTCAAGCTATAGGAAGGGTCTCAGGATTAGAATGGGAAGGAGTTTGATATCACATCTCATGCCATAGTATGGGTCTCAGGTTTGGTAGAAGCATTGGGATATCAGATCTCATGCTATCGGAAGGGTATCGGGATTGGATTTGGAAGGAGTTGGATATCCCATCTCATGCTATAGGAAGGGTCTCAGGTTGGAATGGGAAGGAGTTGGATATCACATCTCATGTTATAGGAAGGGTCTCAGGATTGGAATGGGAAGGACTTGGATATCACATCTCATGCTATAGGAAGGCTCTCAGGTTTGCAAGGGGAAAGAGTTGGATATCACATTTCATGTTAGAGGTAGGATCTCAGGTTTGGTATTAGAAGTATTGAGATATCACATCTCATGCTATCAGAAGGATCTCAGGTTTGGTATAGAAGCATTGAGATATCATATCTTATGCTATCAGAAGAGTCTCAGGATTGGAATGGGAAGGAGTTGGATATGACATCTCATGCTAAAGGGAGGGTCTCAGGTTTGGAAGATAAGGATTTGGATATCACATCTCATGTTATAGGAAGGATCTCAGGTTTGGTATTAGAAGTATTGAGATATCACATCTCATGCTATCGGAAGGATCTCAGGTTTGGTATAGAAGCATTGAGATATCATATCTTATGCTATCAGAAGGGTCTCAGGATTGGAATGGGAAGGAGTTGGATATCACATCTCATGCTAAAGGGAGGGTCTCAGGTTTGGAAGGGGAAGGATTTGGATATCACATCTCATGTTATAGGATGGATCTCAGGTTTGGTATTAGAAGTATTGAGATATCACATCTCATGTTATCGGAAGGATCTCAGGTTTGGTATTAGAAGTATTGAGATATCACCTCTCATGCTATAGGAAGGGTCTCAGGATTGGAATGGGAAGGAGTTGGATATCACATCTCATGCTAAAGGAAGGGTCTCAGGTTTGGTAGAAGCATTGGGATATCACATCTCATGCTATAGGAAGGGTCTCAGGATTGGAATGGGAAGGACTTAGATATCACATATCATGCTATAGGGAGGGTCTCAGTTTTGATATTAGAAGCATTGAGATATCACATCTCATGCTATCGGAAGTGTCTCAGGATTGGAATGGGAAGAAGCTGGATATCACATCTCATGCTAAAGGAAGGGTCTCAGGTTTGGAACGGGAAGGAGTTGGATATTACATCTCATGTTATAGGAAGGGTCTCAGGTTTGGTATAAACATTGAGATATCACATCTCTGCTATCGGAAGTGTCTCAGGATTGGAATGGGAAGGACTTGGATATCACATCTCATGCTATAGATAGGCTCTCAGGTTTGGAAAGTGAAGGAGTTGGATATCACATTTCATGTTAGAGGAAGGATCTCTGGTTTGGTATTAGAGGCATTGAGATATCACATCTCAGGCTATAGGAAGGGTCTCAGGATTGGAATGGGAAGGAGTTGGATATCACATCTCATGCTATAGGAAGGGTCTCAGGTTTGGTATAAGCATTGAGATATCACATCTCATGCTATAGGAAGGGTCCAGGATTGGAATGGAAGGAGTTGGATATCACATCTCATGTTATAGGAAGGATCTCAGGTTTGGTATTAGAAGCATTGAGACATCACATCTAATGCTATAGGAAGGGTCTCAGGATTGGAATGGGAAGGAGTTGGATATCACATCTCATGCTATAGGAAGGGTCTCAGGATTGGAATGGGAAGGAGTTGAATATGACATCTCATGCCGTAGGAAGGGTCTCAGGTTTGGTATAAACATTGAGATATCACATCTCTGCTATCAAAAGGGTCTCAAGATTGGAATGGGAAGGAGTTGGCTATCACATCTCATGATAAAGGAAGGGTCTAAGGTTTGGAAGGGGAAGGATTTGGATATCACATCTCATGTTATAGGACGGGTCTCAGGTTTGGTATTAGAAGCATTGAGATATCAAGTCTCATGGTATAGGAAGGGTCTCAGAATTGGAATGGGAAGGAGTTGGATATCACATCTCAAGCTATAGGAAGGGTCTCAGGATTAGATGGGAAGGAGTTTGATATCACATCTCATGCCATAGTATGGGTCTCAGGTTTGGTAGAATCATTGGGATATCAGATCTCATGCTATCGGAAGGGTATCGGGATTGGATTTGGAAGGAGTTGGATATCCCATCTCATGCTATAGGAAGGGTCTCAGGTTGGAATGGGAAGGAGTTGGATATCACATCTCATGTTATAGGAAGGGTCTCAGGATTGGAATGGGAAGGACTTGGATATCACATCTCATGCTATAGGAAGGCTCTCAGGTTTGCAAGGGGAAAGAGTTGGATATCACATTTCATGTTAGAGGTAGGATCTCAGGTTTGGTATTAGAAGTATTGAGATATCACATCTCATGCTATCAGAAGGATCTCAGGTTTGGTATAGAAGCATTGAGATATCATATCTTATGCTATCAGAAGAGTCTCAGGATTGGAATGGGAAGGAGTTGGATATCACATCTCATGCTAAAGGGAGGGTCTCAGGTTTGGAAGATAAGGATTTGGATATCACATCTCATGTTATAGGAAGGATCTCAGGTTTGGTATTAGAAGTATTGAGATATCACATCTCATGCTATCGGAAGGATCTCAGGTTTGGTATAGAAGCATTGAGATATCATATCTTATGCTATCAGAAGGGTCTCAGGATTGGAATGGGAAGGAGTTGGATATCACATCTCATGCTAAAGGGAGGGTCTCAGGTTTGGAAGGGGAAGGATTTGGATATCACATCTCATGTTATAGGATGGATCTCAGGTTTGGTATTAGAAGTATTGAGATATCACATCTCATGTTATCGGAAGGATCTCAGGTTTGGTATTAGAAGTATTGAGATATCACCTCTCATGCTATAGGAAGGGTCTCAGGATTGGAATGGGAAGGAGTTGGATATCACATCTCATGCTAAAGGAAGGGTCTCAGGTTTGGTAGAAGCATTGAGATATCACATCTCATGCTATAGGAAGGGTCTCAGGATTGGAATGGGAAGGACTTAGATATCACATATCATGCTATAGGGAGGGTCTCAGTTTTGATATTAGAAGCATTGAGATATCACATCTCATGCTATCGGAAGTGTCTCAGGATTGGAATGGGAAGAAGCTGGATATCACATCTCATGCTAAAGGAAGGGTCTCAGGTTTGGAACGGGAAGGAGTTGGATATTACATCTCATGTTATAGGATGCGTCTCAGGTTTGGTATAAACATTGAGATATCACATCTCTGCTATCGGAAGTGTCTCAGGATTGGAATGGGAAGGAGTTGGATATCCCATCTCATGTTATAGGACGGGTCTCAGGTTTTTTATTAGAATCATTGAGATATCATATTGCATGCTCTAGGAAGGGTCTAAGGATTGGAATGGGAAGGACTTGGATATCACATCTCATGCTATAGATAGGCTCTCAGGTTTGGAAAGTGAAGGAGTTGGATATCACATTTCATGTTAGAGGAAGGATCTCAGGTTTGGTATTAGAGGCATTGAGATATCACATCTCAGGCTATAGGAAGGGTCTCAGGATTGGAATGGGAAGGAGTTGGATATCACATCTCATGCTATAGGAAGGGTCTCAGGTTTGGTATAAGCATTGAGATATCACATCTCATGCTATAGGAAGGGTCCAGGATTGGAATGGAAGGAGTTGGATATCACATCTCATGTTATAGGAAGGATCTCAGGTTTGGTATTAGAAGCATTGAGACATCACATCTCATGCTATAGGAAGGGTCTCAGGATTGGAATGGGAAGGAGTTGGACATCACATCTCATGCTATAGGAAGGGTCTCAGGATTGGAATGGGAAGGATTTGAATATGACATCTCATGCCGTAGGAAGGGTCTCAGGTTTGGTATAAACATTGAGATATCACATCTCTGCTATCAAAAGGGTCTCAGGATTGGAATGGGAAGGAGTTGGATATCCCATCTCATGGTATAGGAAGAGTCTCAGGTTTGGTATTAGAAGCATTGAGATATCACATCTCATGCTATAGGAAGTGTCTCAGGATTGGAATGGGAAGGACTTGGATATCACATCTCATGCTATAGGTAGGGTCTCAAGTTTGATATTAGAAGCATTGAGATATCACATCTCATGCTATAGGAAGGGTCTGAGGATTGGAATGGGAAGGAGTTGGATATCACATCTCATGCTATGGGAAGGGTCTCAGGTTTGGTATAAGCAGTGAGATATCACATCTCATGCTATAGGAAGTGTCTCAGGATTGGAATGGGAAGGAGTTGGATATCACATCTCATGTTATAGGAAGGATCTCAGGTTTGGTATAAGCATTGAGATATCACATCTCTGCTATCGGAAGGGTCTCAGGATTGGAATGGGAAGGAGTTGGATATTCCCATCTCATGTTATAGGAAGGGTCTCAGGTTTGGTATTAGAAGCATTGAGATATCACATCTCATGCTATAGGAAGGGTCTCAGGATTGGAATGGGAAGGACTTGGATATCACATCTCATGCTATAGGGAGGGTCTCAAGTTTGATATTAGAAGCTTTGAGATATCACATCTCATGATATCGGAAGGGTCTCAGGATTGGAATGGGAAGGAGTTGGATATCACATCTCATGATAAAGGAAGGGTCTAAGGTTTGGAAGGGGAAGGATTTGGATATCACATCTCATGTTATATTACGGGTCTCAGGTTTGGTATTAGAAGCATTGAGATATCAAGTCTCATAGTATAGGAAGGGTCTCAGAATTGGAATGGGAAGGAGTTGGATATCACATCTCAAGCTATAGGAAGGGTCTCAGGATTGGAATGGGAAGGACTTGGATATCACATCTCATGCTATAGGAAGGCTCTCAGGTTTGGAAGGGGAAAGAGTTGGATATCACATTTCATGTTAGAGGTAGGATCTCAGGTTTGGTATTAGAGGCATTGAGATATCACATCTCATGCTATCAGAAGGGTCTCAGGAATGGAATGGGAAGGAGTTGGATATCACATCTCATGCTAAAGGGAGGGTCTCAGGTTTGGAAGGGGAAGGATTTGGATATCACATCTCATGTTATAGGAAGGATCTCAGGTTTGGTATTAGAAGCATTGAGATATCACATCTCATGCTATCGGAAGGATCTCAGGTTTGGTATTAGAAGCATTGAGATATCACATCTCATGCTATCAGAAGAGTCTCAGGATTGGAATAGGAAGGAGTTGGATATCACATCTCATGCTAAAGGAAGGGTCTCAGGTTTGGAAGGGGAAGGATTTGGATATCACATCTCATGTTATCGGAAGGATCTCACGTTTGGTATTAGAAGTATTGAGATATCATATCTCATGCTATAGGAAGGGTCTCAGGATTGGAATGGGAAGGAGTTGGATATCACATCTCATGCTATAGGGAGGGTCTCAGGATTGGAATGGGAAGGACTTAGATATCACATATCATGCTATAGGGAGGGTCTCAGTTTTGATATTAGAAGCATTGAGATATCACATCTCATGCTATCGGAAGTGTCTCAGGATTGGAATGGGAAGGAGCTGGATATCACATCTCATGCTAAAGGAAGGGTCTCAGGTTTGGAACGGGAAGGATTTGGATATCACATCTCATGTTATAGGAAGGGTCTCAGGTTTGGTATAAGCATTGAGATATCACATCTCTGCTATCGGAAGAGTCTCAGGATTGGAATGGGAAGGAGTTGGATATCCCATCTCATGTTATAGGACGGGTCTCAGGTTTGTTATTAGAATCATTGAGATATCATATTGCATGCTGTAGGAAGGGTCTAAGGGTTGGAATGTGAAGGACTTGGATATCACATCTCATGCTATAGATAGGCTCTTAGGTTTGGAAAGGGAAGGAGTTGGATATCACATTTCATGTTAGAGGAAGGATCTCAGGTTTGGTATTAGAAGCATAGAGATATCACATCTCATGCTATAGGAAGGGTCTCAGGATTGGAATGGGAAGCAGTTGGATATCACATCTCATGCTATAGGAAGGGTCTCAGGTTTGGTATAAGCATTGAGATATCACATCTCATGCTATAGGAAGGGTCTCAGGATTGGAATGGGAAGGACTTGGATATCACATCTCATGCTATAGGGAGGGTCTCAAGTTTGATATTAGAAGCTTTGAGATATCACATCTCATGATATCGGAAGGGTCTCAGGATTGGAATGGGAAGGAGTTGGATATCACATCTCATGATAAAGGAAGGGTCTAAGGTTTGGAAGGGGAAGGATTTGGATATCACATCTCATGTTATATTACGGGTCTCAGGTTTGGTATTAGAAGCATTGAGATATCAAGTCTCATAGTATAGGAAGGGTCTCAGAATTGGAATGGGAAGGAGTTGGATATCACATCTCAAGCTATAGGAAGGGTCTCAGGATTGGAATGGGAAGGACTTGGATATCACATCTCATGCTATAGGAAGGCTCTCAGGTTTGGAAGGGGAAAGAGTTGGATATCACATTTCATGTTAGAGGTAGGATCTCAGGTTTGGTATTAGAGGCATTGAGATATCACATCTCATGCTATCAAAAGGGTCTCAGGAATGGAATGGGAAGGAGTTGGATATCACATCTCATGCTAAAGGGAGGGTCTCAGGTTTGGAAGGGGAAGGATTTGGATATCACATCTCATGTTATAGGAAGGATCTCAGGTTTGGTATTAGAAGCATTGAGATATCACATCTCATGCTATCGGAAGGATCTCAGGTTTGGTATTAGAAGCATTGAGATATCACATCTCATGCTATCAGAAGAGTCTCAGGATTGGAATAGGAAGGAGTTGGATATCACATTTCATGCTAAAGGGAGGGTCTCAGGTTTGGAAGGGGAAGGATTTGGATATCACATCTCATGTTATCAGAAGGATCTCACGTTTGGTATTAGAAGTATTGAGATATCATATCTCATGCTATAGGAAGGGTCTCAGGATTGGAATGGGAAGGAGTTGGATATCACATCTCATGCTATAGGGAGGGTCTCAGGATTGGAATGGGAAGGACTTAGATATCACATATCATGCTATAGGGAGGGTCTCAGTTTTGATATTAGAAGCATTGAGATATCACATCTCATGCTCTCGGAAGTGTCTCAGGATTGGAATGGGAAGGAGCTGGATATCACATCTCATGCTAAAGGAAGGGTCTCAGGTTTGGAACGGGAAGGATTTGGATATCACATCTCATGTTATAGGAAGGGTCTCAGGTTTGGTATAAGCATTGAGATATCACATCTCTGCTATCGGAAGAGTCTCAGGATTGGAATGGGAAGGAGTTGGATATCCCATCTCATGTTATAGGACGGGTCTCAGGTTTGTTATTAGAATCATTGAGATATCATATTGCATGCTGTAGGAAGGGTCTAAGGGTTGGAATGTGAAGGACTTGGATATCACATCTCATGCTATAGATAGGCTCTTAGGTTTGGAAAGGGAAGGAGTTGGATATCACATTTCATGTTAGAGGAAGGATCTCAGGTTTGGTATTAGAAGCATAGAGATATCACATCTCATGCTATAGGAAGGGTCTCAGGATTGGAATGGGAAGCAGTTGGATATCACATCTCATGCTATAGGAAGGGTCTCAGGTTTGGTATAAGCATTGAGATATCACATCTCATGCTATAGGAAGGGTCTCAGGATTGGAATGGGAAGGACTTGGATATCACATCTCATGCTATAGGGAGGGTCTCAAGTTTGATATTAGAAGCTTTGAGATATCACATCTCATGATATCGGAAGGGTCTCAGGATTGGAATGGGAAGGAGTTGGATATCACATCTCATGATAAAGGAAGGGTCTAAGGTTTGGAAGGGGAAGGATTTGGATATCACATCTCATGTTATATTACGGGTCTCAGGTTTGGTATTAGAAGCATTGAGATATCAAGTCTCATAGTATAGGAAGGGTCTCAGAATTGGAATGGGAAGGAGTTGGATATCACATCTCAAGCTATAGGAAGGGTCTCAGGATTGGAATGGGAAGGACTTGGATATCACATCTCATGCTATAGGAAGGCTCTCAGGTTTGGAAGGGGAAAGAGTTGGATATCACATTTCATGTTAGAGGTAGGATCTCAGGTTTGGTATTAGAGGCATTGAGATATCACATCTCATGCTATCAGAAGGGTCTCAGGAATGGAATGGGAAGGAGTTGGATATCACATCTCATGCTAAAGGGAGGGTCTCAGGTTTGGAAGGGGAAGGATTTGGATATCACATCTCATGTTATAGGAAGGATCTCAGGTTTGGTATTAGAAGCATTGAGATATCACATCTCATGCTATCGGAAGGATCTCAGGTTTGGTATTAGAAGCATTGAGATATCACATCTCATGCTATCAGAAGAGTCTCAGGATTGGAATAGGAAGGAGTTGGATATCACATCTCATGCTAAAGGGAGGGTCTCAGGTTTGGAAGGGGAAGGATTTGGATATCACATCTCATGTTATCGGAAGGATCTCACGTTTGGTATTAGAAGTATTGAGATATCATATCTCATGCTATAGGAAGGGTCTCAGGATTGGAATGAGAAGGAGTTGGATATCACATCTCATGCTATAGGGAGGGTCTCAGGATTGGAATGGGAAGGACTTAGATATCACATATCATGCTATAGGGAGGGTCTCAGTTTTGATATTAGAAGCATTGAGATATCACATCTCATGCTATCGGAAGTGTCTCAGGATTGGAATGGGAAGGAGCTGGATATCACATCTCATGCTAAAGGAAGGGTCTCAGGTTTGGAACGGGAAGGATTTGGATATCACATCTCATGTTATAGGAAGGGTCTCAGGTTTGGTATAAGCATTGAGATATCACATCTCTGCTATCGGAAGTGTCTCAGGATTGGAATGGGAAGGAGTTGGATATCCCATCTCATGTTATAGGACGGGTCTCAGGTTTGTTATTAGAATCATTGAGATATCATATTGCATGCTGTAGGAAGGTTCTAAGGGTTGGAATGTGAAGGACTTGGATATCACATCTCATGCTATAGATAGGCTCTTAGGTTTGGAAAGGGAAGGAGTTGGATATCACATTTCATGTTAGAGGAAGGATCTCAGGTTTGGTATTAGAAGCATTGAGATATCACATCTCATGCTCTAGGAAGGGTCTCAGGATTGGAATGGGAAGCAGTTGGATATCACATCTCATGCTATAGGAAGGGTCTCAGGTTTGGTATAAGCATTGAGATATCACATCTCATGCTATAGGACGGGTCTCAGGATTGGAATGGAAGGAGTTGGATATCACATCTCATGTTATAGGAAGGATCTCAGGTTTGGTATTAGAAGCATTGAGACATCACATCTCATGCTATAGGAAGGGTCTCAGGGTTGGAATGGGAAGGAGTTGGATATCACATCTCATCCAATAGGAAGGGTCACAGGTTTGGAATAGGAAGGAATTGGATATCACATCTCATGTTATAGGAAGGATCTCAGGTTTGGTATTAGAAGCATTGAGATATCACATCTCATGCTATAGGAAGGGTCTCAGGATTGGAATGTGAAGGATTTGGATATCACATCTCATGCTAAAGGAAGGGTCTCAGGTTTGGTAGAAGCATTGAGATATCACGTCTCTGCTATCGGAAGGGTCTCAGGATTGGATTGGGAAGGAGTTGGATATCCCTTCTCATGCTATAGGAAGGGTCTCAGGATTTGAATGGCAAGGAGTTGGATATCACATCTCATGCCATAGGAAGGGTCTCAGGTTTGGTATAAGCATTGAGATATCACATCTCTGCTATCGGAAGGGTCTCAGGCTTCTAATACCAAACCTGAGACCCGTAATATAACATGAGATGTGATATCCAAATCCTTCCCCTTCCAAACCTTAGACCCTTCCTTTATCATGAGATGTGATATCCAACTCCTTCCCATTCCAATCCTGAGACCCTTCCGATATCATGAGATGTGATATATCAAAGCTTCTAATATCAAACTTGAGACCCTCCCTATAGCATGAGATGTGATATCCAAGTCGTTCCCATTCCAATCCTGAGACCCTTCCTATAGCATGAGATGTGATATCTCAATGCTTCTAATACCAAACCTGAGACCCTTCCTATAACATGAGATGGGAATATCCAACTCCTTCCCATTCCAATCCTGAGACCCTTCCGATAGCAGAGATGTGATATCTCAATGCTTATACCAAACCTGAGACCCTTCCTTTGGCATGAGATGTGATATCCAACTCCTTGCCATTCAAATCCTGAGACCCTTCCTATAGCATGAGAAGGGATATCCAACTCCTTCCCAATCCAATCCTGAGACCCTTCCGATAGCAGAGACGTGATATCTCATTGCTTCTACCAAACCTGAGACCCTTCCTTTAGCATGAGATGTGATATCCAAATCCTTCACATTCCAATCCTGAGACCCTTCCTATAGCATGTGATGTGATATCTCAATGCTTCTAATACCAAACCTGAGATCCTTCCTATAACATGAGATGTGATATCCAATTCCTTCCCATTCCAAACCTGAGACCCTTCCTATTGGATGAGATGTGATATCCAACTCCTTCCCATTCCAACCCTGAGACCCTTCCTATAGCATGAGATGTGATGTCTCAATGCTTCTAATACCAAACCTGAGATCCTTCCTATAACATGAGATGTGATATCCAACTCCTTCCCTTTCCAAACCTGAGACCCTTCCTATTGGATGAGATGTGATATCCAACTCCTTCCCATTCCAACCCTGAGACCCTTCCTATAGCATGAGATGTGATGTCTCAATGCTTCTAATACCAAACCTGAGATCCTTCCTATAACATGAGATGTGATATCCAATTCCTTCCCATTCCAAACCTGAGACCCTCCCTATAGCATGAGATGTGATATCCAAGTCGTTCCCATTCCAATCCTGAGACCCTTCCTATAGCATGAGATGTGATATCTCAATGCTTCTAATACCAAACCTGAGACCCTTCCTATAACATGAGATGGGAATATCCAACTCCTTCCCATTCCAATCCTGAGACCCTTCCGATAGCAGAGATGTGATATCTCAATGCTTATACCAAACCTGAGACCCTTCCTTTGGCATGAGATGTGATATCCAACTCCTTGCCATTCAAATCCTGAGACCCTTCCTATAGCATGAGAAGGGATATCCAACTCCTTCCCAATCCAATCCTGAGACCCTTCCGATAGCAGAGACGTGATATCTCATTGCTTCTACCAAACCTGAGACCCTTCCTTTAGCATGAGATGTGATATCCAAATCCTTCACATTCCAATCCTGAGACCCTTCCTATAGCATGTGATGTGATATCTCAATGCTTCTAATACCAAACCTGAGATCCTTCCTATAACATGAGATGTGATATCCAATTCCTTCCCATTCCAAACCTGAGACCCTTCCTATTGGATGAGATGTGATATCCAACTCCTTCCCATTCCAACCCTGAGACCCTTCCTATAGCATGAGATGTGATGTCTCAATGCTTCTAATACCAAACCTGAGATCCTTCCTATAACATGAGATGTGATATCCAACTCCTTCCCTTTCCAAACCTAAGAGCCTATCTATAGCATGAGATGTGATATCCAAGTCCTTCCCATTCCAATCCTTAGACCCTTCCTACAGCATGCAATATGATATCTCAATGATTCTAATAAAAAACCTGAGACCCGTCCTATAGCATGAGATATGATATCCAAGTCCTTCCCATTCCAATCCTGAGACCCTTCCTATAACATGAAATGTGATATCCAACTCCTTCCCATTCCAGCCTGAGACCCTTCCTATAGCATGAGATGGGATATCCAACTTCTTCCAAATCCAATACTGATACCCTTCCGATACCATGAGATGTGATATCCCAATGCTTCTACCAAACCTGAGACCCATACTATGGCATGAGATGTGATATCAAACTCCTTCCCATTCCAATCCTGAGACCCTTCCTATAGCTTGAGGTGTGATATCCAACTCCTTCCCATTCCAATTCTGAGACCCTTCTTATACCATGAGACTTGATATCTCAATGCTTCTAATACCAAACCTGAGACCCGTCCTATAACATGAGATGTGATATCCAAATCCTTCCCCTTCCAAACCTTAGACCCTTCCTTTATCATGAGATGTGATATCCAACTCCTTCCCATTCCAATCCTGAGACCCTTCCGATATCATGAGATTTGTTATCTCAATGCTTCTAATATCAAACTTGAGACCCTCCCTATAGCATGAGATGTGACATCCAAGTCCTTCCCATTCCAATCCTGAGACCCTTCCTATAGCATGAGATGTGATATCTCTATGCTTCTAATACCAAACCTGAGACCCTTCCTATAACATGAGATGGGATATCCAACTCCTTCCCATTCCAATCCTGAGACCCTTCCGATAGCAGAGATGTGATATCTCAATGCTTATACCAAACCTGAGAACCTTCCTATGGCCTGAGATGTCATATACAACTCCTTCTCATTCCAATCCTGAGACCCTTCCTTTAGCATGAGATGTGATATCTCAATGCTTATACCAAATCTGAGACCCTTCCTATAGCATGAGATGTGATATCCAATTCCTTCCCATTCCAATCCTGAGACCCTTCCTATAGCATGATATGTGATATCTCAATGCTTATACCAAACCTGAGAGCCTACCTATAGCATGAGATGTGATATCCAAGTCCATCCCATTCCAATCCTTAGACCCTTCCTACAGCATGCGATGTGATATCTCAATGATTCTAATACCAAACCAGAGACTCTTCCTATAACATGAGATGGGATATCCAACTCCTTCCCATTCCAATCCTGAGCCGCTTCCGATAGCAGAGATGTGATATCTCAATGCTTATACCAAACCTGAGACCCTTCCTATAACATGAGATGTGATATCCAACTCCTTCCCGTTCCAAACCTGAGACACTAACTATAGCATATGTGATATCCAACTCCTTCCCATTCCAAACATGAGACCCTTCCTATAGCAAGAAAGTAATATCCAACTCCTACCCATTCCAATCCTGAGACCCTTCCTATAGCAAGAGATGTGATATCCAAATCCTTCATATTCCAATCCTGAGACCCTTCCTATAACATGAGATGTGATATCCAACTCCTTCCCATTCCAACCTGAGACACTTCCTATAGCATGAGAAGGGATATCCAACTCCTTCCCAATCCAATCCTGAGACCCTTCCGATAGCAGAGATGTGATATCTCAATGCTTATACCAAACCTGAGACCCTTCCTATGGCATGAGATGTGATATCCAACTCCTTGCCATTCAAATCCTAAAACCCTTCCTATAGCATGAGATGTGATATCTCTATGCTTCTAATACCAAACCTGAGACCCTTCCTATAACATGAGATGGGATATCCAACTCCTTCCCATTCCAATCCTGAGACCCTTCCGATAGCAGAGATGTGATATCTCAATGCTTATACCAAACCTGAGAACCTTCCTATGGCCTGAGATGTCATATACAACTCCTTCCCATTCCAATCCTGAGACCCTTCCTTTAGCATGAGATGTGATATCTCAATGCTTATACCAAATCTGAGACCCTTCCTATAGCATGAGATGTGATATCCAATTCCTTCCCATTCCAATCCTGAGACCCTTCCTATAGCATGAGATGTGATATCTCAATGCTTATACCAAACCTGAGAGCCTACCTATAGCATGAGATGTGATATCCAAGTCCATCCCATTCCAATCCTTAGACCCTTCCTACAGCATGCGATGTGATATCTCAATGATTCTAATCCCAAACCAGAGACTCTTCCTATAACATGAGATGGGATATCCAACTCCTTCCCATTCCAATCCTGAGCCGCTTCCGATAGCAGAGATGTGATATCTCAATGCTTATACCAAACCTGAGACCCTTCCTATAACATGAGATGTGATATCCAACTCCTTCCCGTTCCAAACCTGAGACACTAACTATAGCATATGTGATATCCAACTCCTTCCCATTCCAAACATGAGACCCTTCCTATAGCAAGAAAGTAATATCCAACTCCTACCCATTCCAATCCTGAGACCCTTCCTATAGCAAGAGATGTGATATCCAAATCCTTCCCATTCCAATCCTGAGACCCTTCCTATAACATGAGATGTGATATCCAACTCCTTCCCATTCCAACCTGAGACACTTCCTATAGCATGAGAAGGGATATCCAACTCCTTCCCAATCCAATCCTGAGACCCTTCCGATAGCAGAGATGTGATATCTCAATGCTTATACCAAACCTGAGACCTTTCCTATGGCATGAGATGTGATATCCAACTCCTTCCCAATCCAATCCTGAGACCCTTCCGATAGCAGATACGTGATATCTCAATGCTTCTACCAAACCTGAGACCCTTCCTTTAGCATGAGATGTGATATCCAAATCCTTCACATTCCAATCCTGAGACCCTTCCTATAGCATGAGATGTGATATCTCAATGCTTCTAATACCAATCCTGAGATCCTTCCTATAACATGAGATGTGATATCCAATTCCTTCCCATTCCAAACCTGAGACCCTTCCTATTGGATGAGATGTGATATCCAACTCCTTCCCATTCCAACCCTGAGACCCGTCCTATAGCATGAGATGTGATGTCTCAATGCTTATACCAAACCTGAGACCCTTCCTATAGCATGAGATGTTATATCCAACTGCTTCCCATTCCAATCCTGAGACCCTTCCTATAGCATGAGATGTGATATCTCAATGCTTCTAATACCAAACCTGAGATCCTTCCTATAACATGAGATGGGATATCCAACTCCTTCCCATTCCAATCCTGAGACACTTCCGATAGCAGAGATGTGATATCTCAATGCTTATACCAAACCTGAGACCCTTCCTATAACATGAGATGTGATATCCAAATCCTTCCCGTTCCAAACCTGAGACCCTTCCTTTAGCATGAGATGTGATATCCAGCACCTTCCCATTCCAATCCTGAGACACTTCCGATAGCATGAGATGTGATATCTCAATGCTTCTAATATCAAAACTGAGACCCTCCCTATAGCATGATATGTGATATCTAAGTCCTTCCCATTCCAATCCTGAGACCCTCCCTATAGCATGAGATGTGATATCCAACTCCTTCCCATTCCAATCCTGAGACCCTTCCTATAGCATGAGATATGATATCTCAATACTTCTAATACCAAACGTGAGATCCTTCCGATAACATGAGATGTGATATCCAAATCCTTCCCCTTCCAAACCTGAGACCCTCCCTTTAGCATGAGATGTGATATCCAACTCCTTCCTATTCCAATCCTGAGACTCTTCTGATAGCATGAGATGTGATATCTCAATGCTTCTAATACCAAACCTGAGATCCTTCCGATAGCATGAGATGTGATATCTCAATGCTTCTAATACCAAACCTGAGATCCTTCCTATAACATGAGATGTGATATCCAAATCCTTCCCCTTCCAAACCTGAGACCCTCCCTTTAGCATGAGATGTGATATCCAACTCCTTCCCATTCCATTCCTGAGACCCTTCTGATAGCATGAGATGTGATATCTCAATGCCTCTAATACCAAACCTGAGATCCTACCTCTAACATGAAATGTGATATCCAACTCTTTCCCCTTCCAAACCTGAGAGCCTTCCTATAGCATGAGATGTGATATCCAAGTCCTTCCCATTCCAATCCTGAGACCCTTCCTATACCTTGAGATGTGATATCCAACTCCTTCCCATTCCAATTCTGAGACCCTTCCTATACTATGAGACTTGATATCTCAATGCTTCTAATACCAAACGTGAGACCCGTAATATAACATGAGATGTGATATCCAAATCCTTCCCCTTCCAAACCGTAGACCCTTCCTTTATCATGAGATGTGATATCCAACTCCTTCCCATTCCAATCCTGAGACCCTTCCGATATCCTGAGATGTGATATCTCAAAGCTTCTAATATCAAACTTGAGACCCTCCCTATAGCATAAGATGTGATATCCAAGTCCTTCCCATTCCAATCCTGAGACCCTTCCTATAGCATGAGATGTGATATCTCAATGCTTCTAATACCAAACCTGAGACCCTTCCTATAACATGAGATGGGAATATCCAACTCCTTCCCATTCCAATCCTGAGACCCTTCCGATAGCAGAGATGTGATATCTCAATGCTTATACCAAACCTGAGATCCTTCCTATAACATGAGATGTGATATCCAACTCCTTCCCATTCCAATCCTGAGACACTTCCTATAGCATGAGATGTGATATCTCACTGCTTATACCAAACCTGAGACCCTTCCCATAGCATGAGATGTGATATCCAACTCCTTCCCATTCCAATCCTCAGACCCTTCCTATAGCATGAGATGTGATATCTCAATGCTTCTAATATCAAACTTGAGACCCTACCTATAGCATGAGATGTGATATCCAAGTCCTTCCCATTCCAATCCTGAGACACTTCCTATAGCATGAGATGTGATATCCAACTCCTTCCCATTCCAATCCTGAGACCCTTCCTATAGCAGAGCGAAGGCCGTGAGAAAAGGCCCGCTCCTCTCTTTGCAGCTCCGCTGCGAGCTGGCATCCGGAGACCTCCGCCGCACCAGGATCCAGCTGATCTGCCTCCCCGTGCAGGAATCAGCAGTCGGTGCGGCCCCCCCGCCCACGAGGCCCTGCACGAAGACAAGATGGCCGTCGCCACCATCACTATGGTAACCAATCAACCACGAGCCCCACAGCGCCCTCATAGGCTCCCACACCTCTACAGGCCCTCCCCTCCTGCTTTAAATGGAGGGGAGGCGCGCCGCGAGGCGAAGCCGCAGAGCGAAGGCCGTGAGAAAAGGCCCGCTCCTCTCTTTGCAGCTCCGCTGCGAGCTGGCATCCGGAGACCTCCGCCGCACCAGGATCCAGCTGATCTGCCTCCCCGTGCAGGAATCAGCAGTCGGTGCGGCCCCCCCGCCCACGAGGCCCTGCACGAAGACAAGATGGCCGTCGCCACCATCACTATGGTAACCAATCAACCACGAGCCCCACAGCGCCCTCATAGGCTCCCACACCTCTACAGGCCCTCCCCTCCTGCTTTAAATGGAGGGGAGGCGCGCCGCGAGGCGAAGCCGCAGAGCGAAGGCCGTGAGAAAAGGCCCGCTCCTCTCTTTGCAGCTCCGCTGCGAGCTGGCATCCGGAGACCTCCGCCGCACCAGGATCCAGCTGATCTGCCTCCCCGTGCAGGAATCAGCAGTCGGTGCGGCCCCCCCGCCCACGAGGCCCTGCACGAAGACAAGATGGCCGTCGCCACCATCACTATGGTAACCAATCAACCACGAGCCCCACAGCGCCCTCATAGGCTCCCACACCTCTACAGGCCCTCCCCTCCTGCTTTAAATGGAGGGGAGGCGCGCCGCGAGGCGAAGCCTCAGAGCGAAGGCCGTGAGAAAAGGCCCGCTCCTCTCTTTGCAGCTCTTCGCTGCTCGACGATGCCGCAGGGAGGTAAGATCCCTGTTCCAACATTCAATTCCGTACTCACAAGAACCCGCAGCCCATCAGGAAGAAACTCCAACCTCTGTGCACGTACGTCACAGAACACTCAGCACCAAGTCCAACCCAGCCTCACTTCAAGGCTACGCCGCCTCAGGGCAAGATCACTGCCCGCAACACCTGACCTTGTCCCTAGCACCCCCAACCTGCCCATACTCCGTGGTCATCGCATGAACGCATCCCTGTGCTCCCGCCATGCCCACCTGCAATGCAACATCCCTTCACTTCCGGTCATGGACAAGTCTACTTCCTTTAAGCACAGAAAAAAAACAGAACTCCTAACCACCGCCGCAAACCTCCATGGTTCACCCATTTATACTAAACACCATACCAGCGCTCCTAAATCCGCTATCAGGTCTGTAGCCACAGCCAAGTCTGCACCTACCACTGTTGATATGCCTTGCACTGCTGATGTGCCGGCGCCCCCTGCTCATGTGCCATGCATTACTGTTGTGCCTGTACCTTCTGTTGATATGCCTTGCACTGCTGATGTGCCTGCGCCCCCTGCTCATGTGCCATGCATTACTGTTGTGCCTGTACCTACTGTTGATATGCCCTGCACTGCTGATGCCCCTGCTCATGTGCCATGCATTACTGTTGTGCCTGTACCTACTGCTGATATGCCCTGCACTGCTGATGTGCCGGCGCCCCCTGCTCATGTGCCATGCATTACTGTTGTGCCTGTACCTACTGCTGTTATGCCATGCACTGTGCATGCGCCCATTGCCAACCCCATTCCTGCAACCCCCCTCAAATGCGCCTTGATTAACTGCAGATCCCTCACTGCCCACTCCCTTGATATCAATGATCTCATAATTCTCAACAACCTAGACCTTCTATTCCTCAGTGAAACCTGGCTTTCCGATGCCTCAGGACCTGCCCTCGCCCTAGCTATCCCACAAGGATACCTCATTTACAGACGAGACCGCTCCTCCCACAGAGGTGGAGGGGTCGCCGTCATTGCCAAAGATTCCCTCTCTGTTGGGATAATCCACAAAAACCTTGATGATAGCTCTGACTACCTCCTCCTAAAACTTAAGCTCTCCCATAACCACACCATAGCATTTCACCTCATCTATCGCCCTCCAGGCATCTCCTATGAATTCCAAGAAGCCCTCACCCATTCAATCACAAACAACCTCAAGAAATCATCTAAAATCCTGCTCCTCGGTGACTTCAACCTGGGCCTTAACGACCCCAAAGACACCCACGCCAAAGCTTTAAAAAATACGCTATCCACCCTTGGGTTCACACAGACCATTTCGAGCCCGACCCACTCAAAAGGCCGTACCCTTGATTGGGTCGCTCACCACAACTGCCCTATCAGCCCCACCCTAATCACTCCTCTGCCATGGACCGATCACCATCTCATCTCCTTCAACATCAACACCTCTAGAGACTCTCAACCTCCCACTACACCTCTCCCTGCCGCCCTCACGCGCAGCGTCAAACTCCTCACCCACGACAACCTCTCTCAGCCCCTCAATGTACCTGCACTGCTTCCCCCTTTCGTGAATGACCCAGTTACCCTCGCCAACGACTTCAAAAGGGTCCTCTCCCATGCCGTTAATATAGTAGCTCCCCTCACTCTTAAAAAAGAAAAGAAAAATAAACACTGCAATGCCTGGTTCACCCAGGACCTCTTTCAGATGCGAGGGAAAAAACGAGCGGCACTGACCACCTGGCGCAATAACCCAACAGAAGCCACCCATCTAGCATTCAAAACCTCCTCTAAACGCTACAAAGCTGCCATTACTGAAGCTAAGGCAACGTCATTCAATGCCAGAATCTCCTCTGCCAAATCAAGAAGCCGCGAAATCTTCTCCATATTCAGAGAACTGGAGACACCCCCTTCTCCACCCTCTCCAATAGTGAAGGATGGATCCTGGTGCAATGCGATCCAATCTGCAATGCTTAATAAACTTGAAACCCTACAAACCAAAATACTCAACCACCAAAAGGAGATATCCAAGCTAATAACCAACAGTCATTCCACTCCACCGACCAAGCCTCCTAACCCCTCCCCCCAGTTCGATTTCAGAGACATAAGTGTCTCAGAGGTCATCTCTCTCCTCCAAATCATCAAACCATCCAACTGCAAGGGGGATGTATGCCCAGCGCAAGTAATTAAAGACTGTGCCCCCTCATTAGCCCCTATCATAGCCGCTTTCATCAATGCCTCCTTTCACTCTGGCGAAGTCCCACTAAATCTAAAGGAAGCCTGGGTTCGCCCGCTCCTCAAAAAACCCTCACTTGATCCAGCCATCCCAACAAACTACAGGCCAATCACCACTGTCCCCTTCCTACTGAAAATTCTGGATAAAGCAGCCTACCTGCAAATACAGAAATTTCTAGAGGACAACCATCTCCTTGGCCTTAGGCAATCAGGGTTCCGGCCACGGCATGGAACCGAAACAGCTCTCCTTGACCTGAAGAATCAAATTGATGACCTTAGAGACTCAGGAAAGCCTGCTCTCCTCTTGCTCCTCGACCTGTCGGCAGCATTTGACCTAGTCAACCACAAAACTCTCTGCCAGCATCTATCGTCAATAGCGAACTTCTCAGACAATGCCTGCAAATGGATAGAATCATTCTTGAAAGACAGATCTATGAAGGTCTTCTCAGACTCCTCTTCTGCCGACCCCAGCACCATCAAGTGTGGCGTCCCGCAAGGCTCATGCACGGCCCCCACCCTCTACAACCTCTTTACAAGGCCCCTGTTCAAAATCCTCGACTCCATGGGCATCTCGTATACTAACTATGCGGATGACACCCAGGTACTTATCCCCCTCTCAGGTGACTACACATCTGACCAAAATACATTGAACGCAATCTACTCAACAATTCAAACCTGGATGGCAGAAAACTGGCTCTGCCTTAACAGTGACAAAACTGAGCTCCTGCTGGTTGGCTCACCGTCCACCCTAAATAAACTAAACAAACAGTACTCCTCCTTCGTCATAGACAGTATCCCCATCACCGTCTCCCAGTCCATCAAAACCCTTGGAGTGTACCTTGAACCTGACATGTCCATGAATAAACAGGTCAACGCCATAACCTCCACATCCGCCTACTACTCCAAACTCATCAATGCGACCAGACCATTCCTGACCCAACAAAACTGTCTCACCATCGCTAGAGCCATCATTGGCTCGAGACTCGACTACTGTGATGCCCTATTCATTGGTACCACTGCCAAGAATATAGCCAAACTCCAAACTGTTCAGAATAACGCGCTCAGAGCTGCCACAGGCCTCTCACGCAAAGACCATATCTCTGAACTCAGAAGACAAGTCCACTGGCTTCCTGTCAAGCAAAGAATTATCTTTAAAGCCTTGGCCTTAACTCACAAATGTCTCCATGACCTTGCTCCTCCTTACCTAAGCCGCAGGATTACCAAACCCATCTCTCAAAAACCATCTAGACTACAATACTCTAACCTCCTGTCTATCCCTAGGACTCACAAAGCGCGTGCGGGCGGCTCCAGCTTCCCATCAGTTGCCCCCACCCTCTGGAATGCGCTCCCTCCGCACCTCAGAGCCATTGAATCCCACACTGCATTCCGCAAAGCCATCAAAACTAACCTCTTTGTCTGAACTCTCAAAACCTACCTGCAACGCACTGTAACCTGTAACTACCCAAATGTTTTCAAGTATTTTTTTCTAGGGCGGCTTCAATGTAACCCTCAAGTAAGCACGCTTAACCACTGTTCCAGCGCCTCGATGTCTGCGGGCTGTTTGTGCGCTTTACAAATTCAAATAAATAAATAAATAAATAAATAAATGAGATATGATATCTGAATACTTCTAATACCAAACGTGAGATTCTTCCGATAACATGAGATGTGATATCCAAATCCTTCCCCTTCCAAACCTGAGACCCTCCCTTTAGCATGAGATGTGATATCCAACTCCTTCCTATTCCAATCCTGAGACCCTTCTGATAGAATGAGATGTGATATCTCAATGCTTCTAATACCAAACCTGAGATCCTTCCGATAGCATGAGATGTGATATCTCAATGCTTCTAATACCAAACCTGAGATCCTTCCTATAACATGAGATGTGATATCCAAATCCTTCCTCTTCCAAACCTGAGACCCTCCCTTTAGCATGAGATGTGATATCCAACTCCTTCCCATTCCATTCCTGAGACCCTTCTGATAGCATGAGATGTGATATCTCAATGCCTCTAATACCAAACCTGAGATCCTACCTCTAACATGAAATGTGATATCCAACTCTTTCCCCTTCCAAACCTGAGAGCCTTCCTATAGCATGAGATGTGATATCCAAGTCCTTCCCATTCCAATCCTGAGACCCTTCCTATAGCTTGAGATGTGATATCCAACTCCTTCCCATTCCAATTCTGAGACCCTTCCTATACTCTGAGACTTGATATCTCAATGCTTCTAATACCAAACATGAGACCCGTAATATAACATGAGATGTGATATCCAAATCCTTCCCCTTCCAAACCTTAGACCCTTCCTTTATCATGAGATGTGATATCCAACTCCTTCCCATTCCAATCCTGAGACCCTTCCGATATCATGAGATGTGATATCTCAAAGCTTCTAATATCAAACTTGAGACCCTCCCTATAGCATGAGATGTGATATCCAAGTCCTTCCCATTCCAATCCTGAGACCCTTCCTATAGCATGAGATGTGATATCTCAATGCTTCTAATACCAAACCTGAGACCCTTCCTATAACATGAGATGGGAATATCCAACTGTTAGGAAAGATTTCGTAATTGTAGGTAATTTTCCTTCCATGTGGCAACCCCTAAACTTTTTGCTGTTGTTTTCACCTTGTTCTTGACTTTGCCAGAGAAGTGCAGCCTTCTGCCGCACTCCTCTGGGCTTTCGCTCCTTTCTTAAGGGGAAACTGACATGCCCTTAAGACAGTCAGTACCGGGGAACGCTGTTTCCCGTAGTTTCTTTTATCGTGTTGCGGCTTTAGTGCAACATGACACAAGAGGGCACTGTAAGCTAAGTTACAGCTCTCTTGGGTCTCTAGCCTTCTACAGGCCCTAGATACTCTTTTAGGATGGTATTTGATCGGTGCAAGTCATTCAGGGACTGGAATGGTGGCAGCGATCGTTTTGTTTATTTTGAGCTCCGTTTGGCGTTCTGAGCACGTTTTTCGCACTGAACCCAAAATGGTGGCCTGGCTCCCAAAATGGCCAGACCACGAGGCTCCTTTGTCTTGTCCACTGACCGTCTTGCTCCCTTCACCTTCCCCAGGTCGAGCGACCCGGGGCCTTCCTTATTTGGGCATGTACTTTCCCGCGAAACGTGGTTGCTTTCGCGGGCTTCTACATGTCGTTTGTGTGCCTCCAGGGTGTGGGCTGGGATGTCTGGTCCCAATACACATCCTGGGTGCCAGAGAGTCTAGGGTGGTGTGAATGCCTGGGACCACCGTGGTCCGTGATTGGTCCACGTATGGTATGTGTGTTGATGAGCGGATCTCCCATTGGCTCCCCTCCGTTTTGGCGCGAAGGGAACCGTGGATAAGAGGGGGCTGGAAACACCACTACCATGTCGATCTCCTGAGTTCTCACGAACGAAGGAATACAGGAGCCAAGTATCCTGCAACCACGAGGCTGGACCGAGGAATCGCTGGTGACCCGCTGAAGGAATCCTCCTTTGCACTGCTGTCGTCCTGTGAAACCCTTTCCTCCTTTGATCGAACCAGAAGGCCTGTACTGGTGCTTCGACCTTTGGAATAGCAGGAACAGCTATTCCCGGCGACTTCATCATCTCCTGCCAAGTAAGCCTTCGGAAGTGTCTCTGGGCCATCCAGTTGACTGACCAGCTTACAAGGGAGTCCTGCTCTGTAACCGCCGCCAGGTTGTGTTGTATTTCGAGTCCTTGTCACTCTCCCACGCTTCGTACACTTGGCGTTCCCAAGTCTGAAGGGAGGAGTGTACATTTGGCTCGAATACACACGGCCGCTCCGTTGTCCTGCTGCGGCAACAAACTGTGCCGGTTTCGTCGATTGGGACGTCTTTTTGCTCTACACGACTACGAGGCGTTCCCTGCTCTTCTGAACCGGCCAGCTGCTGAAACTAACGTGGAGAAGCCTGGGTCTGCTTGCTTCGGGGACCGGTGAGTAGTATAGCTAGGATCTGGTCGCCCTCCTGCAGTATCCCATTGCTTTTCCCTGCTGTGTAAAAACAGCACCCTTTTGCCGTACTCGCGCTCTGCTTCTGCTCGCTGTGGAGGCTGCGCTTGAGTTGCGGAACCTGTTCTCCTTCTGCTGTGCACTAACCCGAACTGCCTGACTTCCTCCGAAGAGCTTCTCCTTTTGCCCGTTGGCACCGGCGTGGCAGGTACTTTGAGCACAAGGCTCCACTCTTCGCAGGGCTCGGACTTCCATCTAGTTAGGTGCCTCTGAAGGCGAACTGAGTCTAAAGCGTTATCGCACTGCCTGTTTTCCTTCCCTGGCAGGTGGACTACACATTTCGTGCCTCTAATGCTTAAGACTGTCGTATTTGTATATATATTGTGTTGATATGGTATGTGTTGGTTTAATACTGTGATATTGTGATTTTTTCGCTACGGTCATTATTTTAAAGGCCTTAAAATAAATGTGTATATATTTTTGATATAACAACTGTTTGGAGTAGTTTGTAAGCGCTCTTGCTTTGTGTGCTCATTGCGGGCTTTCAGTCACCCTCACCCCTCTTGAGACCTAGTCTTGACCGCCGCGATCGCTACCTTGATTGGTCTGGCTCGTCCAGAGGTTACCCTGTTCCAAGTAATTAGGTTGGCCTTCTGAACTTCTGCGCCACCAGGACAGAGTTCAGAAATCCGTCTTAACAAATTGGTGTACAGCGGTGGGATACGACTGAGGGTATCCAGTGTTGCGCTCGAACTAAGGCATTTCAGGTTATTCCAACCAGTACACGTAGTGAATTGTTGTAGTATAACTTTAAAAAGGCCATAGTCCTATCAAACAGTATGGAAACAAATACCTTGTTAACTTTAAATGCTTCCAAATCAGAAACATTGAAGAAGATGTGTGCGAAGAGAGGTGTTTCCTCTCAAGGCACTAAATTGGAAATGATCCAAAGAATCGTGGCGTGGCAAGAAGCGCAGCTTGACGCTATAACTTCTGAGGACAGTGCAGAAGGTGGTGGGGCTGCTCTCACTGGTAGAACCGACGGTTCTGCCGCTGCACTGATCCATCGCGACCACGAGGACAGGGAGGACGAGATGTCTAATGTTTCCTCTGCCAGTGTTGATGGGGATGCTATGCTTGAATTCAAGAAGCAAGAGCTGCGGTTTAGGCAGCAGGAGCTTGAATTCAGCATAGCCAAACTAAAAATCGAACAGGCAGAAAAACAGAAAGACAGGGATCACCAGTTGGAACTGGCCAAGCTTCAGGTTGCAATTGGGTCCCAGGGTCCTGGACATGGGTCTGGGGCCTCCTCTCATCCACGGTTTCCAAAAGATCTGCTCAGTGTGTATGAAGAACGGAATGACATTATGGACTGGCTGAATGCGTTTGAGTATGCATGCGAAGTTCAGAAAGTTGACAATGCTGATAAGATTGCGTGGTTACTCAGCAGACTGCCCCATTCTGGCTGTAGTGCCATTATGGAAATGTCGAAGGCTGAGCGAGCTGATTTCGCAATGTTAAAGCAAACTCTCATTTTAAAGTTTGGGAAGACTCCGGCCCAATATTTAAAGCGTTTTCGAGAGTATAAGAAAAAGGAAGGTGGTACTTGGGTATCTTATGTCGCTGAATCTTTGAAAAACTTAACTGGCTGGGTCGAAGGTTATAAGGTTTCTACCTTCGAAGGCATGATAAATCTTGTCATGCTGGAACACATTTTTGGTTCTTCTTCCCCGGAGCTTAAGCAGCATTTGGCCGATTCGAAGGAGATAGATCCTAAGAAGCTGGCCATTGCAGCAGATTTATGGGTGTCACATCGAGTGTCCCATAAGGACAAAACTCATCCTGGTAAGCAGGAGGAAGGGAAAAAGTCCAAAGATATGGAGGGTGGGGAATCTGCTAAATCTTCTTCCCATAAGGGCCACAAAAAGAAAAATAAGGGTAAGACACAAGAGAACTCACAGGGTAGTGGAGGTCCGCCTCCGCAACAGAACTCTGGTTACAATAAGCCTCCCTACGTAAACAGACCCACTGGGGCTTGTTTTTCTTGTGGAGCAACTGACCATGTGAAGGGGGATCCCCGGTGTAAGGTTAGACCTTTGGGGGTCCACTCCGCTAATCTGGCCTTCTCCTCCTACGAGGAAGAAGAGATTACAGGAGCATCCTTCTCCTCAGACTCGTTTCCCAGCGGAATAGAGGCTGAGGTAGTTTTAGTGTCCCTAGGTTCCTGGGAGCCGAAAGTCGCAGAGGCTTATGCTAGGATTCCGGATAATACCAAGCACTACTTTAAAGACAGTGTGCTGATCACTGGAGTGGATACTCCAGCTCTTAGGGATAGTGGGTGCAGTCGCACTGTAGTGGATTCTACCTTGGTAGACTCAGAGGAAGTTGCCAGAGCTACTCTGATGCCCACTAAGTTGGCTGACGGCCCCCTCCGTATGTTTCCAGTAATACCTGTAAATCTTACTTTAAATGGTACAGCAGTCACGATTCCAGTGAGCATTCAGAGAAACGTCCCGGGAAAGGTCTTGTTAGGTAATGATCTCAGAGCTTTAGGGCTCGTAGGAGACACTGCCGAAAGACCCTACACACGGTCTCAAGCACGGGCAGCATTGGCCAAGTCCAATACGCCGCCCCAGCCGAAGGGGAAACCCAAGGCGAAAGGAGTCTACAAGTCAAAACGAGGGAAAGAGAATATTCCCCCAAGCTCGCCTACCACTGCGGTGGAGGAAGTTGGTCAATCGCCCGGGCCTGACGAGGAGGTGGCGATGCCTGAAGTATTCGACCCCAACGATCATCCTGAACTAAAAGACTTGTTAGTTGAAGGAGGTCCTGATAGGGACGAATTCAGTAAAGGCCAACGTGAGTGCCCATCTCTGGAAGGCCTAAGGAGACAGGCCTGCTCCCAGCTTGAGGGTGAACCTCCTGGGAAGCATAGGATTTATTGGGAAGGTGGACTCCTGTATAGTGAGCCCACAGAGTCTACAGAAGGAGACCATAGGAGGTTGGTGGTTCCCCTTGCTGTTAGGCCCTTCCTCCTGCAGTTGGCGCATGAAGTTCCCCTTGCTGGTCACCTTGGTATGAAGAGGACCAAGCAAAGGTTATCCATGCACTTCTACTGGCCCAAGATGGGGGTGCAAGTAGAAAGTCACTGCAGGAGTTGTGCCTCCTACCAGTTGTCTGGTAAGGTTGGCGCGACAATCCAAGCTCCGTTGGTACCGCTCCCAGTTGTGGGGGTACCATTTGAAAGGGTAGGGATCGACATCGTTGGTCCCCTTGACCCGCAAACATCCTCGGGCAATAGGTTTATCCTGGTGCTGGTCGACCATGCAACCAGGTATCCTGAGGCCATCCCATTGAAAACTGTAACTGCCAAGTCAGTTGCAAAAGCTTTACTCGGCATATTTACTAGGGTTGGCTTCCCTAAAGAAGTTGTGTCAGAGCGTGGCAGCAACTTTATGTCGAAGTATATGCAGGCTATGTGGAAAGAATGTGGGGTCACCTACAAGTTCTCTTCTGCATACCACCCCCAGACCAATGGTCTGGTGGAACGTTTCAACAGAACGTTAAAGAGCATGATTGGGGCTCTGGAGGAGCCTCAGAGAAGAAAATGGGATCTTCTTTTACCATGCTTGCTGTTTGCCTACAGAGAGGTACCACAGGAGGGTGTTGGCTTCAGCCCCTTCGAACTTCTGTTCGGTCATCCCGTACGGGGACCCTTAGCCATCGTCAAAGAGGGATGGGAGATGCCCACTCCCCCTGTTACTACCAATGTAGTTGATTATGTGCTAGGGCTCAGAAAACGGATGATACTTCTGATGGGCTTGGCTAGTGATAAATTGAAGGCAGGGCAAGCGCTGGTGAAACATTGGTACGACCAGAAAGCTTCCCTCATCAACTTTACACCTGGTCAGCAAGTCCTGATCATGAATCCAATAAGGCCTCGAGCTTTACAGGACAAATGGTCAGGCCCTTACACAGTGGTGGAGCCCCTGGGTGAGGTGAACTATTTAGTGGACCTTGGAAGGCCTGGACAGGCTCCAAAAGTGTTTCACGTGAATAGGCTGAAGGCTTTCGTCCCAAGAGTCGAAATCGCAGCACTGCTACTGGCTTCAGATGTTGAGGAAGAGGAGTCAGAACCTCTCCCCGACCTGTTCCAAAGCGGTCCTTCAGATAGCTCCGTTGAAGGTGTCCGAGTGGCCCCTCACCTGACTCCGAATAGCAGGCTGAGGTGAAAAGTTTGCTTAGGCAGTTTTCCCCCCTGTTTTCACAGTCCCCTGGTTTGACACCTTGGTGCAAACATAACATTGACACAGGAGACAGTGTACCTACCAAAAGTAGGGGATACAGGATGTCAGATAAAGTACGGTCTTATATTAAGACCGAGGTCAACAAGATGTTAGATCTTGGGGTGATTGAACCCTCTAGTAGTCCTTGGTCCAGCCCAGTGGTGTTGGTTCCAAAGGCAGGCACTTCTGAATTGAGGTTCTGCGTGGATTACAGGGCTCTGAATGCTGTCACCAAGACAGATGCACACCCCTTGCCTCGAACAGATGAGCTGGTGGATACTTTGGGTGCCTCCAGGTACCTCAGCACGTTTGACCTCACTGCTGGCTATTGGCAAATAGCTTTAGCAGAACATGCCAAGGAGAAGACAGCATTTTCTACTCCAGACGGCTTTTACCAATTCCGGGTAATGCCGTTCGGGTTGAAGAATGCACCTGCCACTTTCCAGAGGCTTGTGAATCATGTGTTGAATGGGTTGGACGATATAGCAGTTTTCAGTGCCACCTGGGAAGACCATGTGAAACACCTCGGGATTGTGCTCCAGGCTCTTCGGAAAGCCCACTTGACCATAAAGGCTAGTAAATGCCAGATTGGACAAGGCTCAGTGGTTTACCTTGGACATGAAGTAGGTGGAGGGAGGATACAGCCTCTACCCAGTAAAGTACAAGCAGTACAAGACTGGCCTACCCCCACTACGCAAACCCAAGTGAGAGCCTTCTTAGGACTCACGGGTTATTATCGCAATTTTGTGGCAGACTATGGCACCATAGCTGCTCCTCTGACTGCCCTCACAACTCCGAAGAAACCCAAGAAGGTAACTTGGACCGACGAGTGTGAGAAGGCCTTCAATGGCTTAAAAGACTCCTTGTGCCAGGCCCCTGTGCTAAGGGCCCCTGATTATCAAAGACCTTTTATCGTGCAGACGGATGCCTCTGACACTGGGATAGGAGCTGTACTATCACAAGTAGATGAGAAGGGTAAGGAACACCCTATCGGTTTTATTAGTCGCCAGTTTAAGGACAGAGAGCTCAGATGGTCCACGGTAGAGAAAGAATGTTTCTCTGTTGTGTGGGCCCTAAGGAAGCTGAGGCCCTACCTCTATGGGACCCACTTCACTGTGCAGACTGACCATAAGCCGTTAAAGTGGCTAATGAACATGAAGGGGGAGAATCCAAAGTTGCTTAGGTGGTCCATAAGTCTACAAGGCTTCGACTTCACTATTGAGCATAGGCCAGGTGTCCAACATAGCAATGCTGATGGGTTGTCCAGAATGTTTAACCGACCTGAACAAGAGACTCATCCAGGGGTGGATTAGTTCCCCCTGTCCATAGTCTGGGAGGGGCGAGTGTTAGGAAAGATTTCGTAATTGTAGGTAATTTTCCTTCCATGTGGCAACCCCTAAACTTTTTGCTATTGTTTTTAACCTTGTTCTTGACTTTGCCAGAGAAGTACAGCCTTCTGCCGCACTTCTCTGGGCTTTCGCTCCTTTCTTACGGGGAAACTGACATGCCCTTAAGACAGTCAGTACTGGGGAACGCTGTTTCCCGTAGTTTCTTTTATCATGTTGCGGCTGTAGTGCAACATGACACAAGAGGGCACTGTAAGCTAAGTTACAGCTGTCTTGGGTCTCTAGCCTTCTACAGGCCCTAGATACTCTTTTAGGATGGTATTTTGATCGGTGCAAGTCATTCAGGGACTGGAATTGTGGCAGCGATCCTTTTGTTTATTTTGAGCTCCTTTTGGCGTTCTGAGCACGTTTTTCGCACTGAACCCAAAATGGTGGCCTGGCTCCCAAAATGGCCAGACCACGAGGCTCCTTTGTCCTGTCCACTGACCGTCTTGCTCCCTTCACCTTCCCCGGGTCGGGCGACCCGGGGCCTTCCTTATTTGGGCATGTACTTTCCCGCGAAACGTGGTTGCTTTCGCTGGCTTCTACATGTCGTTTGTGTGCCTCCAGGGTGTGGGCTGGGATGTCTGGTCCCAATACACATCCTGGGTGCCAGAGAGTCTGGGGTGGTGTGAATGCCTGGGACCACCGTGGTCCGTGATTGGTCCACGTATGGTATGTGTGTTGATGAGCGGATCTCCCATTGGCTCCCCCCCGTTTTGGCGCGAAGGGAACCGTGGATAAGAGGGAGCTGGAAACACCACTACCATGTCGATCTCCTGAGTTCTCACGAACGAAGGAATACAGGAGCCAAGTATCCTGCAACCACGAGGCTGGACCGAGGAATCGCTGGTGACCCGCTGAAGGAATCCTCCTTTGCACTGCTGTCGTCCTGTGAAACCCTTTCCTCCTTTGATCGAACCAGAAGGCCTGTACTGGTGCTTCGACCTTTGGAATAGCAGGAACAGCTATTCCCGGCGACATCATCATCTCCTGCCAAGTAAGCCTTCGGAAGCGTCTCTGGGCATCCAGTTGACTGACCAGCTTACAAGGGAGTCCTGCTCTGTAACTGCCGCCAGGTTGTGTTGTATGTCGAGTCCTTGTCACTCTCCCACGCTTCGTACACTTGGCGTTCCCAAGTCTGAAGGGAGGAGTGTACATTTGGCTTGAATACACACGGCCGCTCCGTTGTCCTGCTGCGGCAACAAACTGTGCTGGTTTCGTCGATTGGGACGTCTTTTTGCTCTACACGACTACGAGGCGTTCCCTGCTCTTCTGAACCTGCCAGCTGCTGAAACTAACGTGGAGAAGCCTGGGTCTGCTTGCTTCGGGGACCGGTGAGTAGTTTAGCTAGGATCTGGTCGCCCTCCTGCAGTATCCCATTGCTTTTCCCTGCTGTGTAAAAACAGCACCCTTTTGGCCGTACTCGCGCTCTGCTTCTGCCCGCTGTGGAGGCTGCGCTTGAGTTGCGGAACCTGTTCTCCTTCTGCTGTGCACTAACCCGAACTGCCTGACTTCCTACGAAGAGCTTCCCCTTTTGCCCGTTTGCACCGGCGTGGCAGGTACTTTGAGCACAAGGCTCCACTCTTCGCAGGGCTCGGACTTCCATCTAGTTAGGTGCCTCTGAAGGCGAACTGAGTCTAAAGTGTTATCGCACTGCCTGTTTTCCTTTCCTTTCAGGTGGACTACATATTTCGTGCTTTAAACGCTTGCGACTGTGTATTTGTATATATATTGTGTTGATATGGTATGTGTTGGTTTAATATTGTGATATTGTGATTTTCTCGCTACGGTCATTGTTTTAAAGGCCTTAAAATAAATGTGTATCTATTTTTGATATAACAACTGTTTGGAGTAGTTTGTAAGCGCTCTTGCTTTGTGTGCTCACTGCGGGCTTTCAGTCACCCTGACCCCTCTTGAGACCTAGTCTTGACCGCCGCGATCGCTACCTTGATTGGTCTGGCTTGTCCAGAGGTTACCCTGTTCCAAGTAATTAGGTTGGCCTTCTGAACTTCTGCGCCACCAGGACAGAGTTCAGAAATCCGTCTTAACAGAAGGGTCTCAGGTTTGGTATAAGCATTGAGATATCACATCACATGCTATAGGAATGGTCTCAGGATTGGAATGGGAAGGACTTGGATATCACATCTCATGCTATAGGCAGGGTCTCAGGTTTGGAAAGGGAAGGAGATGGATATCACATTTCATGTTAGAGGTAGGATCTCAGGTTTGGTATTAGAGGCATTGAGATATCACATCTCATGCTATCAGAAGGGTCTCAGGATTGGAATGGGAAGGAGTTGGATATCACATTTCATGCTAAAGGGAGGGTCTCAGGTTTGGAAGGGGAAGGATTTGGAAATCACATCTCATATTATAGGAAGGATCTCAGGTTTGGTATTAGAAGCATTGAGATATCACATCTCATGCTATCGGAAGGATCTCAGGTTTGGTGTAAGAGGCATTGAGATATCACATCTCATGCTATCATAAGGGTCTCAGGATTGGAATGGGAAGGAGTTGGATATCACATCTCATGTTATAGGAAGGATCTCAGGTTTGGTATTAGAAGCATTGAGACATCACATCTCATGCTATAGGAAGGGTCTCAGGATTGGAATGGGAAGGAGTTGGATATCACATCTCATGCTATAGGAAGGGTCTCAGGTTTGGTATAAGCATTGAGATATCACATCTCATGCTATAGGAAGGGTCTCAGGATTGGAATGGGAAGGATTTGGATATCACATCTTATGCTATAGGAAGGGTCTCAGGTTTGGTATAAGCATTGAGATATCATATCTCATGCTTTAGGAAGGGTCTCAGGATTGGAATGGGAAGAAGTTGGATATCACATCTCATGCTATAGGAAGGGTCTCAGGTTTGGTATAAGCATTGAGATATCACATCTCATGCTATAGGAAGGGTCTCAGGGTTGGAATGGGAAGGAGTTGTGTATGACATCTCATGCCATAGGAAGGGTCTCAGGTTTGGTATAAGCATTGAGATATCACATCACATGCTATAGGAAGGGTCTCAGGATTGGAATGGGAAGGACTTGGATATCACATCTCATGCTATAGGCAGGGTCTCAGGTTTGGAAAGGGAAGGAGATGGATATCACATTTCATGTTAGAGGTAGGATCTCAGGTTTGGTATTAGAGGCATTGAGATATCACATCTCATGCTATCAGAAGGGTCTCAGGATTGGAATGGGAAGGAGTTGGATATCACATTTCATGCTAAAGGGAGGGTCTCAGGTTTGGAAGGGGAAGGATTTGGAAATCACATCTCATATTATAGGAAGGATCTCAGGTTTGGTATTAGAAGCATTGAGATATCACATCTCATGCTATCGGAAGGATCTCAGGTTTGGTATAAGAGGCATTGAGATATCACATCTCATGCTATCATAAGTGTCTCAGGATTTGAATGGGAAGGAGTTGGATATCACATCTCATGTTATATGAAGGATCTCAGGTTTGCTATTAGAAGCATTGAGACATCACATCTCATGCTATAGGAAGGGTCTCAGGATTGGAATGGGAAGGAGTTGGATATCACATCTCATGCTATAGGAAGGGTCTCAGGTTTGGTATAAGCATTGAGATATCACATCTCATGCTATAGGAAGGGTCTCAGGATTGGAATAGGAAGGATTTGGATATCACATCTTATGCTATAGGAAGGGTCTCAGGTTTGGTATAAGCATGGAGATATCACTTCTCATGCTATAGGAAGTGTCTCAGGATTGGAATGGGAAGGAGTTGGATATCACATCTCATGCTATAGGAAGGGTCTCAGATTTGGTATAAGCATTGAGATATCACATCTCATGCTATAGGAAGGGTCTCAGGATTGGAATGGGAAGGAGTTGTATATGACATCTCAGGCCATAGGAAGGGTCTCAGATTTGGTATAAGCATTGAGATATCACATCTCATGATATCGGAAGGGTCTCAGGATTGGAATGGGAAGGAGTTGGATATCACATCTCATGATAATGGAAGGGTCTAAGGTTTGGAAGGGGAAGGATTTGGATATCACATCTCATGTTATAGGACGGGTCTCAGGTTTGGTATTAGAAGCATTGAGATATCAAGTCTCATGGTATAAGAAGGGTCTCAGGATTGGAATGGGAAGGAGTTTGATATCACATCTCATGCCATAGTATGGGTCTCAGGTTTGGTAGAAGCATTGGGATATCACATCTCGTGCTATCGGAAGGGTATCAGTATTGGATTTGGAAGGAGTTGGATATCCCATCTCATGCTATAGGAAGGGTCTCAGGTTGGAATGGGAAGGAGTTGGATATCACATTTCATGTTATAGGAAGGGTCTCAGGATTGGAATGGGAAGGACTTGGATATCATATCTCATGCTATAGGAAGGCTCTCAGGTTTGGAAGGGGAAGGAGTTGGATATCACATTTCATGTTAGAGGAAGGATCTCAGGTTTGGTATTAGAGGCCTTGAGATATCACATCTCATGCTATAGGAAGGGTCTCAGGATTGGAATGGGAAGAAGTTGGATATCACATCTCAAGCTATAGGAAGGGTCTCAGGTTTGGTATAAGCATTGAGATATCACATCTCATGCTATAGGAAGGTTCTCAGGATTGGAATGGGAAGAAGTTGGATATCACATCTCATGCTATAGGAAGGGTCTCAGGATTGGAATGGGAAGGAGTTGTATATGCCATCCCATGCCATAGGAAGGGTCTCAGGTTTGGTATAAGCATTGAGATATCACATCACATGCTATAGGAAGGGTCTCAGGATTGGAATGGGAAGGACTTGGATATCACATATCATGCTATAGGCAGGGTCTCAGGTTTGGAAAGGGAAGGAGATGGATATCACACTTCATGTTAGAGGTAGGATCTCAGGTTTGGTATTAGAGGCATTGAGATATCACATCTCATGCTATCAGAAGGGTCTCAGGATTGGAATGGGAAGGAGTTGGATATCACATTTCATGCTATAGGAAGGGTCTCAGGTTTGGTATAAGCATTGAGATATCACATCTCATGCTATAGGAAGGGTCTCAGGGTTGGAATGGGAAGGAGTTGTATATGACATCTCATGCCATAGGAAGGGTCTCAGGTTTGGTATAAGCATTGAGATATCACATCACATGCTATAGGAAGGGTCTCAGGATTGGAATGGGAAGGACTTGGATATCACATCTCATGCTATAGGCAGGGTCTCAGGTTTGGAAAGGGAAGGAGATGGATATCACATTTCATGTTAGAGGTAGGATCTCAGGTTTGGTATTAGAGGCATTGAGATATCACATCTCATGCTATCAGAAGGGTCTCAGGATTGGAATAGGAAGGAGTTGGATATCACATTTCATGCTAAAGGGAGGGTCTCAGGTTTGGAAGGGGAAGGATTTGGAAATCACATCTCATATTATAGGAAGGATCTCAGGTTTGGTATTAGAAGCATTGAGATATCACATCTCATGCTATCGGAAGGATCTCAGGTTTGGTGTAAGAGGCATTGAGATATCACATCTCATGCTATCATAAGGGTCTCAGGATTGGAATGGGAAGGAGTTGGATATCACATCTCATGTTATAGGAAGGATCTCAGGTTTGGTATTAGAAGCATTGAGACATCACATCTCATGCTATAGGAAGGGTCTCAGGATTGGAATGGGAAGGAGTTGGATATCACATCTCATGCTATAGGAAGGGTCTCAGGTTTGGTATAAGCATTGAGATATCACATCTCATGCTATAGGAAGGGTCTCAGGATTGGAATGGGAAGGATTTGGATATCACATCTTATGCTATAGGAAGGGTCTCAGGTTTGATATAAGCATTGAGATATCATATCTCATGCTATAGGAAGGGTCTCAGGATTGGAATGGGAAGGAGTTGGATATCACATCTCATGCTATAGGAAGGGTCTCAGGTTTGGTATAAGCATTGAGATATCACATCTCATGCTATCGGAAGGGTCTCAGGATTGGAATAGGAAGGATTTGGATATCACATCTTATGCTATAGGAAGGGTCTCAGGATTGGAATGGGAAGGTGTTGGATATCACATCTCATGCTATAGGAAGGGTCTCAGATTTGGTATAAGCATTGAGATATCACATCTCATGCTATAGGAAGGGTCTCAGGATTGGAATGGGAAGGAGTTGTATATGACATCTCAGGCCTTAGGAAGGGTCTCATGTTTGGTATAAGCATTGAGATATCACATCTCTGCTATCGGAAGGGTCTCAGGATTGGAATGGGAAGGAGTTGGATATCCCATCTCATGTTATAGGAAGGGTCTCAGGTTTGGTATTAGAAGCATTGAGATATCACATCTCATGCTATAGGAAGGGTCTCAGGATTGGAATGGGAAGGACTTGGATGTCACATCTCATGCTATAGGGAGGGTCTCAAGTTTGATATTAGAAGCATTGAGATAACAAATCTCATGATATCGGAAGGGTCTCAGGATTGGAATGGGAAGGAGTTGGATATCACATCTCATGATAAAGGAAGGGTCTAAGGTTTGGAAAGGGAAGGATTTGGATATCACATCTCATGTTATAGGACGGGTCTCAGGTTTGGTATTAGAAGCATTGAGATATCAAGTCTCATGGTATAAGAAGGGTCTCAGAATTGGAATGGGAAGGAGTTGGATATCACATCTCAAGCTATAGGAAGCGTCTCAGGATTGGAATGGGAAGAAGTTTGATATCACATCTCATGCCATAGTATGGGTCTCAGGTTTGGTAGAAGCATTGGGATATCACATCTCATGCTATAGGTAGGGTATCAGTATTGGATTTGGAAGGAGTTGGATATCCCATCTCATGCTATAGGAAGGGTCTCAGGTTAGAATGGGAAGGAGTTGGATATCACATTTCATGTTATAGGAAGGGTCTCAGGATTGGAATGGGAAGGACTTGGATATCATATCTCATGCTATAGGAAGGCTCTCAGGTTTGGAAGGGGAAGGAGTTGGATATCACATTTCATGTTAGAGGAAGGATCTCAGGTTTGGTATTAGAGGCCTTGAGATATCACATCTCATGCTATAGGAAGGGTCTCAGGATTGGAATGGGAAGGAGTTGGATATCACATCTCAAGCTATAGGAAGGGTCTCAGGTTTGGTATAAGCATTGAGATATCACATCTCATGCTATAGGAAGGTTCTCAGGATTGGAATGGGAAGAAGTTGGATATCACATCTCATGCTATAGGAAGGTTCTCAGGTTTGGTATAAGCATTGAGATATCACATCTCATGCTATAGGAAGGGTCTCAGGGTTGGAATGGGAAGGAGTTGTATATGACATCTCATGCCATAGGAAGGGTCTCAGGTTTGGTATAAGCATTGAGATATCACATCACATGCTATAGGAAGGGTCTCGGGATTGGAATGGGAAGGACTTGGATATCACATTTCATGCTATAGGCAGGGTCTCAGGTTTGGAAAGGGAAGGAGATGGATATCACATTTCATGTTAGAGGTAGGATCTCAGGTTTGGTATTAGAGGCATTGAGATATCACATCTCATGCTATCAGAAGGGTCTCAGGATTGGAATGGGAAGGAGTTGGATATCACATTTCATGCTAAAGGGAGGGTCTCAGGTTTGGAAGGGGAAGGATTTGGAAATCACATCTCATATTATAGGAAGGATCTCAGGTTTGGTATTAGAAGCATTGAGATATCACATCTCATGCTATCGGAAGGATCTCAGGTTTGGTGTAAGAGGCATTGAGATATCACATCTCATGCTATCATAAGGGTCTCAGGATTGGAATGGGAAGGAGTTGGATATCACATTTCATGTTAGAGGTAGGATCTCAGGTTTGGTATTAGAGGCATTGAGATATCACATCTCATGCTATCAGAAGGGTCTCAGGATTGGAATGGGAAGGAGTTGGATATCACATTTCATGCTAAAGGGAGGGTCTCAGGTTTGGAAGGGGAAGGATTTGGAAATCACATCTCATATTATAGGAAGGATCTCAGGTTTGGTATTAGAAGCATTGAGATATCACATCTCATGCTATCGGGAGGATCTCAGGTTTGGTATAAGAGGCATTGAGATATCACATCTCATGCTATCATAAGGGTCTCAGGATTGGAATGGGAAGGAGTTGGATATCACATCTCATGTTATAGGAAGGATCTCAGGTTTGGTATTAGAAGCATTGAGACATCACATCTCATGCTATAGGAAGGGTCTCAGGATTGGAATGGGAAGGATTTGGATATCACATCTCATGCTATAGGAAGGGTCTCAGGTTTGGTATAAGCATTGAGATATCACATCTCATGCTATAGGAAGGGTCTCAGGATTGGAATAGGAAGGATTTGGATATCACATCTTATGCTATAGGAAGGGTCTCAGGTTTGGTATAAGCATGGATATATCACTTCTCATGCTATAGGAAGTGTCTCAGGATTGGAATGGGAAGGAGTTGGATATCACATCTCATGCTATAGGAAGGGTCTCAGATTTGGTATAAGCATCGAGATATCACATCTCATGCTATAGGAAGGGTCTCAGGATTGGAATGGGAAGGAGTTGTATATGACATCTCAGGCAATAGGAACGGTCTCAGATTTGGTATAAGCATTGAGATATCACATCTCATGGTATAAGAAGGGTCTCAGGATTGGAATGGGAAGGAGTTTGATATCACATCTCATGCCATAGTATGGGTCTCAGGTTTGGTAGAAGCATTGGGATATCACATCTCATGCTATCGGAAGGGTATCAGTATTGGATTTGGAAGGAGTTGGATATCCCATCTCATGCTATAGGAAGGGTCTCAGGTTGGAATGGGAAGGAGTTGGATATCACATTTCATGTTAGAGGAAGGGTCTCAGGATTGGAATGGGAAGGACTTGGATATCATATCTCATGCTATAGGAAGGCTCTCAGGTTTGGAAGGGGAAGGAGTTGGATATCACATTTCATGTTAGAGGAAGGATCTCAGGTTTGGTATTAGAGGCCTTGAAATATCACATCTCATGCTATAGGAAGGGTCTCAGGATTGGAATGGGAAGGAGTTGGATATCACATCTCAAGCTATAGGAAGGGTCTCAGGTTTGGTATAAGCATTGAGATATCACATCTCATGCTATAGGAAGGGTCTCAGGATTGGAATGGGAAGAAGTTGGATATCACATCTCATGCTATAGGAAGGGTCTCAGGATTGGAATGGGAAGGAGTTGTATATGCCATCTCATGCCATAGGAAGGGTCTCAGGTTTGGTATAAGCATTGAGATATCACATCACATGCTATAGGAAGGGTCTCAGGATTGGAATGGGAAGGACTTTGATTTCACATATCATGCTATAGGCAGGGTCTCAGGTTTGGAAAGGGAAGGAGATGGATATCACATTTCATGTTAGAGGTAGGATCTCAGGTTTGGTATTAGAGGCATTGAGATATCACATCTCATGCTATCAGAAGGGTCTCAGGATTGGAATGGGAAGGAGTTGGATATCACATCTCATGCTAAAGGGAGGGTCTCAGGTTTGGAAGGGGAAGGATTTGGAAATCACATCTCATATTATAGGAAGGATCTCAGGTTTGGTACTAGAAGCATTGAGATATCACATCTCATGCTATCATAAGGGTCTCAGGATTGGAATGGGAAGGAGTTGGATATCACATCTCATGTTATAGGAAGGATCTCAGGTTTGGTATTGGAAGCATTGAGACATCACATCTCATGCTATAGGAAGGGTCTCAGGATTGGAATGGGAAGGTGTTGGATATCACATCTCATGCTATAGGAAGGGTCTCAGATTTGGTATAAGCATTGAGATATCACATCTCATACTATAGGAAGGGTCTCAGGATTGGAATGGGAAGGAGTTGTATATGACATCTCAGGCCATACGAAGGGTCTCAGGTTTGATATAAGCATTGAGATATCACATCTCTGCTATCGTAAGGGTCTCAGGATTGGAATGGGAAGGAGTTGGATATCCCATCTGAGTTGGATATCCCATCTCATGTTATAGGAAGGGTCTCAGGTTTGGTATTAGAAGCATTGAGATATCACATCTCATGCTATAGGAAGGGTCTCAGGATTGGAATGGGGAGGACTTGGATGTCACATCTCATGCTATATGGAGGGTCTCAAGTTTGATATTAGAAGCATTGAGATAACAAATGTCATGATATCGGAAGGGTCTCAGGATTGGAATGGGAAGGAGTTGGATATCACATCTCATGATAAAGGAAGGGTCTAAGGTTTGGAAGGGGAAGGATTTGGATATCACATCTCATGTTATAGGACGGGTCTCAGGTTTGGTATTAGAAGCATTGAGATATCAAGTCTCATGGTATAGGAAGGGTCTCAGAATTGGAATGGGAAGAAGTTGGATATCACATCTCAAGCTATAGGAAGGGTCTCAGGATTGGAATGGGAAGGAGTTTGATATCACATCTCATGCCATAGTATGGGTCTCAGATTTGGTAGAAGCATTGGGATATCACATCTCATGCTATCGGAATGGTATCAGTATTGGATTTGGAAGGAGTTGGATATCCCATCTCATGCTATAGGAAAGGTCTCAGGTTGGAATGGGATGGAGTTGGATATCACATTTCATGTTATAGGAAGGGTCTCAGGATTGGAATGGGAAGGACTTGGATATCATATCTCATGCTATAGGAAGGCTCTCAGGTTTGGAAGGGGAAGGAGTTGGATATCACATTTCATGTTAGAGGAAGGATCTCAGGTTTGGTATTAGAGGCCTTGAGATATCACATCTCATGCTATAGGAACGGGTCTCAGGATTGGAATGGGAAGGAGTTGGATATCACATCTCAAGCTATAGGAAGGGTCTCAGGTTTGGTATAAGCATTGAGATATCACATCTCAGGATTGGAATGGGAAGGAGTTGGATATCACATCTCATGTTATAGGAAAGATCTCAGGTTTGGTATTAGAAGCATTGAGACATCACATCTCATGTTATAGGAAGGGTCTCAGGATTGGAATGGGAAGAAGTTGGATATCACATCTCATGCTATAGGAAGGGTCTCAGGTTTGGAAGGGGAAGGAGTTGGATATCCAATCTCATGTTATAGGACTGGTCTCAGGTTTGGTATTAGAAGCATTGAGATATCACATTGCATGCTGTAGGAAGGTTCTCAGGTTTGGAATGGGGAGGAATTGGATATCACATTTCATGTCATAGGAAGGATCTCAGGTTTGGTATTAGAAGCATTGAGATATCACTTCTCATGCTATAGGAATGGTCTCAGGGTTGGAATGGGAAGGAGTTGGATATTACATTCTTGCTATAGGAAGGGTCTCATGTTTGGAATGGGAAGGAGTTGGATATCACATATGCTATAGGAAGGGTCTCAGGTTTGGAACGGGAAGGAGTTGGATATCCGATCTCATGTTATAGGAAGGGTCTCAGGTTTGGTATAAGCATTGAGATATCACATCTCTGCTATCAGAAGTGTCTCAGGATTGGAATGGGAAGGAGTTGGATATCCCATCTCATGTTATAGGACGGGTCTCAGGTTTGTTATTAGAATCATTGAGATATCATATTGCACGCTGCAGGAAGGGTCTAAGGATTGGAATGGGAAGGACTTGGATATCACATCTCATGCTATAGATAGGCTCTCAGATTTGGAAAGGGAAAGAGTTGGATATCACATTTCATGTTAGAGGAAGGATCTCAGGTTTGGTATTAGAGGCATTGAGATATCACATCTCATGCTATAGGAAGCGTCTCAGGATTGGAATGGGAAGGAGTTGGGTATCAAATCTCATGCTATAGGAAGGGTTTCAGGATTGGTATAAGTATTGAGATACAACATCTCATGCTATAGGAAGGGTCTCAGGATTGGAATGGAAGGAGTTGGATATCACATCTCATGTTATAGGAAGGATCTCAGGTCTGGTATTAGAAGCATTGAGACATCACATCTCATGCTATAGGAAGGGTCTCAGGATTGGAATGGGAAGGAGTTGGATATCACATCTCATGCTATAGGAAGGGTCTCAGGTTTGGTATAAGCATTGAGATATCACATCTCATGCTATAGGAAGGGTCTCAGGATTGGAATGGGAAGGAGTTGTATATGACATCTCATGCCGTAGGAAGGGTCTCAGGTTTCGTATAAGCATTGAGATATCACATCTCTGCTATCGGAAGGGTCTCAGGATTGGAATGGGAAGGAGTTGGATATCCCATCTCATGTTATAGGAAGAGTCTCAGGTTTGGTATTAGAAGCATTGGATATCACATATCATGCTATAGGAAGTGTCTCAGGATTGGAATGGGAAGGACTTGGATATCACATCTCATGCTATAGGGAGGGTCTCAAGTTTGATATTAGAAGCATTGAGATATCACATCTCATGCTATAGGAAGGGTCTCAGGATTGGAATGGGAAGGAGTTGGATATCACATCTCATGCTATAGGAAGGGTCTCAGGTTTGGTATAAGCAGTGAGATATCACATCTCATGCTATCGGAAGGGTCTCAGGATTGGAATGGGAAGGAGTTGGATATCACATCTCATGCTATAGGAAGGGTCTCAGGTTTGGAACGGGAAGGAGTTGGATATCATATCTCATGTTATAGGAAGAGTCTCAGGTTTGGTATAAGCATTGAGATATCACATCTCTGCTATCGGAGGTGTCTCAGGATTGGGATGGGAAGGAGTTGGATATCACATCTCATGCTATAGGAAGGGTATCAGGTTTGGAACGGGAAGGAGTTGGATATCACATATGCTATAGGAAGGGTCTCAGGTTTGGAACGGGAAGGAGTTCGATATCACATCTCATGCTATGGGAAGGGTCTCAGGATTGGAATGGGAAGGAGTTTTATATGACATCTCATGCCATAGGAAGGATCTCAGGTTTGGTATTAGAAGCATTGAGACATAACATCTCATGTTATAGGAAGGGTCTCAGGATTGGAATGGGAAGGAGTTGGATATCACATCTCATGCTATAGGAAGGGTCTCAGGTTTGGTATAAGTATTGAGATATCACATCTCATGCTATAGGAAGGGTCTCAGGATTGGAATGGGAAGGAGTTTTATATGACATCTCATGCCACAGGAAGGGTCTCAGGTTTGGTATAAGCATTGAGATATCACATCTCTGCTATCGGAAGGGTCTCAGGATTGGAATGGGAAGGAGTTGGATATCCCATCTTACGTTATAGGAAGGGTCTCAGGTTTGGTATTAGAAGCATTGAGATATCACATCTCATGCTATAGGAAGGGTCTCAGGATTGGAATGGGAAGGACTTGGATATCACATCTCATTCTATAGGGAGGGTCTCACGTTTGGAAAGGGAAGGAGTTGGATATCACATTTCATGTTAGATGTAGGATCTCAGGTTTGGTATTAGAGGCATTGAGATATCACATCTCATGCTATCAGAAGGGTCTCAGGATTGGAATGGGAAGGAGCTGGATATCACATCTCATGCTAAAGGGAGGGTCTCAGGAATGGAAGGGGAAGGATTTGGATATCACATCTCATGTTATAGGAAGGATCTCAGGTTTGGTATTAGAAGCATTGAGATATCACATCTCATGCTATCGGAAGGATCTCAGGTTTGGTATTAGAGGCATTGAGATATCACATCTCATGCTAAAGGGAGGGTCTCAGATTTGGAAGGGGAAGGATTTGGATATCACATCTCTTGTTATAGGAAGGATCACAGGTTTGGTATTAGAAGCATTGAGATATCACATCTCATGCTATGGGAAGGGTCTCAGGATTGGAATGGGAAGGAGTTGGATATCGCATCTCATGCTATAGGAAGGGTCTCAGGTTTGGAACGGGAAGGAGTTAGATATCACATCTCATGTTATAGTAAGAGTCTCAGGTTTGGTATAAGCATTGAGATTTCACATCTCTGCTATCGGAGGTGTCTCAGGATTGGGATGGGAAGGAATTGGATATCACATCTCATGCTATAGGAAGGGTATCAGGTTTGGAACGGGAAGGAGTTGGATATCCCATTTCATGATATAGGACGGGTCTCAGTTTTGATATTAGAAGCATTGAGATATCACATCACATGCTGTAGGAAGGGTCTCAGGTTTGGAATGAGAAGGATTTAGATATCACATCTCATGTCATAGGAAGGATCTCACGTTTGGTATAAGCATTGAGATATCACATCTCTGCTATTGGAAAGGTCTCAAGATTGGAATGGGAAGGACTTGGATATCACAATTCATGTTATAGGAAGGGTCTCAGGTTTGGTATTAGAAGCATTGAGATATGACATCTCATGCTATAGGAAGGGTCTCAGGATTGGAATGGGAAGGACTTGGATATCACATCTCATGTTATAGGAAGGGTCTCAGGTTTGGTATTAGAAGCATTGAGATATCACATCTCATGCTATAGGAAGGGTCTCAGGAGTGGAATGGGAAGGAGTTGGATATCACATCTCATGATAAAGGAAGGGTCTAAGGTTTGGAAGGAGAAGGATTTGGATATCACATCTCATGTTATTGGACTGGTCTCAGGTTTGGTATTAGAAGCATTGAGATATCAAGTCTCATGGTATAGGACGGGAGTTTGATATCACATCTCATGCCATGGTATGGGTCTCAGGTTTTGTAGAAGCATTGAGATATCACATCTCATGCTATCGGAAGGATATCAGGATTAGATTTGGAAGGAGTTGGATATCCCATCTCATGCTATAGGAAGGGTCTCAGGTTGGAATGGGAAGGAGTTGGATATCACATCCCATGTTATAGGAAGGGTCTCAGGATTTGAATGGGAAGGACTTGGATATCAAATCTCATGCTGTAGGAAGGCTCTCAGGTTTGGAAAGGGAAGGAGTTGGATATCACATTTCATGTTAGAGGTAGGATCTCAGGTTTGGTATTAGAGGCATTGAGATATCACATCTCATCCTATCAGAAGGGTATCAGGATTGGAATGGGAAGGAATTGGATATCACATCTCATGCTAAAGGGAGGGTCTCAGGTTTGGTATTAGAAGCATTGAGATATCACATCTCATGCTATCGGAAGGATCTCAGGTTTGGTATTAGAAGCATTGAGATATCACATCTCATGCTATAGGAAGGGTCTCAGGATTGGAATGGGAAGGAGTTGGATATCACATCTCATGTTATAGGAAGGATCTCAGGTTTGGTATTAGAAGCATTGAGATATCACATTTCATGCTATAGGAAGGGTCTCAGGATTGGAATGGGAAGGAGTTGGATATCACATCTCATGCTAAAGGAAGGGTCTCAGTTTTGGTAGAAGCATTGAGATATCACATCTCATGCTATAGGAAGGGTCTCAGGATTGGAATGGGAAGGAGTTGGATATCACATCTCGTGCTATAGGAAGGGTCTCAGGTTTGGTATAAGCATTGAGATATCACATCTCTGCTATCGGAAGGGTCTCAGGATTGGAATGGGAAGGACTTAGATATCACATCTCATGCTATAGGGAGGGTCTCAGTATTGATATTAGAAGCATTGAGATATCACATCTCATGCTATCGGAAGGGTCTCAGGATTGGAATGGAAGGAGCTGGATATCACATCTCATGCTAAGACCTGATATACCCTTCCTATAAAATGAGATGGGAATATCCAACTCCTTCATATTCCAATCCTGAGACCCTTCCGATAGCAGAGATGTGATATCTCAATGCTTATACCAAACCTGAGATCCTTCCTATAACATGAGGTGTGATATCCAACTCCTTCCCATTCCAATCCTGAGACACTTCCTATAGCATGAGATGTGATATCTCACTGCTTATACCAAACCTGATACCCTTCCTATAGCATGAGATGTGATATCCAACTCCTTCCCATTCCAATCCTGAGTCCCTTCCTATAGCATGAGATGTGATATCTCAATGCTTCTAATATCAAACTTGAGACCCTCCCTATAGCATGAGATGTGATATCCAAGTCCTTCACATTCCAATCCTGAGACACTTCCTATAGCATGAGATGTGATATCTCAATGCTTCTAATACCAAACCTGAGACTCTTCCTATAACATGAGATGGGATATCCAACTCCTTCCCATTCCAATCCTGAGACCCTTCCAAAAGCAGAGATGTGATATCTCAATGCTTATACCAAACCTGAGACCCTTCCTATGGCATGAGATGTCATATACATATCCTTCCCATTCCAATCCTGAGACCCTTCCTATAGCATGAGATGTGATATCTCAATGCTTATACCAAACCTGAGACCCTTCCTATAGCATGAGATGTGATATCCAACTCCTTCCCATTCCAATCCTGAGACCCTTCCTATAGCATGAGATGTGATATCTCAATGCCTCTAATACCAAACCTGAGATCCTTCCTCTAACATGAAATGTGATATCCAACTCCTTCCCTTTCCAAACCTGAGAGCCTACCTATAGCTTGAGATGTGATATCCAAGTCCTTCCCATTCCAATCCTTAGACCCTTCCTACAGCATGCAATATGATATCTCAATGATTCTAATAACAAACCTGAGACCCGTCCTATAACATGAGATGGGATATCCAACTCCTTCCCATTCCAATCCTGAGACACTTCCGATAGCAGAGATGTGATATTTCAATGCTTATACCAAACCTGAGACCCTTAATATAATATGAGATGTGATATCCAACTCCTTCCAAATCCAATCCTGATACCGTTCCGATAGCATGAGATGTGATATCCCAATGCTTCTACCAAACCTGAGACCCATACTATGGCATGAGATGTGATATCAAACTCCTTCCCATTCCAATCCTGAGACCCTTCCTATAGCTTGAGATGTGATATCCAACTCCTTCCCATTCCAATTCTGAGACCCTTCCTATACCATGAGACTTGATATCTCAATGCTTCTAATACCAAACCTGAGACCCGTCCTATAACATGAGATGTGATATCCAAATCCTTCCCCTTCCAAACCTTAGACCCTTCCTTTATCATGAGATGTGATATCCAACTCCTTCCCATTCCAATCCTGAGACCCTTCCTATAGCATGAGATGTGATATCTCAATGCCTCTAATACCAAACCTGAGATCCTTCCTCTAACATGAAATGTGATATCCAACTCCTTCCCTTTCCAAACCTGAGAGCCTACCTATAGCATGAGATGTGATATCCAAGTCCTTCCCATTCCAATCCTTAGACCCTTCCTATAGCATGCAATATGATATCTCAATGATTCTAATAACAAACCTGAGACCCGTCCTATAACATGAGATGGGATATCCAACTCCTTCCCATTCCAATCCTGAGACACTTCCGATAGCAGAGATGTGATATCTCAATGCTTATACCAAACCTGAGACCCTTCTTATAACATGAGATGTAATATCCAACTCCTTCCCATTCCAAACCTGAGACCCTTCCTATAGCATATGTGATATCCAACTCCTTCCAATTCCAAACATGAGACCCTTCCCATAGCAAGAATGTAATATCCAACTCCTTCCCATTCCAATCCTGAGACCATTCCTATAGCATGAGATGTGATATCTCAATGCTTCTAATACCAAACCTGAGATCCTTCCTATGACATGAGATGTGATATCCAATTCCTTCCCATTCCAAACCTGAGACCCTTCCTACAGCATGCGATGTGATATCTCAATGCTTCTAATACCAAACCTGAGACCAGTCCTATAACATGAGATGGGATATCCAACTCCTTCCCGTTCCAATCCTGAGACACTTCCGATTGCAGAGATGTGATATCTCAATGCTTATACCAAACCTGAGACTCTTCCTATAACATGAGATGTGATATCCAACTCCTTCCCGTTCCAAACCTGAGACCCTTCCTATAGCATGAGATGTGATATCCAACTCCTTCCCATTCCAATCCTGAGACCCTTCCGATAGCATGAGATGTGATATCTCAATGCCTCTAATACCAAACCTGAGATCCTTCCTATAACATGTGATGTGATATTCAATTCCTTCCCCTTCCAAACCTGAGACCCTCCCTTTAGCATGAGATGTGATATCCAACTCCTTCTTTTCCAATCCTGAGACCCTTATGATAGCATGAGATGTGATATCTCAATGCCTCTAATACCAAACCTGAGATATTTCCGATAGCATGAGATGTGATATCTCAATGCTTCTAATACCAAACCTGAGATCCTTCCTATAACATGAGATGTGATATCCAACTCCTTCCCATTCCAATCCTGAGACCCTTCTGATAGCATGAGATGTGATATCTCAATGCCTCTAATACCAAACCCGAGATCCTACCTCTAGCATGAAATGTGATATCCAACTCCTTCCCTTTCCAAACCTGAGAGCCTACCTATAGCATGAGATGTGATATCCAAGTCCTTCCCATTCCAATCCTTAGACCCTTCCTATAGCATGCAATATGATATCTCAATGATTCTAATAACAAACCTGAGACCCGTCCTATAACATGAGATGGGATATCCAACTCCTTCCCATTCCAATCCTGAGACACTTCCGATAGCAGAGATGTGATATCTCAATGCTTATACCAAACCTGAGACCCTTCCTATAACATGAGATGTGATATCCAACTCCTTCCAATTCCAAACATGAGACCCTTCCCATAGCAAGAATGTAATATCCAACTCCTTCCCATTCCAATCCTGAGACCATTCCTCTAGCATGAGATGTGATATCTCAATGCTTCTAATACCAAACCTGAGATCCTTCCTATGACATGAGATGTGATATCCAATTCCTTCCCATTCCAAACCTGAGACCCTTCCTACAGCATGCGATGTGATATCTCAATGCTTCTAATACCAAACCTGAGACCAGTCCTATAACATGAGATGGGATATCCAACTCCTTCCCGTTCCAATCCTGAGACACTTCCGATTGCAGAGATGTGATATCTCAATGCTTATACCAAACCTGAGACTCTTCCTATAACATGAGATGTGATATACAACTCCTTCCCGTTCCAAACCTGAGACCCTTCCTATAGCATGAGATGTGATATCCAACTCCTTCCCATTCCAATCCTGAGACCCTTCCGATAGCATGAGATGTGATATCTCAATGCCTCTAATACCAAACCTGAGATCCTTCCTATAACATGTGATGTGATATTCAATTCCTTCCCCTTCCAAACCTGAGACCCTCCCTTTAGCATGAGATGTGATATCCAACTCCTTCCCATTCCAATCCTGAGACCCTTATGATAGCATGAGATGTGATATCTCAATGCCTCTAATACCAAACCTGAGATACTTCCGATAGCATGAGATGTGATATCTCAATGCTTCTAATACCAAACCTGAGATCCTTCCTATAACATGAGATGTGATATCCAACTCCTTCCCATTCCAATCCTGAGACCCTTCTGATAGCATGAGATGTGATATCTCAATGCCTCTAATACCAAACCTGAGATCCTACCTCTAAAATGAAATGTGATATCCAACTCCTTCCCTTTCCAAACCTGAGACCCTGCCTATAGCATAAGATGTGATATCCAAGTCCTTCCCATTCCAATCCTGAGACCCTTCCTATAGCATGAGATGTGATATCTCAATGTCTCGTCGTCGTGTTGAGTCTGCAGCAGCAGAGTTGAGTAAAAGACGTCCCAAACGAAGGAACCCGCACAGTTTGTTACCACAGCAGGGCAACGGAGCGGCGGTGTGTATCTGAGCCAAATGTACACTACTCACTTCAGACCTGGGAACGCCAAGTGTACGAATCATGTGAGAGTGACAAGGACTCGATATACTACACAACCTGGCAGCGGTTACAGAGCAAGACTCCTGTGTAGGCTGGTCAGTCTGCTGGATGGCCCAGAGACGCTTCCGAAGGCTTACTAGCAGGAGATGGTGAAGATGCCGAGAATAGCTGTCCCCGCTATTCCAAGGGTCGAAGTATCAGTACAGGCCTTCTGGTTCGATCAAAGGTGAAAAGGGTTTCACAAGGCGACAGCAGTGCAGAGGAGCAGTCCTTCAGCGGGTCACCAGCGATTCCTCGGTTCAGCCTCTTGGTTGCAGGATACTTGGCTCCTGTATTCCTTCGTTCGTGAGAACTCAGGAGATCGACATGGTAGTGGTGTTTCCAGCCCCCTCTTATCCACGGTTCCCTTCGCGCCAAAACGGAGGGGACCCAATGGGAGATCCGCTCATCAACACTCACACCATTCGTGGACCTATCACGGACCACGGTGGTCCCAGGCATTCACACCACCCTAGACTCTCTGGCACCCAGGATGTGTATTGGGACCAGACATCCCAGCCCACATCCTGGAGGCACACACAAGACATGTAGAAGCCCGCGAAAGCATCTGTGTTTCGCGGGAAAGTACATGCCCAAATAAGGAAGGCCCCAGGTCGGCTCGACCTGGGGAAGGTGAAGGGAGCAAGATGGTCAGCGGACAGGACAAAGGAGCCTCGTGGTCTGGCCATTTTGGGCTCTAGGCCACCCTTTTGGGTTAAGCGCGAGAAACGCGCTTAGAACGCCAAAAGGAGCTCAAAACACAATAAACGATCGCTGCCACCATTCCCATCCGTGAATCACTTGCACTGATCAGTTACAATCCTGGAAGAGTATCTAGGGCCTGTAGAAGGCTAGAGACCCAAGAGAGCAGTAACTTATCTTACAGTGCCCTCTTGTGTCATGTTGCACGAAAGCCGCAACATGATAAAAGAAACTACGGAAACGAGCGTTTCCTGGTACTGACTGTCTTAAGGGCATGACAGTTTCCCCGTAAGAAAGGAGCGAAAGCCCAGAGGAGTGAGGCAGAAGGCTGCACTTCTCTGGCAAAGTCGAGAACAAGGTGAAAAACAACAGCAAAAAGTTTAGGGGTTGCCACATGGAAGGAAAATTACCTACAATTACGAAATCTTTCCTAACACTCGCCCCTCCCAGACTATGGACAGGGGGAACTAATCCACCCCTGGATGAGTCTCTTGTTCAGGTCGGTTAAACATTCTGCACAACCCATCAGCATTGCTATGTTGGACACCTGGCCTATGCTCAATAGTGAAGTCGAAGCCTTGTAGACTTATGGACCACCTAAGCAACTTTGGATTCTCCCCCTTCATGTTTATTAGCCACTTTAAGGGCTTATGGTCAGTTTGCACAGTGAAGTGGGTCCCATAGAGGTAGGGCCTCAGCTTCCTTAGGGCCCACACAACAGAGAAACATTATTTCTCTACCGTGGACCATCTGAGCTCTCTGTCCTTAAACTGGCGACTAATAAAACCAATTGGGTGTTCCTTACCCTTCTCATCAACTTGCGATAGCACAGCTCCTATCCCAGTGTCAGAGGCGTCCGTCTGCACGATAAAAGTTCTTTGATAATCAGGGGCCCTGAGGACAGGGGCCTGGCACAAGGAGTCTTTTAAGCCATTGAAGGCCTTCTCACACTCGTCGGTCCAAGTTACCTTCTTGGGTTTCTTCAGAGTTGTGAGGGCAGTCAGAGGGGCAGCTATGGTGCCATAGTCTGCCACAAAATTGCGGTAATACCCCGTGAGTCCTAAGAAGGATCTCACTTGGGTTTGTGTAGTGGGGGTAGGCCAGTCTTGTACTGCTTGTACTTTACTGGGTACAGGCTGTATCCTCCCGCCACCTACTTCATGTCCAAGGTAAAACACTGAGCCTTGTCCAATCTGGCATTTACTAGCCTTTATGGTCAAGTGTGCTTTCTGAAGAGCCTGGAGCACAATCCCGAGGTGTTTCACATGGTCTTCCCAGGTGGCACTGAAAACTGCTATATCGTCCAACCCATTCAAAACATGATGCACAAGCCTCTGGAAAGTGGCAGGTGCATTCTTCAACCCGAACGGCATTCCCCGGAATTGGTAAAGGCCGTCTGGAGTAGAAAACGCTGTCTTCTCCTTGGCATGTTCTGCTAAAGCTATTTGCCAATAGCCAGCAGTGAGGTCAAACGTGCTGAGGTACTTGGAGGCACCCTAAGTATCCACCAGCTCATCTGTTCGAGGCAAGGGGTGTGCATCTGTCTTGGTGACAGCATTCAGAGCCCTGTAATCCACGCAGAACCTCAATTCAGAAGTGCCTGCCTTTGGAACGAAAACCACAGGGCTGGACCAAGGACTACTAGAGGGTTCAATCACCCCAAGGTCTAACATCTTGTTGACCTCGGTCTTAATATAAGACCGTACTTTGTCTGACATCCTGTATCCCCTACTTTTGGTAGGTACACTGTCTCCTGTGTCTATGTTATGTTTGCACCAAGGTGTCAAACCAGGCGACTGTGAAAACAGGGGGGAAAACTGCCTAAGCAAACTTTTCACCTCAGCCTGCTGATCAGAAGTCAGGTGAGGGGCCCCTCGGACACCCTCAAAGGAGCTATCTGAAGGACCGCTTTGGAACAGGTCGGGGAGAGGTTCAGACTCCTCTTCCTCAACATCTGAAGCCAGTAACAGTGCTGCGATTTCGACTCTTGGGACGAAAGCCTTCAGCCTATTCACGTGAAACACTTTTGGAGCCTGTCCAGGCCTTCCAAGGTCCACTAAATAGTTAACCTCACCCAGGGGCTCCACCACTGTGTAAGGGCCTGACCATTTGTCCTGTAAAGCTCAAGGCCTTATGGGATTCATGATCAGGACTTGCTGACCAGGTGTAAAGTTGATGAGGGAAGCTTTCTGGTCGTACCAATGTTTCACCAGTGCTTGTCCTGCCTTCAATTTATCACTAGCCAAGCCCATCAGAAGTACCATCCGTTTTCTGAGCCCTAGCACATAATCAACTACGTTGGTAGTAACAGGGGGAGTGGGCATCTCCCATCCCTCTTTGACTATGGCTAAGGGTCCCCGTACAGGATGACCAAACAGAAGTTTGAAGGGGCTGAAGCCAACACCCTCCTGTGGTACCTCTCAGTAGGCAAACAGTAAGCATGGTAAAAGAAGATCCCATTGTCTTCTCTGAAGCTTCTCCAGAGCCCCAATCATGCTTTTTAACGTTCTGTTGAAACGTTCCACCAGACCATTGGTCTGGGGGTGGTATGCAGAAGAGAACTTGTAGGTGACCCCACATTCTTTCCACATAGCCTGCATATACTTCGACATAAAGTTGCTGCCACGATCTGACACAACTTCTTTAGGGAAGCCAACCCTAGTAAATATGCCAAGTAAAGCTTTTGCAACTGACTTGGCAGTTACAGTTTTCAATGGGATGGCCTCAGGATATCTGGTTGCATGGTCGACCAGCACCAGGATAAACCTATTGCCCGAGGATGTTTGCGGGTCAAGGGGACCAACGATGTCGATCCCTACCCTTTCAAATGGTACCCCCACAACTGGGAGCGGTACCAACGGAGCTTGGATTGTCGAGCCAACCTTACCAGATAACTGGCAGGAGGCACAACTCCTGCAGTGACTTTCTACTTGCACCCCCATCTTGGGCCAGTAGAAGTGCATGGATAACCTTTGCTTGCTCCTCTTAATACCAAGGTGACCAGCAAGGAGCACTTCATGCGCCAACTGCAGGAGGAAGGGCCTAACAGCAAGGGGAACCACCAACCTCCTATGGTCTCCTTCTGTAGACTCTGTGGGCTCACTATACAGGAGTCCACCTTCCCAATACATCCTATGCGTCCCAGGAGGTTCACCCTCAAGCTGGGAGCAGGCCTGTCTCCTTAGGCCTTCCAGAGATGGGCACTCACGTTGGCCTTTACTGAATTGGTCCCTGTCAGGACCTCCTTCAACTTACAAGTCTTTTAGTTCAGGATGGTCGTTGGGGTCAAATACTTAAGGCATCGCCACCTCCTCGTCAGGCCCGGGCGATTGACCAACTTCCTCCACCACAGTGGTAGGCGAGCTCGGGGGAATATTCTCTTTCCCTCGTCTTGACTTGTTGACTCCTTTCGCCTTGGGTTTCCCCTTCGGCTGGGGCGGCGTATTGGTCTTGGCCAATGCTGCCCGTGCTTGAGACCGTGTGTAGGGTCTTTCGGCAGTGTCTCCTACGAGCCCTAAAGCTCTGAGATCATTACCTAACAAGACCTTTCCCGGGACGTTTCTCTGAATGCTCACTGGAATCCTGACTGCTGTACCATTTAAAGTAAGATTTACAGGTATTACTGGGAACATACAGAGTGGGCCGTCAGCCAACTTAGTGGGCATCAGAGTAGCTCTGGCAACTTCCTCTGAGTCTACCAAGGTAGAATCCACTACAGTTCGACTGCACCCACTATCCCTAAGAGCTGGAGTATCTACTCCATTGATCAGCACACTGTCTTTAAAGTAGTGCTTGGTATTATCTGTAATCCTAGCATAAGCCTCTGCGACTTTAGGCTCCCAGGAACCCAGGGAAACTAAAACTACCTCAGCCTCTATCCCGCTGGGAAATGAGTCTGAGGAGAAGGATGCTCCTGTAATCTCTTCTTCCTCGTAGGAGGAGAAGGCCAGATTAGCGGAGTGGACCCCCAAAGGTCAAACCTTACACCGGGGATCCCCCTTCACGTGGTCAGTTGCTCCACAAGCAAAACAAGATCCATTGGGTCTGTTTACATAGGGAGGCTTATTGTAACCAGAGTTCTGTTTCGGAGGCTGACCTCCACTACCCTGTGAGTTCTCTTGTGTCTTACCCTTATTTTTCTTTTTGTGGCCCTTTTGAGAAGAAGATTTATCAGATTCTCCACCCTCCTTATCTTTGGACTTTTTCCCTTCCTCCTGCTTACCAGGATGAGTTTTGTCCTTATGGGACACTCGATGTGACACCCATAAGTCTGCTGCAATGGCCAGCTTCTTAGGATCTATCTCCTTCGAATCGGCCAAATGCTGCTTAAGCTCCGGGGAAGAAGATGCAAAAATGTGTTCCAGCATGACAAGATTCATCATGCCTTCGAAGGTAGAAACCTTATAACCTTCGACCCAGCCAGTTAAGTTTTTCAAGGATTCAGTGACATAAGATACCCAAGTACCATCTTCCTTTTTCTTATACTCTATGAATCGTTTCAAATATTGGGCCGGAGTCTTCCCAAACTTTAAAATGAGAGTTTGCTTTAACATTGCGAAATCAGCTTGCTCAGCCTTCGACATTTCCATAATGGCACTACAGCCAGAAGGGGGCAGTCTGCTGAGTAACCAGGCAATCTTATCAGCATTGTCAACTTGTTGAACTTCGCATGCATACTCAAACGCATTCATCCAGTGCATAATGTCATTCCTTTCCTCATACACAATGACCAGATCTTTCGGAAACCGTGGATGAGAGGAGGCCCCAGACCCATGTCCAGGACCCTTGGACCCATTTGCAACCTGAAGCTTGGCCAGTTCCAACTGGTGATCCCTGTCTTTCTGTTTTTCTGACTGTTCGATTTTTAGTTTGGCTATGCTGAATTCAAGCTCCTTCTGCCTAAACCGCAGCTCTTGCTTCTTGAATTCAAGCATAGCCTCCCCATCAACACTGGCAGAGGAAACATTAGACATCTCATCCTCCCTGTCCTCGTGGTCGTGGTGGATCAGTGCAGCGGCAGAACCGTCGGTTCTACCAGTGAGAGCAGCCCCACCTCCTTCCGCACTGTCCTCAGAAGTTATAGCGTCAAGCTGCGCTTCTTGCCACGCCACGATTCTTTGGATCATATCCAATTTCGTGCCTTGAGAGGAAACACCTCTCTCCGCACACATTTTTTTCAATGTTTCTGATTTGGAAGCATTTAAAGTTAACAAGGTATTTGTTTCCATACTGTTAGATAGGACTATGGCCTTTTTAAAGTTATACTACAACAATTGACTACGTGTCCTGGTAGGAATAACTTGAAATGCCTTAGTTCGTGCGCAACACTGGATACCTTCAGTCGTATCCCACCGCTGTACACCAATTTGTTAAGACGGATTTCTGAACTCTGTCCTGGTGGCGCAGAAGTTCAGAAGGCCAACCTAATTACTTGGAACAGGGTAACCTCTGGACAAGCCAGACCAATCAAGGTAGCGATCGCGGCGGTCAAGACTAGGTCTCAAGAGGGGTGAGGGTGACTGAAAGCCTGCAATGAGCACACAAAGCAAGGACACTTACAAACTACTCCAAACAGGTGCTATATTAAAAATATATACACATTTATTCCAAGGCCTTTAAAACAATGACTGTAGCGAGAAATCACAATACAACTCTAGTAAACCAACACATACCATACCAATACAATATATATACAAATACAAACAAGTCTCAAGCGTTAGATGCACGAAATGTGTAGTCCACCTAAAAGGGAAGGAAAACAGGCAGTGCGAAATAATGCTTAGACCCAGTCCGCCTTCAGAGGCACCTAACTAAAAGGAAGTCCGAGCCCTACGAAGAGTGGAGCCTTGTGCTCAAAAGTACCTGCACACGCTGGTGCCAACGGGCAAAAGGGGAGTCTCTTCGAGGGAGATCAGGCAGTTCAGTTTAGTGCACAAACAAAGAACAACAGTGTTCCGCGACTCAAGCGCAGCCTCCACTGTGGGCAGAAGCAGAGCGCGAGTACGGAAAGGCGTGCTGTTTTGACACAGCGGGGAAAAGCTATGGGCTCCTGCAGGAGGGCGACCAGTTCCTAGCTATGCTACTCACCGGACCCCGATGCAAGCAGACCCAGGCTTCTCCGCGTCAGTTTCAGTCGCTGGCAGGTTCAGAAGAGCAGGGGACGTCTCGTCGTCGTGTTGAGTCTGCAGCAGCAGAGTTGAGTAAAAGACGTCCCAAACGAAGGAACCCGCACAGTTTGTTACCACAGCAGGGCAACGGAGCGGCCGTGTGTATCTGAGCCAAATGTACACTACTCACTTCAGACCTGGGAACGCCAAGTGTACGAATCGTGTGAGAGTGACAAGGACTCGATATACTACACAACCTGGTGGCGGTTACAGAGCAAGACTCCTGTGTAGGCTGGTCAGTCTGCTGGATGGCCCAGAGACGCTTCCGAAGGCTTACTAGCAGGAGATGGTGAAGATGCCGAGAATAGCTGTCCCCGCTATTCCAAGGGTCGAAGTACTAGTACAGGCCTTCTGGTTCGATCAAAGGTGAAAAGGGTTTCACAAGGCGACAGCAGTGCAGAGGAGCAGTCCTTCAGCGGGTCACCAGCGATTCCTCGGTTCAGCCTCTTGGTTGCAGGATACTTGGCTCCTGTATTCCTTCGTTCGTGAGAACTCAGGAGATCGACATGGTAGTGGTGTTTCCAGCCCCCTCTTATCCACGGTTCCCTTCGCGCCAAAACGGTGGGGACCCAATGGGAGATCCGCTCATCAACACTCACACCATTCGTGGACCTATCACGGACCACGGTGGTCCCAGGCATTCACACGGGACCAGACATCCCAGCCCACATACTGGAGGCACACACAAGACATGTAGAAGCCCGCGAAAGCATCCGTGTTTCGTGGGAAAGTACATGCCCAAATAAGGAAGGCCCCGGGTCGGCTCGACCTGGGGAAGGCGAAGGGAGCAAGACGGTCAGCGGACAGGACAAAGGAGCCTCGTGGTCTGGCCATTTTGGGAGCCAGGCCACCATTTTGGGTTAAGTGCGAGAAACGTGCTTAGAACGCCAAAAGGAGCTCAAAACACAAGAAACGATCGCTGCCACCATTCCCGTCCTTGAATCACTTGCACCGATCAGTTACAATCCTGAAAGAGTATCTAGGGCCTGTCGAAGGCTAGAATCCCAAGAGAGCAGCAACTTAGCTTACAGTGCCCTCTTGTGTCATGTTGCACGAAAGCCGCAACATGATAAAAGAAACTACGGAAAACAGTGTTTCCCGGTACTGACTGTCTTAAGGGCATGTCAGTTTCCCCGTAAGAAAGGAGCGAAAGCCCAGAGGAGTGCGGCAGAAGGCTGCACTTCTCTGGCAAAGTCGAGAACAAGGTGAAAAACAACAGCAAAAAGTTTAGGGGTTGCCACATGGAAGGAAAATTACCTACAATTATTAAATCTTTCCCAACAGATATCACATCTCATGTTATAGGAAGAGTCTCAGGTTTGGTATAAGCATTGAGATATCACATCTCTGCAATCGGAAGTGTCTCAGGATTGGGATGGGAAGGAGTTGGATATCCCATCTCATGTTATAGGACGGGTCTCAGGATTGTTATTAGAATCATTGAGATATCATATTGCATGCTGTAGGAAGGGTCTAAGGATTGGAATGGGAAGGACTTGGATATCACATCTCATGATAAAGGAAGGGTCTAAGGTTTGGAAGGGGAAAGATTTGGATATCACATCTCATGTTATAGGACGGGTCTCAGGTTTGGTATTAGAAGCATTGAGATATCAAGTCTCATGGCATAGGAAGGGTCTCAGAATTGGAATGGGAAGGAGTTGGATATCACTATCAAGCTATAGGAAGAGTCTCAGGATTGGAATGGGAATGAGTTTGATATCACATCTCATGCCATAGTATGGGTCTCAGGTTTGGTAGAAGCATTGGGATATGATATGAGCCTATCCATAGCATGAGATGTGATATCCAAGTCCTTCCCATTCCAATCCTTAGACCCTTCCTACAGCATGCAATATGATATCTCAATGATTCTAATAACAATCCTGAGACCCGTCCTATAACATGAGATGGGATATCCAACTCCTTCCCATCCCAATCCTGAGACACTTCCGATTGCAGAGATGTGATATCTCAATGCTTATACCAAACCTGAGACTCTTCCTATAACATGAGATGTGATATCTGTTAGGAAAGATTTAATAATTGTAGGTAATTTTCCTTCCATGTGGCAACCCCTAAACTTTTTGCTGTTGTTTTTCACCTTGTTCAAGACTTTGCCAGAGAATTGCAGCCTTCTGCCGCACTCCTCTGGGCTTTCGCTCCTTTCTTACGGGGAAACTGACATGCCCTTAAGACAGTCAGTACCGGGAAACGCTGTTTTCCGTAGTTTCTTTTATCATGTTGCGGCTTTCGTGCAACATGACACAAGAGGGCACTGTAAGCTAAATTGCTGCTCTCTTGGGATTCTAGCCTTCTACAGGCCCTAGATACTCTTTCAGGATTGTAACTGATCGGTGCAAGTGATTCACGGACGGGAATGGTGGCAGCGATCGTTTCTTGTGTTTTGAGCTCCTTTTGGCGTTCTAAGCACGTTTATCGCACTTAACCCAAAATGGTGGCCTGGCTCCCAAAATGGCCAGACCACGAGGCTCCTTTGTCCTGTCCGCTGACCGTCTTGCTCCCTTCACCTTCCCCAGGTCGAGCCGACCCGGGGCCTTCCTTATTTGGGCATGTACTTTCCCGCGAAACACGGATGCTTTCGCGGGCTTCTACATGTCTTGTGTGTGCCTCCAGTATGTGGGCTGGGATGTCTGGTCCCGTGTGAATGCCTGGGACCACTGTGGTCCGTGATAGTTCCACGAATGGTGTGAGTGTTGATGAGCGGATCTCCCATTGGGTCCCCACCGTTTTGGCGCGAAGGGAACCGTGGATAAGAGGGGGCTGGAAACACCACTACCATGTCGATCTCCTGAGTTCTCACGAACGAAGGAATACAGGAGCCAAGTATCCTGCAACCAAGAGGCTGAACCGAGGAATCGCTGGTGACCCGCTGAAGGACTGCTCCTCTGCACTGCTGTCGCCTTGTGAAACCCTTTTCACCTTTGATCGAACCAGAAGGCCTGTACTAGTACTTCGACCCTTGGAATAGCGGGGACAGCTATTCTCGGCATCTTCACCATCTCCTGCTAGTAAGCCTTCGGAAGCGTCTCTGGGCCATCCAGCAGACTGACCAGCCTACACAGGAGTCTTGCTCTGTAACCGCCACCAGGTTGTGTAGTATATCGAGTCCTTGTCACTCTCACACGATTCGTACACTTGGCATTCCCAGGTCTGAAGTGAGTAGTGTACATTTGGCTCAGATACACACGGCCGCTCCGTTGCCCTGCTGTGGTAACAAACTGTGCGGGTTCCTTCGTTTGGGATGTCTTTTACTCAACTCTGCTGCTGCAGACTCAACACGACGACGAGACGTCCCCTGCTCTTCTGAACCTGCCAGCGACTGAAACTGACGCGGAGAAGCCTGGGTCTGCTTGCATCGGGGTCCGGTGAGTAGCATAGCTAGGAACTGGTCGCCCTCCTGCAGGAGCCCATAGCTTTTCCCCGCTGTGTCAAAACAGCACGCCTTTCCGTACTCGCGCTCTGCTTTTGCCCACAGTGGAGGCTGCGCTTGAGTCGCGGAACACTGTTGTTCTTCGTTTGTGCACTAAACTGAACTGCCTGATCTCCCTCGAAGAGACTCCCCTTTTGCCCGTTGGCACCAGCGTGTGCAGGTACTTTTGAGCACAAGGCTCCACTCTTCGTAGGGCTCAGACTTCCTTTTAGTTAGGTGCCTCTGAAGGCGGACTGGGTCTAAGCATTATTTCGCACTGCCTGTTTTCCTTCCCTTTTAGGTGGACTACACATTTCGTGCATCTAACGCTTGAGACTTGTTTGTATTTGTATATATATTGTATTGGTATGGTATGTGTTGGTTTACTAGAGTTGTATTGTGATTTCTCGCTACGGTCATTGTTTTAAAGGCCTTGGAATAAATGTGTATATATTTTTAATATAGCACCTGTTTGGAGTAGTTTGTAAGTGTCCTTGCTTTGTGTGCTCATTGCAGGCTTTCAGTCACCCTCACCCCTCTTGAGACCTAGTCTTGACCGCCGCGATCGCTACCTTGATTGGTCTGGCTTGTCCAGAGGTTACCCTGTTCCAAGTAATTAGGTTGGCCTTCTGAACTTCTGCGCCACCAGGACAGAGTTCAGAAATCCGTCTTAACAAATTGGTGTACAGCGGTGGGATACGACTGAAGGTATCCAGTGTTGCGCACGAACTAAGGCATTTCAAGTTATTCCTACCAGGACACGTAGTGAATTGTTGTAGTATAACTTTAAAAAGGCCATAGTCCTATCTAACAGTATGGAAACAAATACCTTGTTAACTTTAAATGCTTCCAAATCAGAAACATTGAAAAAAATGTGTGCGGAGAGAGGTGTTTCCTCTCAAGGCACGAAATTGGATATGATCCAAAGAATCGTGGCGTGGCAAGAAGCGCAGCTTGACGCTATAACTTCTGAGGACAGTGCGGAAGGAGGTGGGGCTGCTCTCACTGGTAGAACCGACGGTTCTGCCGCTGCACTGATCCACCGCGACCACGAGGACAGGGAGGATGAGATGTCTAATGTTTCCTCTGCCAGTGTTGATGGGGAGGCTATGCTTGAATTCAAGAAGCAAGAGCTGCGGTTTAGGCAGAAGGAGCTTGAATTCAGCATAGCCAAACTAAAAATCGAACAGTCAGAAAAACAGAAAGACAGGGATCACCAGTTGGAACTGGCCAAGCTTCAGGTTGCAAATGGGTCCAAGGGTCCTGGACATGGGTCTGGGGCCTCCTCTCATCCACGGTTTCCGAAAGATCTGGTCATTGTGTATGAGGAAAGGAATGACATTATGGACTGGATGAATGCGTTTGAGTATGCATGCGAAGTTCAACAAGTTGACAATGCTGATAAGATTGCCTGGTTACTCAGCAGACTGCCCCATTCTGGCTGTAGTGCCATTATGGAAATGTCGAAGGCTGAGCAAGCTGATTTCGCAATGTTAAAGCAAACTCTCATTTTAAAGTTTGGGAAGACTCCGGCCCAATATTTGAAACGATTCATAGAGTATAAGAAAAAGGAAGGTGGTACTTGGGTATCTTATGTCACTGAATCCTTGAAAAACTTAACTGGCTGGGTCGAAGGTTATAAGGTTTCTACCTTCGAAGGCATGATAAATCTTGTCATGCTGGAACACATTTTTGCATCTTCTTCCCCGGAGCTTAAGCAGCATTTGGCCGATTCGAAGGAGATAGATCCTAAGAAGCTGGCCATTGCAGCAGACTTATGGGTGTCACATCGAGTGTCCCATAAGGACAAAACTCATCCTGGTAAGCAGGAGGAAGGGAAAAAGTCCAAAGATAAGGAGGGTGGAGAATCTGATAAATCTTCTTCTCAAAAGGGCCACAAAAAGAAAAATAAGGGTAAGACACAAGAGAACTCACAGGGTAGTGGAGGTCAGCCTCCGAAACAGAACTCTGGTTACAATAAGCCTCCCTATGTAAACAGACCCAATGGATCTTGTTTTGCTTGTGGAGCAACTGACCACGTGAAGGGGGATCCCCGGTGTAAGGTTTGACCTTTGGGGGTCCACTCCGCTAATCTGGCCTTCTCCTCCTACGAGGAAGAAGAGATTACAGGAGCATCCTTCTCCTCAGACTCATTTCCCAGCGGGATAGAGGCTGAGGTAGTTTTAGTTTCCCTGGGTTCCTGGGAGCCTAAAGTCGCAGAGGCTTATGCCAGGATTACAGATAATACCAAGCACTACTTTAAAGACAGTGTGCTGATCAATGGAGTAGATACTCCAGCTCTTAGGGATAGTGGGTGCAGTCGAACTGTAGTGGATTCTACCTTGGTAGACTCAGAGGAAGTTGCCAGAGCTACTCTGATGCCCACTAAGTTGGCTGACGGCCCACTCTGTATGTTCCCAGTAATACCTGTAAATCTTACTTTAAATGGTACAGCAGTCAGGATTCCAGTGAGCATTCAGAGAAACGTCCCGGGAAAGGTCTTGTTAGGTAATGATCTCAGAGCTTTAGGGCTCGTAGGAGACACTGCCGAAACACCCTACACACGGTCTCAAGCACGGGCAGCATTGGCCAAGACCAATACGCCGCCCCAGCCGAAGGGGAAACCCAAGGCGAAAGGAGTCAACAAGTCAAGACGAGGGAAAGAGAATATTCCCCCGAGCTCGCCTACCACTGTGGTGGAGGAAGTTGGTCAATCGCCCGGGCCTGACGAGGAGGTGGCGATGCCTGAAGTATTTGACCCCAACGACCATCCTGAACTAAAAGACTTGTAAGTTGAAGGAGCTCCTGACAGGGACCAATTCAGTAAAGGCCAACGTGAGTGCCCATCTCTGGAAGGCCTAAGGAGACAGGCCTGCTCCCAGCTTGAGGGTGAACCTCCTGGGACGCATAGGATGTATTGGGAAGGTGGACTCCTGTATAGTGAGCCCACAGAGTCTACAGAAGGAGACCATAGGAGGTTGGTGGTTCCCCTTGCTGTTAGGCCCTTCCTCCTGCAGTTGGCGCATGAAGTGCTCCTTGCTGGTCACCTTGGTATTAAGAGGAGCAAGCAAAGGTTATCCATGCACTTCTACTGGCCCAAGATGGGGGTGCAAGTAGAAAGTCACTGCAGGAGTTGTGCCTCCTGCCAGTTATCTGGTAAGGTTGGCTCGACAATCCAAGCTCCGTTGGTACCGCTCCCAGTTGTGGGGGTACCATTTGAAAGGGTAGGGATCGACATCGTTGGTCCCCTTGACCCGCAAACATCCTCGGGCAATAGGTTTATCCTGGTGCTGGTCGACCATGCAACCAGATATCCTGAGGCCATCCCATTGAAAACTGTAACTGCCAAGTCAGTTGCAAAAGCTTTACTTGGCATATTTACTAGGGTTGGCTTCCCTAAAGAAGTTGTGTCAGATCGTGGCAGCAACTTTATGTCGAAGTATATGCAGGCTATGTGGAAAGAATGTGGGGTCACCTACAAGTTCTCTTCTGCATACCACCCCCAGACCAATGGTCTGGTGGAACGTTTCAACAGAACGTTAAAAAGCATGATTGGGGCTCTGGAGAAGCTTCAGAGAAGACAAGGGGATCTTCTTTTACCATGCTTACTGTTTGCCTACCGAGAGGTACCACAGGAGGGTGTTGGCTTCAGCCCCTTCAAACTTCTGTTTGGTCATCCTGTACGGGGACCCTTAGCCATAGTCAAAGAGGGATGGGAGATGCCCACTCCCCCTGTTACTACCAACGTAGTTGATTATGTGCTAGGGCTCAGAAAACGGATGGTACTTCTGATGGGCTTGGCTAGTGATAAATTGAAGGCAGGACAAGCACTGGTGAAACATTGGTACGACCAGAAAGCTTCCCTCATCAACTTTACACCTGGTCAGCAAGTCCTGATCATGAATCCCATAAGGCCTTGAGCTTTACAGGACAAATGGTCAGGCCCTTACACAGTGGTGGAGCCCCTGGGTGAGGTTAACTATTTAGTGGACCTTGGAAGGCCTGGACAGGCTCCAAAAGTGTTTCACGTGAATAGGCTGAAGGCTTTCGTCCCAAGAGTCGAAATCGCAGCACTGTTACTGGCTTCAGATGTTGAGGAAGAGGAGTCTGAACCTCTCCCCGACCTGTTCCAAAGCGGTCCTTCAGATAGCTCCTTTGAGGGTGTCCGAGGGGCCCCTCACCTGACTTCTGATCAGCAGGCTGAGGTGAAAAGTTTGCTTAGGCAGTTTTCCCCCCTGTTTTCACAGTCGCCTGGTTTGACACCTTGGTGCAAACATAACATAGACACAGGAGACAGTGTACCTACCAAAAGTAGGGGATACAGGATGTCAGACAAAGTACGGTCTTATATTAAGACCGAGGTCAACAAGATGTTAGACCTTGGGGTGATTGAACCCTCTAGTAGTCCTTGGTCCAGCCCTGTGGTTTTCGTTCCAAAGGCAGGCACTTCTGAATTGAGGTTCTGCGTGGATTACAGGGCTCTGAATGCTGTCACCAAGACAGATGCACACCCCTTGCCTCGAACAGATGAGCTGGTGGATACTTAGGGTGCCTCCAAGTACCTCAGCACGTTTGACCTCACTGCTGGCTATTGGCAAATAGCTTTAGCAGAACATGCCAAGGAGAAGACAGCGTTTTCTACTCCAGACGGCCTTTACCAATTCCGGGGAATGCCGTTCGGGTTGAAGAATGCACCTGCCACTTTCCAGAGGCTTGTGCATCATGTTTTGAATGGGTTGGACGATATAGCAGTTTTCAGTGCCACCTGGGAAGACCATGTGAAACACCTCGGGATTGTGCTCCAGGCTCTTCAGAAAGCACACTTGACCATAAAGGCTAGTAAATGCCAGATTGGACAAGGCTCAGTGTTTTACCTTGGACATGAAGTAGGTGGCGGGAGGATACAGCCTGTACCCAGTAAAGTACAAGCAGTACAAGACTGGCCTACCCCCACTACACAAACCCAAGTGAGATCCTTCTTAGGACTCACGGGGTATTACCGCAATTTTGTGGCAGACTATGGCACCATAGCTGCCCCTCTGACTGCCCTCACAACTCTGAAGAAACCCAAGAAGGTAACTTGGACCGACGAGTGTGAGAAGGCCTTCAATGGCTTAAAAGACTCCTTGTGCCAGGCCCCTGTCCTCAGGGCCCCTGATTATCAAAGACCTTTTATCGTGCAGACGGACGCCTCTGACACTGGGATAGGAGCTGTACTATCGCAAGTAGATGAGAAGGGTAAGGAACACCCTATTGGTTTTATTAGTCGCCAGTTTAAGGACAGAGAGCTCAGATGGTCCACGGTAGAGAAAGAATGTTTCTCTGTTGTGTGGGCCCTAAGGAAGCTGAGGCCCTACCTCTATGGGACCCACTTCACTGTGCAAACTGACCATAAGCCCTTAAAGTGGCTAATAAACATGAAGGGGGAGAATCCAAAGTTGCTTAGGTGGTCCATAAGTCTACAAGGCTTCGACTTCACTATTGAGCATAGGCCAGGTGTCCAACATAGCAATGCTGATGGGTTGTGCAGAATGTTTAACCGACCTGAACAAGAGACTCATCCAGGGGTGGATTAGTTCCCCCTGTCCATAGTCTGGGAGGGGCGAGTGTTAGGAAAGATTTCGTAATTGTAGGTAATTTTCCTTCCATGTGGCAACCCCTAAACTTTTTGCTGTTGTTTTTCACCTTGTTCTCGACTTTGCCAGAGAAGTGCAGCCTTCTGCCTCACTCCTCTGGGCTTTCGCTCCTTTCTTACGGGGAAACTGTCATGCCCTTAAGACAGTCAGTACCAGGAAACGCTCGTTTCCGTAGTTTCTTTTATCATGTTGCGGCTTTCGTGCAACATGACACAAGAGGGCACTGTAAGATAAGTTACTGCTCTCTTGGGTCTCTAGCCTTCTACAGGCCCTAGATACTCTTCCAGGATTGTAAATGATCAGTGCAAGTGATTCACGGATGGGAATGGTGGCAGCGATCGTTTATTGTGTTTTGAGCTCCTTTTGGCGTTCTAAGCGCGTTTCTCGCGCTTAACCGAAAAGGGTGGCCTAGAGCCCAAAATGGCCAGACCACGAGGCTCCTTTGTCCTGTCCGCTGACCATCTTGCTCCCTTCACCTTCCCCAGGTCGAGCCGACCTGGGGCCTTCCTTATTTGGGCATGTACTTTCCCGCGAAACACAGATGCTTTCGCGGGCTTCTACATGTCTTGTGTGTGCCTCCAGGATGTGGGCTGGGATGTCTGGTCCCAATACACATCCTGGGTGCCAGAGAGTCTAGGGTGGTGTGAATGCCTGGGACCACCGTGGTCCGTGATAGGTCCACGAATGGTGTGAGTGTTGATGAGCGGATCTCCCATTGGGTCCCCTCCGTTTTGGCGCGAAGGGAACCGTGGATAAGAGGGGGCTGGAAACACCACTACCATGTCGATCTCCTGAGTTCTCACGAAGGAAGGAATACAGGAGCCAAGTATCCTGCAACCAAGAGGCTGAACCGAGGAATCGCTGGTGACCCGCTGAAGGACTGCTCCTCTGCACTGCTGTCGCCTTGTGAAACCCTTTTCACCTTTGATCGAACCAGAAGGCCTGTACTGATACTTCGACCCTTGGAATAGCGAGGACAGCTATTCTCGGCATCTTCACCATCTCCTGCTAGTAAGCCTTCGGAAGCGTCTCTGGGCCATCCAGCAGACTGACCAGCCTACACAGGAGTCTTGCTCTGTAACCGCTGCCAGGTTGTGTAGTATATCGAGTCCTTGTCACTCTCACATGATTCGTACACTTGGCGTTCCCAGGTCTGAAGTGAGTAGTGTACATTTGGCTCAGATACACACCGCCGCTCCGTTGCCCTGCTGTGGTAACAAACTGTGCGGGTTCCTTCGTTTGGGACGTCTTTTACTCAACTCTGCTGCTGCAGACTCAACACGACGACGAGACATTGAGATATCACATCTCATGCTATAGGAAGGGTCTCAGGATTGGAATGGGAAGGACTTGGATATCACATCTCATGCTATAGGCAGGGTCTCAGGTTTGGAAAGGGAAGGAGTTGGATATCACATTTCATTTTAGAGGTAGGATCTCAGGTTTGGTATTAGAGGCATTGAGATATCACATCTCATGCTATCAGAAGGGTCTCAGGATTGGAATGGGAAGGAGTTGGATATCACATCTCATGTTATAGGAAGGATCTCAGGTTTGGTATTAGAAGCATTGAGATATCACATCTCATGCTATCGGAAGTATCTCAGGTTTGGTATTAGAGGCATTGAGATATCACATCTCATGCTATCATAAGGGTCTCAGGATTGGAATGGGAAGGAGTTGGATATCACATCTCATGCTAAAGGGAGGGTCTCAGGTTTGTAAGGGGAAGGAATTGAATATCACATCACATGTTATAGGAAGGATCTCAGGTTTGGTATTAGAGGCATTGAGATATCACATCTCATGCTATCGGAAGGGTCTCAGGATTGGAATGGGAAGGAGTTGGATATCACATCTCATGCTATAGGAAGGGTCTCAGGTTTGGAACGGGAAGGAGTTGTATATCACATCTCATGTTATAGGAAGAGTCTCAGGTTTGGTATAAGCATTGAGATATCACATCTCTGCAATCGGAAGTGTCTCAGGATTGGAATGGGAAGGAGTTGGATATCCCATCTCATGTTATAGGACTGGTCTCAGGTTTGGTATTAGAAGCATTGAGATATCACATCGCATGCTGTAGGAAGGGTCTCAGGTTTGGAATGGGAAGGAATTGGATATCACATCTCATGTCATAGGAAGGATCTCAGGTTTGGTATTAGAAGCATTGAGATATCACATCTCATGCTATAGGAATGGTCTCAGGATTGGAATGGGAAGGAGTTGGATATTACATTCTTGCTATGGGAAGGGTCTCATGTTTGGAATTGGAAGGAGTTGGATATCACATCTCATGTTATAGGAAGGGTCTCAGGTTTGGTATAAGCATTGAGATATCACATCTCTGCTATCGGAAGTGTCTCAGGATTGGAATGGGAAGGAGTTGGATATCCCATCTCATGTTATAGGACGGGCCTCAGGTTTGTTATTAGAATCATTGAGATATCATATTGCATGCTATAGGAAGGGTCTAAGGATTGGAATGGGAAGGACTTGGATATCACATCTCATGCTATAGGTAGGCTCTCAGGTTTGGAAAGGGAAGGAGTTGGATATCACATTTCATGCTAGAGGTAGGATCTCAGGTTTGGTATTAGAGGCATTGAGATATCACATCTCATGCTATCAGAAGGGTCTCAGGATTGGAATGGGAAGGAGTTGGATATCACATCTCATGTTATAGGAAGGATCTCAGGTTTGGTATTAGAAGCATTGAGATATCACATCTCATGCTATCGGAAGTATCTCAGGTTTGGTATTAGAGGCATTGAGATATCACATCTCATGCTATCATAAGGGTCTCAGGATTGGAATGGGAAGGAGTTGGATATCACATCTCATGCTAAAGGGAGGGTCTCAGGTTTGTAAGGGGAAGGAATTGAATATCACATCACATGTTATAGGAAGGATCTCAGGTTTGGTATTAGAGGCATTGAGATATCACATCTCATGCTATCGGAAGGGTCTCAGGATTGGAATGGGAAGGAGTTGGATATCACATCTCATGCTATAGGAAGGGTCTCAGGTTTGGAACGGGAAGGAGTTGGATATCAGATCTCATGTTATAGGAAGAGTCTCAGGTTTGGTATAAGCATTGAGATATCACATCTCTGCAATCGGAAGTGTCTCAGGATTGGAACGGGAAGGAGTTGGATATCCCATCTCATGTTATAGGACTGGTCTCAGGTTTGGTATTAGAAGCATTGAGATATCACATCGCATGCTGTAGGAAGGGTCTCAGGTTTGGAATGAGAAGGAATTGGATATCACATCTCATGTCATAGGAAGGATCTCAGGTTTGGTATTAGAAGCATTGAGATATCACATCTCATGCTATAGGAATGGTCTCAGGATTGGAATGGGAAGGAGTTGGATATTACATTCTTGCTATGGGAAGGGTCTCATGTTTGGAATTGGAAGGAGTTGGATATCACATATGCTATAGGAAGGGTCTCAGGTTTGGAATGGGAAGGAGTTGGATATTACATCTCATGTTATAAGAAGGGTCTCAGGTTTGGTATAAGCATTGAGATATCACATCTCTGCTATCGGAAGTGTCTCAGGATTGGAATGGGAAGGAGTTGGATATCCCATCTCATGTTATAGGACGGGTCTCAGGTTTGTTATTAGAATCATTGAGATATCATATTGCATGCTATAGGAAGGGTCTAAGGATTGGAATGGGAAGGACTTGGATATCACATCTCATGCTATAGGTAGGCTCTCAGGTTTGGAAAGGGAAGGAGTTGGATATCACATTTCATGTTAGAGGAAGGATCTCAGGTTTGGTATTAGAGGCATTGAGATATCACATCTCATGCTATAGGAAGGGTCTCAGGATTGGAATGGGAAGGAGTTGGATATCACATCTCATGATAAAGGAAGGGTCTAAGGTTTGGAAGGGGAAGGATTTGGATATCACATCTCATGTTATAGGACGGGTCTCAGGTTTGGTATTAGAAGCATTGAGATATCAAGTCTCATGGTATAGGAAGGGTCTCAGAATTGGAATGGGAAGGAGTTGGATATCACATCTCAAGCTATAGGAAGGGTCTCAGGATTGGAATGGGAAGGAGTTTGATATCACATCTCATGCCATAGTATGGGTCTCAGGTTTCGTAGAAGCATTGGGATATCACATCTCATGCTATCGGAACGGTATCAGGATTGGATTTGGAAGGAGTTGGATATCACATCTCATGTTATAGTAAGGGTCTCAGGTTTGGTATAAGCATTGAGATATCACATCTCTGCTATCGGAAGTGTCTCAGGATTGGAATGGGAAGGAGTTGGATATCCCATCTCATGTTATAGGACGGGTCTCAGGTTTGTTATTAGAATCATTGAGATATCATATTGCATGCTGTAGGAAGGGTCTAAGGATTGGAATGGGAAGGACTTGGATATCACATCTCAAGCTATAGGTAGGCTCTCAGGTTTGGAAAGGGAAGGTGTTGGATATCACATTTCATGTTAGAGGAAGGATCTCAGGTTTGGTATTAGAGGCATTGAGATATCACATCTCATGCTATAGGAAGGGTCTCAGGATTGGAATGGGAAGGAGTTGGATATCACATCTCATGCTATAGGAAGGGTCTCAGGTTTGGTATAAGCATTGAGATATCACATCTCATGCTATAGGAAGGGTCTCAGGATTGGAATGGGAAGGATATGTATATGACATCTCATGCCATAGGAAGGGTCTCAGGTTTGGTATAAGCATTGAGATATCACATCTCTGCTTTTGGAAGGGTCTCAGGATTGGAATGGGAAGGAGTTGGATATCCCATCTCATGTTATAGGAAGAGTCTCAGGTTTGGTATTAGAAGCATTGAGATATCACATCTCATGCTATAGGAAGTGTCTCAGGATTGGAATGTGAAGGACTTGGATATCACATCTCATGCTATAGGGAGGGTCTCAAGTTTGATATTAGAAGCATTGAGATATCACATCTCATGCTATAGGAAGGGACTCAGGATTGGAATGGGAAGGAGTTGGATATCACATCTCATGCTATAGGAAGGGTATCAGGTTTGGTATAAGCAGTGAGATATCACATCTCATGCTATAGGAAGTGTCTCAGGATTGGAATGGGAAGGAGTTGGATATCACACCTCATGTTATAGGAAGGATCTCAGGTTTGGTATAAGCATTGAGATATCACATCTCTGCTATCGGAAGGGTCTCAGGATTGGAATGGGAAGGAGTTGGATATTCCCATCTCATTTTATAGGAAGGGTATATCAGGTCTTAGCATGAGATGTGATATCCAGCTCCTTCCATTCCAATCCTGAGACCCTTCCGATAGCATGAGATGTGATATCTCAATGCTTCTAATATCAATACTGAGACCCTCCCTATAGCATGAGATGTGATATCTAAGTCCTTCCCATTCCAATCCTGAGACCCTTCCGATAGCAGAGATGTGATATCTCAATGCTTATACCAAACCTGAGACCCTTCCTATAGCACGAGATGTGATATCCAACTCCTTCCCATTCCAATCCTGAGACCCTTCCTATAGCATGAGATGTGATATCTCAATGCTTCTACCAAAACTGAGACCCTTCCTTTAGCATGAGATGTGATATCCAACTCCTTCCCATTCCAATCCTGAGACCCTTCCTATAGCATGAAATGTGATATCTCAATGCTTCTAATACCACACCTGAGATCCTTCCTATAACATGAGATGTGATATCCAACTCCTTCCCATTCCAATCCTGAGACCCTTCGTATAGCATGAGATGTGATATCTCAATGCTTCTAATACCAAACCTGAGATCCTTCCGATAGCATGAGATGTGATATCTCAATGCTTCTAATACCAAACCTGAGACCCTCCCTTTAGCATGAGATGTGATATCCAATTCCTTCCCATTCCAATCCTGATACCCTTCTGATAGGATGAGATGTGATATCTCAATGCCTCTAATACCAAACCTGAGATCCTACCTCTAACATGAAATGTGATATCCAACTCCTTCCCTTTCCAAACCTGAGAGCCTTCCTACAGCATGAGATGTGATATCCAAGTCCTTCCCATTCAAATCCTGAGACCATTCCTATAACATGAGATGTGATATCCAACTCCTTCCCATTCCAACCTGAGACCCTTCCTATAGCATGAGATGGGATATCCAACTCCTTCCAAATCTAATCCTGATATCCTTCCGATAGCATGAGATGTGATATCCCAATGCTTCTACAAAACCTGAGACCCATACCATGGCATGAGATGTGATATCAAACTCCCGTCCTATACCATGAGACTTGATATCTCAATGCTTCTAATACCAAACCTGAGACCAGTCCAATAACATGAGATGTGATATCCAAATCCTTCCCCTTCCAAACCTTAGACCCTTCCTTTATCATGAGATGTGATATCCAACTCCTTCCCATTCCACTCCTGAGACCCTTCCTATAGCATGAGATGTGATATCTCAATGCTTCTAATACCAAACCTGAGACCCTTCCTATAACATGAGATGTGATATCCAAGTCCTTCCCATTCCAATCCTGAGACCCTTCCTAGAGCATGAGATGTCATATCTCAATGCTTCTAATACCAAACCTGAGACCCTTCCTATAACATGAATTGTGATATCCAAGTCCTTCCCATTCCAATCTTGAGACCTTTCCAATAGCAGAGATGTGATATCTCAATGCTTATACCAAACGTGAGATCCTTCCCATGACATGAGATGTGATATCTAAATCCTTCTCATTCCAAACCTGAGACCCTTCCTACAGCCTGTGATGTGATATCTCAATGCTTCTAATATCAAAACTGAGACCCGTCCTATAACATGAGATGGGATATCCAACTCCTTCCCGTTCTAAACCTGATACCCTTCCTATAGCATGAGATGTGATATCCAATTCCTTCCCATCCCAATCCTGAGACACCTCCGATAGCAGAGATGTGAAATCTCAATGCTTATACCAAACCTGAGACTCTTACTATAACATGAGATGTGATATCTAACTCCTTCCCGTTCCAAACCTGAGACCCTTCCTATAGCATGAGATGCGATATCCAACTCCTTCCCATTCCAATCCTGAGACCCTTCCCATAGCATGAGATGTGATATCTCAATGCTTCTAATACCAAACCTGTGATCCTTCCTATAACAAGAGATGTGATATCCAAATCCTTCCCCTTCCAAATCTGAGACCCTCCCTTTAGCATGAGATGTGATATCTCAATGCTTCTAATACCAAACCTGAGATCCTTCCTATAACATGAGATGTGATATCCAAATCCTTCCCCTTCCATTCCTGAGACCCTCCCTTTAGCATGAGATGTGATATCCAACTCCTTCCCATTCCAATCCTGAGACCCTTCTGATAGCATGAGATGTGATATCTCAATGCCTCTAATACCAAACCTGAGATCCTACATCTAACATGAAATGTGATATCCAACTCCTTCCCTTTCCAAACGTGAGACCCTCCCTATAGAATGAGATGTGATATCCAAGTCCTTCCCATTCCAATCCTGAGACCCTTCCTATAGCATGAGATATGATATCTCAATGCTTCTAATACCAAACCTGAGACCCTTCCTATAACGTAAGATGGGATATCCAACTCCTTCCCATTCCAATCCTGAGACCCTTCCGATAGCAGAGATGTGATATCTCAATGCTTATACCAAACCTGAGACCCTTCCTGTGGCATGAGATGTCATATACAACTCCTTCCCATTCCAATCCTGAGACCCTTCCTATAGCATGAGATGTGATATCTCAATACTTATACCAAACCTGAGACCCTTCCTATAGCATGAGATGTGATATCCAACTCCTTCCCATTCCAATCCTGAGACCCTTCCTATAACATGAGATGTTATGTCTCAATGCTTCTAATACCAAACCTGAGATCCTTCCTATGGAATGAGATGTCATATAAAACTCCTTCCCATTCCAATCCTGAGACCCTTCCCATAGCATGAGATGTGATATCGAACTCCTTCCCATTCCAATCCTGCGACCCTTCCTATAGCATGAGATTTGATATCTCAATGCTTCTAATACCAAACCTGAGATCCTTCCGATAGCATGAGATGTGATATCTGAATGCTTCTAATACCAAACCTGAGATCATTCCTATAACACGGGATGTAATATCCAAATCCTTCCCCTTCCAAACCTGAGACCCTCCCTTTAGCATGAGATGTGATATCCAACTACTTCCCATTCCAATCCTGAGACCCTTCCTATAGCATGAAATGTGATGTCTCAATGCTTCTAATACCAAACCTGAGATCCTTCCTATAACATGAGATGTGATATCCAACTCCTTCCCATTCCAATCCTGAGACACTTCCTATAGCATGAGAAGTGATATCTCCATGCTTATACCAAACCTGAGACCCTTCCAATAGCATGAGATGTGATATCCAAATCCTTCCCATTCCAATCCTGAGACCCTTCCTATAGCATGAGATGTGATATCTCAATGCTTATACCAAACCTGAGAGCCTACCTATAGCATGAGATGTGATATCCAACTCCTTCCCGTTCCAAACCTGAGACCCTTCCTATAGCATATGTGATATCCAACTCCTTCCCGTTCCAAACCTGATACCCTTCCTATAGCATGAGATGTGATATCCAACTCCTTCCCATCCCAATCCTGAGACACCTCTGATAGCAGAGATGTGATATCTCAATGCTTATACCAAACCTGAGACTCTTCCTATAACATGAGATATGATATCCAACTCCTTCCCGTTCCAAACCTGAGACCCTTCCTATAGCATGAGATGTGATATCCAACTCCTTCCCATTCCAATCCTGAGACCCTTCCAATAGCATGAGATGTGATATCTCACTGCTTATACCAAACCTGAGACCCTTCCTATAGCATGAGATGTGATATCCAACTCCTTCCCATTCAAATCCTGAGACCCTTCCTATAGCATGAGATGTGATATCTCAATGCTTCTAATATCAAACTTGAGACCCTCCCTATAGCATGAGATGTGATATCCAAGTCCTTCCCATTCCAATCCTGAGACACTTCCTATAGCATGATATGTGATATCCAATGCTTCTAATACCAAACCTGAGACTCTTCCTATAACATGAGATGGGATATCCAACTCCTTCCCATTCCAATCCTGAGACCCTTCCGATAGCAGAGATGTGATATCTCAATGCTTATACGAAACCTGAGACCCTTCCTACGGCATGAGATGTCATATACAACTCCTTCCCATTCCAATCATGAGACCCTTCCTATAGCATGAGATGTGATATCTCAATGCTTATACCAAACCTGAGACCCTTCCTATAGCATGAGATGTGATATCCAACTCCTTCCCATTCCAATCCTGAGACCCTTCCTATAGCATGAGATGTGATGTCTCAATGCTTCTAATACCAAACCTGAGATCCTTCCTATAACATGAGATGTGATATCCAACTCCTTCCATTCCAATCCTGAGACCCTTCCTATAGCATGAGATGTTATATCTCAATACTTATATCAATCCTGAAACCCTTCCTATAGCATGAGATTTGATACCCAACTCCTTCCCATTCCAATCCTGAGACGCTTCCTATAGCATGAGATGTGATATCTCAATGCCTCTAATACCAAACCTGAGATCCTTCCTCTAACATGAAATGTGATATCCAACTCCTTCCCTTTCCAAATCTGAGAGCCTATCTATAGCATGAGATGTGATATCCAAGTCCTTCCCATTCCAATCCTTAGACCCTTCCTGCAGCGTGCAATATGATATCTCAATGATTCTAATAACAAACCTGAGACCCGTCCTATAACATGAGATGGGATATCCAACTCCTTCCCATTCCAATCCTGAGACACTTCTGATAGCAGAGATGTGATATCTCAATGCTTATACCAAACCTGAGACCCTTCCTATAACATGAGATCGGATATCCAACTCCTTCCCGTTCCAAACCTGAGACCCTTCCTATAGCATATGTGATATCCAACTCCTTCCCATTCCAAACATGAGACCCTTCCTATAGCAAGAATGTAATATCCAACTCCTTCCCATTCCAACCCTGAGACCATTCCTATAGCATGAGAAGTGATATCTCAATGCTTCTAATACCAAACCTGAGATCCTTCCTATGACATGAGATGTGATATCCAATTCCTCCCCATTCCAAACCTGAGAACCTTCCTACAACATGCGATGTGATATCTCAATGCTTCTAATACCAAACCTGAGACCAGTCCTATAACATGAGATTGGATATCCAACTCCTTCCCCTTCCAAACCTGAGACCCTTCCTATAGCATGAGATGTGATATCCAACTTCTTCCCATTCCAATCCTGAGACCCTTCCTATAACATGAGATGTGATGTCTCAATGCTTCTAATACCAAACCTGAGATCTTTCCTATAACATGAGATGTGATATCCAACTCCTTCCCATTCCAATCCTGAGATGTGATATCTCAATGCTTATACCAAACCTGAGACCCTTCCTATAGCTTGAGATGTGATATCCAACTCCTTCCCATTCCAATCCTGAGACCCGTTCCTATAGCATGAGATGTGATATCTCAAGGCCTCTAATACCAAACCTGAGATCCTTCCTCTAACATGAAATGTGATATCCAACTCCTTCCCCTTCCAAACCTGAGAGCCTTCCTATAGCATGAGATATGATATCCAAGTCCTTCCCATTCCAATCCTGAGACCCTTCCTATAACATGAAATGTGATATCCAACTCCATCCCATTCCAACCTGAGACCTTTCCGATAGCATGAGATGGGATATCCAACTCCTTCCAAATCCAATACTGATACCATTCCGATAGCATGAGATGTGATATCCCAATGCTTCTACCAAATCTGAGACCCATACTATAGCATGAGATGTGATATCAAACTCCTTCCCATTCCAATCCTGAGACCCTTCCTATAGCTTGAGATGTGATATCCAACTTCTTCCCATTCCAATTCTGAGACCCTTCCTATACCATGAGACTTCATATCTCAATGCTTCTAATACCAAACCTGAGACCCGTCCTATAACATGAGATGTGATATCCAAATCCTTCCCCTTCCAAACCTTAGACCCTTCCTTTATCATGAGATGTGATATCCAACTCCTTCCCATTCCAATCATGAGACCCTTCCGATATCATGACATTTGTTATCTCAATGCTTCTAATATCAAACTTGAGACCCTCCCTATAGCATGAGATGTGACATCCAAGTCCTCCCCATTCCAATCCTGAGACCCTTCCTATAGCATGAGATGTGATATCTCAATGCTTCTAATACCAAACCTGAGACCCTTCCCATAACATGAGATGGGATATCCAACTCAGATGGGATATCCAACTCCTTCCCATTCCAATCCTGAGACCCTTACGATAGCAGAGATGTGATATCTCAATGCTTATATCAAACCTGAGACCCTTCCTATGGCCTGAGATGTCATATACAACTCCTTCCCATTCCAATCCTGAGACCCTTCCTATAGTATGAGATGTGATATCTCAATGCTTATACCAAATCTGAGACCCTTCCTATAGCATGAGATGTGATATCCAACACCTTCCCATTCCAATCCTGAGACCCTTCCTATAGCATGAGATGTGATGTCTCAATGCTTCCAATACCAAACCTGAGATCCTTCCTATAACATGAGATGTGATATCCAACTCCTTCCCATTCCAATCCTGAGACCCTTATGATAGCATGAGATGTGATATCTCAATGCCTCTTATACCAAACCTGAGATCCTTCCGATAGCATGAGATGTGATATCTCAATGCTTCTAATACCAAACCTGAGATCCTTCCTATAATATGAGATGTGATTTCCAAATCCTTCCCCTTCCAAACCTGAGACCCTCCCTTTAGCATGAGATGTGATATCCAACTCCTTCCCATTCCAATCCTGAGACCCTTCTGATAGCATGAGATGTGATATCTCAATGCCTCTAATACCAAACCTGAGATCCTACCTCTAACATGAAATGTGATATCCATATCCTTCCCTTTCCAAACCTGAGACCCTGCCTATAGCATGATATGTGATATCCAAGTCCTTCCCATTCCAATCCTGAGACCCTTCCTATAGCATGTGATGTGATATCTCAATGCTTATACCAAACCTGAGACCCTTCCTATGGCATGAGATGGCATATACAACTCCTTCCCATTCCAATCCTGAGACCCTTCCTATAGCATGAGATGTGATATCCAACTTCTTCCCATTCCAATCCTGAGACCCTTCCTATAGCATGAGATGTGATATCTCAATGCTTATACCAAACCTGAGACCCTTCCTATAGCTTGAGATGTGATATCCAACTCCTTCCCATTCCAATCCTGAGACCCTTCCTATAGCATGAGATGTGATATTTCAAGGCCTCTAATACCAAACCTGAGATCCTTCCTCTAACATGAAATGTGATATCCAACTCCTTCCCCTTCCAAACCTGAGAGCCTTCCTATAGCATGAGATATGATATCCAAGTCCTTCCCATTCCAATCCTGAGACCCTTCCTATAACATGAAATGTGATATCCAACTCCTTCCCATTCCAACCTGAGACCCTTCCTATAGCATGAGATGGGATATCCAACTCCTTCCAAATCCAATACTGATACCCTTCCGATAGCATGAGATGTGATATCCCAATGCTTCTACCAAACCTGAGACCCATACTATGGCATGAGATGTGATATCAAACTCCTTCCCATTCCAATCCTGAGACCCTTCTTATACCATGAGACTTGATATCTCAATGCTTCCAATACCAAACCTGAGACCCGTCCTATAACATGAGATGTGATATCCAAATCCTTCCCCTTCCAAACCTTAGACCCTTCTATTATCATGAGATGTGATATCCAACTCCTTCCCATTCCAATCCTGAGACCCTTCCGATATCATGAGATGTGATATCTCAATGCTTATACCAAATCTGAGACCGTTCCTATGGCCTGAGATGTCATATACAACTCCTTCCCATTCCAATCCTGAGACCCTTCCTATAGCATGAGATGTGATATCTCGATGCTTATACCAAATCTGAGACCCTTCCTATAGCATGAGATGTGATATCCAACTCCTTCCCATTCCAATCCTGAGACACTTCCTATAGCATGAGAAGTGATATCTCCATGCTTATACCAAACCTGAGACCCTTCCTATAGCATAAGATGTGATATCCAAATCCTTCCTATTCCAATCCTGAGACCCTTCCTATAGCATGAGATGTGATATCTCAATGCTTATACCAAACCTGAGACCCTTCCTATAGCATGAGATGTGATATCCAAATCCTTCCCATTCCAATCCTGAGACCCTTCCTATAGCATGAGATGTGATGTCTCAATGCTTCTAATACCAAACCTGAGATCCTTCCTATAACATGAGATGTGATATCCAACTCCTTCCCATTCCAATCCTGAGACCCTTATGATAGCATGAGATGTGATATCTCAATGCCTCTTATACCAAACCTGAGATCCTCCCGATAGCATGAGATGTGATATCTCAATGCTTCTAATACCAAACCTGAGATCCTTCCTATAATATGAGATGTGATTTCCAAATCCTTCCCCTTCCAAACCTGAGACCCTCCCTTTAGCATGAAATGTGATATCCAACTCCTTCCCATTCCAATCCTGAGACCCTTCTGATAGCATGAGATGTGATATCTCAATGCCTCTAATACCAAACCTGAGATCCTACCTCTAACATGAAATGTGATATCCAACTCCTTCCCATTCCAATCCTGAGACCCTTATGATAGCATGAGATGTGATATCTCAATGCCTCTTACACCAAACCTGAGATCCTTCCTATAATATGAGATGTGATTTCCAAATCCTTCCCCTTCCAAACCTGAGACCCTCCCTTTAGCATGAAATGTGATATCCAACTCCTTCCCATTCCAATCCTGAGACCCTTCTGATAGCATGAGATGTGATATCTCAATGCCTCTAATACCAAACCTGAGATCCTACCTCTAACATGAAATGTGATATCCATCTCCTTCCCTTTCCAAACCTGAGACCCTGCCTATAGCATGAGATGTGATATCCAAGTCCTTCCCATTCCAATCCTGAGACCCTTCCTATAGCATGTGATGTGATATCTCAATGCTTATACCAAACCTGAGACCCTTCCTATGGCATGAGATGTCATATACAACTCCTTCCCATTCCAACCCTGAGACCCTTCCTATAGCATGAGATGTGATATCTCAATGCTTATACCAAACCTGAGACCCTTCCTATAGCATGAGATGTGATATCCAACTTCTTCCCATTCCAATCCTGAGACCCTTCCTATAGCATGAGATGTGATATCTCAATGCTTATACCAAACCTGAGACCCTTCCTATAGCTTGAGATGTGATATCCAACTCCTTCCCATTCCAATCCTGAGACCCTTCCTATAGCATGAGATGTGATATCTCAAGGCCTCTAATACCAAACCTGAGATCCTTCCTCTAACATGAAATGTGATATCCAACTCCTTCCCCTTCCAAACCTGAGAGCCTTCCTATAGCATGAGATATGATATCCAAGTCCGTCCCATTCCAATCCGGAGACCCTTCCTATAACATGAAATGTGATATCCAACTCCTTCCCATTCTAACCTGAGACCCTTCCTATAGCATGAGATGGGATATCCAACTCCTTCCAAATCCAATACTGATACCCTTCCTATAGCATGAGATGTGATATCCCAATGCTTCTACCAAACCTGAGACCCATCCTATGGCATGAGATGGGATATCAAACTCCTTCCCATTCCAATCCTGAGACGCTTCCTATAGCTTGAGATGTGATATCCAACTCCTTCCCATTCCAATTCTGAGACCCTTCTTATACCATGAGACTTGATATCTCAATGCTTCTAATACCAAACCTGAGACCCGTCCTATAACATGAGATGTGATATCCAAATCCTTCCCTTTCCAAACCTTAGACCCTTCCTTTATCATGAGATGTGATATCCAACTCCTTCCCATTCCAATCCTGAGACCCTTCCGATATCATGAGATTTGTTATCTCAATGCTTCTAATATCAAACTTGAGACCCTCCCTATAGCATGAGATGTGACATCCAAGTCCTTCCCATTCCAATCCTGAGACCCTTCCTATAGCATGAGATGTGATATCTCAATGCTTCTAATACCAAACCTGAGACCCTTCCTATAACATGAGATGGGATATCCAACTCCTTCCCATTCCAATCCTGAGACCCTTCCGATAGCAGAGATGTGATATCTCAATGCTTATACCAAACCTGAGACCCTTCCTAAGGCCTGAGATGTCATATACAACTCCTTCCCATTCCAATCCTGAGACCCTTCCTATAGCATGAGATGTGATATCTCAATGCTTATACCAAATCTGAGACCCTTCCTATAGCATGAGATGTGATATCTCAATGCTTATACCAAACCTGAGACCCTTCCTATAGCATGAGATGTGATATCCAACTCCTTCCCATTCCAATCCTGAGACCCTTCCTATAGCATGAGATGTGATGTCTCAATGCTTCTAATACCAAACCTGAGATCCTTCCTATAACATGAGATGTGATATCCAACTCCTTCCCATTCCAATCCTGAGACCCTTATGATAGCATGAGATGTGATATCTCAATGCCTCTTATACCAAACCTGAGATCCTTCCGATAGCATGAGATGTGATATCTCAATGCTTCTAATACCAAACCTGAGATCCTTCCTATAATATGAGATGTGATTTCCAAATCCTTCCCCTTCCAAACCTGAGACCCTCCCTTTAGCATGAAATGTGATATCCAACTCCTTCCCATTCCAATCCTGAGACCCTTCTGATAGCATGAGATGTGATATCTCAATGCCTCTAATACCAAACCTGAGATCCTACCTCTAACATGAAATGTGATATCCATCTCCTTCCCTTTCCAAACCTGAGACCCTGCCTATAGCATGAGATGTGATATCCAAGTCCTTCCCATTCCAATCCTGAGACCCTTCCTATAGCATGTGATGTGATATCTCAATGCTTATACCAAACCTGAGACCCTTCCTATGGCATGAGATGTCATACACAACTCCTTCCCATTCCAACCCTGAGACCCTTCCTATAGCATGAGATGTGATATCTCAATGCTTATACCAAACCTGAGACCCTTCCTATAGCATGAGATGTGATATCCAACTTCTTCCCATTCCAATCCTGAGACCCTTCCTATAGCATGAGATATGATATCTCAATGCTTATACCAAACCTGAGACCCTTCCTATAGCATAAGATGTGATATCCAAATCCTTCCCATTCCAATCCTGAGACCTTCCTATAGCATGAGATGTGATATCTCAATGCTTATACCAAACCTGAGACCCTTCCTATAGCATGAGATGTGATATCCAACTCCTTCCCATTCCAATCCTGAGACCCTTCCTATAGCATGAGATGTGATGTCTCAATGCTTCTAATACCAAACCTGAGATCCTTCCTATAACATGAGATGTGATATCCAACTCCTTCCCATTCCAATCCTGAGACCCTTATGATAGCATGAGATGTGATATCTCAATGCCTCTTACACCAAACCTGAGATCCTTCCGATAGCATGAGATGTGATATCTCAATGCTTCTAATACCAAACCTGAGATCCTTCCTATAATATGAGATGTGATTTCCAAATCCTTCCCCTTCCAAACCTGAGACCCTCCCTTTAGCATGAAATGTGATATCCAACTCCTTCCCATTCCAATCCTGAGACCCTTCTGATAGCATGAGATGTGATATCTCAATGCCTCTAATACCAAACCTGAGATCCTACCTCTAACATGAAATGTGATATCCATCTCCTTCCCTTTCCAAACCTGAGACCCTGCCTATAGCATGAGATGTGATATCCAAGTCCTTCCCATTCCAATCCTGAGACCCTTCCTATAGCATGTGATGTGATATCTCAATGCTTATACCAAACCTGAGACCCTTCCTATGGCATGAGATGTCATATACAACTCCTTCCCATTCCAACCCTGAGACCCTTCCTATAGCATGAGATGTGATATCTCAATGCTTATACCAAACCTGAGACCCTTCCTATAGCATGAAATGTGATATCCAACTCCTTCCCATTCCAATCCTGAGACCCTTCTGATAGCATGAGATGTGATATCTCAATGCCTCTAATACCAAACCTGAGATCCTACCTCTAACATGAAATGTGATATCCATCTCCTTCCCTTTCCAAACCTGAGACCCTGCCTATAGCATGATATGTGATATCCAAGTCCTTCCCATTCCAATCCTGAGACCCTTCCTATAGCATGTGATGTGATATCTCAATGCTTATACCAAACCTGAGACCCTTCCTATGGCATGGGATGGCATATACAACTCCTTCCAATTCCAATCCTGAGACCCTTCCTATAGCATGAGATGTGATATCCAACTTCTTCCCATTCCAATCCTGAGACCCTTCCTATAGCATGAGATGTGATATCTCAATGCTTATACCAAACCTGAGACCCTTCCTATAGCTTGAGATGTGATATCCAACTCCTTCCCATTCCAATCCTGAGACCCTTCCTATAGCATGAGATGTGATATCTCAAGGCCTCTAATACCAAACCTGAGATCCTTCCTCTAACATGAAATGTGATATCCAACTCCTTCCCCTTCCAAACCTGAGAGCCTTCCTATAGCATGAGATATGATATCCAAGTCCTTCCCATTCCAATCCTGAGACCCTTCCTATAACATGAAATGTGATATCCAACTCCTTCCCATTCCAACCTGAGACCCTTCCTATAGCATGAGATGGGATATCCAACTCCTTCCAAATCCAATACTGATACCCTTCCGATAGCACGAGATGTGATATCCCAATGCTTCTACCAAACCTGAGACCCATACTATGGCATGAGATGTGATATCAAACTCCTTCCCATTCCAATCCTGAGACCCTTCTTATACCATGAGACTTGATATCTCAATGCTTCTAATACCAAACCTGAGACCCGTCCTATAACATGAGATGTGATATCCAAATCCTTCCCCTTCCAAACCTTAGACCCTTCCATTATCATGAGATGTGATATCCAACTCCTTCCCATTCCAATCCTGAGACCCTTCCGATATCATGAGATGTGATATCTCAATGCTTATACCAAATCTGAGACCCTTCCTATGGCCTGAGATGTCATATACAACTCCTTCCCATTCCAATCCTGAGACCCTTCCTATAGCATGAGATGTGATATCTCAATGCTTATACCAAATCTGAGACCCTTCCTATAGCATGAGATGTGATATCCAACTCCTTCCCATTCCAATCCTGAGACACTTCCTATAGCATGAGAAGTGATATCTCCATGCTTATACCAAACCTGAGACCCTTCCTATAGCATAAGATGTGATATCCAAATCCTTCCTATTCCAATCCTGAGACCCTTCCTATAGCATGAGATGTGATATCTCAATGCTTATACCAAACCTGAGACCCTTCCTATAGCATGAGATGTGATATCCAACTCCTTCCCATTCCAATCCTGAGACCCTTCCTATAGCATGAGATGTGATGTCTCAATGCTTCTAATACCAAACCTGAGATCCTTCCTATAACATGAGATGTGATATCCAACTCCTTCCCATTCCAATCCTGAGACCCTTATGATAGCATGTGATGTGATATCTCAATGCCTCTTATACCAAACCTGAGATCCTTCCGATAGCATGAGATGTGATATCTCAATGCTTCTAATACCAAACCTGAGATCCTTCCTATAATATGAGATGTGATTTCCAAATCCTTCCCCTTCCAAACCTGAGACCCTCCCTTTAGCATGAAATGTGATATCCAACTCCTTCCCATTCCAATCCTGAGACCCTTCTGATAGCATGAGATGTGATATCTCAATGCCTCTAATACCAAACCTGAGATCCTACCTCTAACATGAAATGTGATATCCATCTCCTTCCCTTTCCAAACCTGAGACCCTGCCTATAGCATGAGATGTGATATCCAAGTCCTTCCCATTCCAATCCTGAGACCCTTCCTATAGCATGTGATGTGATATCTCAATGCTTATACCAAACCTGAGACCCTTCCTATGGCATGAGATGTCATACACAACTCCTTCCCATTCCAACCCTGAGACCCTTCCTATAGCATGAGATGTGATATCTCAATGCTTATACCAAACCTGAGACCCTTCCTATAGCATGAGATGTGATATCCAACTTCTTCCCATTCCAATCCTGAGACCCTTCCTATAGCATGAGATATGATATCTCAATGCTTATACCAAACCTGAGACCCTTCCTATAGCATAAGATGTGATATCCAAATCCTTCCCATTCCAATCCTGAGACCCTTCCTATAGCATGAGATGTGATATCTCAATGCTTATACCAAACCTGAGACCCTTCCTATAGCATGAGATGTGATATCCAACTCCTTCCCCTTCCAATCCTGAGACCCTTCCTATAGCATGAGATGTGATGTCTCAATGCTTCTAATACCAAACCTGAGATCCTTCCTATAACATGAGATGTGATATCCAACTCCTTCCCATTCCAATCCTGAGACCCTTATGATAGCATGAGATGTGATATCTCAATGCCTCTTACACCAAACCTGAGATCCTTCCGATAGCATGAGATGTGATATCTCAATGCTTCTAATACCAAACCTGAGATCCTTCCTATAATATGAGATGTGATTTCCAAATCCTTCCCATTCCAAACCTGAGACCCTCCCTTTAGCTTGAAATGTGATATCCAACTCCTTCCCATTCCAATCCTGAGACCCTTCTGATAGCATGAGATGTGATATCTCAATGCCTCTAATACCAAACCTGAGATCCTACCTCTAACATGAAATGTGATATCCATCTCCTTCCCTTTCCAAACCTGAGACCCTGCCTATAGCATGAGATGTGATATCCAAGTCCTTCCCATTCCAATCCTGAGACCATTCCTATAGCATGTGATGTGATATCTCAATGCTTATACCAAACCTGAGACCCTTCTGTTAAGACGGATTTCTGAACTCTGTCCTGGTGGCGCAGAAGTTCAGAAGGCCAACCTAATTACTTGGAACAGGGTAACCTCTGGACAAGCCAGACCAATCAAGGTAGCGATCGCGGCGGTCAAGACTAGGTCTCAAGAGGGGTGAGGGTGACTGAAAGCCCGCAGTGAGCACACAAAGCAAGAGCGCTTACAAACTACTCCAAACAGTTGTTATATCAAAAATAGATACACATTTATTTTAAGGCCTTTAAAACAATGACCGTAGCGAGAAAATCACAATATCACAATATTAAACCAACACATACCATATCAACACAATATATATACAAATACACAGTCGCAAGCATTTAAAGCACGAAATATGTAGTCCACCTGAAAGGAAAGGAAAACAGGCAGTGCGATAACACTTTAGACTCAGTTCGCCTTCAGAGGCACCTAACTAGATGGAAGTCCGAGCCCTGCGAAGAGTGGAGCCTTGTGCTCAAAGTACCTGCCACGCCGGTGCCAACGGGCAAAAGGGGAAGCTCTTCGTAGGAAGTCAGGCAGTTCGGGTTAGTGCACAGCAGAAGGAGAACAGGTTCCGCAACTCAAGCGCAGCCTCCACAGCGGGCAGAAGCAGAGCGCGAGTACGGCCAAAAGGGTGCTGTTTTTACACAGCAGGGAAAAGCAATGGGATACTGCAGGAGGGCGACCAGATCCTAGCTAAACTACTCACCGGTCCCCGAAGCAAGCAGACCCAGGCTTCTCCACGTTAGTTTCAGCAGCTGGCAGGTTCAGAAGAGCAGGGAACGCCTCGTAGTCGTGTAGAGCAAAAAGACGTCCCAATCGACGAAACCAGCACAGTTTGTTGCCGCAGCAGGACAACGGAGCGGCCGTGTGTATTCAAGCCAAATGTACACTCCTCCCTTCAGACTTGGGAACGCCAAGTGTACGAAGCGTGGGAGAGTGACAAGGACTCGACATACAACACAACCTGGCGGCAGTTACAGAGCAGGACTCCCTTGTAAGCTGGTCAGTCAACTGGATGGCCCAGAGACGCTTCCGAAGGCTTACTTGGCAGGAGATGATGAAGTCGCCGGGAATAGCTGTTCCTGCTATTCCAAAGGTCGAAGCACCAGTACAGGCCTTCTGGTTCGATCAAAGGAGGAAAGGGTTTCACAGGACGACAGCAGTGCAAAGGAGGATTCCTTCAGCGGGTCACCAGCGATTCCTCGGTCCAGCCTCGTGGTTGCAGGATACTTGGCTCCTGTATTCCTTCGTTCGTGAGAACTCAGGAGATCGACATGGTAGTGGTGTTTCCAGCTCCCTCTTATCCACGGTTCCCTTCGCGCCAAAACGGAGGGGAGCCAATGGGAGATCCGCTCATCAACACACATACCATACGTGGACCAATCACGGACCACGGTGGTCCCAGGCATTCACACCACCCCAGACTCTCTGGCACCCAGGATGTGTATTGGGACCAGACATCCCAGCCCACACCCTGGAGGCACACAAACGACAGGTAGAAGCCCGCGAAAGCAACCACGTTTCGCGGGAAAGTACATGCCCAAATAAGGAAGGCCCCGGGTCGCCCGACCTGGGGAAGGTGAAGGGAGCAAGACGGTCAGCGGACAGGACAAAGGAGCCTCGTGGTCTGGCCATTTTGGGAGCCACGCCACCATTTTGGGTTCAGTGCGAAAAACGTGCTCAGAACGCCAAAAGGAGCTCAAAATAAACAAAACGATCGCTGCCACCATTCCAGTCCCTGAATGACTTGCACCGATCAAAATACCATCCTAAAAGAGTATCTAGGGCCTGTAGAAGGCTAGAGACCCAAGAGAGCTGTAACTTAGCTTACAGTGCCCTCTTGTGTCATGTTGCACTACAGCCGCAACATGATAAAAGAAACTACGGGAAACAGCGTTCCCCGGTACTGACTGTCTTAAGGGCATGTCAGTTTCCCCGTAAGAAAGGAGCGAAAGCCCAGAGAAGTGCGGCAGAAGGCTGTACTTCTCTGGCAAAGTCAAGAACAAGGTTAAAAACAATAGCAAAAAGTTTAGGGGTTGCCACATGGAAGGAAAATTACCTACAATTACGAAATCTTTCCTAACACTCGCCCCTCCCAGACTATGGACAGGGGGAACTAATCCACCCCTGGATGAGTCTCTTGTTCAGGTCGGTTAAACATTCTGGACAACCCATCAGCATTGCTATGTTGGACACCTGGCCTATGCTCAATAGTGAAGTCAAAGCCTTGTAGACTCATGGACCACCTAAGCAACTTTGGATTCTCCCCCTTCATGTTCATTAGCCACTTTAACGGCTTATGGTCAGTCTGCACAGTGAAGTGGGTCCCATAGAGGTAGGGCCTCAGCTTCCTTAGGGCCCACACAACAGAGAAACATTCTTTCTCTACCGTGGACCATCTGAGCTCTCTGTCCTTAAACTGGCGACTAATAAAACCGATAGGGTGTTCCTTACCCTTCTCATCTACTTGTGATAGTACAGCTCCTATCCCAGTGTCAGAGGCATCCGTCTGCACGATAAAAGGTCTTTGATAATCAGGGGGCCTTAGCACTGGGGCCTGGCACAAGGAGTCTTTTAAGCCATTGAAGGCCTTCTCACACTCGTCGGTCCAAGTTACCTTCTTGGGTTTCTTCGGAGTTGTGAGGGCAGTCAGAGGAGCAGCTATGGTGCCATAGTCTGCCACAAAATTGCGATAATAATCCGTGAGTCCTAAGAAGGCTCTCACTTGGGTTTGCGTAGTGGGGGTAGGCCAGTCTTGTACTGCTTGTACTTTACTGGGTAGAGGCTGTATCCTCCCTCCACCTACTTCATGTCCAAGGTAAACCACTGAGCCTTGTCCAATCTGGCATTTACTAGCCTTTATGGTCAAGTGGGCTTTCCGAAGAGCCTGGAGCACAATCCCGAGGTGTTTCACATGGTCTTCCCAGGTGGCACTGAAAACTGCTATATCGTCCAACCCATTCAACACATGATTCACAAGCCTCTGGAAAGTGGCAGGTGCATTCTTCAACCCGAACGGCATTACCCGGAATTGGTAAAGGCCGTCTGGAGTAGAAAATGCTGTCTTCTCCTTGGCATGTTCTGCTAAAGCTATTTGCCAATAGCCAGCAGTGAGGTCAAACGTGCTGAGGTACCTGGAGGCACCCAAAGTATCCACCAGCTCATCTGTTCGAGGCAAGGGGTGTGCATCTGTCTTGGTGACAGCATTCAGAGCCCTGTAATCCACGCAGAACCTCAATTCAGAAGTGCCTGCCTTTGGAACCAACACCACTGGGCTGGACCAAGGACTACTAGAGGGTTCAATCACCCCAAGATCTAACATCTTGTTGACCTCGGTCTTAATATAAGACCGTACTTTATCTGACATCCTGTATCCCCTACTTTTGGTAGGTACACTGTCTCCTGTGTCAATGTTATGTTTGCACCAAGGTGTCAAACCAGGGGACTGTGAAAACAGGGGGGAAAACTGCCTAAGCAAACTTTTCACCTCAGCCTGCTGATTCGGAGTCAGGTGAGGGGCCACTCGGACACCCTCAACGGAGCTATCTGAAGGACCGCTTTGGAACAGGTCGGGGAGAGGTTCTGACTCCTCTTCCTCAACATCTGAAGCCAGTAGCAGTGCTGCGATTTCGACTCTTGGGACGAAAGCCTTCAGCCTATTCACGTGAAACACTTTTGGAGCCTGTCCAGGCCTTCCAAGGTCCACTAAATAGTTCACCTCACCCAGGGGCTCCACCACTGTGTAAGGGCCTGACCATTTGTCCTGTAAAGCTCGAGGCCTTATTGGATTCATGATCAGGACTTGCTGACCAGGTGTAAAGTTGATGAGGGAAGCTTTCTGGTCGTACCAATGTTTCACCAGCGCTTGCCCTGCCTTCAATTTATCACTAGCCAAGCCCATCAGAAGTACCAATCCGTTTTCTGAGCCCTAGCACATAATCAACTACATTGGTAGTAACAGGGGGAGTGGGCATCTCCCATCCCTCTTTGACGATGGCTAAGGGTCCCCGTACGGGATGACCGAACAGAAGTTCGAAGGGGCTGAAGCCAACACCCTCCTGTGGTACCTCTCTGTAGGCAAACAGCAAGCATGGTAAAAGAAGATCCCATTTTCTTCTCTGAGGCTCCTCCAGAGCCCCAATCATGCTCTTTAACGTTCTGTTGAAACGTTCCACCAGACCATTGGTCTGGGGGTGGTATGCAGAAGAGAACTTGTAGGTGACCCCACATTCTTTCCACATAGCCTGCATATACTTCGACATAAAGTTGCTGCCACGATCTGACACAACTTCTTTAGGGAAGCCAACCCTAGTAAATATGCCGAGTAAAGCTTTTGCAACTGACTTGGCAGTTACAGTTTTCAATGGGATGGCCTCAGGATACCTGGTTGCATGGTCAACCAGCACCAGGATAAACCTATTGCCCGAGGATGTTTGCGGGTCAAGGGGACCAACGATGTCGATCCCTACCCTTTCAAATTGAGATATCACATCTCATGCTATCGGAAGGATCTCAGGTTTGGTATAAGAGGCATTGAGATATCACATCTCATGCTATCATAAGGGTCTCAGGATTGGAATGGGAAGGAGTTGGATATCACATCTCATGTTATAGGAAGGATCTCAGGTTTGGTATTGGAAGCATTGAGACATCACATCTCATGCTATAGGAATGGTCTCAGGATTGGAATGGGTAGGAGTTGGATATTACATTCTTGCTATAGGGAGGGTCTCATGTTTGGAATGGGAAGGAGTTGGATATCACATATGCTATAGGAAGTGTCTTAGGTTTGGAACGGGAAGGAGTTGGATATCACATCTCATGTTATAGGAAGGGTCTCAGGTTTGGTATAAGCATTGAGATATCACATCTCTGCTATCAGGAGTGGCTCAGGATTGGAATGGGAAGGAGTTGGATATCCCATCTCATGTTAAAGGACGGGTCTCTGGTTTGGTATTAGAATCATTGAGATATCACATCGCATGCTGTAGGAAGGGTCTAAGGATTGGAATGGGATGGACTTGGATATCACATCTCATGCTATAGGTAGGCTCTCAGGTTTGGTATAAGCATTGAGATATCACATCTCATGCTATAGGAAGGGTCTCAGGATTGGAATGGGAAGGATTTGGATATCACATCTCATGCTATAGGAAGGGTCTCAGGTTTGGTATAAGCATGGAGATATCACTTCTCATGCTATAGGAAGGGTCTCAGGATTGGAATGGGAAGGTGTTGGATATCACATCTCATGCTATAGGAAGGGTCTCAGATTTGGTATAAGCATTGAGATATCACATCTCATGCTATAGGAAGGGTCTCAGGATTGCAATGGGAAGGAGTTGTATATGACATCTCAGGCCTTAGGAAGGGTCTCAGGTTTGGTATAAGCATTGAGATATCACATCTCTGCTATCGGAAGGGTCTCAGGATTGGAATGGGAAGGAGTTGGATATCCCATCTCATGTTATAGGAAGGGTCTCAGGTTTGGTATTGGAAGCATTGAGATATCACATCTCATGCTATAGGAAGGGTCTCAGGATTGGTATTAGAAGCATTGAGATATCACATCTCATGCTATAGGAAGGGTCTCAGGATTGTAATGGGAAGGACTTGGATGTCACATCTCATGCTATAGGGAGGGTCTCAAGTTTGATATTAGAAGCATTGAGATAACAAATCTCATGATATCGGAAGGGTCTCAGGATTGGAATGTTTATCACTAGCCAAGCCCATCAGAAGTACCATCCGTTTTCTGAGCCCTAGCACATAATCAACTACGTTGGTAGTAACAGGGGGAGTGGGCATCTCCCATCCCTCTTTGACGATGGCTAAGGGTCCCCGTACGGGATGACCGAACAGAAGTTCGAAGGGGCTGAAGCCAACACCCTCCTGTGGTACCTCTCGGTAGGCAAACAGTAAGCATGAAACAAGAAGATCCCATTTTCTTCTCTGAGGCTCCTCCAGAGCCCCAATCATGCTCTTTAACGTCCTGTTGAAACGCCCCCCCAGACCATTGGTCTGGGGGTGGTATGCAGAAGAGAACCTGTAGGTGACCCCACATTCTTTCCACATAGCCTGCCTATACTTCGACATAAAGTTGCTGCCATCATCCGGCACAACTTCTTTAGGGAAGCCAACCCTAGTAAATATGCCGAGTAAAGCTTCTGCAACTGACTTGGCAGTTACAGTTTTCCATGGGATGGCCTCAGGATACCTGGTTGCATGGTCGACCAGCACCAGGATAAACCTATTGCCCGAGGATGTTTGCGGGTCAAGGGGACCAACCATGTCGATCCCAACCCTTTCAAATGGTACCCCCACAACTGGGAGCGGTACCAACGGAGCTTGGATTGTCGCGCCAACCTTACCAGACAACTGGCAGGAGGCACAACTCCTGCAGTGACTTTCTACTTGCACCCCCATCTTGGGCCAGTAGAAGTGCATGGATAACCTTTGCTTGGTCCTCTTCATACCAAGGTGACCAGCAAGGGGAACTTCATGCGCCAACTGCAGGAGGAAGGGCCTAACAGCAAGGGGAACCACCAACCTCCTATGGTCTCCTTCTGTAGACTCTGTGGGCTCACTATACAGGAGTCCACCTTCCCAATAAATCCTATGCTTCCCAGGAGGTTCACCCTCAAGCTGGGAGCAGGCCTGTCTCCTTAGGCCTTCCAGAGATGGGCACTCACGTTGGCCTTTACTGAATTCGTCTCTATCAGGACCTCCTTCAACTAACAAGTCTTTTAGTTCAGGATGATCGTTGGGGTCGAATACTTCAGGCATCGCCACCTCCTCGTCAGGCCCGGGCGATTGACCAACTTCCTCCACCGCAGTGGTAGGCGAGCTCGGGGGAATATTCTCTTTCCCTCGTTTTGACTTGTAGACTCCTTTCGCCTTGGGTTTCCCCTTCGGCTGGGGCGGCGTATTGGACTTGGCCAATGCTGCCCGTGCTTGAGACCGTGTGTAGGGTCTTTCGGCAGTGTCTCCTACGAGCCCTAAAGCTCTGAGATCATTACCTAACAAGACCTTTCCCGGGACGTTTCTCTGAATGCTCACTGGAATCCTGACTGCTGTACCATTTAAAGTAAGATTTACAGGTATTACTGGAAACATACGGAGGGGGCCGTCAGCCAACTTAGTGGGCATCAGAGTAGCTCTGGCAACTTCCTCTGAGTCTACCAAGGTAGAATCCACTACAGTGCGACTGCACCCACTATCCCTAAGAGCTGGAGTATCCACTCCAGTGATCAGCACACTGTCTTTAAAGTAGTGCTTGGTATTATCCGGAATCCTAGCATAAGCCTCTGCGACTTTCGGCTCCCAGGAACCTAGGGACACTAAAACTACCTCAGCCTCTATTCCGCTGGGAAACGAGTCTGAGGAGAAGGATGCTCCTGTAATCTCTTCTTCCTCGTAGGAGGAGAAGGCCAGATTAGCGGAGTGGACCCCCTAAGGTCTAACCTTACACCGGGGATCCCCCTTCAAATGGTCAGTTGCTCCACAAGAAAAACAAGCCCCAGTGGGTCTGTTTACGTAGGGAGGCTTATTGTAACAAGAGTTCTGTTGCGGAGGCGGACCTCCACTACCCTGTGAGTTCTCTTGTGTCTTACCCTTATTTTTCTTTTTGTGGCTTTTATGGGAAGAAGATTTAGCAGATTCCCCACCCTCCATATCTTTGGACTTTTTCCCTTCCTCCTGCTTACCAGGATGAGTTTTGTCCTTATGGGACACTCGATGTGACACCCATAAATCTGCTGCAATGGCCAGCTTCTTAGGATCTATCTCCTTCGAATCGGCCAAATGCTGCTTAAGCTCCGGGGAAGAAGAACCAAAAATGTGTTCCAGCATGACAAGATTTATCATGCCTTCGAAGGTAGAAACCTTATAACCTTCGACCCAGCCAGTTAAGTTTTTCAAAGATTCAGCGACATAAGATACCCAAGTACCACCTTCCTTTTTCTTATACTCTCGAAAACGCTTTAAATATTGGGCCGGAGTCTTCCCAAACTTTAAAATGAGAGTTTGCTTTAACATTGCGAAATCAGCTCGCTCAGCCTTCGACATTTCCATAATGGCACTACAGCCAGAATGGGGCAGTCTGCTGAGTAACCACGCAATCTTATCAGCATTGTCAACTTTCTGAACTTCGCATGCATACTCAAACGCATTCAGCCAGTCCATAATGTCATTCCGTTCTTCATACACACTGAGCAGATCTTTTGGAAACCGTGGATGAGAGGAGGCCCCAGACCCATGTCCAGGACCCTGGGACCCAATTGCAACCTGAAGCTTGGCCAGTTCCAACTGGTGATCCCTGTCTTTCTGTTTTTCTGCCTGTTCGATTTTTAGTTTGGCTATGCTGAATTCAAGCTCCTGCTGCCTAAACCGCAGCTCTTGCTTCTTGAATTCAAGCATAGCATCCCCATCAACACTGGCAGAGGAAACATTAGACATCTCGTCCTCCCTGTCCTCGTGGTCGCGATGGATCAGTGCAGCGGCAGAACCGTCGGTTCTACCAGTGAGAGCAGCCCCACCACCTTCTGCACTGTCCTCAGAAGTTATAGCATCAAGCTGCGCTTCTTGCCACGCCACGATTCTTTGGATCATTTCCAATTTAGTGCCTTGAGAGGAAACACCTCTCTTCGCACACATCTTCTTCAATGTTTCTGATTTGGAAGCATTTAAAGTTAACAAGGTATTTGTTTCCATACTGTTTGATAGGACTATGGCCTTTTTAAAGTTATACTACAACAATTCACTACGTGTACTGGTTGGAATAACCTGAAATGCCTTAGTTCGAGCGCAACACTGGATACCCTCAGTCGTATCCCACCGCTGTACACCAATTTGTTAAGACGGATTTCTGAACTCTGTCCTGGTGGCGCAGAAGTTCAGAAGGCCAACCTAATTACTTGGAACAGGGTAACCTCTGGACGAGCCAGACCAATCAAGGTAGCGATCGCGGCGGTCAAGACTAGGTCTCAAGAGGGGTGAGGGTGACTGAAAGCCCGCAATGAGCACACAAAGCAAGAGCGCTTACAAACTACTCCAAACAGTTGTTATATCAAAAATATATACACATTTATTTTAAGGCCTTTAAAATAATGACCGTAGCGAAAAAATCAAAATATCACAGTATTAAACCAACACATACCATATCAACACAATATATATACAAATACGACAGTCTTAAGCATTAGAGGCACGAAATGTGTAGTCCACCTGCCAGGGAAGGAAAACAGGCAGTGCGATAACGCTTTAGACTCAGTTCGCCTTCAGAGGCACCTAACTAGATGGAAGTCCGAGCCCTGCGAAGACTGGAGCCTTGTGCTCAAAGTACCTGCCACGCCGGTGCCAACGGGCAAAAGGAGAAGCTCTTCGGAGGAAGTCAGGCAGTTCGGGTTAGTGCACAGCAGAAGGAGAACAGGTTCCGCAACTCAAGCGCAGCCTCCACAGCGAGCAGAAGCAGAGCGCGAGTACGGCAAAAGGGTGCTGTTTTTACACAGCAGAGAAAAGCAATGGGATACTGCAGGAGGGCGACCAGATCCTAGCTATACTACTCACCGGTCCCCGAAGCAAGCAGACCCAGGCTTCTCCACGTTAGTTTCAGCAGCTGGCAGGTTCAGAAGAGCAGGGAACGCCTCGTAGTCGTGTAGAGCAAAAAGACGTTCCAATCGACGAAACCGGCACAGTTTGTTGCCGCAGCAGGACAACGGAGCGGCCGTGTGTATTCGAGCCAAATGTACACTCCTCCGTTCAGACTTGGGAACACCAAGTGTACGAAGCGTGGGAGAGTGACAAGGACTCGAAATACAACACAACCTGGCGGCGGTTACAGAGCAGGACTCCCTTGTAAGCTGGTCAGTCAACTGGATGGCCCAGAGACACTTCCGAAGGCTTACTTGGCAGGAGATGATGAAGTTGCCGGGAATAGCTGTTCCTGCTATTCCAAAGGTCGAAGCACCAGTACAGGCCTTCTGGTTCGATCAAAGGAGGAAAGGGTTTCACAGGACGACAGCAGTGCAAAGGAGGATTCCTTCAGTGGGTCACCAGCGATTCCTCGGTCCAGCCTCGTGGTTGCAGGATACTTGGCTCCTGTATTCCTTCGTTCGTGAGAACTCAGGAGATCGACATGGTAGTGGTGTTTCCAGCCCCCTCTTATCCACGGTTCCCTTCGCGCCAAAACGGAGGGGAGCCAACGGGAGATCCGCTCATCAACACACATACCATACGTGGACCAATCACGGACCACGGTGGTCCCAGGCATTCACACCACCCTAGACTCTCTGGCACCCAGGATGTGTATTGGGACCAGACATCCCAGCCCACACCCTGGAGGCACACAAACGACATGTAGAAGCCCGCGAAAGCAACCACGTTTCGCGGGAAAGTACATGCCCAAATAAGGAAGGCCCCGGGTCGCTCGACCTGGGGAAGGTGAAGGGAGCAAGACGGTCAGTGGACAAGACAAAGGAGCCTCGTGGTCTGGCCATTTTGGGAGCCAGGCCACCATTTTGGGTTCAGTGCGAAAAACGTGCTCAGAATGCCAAAAGGAGCTCAAAATAAACAAAACGATCGCTGCCACCATTCCAGTCCCTGAATGACTTGCACCGATCAAATACCATCCTAAAAGAGTATCTAGGGCCTGTAGAAGGCTAGAGACCCAAGAGAGCTGTAACTTAGCTTACAGTGCCCTCTTGTGTCATGTTGCACTAAAGCCGCAACACGATAAAAGAAACTACGGGAAACAGCGTTCCCCGGTACTGACTGTCTTAAGGGCATGTCAGTTTCCCCGTAAGAAAGGAGCGAAAGCCCAGAGGAGTGCGGCAGAAGGCTGCACTTCTCTGGCAAAGTCAAGAACAAGGTGAAAACAACAGCAAAAAGTTTAGGGGTTGCCACATGGAAGGAAAATTACCTACAATTACGAAATCTTTCCTAACAGTTGGATATTCCCATCTCATGTTATAGGAAGGGTCTCAGGTTTGGTATTAGAAGCATTGAGATATCACATCTCATGCTATAGGAAGGGTCTCAGGATTGGAATGGGAAGGACTTGGATATCACATCTCATGCTATAGGGAGGGTCTCAAGTTTGATATTAGAAGCTTTGAGATATCACATCTCATGATATCGGAAGGGTCTCAGGATTGGAATGGGAAGGAGTTGGATATCACATCTCATGATAAAGGAAGGGTCTAAGGTTTGGAAGGGGAAGGATTTGGATATCACATCTCATGTTATATTACGGGTCTCATGTTTGGTATTAGAAGCATTGAGATATCAAGTCTCAGAGTATAGGAAGGGTCTCAGAATTGGAATGGGAAGGAGTTGGATATCACATCTCAAGCTATAGGAAGGGTCTCAGGATTGGAATGGGAAGGACTTGGATATCACATCTCATGCTATAGGAAGGCTCTCAGGTTTGGAAGGGGAAAGAGTTGGATATCAATTTCATGTTAGAGGTAGGATCTCAGGTTTGGTATTAGAGGCATTGAGATATCACATCTCATGCTATCAGAAGGGTCTCAGGAATGGAATGGGAAGGAGTTGGATATCACATCTCATGCTAAAGGGAGGGTCTCAGGTTTGGAAGAGGAAGGATTTGGATATCACATCTCATGTTATAGGAAGGATCTCAGGTTTGGTATTAGAAGCATTGAGATATCACATCTCATGCTATCGGAAGGATCTCAGGTTTGGTATTAGAAGCATTGAGATATCACATCTCATTCTATCAGAAGGGTCTCAGGATTGGAATAGGAAGGAGTTGGATATCACATCTCATGCTAAAGGGAGGGTCTCAGGTTTGGAAGGGGAAGGATTTGGATATCACATCTCATGTTATCGGAAGAATCTCACGTTTGGTATTAGAAGTATTGAGATATCATATCTCATGCTATAGGAAGGGTCTCAGGATTGGAATGGGAAGGAGTTGGATATCACATCTCATGCTATAGGAAGTGTCTCAGGATTGGAATGGGAAGGATTTGGATATCACATCTCATGCTATAGGTAGGGTCTCAAGTTTGATATTAGAAGCATTGAGATATCACATCTCATGCTATAGGAAGGGTCTGAGGATTGGAATGGGAAGGAGTTGGATATCACATCTCATGCTATGGGAAGGGTCTCAGGTTTGGTATAAGCAGTGAGATATCACATCTCATTCTATAGGAAGTGTCTCAGGATTGGAATGGGAAGGAGTTGGATATCACATCTCATGTTATAGGAAGGATCTCAGGTTTGGTATAAGCATTGAGATATCACATCTCTGCTATCGGAAGGGTCTCAGGATTGGAATGGGAAGGAGTTGGATATTCCCATCTCATGTTATAGGAAGGGTCTCAGGTTTGGTATTAGAAGCATTGAGATATCACATCTCATGCTATAGGAAGGGTCTCAGGATTGGAATGGGAAGGACTTGGATATCACATCTCATGCTATAGGGAGGGTCTCAAGTTTGATATTAGAAGCTTTGAGATATCACATCTCAGGATATCGGAAGGGTCTCAGGATTGGAATGGGAAGGAGTTGGATATCACATCTCATGATAAAGGAAGGGTCTACGGTTTGGAAGGGGAAGGATTTGGATATCACATCTCATGTTATATTACGGGTCTCACGTTTGGTATTAGAAGCATTGAGATATCAAGTCTCATAGTATAGGAAGGGTCTCAGAATTGGAATGGGAAGGAGTTGGATATCACATCTCAAGCTATAGGAAGGGTCTCAGGATTGGAATGGGAAGGACTTGGATATCACATCTCATGCTATAGGAAGGCTCTCAGGTTTGGAAGGGGAAAGAGTTGGATATCACATTTCATGTTAGAGGTAGGATCTCAGGTTTGGTATTAGAGGCATTGAGATATCGCATCTCATGCTATCAGAAGGGTCTCAGGAATGGAATGGGAAGGAGTTGGATATCACATCTCATGCCAAAGGGAGGGTCTCAGGTTTGGAAGGGGAAGGATTTGGATATCACATCTCATGTTATAGGAAGGATCTCAGGTTTGGTATTAGAAGCATTGAGATATCACATCTCATGCTATCGGAAGGATCTCAGGTTTGGTATTAGAAGCATTGAGATATCACATCTCATGCTATCAGAAGAGTCTCAGGATTGGAATAGGAAGGAGTTGGATATCACATCTCATGCTAAAGGGAGGGTCTCAGGTTTGGAAGGGGAAGGATTTGGATATCACATCTCATGTTATCGGAAGGATCTCACGTTTGGTATTAGAAGTATTGAGATATCATATCTCATGCTATAGGAAGGGTCTCAGGATTGGAATGGGAAGGAGTTGGATATCACGTCTCATGCTATAGGGAGGGTCTCAGGATTGGAATGGGAAGGACTTAGATATCACATATCATGCTATAGGGAGGGTCTCAGTTTTGATATTAGAAGCATTGAGATATCACATCTCATGCTATCGGAAGTGTCTCAGGATTGGAATGGGAAGGTGCTGGATATCACATCTCATGCTAAAGGAAGGGTCTCAGGTTTGGAACGGGAAGGATTTGGATATCACATCTCATGTTATAGGAAGGGTCTCAGGTTTGGTATAAGCATTGAGATATCACATCTCTGCTATCGGAAGTGTCTCAGGATTGGAATGGGAAGGAGTTGGATATCCCATCTCATGTTATAGGACGGGTCTCAGGTTTGTTATTAGAATCATTGAGATATCATATTGCATGCTGTAGGAAGGGTCGAAGGGTTGGAATGGGAAGGACTTGGATATCACATCTCATGCTATAGATAGGCTCTTAGGTTTGGAAAGGGAAGGAGTTGGATATCACATTTCATGTTAGAGGAAGGATCTCAGGTTTGGTATTAGAAGCATTGAGATATCACATCTCATGCTATAGGAAGGGTCTCAGGATTGGAATGGGAAGCAGTTGGATATAACATCTCATGCTATAGGAAGGGTCTCAGGTTTGGTATAAGCATTGAGATATCACATCTCATGCTATAGGACGGGTCTCAGGATTGGAATGGAAGGAGTTGGATATCACATCTCATGTTATAGGAAGGATCTCAGGTTTGGTATTAGAAGCATTGAGACATCACATCTCATGCTATAGGAAGGGTCTCAGGGTTGGAATGGGAAGGAGTTGGATATCACATCTCATCCAATAGGAAGGGTCTCAGGTTTGGAATGGGAAGGAATTGGATATCACATCTCATGTTATAGGAAGGATCTCAGGATTGGTATTAGAAGCATTGAGATATCACATCTCATGCTATAGGAAGGGTCTCAGGATTGGAATGTGAAGGATTTGGATATCACATCTCATGCTAAAGGAAGGGTCTCAGGTTTGGTAGAAGCATTGAGATATCACGTCTCTGCTATCGGAAGGGTCTCAGGATTGGATTGGGAAGGAGTTGGATATCACATCTCATGCCATAGGAAAGGTCTCAGGTTTGGTATAAGCATTGAGATATCACATCTCTGCTATCGGAAGGGTCTCAGGATTGGATTGGGAAGGAGTTGGATATCCCTTCTCATGCTATAGGAAGTGTCTCAGGTTGGAATGGGAAGGAGTTGGATATCACATCTCATGTTATAGGAAGGGTCTCAGGATTGGAATGGGAAGGATTTGGATATCACATCTCTTGCTATAGGAAGGGTCTCAGGATTGGAATGGGTAGGAGTTGGATATTACTTTCTTGCTATAGGAAGGGTCTCATGTTTGGAATGGGAAGGAGTTGGATATCACATATGCTATAGTTAGTGTCTCAGGTTTGGAACGGGAAGGAGTTGGATATCACATCTCATGTTATAGGAAGGGTCTCAGGTTTGGTATAAGCATTGAGATATCACATCTCTGCTATCGGAAGCGGCTCAGGATTGGAATGGGAAGGAGTTGGATATCCCATCTCATGTTATAGGAAGAGTCTCTGGTTTGGTATTAGAATCATTGAGATATCACATCGCATGCTGTAGGAAGGGTCTAAGGATTGGAATGGGATGGACTTGGATATCAAATCTCATGCTATAGGTAGGCTCTCAGGTTTGGTATAAGCATTGAGATATCACATCTCATGCTATAGGAAGGGTCTCAGGATTGGAATGGGAAGGAATTGGATATCACATCTCATGCTATAGGAAGGGTCTCAGATTTGGTATAAGCATTGAGATATCACATCTCATGCTAAAGGAAGGGTCTCAGGATTGGAATGGGAAGGAGTTGTATATGACATCTCAGGCCATAGGAAGGTTCTCAGGTTTGGTATAAGCATTGAGATATCACATCTCTGCTATCGGAAGGGTCTCAGGATTGGATTGGGAAGGAGTTGGATATCCCTTCTCATGCTATAGGAAGGGTCTCAGGATTGGAATGGGAAGGAATTGGATATCACATCTCATGCTATAGGAAGGGTCTCAGATTTGGTATAAGCATAGAGATATCACATCTCATGCTATAGGAAGGGTTTTAGGATTTGAATGGCAAGGAGTTGGATATCACATCTCATGCCATAGGAAGGGTCTCAGGTTTGGTATAAGCATTGAGATATCACATCTCTGCTATCGGAAGGGTCTCAGGATTGGATTGGGAAGGAGTTGGATATCCCTTCTCATGCTATAGGAAGTGTCTCAGGTTGGAATGGGAAGGAGTTGGATATCACATCTCATGTTATAGGAAGGGTCTCAGGATTGGAATATGAAGGATTTGGATATCACATCTCTTGCTATAGGAAGGGTCTCAGGATTGGAATGGGTAGGAGTTGGATATTACTTTCTTGCTATAGGAAGGGTCTCATGTTTGGAATGGGAAGGAGTTGGATATCACATATGCTATAGTTAGTGTCTCAGGTTTGGAACGGGAAGGAGTTGGATATCACATCTCATGTTATAGGAAGGGTCTCAGGTTTGGTATAAGCATTGAGATATCACATCTCTGCTATCGGAAGCGGCTCAGGATTGGAATGGGAAGGAGTTGGATATCCCATCTCATGTTATAGGAAGAGTCTCTGGTTTGGTATTAGAATCATTGAGATATCACATCGCATGCTGTAGGAAGGGTCTAAGGATTGGAATGGGATGGACTTGGATATCACATCTCATGCTATAGGTAGGCTGTCAGGTTTGGTATAAGCATTGAGATATCACATATCATGCTATAGGAAGGGTCTCAGGATTGGAATGAGAAGGAGTTGTATATGACATCTCAGGCCATAGGAAGGTTCTCAGGTTTGGTATAAGCATTGAGATATCACATCTCTGCTATCGGAAGGGTCTCAGGATTGGAATGGGAAGGAGTTGGATATCCCATCTCATGTTATAGGAAGGGTCTCAGGTTTGGTATTAGAAGCATAGAGATATCACATCTCATGCTATAGGAAGGGTCTCAGGATTGGAATGGGAAGGACTTGGATGTCACATCTCATGCTATAGGGAGGGTCTCAAGTTTGATATTAGAAGCATTGAGATAACAAATCTCATGATATCGGAAGGGTCTCAGGATTGGAATGGGAAGGAGTTGGATATCACATCTCATGATAAAGGAAGGGTCTAAGGTTTGGAAGGGGAAGGATTTGGATATCACATCTCATGTTATAGGACGGGTCTCAGGTTTGGTATTAGAAGCATTGAGATATCAAGTCTCATGGTATAAGAAGGGTCTCAGAATTGGAATGGGAAGGAGTTGGATATCACACCTCAAGCTATAGGAAGGGTCTCAGGATTGGAATGGGAAGGAGTTTGATATCACATCTCATGCCATAGTATGGGTCTCAGGTTTGGTAGAAGCATTGGGATATCACATCTCATGGTATCGGAAGGGTATCAGTATTGGATTTGGAAGAAGTTGGATATCCCATCTCATGCTATAGGAAGGGTCTCAGGCTGGAATGGGAAGGAGTTGGATATCACATTTCATGTTATAGGAAGGGTCTCAGGATTGGAATGGGAAGGACTTGGATATCATATCTCATGCTATAGGACGGGTCTCAGGTTTTTTATTAGAATCATTGAGATATCATATTACATGCTGTAGGAAGGGTCTAAGGATTGGAATGGGAAGGACTTGGATATCACATCTCATGCTATAGATAGGCTCTTAGGTTTGGAAAGGGAAGGAGTTGGATATCACATCTCATGTTATAGGAAGGATCTCAGGTTTGGTATTAGAAGCATTGAGACATCACATCTCATGCTATAGGAAGGGTCTCAGGGTTGGAATGGGAAGGAGTTGGATATCACATCTCATCCAATAGGAAGGGTCTCAGGTTTGGAATGGGAAGGAATTGGATATCACATCTCATGTTATAGGAAGGATCTCAGGTTTGGTATTAGAAGCATTGAGATATCACATCACATGCTATAGGAAGGGTCTCAGGATTGGAATGTGAAGGATTTGGATATCACATCTCATGCTAAAGGAAGGGTCTCAGGTTTGGTAGAAGCAATGAGATATCACGTCTCTGCTATCGGAAGGGTCTCAGGATTGGATTGGGAAGGAGTTGGATATCACATCTCATGCCATAGGAAGGGTCTCAGGTTTGGTATAAGCATTGAGATATCACATCTCTGCTATCGGAAGGGTCTCAGGATTGGAATGGGAAGGAGTTGGATATTCCCATCTCATGTTATAGGAAGGGTCTCAGGTTTGGTATTAGAAGCATTGAGATATCACATCTCATGCTATAGGAAGGGTCTCAGGATTGGAATGGGAACGACTTGGATATCACATCTCATGCTATAGGGAGGGTCTCAAGTTTGATATTAGAAGCTTTGAGATATCACATCTCATGATATCGGAAGGGTCTCAGGATTGGAATGTGAAGGAGTTGGATATCACATCTCATGATAAAGGAAGGGTCTAAGGTTTGGAAGGGGAAGGATTTGGATATCACATCTCATGTTATATTACGGGTCTCAGGTTTGGTATTAGAAGCCTGAGACCCTTCCGATAGCAGAGATGTGATATCTCAATGCTTATACCAAACCTGAGACCCTTCCTATGGCATGAGATGTGATATCCAACTCCTTGCCATTCAAATCCTGAGACCCTTCCTATAGCATGAGAAGGGATATCCAACTCCTTCCCAATCCAATCCTGAGACCCTTCCGATAGCAGAGACGTGATATCTCAATGCTTCTACCAAACCTGAGACCCTTCCTTTAGCATGAGATGTGATATCCAAATCCTTCACATTCCAATCCTGAGACCCTTCCTATAGCATGAGATGTGATATCTCAATGCTTCTAATACCAAACCTGAGATCCTTCCTATAACATGAGATGTGATATCCAATTCCTTCCTATTCCAAACCTGTGACCCTTCCTATTGGATGAGATGTGATATCCAACTCCTTCCCATTCCAACCCTGAGACCCTTCCTATAGCATGAGATGTGATGTCTCAATGCTTCTAATACCAAACCTGAGATCCTTCCTATAACATGAGATGTGATATCCAACTCCTTCCATTCCAATCCTGAGACCCATCCTATAGCATGAGATGTGATATCTCAATGCTTATACCAAACCTGAGACCCTTCCTATAGCATGATATGTGATATCCAACTGCTTCCCATTCCAATCCTGAGACCCTTCCTATAGCATGAGATGTGATATCTCAATGCTCCTAATACCAAACCTGAGATCCTTCCTCTAACATGAAATGTGATATCCAACTCCTTCCCTTTCCAAACCTAAGAGCCTATCTATAGCATGAGATGTGATATCCAAGTCCTTCACATTCCAACCCTTAGACCCTTCCTACAGCATGCAATATGATATCTCAATGATTCTAATAACAAACCTGAGACCCGTCCTATAACATGAGATGGGATATCCAACTCCTTCCCATTCCAATCCTGAGACACTTCCGATAGCAGAGATGTGATATCTCAATGCTTATACCAAACCTGAGACCCTTCCTATAACATGAGATGTGATATCCAAATCCTTCCCGTTCCAAACCTGAGACCCTTCCTTTAGCATGAGATGTGATATCCAGCTCCTTCCCATTCCAATCCTGAGACACTTCCGATAGCATGAGATGTGATATCTCAATGCTTCTAATATCAAAACTGAGACCCTCCCTATAGCATGATATGTGATATCTAAGTCCTTCCCATTCCAATCCTGAGACCCTCCCTATAGCATGAGATGTGATATCCAACTCCTTCTCATTCCAATCCTGAGACCCTTCCTATAGCATGAGATATGATATCTCAATACTTCTAATACCAAACGTGAGATCCTTCCGATAACATGAGATGTGATATCCAAATCCTTCCCCTTCCAAACCTGAGACCCTCCCTTTAGCATGAGATGTGATATCCAACTCCTTCCTATTCCAATCCTGAGACTCTTCTGATAGCATGAGATGTGATATCTCAATGCTTCTAATACCAAACCTGAGATCCTTCCGATAGCATGAGATGTGATATCTCAATGCTTCTAATACCAAACCTGAGATCCTTCCTATAACATGAGATGTGATATCCAAATCCTTCCCCTTCCAAACCTGAGACCCTCCCTTTAGCATGAGATGTGATATCCAACTCCTTCCCATTCCATTCCTGAGACCCTTCTGATAGCATGAGATGTGATATCTCAATGCCTCTAATACCAAACCTGAGATCCTACCTCTAACATGAAATGTGATATCCAACTCTTTCCCCTTCCAAACCTGAGAGCCTTCCTATAGCATGAGATGTGATATCCAAGTCCTTCCCATTCCAATCCTGAGACCCTTCCTATAGCTTGAGATGTGATATCCAACTCCTTCCCATTCCAATTCTGAGACCCTTCCTATACTATGAGACTTGATATCTCAATGCTTCTAATACCAAACCTGAGACCCGTTATATAACATGAGATGTGATATCCAAATCCTTCCCCTTCCAAACCTTAGACCCTTCCTTTATCATGAGATGTGATATCCAACTCCTTCCCATTCCAATCTTGAGACCCTTCCGATATCATGAGATGTGATATCTCAAAGCTTCTAATATCAAACTTGAGACCCTCCCTATAGCATGAGATGTGATATCCAAGTCCATCCCATTCCAATCCTGAGACCCTTCCTATAGCATGAGATGTGATATCTCAATGCTTATACCAAACCTGAGACCCTTCCTATAGCATGAGATGTGATATCCAACTGCTTCCCATTCCAATCCTGAGACCCTTCCTATAGCATGAGATGTGATATCTCTATGCTTCTAATACCAAACCTGAGATCCTTCCTCTAACATGAAATGTGATATCCAACTCCTTCCCTTTCCAAACCTAAGAGCCTATCTATAGCATGAGATGTGATATCCAAGTCCTTCACATTCCAACCCTTAGACCCTTCCTACAGCATGCAATATGATATCTCAATGATTCTAATAACAAACCTGAGACCCGTCCTATAACATGAGATGGGATATCCAACTCCTTCCCATTCCAATCCTGAGACTCTTCCGATAGCAGAGATGTGATATCTCAATGCTTATACCAAACCTGAGACCCTTCCTATAACATGAGATGTGATATCCAGCTCCTTCCCATTCCAATCCTGAGACCCTCCCTATAGCATGAGATGTGATATCCAACTCCTTCCCATTCCAATCCTGAGACACTTCCGATAGCATGAGATGTGATATCTCAATGCTTCTAATATCAAAACTGAGACCCTCCCTATAGCATGATATGTGATATCTAAGTCCTTCCCATTCCAATCCTGAGACCCTCCCTATAGCATGAGATGTGATATCCAACTCCTTCCCATTCCAATCCTGAGACCCTTCCTATAGCATGAGATATGATATCTCAATACTTCTAATACCAAACGTGAGATCCTTCCGATAACATGAGATGTGATATCCAAATCCTTCCCCTTCCAAACCTGAGACCCTCCCTTTAGCATGAGATGTGATATCCAACTCCTTCCTATTCCAATCCTGAGACTCTTCTGATAGCATGAGATGTGATATCTCAATGCTTCTAATACCAAACCTGAGATCCTTCCGATAGCATGAGATGTGATATCTCAATGCTTCTAATACCAAACCTGAGATCCTTCCTATAACATGAGATGTGATATCCAAATCCTTCCCCTTCCAAACCTGAGACCCTCCCTTTAGCATGAGATGTGATATCCAACTCCTTCCCATTCCATTCCTGAGACCCTTCTGATAGCATGAGATGTGATATCTCAATGCCTCTAATAGCAAACCTGAGATCCTACCTCTAACATGAAATGTGATATCCAACTCTTTCCCCTTCCAAACCTGAGAGCCTTCCTATAGCATGAGATGTGATATCCAAGTCCTTCCCATTCCAATCCTGAGACCCTTCCTATAGCTTGAGATGTGATATCCAACTCCTTCCCATTCCAATTCTGAGACCCTTCCTATACTATGAGACTTGATATCTCAATGCTTCTAATACCAAACCTGAGACCCGTAATATAACATGAGATGTGATATCCAAATCCTTCCCCTTCCAAACCTTAGACCCTTCCTTTATCATGAGATGTGATATCCAACTCCTTCCCATTCCAATCCTGAGACCCTTCCGATATCATGAGATGTGATATCTCAAAGCTTCTAATATCAAACTTGAGACCCTCCCTATAGCATGAGATGTGATATCCAAGTCCTTCCCATTCCAATCCTGAGACCCTTCCTATAGCATGAGATGTGATATCTCAATGCTTCTAATACCAAACCTGAGACCCTTCCTATAACATGAGATGGGAATATCCAACTCCTTCCCATTCCAATCCTGAGACCCTTCCGATAGCAGAGATGTGATATCTCAATGCTTATACCAAACCTGAGATCCTTCCTATAACATGAGATGTGATATCCAACTCCTTCCCATTCCAATCCTGAGACACTTCCTATAGCATGAGATGTGATATCTCACTGCTTATACCAAACCTGAGACCCTTCCCATAGCATGAGATGTGATATCCAACTCCTTCCCATTCCAATCCTCAGACCCTTCCTATAGCATGAGATGTGATATCTCAATGCTTCTAATATCAAACTTGAGACCCTACCTATAGCATGAGATGTGATATCCAAGTCCTTCCCATTCCAATCCTGAGACACTTCCTATAGCATGAGATTTGATATCTCAATGCTTCTAATACCAAACCTGAGACTCTTCCTATAACATGAGATGGGATATCCAACTCCTTCCCATTCCAATCCTGAGACCCTTTTGATAGCAGAGATGTGATATCTCAATGTTTATACCAAACCTGAGACCCTTCCTACGGCATGAGATGTCATATTCAACTCCTTCCCATTCCAATCCTGAGACCCTTCCTATAGCATGAGATGTGATATCCAACTCCTTCCCATTCCAATCCTGAGACCCTTCCTATAGCATGAGATGTGATGTCTCAATGCTTCTAATACCAAACCTGAGATCCTTCCTATAACATGAGATGTGATATCCAACTCCTTCCATTCCAATCCTGGACCCTTCCTATAGCATGAGATGTGATATCTCAATGCTTATACCAAACCTGAGACCCTTCCTATAGCATGAGATGTGATATCCAACTCCTTCCCATTCCAATCCTGAGACCCTTCCTATAGCCTGAGATGTGATATCTCAATGCCTCTAATACCAAACCTGAGATCCTTCCTCTAACATGAAATGTGATATCCAACTCCTTCACTTTCCAAACCTGAGAGCCTATCTATAGCATGAGATGTGATATCCAAGTCCTTCCCATTCCAATCCTTAGACCCTTCCTACAGCATGCAATATGATATCTCAATGATTCTAATAAAAAACCTGAGACCCGTCCTATAACATGAGATGGGATATCCAACTCCTTCCCATTCCAATCCTGAGACACTTCCGATAGCAGAGATGTGATATCTCAATGTTTATACCAAACCTGAGACCCTTCCTATAACATGAGATGTGATATCCAACTCCTTCCCGTTCCAAACCTGAGACCCTTCCTTTAGCATGAGATGTGATATCCAGCTTCTTCCCATTCCAATCCTGAGACACTTCCGATAGCATGAGATGTGATATCTCAATGCTTCTAATATCAAAACTGAGACCCTCCCTATAGCATGATATGTGATATCTAAGTCCTTCCCATTCCAATCCTGAGACCCTTCCTATAGCATGAGATGTGATATCTCAATGCTTCTACCAAACCTGAGACCCTTCCTTTAGCATGAGATGTGATATCCAACTCCTTCCCATTCCAATCCTGAGACCCTTCCTATAGCATGAGAGGTGATATCTCAATACTTCTAATACCAAACCTGAGATCCATCCTATAACATGAGATGTGATATCCAAATCCTTCCCCTTCCAAACCTGAGACCCTCCCTTTAGCATGAGATGTGATATCCAACTCCTTCCCATTCCAATCCTGAGACCCTTCTGATAGCATAAGATATGATATCTCAATGCTTCTATACCAAACCTGAGATCCTTCCGATAGCATGAGATGTGATATCTCAATACTTCTAATACCAAACCTGAGATCCTTCCTATAACATGAGATGTGATATCCAAATCCTTATCTTCCAAACCTGAGACCCTCCCTTTAGCATGAGATGTGATATCCAACTCCTTCCCATTCCAATCCTGAGACTCTTCTGATAGCATAAGATATGATATCTCAATGCTTCTATACCAAACCTGAGATCCTTCTGATAGCATGAGATGTGATATCTCAATACTTCTAATACCAAACCTGAGATCCTACCTCTAACATGAAATGTGATATCCAACTCTTTCCCCTTGCAAACCTGAGAGCCTTCCTATAGCATGAGATGTGATATCCAAGTCCTTCCCATTCCAATCCTGAGACCCTTCCTATAACATGAGATGTGATATCCAACTCCTTCCCATTCCAACCTGAGACCCTTCCTATAGCATGAGATGGGATATCCAACTCCTTCCAAATCCAATCCCGATACCCTTCCGATAGCATGAGATCTGATATCCCAATGCTTCTACCAAACCTGAGACCCATACTATGGCATGAGATGTGATATCAAACTCCTTCCCATTCTAATCCTGAGACCCTTCCTATAGCTTGAGATGTGATATCCAACTCCTTCCCATTCCAATTCTGAGACCCTTCCTATACCATGAGACTTGATATCTCAATGCTTCTAATACCAAACCTGAGACCCGTCCTATAACATGAGATGTGATATCCAAATCCTTCCCCTTCCAAACCTTAGACCCTTCCTTTATCATGAGATGTGATAGCCAACTCCTTCCCATTCCAATCTTGAGACCCTTCCGATATCATGAAATGGGATATCTCAATGCTTCTAATATCAAACTTGAGACCCTCCCTATAACATGAGATGGGAATATCCAACTCCTTCCCATTCCAATCCTGAGACCCTTCCGATAGCAGAGATGTGATATCTCAATGCTTATACCAAACCTGAGATCCTTCCTATAACATGAGATGTGATATCCAACTCCTTCCCATTCCAATCCTGAGACACTTCCTATAGCATGAGATGTGATATCTCACTGCTTATACCAAACCTGAGACCCTTCCTATAGCATGAGATGTGATATCCAACTCCTTTCCATTCCAATCCTGAGACCCTTCCTATAGAATGAGATGTGATATCTCAATGCTTCTAATATCAAACTTGAGACCCTCCCTATAGCATGAGATGTGATACCCAAGTCCTTCCCATTCCAATCCTGAGACACTTCCTATAGCATGAGATGTGATATCCAACTGCTTCCCATTCCAATCCTGAGACCCTTCCTATAGCATGAGATGTGATATCTCTATGCTTCTAATACCAAACCTGAGATCCTTCCTCTAACATGAAATGTGATATCCAACTCCTTCCCTTTCCAAACCTAAGAGCCTATCTATAGCATGAGATGTGATATCCAAGTCCTTCAAATTCCAACCCTTAGACCCTTCCTACAGCATGCAATATGATATCTCAATGATTCTAATAACAAACCTGAGACCCGTCCTATAACATGAGATGGGATATTCAACTCCTTCCCATTCCAATCCTGAGACTCTTCCGATAGCAGAGATGTGATATCTCAATGCTTATACCAAACCTGAGACCCTTCCTATAACATGAGATGTGATATCCAAATCCTTCCCGTTCCAAACCTGAGACCCTTCCTTTAGCATGAGATGTGATATCCAGCTCCTTCCCATTCCAATCCTGAGACACTTCCGATAGCATGAGATGTGATATCTCAATGCTTCTAATATCAAAACTGAGACCCTCCCTGTAGCATGATATGTGATATCTAAGTCCTTCCCATTCCAATCCTGAGACCCTCCCTATAGCATGAGATGTGATATCCAACTCCTTCCCATTCCAATCCTGAGAACCTTCCTATAGCATGAGATATGATATCTCAATACTTCTAATACCAAACGTGAGATCCTTCCGATAACATGAGATGTGATATCCAAATCCTTCCCCTTCCAAACCTGAGACCCTCCCTTTAGCATGAGATGTGATATCCAACTCCTTCCTATTCCAATCCTGAGACTCTTCTGATAGCATGAGATGTGATATCTCAATGCTTCTAATACCAAACCTGAGATCCTTCCGATAGCATGAGATGTGATATCTCAATGCTTCTAATACCAAACCTGAGATCCTTCCTATAACATGAGATGTGATATCCAAATCCTTCCCCTTCCAAACCTGAGACCCTCCCTTTAGCATGAGATGTGATATCCAACTCCTTCCCATTCCATTCCTGAGACCCTTCTGATAGCATGAGATGTGATATCTCAATGCCTCTAATACCAAACCTGAGATCCTACCTCTAACATGAAATGTGATATCCAACTCTTTCCCCTTCCAAACCTGAGAGCCTTCCTATAGCATGAGATGTGATATCCAAGTCTTTCCCATTCCAATCCTGAGACCCTTCCTATAGCTTGAGATGTGATATCCAACTCCTTCCCATTCCAATTCTGAGACCCTTCCTATACTATGAGACTTGATATCTCAATGCTTCTAATACCAAACCTGAGACCCGTAATATAACATGAGATGTGATATCCAAATCCTTCCCCTTCCAAACCTTAGACCCTTCCTTTATCATGAGATCTGATATCCAACTCCTTCCCATTCCAATCCTGATACCCTTCCGATATCATGAGATGTGATATCTCAAAGCTTCTAATATCAAACTTGAGACCCTCCCTATAGCATGAGATGTGATATCCAAGTCCTTCCCATTCCAATCCTGAGACCCTTCCTATAGCATGAGATGTGATATCTCAATGCTTATACCAAACCTGAGACCCTTCCTATAGCATGAGATGTGATATCCAACTGCTTCCCATTCCAATCCTGAGACCCTTCCTATAGCATGAGATGTGATATCTCTATGCTTCTAATACCAAACCTGAGATCCTTCCTCTAACATGAAATGTGATATCCAACTCCTTCCCTTTCCAAACCTAAGAGCCTATCTATAGCATGAGATGTGATATCCAAGTCCTTCACATTCCAACCCTTAGACCCTTCCTACAGCATGCAATATGATATCTCAATGATTCTAATAACAAACCTGAGACCCGTCCTATAACATGAGATGGGATATCCAACTCCTTCCCATTCCAATCCTGAGACTCTTCCGATAGCAGAGATGTGATATCTCAATGCTTATACCAAACCTGAGACCCTTCCTATAACATGAGATGTGATATCCAAATCCTTCCCGTTCCAAACCTGAGACCCTTCCTTTAGCATGAGATGTGATATCCAGCTCCTTCCCATTCCAATCCTGAGACACTTCCGATAGCATGAGATGTGATATCTCAATGCTTCTAATATCAAAACTGAGACCCTCCCTATAGCATGATATGTGATATCTAAGTCCTTCCCATTCCAATCCTGAGACCCTCCCTATAGCATGAGATGTGATATCCAACTCCTTCCCATTCCAATCCTGAGACCCTTCCTATAGCATGAGATATGATATCTCAATACTTCTAATACCAAACGTGAGATCCTTCCGATAACATGAGATGTGATATCCAAATCCTTCCCCTTCCAAACCTGAGACCCTCCCTTTAGCATGAGATGTGATATCCAACTCCTTCCTATTCCAATCCTGAGACTCTTCTGATAGCATGAGATGTGATATCTCAATGCTTCTAATACCAAACCTGAGATCCTTCCGATAGCATGAGATGTGATATCTCAATGCTTCTAATACCAAACCTGAGATCCTTCCTATAAGATGTGATGTGATATCCAAATCCTTCCCCTTCCAAACCTGAGACCCTCCCTTTAGCATGAGATGTGATATCCAACTCCTTCCCATTCCATTCCTGAGACCCTTCTGATAGCATGAGATGTGATATCTCAATGCCTCTAATACCAAACCTGAGATCCTACCTCTAACATGAAATGTGATATCCAACTCTTTCCCCTTCCAAACCTGAGAGCCTTCCTATAGCATGAGATGTGATATCCAAGTCCTTCCCATTCCAATCCTGAGACCCTTCCTATAGCTTGAGATGTGATATCCAACTCCTTCCCATTCCAATTCTGAGACCCTTCCTATACTATGAGACTTGATATCTCAATGCTTCTAATACCAAACCTGAGACCCGTAATATAACATGAGATGTGATATCCAAATCCTTCCCCTTCCAAACCTTAGACCCTTCCTTTATCATGAGATGTGATATCCAACTCCTTCCCATTCCAATCCTGAGACCCTTCCGATATCATGAGATGTGATATCTCAAAGCTTCTAATATCAAACTTGAGACCCTCCCTATAGCATGAGATGTGATATCCAAGTCCTTCCCATTCCAATCCTGAGACCCTTCCTATAGCATGAGATGTGATATCTCAATGCTTCTAATACCAAACCTGAGACCCTTCCTATAACATGAGATGGGAATATCCAACTCCTTCCCATTCCAATCCTGAGACCCTTCCGATAGCAGAGATGTGATATCTCAATGCTCATACCAAACCTGAGATCCTTCCTATAACATGAGATGTGATATCCAACTCCTTCCCATTCCAATCCTGAGACACTTCCTATAGCATGAGATGTGATATCTCACTGCTTGTACCAAACCTGAGACCCTTCCCATAGCATGAGATGTGATATCCAACTCCTTCCCATTCCAATCCTCAGACCCTTCCTATAGCATGAGATGTGATATCTCAATGCTTCTAATATCAAACTTGAGACCCTACCTATAGCATGAGATGTGATATCCAAGCCCTTCCCATTCCAATCCTGAGACACTTCCTATAGCATGAGATGTGATATCTCAATGCTTCTAATACCAAACCTGAGACTCTTCCTATAACATGAGATGGGATATCCAACTCCTTCCATTCCAATCCTGGACCCTTCCTATAGCATGAGATGTGATATCTCAATGCTTATACCAAACCTGAGACCCTTCCTATAGCATGAGATGTGATATCCAACTCCTTCCCATTCCAATCCTGAGACCCTTTTGATAGCAGAAATGTGATATCTCAATGTTTATACCAAACCTGAGACCCTTCCTACGGCATGAGATGTCATATTCAACTCCTTCCCATTCCAATCCTGAGACCCTTCCTATAGCATGAGATGTGATATCCAACTCCTTCCCATTCCAATCCTGAGACCCTTCCTATAGCATGAGATGTGATGTCTCAATGCTTCTAATACCAAACCTGAGATCCTTCCTATAACATGAGATGTGATATCCAACTCCTTCCATTCCAATCCTGGACCCTTCCTATAGCATGAGATGTGATATCTCAATGCTTATACCAAACCTGAGACCCTTCCTATAGCATGAGATGTGATATCCAACTCCTTCCCATTCCAATCCTGAGACCCTTCCTATAGCCTGAGATGTGATATCTCAATGCCTCTAATACCAAACCTGAGATCCTTCCTCTAACATGAAATGTGATATCCAACTCCTTCACTTTCCAAACCTGAGAGCCTATCTATAGCATGAGATGTGATATCCAAGTCCTTCCCATTCCAATCCTTAGACCCTTCCTACAGCATGCAATATGATATCTCAATGATTCTAATAAAAAACCTGAGACCCGTCCTATAACATGAGATGGGATATCCAACTCCTTCCCATTCCAATCCTGAGACACTTCCGATAGCAGAGATGTGATATCTCAATGTTTATACCAAACCTGAGACCCTTCCTATAACATGAGATGTGATATCCAACTCCTTCCCGTTCCAAACCTGAGACCCTTCCTTTAGCATGAGATGTGATATCCAGCTCCTTCCCATTCCAATCCTGAGACACTTCCGATAGCATGAGATGTGATATCTCAATGCTTCTAATATCAAAACTGAGACCCTCCCTATAGCATGATATGTGATATCTAAGTCCTTCCCATTCCAATCCTGAGACCCTTCCTATAGCATGAGATGTGATATCTCAATGCTTCTACCAAACCTGAGACCCTTCCTTTAGCATGAGATGTGATATCCAACTCCTTCCCATTCCAATCCTGAGACCCTTCCTATAGCATGAGAGGTGATATCTCAATACTTCTAATACCAAACCTGAGATCCTTCCGATAACATAAGATGTGATATCTCAATACTTCTAATACCAAACCTGAGATCCATCCTATAACATGAGATGTGATATCCAAATCCTTCCCCTTCCAAACCTGAGACCCTCCCTTTAGCATGAGATGTGATATCCAACTCCTTCCCATTCCAATCCTGAGACCCTTCTGATAGCATAAGATATGATATCTCAATGCTTCTATACCAAACCTGAGATCCTTCCGATAGCATGAGATGTGATATCTCAATACTTCTAATACCAAACCTGAGATCCTTCCTATAACATGAGATGTGATATCCAAATCCTTATCTTCCAAACCTGAGACCCTCCCTTTAGCATGAGATGTGATATCCAACTCCTTCCCATTCCAATCCTGAGACTCTTCTGATAGCATAAGATATGATATCTCAATGCTTCTATACCAAACCTGAGATCCTTCTGATAGCATGAGATGTGATATCTCAATACTTCTAATACCAAACCTGAGATCCTACCTCTAACATGAAATGTGATATCCAACTCTTTCCCCTTGCAAACCTGAGAGCCTTCCTATAGCATGAGATGTGTTATCCAAGTCCTTCCCATTCCAATCCTGAGACCCTTCCTATAACATGAGATGTGATATCCAACTCCTTCCCATTCCAACCTGAGACCCTTCCTATAGCATGAGATGGGATATCCAACTCCTTCCAAATCCAATCCCGATACCCTTCCGATAGCATGAGATCTGATATCCCAATGCTTCTACCAAACCTGAGACCCATACTATGGCATGAGATGTGATATCAAACTCCTTCCCATTCTAATCCTGAGACCCTTCCTATAGCTTGAGATGTGATATCCAACTCCTTCCCATTCCAATTCTGAGACCCTTCCTATACCATGAGACTTGATATCTCAATGCTTCTAATACCAAACCTGAGACCCGTCCTATAACATGAGATGTGATATCCAAATCCTTCCCCTTCCAAACCTTAGACCCTTCCTTTATCATGAGATGTGATAGCCAACTCCTTCCCATTCCAATCTTGAGACCCTTCCGATATCATGAAATGTGATATCTCAATGCTTCTAATATCAAACTTGAGACCCTCCCTATAACATGAGATGGGAATATCCAACTCCTTCCCATTCCAATCCTGAGACCCTTCCGATAGCAGAGATGTGATATCTCAATGCTTATACCAAACCTGAGATCCTTCCTATAACATGAGATGTGATATCCAACTCCTTCCCATTCCAATCCTGAGACACTTCCTATAGCATGAGATGTGATATCTCACTGCTTATACCAAACCTGAGACCCTTCCTATAGCATGAGATGTGATATCCAACTCCTTCCCATTCCAATCCTGAGACCCTTCCTATAGCATGAGATGTGATATCTCAATGCTTCTAATATCAAACTTGAGACCCTCCCTATAGGATGAGATGTGATACCCAAGTCCTTCCCATTCCAATCCTGAGACACTTCCTATAGCATGGGATGTGATATCTCAATGCTTCTAATACCAAACCTGAGACTCTTCCTATAACATGAGATGGGATATCCAACTCCTTTCCATTCCAATCCTGAGACCCTTTCGATAGCAGAGATGTGATATCTCAATGTTTATACCAAACCTGAGACCCTCCCTACGGCATGAGATGTCATATACAACTCCTTCCCATTCCAATCCTGAGACCCTTCCTATAGCATGAGATGTGATATCCAACTCCTTCCCATTCCAATCCTGAGACCCTTCCTATAGCATGAGATGTGATGTCTCAATGCTTCTAATACCAAACCTGAGATCCTTCCTATAACATGAGATGTGATATCCAACTCCTTCCATTCCAATCCTGAGACCCATCCTATAGCATGAGATGTGATATCTCAAGACCCTTCCTATAGCATGAGATGTGATATCCAACTCCTTCCCATTCCAATCCTGAGACACTTCCTATAGCATGAGATGTGATATCTCACTGCTTATACCAAACCTGAGACCCTTCCCATAGCATGAGATGTGATATCCAACTCCTTCCCATTCCAATCCTCAGACCCTTCCTATAGCATGAGATGTGATATCTCAATGCTTCTAATATCAAACTTGAGACCCTACCTATAGCATGAGATGTGATATCCAAGTCCTTCCCATTCCAATCCTGAGACACTTCCTATAGCATGAGATTTGATATCTCAATGCTTCTAATACCAAACCTGAGACTCTTCCTATAACATGAGATGGGATATCCAACTCCTTCCCATTCCAATCCTGAGACCCTTTTGATAGCAGAGATGTGATATCTCAATGTTTATACCAAACCTGAGACCCTTCCTACGGCATGAGATGTCATATTCAACTCCTTCCCATTCCAATCCTGAGACCCTTCCTATAGCATGAGATGTGATATCCAACTCCTTCCCATTCCAATCCTGAGACCCTTTTGATAGCAGAGATGTGATATCTCAATGTTTATACCAAACCTGAGACCCTTCCTACGGCATGAGATGTCATATTCAACTCCTTCCCATTCCAATCCTGAGACCCTTCCTATAGCATGAGATGTGATATCCAACTCCTTCCCATTCCAATCCTGAGACCCTTCCTATAACATGAGATGTGATATCCAACTCCTTCCATTCCAATCCTGGACCCTTCCTATAGCATGAGATGTGATATCTCAATGCTTATACCAAACCTGAGACCCTTCCTATAGCATGAGATGTGATATCCAACTCCTTCCCATTCCAATCCTGAGACCCTTCCTATAGCCTGAGATGTGATATCTCAATGCCTCTAATACCAAACCTGAGATCCTTCCTCTAACATGAAATGTGATATCCAACTCCTTCACTTTCCAAACCTGAGAGCCTATCTATAGCATGAGATGTGATATCCAAGTCCTTCCCATTCCAATCCTTAGACCCTTCCTACAGCATGCAATATGATATCTCAATGATTCTAATAAAAAACCTGAGACCCGTCCTATAACATGAGATGGGATATCCAACTCCTTCCCATTCCAATCCTGAGACACTTCCGATAGCAGAGATGTGATATCTCAATGTTTATACCAAACCTGAGACCCTTCCTATAACATGAGATGTGATATCCAACTCCTTCCCGTTCCAAACCTGAGACCCTTCCTTTAGCATGAGATGTGATATCCAGCTTCTTCCCATTCCAATCCTGAGACACTTCCGATAGCATGAGATGTGATATCTCAATGCTTCTAATATCAAAACTGAGACCCTCCCTATAGCATGATATGTGATATCTAAGTCCTTCCCATTCCAATCCTGAGACCCTTCCTATAGCATGAGATGTGATATCTCAATGCTTCTACCAAACCTGAGACCCTTCCTTTAGCATGAGATGTGATATCCAACTCCTTCCCATTCCAATCCTGAGACCCTTCCTATAGCATGAGAGGTGATATCTCAATACTTCTAATACCAAACCTGAGATCCATCCTATAACATGAGATGTGATATCCAAATCCTTCCCCTTCCAAACCTGAGACCCTCCCTTTAGCATGAGATGTGATATCCAACTCCTTCCCATTCCAATCCTGAGACCCTTCTGATAGCATAAGATATGATATCTCAATGCTTCTATACCAAACCTGAGATCCTTCCGATAGCATGAGATGTGATATCTCAATACTTCTAATACCAAACCTGAGATCCTTCCTATAACATGAGATGTGATATCCAAATCCTTATCTTCCAAACCTGAGACCCTCCCTTTAGCATGAGATGTGATATCCAACTCCTTCCCATTCCAATCCTGAGACTCTTCTGATAGCATAAGATATGATATCTCAATGCTTCTATACCAAACCTGAGATCCTTCTGATAGCATGAGATGTGATATCTCAATACTTCTAATACCAAACCTGAGATCCTACCTCTAACATGAAATGTGATATCCAACTCTTTCCCCTTGCAAACCTGAGAGCCTTCCTATAGCATGAGATGTGATATCCAAGTCCTTCCCATTCCAATCCTGAGACCCTTCCTATAACATGAGATGTGATATCCAACTCCTTCCCATTCCAACCTGAGACCCTTCCTATAGCATGAGATGGGATATCCAACTCCTTCCAAATCCAATCCCGATACCCTTCCGATAGCATGAGATCTGATATCCCAATGCTTCTACCAAACCTGAGACCCATACTATGGCATGAGATGTGATATCAAACTCCTTCCCATTCTAATCCTGAGACCCTTCCTATAGCTTGAGATGTGATATCCAACTCCTTCCCATTCCAATTCTGAGACCCTTCCTATACCATGAGACTTGATATCTCAATGCTTCTAATACCAAACCTGAGACCCGTCCTATAACATGAGATGTGATATCCAAATCCTTCCCCTTCCAAACCTTAGACCCTTCCTTTATCATGAGATGTGATAGCCAACTCCTTCCCATTCCAATCTTGAGACCCTTCCGATATCATGAAATGGGATATCTCAATGCTTCTAATATCAAACTTGAGACCCTCCCTATAACATGAGATGGGAATATCCAACTCCTTCCCATTCCAATCCTGAGACCCTTCCGATAGCAGAGATGTGATATCTCAATGCTTATACCAAACCTGAGATCCTTCCTATAACATGAGATGTGATATCCAACTCCTTCCCATTCCAATCCTGAGACACTTCCTATAGCATGAGATGTGATATCTCACTGCTTATACCAAACCTGAGACCCTTCCTATAGCATGAGATGTGATATCCAACTCCTTTCCATTCCAATCCTGAGACCCTTCCTATAGAATGAGATGTGATATCTCAATGCTTCTAATATCAAACTTGAGACCCTCCCTATAGCATGAGATGTGATACCCAAGTCCTTCCCATTCCAATCCTGAGACACTTCCTATAGCATGAGATGTGATATCCAACTGCTTCCCATTCCAATCCTGAGACCCTTCCTATAGCATGAGATGTGATATCTCTATGCTTCTAATACCAAACCTGAGATCCTTCCTCTAACATGAAATGTGATATCCAACTCCTTCCCTTTCCAAACCTAAGAGCCTATCTATAGCATGAGATGTGATATCCAAGTCCTTCAAATTCCAACCCTTAGACCCTTCCTACAGCATGCAATATGATATCTCAATGATTCTAATAACAAACCTGAGACCCGTCCTATAACATGAGATGGGATATTCAACTCCTTCCCATTCCAATCCTGAGACTCTTCCGATAGCAGAGATGTGATATCTCAATGCTTATACCAAACCTGAGACCCTTCCTATAACATGAGATGTGATATCCAAATCCTTCCCGTTCCAAACCTGAGACCCTTCCTTTAGCATGAGATGTGATATCCAGCTCCTTCCCATTCCAATCCTGAGACACTTCCGATAGCATGAGATGTGATATCTCAATGCTTCTAATATCAAAACTGAGACCCTCCCTGTAGCATGATATGTGATATCTAAGTCCTTCCCATTCCAATCCTGAGACCCTCCCTATAGCATGAGATGTGATATCCAACTCCTTCCCATTCCAATCCTGAGAACCTTCCTATAGCATGAGATATGATATCTCAATACTTCTAATACCAAACGTGAGATCCTTCCGATAACATGAGATGTGATATCCAAATCCTTCCCCTTCCAAACCTGAGACCCTCCCTTTAGCATGAGATGTGATATCCAACTCCTTCCTATTCCAATCCTGAGACTCTTCTGATAGCATGAGATGTGATATCTCAATGCTTCTAATACCAAACCTGAGATCCTTCCGATAGCATGAGATGTGATATCTCAATGCTTCTAATACCAAACCTGAGATCCTTCCTATAACATGAGATGTGATATCCAAATCCTTCCCCTTCCAAACCTGAGACCCTCCCTTTAGCATGATATGTGATATCCAACTCCTTCCCATTCCATTCCTGAGACCCTTCTGATAGCATGAGATGTGATATCTCAATGCCTCTAATACCAAACCTGAGATCCTACCTCTAACATGAAATGTGATATCCAACTCTTTCCCCTTCCAAACCTGAGAGCCTTCCTATAGCATGAGATGTGATATCCAAGTCTTTCCCATTCCAATCCTGAGACCCTTCCTATAGCTTGAGATGTGATATCCAACTCCTTCCCATTCCAATTCTGAGACCCTTCCTATACTATGAGACTTGATATCTCAATGCTTCTAATACCAAACCTGAGACCCGTAATATAACATGAGATGTGATATCCAAATCCTTCCCCTTCCAAACCTTAGACCCTTCCTTTATCATGAGATCTGATATCCAACTCCTTCCCATTCCAATCCTGATACCCTTCCGATATCATGAGATGTGATATCTCAAAGCTTCTAATATCAAACTTGAGACCCTCCCTATAGCATGAGATGTGATATCCAAGTCCTTCCCATTCCAATCCTGAGACCCTTCCTATAGCATGAGATGTGATATCTCAATGCTTATACCAAACCTGAGACCCTTCCTATAGCATGAGATGTGATATCCAACTGCTTCCCATTCCAATCCTGAGACCCTTCCTATAGCATGAGATGTGATATCTCTATGCTTCTAATACCAAACCTGAGATCCTTCCTCTAACATGAAATGTGATATCCAACTCCTTCCCTTTCCAAACCTAAGAGCCTATCTATAGCATGAGATGTGATATCCAAGTCCTTCACATTCCAACCCTTAGACCCTTCCTACAGCATGCAATATGATATCTCAATGATTCTAATAACAAACCTGAGACCCGTCCTATAACATGAGATGGGATATCCAACTCCTTCCCATTCCAATCCTGAGACTCTTCCGATAGCAGAGATGTGATATCTCAATGCTTATACCAAACCTGAGACCCTTCCTATAACATGAGATGTGATATCCAAATCCTTCCCGTTCCAAACCTGAGACCCTTCCTTTAGCATGAGATGTGATATCCAGCTCCTTCCCATTCCAATCCTGAGACACTTCCGATAGCATGAGATGTGATATCTCAATGCTTCTAATATCAAAACTGAGACCCTCCCTATAGCATGATATGTGATATCTAAGTCCTTCCCATTCCAATCCTGAGACCCTCCCTATAGCATGAGATGTGATATCCAACTCCTTCCCATTCCAATCCTGAGACCCTTCCTATAGCATGAGATATGATATCTCAATACTTCTAATACCAAACGTGAGATCCTTCCGATAACATGAGATGTGATATCCAAATCCTTCCCCTTCCAAACCTGAGACCCTCCCTTTAGCATGAGATGTGATATCCAACTCCTTCCTATTCCAATCCTGAGACTCTTCTGATAGCATGAGATGTGATATCTCAATGCTTCTAATACCAAACCTGAGATCCTTCCGATAGCATGAGATGTGATATCTCAATGCTTCTAATACCAAACCTGAGATCCTTCCTATAAGATGTGATGTGATATCCAAATCCTTCCCCTTCCAAACCTGAGACCCTCCCTTTAGCATGAGATGTGATATCCAACTCCTTCCCATTCCATTCCTGAGACCCTTCTGATAGCATGAGATGTGATATCTCAATGCCTCTAATACCAAACCTGAGATCCTACCTCTAACATGAAATGTGATATCCAACTCTTTCCCCTTCCAAACCTGAGAGCCTTCCTATAGCATGAGATGTGATATCCAAGTCCTTCCCATTCCAATCCTGAGACCCTTCCGATAGCTTGAGATGTGATATCCAACTCCTTCCCATTCCAATTCTGAGACCCTTCCTATACTATGAGACTTGATATCTCAATGCTTCTAATACCAAACCTGAGACCCGTAATATAACATGAGATGTGATATCCAAATCCTTCCCCTTCCAAACCTTAGACCCTTCCTTTATCATGAGATGTGATATCCAACTCCTTCCCATTCCAATCCTGAGACCCTTCCGATATCATGAGATGTGATATCTCAAAGCTTCTAATATCAAACTTGAGACCCTCCCTATAGCATGAGATGTGATATCCAAGTCCTTCCCATTCCAATCCTGAGACCCTTCCTATAGCATGAGATGTGATATCTCAATGCTTCTAATACCAAACCTGAGACCCTTCCTATAACATGAGATGGGAATATCCAACTCCTTCCCATTCCAATCCTGAGACCCTTCCGATAGCAGAGATGTGATATCTCAATGCTCATACCAAACCTGAGATCCTTCCTATAACATGAGATGTGATATCCAACTCCTTCCCATTCCAATCCTGAGACACTTCCTATAGCATGAGATGTGATATCTCACTGCTTGTACCAAACCTGAGACCCTTCCCATAGCATGAGATGTGATATCCAACTCCTTCCCATTCCAATCCTCAGACCCTTCCTATAGCATGAGATGTGATATCTCAATGCTTCTAATATCAAACTTGAGACCCTACCTATAGCATGAGATGTGATATCCAAGCCCTTCCCATTCCAATCCTGAGACACTTCCTATAGCATGAGATGTGATATCTCAATGCTTCTAATACCAAACCTGAGACTCTTCCTATAACATGAGATGGGATATCCAACTCCTTCCATTCCAATCCTGGACCCTTCCTATAGCATGAGATGTGATATCTCAATGCTTATACCAAACCTGAGACCCTTCCTATAGCATGAGATGTGATATCCAACTCCTTTCCATTCCAATCCTGAGACCCTTTTGATAGCAGAAATGTGATATCTCAATGTTTATACCAAACCTGAGACCCTTCCTACGGCATGAGATGTCATATTCAACTCCTTCCCATTCCAATCCTGAGACCCTTCCTATAGCATGAGATGTGATATCCAACTCCTTCCCATTCCAATCCTGAGACCCTTCCTATAGCATGAGATGTGATGTCTCAATGCTTCTAATACCAAACCTGAGATCCTTCCTATAACATGAGATGTGATATCCAACTCCTTCCATTCCAATCCTGGACCCTTCCTATAGCATGAGATGTGATATCTCAATGCTTATACCAAACCTGAGACCCTTCCTATAGCATGAGATGTGATATCCAACTCCTTCCCATTCCAATCCTGAGACCCTTCCTATAGCCTGAGATGTGATATCTCAATGCCTCTAATACCAAACCTGAGATCCTTCCTCTAACATGAAATGTGATATCCAACTCCTTCACTTTCCAAACCTGAGAGCCTATCTATAGCATGAGATGTGATATCCAAGTCCTTCCCATTCCAATCCTTAGACCCTTCCTACAGCATGCAATATGATATCTCAATGATTCTAATAAAAAACCTGAGACCCGTCCTATAACATGAGATGGGATATCCAACTCCTTCCCATTCCAATCCTGAGACACTTCCGATAGCAGAGATGTGATATCTCAATGTTTATACCAAACCTGAGACCCTTCCTATAACATGAGATGTGATATCCAACTCCTTCCCGTTCCAAACCTGAGACCCTTCCTTTAGCATGAGATGTGATATCCAGCTCCTTCCCATTCCAATCCTGAGACACTTCCGATAGCATGAGATGTGATATCTCAATGCTTCTAATATCAAAACTGAGACCCTCCCTATAGCATGATATGTGATATCTAAGTCCTTCCCATTCCAATCCTGAGACCCTTCCTATAGCATGAGATGTGATATCTCAATGCTTCTACCAAACCTGAGACCCTTCCTTTAGCATGAGATGTGATATCCAACTCCTTCCCATTCCAATCCTGAGACCCTTCCTATAGCATGAGAGGTGATATCTCAATACTTCTAATACCAAACCTGAGATCCTTCCGATAACATAAGATGTGATATCTCAATACTTCTAATACCAAACCTGAGATCCATCCTATAACATGAGATGTGATATCCAAATCCTTCCCCTTCCAAACCTGAGACCCTCCCTTTAGCATGAGATGTGATATCCAACTCCTTCCCATTCCAATCCTGAGACCCTTCTGATAGCATAAGATATGATATCTCAATGCTTCTATACCAAACCTGAGATCCTTCCGATAGCATGAGATGTGATATCTCAATACTTCTAATACCAAACCTGAGATCCTTCCTATAACATGAGATGTGATATCCAAATCCTTATCTTCCAAACCTGAGACCCTCCCTTTAGCATGAGATGTGATATCCAACTCCTTCCCATTCCAATCCTGAGACTCTTCTGATAGCATAAGATATGATATCTCAATGCTTCTATACCAAACCTGAGATCCTTCTGATAGCATGAGATGTGATATCTCAATACTTCTAATACCAAACCTGAGATCCTACCTCTAACATGAAATGTGATATCCAACTCTTTCCCCTTGCAAACCTGAGAGCCTTCCTATAGCATGAGATGTGTTATCCAAGTCCTTCCCATTCCAATCCTGAGACCCTTCCTATAACATGAGATGTGATATCCAACTCCTTCCCATTCCAACCTGAGACCCTTCCTATAGCATGAGATGGGATATCCAACTCCTTCCAAATCCAATCCCGATACCCTTCCGATAGCATGAGATCTGATATCCCAATGCTTCTACCAAACCTGAGACCCATACTATGGCATGAGATGTGATATCAAACTCCTTCCCATTCTAATCCTGAGACCCTTCCTATAGCTTGAGATGTGATATCCAACTCCTTCCCATTCCAATTCTGAGACCCTTCCTATACCATGAGACTTGATATCTCAATGCTTCTAATACCAAACCTGAGACCCGTCCTATAACATGAGATGTGATATCCAAATCCTTCCCCTTCCAAACCTTAGACCCTTCCTTTATCATGAGATGTGATAGCCAACTCCTTCCCATTCCAATCTTGAGACCCTTCCGATATCATGAAATGTGATATCTCAATGCTTCTAATATCAAACTTGAGACCCTCCCTATAACATGAGATGGGAATATCCAACTCCTTCCCATTCCAATCCTGAGACCCTTCCGATAGCAGAGATGTGATATCTCAATGCTTATACCAAACCTGAGATCCTTCCTATAACATGAGATGTGATATCCAACTCCTTCCCATTCCAATCCTGAGACACTTCCTATAGCATGAGATGTGATATCTCACTGCTTATACCAAACCTGAGACCCTTCCTATAGCATGAGATGTGATATCCAACTCCTTCCCATTCCAATCCTGAGACCCTTCCTATAGCATGAGATGTGATATCTCAATGCTTCTAATATCAAACTTGAGACCCTCCCTATAGGATGAGATGTGATACCCAAGTCCTTCCCATTCCAATCCTGAGACACTTCCTATAGCATGGGATGTGATATCTCAATGCTTCTAATACCAAACCTGAGACTCTTCCTATAACATGAGATGGGATATCCAACTCCTTTCCATTCCAATCCTGAGACCCTTTCGATAGCAGAGATGTGATATCTCAATGTTTATACCAAACCTGAGACCCTCCCTACGGCATGAGATGTCATATACAACTCCTTCCCATTCCAATCCTGAGACCCTTCCTATAGCATGAGATGTGATATCCAACTCCTTCCCATTCCAATCCTGAGACCCTTCCTATAGCATGAGATGTGATGTCTCAATGCTTCTAATACCAAACCTGAGATCCTTCCTATAACATGAGATGTGATATCCAACTCCTTCCATTCCAATCCTGAGACCCATCCTATAGCATGAGATGTGATATCTCAAGACCCTTCCTATAGCATGAGATGTGATATCCAACTCCTTCCCATTCCAATCCTGAGACCCTTCCTATAGCCTGAGATGTGATATCTGAATGCCTCTAATACCAAACCTGAGATCCTTCCTCTAACATGAAATGTGATATCCAACTCCTTCCCTTTCCAAACCTAAGAGCCTATCTATAGCATGAGATGTGATATTCAGGTCCTTCCCATTCCAATCCTTAGACCCTTCCTACAGCATGCAATATGATATCTCAATGATTCTAATAACAAACCTGAGACCCGTCCTATAGCATGAGATATGATATCCAAGTCCTTCCCATTCCAATCCTGAGACCCTTCCTATAACATGAAATGTGATATCCAACTCCTTCCCATTCCAACCTGAGACCCTTCCTATAGCATGAGATGTGATATCTCAATGCTTATACCAAACCTGAGATCCTTCCTATAACATGAGATGTGATATCCAACTCCTTCCCATTCCAATCCTGAGACACTTCCTATAGCATGAGATGTGATATCTCACTGCTTATACCAAACCTGAGACCCTTCCCATAGCATGAGATGTGATATCCAACTCCTTCCCATTCCAATCCTCAGACCCTTCCTATAGCATGAGATGTGATATCTCAATGCTTCTAATATCAAACTTGAGACCCTACCTATAGCATGAGATGTGATATCCAAGTCCTTCCCATTCCAATCCTGAGACACTTCCTATAGCATGAGATGTGATATCCAACTCCTTCCCATTCCAATCCTGAGACCCTTCCTATAACATGAAATGTGATATCCAACTCCTTCCCATTCCAACCTGAGACCCTTCCTATAGCATGAGATGTGATATCTCAATGCTTATACCAAACCTGAGATCCTTCCTATAACATGAGATGTGATATCCAACTCCTTTCCATTCCAATCCTGAGACACTTCCTATAGCATGAGATGTGATATCTCACTGCTTATACCAAACCTGAGACCCTTCCCATAGCATGAGATGTGATATCCAGCTCCTTCCCATTCCAATCCTCAGACCCTTCCTATAGCATGAGATGTGATATCTCAATGCTTCTAATATCAAACTTGAGACCCTACCTATAGCATGAGATGTGATATCCAAGTCCTTCCCATTCCAATCCTGAGACACTTCCTATAGCATGAGATGTGATATCCAACTCCTTCCCATTCCAATCCTGAGGCCCTTCCTATAGCATGAGATATGATATCTCAATACTTCTAATACCAAATGTGAGATCCTTCCGATAACATGAGATGTGATATCCAAATCCTTCCCATTCCAATCCTGAGACCCTTCTGATAGCATGAGATGTGATATCTCAATGCTTCTAATACCAAACCTGAGATCCTTCCGATAGCATGAGATGTGATATCTCAATGCTTCTAATACCAAACCTGAGATCCTTCCTATAACATGAGAGGTGATATCCAAATCCTTCCCCTTCCAAACCTGAGACCCTCTCTTTAGCATGAGATGTGATATCCAACTCCTTCCCATTCCATTCCTGAGACCCTTCTGATAGCATGAGATGTGATATCTCAATGCTTCTAATACCAAACCTGAGATCCTTCCGATAGCATGAGATGTGATATCTCAATGCTTCTAATACCAAACCTGAGATCCTTCCTATAACATGAGATGTGATATCCAAATCCTTCCCCTTCCAAACCTGAGACCCTTTCTTTAGCATGAGATGTGATATCCAACTCCTTCCCATTCCAATCCTGAGACCCTTCCTATAGCTTGAGATGTGATATCCAACTCCTTCCCATTCCAATTCTGAGACCCTTCCTATACTCTGAGACTTGATATCTCAATGCTTCTAATACCAAACCTGAGACCCGTAATATAACATGAGATGTGATATCCAAATCCTTCCCCTTCCAAAACTTAGACCCTTCCTTTATCATGAGATGTGATATCCAACTCCTTCCCATTCCAATCCTGAGACCCTTCCGATATCATGAGATGTGATATCTCAAAGCTTCTAATATCAAACTTGAGACCCTCCCTATAGCATGAGATGTGATATCCAAGTCCTTCCCATTCCAATCCTGAGACCCTTCCTATAGCATGAGATGTGATATCTCAATGCTTCTAATACCAAACCTGAGACCCTTCCTATAACATGAGATGGGAATATCCAACTCCTTCCCATTCCAATCCTGAGACCCTTCCGATAGCAGAGATGTGATATCTCAATGCTTATACCAAACCTGAGACCCTTCCTATGGCATGAGATGTGATATCCAACTCCTTGCCATTCAAATCCTGAGACCCTTCCTATAGCATGAGAATGGATATCCAACTCCTTCCCAATCCAATCCTGAGACCCTTCCGATAGCAGAGACGTGATATCTCAATGCTTCTACCAAACCTGAGACCCTTCCTTTAGCATGAGATGTGATATCCAAATCCTTCACATTCCAATCCTGAGACCCTTCCTATAGCATGAGATGTGATATCTCAATGCTTCTAATACCAAACCTGAGATCCTTCCTATAACATGAGATGTGATATCCAATTCCTTCCCATTCCAAACCTGAGACCCTTCCTATTGGATGAGTTGTGATATCCAACTCCTTCCCATTCCAACCCTGAGACCCTTCCTATAGCATGAGATGTGATGTCTCAATGCTTCTAATACCAAACCTGAGATCCTTCCTATAACATGAGATGTGATATCCAACTCCTTCCATTCCAATCCTGAGACCCGTCCTATAGCATGAGATGTGATATCTCAATGCTTATACCAAACCTGAGACCCTTCCTATAGCATGAGATGTGATATCCAACTACTTCCCATTCCAATCCTGAGACCCTTCCTATAGCATGAGATGTGATATCTCAATGCTTCTAATACCAAACCTGAGATCCTTCCTCTAACATGAAATGTGATATCCAACTCCTTCCCTTTCCAAACCTAAGAGCCTATCTATAGCATGAGATGTGATATCCAGGTCCTTCCCATTCCAATCCTTAGACCCTTCGTACAGCATGCAATATGATATCTCAATGATTCTAATAACAAACCTGAGACCCGTCCTATAGCATGAGATATGATATCCAAGTCCTTCCCATTCCAATCCTGAGACCCTTCCTATAACATGAAATGTGATATCCAACTCCTTCCCATTCCAACCTGAGACCCTTCCGATAGCATGAGATGTGATATCCCAATGCTTCTACCAAACCTGAGACCCATACTATGGCATGAGATGTGATATCAAACTCCTTCCCATTCCAATCCTGAGACCCTTCCTATAGCTTGAGGTGTGATATCCAACTCCTTCCCATTCCAATTCTGAGACCCTTCTTATACCATGAGACTTGATATCTCAATGCTTCTAATACCAAACCTGAGACCCGTCCTATAACATGAGATGTGATATCCAAATCCTTCCCCTTCCAAACCTTAGACCCTTCCTTTATCATGAGATGTGATATCCAACTCCTTCCCATTCCAATCCTGAGACCCTTCCGATATCATGAGATTTGTTATCTCAATGCTTCTAATATCAAACTTGAGACCCTCCCTATAGCATGAGATGTGACATCCAAGTCCTTCCCATTCCAATCCTGAGACCCTTCCTATAGCATGAGATGTGATATCTCTATGCTTCTAATACCAAACCTGAGACCCTTCCTATAACATGAGATGGGATATCCAACTCCTTCCCATTCAAATCCTGAGACCTTTCCGATAGCAGAGATGTGATATCTCAATGCTTATACCAAACCTGAGAACCTTCCTATGGCCTGAGATGTGATATACAACTCCTTCCCATTCCAATCCGGAGACCCTTCCTTTAGCATGAGATGTGATATCTCAATGCTTATACCAAATCTGAGACCCTTCCTATAGCATGAGATGTGATATCCAATTCCTTCCCATTCCAATCCTGAGACCCTTCCTATAGCATGAGATGTGATATCTCAATGCTTATACCAAACCTGAGAGCCTACCTATAGCATGAGATGTGATATCCAAGTGCATCCCATTCCAATCCTTAGACCCTTCCTACAGCATGCGATGTGATATCTCAATGATTCTAATACCAAACCAGAGACTCTTCCTATAACATGAGATGGGATATCCAACTCCTTCCCATTCCAATCCTGAGCTGCTTCCGATAGCAGAGATGTGATATCTCAATGCTTATACCAAACCTGAGACCCTTCCTATAACATGAGATGTGATATCCAACTCCTTCCCGTTCCAAACCTGAGACACTAACTATAGCATATGTGATATCCAACTCCTTCCCATTCCAAACATGAGACCCTTCCTATAGCAAGAAAGTAATATCCAACTCCTACCCATTCCAATCCTGAGACCCTTCCTATAGCAAGAGATGTGATATCCAAATCCTTCCCATTCCAATCCTGAGACCCTTCCTATAACATGAGATGTGATATCCAACTCCTTCCCATTCCAACCTAAGACACTTCCTATAGCATGAGAAGGGATATCCAACTCCTTCCCAATCCAATCCTGAGACCCTTCCGATAGCAGAGATGTGATATCTCAATGCTTATACCAAACCTGAGACCCTTCCTATGGCATGAGATGTGATATCCAACTCCTTGCCATTCAAATCCTGAGACCCTTCCTATAGCATGAGAAGGGATATCCAAATCCTTCCCAATCCAATCCTGAGACCCTTCCGATAGCAGAGACGTGATATCTCAATGCTTCTACCAAACCTGAGACCCTTCCTTTAGCATGAGATGTGATATCCAAATCCTTCACATTCCAATCCTGAGACCCTTCCTATAGCATGAGATGTGATATCTCAATGCTTCTAATACCAAACCTGAGATCCTTCCTATAACATGAGATGTGATATCCAATTCCTTCCTATTCCAAACCTGAGACCCTTCCTATTGGATGAGATGTGATATCCAACTCCTTCCCATTCCAACCCTGAGACCCTTCCTATAGCATGAGATGTGATGTCTCAATGCTTCTAATACCAAACCTGAGATCCTTCCTATAACATGAGATGTGATATCCAACTCCTTCCATTCCAATCCTGAGACCCGTCCTATAGCATGAGATGTGATATCTCAATGCTTATACCAAACCTGAGACCCTTCCTATAGCATGAGATGTGATATCCAACTGCTTCCCATTCCAATCCTGAGACCCTTCCTATAGCATGAGATGTGATATCTCAATGCTTCTAATACCAAACCTGAGATCCTTCCTCTAACATGAAATGTGATATCCAACTCCTTCCCTTTCCAAACCTAAGAGCCTATCTATAGCATGAGATGTGATATCCAAGTCCTTCACATTCCAACCCTTAGACCCTTCCTACAGCATGCAATATGATATCTCAATGATTCTAATAACAAACCTGAGACCCGTCCTATAACATGAGATGGGATATCCAACTCCTTCCCATTCCAATCCTGAGACATTTCCGATAGCAGAGATGTGATATCTCAATGCTTATACCAAACCTGAGACCCTTCCTATAACATGAGATGTGATATCCAAATCCTTCCCGTTCCAAACCTGAGACCCTTCCTTTAGCATGAGATGTGATATCCAGCTCCTTCCCATTCCAATCCTGAGACACTTCCGATAGCATGAGATGTGATATCTCAATGCTTCTAATATCAAAACTGAGACCCTCCCTATAGCATGATATGTGATATCTAAGTCCTTCCCATTCCAATCCTGAGACCCTCCCTATAGCATGATATGTGATATCTAAGTCCTTCCCATTCCAATCCTGAGACCCTCCCTATAGCATGAGATGTGATATCCAATTCCTTCCCATTCCAATCCTGAGACCCTTCCTATAGCATGAGATGTGATATCTCAATGCTTATACCAAACCTGAGAGCCTACCTATAGCATGAGATGTGATATCCAAGTGCATCCCATTCCAATCCTTAGACCCTTCCTACAGCATGCGATGTGATATCTCAATGATTCTAATACCAAACCAGAGACTCTTCCTATAACATGAGATGGGATATCCAACTCCTTCCCATTCCAATCCTGAGCCGCTTCCGATAGCAGAGATGTGATATCTCAATGCTTATACCAAACCTGAGACCCTTCCTATAACATGAGATGTGATATCCAACTCCTTCCCGTTCCAAACCTGAGACACTAACTATAGCATATGTGATATCCAACTCCTTCCCATTCCAACCTGAGACACTTCCTATAGCATGAGAAGGGATATCCAACTCCTTCCCAATCCAATCCTGAGACCCTTCCGATAGCAGAGATGTGATATCTCAATGCTTATACCAAACCTGAGACCCTTCCTATGGCATGAGATGTGATATCCAACTCCTTGCCATTCAAATCCTGAGACCCTTCCTATAGCATGAGAAGGGATATCCAACTCCTTCCCAATCCAATCCTGAGACCCTTCCGATAGCAGAGACGTGATATCTCAATGCTTCTACCAAACCTGAGACCCTTCCTTTAGCATGAGATGTGATATCCAAATCCTTCACATTCCAATCCTGAGACCCTTCCTATAGCTTGAGATGTGATATCTCAATGCTTCTAATACCAAACCTGAGATCCTTCCTATAACATGAGATGTGATATCCAATTCCTTCCTATTCCAAACCTGAGACCCTTCCTATTGGATGAGATGTGATATCCAACTCCTTCCCATTCCAACCCTGAGACCCTTCCTATAGCATGAGTTGTGATGTCTCAATGCTTCTAATACCAAATCTGAGATCCTTCCTATAACATGAGATGTGATATCCAACTCCTTCCATTCCAATCCTGAGACCCGTCCTATAGCATGAGATGTGATATCTCAATGCTTATACCAAACCTGAGACCCTTCCTATAGCATGAGATGTGATATCCAACTGCTTCCCATTCCAATCCTGAGACATTTCCGATAGCAGAGATGTGATATCTCAATGCTTATACCAAACCTGAGACCCGTCCTATAACATGAGATGGGATATCCAACTCCTTCCCATTCCAATCCTGAGACATTTCCGATAGCAGAGATGTGATATCTCAATGCTTATACCAAACCTGAGACCCTTCCTATAACATGAGATGTGATATCCAAATCCTTCCCGTTCCAAACCTGAGACCCTTCCTTTAGCATGAGATGTGATATCCAGCTCCTTCCCATTCCAATCCTGAGACACTTCCGATAGCATGAGATGTGATATCTCAATGCTTCTAATATCAAAACTGAGACCCTCCCTATAGCATGATATGTGATATCTAAGTCCTTCCCATTCCAATCCTGAGACCCTCCCTATAGCATGATATGTGATATCTAAGTCCTTCCCATTCCAATCCTGAGACCCTCCCTATAGCATGAGATGTGATATCCAATTCCTTCCCATTCCAATCCTGAGACCCTTCCTATAGCATGAGATGTGATATCTCAATGCTTATACCAAACCTGAGAGCCTACCTATAGCATGAGATGTGATATCCAAGTGCATCCCATTCCAATCCTTAGACCCTTCCTACAGCATGCGATGTGATATCTCAATGATTCTAATACCAAACCAGAGACTCTTCCTATAACATGAGATGGGATATCCAACTCCTTCCCATTCCAATCCTGAGCCGCTTCCGATAGCAGAGATGTGATATCTCAATGCTTATACCAAACCTGAGACCCTTCCTATAACATGAGATGTGATATCCAACTCCTTCCCGTTCCAAACCTGAGACACTAACTATAGCATATGTGATATCCAACTCCTTCCCATTCCAACCTGAGACACTTCCTATAGCATGAGAAGGGATATCCAACTCCTTCCCAATCCAATCCTGAGACCCTTCCGATAGCAGAGATGTGATATCTCAATGCTTATACCAAACCTGAGACCCTTCCTATGGCATGAGATGTGATATCCAACTCCTTGCCATTCAAATCCTGAGACCCTTCCTATAGCATGAGAAGGGATATCCAACTCCTTCCCAATCCAATCCTGAGACCCTTCCGATAGCAGAGACGTGATATCTCAATGCTTCTACCAAACCTGAGACCCTTCCTTTAGCATGAGATGTGATATCCAAATCCTTCACATTCCAATCCTGAGACCCTTCCTATAGCTTGAGATGTGATATCTCAATGCTTCTAATACCAAACCTGAGATCCTTCCTATAACATGAGATGTGATATCCAATTCCTTCCTATTCCAAACCTGAGACCCTTCCTATTGGATGAGATGTGATATCCAACTCCTTCCCATTCCAACCCTGAGACCCTTCCTATAGCATGAGTTGTGATGTCTCAATGCTTCTAATACCAAATCTGAGATCCTTCCTATAACATGAGATGTGATATCCAACTCCTTCCATTCCAATCCTGAGACCCGTCCTATAGCATGAGATGTGATATCTCAATGCTTATACCAAACCTGAGACCCTTCCTATAGCATGAGATGTGATATCCAACTGCTTCCCATTCCAATCCTGAGACCCTTCCTATAGCATGAGATGTGATATCTCAATGCTTCTAATACCAAACCTGAGATCCTTCCTCTAACATGAAATGTGATATCCAACTCCTTCCCTTTCCAAACCTAAGAGCCTATCTATAGCATGAGATGTGATATCCAAGTCCTTCACATTCCAACCCTTAGACACTTCCTACAGCATGCAATATGATATCTCAATGATTCTAATAACAAACCTGAGACCCGTCCTATAACATGAGATGGGATATCCAACTCCTTCCCATTCCAATCCTGAGACACTTCCGATAGCAGAGATGTGATATCTCAATGCTTATACCAAACCTGAGACCCTTCCTATAACATGAGATGTGATATCCAAATCCTTCCCGTTCCAAACCTGAGACCCTTCCTTTAGCATGAGATGTGATATCCAGCTCCTTCCCATTCCAATCCTGAGACACTTCCGATAGCATGAGATGTGATATCTCAATGCTTCTAATATCAAAACTGAGACCCTCCCTATAGCATGATATGTGATATCTAAGTCCTTCCCATTCCAATCCTGAGACCCTCCCTATAGCATGAGATGTGATATCCAACTCCTTCTCATTCCAATCCTGAGACCCTTCCTATAGCATGAGATATGATATCTCAATACTTCTAATACCAAACGTGAGATCCTTCCGATAACATGAGATGTGATATCCAAATCCTTCCCCTTCCAAACCTGAGACCCTCCCTTTAGCATGAGATGTGATATCCAACTCCTTCCTATTCCAATCCTGAGACTCTTCTGATAGCATGAGATGTGATATCTCAATGCTTCTAATACCAAACCTGAGATCCTTCCGATAGCATGAGATGTGATATCTCAATGCTTCTAATACCAAACCTGAGATCCTTCCTATAACATGAGATGTGATATCCAAATCCTTCCCCTTCCAAACCTGAGACCCTCCCTTTAGCATGAGATGTGATATCCAACTCCTTCCCATTCCATTCCTGAGACCCTTCTGATAGCATGAGATGTGATATCTCAATGCCTCTAATACCAAACCTGAGATCCTACCTCTAACATGAAATGTGATATCCAACTCTTTCCCCTTCCAAACCTGAGAGCCTTCCTATAGCATGAGATGTGATATCCAAGTCCTTCCCATTCCAATCCTGAGACCCTTCCTATAGCTTGAGATGTGATATCCAACTCCTTCCCATTCCAATTCTGAGACCCTTCCTATACTATGAGACTTGATATCTCAATGCTTCTAATACCAAACCTGAGACCCGTAATATAACATGAGATGTGATATCCAAATCCTTCCCCTTCCAAACCTTAGACCCTTCCTTTATCATGAGATGTGATATCCAACTCCTTCCCATTCCAATCCTGAGACCCTTCCGATATCATGAGATGTAATATCTCAAAGCTTCTAATATCAAACTTGAGACCCTCCCTATAGCATGAGATGTGATATCCAAGTCCTTCCCATTCCAATCCTGAGACCCTTCCTATAGCATGAGATGTGATATCTCAATGCTTATACCAAACCTGAGACCCTTCCTATAGCATGAGATGTGATATCCAACTGCTTCCCATTCCAATCCTGAGACCCTTCCTATAGCATGAGATGTGATATCTCTATGCTTCTAATACCAAACCTGAGATCCTTCCTCTAACATGAAATGTGATATCCAACTCCTTCCCTTTCCAAACCTAAGAGCCTATCTATAGCATGAGATGTGATATCCAAGTCCTTCGCATTCCACCCCTTAGACCCTTCCTACAGCATGCAATATGATATCTCAATGATTCTAATAACAAACCTGAGACCCGTCCTATAACATGAGATGGGATATCCAACTCCTTCCCATTCCAATCCTGAGACTCTTCCGATAGCAGAGATGTGATATCTCAATGCTTATACCAAACCTGAGACCCTTCCTATAACATGAGATGTGATATCCAAATCCTTCCCGTTCCAAACCTGAGACCCTTCCTTTAGCATGAGATGTGATATCCAGCTCCTTCCCATTCCAATCCTGAGACACTTCCGATAGCATGAGATGTGATATCTTAATGCTTCTAATATCAAAACTGAGACCCTCCCTATAGCATGATATGTGATATTTAAGTCCTTCCCATTCCAATCCTGAGACCCTCCCTATAGCATGAGATGTGATATCTCACTGCTTATACCAAACCTGAGACCCTTCCTATAGCATGAGATGTGATATCCAACTCCTTCCCATTCCAATCCTGAGACCCTTCCTATAGCATGAGATGTGATATCTCAATGCTTCTAATATCAAACTTGAGACCCTCCCTATAGGATGAGATGTGATACCCAAGTCCTTCCCATTCCAATCCTGAGACACTTCCTATAGCATGGGATGTGATATCTCAATGCTTCTAATACCAAACCTGAGACTCTTCCTATAACATGAGATGGGATATCCAACTCCTTTCCATTCCAATCCTGAGACCCTTTCGATAGCAGAGATGTGATATCTCAATGTTTATACCAAACCTGAGACCCTCCCTACGGCATGAGATGTCATATACAACTCCTTCCCATTCCAATCCTGAGACCCTTCCTATAGCATGAGATGTGATATCCAACTCCTTCCCATTCCAATCCTGAGACCCTTCCTATAGCATGAGATGTGATGTCTCAATGCTTCTAATACCAAACCTGAGATCCTTCCTATAACATGAGATGTGATATCCAACTCCTTCCATTCCAATCCTGAGACCCATCCTATAGCATGAGATGTGATATCTCAAGACCCTTCCTATAGCATGAGATGTGATATCCAACTCCTTCCCATTCCAATCCTGAGACACTTCCTATAGCATGAGATGTGATATCTCACTGCTTATACCAAACCTGAGACCCTTCCCATAGCATGAGATGTGATATCCAACTCCTTCCCATTCCAATCCTCAGACCCTTCCTATAGCATGAGATGTGATATCTCAATGCTTCTAATATCAAACTTGAGACCCTACCTATAGCATGAGATGTGATATCCAAGTCCTTCCCATTCCAATCCTGAGACACTTCCTATAGCATGAGATTTGATATCTCAATGCTTCTAATACCAAACCTGAGACTCTTCCTATAACATGAGATGGGATATCCAACTCCTTCCCATTCCAATCCTGAGACCCTTTTGATAGCAGAGATGTGATATCTCAATGTTTATACCAAACCTGAGACCCTTCCTACGGCATGAGATGTCATATTCAACTCCTTCCCATTCCAATCCTGAGACCCTTCCTATAGCATGAGATGTGATATCCAACTCCTTCCCATTCCAATCCTGAGACCCTTCCTATAGCATGAGATGTGATGTCTCAATGCTTCTAATACCAAACCTGAGATCCTTCCTATAACATGAGATGTGATATCCAACTCCTTCCATTCCAATCCTGGACCCTTCCTATAGCATGAGATGTGATATCTCAATGCTTATACCAAACCTGAGACCCTTCCTATAGCATGAGATGTGATATCCAACTCCTTCCCATTCCAATCCTGAGACCCTTCCTATAGCCTGAGATGTGATATCTCAATGCCTCTAATACCAAACCTGAGATCCTTCCTCTAACATGAAATGTGATATCCAACTCCTTCACTTTCCAAACCTGAGAGCCTATCTATAGCATGAGATGTGATATCCAAGTCCTTCCCATTCCAATCCTTAGACCCTTCCTACAGCATGCAATATGATATCTCAATGATTCTAATAAAAAACCTGAGACCCGTCCTATAACATGAGATGGGATATCCAACTCCTTCCCATTCCAATCCTGAGACACTTCCGATAGCAGAGATGTGATATCTCAATGTTTATACCAAACCTGAGACCCTTCCTATAACATGAGATGTGATATCCAACTCCTTCCCGTTCCAAACCTGAGACCCTTCCTTTAGCATGAGATGTGATATCCAGCTTCTTCCCATTCCAATCCTGAGACACTTCCGATAGCATGAGATGTGATATCTCAATGCTTCTAATATCAAAACTGAGACCCTCCCTATAGCATGATATGTGATATCTAAGTCCTTCCCATTCCAATCCTGAGACCCTTCCTATAGCATGAGATGTGATATCTCAATGCTTCTACCAAACCTGAGACCCTTCCTTTAGCATGAGATGTGATATCCAACTCCTTCCCATTCCAATCCTGAGACCCTTCCTATAGCATGAGAGGTGATATCTCAATACTTCTAATACCAAACCTGAGATCCATCCTATAACATGAGATGTGATATCCAAATCCTTCCCCTTCCAAACCTGAGACCCTCCCTTTAGCATGAGATGTGATATCCAACTCCTTCCCATTCCAATCCTGAGACCCTTCTGATAGCATAAGATATGATATCTCAATGCTTCTATACCAAACCTGAGATCCTTCCGATAGCATGAGATGTGATATCTCAATACTTCTAATACCAAACCTGAGATCCTTCCTATAACATGAGATGTGATATCCAAATCCTTATCTTCCAAACCTGAGACCCTCCCTTTAGCATGAGATGTGATATCCAACTCCTTCCCATTCCAATCCTGAGACTCTTCTGATAGCATAAGATATGATATCTCAATGCTTCTATACCAAACCTGAGATCCTTCTGATATCATGAGATGTGATATCTCAATACTTCTAATACCAAACCTGAGATCCTACCTCTAACATGAAATGTGATATCCAACTCTTTCCCCTTGCAAACCTGAGAGCCTTCCTATAGCATGAGATGTGATATCCAAGTCCTTCCCATTCCAATCCTGAGACCCTTCCTATAACATGAGATGTGATATCCAACTCCTTCCCATTCCAACCTGAGACCCTTCCTATAGCATGAGATGGGATATCCAACTCCTTCCAAATCCAATCCCGATACCCTTCCGATAGCATGAGATCTGATATCCCAATGCTTCTACCAAACCTGAGACCCATACTATGGCATGAGATGTGATATCAAACTCCTTCCCATTCTAATCCTGAGACCCTTCCTATAGCTTGAGATGTGATATCCAACTCCTTCCCATTCCAATTCTGAGACCCTTCCTATACCATGAGACTTGATATCTCAATGCTTCTAATACCAAACCTGAGACCCGTCCTATAACATGAGATGTGATATCCAAATCCTTCCCCTTCCAAACCTTAGACCCTTCCTTTATCATGAGATGTGATAGCCAACTCCTTCCCATTCCAATCTTGAGACCCTTCCGATATCATGAAATGGGATATCTCAATGCTTCTAATATCAAACTTGAGACCCTCCCTATAACATGAGATGGGAATATCCAACTCCTTCCCATTCCAATCCTGAGACCCTTCCGATAGCAGAGATGTGATATCTCAATGCTTATACCAAACCTGAGATCCTTCCTATAACATGAGATGTGATATCCAACTCCTTCCCATTCCAATCCTGAGACACTTCCTATAGCATGAGATGTGATATCTCACTGCTTATACCAAACCTGAGACCCTTCCTATAGCATGAGATGTGATATCCAACTCCTTTCCATTCCAATCCTGAGACCCTTCCTATAGAATGAGATGTGATATCTCAATGCTTCTAATATCAAACTTGAGACCCTCCCTATAGCATGAGATGTGATACCCAAGTCCTTCCCATTCCAATCCTGAGACACTTCCTATAGCATGAGATGTGATATCCAACTGCTTCCCATTCCAATCCTGAGACCCTTCCTATAGCATGAGATGTGATATCTCTATGCTTCTAATACCAAACCTGAGATCCTTCCTCTAACATGAAATGTGATATCCAACTCCTTCCCTTTCCAAACCTAAGAGCCTATCTATAGCATGAGATGTGATATCCAAGTCCTTCAAATTCCAACCCTTAGACCCTTCCTACAGCATGCAATATGATATCTCAATGATTCTAATAACAAACCTGAGACCCGTCCTATAACATGAGATGGGATATTCAACTCCTTCCCATTCCAATCCTGAGACTCTTCCGATAGCAGAGATGTGATATCTCAATGCTTATACCAAACCTGAGACCCTTCCTATAACATGAGATGTGATATCCAAATCCTTCCCGTTCCAAACCTGAGACCCTTCCTTTAGCATGAGATGTGATATCCAGCTCCTTCCCATTCCAATCCTGAGACACTTCCGATAGCATGAGATGTGATATCTCAATGCTTCTAATATCAAAACTGAGACCCTCCCTGTAGCATGATATGTGATATCTAAGTCCTTCCCATTCCAATCCTGAGACCCTCCCTATAGCATGAGATGTGATATCCAACTCCTTCCCATTCCAATCCTGAGAACCTTCCTATAGCATGAGATATGATATCTCAATACTTCTAATACCAAACGTGAGATCCTTCCGATAACATGAGATGTGATATCCAAATCCTTCCCCTTCCAAACCTGAGACCCTCCCTTTAGCATGAGATGTGATATCCAACTCCTTCCTATTCCAATCCTGAGACTCTTCTGATAGCATGAGATGTGATATCTCAATGCTTCTAATACCAAACCTGAGATCCTTCCGATAGCATGAGATGTGATATCTCAATGCTTCTAATACCAAACCTGAGATCCTTCCTATAACATGAGATGTGATATCCAAATCCTTCCCCTTCCAAACCTGAGACCCTCCCTTTAGCATGATATGTGATATCCAACTCCTTCCCATTCCATTCCTGAGACCCTTCTGATAGCATGAGATGTGATATCTCAATGCCTCTAATACCAAACCTGAGATCCTACCTCTAACATGAAATGTGATATCCAACTCTTTCCCCTTCCAAACCTGAGAGCCTTCCTATAGCATGAGATGTGATATCCAAGTCTTTCCCATTCCAATCCTGAGACCCTTCCTATAGCTTGAGATGTGATATCCAACTCCTTCCCATTCCAATTCTGAGACCCTTCCTATACTATGAGACTTGATATCTCAATGCTTCTAATACCAAACCTGAGACCCGTAATATAACATGAGATGTGATATCCAAATCCTTCCCCTTCCAAACCTTAGACCCTTCCTTTATCATGAGATCTGATATCCAACTCCTTCCCATTCCAATCCTGATACCCTTCCGATATCATGAGATGTGATATCTCAAAGCTTCTAATATCAAACTTGAGACCCTCCCTATAGCATGAGATGTGATATCCAAGTCCTTCCCATTCCAATCCTGAGACCCTTCCTATAGCATGAGATGTGATATCTCAATGCTTATACCAAACCTGAGACCCTTCCTATAGCATGAGATGTGATATCCAACTGCTTCCCATTCCAATCCTGAGACCCTTCCTATAGCATGAGATGTGATATCTCTATGCTTCTAATACCAAACCTGAGATCCTTCCTCTAACATGAAATGTGATATCCAACTCCTTCCCTTTCCAAACCTAAGAGCCTATCTATAGCATGAGATGTGATATCCAAGTCCTTCACATTCCAACCCTTAGACCCTTCCTACAGCATGCAATATGATATCTCAATGATTCTAATAACAAACCTGAGACCCGTCCTATAACATGAGATGGGATATCCAACTCCTTCCCATTCCAATCCTGAGACTCTTCCGATAGCAGAGATGTGATATCTCAATGCTTATACCAAACCTGAGACCCTTCCTATAACATGAGATGTGATATCCAAATCCTTCCCGTTCCAAACCTGAGACCCTTCCTTTAGCATGAGATGTGATATCCAGCTCCTTCCCATTCCAATCCTGAGACACTTCCGATAGCATGAGATGTGATATCTCAATGCTTCTAATATCAAAACTGAGACCCTCCCTATAGCATGATATGTGATATCTAAGTCCTTCCCATTCCAATCCTGAGACCCTCCCTATAGCATGAGATGTGATATCCAACTCCTTCCCATTCCAATCCTGAGACCCTTCCTATAGCATGAGATATGATATCTCAATACTTCTAATACCAAACGTGAGATCCTTCCGATAACATGAGATGTGATATCCAAATCCTTCCCCTTCCAAACCTGAGACCCTCCCTTTAGCATGAGATGTGATATCCAACTCCTTCCTATTCCAATCCTGAGACTCTTCTGATAGCATGAGATGTGATATCTCAATGCTTCTAATACCAAACCTGAGATCCTTCCGATAGCATGAGATGTGATATCTCAATGCTTCTAATACCAAACCTGAGATCCTTCCTATAAGATGTGATGTGATATCCAAATCCTTCCCCTTCCAAACCTGAGACCCTCCCTTTAGCATGAGATGTGATATCCAACTCCTTCCCATTCCATTCCTGAGACCCTTCTGATAGCATGAGATGTGATATCTCAATGCCTCTAATACCAAACCTGAGATCCTACCTCTAACATGAAATGTGATATCCAACTCTTTCCCCTTCCAAACCTGAGAGCCTTCCTATAGCATGAGATGTGATATCCAAGTCCTTCCCATTCCAATCCTGAGACCCTTCCTATAGCTTGAGATGTGATATCCAACTCCTTCCCATTCCAATTCTGAGACCCTTCCTATACTATGAGACTTGATATCTCAATGCTTCTAATACCAAACCTGAGACCCGTAATATAACATGAGATGTGATATCCAAATCCTTCCCCTTCCAAACCTTAGACCCTTCCTTTATCATGAGATGTGATATCCAACTCCTTCCCATTCCAATCCTGAGACCCTTCCGATATCATGAGATGTGATATCTCAAAGCTTCTAATATCAAACTTGAGACCCTCCCTATAGCATGAGATGTGATATCCAAGTCCTTCCCATTCCAATCCTGAGACCCTTCCTATAGCATGAGATGTGATATCTCAATGCTTCTAATACCAAACCTGAGACCCTTCCTATAACATGAGATGGGAATATCCAACTCCTTCCCATTCCAATCCTGAGACCCTTCCGATAGCAGAGATGTGATATCTCAATGCTCATACCAAACCTGAGATCCTTCCTATAACATGAGATGTGATATCCAACTCCTTCCCATTCCAATCCTGAGACACTTCCTATAGCATGAGATGTGATATCTCACTGCTTGTACCAAACCTGAGACCCTTCCCATAGCATGAGATGTGATATCCAACTCCTTCCCATTCCAATCCTCAGACCCTTCCTATAGCATGAGATGTGATATCTCAATGCTTCTAATATCAAACTTGAGACCCTACCTATAGCATGAGATGTGATATCCAAGCCCTTCCCATTCCAATCCTGAGACACTTCCTATAGCATGAGATGTGATATCTCAATGCTTCTAATACCAAACCTGAGACTCTTCCTATAACATGAGATGGGATATCCAACTCCTTCCATTCCAATCCTGGACCCTTCCTATAGCATGAGATGTGATATCTCAATGCTTATACCAAACCTGAGACCCTTCCTATAGCATGAGATGTGATATCCAACTCCTTCCCATTCCAATCCTGAGACCCTTTTGATAGCAGAAATGTGATATCTCAATGTTTATACCAAACCTAACACCCTTCCTACGGCATGAGATGTCATATTCAACTCCTTCCCATTCCAATCCTGAGACCCTTCCTATAGCATGAGATGTGATATCCAACTCCTTCCCATTCCAATCCTGAGACCCTTCCTATAGCATGAGATGTGATGTCTCAATGCTTCTAATACCAAACCTGAGATCCTTCCTATAACATGAGATGTGATATCCAACTCCTTCCATTCCAATCCTGGACCCTTCCTATAGCATGAGATGTGATATCTCAATGCTTATACCAAACCTGAGACCCTTCCTATAGCATGAGATGTGATATCCAACTCCTTCCCATTCCAATCCTGAGACCCTTCCTATAGCCTGAGATGTGATATCTCAATGCCTCTAATACCAAACCTGAGATCCTTCCTCTAACATGAAATGTGATATCCAACTCCTTCACTTTCCAAACCTGAGAGCCTATCTATAGCATGAGATGTGATATCCAAGTCCTTCCCATTCCAATCCTTAGACCCTTCCTACAGCATGCAATATGATATCTCAATGATTCTAATAAAAAACCTGAGACCCGTCCTATAACATGAGATGGGATATCCAACTCCTTCCCATTCCAATCCTGAGACACTTCCGATAGCAGAGATGTGATATCTCAATGTTTATACCAAACCTGAGACCCTTCCTATAACATGAGATGTGATATCCAACTCCTTCCCGTTCCAAACCTGAGACCCTTCCTTTAGCATGAGATGTGATATCCAGCTCCTTCCCATTCCAATCCTGAGACACTTCCGATAGCATGAGATGTGATATCTCAATGCTTCTAATATCAAAACTGAGACCCTCCCTATAGCATGATATGTGATATCTAAGTCCTTCCCATTCCAATCCTGAGACCCTTCCTATAGCATGAGATGTGATATCTCAATGCTTCTACCAAACCTGAGACCCTTCCTTTAGCATGAGATGTGATATCCAACTCCTTCCCATTCCAATCCTGAGACCCTTCCTATAGCATGAGAGGTGATATCTCAATACTTCTAATACCAAACCTGAGATCCTTCCGATAACATAAGATGTGATATCTCAATACTTCTAATACCAAACCTGAGATCCATCCTATAACATGAGATGTGATATCCAAATCCTTCCCCTTCCAAACCTGAGACCCTCCCTTTAGCATGAGATGTGATATCCAACTCCTTCCCATTCCAATCCTGAGACCCTTCTGATAGCATAAGATATGATATCTCAATGCTTCTATACCAAACCTGAGATCCTTCCGATAGCATGAGATGTGATATCTCAATACTTCTAATACCAAACCTGAGATCCTTCCTATAACATGAGATGTGATATCCAAATCCTTATCTTCCAAACCTGAGACCCTCCCTTTAGCATGAGATGTGATATCCAACTCCTTCCCATTCCAATCCTGAGACTCTTCTGATAGCATAAGATATGATATCTCAATGCTTCTATACCAAACCTGAGATCCTTCTGATAGCATGAGATGTGATATCTCAATACTTCTAATACCAAACCTGAGATCCTACCTCTAACATGAAATGTGATATCCAACTCTTTCCCCTTGCAAACCTGAGAGCCTTCCTATAGCATGAGATGTGTTATCCAAGTCCTTCCCATTCCAATCCTGAGACCCTTCCTATAACATGAGATGTGATATCCAACTCCTTCCCATTCCAACCTGAGACCCTTCCTATAGCATGAGATGGGATATCCAACTCCTTCCAAATCCAATCCCGATACCCTTCCGATAGCATGAGATCTGATATCCCAATGCTTCTACCAAACCTGAGACCCATACTATGGCATGAGATGTGATATCAAACTCCTTCCCATTCTAATCCTGAGACCCTTCCTATAGCTTGAGATGTGATATCCAACTCCTTCCCATTCCAATTCTGAGACCCTTCCTATACCATGAGACTTGATATCTCAATGCTTCTAATACCAAACCTGAGACCCGTCCTATAACATGAGATGTGATATCCAAATCCTTCCCCTTCCAAACCTTAGACCCTTCCTTTATCATGAGATGTGATAGCCAACTCCTTCCCATTCCAATCTTGAGACCCTTCCGATATCATGAAATGTGATATCTCAATGCTTCTAATATCAAACTTGAGACCCTCCCTATAACATGAGATGGGAATATCCAACTCCTTCCCATTCCAATCCTGAGACCCTTCCGATAGCAGAGATGTGATATCTCAATGCTTATACCAAACCTGAGATCCTTCCTATAACATGAGATGTGATATCCAACTCCTTCCCATTCCAATCCTGAGACACTTCCTATAGCATGAGATGTGATATCTCACTGCTTATACCAAACCTGAGACCCTTCCTATAGCATGAGATGTGATATCCAACTCCTTCCCATTCCAATCCTGAGACCCTTCCTATAGCATGAGATGTGATATCTCAATGCTTCTAATATCAAACTTGAGACCCTCCCTATAGGATGAGATGTGATACCCAAGTCCTTCCCATTCCAATCCTGAGACACTTCCTATAGCATGGGATGTGATATCTCAATGCTTCTAATACCAAACCTGAGACTCTTCCTATAACATGAGATGGGATATCCAACTCCTTTCCATTCCAATCCTGAGACCCTTTCGATAGCAGAGATGTGATATCTCAATGTTTATACCAAACCTGAGACCCTCCCTACGGCATGAGATGTCATATACAACTCCTTCCCATTCCAATCCTGAGACCCTTCCTATAGCATGAGATGTGATATCCAACTCCTTCCCATTCCAATCCTGAGACCCTTCCTATAGCATGAGATGTGATGTCTCAATGCTTCTAATACCAAACCTGAGATCCTTCCTATAACATGAGATGTGATATCCAACTCCTTCCATTCCAATCCTGAGACCCATCCTATAGCATGAGATGTGATATCTCAAGACCCTTCCTATAGCATGAGATGTGATATCCAACTCCTTCCCATTCCAATCCTGAGACCCTTCCTATAGCCTGAGATGTGATATCTGAATGCCTCTAATACCAAACCTGAGATCCTTCCTCTAACATGAAATGTGATATCCAACTCCTTCCCTTTCCAAACCTAAGAGCCTATCTATAGCATGAGATGTGATATTCAGGTCCTTCCCATTCCAATCCTTAGACCCTTCCTACAGCATGCAATATGATATCTCAATGATTCTAATAACAAACCTGAGACCCGTCCTATAGCATGAGATATGATATCCAAGTCCTTCCCATTCCAATCCTGAGACCCTTCCTATAACATGAAATGTGATATCCAACTCCTTCCCATTCCAACCTGAGACCCTTCCTATAGCATGAGATGTGATATCTCAATGCTTATACCAAACCTGAGATCCTTCCTATAACATGAGATGTGATATCCAACTCCTTCCCATTCCAATCCTGAGACACTTCCTATAGCATGAGATGTGATATCTCACTGCTTATACCAAACCTGAGACCCTTCCCATAGCATGAGATGTGATATCCAACTCCTTCCCATTCCAATCCTCAGACCCTTCCTATAGCATGAGATGTGATATCTCAATGCTTCTAATATCAAACTTGAGACCCTACCTATAGCATGAGATGTGATATCCAAGTCCTTCCCATTCCAATCCTGAGACACTTCCTATAGCATGAGATGTGATATCCAACTCCTTCCCATTCCAATCCTGAGACCCTTCCTATAACATGAAATGTGATATCCAACTCCTTCCCATTCCAACCTGAGACCCTTCCTATAGCATGAGATGTGATATCTCAATGCTTATACCAAACCTGAGATCCTTCCTATAACATGAGATGTGATATCCAACTCCTTTCCATTCCAATCCTGAGACACTTCCTATAGCATGAGATGTGATATCTCACTGCTTATACCAAACCTGAGACCCTTCCCATAGCATGAGATGTGATATCCAGCTCCTTCCCATTCCAATCCTCAGACCCTTCCTATAGCATGAGATGTGATATCTCAATGCTTCTAATATCAAACTTGAGACCCTACCTATAGCATGAGATGTGATATCCAAGTCCTTCCCATTCCAATCCTGAGACACTTCCTATAGCATGAGATGTGATATCCAACTCCTTCCCATTCCAATCCTGAGGCCCTTCCTATAGCATGAGATATGATATCTCAATACTTCTAATACCAAATGTGAGATCCTTCCGATAACATGAGATGTGATATCCAAATCCTTCCCATTCCAATCCTGAGACCCTTCTGATAGCATGAGATGTGATATCTCAATGCTTCTAATACCAAACCTGAGATCCTTCCGATAGCATGAGATGTGATATCTCAATGCTTCTAATACCAAACCTGAGATCCTTCCTATAACATGAGAGGTGATATCCAAATCCTTCCCCTTCCAAACCTGAGACCCTCTCTTTAGCATGAGATGTGATATCCAACTCCTTCCCATTCCATTCCTGAGACCCTTCTGATAGCATGAGATGTGATATCTCAATGCTTCTAATACCAAACCTGAGATCCTTCCGATAGCATGAGATGTGATATCTCAATGCTTCTAATACCAAACCTGAGATCCTTCCTATAACATGAGATGTGATATCCAAATCCTTCCCCTTCCAAACCTGAGACCCTTTCTTTAGCATGAGATGTGATATCCAACTCCTTCCCATTCCAATCCTGAGACCCTTCCTATAGCTTGAGATGTGATATCCAACTCCTTCCCATTCCAATTCTGAGACCCTTCCTATACTCTGAGACTTGATATCTCAATGCTTCTAATACCAAACCTGAGACCCGTAATATAACATGAGATGTGATATCCAAATCCTTCCCCTTCCAAAACTTAGACCCTTCCTTTATCATGAGATGTGATATCCAACTCCTTCCCATTCCAATCCTGAGACCCTTCCGATATCATGAGATGTGATATCTCAAAGCTTCTAATATCAAACTTGAGACCCTCCCTATAGCATGAGATGTGATATCCAAGTCCTTCCCATTCCAATCCTGAGACCCTTCCTATAGCATGAGATGTGATATCTCAATGCTTCTAATACCAAACCTGAGACCCTTCCTATAACATGAGATGGGAATATCCAACTCCTTCCCATTCCAATCCTGAGACCCTTCCGATTGCAGAGATGTGATATCTCAATGCTTATACCAAACCTGAGACCCTTCCTATGGCATGAGATGTGATATCCAACTCCTTGCCATTCAAATCCTGAGACCCTTCCTATAGCATGAGAATGGATATCCAACTCCTTCCCAATCCAATCCTGAGACCCTTCCGATAGCAGAGACGTGATATCTCAATGCTTCTACCAAACCTGAGACCCTTCCTTTAGCATGAGATGTGATATCCAAATCCTTCACATTCCAATCCTGAGACCCTTCCTATAGCATGAGATGTGATATCTCAATGCTTCTAATACCAAACCTGAGATCCTTCCTATAACATGAGATGTGATATCCAATTCCTTCCCATTCCAAACCTGAGACCCTTCCTATTGGATGAGTTGTGATATCCAACTCCTTCCCATTCCAACCCTGAGACCCTTCCTATAGCATGAGATGTGATGTCTCAATGCTTCTAATACCAAACCTGAGATCCTTCCTATAACATGAGATGTGATATCCAACTCCTTCCATTCCAATCCTGAGACCCGTCCTATAGCATGAGATGTGATATCTCAATGCTTATACCAAACCTGAGACCCTTCCTATAGCATGAGATGTGATATCCAACTACTTCCCATTCCAATCCTGAGACCCTTCCTATAGCATGAGATGTGATATCTCAATGCTTCTAATACCAAACCTGAGATCCTTCCTCTAACATGAAATGTGATATCCAACTCCTTCCCTTTCCAAACCTAAGAGCCTATCTATAGCATGAGATGTGATATCCAGGTCCTTCCCATTCCAATCCTTAGACCCTTCGTACAGCATGCAATATGATATCTCAATGATTCTAATAACAAACCTGAGACCCGTCCTATAGCATGAGATATGATATCCAAGTCCTTCCCATTCCAATCCTGAGACCCTTCCTATAACATGAAATGTGATATCCAACTCCTTCCCATTCCAACCTGAGACCCTTCCGATAGCATGAGATGTGATATCCCAATGCTTCTACCAAACCTGAGACCCATACTATGGCATGAGATGTGATATCAAACTCCTTCCCATTCCAATCCTGAGACCCTTCCTATAGCTTGAGGTGTGATATCCAACTCCTTCCCATTCCAATTCTGAGACCCTTCTTATACCATGAGACTTGATATCTCAATGCTTCTAATACCAAACCTGAGACCCGTCCTATAACATGAGATGTGATATCCAAATCCTTCCCCTTCCAAACCTTAGACCCTTCCTTTATCATGAGATGTGATATCCAACTCCTTCCCATTCCAATCCTGAGACCCTTCCGATATCATGAGATTTGTTATCTCAATGCTTCTAATATCAAACTTGAGACCCTCCCTATAGCATGAGATGTGACATCCAAGTCCTTCCCATTCCAATCCTGAGACCCTTCCTATAGCATGAGATGTGATATCTCTATGCTTCTAATACCAAACCTGAGACCCTTCCTATAACATGAGATGGGATATCCAACTCCTTCCCATTCAAATCCTGAGACCTTTCCGATAGCAGAGATGTGATATCTCAATGCTTATACCAAACCTGAGAACCTTCCTATGGCCTGAGATGTGATATACAACTCCTTCCCATTCCAATCCGGAGACCCTTCCTTTAGCATGAGATGTGATATCTCAATGCTTATACCAAATCTGAGACCCTTCCTATAGCATGAGATGTGATATCCAATTCCTTCCCATTCCAATCCTGAGACCCTTCCTATAGCATGAGATGTGATATCTCAATGCTTATACCAAACCTGAGAGCCTACCTATAGCATGAGATGTGATATCCAAGTGCATCCCATTCCAATCCTTAGACCCTTCCTACAGCATGCGATGTGATATCTCAATGATTCTAATACCAAACCAGAGACTCTTCCTATAACATGAGATGGGATATCCAACTCCTTCCCATTCCAATCCTGAGCTGCTTCCGATAGCAGAGATGTGATATCTCAATGCTTATACCAAACCTGAGACCCTTCCTATAACATGAGATGTGATATCCAACTCCTTCCCGTTCCAAACCTGAGACACTAACTATAGCATATGTGATTTCCAACTCCTTCCCATTCCAAACATGAGACCCTTCCTATAGCAAGAAAGTAATATCCAACTCCTACCCATTCCAATCCTGAGACCCTTCCTATAGCAAGAGATGTGATATCCAAATCCTTCCCATTCCAATCCTGAGACCCTTCCTATAACATGAGATGTGATATCCAACTCCTTCCCATTCCAACCTAAGACACTTCCTATAGCATGAGAAGGGATATCCAACTCCTTCCCAATCCAATCCTGAGACCCTTCCGATAGCAGAGATGTGATATCTCAATGCTTATACCAAACCTGAGACCCTTCCTATGGCATGAGATGTGATATCCAACTCCTTGCCATTCAAATCCTGAGACCCTTCCTATAGCATGAGAAGGGATATCCAACTCCTTCCCAATCCAATCCTGAGACCCTTCCGATAGCAGAGACGTGATATCTCAATGCTTCTACCAAACCTGAGACCCTTCCTTTAGCATGAGATGTGATATCCAAATCCTTCACATTCCAATCCTGAGACCCTTCCTATAGCATGAGATGTGATATCTCAATGCTTCTAATACCAAACCTGAGATCCTTCCTATAACATGAGATGTGATATCCAATTCCTTCCTATTCCAAACCTGAGACCCTTCCTATTGGATGAGATGTGATATCCAACTCCTTCCCATTCCAACCCTGAGACCCTTCCTATAGCATGAGATGTGATGTCTCAATGCTTCTAATACCAAACCTGAGATCCTTCCTATAACATGAGATGTGATATCCAACTCCTTCCATTCCAATCCTGAGACCCGTCCTATAGCATGAGATGTGATATCTCAATGCTTATACCAAACCTGAGACCCTTCCTATAGCATGAGATGTGATATCCAACTGCTTCCCATTCCAATCCTGAGACCCTTCCTATAGCATGAGATGTGATATCTCAATGCTTCTAATACCAAACCTGAGATCCTTCCTCTAACATGAAATGTGATATCCAACTCCTTCCCTTTCCAAACCTAAGAGCCTATCTATAGCATGAGATGTGATATCCAAGTCCTTCACATTCCAACCCTTAGACCCTTCCTACAGCATGCAATATGATATCTCAATGATTCTAATAACAAACCTGAGACCCGTCCTATAACATGAGATGGGATATCCAACTCCTTCCCATTCCAATCCTGAGACATTTCCGATAGCAGAGATGTGATATCTCAATGCTTATACCAAACCTGAGACCCTTCCTATAACATGAGATGTGATATCCAAATCCTTCCCGTTCCAAACCTGAGACCCTTCCTTTAGCATGAGATGTGATATCCAGCTCCTTCCCATTCCAATCCTGAGACACTTCCGATAGCATGAGATGTGATATCTCAATGCTTCTAATATCAAAACTGAGACCCTCCCTATAGCATGATATGTGATATTCTAAGTCCTTCCCATTCCAATCCTGAGACCCTCCCTATAGCATGATATGTGATATCTAAGTCCTTCCCATTCCAATCCTGAGACCCTCCCTATAGCATGAGATGTGATATCCAATTCCTTCCCATTCCAATCCTGAGACCCTTCCTATAGCATGAGATGTGATATCTCAATGCTTATACCAAACCTGAGAGCCTACCTATAGCATGAGATGTGATATCCAAGTGCATCCCATTCCAATCCTTAGACCCTTCCTACAGCATGCGATGTGATATCTCAATGATTCTAATACCAAACCAGAGACTCTTCCTATAACATGAGATGGGATATCCAACTCCTTCCCATTCCAATCCTGAGCCGCTTCCGATAGCAGAGATGTGATATCTCAATGCTTATACCAAACCTGAGACCCTTCCTATAACATGAGATGTGATATCCAACTCCTTCCCGTTCCAAACCTGAGACACTAACTATAGCATATGTGATATCCAACTCCTTCCCATTCCAACCTGAGACACTTCCTATAGCATGAGAAGGGATATCCAACTCCTTCCCAATCCAATCCTGAGACCCTTCCGATAGCAGAGATGTGATATCTCAATGCTTATACCAAACCTGAGACCCTTCCTATGGCATGAGATGTGATATCCAACTCCTTGCCATTCAAATCCTGAGACCCTTCCTATAGCATGAGAAGGGATATCCAACTCCTTCCCAATCCAATCCTGAGACCCTTCCGATAGCAGAGACGTGATATCTCAATGCTTCTACCAAACCTGAGACCCTTCCTTTAGCATGAGATGTGATATCCAAATCCTTCACATTCCAATCCTGAGACCCTTCCTATAGCTTGAGATGTGATATCTCAATGCTTCTAATACCAAACCTGAGATCCTTCCTATAACATGAGATGTGATATCCAATTCCTTCCTATTCCAAACCTGAGACCCTTCCTATTGGATGAGATGTGATATCCAACTCCTTCCCATTCCAACCCTGAGACCCTTCCTATAGCATGAGTTGTGATGTCTCAATGCTTCTAATACCAAATCTGAGATCCTTCCTATAACATGAGATGTGATATCCAACTCCTTCCATTCCAATCCTGAGACCCGTCCTATAGCATGAGATGTGATATCTCAATGCTTATACCAAACCTGAGACCCTTCCTATAGCATGAGATGTGATATCCAACTGCTTCCCATTCCAATCCTGAGACCCTTCCTATAGCATGAGATGTGATATCTCAATGCTTCTAATACCAAACCTGAGATCCTTCCTCTAACATGAAATGTGATATCCAACTCCTTCCCTTTCCAAACCTAAGAGCCTATCTATAGCATGAGATGTGATATCCAAGTCCTTCACATTCCAACCCTTAGACCCTTCCTACAGCATGCAATATGATATCTCAATGATTCTAATAACAAACCTGAGACCCGTCCTATAACATGAGATGGGATATCCAACTCCTTCCCATTCCAATCCTGAGACACTTCCGATAGCAGAGATGTGATATCTCAATGCTTATACCAAACCTGAGACCCTTCCTATAACATGAGATGTGATATCCAAATCCTTCCCGTTCCAAACCTGAGACCCTTCCTTTAGCATGAGATGTGATATCCAGCTCCTTCCCATTCCAATCCTGAGACACTTCCGATAGCATGAGATGTGATATCTCAATGCTTCTAATATCAAAACTGAGACCCTCCCTATAGCATGATATGTGATATCTAAGTCCTTCCCATTCCAATCCTGAGACCCTCCCTATAGCATGAGATGTGATATCCAACTCCTTCTCATTCCAATCCTGAGACCCTTCCTATAGCATGAGATATGATATCTCAATACTTCTAATACCAAACGTGAGATCCTTCCGATAACATGAGATGTGATATCCAAATCCTTCCCCTTCCAAACCTGAGACCCTCCCTTTAGCATGAGATGTGATATCCAACTCCTTCCTATTCCAATCCTGAGACTCTTCTGATAGCATGAGATGTGATATCTCAATGCTTCTAATACCAAACCTGAGATCCTTCCGATAGCATGAGATGTGATATCTCAATGCTTCTAATACCAAACCTGAGATCCTTCCTATAACATGAGATGTGATATCCAAATCCTTCCCCTTCCAAACCTGAGACCCTCCCTTTAGCATGAGATGTGATATCCAACTCCTTCCCATTCCATTCCTGAGACCCTTCTGATAGCATGAGATGTGATATCTCAATGCCTCTAATACCAAACCTGAGATCCTACCTCTAACATGAAATGTGATATCCAACTCTTTCCCCTTCCAAACCTGAGAGCCTTCCTATAGCATGAGATGTGATATCCAAGTCCTTCCCATTCCAATCCTGAGACCCTTCCTATAGCTTGAGATGTGATATCCAACTCCTTCCCATTCCAATTCTGAGACCCTTCCTATACTATGAGACTTGATATCTCAATGCTTCTAATACCAAACCTGAGACCCGTAATATAACATGAGATGTGATATCCAAATCCTTCCCCTTCCAAACCTTAGACCCTTCCTTTATCATGAGATGTGATATCCAACTCCTTCCCATTCCAATCCTGAGACCCTTCCGATATCATGAGATGTAATATCTCAAAGCTTCTAATATCAAACTTGAGACCCTCCCTATAGCATGAGATGTGATATCCAAGTCCTTCCCATTCCAATCCTGAGACCCTTCCTATAGCATGAGATGTGATATCTCAATGCTTATACCAAACCTGAGACCCTTCCTATAGCATGAGATGTGATATCCAACTGCTTCCCATTCCAATCCTGAGACCCTTCCTATAGCATGAGATGTGATATCTCTATGCTTCTAATACCAAACCTGAGATCCTTCCTCTAACATGAAATGTGATATCCAACTCCTTCCCTTTCCAAACCTAAGAGCCTATCTATAGCATGAGATGTGATATCCAAGTCCTTCGCATTCCACCCCTTAGACCCTTCCTACAGCATGCAATATGATATCTCAATGATTCTAATAACAAACCTGAGACCCGTCCTATAACATGAGATGGGATATCCAACTCCTTCCCATTCCAATCCTGAGACTCTTCCGATAGCAGAGATGTGATATCTCAATGCGTATACCAAACCTGAGACCCTTCCTATAACATGAGATGTGATATCCAAATCCTTCCCGTTCCAAACCTGAGACCCTTCCTTTAGCATGAGATGTGATATCCAGCTCCTTCCCATTCCAATCCTGAGACACTTCCGATAGCATGAGATGTGATATCTTAATGCTTCTAATATCAAAACTGAGACCCTCCCTATAGCATGATATGTGATATTTAAGTCCTTCCCATTCCAATCCTGAGACCCTCCCTATAGCATGAGATGTGATATCCAACTCCTTCCCATTCCAATCCTGAGACCCTTCCTATAGCATGAGATATGATATCTCAATACTTCTAATACCAAACGTGAGATCCTTCCGATAACATGAGATGTGATATCCAAATCCTTCCCCTTCCAAACCTGAGACCCTCCCTTTAGCATGAGATGTGATATCCAACTCCTTCCTATTCCAATCCTGAGACTCTTCTGATAGCATGAGATGTGATATCTCAATGCTTCTAATACCAAACCTGAGATCCTTCCGATAGCATGAGATGTGATATCTCAATGCTTCTAATACCAAACCTGAGATCCTTCCTATAACATGAGATGTGATATCCAAATCCTTCCCCTTCCAAACCTGAGACCCTCCCTTTAGCATGAGATGTGATATCCAACTCCTTCCCATTCCATTCCTGAGACCCTTCTGATAGCATGAGATGTGATATCTCAATGCCTCTAATACCAAACCTGAGATCCTACCTCTAACATGAAATGTGATATCCAACTCTTTCCCCTTCCAAACCTGAGACCCTTCCTATAGCTTGAGATGTGATATCCAACTCCTTCCCATTCCAATTCTGAGACCCTTCCTATACTATGAGACTTGATATCTCAATGCTTCTAATACCAAACCTGAGACCCGTAATATAACATGAGATGTGATATCCAAATCCTTCCCCTTCCAAACCTTAGACCCTTCCTTTATCATGAGATGTGATATCCAACTCCTTCCCATTCCAATCCTGAGACCCTTCCGATATCATGAGATGTGATATCTCAAAGCTTCTAATATCAAACTTGAGACCCTCCCTATAGCATGAGATGTGATATCCAAGTCCTTCCCATTCCAATCCTGAGACCCTTCCTATAGCATGAGATGTGATATCTCAATGCTTCTAATACCAAACCTGAGACCCTTCCTATAACATGAGATGGGAATATCCAACTGCTTCCCATTCCAATCCTGAGACCCTTCCGATAGCAGAGATGTGATATCTCAATGCTTATACCAAACCTGAGATCCTTCCTATAACATGAGATGTGATATCCAACTCCTTCCCATTCCAATCCTGAGACACTTCCTATAGCATGAGATGTGATATCTCACTGCTTATACCAAACCTGAGACCCTTCCCATAGCATGAGATGTGATATCCAACTCCTTCCCATTCCAATCCTCAGACCCTTCTTATAGCATGAGATGTGATATCTCAATGCTTCTAATATCAAACTTGAGACCCTACCTATAGCATGAGATGTGATATCCAAGTCCTTCCCATTCCAATCCTGAGACACTTCCTATAGCATGAGATGTGATATCTCAATGCTTCTAATACCAAACCTGAGACTCTTCCTATAACATGAGATGTGATATCCAACTCCTTCCATTCCAATCCTGAGACCCTTTTGATAGCAGAGATGTGATATCTCAATGTTTATACCAAACCTGAGACCCTTCCTACGGCATGAGATGTCATATTCAACTCCTTCCCATTCCAATCCTGAGACCCTTCCTATAGCATGAGATGTGATATCCAACTCCTTCCCATTCCAATCCTGAGACCCTTCCTATAGCATGAGATGTGATGTCTCAATGCTTCTAATACCAAACCTGAGATCCTTCCTATAACATGAGATGTGATATCCAACTCCTTCCATTCCAATCCTGGACCCTTCCTATAGCATGAGATATGATATCTCAATGCTTATACCAAACCTGAGACCCTTCCTTTAGCATGAGATGTGATATCCAACTCCTTCCCATTCCAATCCTGAGACCCTTCCTATAGCCTGAGATGTGATATCTCAATGCCTCTAATACCAAACCTGAGATTCTTCCTCTAACATGAAATGTGATATCCAACTCCTTCACTTTCCAAACCTGAGAGCCTATCTATAGCATGAGATGTGATATCCAAGTCCTTCCCATTCCAATCCTTAGACCCTTCCTACAGCATGCAATATGATATCTCAATGATTCTAATAAAAAACCTGAGACCCGTCCTATAACATGAGATGGGATATCCAACTCCTTCCCATTCCAATCCTGAGACACTTCCGATAGCAGAGATGTGATATCTCAATGTTTATACCAAACCTGAGACCCTTCCTATAACATGAGATGTGATATCCAACTCCTTCCCGTTCCAAACCTGAGACCCTTCCTTTAGCATGAGATGTGATATCCAGCTCCTTCCCATTCCAATCCTGAGACACTTCCGATAGCATGAGATGTGATATCTCAATGCTTCTAATATCAAAACTGAGACCCTCCCTATAGCATGATATGTGATATCTAAGTCCTTCCCATTCCAATCCTGAGACCCTTCCTATAGCATGAGATGTGATATCTCAATGCTTCTACCAAACCTGAGACCCTTCCTTTAGCATGAGATGTGATATCCAACTCCTTCCCATTCCAATCCTGAGACCCTTCCTATAGCATGAGAGGTGATATCTCAATACTTCTAATACCAAACCTGAGATCCTTCCGATAACATGAGATGTGATATCTCAATACTTCTAATACCAAACCTGAGATCCATCCTATAACATGAGATGTGATATCCAAATCCTTCCCCTTCCAAACCTGAGACCCGCCCTTTAGCATGAGATGTGATATCCAACTCCTTCCCATTCCAATCCTGAGACCCTTCTGATAGCATAAGATATGATATCTCAATGCTTCTATACCAAACCTGAGATCCTTCCGATAGCATGAGATGTGATATCTCAATACTTCTAATACCAAACCTGAGATCCTTCCTATAACATGAGATGTGATATCCAAATCCTTATCTTCCAAACCTGAGACCCTCCCTTTAGCATGAGATGTGATATCCAACTCCTTCCCATTCCAATCCTGAGACTCTTCTGATAGCATAAGATATGATATCTCAATGCTTCTATACCAAACCTGAGATCCTTCTGATAGCATGAGATGTGATATCTCAATACTTCTAATACCAAACCTGAGATCCTACCTCTAACATGAAATGTGATATCCAACTCTTTCCCCTTGCAAACCTGAGAGCCTTCCTATAGCATGAGATGTGATATCCAAGTCCTTCCCATTCCAATCCTGAGACCCTTCCTATAACATGAGATGTGATACCCAACTCCTTCCCATTCCAACCTGAGACCCTTCCTATAGCATGAGATGGGATATCCAACTCCTTCCAAATCCAATCCCGATACCCTTCCGATAGCATGAGATCTGATATCCCAATGCTTCTACCAAACCTGAGACCCATACTATGGCACGAGATGTGATATCAAACTCCTTCCCATTCTAATCCTGAGACCCTTCCTATAGCTTGAGATGTGATATCCAACTCCTTCCCATTCCAATTCTGAGACCCTTCCTATACCATGAGACTTGATATCTCAATGCTTCTAATACCAAACCTGAGACCCGTCCTATAACATGAGTTGTGATATCCAAATGCTTCCCCTTCCAAACCTTAGACCCTTCCTTTATCATGAGATGTGATAGCCAACTCCTTCCCATTCCAATCTTGAGACCCTTCCGATATCATGAAATGTGATATCTCAATGCTTCTAATATCAAACTTGAGACCCTCCCTATAACATGAGATGGGAATATCCAACTCCTTCCCATTCCAATCCTGAGACCCTTCCGATAGCAGAGATGTGATATCTCAATGCTTATACCAAACCTGAGATCCTTCCTATAACATGAGATGTGTAATCCAACTCCTTCCCATTCCAATCCTGAGACACTTCCTATAGCATGAGATGTGATATCTCACTGCTTATACCAAACCTGAGACCCTTCCTATAGCATGAGATGTGATATCCAACTCCTTCCCATTCCAATCCTGAGACCCTTCCTATAGCATGAGATGTGATATCTCAATGCTTCTAATATCAAACTTGAGACCCTCCCTATAGCATGAGATGTGATACCCAAGTCCTTCCCATTCCAATCCTGAGACACTTCCTATAGCATGGGATGTGATATCCAACTGCTTCCCATTCCAATCCTGAGACCCTTCCTATAGCATGAGATGTGATATCTCTATGCTTCTAATACCAAACCTGAGATCCTTCCTCTAACATGAGATGGGATATCCAACTCCTTCCCATTCCAATCCTGAGACTCTTCCGATAGCAGAGATGTGATATCTCAATGCTTATACCAAACCTGAGATCCTTCCTATAACATGAGATGTGATATCCAACTCCTTCCCATTCCAATCCTGAGACACTTCCTATAGCATGAGATGTGATATCCAACTCCTTCCCATTCCAATCCTGAGACCCTTCCTATAGCATGAGATGTGATATCTCTATGCTTCTAATACCAAACCTGAGATCCTTCCTCTAACATGAAATGTGATATCCAACTCCTTCCCTTTCCAAACCTAAGAGCCTATCTATAGCATGAGATGTGATATCCAAGTCCTTCACATTCCAACCCTTAGACCCTTCCTACAGCATGCAATATGATATCTCAATGATTCTAATAACAAACCTGAGACCCGTCCTATAACATGAGATGGGATATCCAACTCCTTCCCATTCCAATCCTGAGACTCTTCCGATAGCAGAGATGTGATATCTCAATGCTTATACCAAACCTGAGATCCTTCCTATAACATGAGATGTGATATCCAACTCCTTCCCATTCCAATCCTGAGACACTTCCTATAGCATGAGATGTGATATCCAACTCCTTCCCATTCCAATTCTGAGACCCTTCCTATACTATGAGACTTGATATCTCAATGCTTCTAATACCAAACCTGAGACCCGTAATATAACATGAGATGTGATATCCAAATCCTTCCCCTTCCAAACCTTAGACCCTTCCGTTATCATGAGATGTGATATCCAACTCCTTCCCATTCCAATCCTGAGACCCTTCCGATATCATGAGATGTGATATCTCAAAGCTTCTAATATCAAACTTGAGACCCTCCCTATAGCATGAGATGTGATATCCAAGTCCTTCCCATTCCAATCCTGAGACCCTTCCTATAGCATGAGATGTGATATCTCAATGCTTATACCAAACCTGAGACCCTTCCTATAGCATGAGATGTGATATCCAACTGCTTCCCATTCCAATCCTGAGACCCTTCCTATAGCATGAGATGTGATATCTCTATGCTTCTAATACCAAACCTGAGATCCTTCCTCTAACATGAAATGTGATATCCAACTCCTTCCCTTTCCAAACCTAAGAGCCTATCTATAGCATGAGATGTGATATCCAAGTCCTTCACATTCCAACCCTTAGACCATTCCTACAGCATGCAATATGATATCTCAATGATTCTAATAACAAACCTGAGACCCGTCCTATAACATGAGATGGGATATCCAACTCCTTCCCATTCCAATCCTGAGACTCTTCCGATAGCAGAGATGTGATATCTCAATGCTTATACCAAACCTGAGACCCTTCCTGTAACATGAGATGTGATATCCAAATCCTTCCCGTTCCAAACCTGAGACCCTTCCTTTAGCATGAGATGTGATATCCAGCTCCTTCCCATTCCAATCCTGAGACACTTCCGATAGCATGAGATGTGATATCACAATGCTTCTAACATCAAAACTGAGACCCTCCCTATAGCATGATATGTGATATCTAAGTCCTTCCCATTCCAATCCTGAGACCCTCCCTATAGCATGAGATGTGATATCCAACTCCTTCCCATTCCAATCCTGAGACCCTTCCTATAGCATGAGATATGATATCTCAATACTTCTAATACCAAACGTGAGATCCTTCCGATAACATGAGATGTGATATCCAAATCCTTCCTGTTAAGACGGATTTCTGAACTCTGTCCTGGTGGCGCAGAAGTTCAGAAGGCCAACCTAATTACTTGGAACAGGGTAACCTCTGGACAAGCCAGACCAATCAAGGTAGCGATCGCGGCGGTCAAGACTAGGTCTCAAGAGGGGTGAGGGTGACTGAAAGCCCGCAATGAGCACACAAAGCAAGAGCGCTTACAAACTACTCCAAACAGTTGTTATATCAAAAATAGATACACATTTATTTTAAGGCCTTTAAAATAATGACCGTAGCGAGAAAATCACAATATTAAACCAACACATACCATATCAACACAATATATATACAAATACACAGTCGCAAGCGTTTAAAGCACGAAATATGTAGTCCACCTGCCAGGGAAGGAAAACAGGCAGTGCGATAATGCTTTCGACTCAGTTCGCCTTCATAGGCACCTAACTAGATGGAAGTCCGAGCCCTGCGAAGAGTGGAGCCTTGTGCTCAAAGTACCTGCCACGCCGGTGCCGACGGGCACAAGGGGAAGCTCTTCGGAGGAAGTCAGGCGGTTCACGTTAGTGCACAGCAGAAGAAGAACAGGTTCCGCAACTCAAGCGCAGCCTCCACAGCGGGCAGAAGCAGAGCGCGAGCGCGGCAAAAGGGTGCTGTTTTTACACAGCAGGGAAAAGCAATGGGATACTGCAGGAGGGCGACCAGATCCTAGATATACTACTCACCGGTCCCCGAAGCAAGCAGACCCAGGCTTCTCCACGATAGTTTCAGCAGCTGGCAGGTTCAGAAGAGCAGGGAACGCTTTGTAGTCGTGCAGAGCAAAAAGACGTCCCAATCGACGAAACCGGCACAGTTTTGTTGCCGCACAGGACAACGGAGCGGCCGTGTGTATTCGAGCCAAATGAACCCTCCTCCCTTCAGACCTGGGGACGCCAAGCGTACGAAGCGTGGGAGAGGGACAAGGACTCGCAATACAACACAACCTGGCGGCGGTTGCAGAGCCAAACTCCTTTGTAAGCTGGTCAGTCAACTGGATGGCCCAGAGACGCTTCCGAAGGATTACTTGGCAGGAGATGGTTGAAGATGCCAGGAATAGCTGTTCCTGCTATTCCAAAGGTCGAAGCACCAGTACAGGCCTTCTGGTTCGATCAAAGGAGGACAGGGGCTCTCCGGACGACAGCAGTGCAAAGGAGGATTCCTTCAGCGGGTCACCAGCGATTCCTCGGTCCAGCCTCGTAGTTGCAGGATACTTGGCTCCTGTATTCCTTCGTTCGTGAGAACTCAGGAGATCGACATGGTAGTGGTGTTTCCAGCCCCCTCTTATCCACGGTTCCCTTTGCGCCAAAACGGAGGGGAGCCAATGGGAGATCCGCTCTTCAAAACACATACCATACGTGGACCAATCACGGACCACGGTGGTCCCAGGCATTCACACCACCCTAGACTCTCTGGCACCCAGGATGTGTATTGGGACCAGACATCCCAGCCCACACCCTGGAGGCACACAAACGACATGTAGAAGCCCGCGAAAGCAACCACGTTTCGCGGGAAAGTACATGCCCAAATAAGGAAGGCCCCGGGTCGCCGGACCTGGGGAAGGTGAAGGGAGCAAGACGGACAGTGGACAGGACAAAGGAGCCTCGCGGCCTGGCCATTTTGGGAGCCAGGCCACCATTTTGGGTTCAGTGCAAAAACGTGCTCAGAACGCCAAAAGGAGCTCAAAATAAACAAAACGATCGCTGCCACCATTCCAGTCCCTGAATGACTTGCACCGATCAAATACCGTCCTAAAAGAGTATCTAGGGCCTGTAGAAGGCTAGAGACCCAAGAGAGCTGTAACTTAGCTTACAGTGCCCTCTTGTGTCGTGTTGCACTAAAGCCGCAACATGATAAAAGAAACTACGGGAAACAGCGTTCCCCGGTACTGACTGTCTTAAGGGCATGTCAGTTTCCCCGTAAGAAAGGAGCGAAAGCCCAGAGAAGTGCGGCAGAAGGCTGTACTTCTCTGGCAAAGTCAAGAACAAGGTTAAAAACAATAGCAAAAAGTTTAGGGGTTGCCACATGGAAGGAAAATTCCCTACAATTACGAAATCTTTCCTAACACTCGCCCCTCCCAGACTATGGACAGGGGGAACTAATCCACCCCTGGATGAGTCTCTTGTTCAGGTCGGTTAAACATTCTGGACAACCCATCAGCATTGCTATGTTGGACACCTGGTCTATGCTCAATAGTGAATTCGAAGCCTTGAAGACTTATGGACCACCTAAGCAACTTTGGATTCTCCCCCTTCATGTTCATTAGCCACTTTAACGGCTTATGGTCAGTCTGCACAGTGAAGTGGGTCCCATAGAGGTAGGGCCTCAGCTTCCTTAGGGCCCACACAACAGAGAAACATTCTTTCTCTACCGTGGACCATCTGAGCTCTCTGTCCTGTAAGGATATTTTATATGTAAGGATATTTGGCATGTTACAGCACAGAGTACAGCACTACTGCACAAGTAGCATTACAGCACTACTGCACAAGTAGCATTACAGCACTACTGCACAAGTAGCATTACAGCACTACTGCACAAGTAGCATTACAGCAATACTGCACAAGTAGCATTTTTTTTTTGCAGCACCACCACAAGGGTGCGGTGCATTGCTATATGGGTTAGCAGATTAACAAGGAAAGACAGGCTATTCAGTCAAAAAACGATTTTAACATATAAGATGCAAAGCTATTTTTACAGTTAAAAGCACACGTGTTCATTTAAAAATGCGCACTATTTTTCACCTGAAATGCCTATATTGCTAGAGACACATTTGAAAATTAACAGCTAACATATTAACCATTAACCTGACTAATAAAACCTTATTTTATTATAACTCACTAATAAAATGTGTTCTCTACTGCAGAATTAGGCATATTTTGAAAACCAGTTAAATGAGTGTGCAGATTTTTCCTCTCTTCTCTGCCTGATTATCCGTGTTGTTGTGCACAGTAACTGCAGGAGGAAGGAAGTCAGATTTGCAACAATTGCAAATGTATAAGCGAAGCTATTGTTTAAAAGTAGGAGGATGAGAGATGATGGATTTCATTGGAACACGTCATAAAGAGGGCTGAGAGGAAAGTTTTAGTGGGCAGTAGCAGGGAAAAAGACAGGCAGACATCTTTCTGCACTACTGGGGAGAAGACCTGGCTGTGGGGGTGTCCTGCTGCAGTCGAGACTGGGGAAAGCTGAAAGAATTACATTTCCACTGGCAGAGGCTGTCCTATCTGAAAAAGCTGAGAATTCCAGGCAATGACCCCGGCTTGAGAAGGCAAGCGTCCCTTTTCGTTGGAGTTAAGCCAAGAGAGCCACATTCACAGAGAGAATCCTCTAAACAGATAAGGTAATTACCTAACTGGGGGAGCTGTGTGTGTGCACGAAAGTATGCAGTCAGTGTAGAAAAATGAAAGTCCCGTGCGTGTCTTAATCAAGTGCTAATGTTGCAATTTAAGTTCTGTTCTCCGCCACTATAATTGCAGTGTGTCATTGAAAATGCTTTGATTGTTCCCTTTTATTGCTGTAAAGAATGAGATTATGTCTAAATGCAAATTTTATAATACAGAAAATATTTGAAAACAGACGGGTGGTTTATTTTCTATTTACCATTACAATGCCAATGATGTGGGGAGATTTTTAAACAGTGCAATGGTCATTTTAAGACAGATGTGTGTATGTCAGAATCAGTATGAATAATTGTGAGTGACTGTAGTATAACTTGTTGGAGGTACATGAGCCAACGGGAAGAGAGACTCTCTGAACATAGCTCCCTACCGTATATAAGGTAGTGGAAATTACCACAAGACTACCACATATAGCTCTCTGTCGTAAATAAGTCAGTGAGTTTGCCCATGGTGGCGCACCAACACTATCCCTGGAAATTGTGGTTTCCCTAGAATGCAGGTCTGAGGTCTCTCTAGTGATCACACGAAAAATCTAAGCGAAGATAAGGGATTCTGGACATTGGGGCCACAAATAAAACAAGGGAATTATGCTCACCAAAATACCACCAACCACGTATACCAAATATGCAGGTCTGGGTGCTGAAATAATGCATGTCCATTGTATTATTGTTGCACATGGCCAAATCTGAATACAAAGAGTGATTATTGCTAAGTTATTTCTCAGCGGTAATAAAATACCGTCAGGCCCCAAATCTCCACAAAATACCCTACAAATTTATGGTGCGTTGCAGGCCGGGAAAGTGATCACAGAGTACCTACTGGGCGTGGCAAGCGTGTCTCACACTGCCATTTGCACATTAAAGGGAACCCATTTTATAATAGCAGTGTGCCACTAAAAACGAATTTCAGAATGTCACAAAGGGAAACCACATTCTCAGATCTAGTGCAATATTTAGAGGCAAAGTTATTTGCACATGGGAATTGGTCTTCGAACAGTACCTTAGAATGGAGTAACCGCATTCAGGGTGAGGTGCAGAAAGAAAAACTAGACAATATTTTTGCAGAAGGCAGCATAATTCAGGTCTGCCTTACAAGATTATTGAATGCAGCCGATAAAAGTGCAGAGAAAGACTGTTTAATACGGCTATGCGGCAAAATATGGTTTATTTTAAACAAGTCCCTGCGAATGCAAGAGAATGATACTCAGCTAATTAACAGGTTAAAGACTGAATTAGATGGGGCAAGTAAAAATCAGGAAATGTTGAGAGCAGAATTGGATGTATGCCAAAAAGACATGCAATTAAAATGCAGAGACTTTGATACTCAGTTATCCAAAAGCAAGAAACAATTTGAAGATAGTGAGCAAGAATTGACACACTTAAAAGCCTTAGTGGATCACATTAGGCAGGATAAAGATGAGGTTGTTTCAGAAATGCAGATTTTACAAAAAGAACATTGCGAAAAAGAAGGTGATCTCCAGAGTGCAGAACAAGAAATGATTAAAATGATTCAAGAAAGAGACAAGAGAAATAAAGAGTTCAATGAATGCCAAATGCAAATGTGCGATATGCAGGAGGCAATTAATAAAATGAGTGATGAAAATAATTATTTGCACGATGAAGCCAACAGACTCCTTAAAAAGTGTAAGGACTTAGAACAGCAAATGTGCATTCCCAGGTCCCAGGAGAGGCGGCAGGGTACCACATTCAATGGAGTGGAGGTGAATTCTAGCTCTGCCCAAAGAGCTAGTGCCCCAGTGACAGGGCCGGTGACTGAACTTGGTTGCAGCGCCCTTGGGGGATTTGATACTCCCATTGGGGGCAGCCACCAATCTCATACACCTGAAAACAGGATTGAATCACAAAATAGTGCAATTCCATGCATTGCAACAAGTAGCCCCATAAAAATAATGAAATCCATTAAAGCCCTGATCAAACCATTTAAAAAGGGAGGTGAATGCTGCATTGAGGATCACTTAGAAGCGGTGCATGACATTTTTAAAGCGCTCCAGATACCTAAGGAACAGTACAGACAATATTTTCATTTAACTTTAGATGCCCCGACGGCCAGCATCATAAGGGGATTAAATGAACAGCAGAATATGACATGGCTGGAGTTTGAAAAAGAAATTAGGCGCCATTTTTCTCCTTTTCAGTCATTGCAGGAGGCAAAGAAAGTTGCGTACACTATTACTGCTGGACCTAATACATCACCTCGCCAATTTTTACAAGACTTAAAAAGAGCATTCTCTCGCTTTGATGTATCTTTTGACTCAAATTCCAATGAGTTTAAAACCGCATACTTCTATGGGCTACAGAAAGACATCATATCCCAATTGGTCCGTGAATTTGACCGTGACAAGTCCCTTGAATGGATTGTACATCAAAGCACCAAGCTATATGAGGTACTCTATTGTCAGGGTAGAGAAAGTGATAAAATGAAAGATACTAGGCCTAAATCTAAAGAACCCTCAGCCACAGTAATGGAAATCCGGTCAGCCAAAATGTCCCTTGAGTCTGCTCAAAGCCAAGGTAAAAATAATGTGACACCTGAACAAAGGGGTAATCAACAAAGATCGCCATTTACTGTACCAATGTTCCAATCACATGATCCTAGTAATAGAGAGAGCTACATCAGCCCTAGATATTTAGGAGATAGACCCCGGGTAAGATACCGGTCTGATATGGCAGGTATGAACAATAACCAGAGACAAAATCAAGATCAAAGAAATGATGGTCCCTACCAGTCATTGGGGACACAGAGCAGATTTGATCCCAGCACCATGATATATGGTAATCAGGATAGGCCCCGATATGTGGATCGATTTACTGATAATGGAAATCAATATAGGGGCCAGTACCCACAATCTGAGAGACAGGACATGAAGCAAAACGTGAACTACAGTCCACGCCAGTACAATGATTCCCCACCAGGGGACTATAATCAAAGGATGGGTGCAACCCGCTCCCCTCCACAAATGAATCAAGAGTTCAGAAACCATCCCAACCGGTATCAATCACCTGAGAGGTATCAGAATAGATCCAATCAGGGGGAAAACAACCAATATCGACCTAGGCCACAGAAAGAGGATCCTAGAGAGGTGGAAAGGTTCCAATGCCTTGAGGCCCAAGTGAAAATGTTAGCTGAGCAAATAGGAAAGCTCTATACAGCGCAAAAACAACCTTCCAAAGAGGGGGCTGATGGCCATAGCAATGACCGGGGGGCTTCCGAAAAGTGACTAAGTACTCATGATAACTGCAGTGCCAAAATGACAGATTGCTCTGATATAATTTTGCATAACGACTCTGAGATGTCTAATGGATTAAAAATGAAAGTACCAGTAAATGAAATTGTGACAGAAAGTGCAAATACTTCTAAAAAAGAGGTACGGTTTAACTTAGAGCTAAATAAAACAGTAAAGATTTGCACAAATGAAAAAGAAACATTAGGAATTCCAAAAGAACAAAGGGACAGATTTAAGAAAAATGACTCATGCATGGGGAATACCAGTGAACAGGGAGTAAGTGGGGATGCCATAGCTCCTTCCCTGGGCAAGCAAAACAATTACCAAACACAGACAGAAAAAGGAAATACTCACAAGGAGGGTACAAGTCAATCACCTGAAAAATTCTTGGAGCCACATATTTTTGAAGAGGCTGAAAGGGCTGGTATTACACTAAATGATCACAAATGCACAGAATTAAAAAATGACAAATTGCTGAATGATGTTGTGACACATGTTCAGTTGGAAGGTTGTAATGTGGTCTCTGATGTTACCCAGATGGATGGGCGAACGGTGGCCACACTCCAAAAAACCTCTGAACATGGAGAAATGAATAAAATATCTCGCACAGAAATGGGTAAAAAGGAGGGAAAAATGTCTTTTCATTTACCAATGTGCTTAGCCAAAAGTGAAAAAGGCCTGAGAAAGGTGAGCCCTGAAATCAGTAAGAATTCACATTTCTTATGTGTATTAGAGGAAGTTGAGGACAGATATTATGCACCCATCACTGTAGAAGAAAAATGCCACACCTTTGCTATGATTGACACTGGCGCACAGGCCACAATTATGTCCAAGGAGCTGGTAAAGAGTATCAATGAAGGGAGGCCTCCACAGAGTCAGATCACAGTGAAGGCAAATCAAGGCCCAGTGCATAACTTTAATGGGGAGGAGGTGCCCATCATAGGTGTAACTGAGGTTGACATAAAAATAGGAAAGCACAGAATGAAACAAGAGGTATTGATCACATCTATTTGTGAAATTCCATTTCTGATGGGGACAGATTGCCTGAAAAGATTGTCTCCTCTCATAGATGGGGTGAATGGAGTGCTGTGGTCCTTAACCAAAAAACCATTGAGGCCTAAGAAACTAAAATCACAAAACAGCAATATAAAAGAATGTCACACCGTTGCCAAAACAAATGATGCTGTGGAGGTATATCTCCAGAATAGCTGCATACCTAGTGTCACTGTTATATTAAGGTGTCAAGACAAAGATCAGAGCGACAATGAAAAACTACCTGTACAAATATACTTGGACCCAAGGAAAGATTGGCAGACTGCCATAGACGAACACACATTACGTTTCTATTTAAAAGAGAATACATGCAAACAGAATATTGTTCCTAAAACAGATTCAGAAAAACACATTACCACTCTGGCAGAGATACACATGGAAGATGAGCAACCATGGGTTCACGCTGGTATAAATGATTATCTTAAAACAATAAAAGCCACTTTAGCGCTTGAACATGAAAGGAGTTTCATTAATGAGAAATTGTTGCAAAAAATTATGGAGAGGGAAGAAATCCCAAAATTTAGGATTAAAAACCAATATGTTTCTGGGTTGGACAGTCCAGACTTTGAAAACCGAATTACAGGCAGATGCATGCTTAAAATTAGCATTGGGCAGAAAGCAATTTACCATAATGTATGGATAGTGAGTGGAGCACAAAATGAATTTTACATGGGCAATGACATCATGCACAGAATGTGTATGGTGTTAGATTTCCTTAATCAAAAAATATGGTCACGCCTAGGTGGGCCGGCGCCTGAATTTGGAGACAAAAGAAGGGCTTATCATTGTGCACAACTAGTTCCTTATGCAGTCGAATTACAGATGAGGAAAAATACTATTGTTCCTGCATTTACAAAACAGTTTGCAATAACACTGAAATGCAAAAATGGACAACAGATGAAAGGCTCTGATGCATTTGTATGCCTGAATGAATCCATAAAACAGCAAGGCCTGGATTATGAATACATTCCATTGGTAGACATTGGTGAGGGATCTGTAAAAATCATGGTAAATAATAAAGGTTGTCAGGACATTCATTTAGAGGAAAACTCCCCATTAGGAATGGCCATACAAAAATCACATTATACGGCAGATTTAAATAACATGGTGATTGGGAATATTCCTGAAAAATATGTAGATGCCAAGGGCGAGTTGCCAGAACACCTGGACTCTCAGCCCAAAGGAATATTTAAAATTCATTCTGTGTATCCTTATGATTCCAATGAGACAGTGTGCTGCCATCAAGAGGATTGCATAATATTTAATTTAAATGAAAATGAAACAGGAAATCAGCCCATTGAAGTGGAAGCTGATATGCCAAAATATTTAAAAGTGGCAACCCTACAAAAAGACACAGCCACACAGTTAGAGGAAAGCGCTGAGATTCCTTTACCAGAAGAGTTTCCAGTATTTTCCAGAATGGTAGAAGAGCAGATCTCCTTAGCGGATGCATGTAACAGCGATGAGGATCGACGCAATCTGAGGGAAATATTTATGGAGTTTAAGGATGTATTTGCAAAAGATGCTTATGATTGTGGTTTAACTGATTTACATGTGGCCACACTACCAGAAGGTTGTAGCAGAAATCCAGTGTTTGTACGCCAGTATAGACTACCGCTGGCATGTTTAGAATCATTGGCAGAGATTATTAAAAATTTGGAATCACGGGGAATAATTAGGCCCATTCATAGCACATCCAATACGCCTATTTTAGGTGTGTTAAAGCCAAATGGTCAATGGCGGCTGTGTGCAGACTTAAGAGAGTTAAATAAAAGAGTACCAGTATCTAGATGGCCACTACCATTCATTGATCAGGGCCTAGCTCAGATACATGGTTCAAATGTATTTACCACGTTAGATCTCACATCTGGATATTGGTGTGTGCCATTGGCAGAGGAGATACAACACCTATTTTCCTTTACATTTGACAGGACTCAATATGCCTGGCTTAGAGCTCCGTTCGGGTACATCAATAGTGGGAGTGAATTTGGCATATTTTTGAGAAAGGCCATGCCGGATGCAGCGGAAAGAGGGACAATAGTTTATGTGGATGATGTCTTGATAAAAAATGAAAACCTTAAAAGCCATTTTGATGAAATAAGACATGTGCTTGGCCAATTGCAGAAAGCAGGCGCCAAAGTATCTTTGCAAAAAGCACAATGGTGCAAGAAAAAAGTGAACTTTCTAGGGCATGAAGTGACTGAACATGGGCTAAATCCACAAAGGAAGAAAATAGAGGCCATACAAAGATTAAAAGATCCTAAAAATGTGAAAGGAGTAAAAAGTTTATTAGGGATGACAGGCTATAACAGAAAGTTCATTGAGAATTATGCAGAAATCACTCAACCATTGACTAAACTGCTTAAAATAAATACTCCCTGGAGATGGGAAAGAGAGCAATCTGATGCAGTGGCTAGATTGAAGGAATGTCTTGTAAAGGCACCATGTTTAGCATACCCCATAAAGGACAGGGATTTCTTTATAGAAATAGGCTTTTCTGAACATTGTATGTCAGCAGTGTTATCACAAAAACACGATTTGAATCACAAAACCATTGCATATGCAAGTAAGGCATTTTCCCAAGTTGAAATGAAATTTAATGAATGCGAAAAGGCCCTATTAACCACTGTGTGGGCGCTACAACATTTCCGCCCCATTGTTCAGGGAGAAAAGGTGATTATTGAAACAAATCATCAACCTTTGCAATTTTTAGAGAGTAAAAGAATTAGATCAGGCAATCTAGCGCAATCCAGAATCACTTCATGGACGCTGGCATTACAAGGTTTTCCCGTAGAAGTAAGATATGGACAAAATAAAAAGAGCCCAATTGCTCAAGGGTTAGCTGACTTACATGACTGTGCAGCTGAACAAATACCAAATGAAATGGAAGTGGAAGCTAGTTTGCAGGAATTTGAACAATCACCACACAAAGCTTTTGATGAAAAAACATGCAAGGATTTGCCAACTGTATATGTGGATGGTTGTGCTTTTCACATTGAAAATGACAATAATAAACAATTAGTGGCAGGAATAGGAAATGTCTGGTTGAAATGTGAAGGCGTTCCTAGTATAGGGATGAGGATTGGAGATAGGAGCAGTCAGGTAGCGGAATTGGCAGCCATCTATAAAGCAATTGCTACTGCAGTTGATAAAAAGTTCAGTGAAATTGTCCTGGTGACTGATTCTGACTATGCACGGAATAGCTTTGTGGAGTATTTGCCTGGTTGGAAAGCAAGAGGCATGGTTACATACAACAAAAAGCCACTTAAACATGGAAAAATGATACAAGCCATAGACAAATTGGTGTCAGAAAATAATTTAACAATATACTGGAGAAAAATTCGTGGGCATTTAAAAACACCAGGAGAGGATAAGGAGGGAAATGATAAGGCAGACCATCTGGCTAAGATTGGGGCTGTGATGGGAGAATTGCTACCTATTGATTATTTAATGGGTGAAATACAAATTGATGCAGTCACACGTTCTAAAGCACCAAAGGAGGTAGATCAACCGGTGGTGCAGTGGAGTCATGACACGCCAGACCAAGATTTGATTGAGGCACAAAAGAATGATCAAATTTTGGGAATCTATTATAATCATTTGATAGATCCTGAAAAAAATCCTTTAACAGAAAATGATTGTATGGGAAAAGAAGAGTTGAGGGTGTTATTAAAGAACAAAACACGAATTAGATTACAGGATGGGCTCATGATTAGAGAGTCCATAACAGGGCAAATACAGTGGGTAGTACCCCTTTCATTCAGAGGACTAATGCTACACCATGCACACGATGCCATAACTGCAGGCCATAGAGGTTCACAAAAGACATTAGAAATACTAAAAGATTATGCTTACTGGCCACATATGTCCCAAGATGTGGAATTATATACTAGAGGATGTCTAGTATGCGCCCAATTTAAACCTGCTTCACCAATGCATAGAGCACCATTGATGAAAAGAGGCCTAACTCTCCCATGGTCAGATTTGCAAATAGACTATGTAGGTCCTTTAAAAAGGTCGAGCAGGGGACACCGCTATATTTTGAGTGTGGTATGTTTGATGTCAAAATGGATTGAGTGCATTCCCGCACCAGATTGTAGTGCGCAAACAGCAGCCACATTGCTGGTGAACCATGTGTTCTCAAGGTTTGGGTTGCCACAAAGAATTGAGTCAGACAGAGGAAGTCATTTCACAAGTACTCTAATGAGTAAGGTATGGCAAATACTAGGTGTGAAAAGGAAACTACATATCGCATATCGGGCGGCGTCTTCAGGTACAGTTGAAAGAAGCAATAGGTCTGTTGTGGACATTTTAAAGAAATTTGTGGCAGAAGCAGGTTCCAGCTGGGATTTGCGTTTACCATTGGTTTTGATGGCAATCAGGTCGACTCCTGCCAAAGCAACAGGTGTTAGCCCCCATGAGGTCTTAACAGGTAGGAAAATGGTGTTACCACAACACCTACTATACAGAACACATGAGCAAACTCTAGTGAGTGCATCCACAGTTCATGAATATATTGATGAACTGAGGAGGCATTTGCAACATGCATTTGCTTTTGTGCAGAGAAATCTGGAAAGAGCTGCTGACAGTGCTAAGTCATATTATGACAAAAAGACATCAGTAAAGGAATACAATGTAGGGGATCAGGTGTACAAGTTTCATTTTGGAAAAAGTAAACAGAAAAATTCTAAATTTCTGGCAGCCTGGCAGGGGCCATTTCGAATTATAGATAAAGTCTCTCCTGTAGTGTATAAAATTTTGAAAAATGAAGGTGAAACAGCAATAGAGCAGTTTGTCCATGTAAATCAAATCAAACCATGCCATCCCAGACATGAGATCAGGCAGCTTGAGCATGTGGAAACGGATAGAGTCCCTTGAGAAAATAAATGGGTGTGATCAGGAGGCAGTGACAAAGAAGTTAAAAAAAAGTTGATTGTTAGGATGGCACATAAACACTGTAATATATGTGAAAATATATAATATAAATAAATAAATAAATAAATAAATAAATAAATAAATGCACATATAACGGAAGCTCGTGGTTGGTGTGCAGAGAGAAAGTGTATTAAATATTGAATGTTGTTTTATATGTGTTTGTTTTCTTTTAACTTGTGTTTAATTTCAGAAAAAAAAAAAAAAAAAACGAAGTATTTTTACCAAGCATGTTTTATTTTTGGCAAAAGGTGGAAATGAGTATTGTGCTGTGTACTTAATCTGTTTATTTTCTATCTTGATTTAGACAATTAACATTATTTGGTCGGAGGTTCCGGGATCAGAGGCCACGGGAGACGATGGAGTCCTGGAGTCCCCTGGATGAAGACCAAAAGATGCCTGCCTCCAGGTGGAGGTGAAGACAAAATAACCGGAATGCCAAAAGAGATGACTACTGTGGATTCAAGATTGCCAAGATGAAAGAGTACTCGAATGAACCGAATAACTTCGCTGGTCGGGATATACCAAAAGAGACAAAGCAAAAGTTCCGGCATATGAAGTTCCACGTATTTATTATTTTAATTATTTATTTTAACTTGTTATATTACTTATTTGTTTTAGTTAATTGTTTTATTTCATTGTTTTTAATTGACTTGGAAAATTTAAACTTAAAGTAATGCCACTTCCACTGAGAAGGCAAATGTGGAACATTTTATGAACCGATGGACTCAGATGAAATGTTAATTGCAAATTTTCATTGATGCACATGAATATTCATTTTGTTGGATTGCTATATTGTAAAAAAAAAAAAATAGAACAAGTTGTTTTTAGGAATTGGCTTGGATTATAGCCAAGTTCTAAAAACAAAAGGAGGGTATATGTAAGGATATTTTATATGTAAGGATATTTGGCATGTTACAGCACAGAGTACAGCACTACTGCACAAGTAGCATTACAGCACTACTGCACAAGTAGCATTACAGCACTACTGCACAAGTAGCATTACAGCACTACTGCACAAGTAGCATTACAGCAATACTGCACAAGTAGCATTTTTTTTTTGCAGCACCACCACAAGGGTGCGGTGCATTGCTATATGGGTTAGCAGATTAACAAGGAAAGACAGGCTATTCAGTCAAAAAACGATTTTAACATATAAGATGCAAAGCTATTTTTACAGTTAAAAGCACACGTGTTCATTTAAAAATGCGCACTATTTTTCACCTGAAATGCCTATATTGCTAGAGACACATTTGAAAATTAACAGCTAACATATTAACCATTAACCTGACTAATAAAACCTTATTTTATTATAACTCACTAATAAAATGTGTTCTCTACTGCAGAATTAGGCATATTTTGAAAACCAGTTAAATGAGTGTGCAGATTTTTCCTCTCTTCTCTGCCTGATTATCCGTGTTGTTGTGCACAGTAACTGCAGGAGGAAGGAAGTCAGATTTGCAACAATTGCAAATGTATAAGCGAAGCTATTGTTTAAAAGTAGGAGGATGAGAGATGATGGATTTCATTGGAACACGTCATAAAGAGGGCTGAGAGGAAAGTTTTAGTGGGCAGTAGCAGGGAAAAAGACAGGCAGACATCTTTCTGCACTACTGGGGAGAAGACCTGGCTGTGGGGGTGTCCTGCTGCAGTCGAGACTGGGGAAAGCTGAAAGAATTACATTTCCACTGGCAGAGGCTGTCCTATCTGAAAAAGCTGAGAATTCCAGGCAATGACCCCGGCTTGAGAAGGCAAGCGTCCCTTTTCGTTGGAGTTAAGCCAAGAGAGCCACATTCACAGAGAGAATCCTCTAAACAGATAAGGTAATTACCTAACTGGGGGAGCTGTGTGTGTGCACGAAAGTATGCAGTCAGTGTAGAAAAATGAAAGTCCCGTGCGTGTCTTAATCAAGTGCTAATGTTGCAATTTAAGTTCTGTTCTCCGCCACTATAATTGCAGTGTGTCATTGAAAATGCTTTGATTGTTCCCTTTTATTGCTGTAAAGAATGAGATTATGTCTAAATGCAAATTTTATAATACAGAAAATATTTGAAAACAGACGGGTGGTTTATTTTCTATTTACCATTACAATGCCAATGATGTGGGGAGATTTTTAAACAGTGCAATGGTCATTTTAAGACAGATGTGTGTATGTCAGAATCAGTATGAATAATTGTGAGTGACTGTAGTATAACTTGTTGGAGGTACATGAGCCAACGGGAAGAGAGACTCTCTGAACATAGCTCCCTACCGTATATAAGGTAGTGGAAATTACCACAAGACTACCACATATAGCTCTCTGTCGTAAATAAGTCAGTGAGTTTGCCCATGGTGGCGCACCAACACTATCCCTGGAAATTGTGGTTTCCCTAGAATGCAGGTCTGAGGTCTCTCTAGTGATCACACGAAAAATCTAAGCGAAGATAAGGGATTCTGGACATTGGGGCCACAAATAAAACAAGGGAATTATGCTCACCAAAATACCACCAACCACGTATACCAAATATGCAGGTCTGGGTGCTGAAATAATGCATGTCCATTGTATTATTGTTGCACATGGCCAAATCTGAATACAAAGAGTGATTATTGCTAAGTTATTTCTCAGCGGTAATAAAATACCGTCAGGCCCCAAATCTCCACAAAATACCCTACAGTCCTTAAGCTGGCGACTAATAAAACCGATAGGGTGTTCCTTACCCTTCTCATCTACTTGTGATAGTACAGCTCCTATCCCAGTGTCAGAGGCATCCGTCTGCACGATAAAAGGTCTTTGATAATCAGGGGCCCTGAGCACAGGGGCCTGGCACAAGGAGTCTTTTAAGCCATTGAAGGCCTTCTCACACTCGTCGGTCCAAGTTACCTTCTTGGGTTTCTTCGGAGTTGTGAGGGCAGTCAGAGGAGCAGCTATGGTACCATAGTCTGCCACAAAATTGCGGTAATACCCCGTGAGTCCTAAAAAGGCTCTCACTTGGGTTTGCGTAGTGGGGGTAGGCCAGTCTTGTACTGCTTGTACTTTACTGGGTAGAGGCTGTATCCTCCCTCCACCTACTTCATGTCCAAGGTAAACCACTGAGCCTTGTCCAATCTGGCACTTACTAGCCTTTATGGTCAAGTGGGCTTTCTGAAGAGACTGGAGCACAATCCCGAGGTGTTTCACATGGTCTTCCCAGGTGGCACTGAAAACTGCTATATCGTCCAGATATGCAAGACAGAATTCGTCCAACCCATTCAACACATGATTCACAAGCCTCTGGAAAGTGGCAGGTGCATTCTTCAACCCGAACGGCATTACCCGGAATTGGTAAAGGCCGTCTGGTGTAGAAAATGCCGTCTTCTCCCTGGCATGTTCTGCTAACGCTATTTGCCAATAGCCAGCAGTGAGGTCAAACGTGCTGAGGTACTTGGAGGCACCCAAAGTATCCACCAGCTCATCTGTTCGAGGCAAGGGGTGGGCATCTGTCTTGGTGACAGCATTCAGAGCCCTGTAATCCACGCAGAACCTCAATTCAGAAGTGCCTGCCTTTGGAACCAGAACCACAGGACTGGACCAAGGACTACTAGAGGGTTCAATCACCCCAAGGTCTAACATTTTGTTGACCTCGGTCTTAATATAAGACCGTACTTTATCCGACATCCTGTATCCCCTACTTTTGGTAGGTACACTGTCTCCTGTGTCAATGTTATGTTTGCACCAAGGTGTCAAACCAGGGGACTGTGAAAACAGGGGGGAAAACTGCCTAAGCAAACTTTTCACCTCAGCCTGCTGATCAGAAGTCAGGTGAGGGGCCACTCGGACACCCTCAACGGAGCTATCTGAAGGACCGCTTTGGAACAGGTCGGGAAGAGGTTCAGACTCCTCTTCCTCAACGTCTGACGCCAGTAGCAGTGCTGCGATTTCGACTCTTGGGACGAAAGCCTTCAGCCTATTCACGTGAAACACTTTTGGAGCCTGTCCAGGCCTTCCAAGGTCCACTAAATAGTTCACCTCACCCAGGGGCTCCACCACTGTGTAAGGGCCTGACCATTTGTCCTGTAAAGCGCGAGGCCTTATTGGATTCATGATCAGGACTTGCTGACCAGGTGTAAAGTTGATGAGGGAAGCTTTCTGGTCGTACCAATGTTTCACCAGCGCTTGCCCTGCCTTCAATTTATCACTAGCCAAGCCCATCAGAAGTACCATCCGTTTTCTGAGCCCTAGCACATAGTCAACTACATTGGTAGTAACAGGGGGAGTGGGCATCTCCCATCCCTCCTTGACAATGGCTAAGGGTCCCCGTACGGGATGACCGAACAGAAGTTCGAAGGGGCTGAAGCCAACACCCTCCTGTGGTACCTCTCGGTAGGCAAACAGCAAGCATGGTAAAAGAAGATCCCATTTTCTTCTCTGGGGCTCCTCCAGAGCCCCAATCATGCTCTTTAACGTTCTGTTGAAACGTTCCACCAGACCATTGGTCTGGGGGTGGTATGCAGAAGAGAACTTGTAGGTGACCCCACATTCTTTCCACATAGCCTGCATATACTTCGACATAAAGTTGCTGCCACGATCTGACACAACTTCTTTAGGGAAGCCAACCCTAGTAAATATGCCGAGTAAAGCTTTTGCAACTGACTTGGCAGTTACAGTTTTCAATGGGATGGCCTCAGGATACCTGGTTGCATGGTCGACCAGCACCAGGATAAACCTATTGCCCGAGGATGTTTGCGGGTCAAGGGGACCGACGATGTCGATCCCTACCCTTTCAAATGGTACCCCCACAACTGGGAGCGGTACCAACGGAGCTTGGATTGTCGCGTCAACCTTACCAGACAACTGGCAGGAGGCGCAACTCCTGCAGTGACTTTCTACTTGCACCCCCATCTTGGGCCAGTAGAAGTGCATGGATAACCTTTGCTTGGTCCTCTTCATACCAAGGTGACCAGCAAGGGGAACTTCATGCGCCAACTGCAGGAGGAAGGGTCTAACAGCAAGGGGTACCACCAACCTCCTATGGTCTCCTTCTGTAGACTCTGTGGGATCACTATACAGGAGTCCACCTTCCCAATAAATCCTATGCTTCCCAGGAGGTTCACCCTCAAGCTGGGAGCAGGCCTGTCTCCTTAGGCCTTCCAGAGATGGGCACTCACGTTGGCCTTTACTGAATTCGTCCCTATCAGGACCTCCTTCAACTAACAAGTCTTTTAGTTCAGGATGATCGTTGGGGTCGAATACTTCAGGCATCGCCACCTCCTCGTCAGGCTCGGGCGATTGACCAACTTCCTCCACCGCAGTGGTAGGCGAGCTCGGGGGAATATTCTCTTTCCCCCGTCTTGACTTGTAGACTCCTTTCGCCTTGGGTTGCCCCTTCGGCTGGGGCGGCGTATTGGACTTGGCCAATGCTGCCCGTGCTTGAGATCGTGTGTAGGGTCGTTCGGCAGTGTCTCCTACGAGCCCTAAAGCTCTGAGATCATTACCTAATAAGACCTTTCCCGGGACGTTTCTCTGAATGCTCACTGGAATCCTGACTGCTGTACCATTTAAAGTTAGATTAACAGGGATCACGGGAAACATACGGAGGGGGCCGTCAGCCAACTTAGTGGGCATCAGAGTAGCTCTGGCAACTTCCTCTGAGTCTACCAAGGTAGAATCCACTACAGTTCGACTGCACCCACTATCCCTAAGAGCTGGAGTATCCACTCCATTGATCAGCACACTGTCTTTAAAGTAGTGCTTGGTATTATCCGGAATCCTAGCATACGCCTCTGTGACTTTAGGCTCCCAGGAACCCAGGGACACTAAAACTACCTCGGCCTCTATTCCGCTGGGAAATGAGTCCGAGGAGAAGGATGCTCCTGTAATCTCTTCTTCCTCGTAGGAGGAGAAGGCCAGATTAGCGGAGTGGACCCCCAAAGGTCTAACCTTACAACGGGGATCCCCCTTCACATGGTCAGTTGCTCCACAAGAAAAACAAGCCCCAGTGGGTCTGTTTACGTAGGGAGGCTTATTGTAACCAGAGTTCTGTTTCGGAGGCGCACCTCCACTACCCTGTGAGTTCTCTTGTGTCTTACCCTTGTTTTTCTTTTTGTGGCCCTTTTGGGAAGAAGATTTAGCAGATTCCCCACCCTCCATATCTTTGGACTTTTTCCCCTCCTCCTGCTTACCAGGATGAGTTTTGTCCTTATGGGACACTCGATGTGACACCCATAAGTCTGCTGCAATGGCCAGCTTCTTAGGATCTATCTCCTTCGAATCGGCCAAATGCTGCTTAAGCTCCGGGGAAGAAGAAGCAAAAATGTGTTCCAGCATGACAAGATTTATCATGCCGTCGAAGGTAGAAACCTTATAGCCTTCGACCCAGCCAGTTAAGTTTTTCAAAGATTCAGCGACATAAGATACCCAAGTACCACCTTCCTTTTTCTTATACTCTCGAAAACGCTTTAAATATTGGGCCGGAGTCTTCCCAAACTTTAAAATGAGAGTCTGCTTTAACATTGCGAAATCAGCCCGCTCAGCCTTCGACATTTCCATAATGGCACTACAGCCAGAATGGGGCAGTCTACTGAGCAACCACGCAATCTTATCAGCATTGTCAACTTCCTGGACCTCGCATGCATACTCAAACGCATTCAGCCAGTCCATAATGTCATTCCTCTCTTCATACACACTGAGCAGATCTTTTGGAAACCGTGGATGAGAGGAGGCCCCAGACCCATGTCCAGGACCCTTGGATCCATTTGCAACCTGAAGCTTGGCCAGTTCCAACTGGTGATCCCTGTCTTTTTGTTTTTCTGCCTGTTCGATTTTTAGTTTGGCTATGCTGAATTCAAGCTCCTGCTGCCTAAACCGCAGCTCTTGCTTCTTGAATTCAAGCATAGCCTCCCCATCAGCACTGGCAGAGGAAACATTAGACAGCTCGTCCTCCCTGTCCTCGTGGTCGCGGTGGAACAGTGCGGCGGCAGAACCGTCGGTTCTACCAGTGAGAGCAGCCCCACCACCTTCCGCACTGTCCTCAGAAGTAATAGCGTCAAGCTGCGCTTCTTGCCACGCCACGATTCTTTGGATCATTTCCAATTTAGTGCCTTGAGAGGAAACACCTCTCTCCGCACACATCTTTTTCAGCGTTTCTGATTTGGAAGCATTTAAAGTTAACAACGTACTTGTTTCCATACTGTTTGATAGGACTATGGCCTTTTTAAAGTTATACTATAACAATTCACTACGTGTACTGTTTGGAATAACCTGAAATGCCTTAGTTCGAGCGCAACACTGGATACCTTCAGTCGTATCCCCCCGCTGTACACCAATTTGTTAAGACGGATTTCTGAACTCTGTCCTGGTGGCGCAGAAGTTCAGAAGGCCAACCTAATTACTTGGAACAGGGTAACCTCTGGACAAGCCAGACCAATCAAGGTAGCGATCGCGGCGGTCAAGACTAGGTCTCAAGAGGGGTGAGGGTGACTGAAAGCCCGCAATGAGCACACAAAGCAAGAGCGCTTACAAACTACTCCAAACAGTTGTTATATCAAAAATAGATACACATTTATTTTAAGGCCTTTAAAATAATGACCGTAGCGAGAAAATCACAATATTAAACCAACACATACCATATCAACACAATATATATACAAATACACAGTCGCAAGCGTTTAAAGCACGAAATATGTAGTCCACCTGCCAGGGAAGGAAAACAGGCAGTGCGATAATGCTTTCGACTCAGTTCGCCTTCATAGGCACCTAACTAGATGGAAGTCCGAGCTCTGCGAAGAGTGGAGCCTTGTGCTCAAAGTACCTGCCACGCCGGTGCCGACGGGCACAAGGGGAAGCTCTTCGGAGGAAGTCAGGCGGTTCACGTTAGTGCACAGCAGAAGAAGAACAGGTTCCGCAACTCAAGCGCAGCCTCCACAGCGGGCAGAAGCAGAGCGCGAGCGCGGCAAAAGGGTGCTGTTTTTATACAGCAGGGAAAAGCAATGGGATACTGCAGGAGGGCGACCAGATCCTAGATATACTACTCACCGGTCCCCGAAGCAAGCAGACCCAGGCTTCTCCACGATAGTTTCAGCAGCTGGCAGGTTCAGAAGAGCAGGGAACGCTTTGTAGTCGTGCAGAGCAAAAAGACGTCCCAATCGACGAAACCGGCACAGTTTTGTTGCCGCACAGGACAACGGAGCGGCCGTGTGTATTCGAGCCAAATGAACCCTCCTCCCTTCAGACCTGGGGACGCCAAGCGTACGAAGCGTGGGAGAGGGACAAGGACTCGCAATACAACACAACCTGGCGGCGGTTGCAGAGCCAAACTCCTTTGTAAGCTGGTCAGTCAACTGGATGGCCCAGAGACGCTTCCGAAGGCTTACTTGGCAGGAGATGGTTGAAGATGCCAGGAATAGCTGTTCCTGCTATTCCAAAGGTCGAAGCACCAGTACAGGCCTTCTGGTTCGATCAAAGGAGGACAGGGGCTCTCCGGACGACAGCAGTGCAAAGGAGGATTCCTTCAGCGGGTCACCAGCGATTCCTCGGTCCAGCCTCGTAGTTGCAGGATACTTGGCTCCTGTATTCCTTCGTTCGTGAGAACTCAGGAGATCGACATGGTAGTGGTGTTTCCAGCCCCCTCTTATCCACGGTTCCCTTTGCGCCAAAACGGAGGGGAGCCAATGGGAGATCCGCTCTTCAAAACACATACCATACGTGGACCAATCACGGACCACGGTGGTCCCAGGCATTCACACCACCCTAGACTCTCTGGCACCCAGGATGTGTATTGGGACCAGACATCCCAGCCCACACCCTGGAGGCACACAAACGACATGTAGAAGCCCGCGAAAGCAACCACGTTTCGCGGGAAAGTACATGCCCAAATAAGGAAGGCCCCGGGTCGCCGGACCTGGGGAAGGTGAAGGGAGCAAGACGGACAGTGGACAGGACAAAGGAGCCTCGCGGCCTGGCCATTTTGGGAGCCAGGCCACCATTTTGGGTTCAGTGCAAAAACGTGCTCAGAACGCCAAAAGGAGCTCAAAATAAACAAAACGATCGCTGCCACCATTCCAGTCCCTGAATGACTTGCACCGATCAAATACCGTCCTAAAAGAGTATCTAGGGCCTGTAGAAGGCTAGAGACCCAAGAGAGCTGTAACTTAGCTTACAGTGCCCTCTTGTGTCGTGTTGCACTAAAGCCGCAACATGATAAAAGAAACTACGGGAAACAGCGTTCCCCGGTACTGACTGTCTTAAGGGCATGTCAGTTTCCCCGTAAGAAAGGAGCGAAAGCCCAGAGAAGTGCGGCAGAAGGCTGTACTTCTCTGGCAAAGTCAAGAACAAGGTTAAAAACAATAGCAAAAAGTTTAGGGGTTGCCACATGGAAGGAAAATTCCCTACAATTACGAAATCTTTCCTAACACTCGCCCCTCCCAGACTATGGACAGGGGGAACTAATCCACCCCTGGATGAGTCTCTTGTTCAGGTCGGTTAAACATTCTGGACAACCCATCAGCATTGCTATGTTGGACACCTGGTCTATGCTCAATAGTGAATTCGAAGCCTTGAAGACTTATGGACCACCTAAGCAACTTTGGATTCTCCCCCTTCATGTTCATTAGCCACTTTAACGGCTTATGGTCAGTCTGCACAGTGAAGTGGGTCCCATAGAGGTAGGGCCTCAGCTTCCTTAGGGCCCACACAACAGAGAAACATTCTTTCTCTACCGTGGACCATCTGAGCTCTCTGTCCTTAAGCTGGCGACTAATAAAACCGATAGGGTGTTCCTTACCCTTCTCATCTACTTGTGATAGTACAGCTCCTATCCCAGTGTCAGAGGCATCCGTCTGCACGATAAAAGGTCTTTGATAATCAGGGGCCCTGAGCACAGGGGCCTGGCACAAGGAGTCTTTTAAGCCATTGAAGGCCTTCTCACACTCGTCGGTCCAAGTTACCTTCTTGGGTTTCTTCGGAGTTGTGAGGGCAGTCAGAGGAGCAGCTATGGTACCATAGTCTGCCACAAAATTGCGGTAATACCCCGTGAGTCCTAAAAAGGCTCTCACTTGGGTTTGCGTAGTGGGGGTAGGCCAGTCTTGTACTGCTTGTACTTTACTGGGTAGAGGCTGTATCCTCCCTCCACCTACTTCATGTCCAAGGTAAACCACTGAGCCTTGTCCAATCTGGCACTTACTAGCCTTTATGGTCAAGTGGGCTTTCTGAAGAGACTGGAGCACAATCCCGAGGTGTTTCACATGGTCTTCCCAGGTGGCACTGAAAACTGCTATATCGTCCAGATATGCAAGACAGAATTCGTCCAACCCATTCAACACATGATTCACAAGCCTCTGGAAAGTGGCAGGTGCATTCTTCAACCCGAACGGCATTACCCGGAATTGGTAAAGGCCGTCTGGTGTAGAAAATGCCGTCTTCTCCCTGGCATGTTCTGCTAACGCTATTTGCCAATAGCCAGCAGTGAGGTCAAACGTGCTGAGGTACTTGGAGGCACCCAAAGTATCCACCAGCTCATCTGTTCGAGGCAAGGGGTGGGCATCTGTCTTGGTGACAGCATTCAGAGCCCTGTAATCCACGCAGAACCTCAATTCAGAAGTGCCTGCCTTTGGAACCAGAACCACAGGACTGGACCAAGGACTACTAGAGGGTTCAATCACCCCAAGGTCTAACATTTTGTTGACCTCGGTCTTAATATAAGACCGTACTTTATCCGACATCCTGTATCCCCTACTTTTGGTAGGTACACTGTCTCCTGTGTCAATGTTATGTTTGCACCAAGGTGTCAAACCAGGGGACTGTGAAAACAGGGGGGAAAACTGCCTAAGCAAACTTTTCACCTCAGCCTGCTGATCAGAAGTCAGGTGAGGGGCCACTCGGACACCCTCAACGGAGCTATCTGAAGGACCGCTTTGGAACAGGTCGGGAAGAGGTTCAGACTCCTCTTCCTCAACGTCTGACGCCAGTAGCAGTGCTGCGATTTCGACTCTTGGGACGAAAGCCTTCAGCCTATTCACGTGAAACACTTTTGGAGCCTGTCCAGGCCTTCCAAGGTCCACTAAATAGTTCACCTCACCCAGGGGCTCCACCACTGTGTAAGGGCCTGACCATTTGTCCTGTAAAGCGCGAGGCCTTATTGGATTCATGATCAGGACTTGCTGACCAGGTGTAAAGTTGATGAGGGAAGCTTTCTGGTCGTACCAATGTTTCACCAGCGCTTGCCCTGCCTTCAATTTATCACTAGCCAAGCCCATCAGAAGTACCATCCGTTTTCTGAGCCCTAGCACATAGTCAACTACATTGGTAGTAACAGGGGGAGTGGGCATCTCCCATCCCTCCTTGACAATGGCTAAGGGTCCCCGTACGGGATGACCGAACAGAAGTTCGAAGGGGCTGAAGCCAACACCCTCCTGTGGTACCTCTCGGTAGGCAAACAGCAAGCATGGTAAAAGAAGATCCCATTTTCTTCTCTGGGGCTCCTCCAGAGCCCCAATCATGCTCTTTAACGTTCTGTTGAAACGTTCCACCAGACCATTGGTCTGGGGGTGGTATGCAGAAGAGAACTTGTAGGTGACCCCACATTCTTTCCACATAGCCTGCATATACTTCGACATAAAGTTGCTGCCACGATCTGACACAACTTCTTTAGGGAAGCCAACCCTAGTAAATATGCCGAGTAAAGCTTTTGCAACTGACTTGGCAGTTACAGTTTTCAATGGGATGGCCTCAGGATACCTGGTTGCATGGTCGACCAGCACCAGGATAAACCTATTGCCCGAGGATGTTTGCGGGTCAAGGGGACCGACGATGTCGATCCCTACCCTTTCAAATGGTACCCCCACAACTGGGAGCGGTACCAACGGAGCTTGGATTGTCGCGTCAACCTTACCAGACAACTGGCAGGAGGCGCAACTCCTGCAGTGACTTTCTACTTGCACCCCCATCTTGGGCCAGTAGAAGTGCATGGATAACCTTTGCTTGGTCCTCTTCATACCAAGGTGACCAGCAAGGGGAACTTCATGCGCCAACTGCAGGAGGAAGGGTCTAACAGCAAGGGGTACCACCAACCTCCTATGGTCTCCTTCTGTAGACTCTGTGGGATCACTATACAGGAGTCCACCTTCCCAATAAATCCTATGCTTCCCAGGAGGTTCACCCTCAAGCTGGGAGCAGGCCTGTCTCCTTAGGCCTTCCAGAGATGGGCACTCACGTTGGCCTTTACTGAATTCGTCCCTATCAGGACCTCCTTCAACTAACAAGTCTTTTAGTTCAGGATGATCGTTGGGGTCGAATACTTCAGGCATCGCCACCTCCTCGTCAGGCTCGGGCGATTGACCAACTTCCTCCACCGCAGTGGTAGGCGAGCTCGGGGGAATATTCTCTTTCCCCCGTCTTGACTTGTAGACTCCTTTCGCCTTGGGTTGCCCCTTCGGCTGGGGCGGCGTATTGGACTTGGCCAATGCTGCCCGTGCTTGAGATCGTGTGTAGGGTCGTTCGGCAGTGTCTCCTACGAGCCCTAAAGCTCTGAGATCATTACCTAATAAGACCTTTCCCGGGACGTTTCTCTGAATGCTCACTGGAATCCTGACTGCTGTACCATTTAAAGTTAGATTAACAGGGATCACGGGAAACATACGGAGGGGGCCGTCAGCCAACTTAGTGGGCATCAGAGTAGCTCTGGCAACTTCCTCTGAGTCTACCAAGGTAGAATCCACTACAGTTCGACTGCACCCACTATCCCTAAGAGCTGGAGTATCCACTCCATTGATCAGCACACTGTCTTTAAAGTAGTGCTTGGTATTATCCGGAATCCTAGCATACGCCTCTGTGACTTTAGGCTCCCAGGAACCCAGGGACACTAAAACTACCTCGGCCTCTATTCCGCTGGGAAATGAGTCCGAGGAGAAGGATGCTCCTGTAATCTCTTCTTCCTCGTAGGAGGAGAAGGCCAGATTAGCGGAGTGGACCCCCAAAGGTCTAACCTTACAACGGGGATCCCCCTTCACATGGTCAGTTGCTCCACAAGAAAAACAAGCCCCAGTGGGTCTGTTTACGTAGGGAGGCTTATTGTAACCAGAGTTCTGTTTCGGAGGCGCACCTCCACTACCCTGTGAGTTCTCTTGTGTCTTACCCTTGTTTTTCTTTTTGTGGCCCTTTTGGGAAGAAGATTTAGCAGATTCCCCACCCTCCATATCTTTGGACTTTTTCCCCTCCTCCTGCTTACCAGGATGAGTTTTGTCCTTATGGGACACTCGATGTGACACCCATAAGTCTGCTGCAATGGCCAGCTTCTTAGGATCTATCTCCTTCGAATCGGCCAAATGCTGCTTAAGCTCCGGGGAAGAAGAAGCAAAAATGTGTTCCAGCATGACAAGATTTATCATGCCGTCGAAGGTAGAAACCTTATAGCCTTCGACCCAGCCAGTTAAGTTTTTCAAAGATTCAGCGACATAAGATACCCAAGTACCACCTTCCTTTTTCTTATACTCTCGAAAACGCTTTAAATATTGGGCCGGAGTCTTCCCAAACTTTAAAATGAGAGTCTGCTTTAACATTGCGAAATCAGCCCGCTCAGCCTTCGACATTTCCATAATGGCACTACAGCCAGAATGGGGCAGTCTACTGAGCAACCACGCAATCTTATCAGCATTGTCAACTTCCTGGACCTCGCATGCATACTCAAACGCATTCAGCCAGTCCATAATGTCATTCCTCTCTTCATACACACTGAGCAGATCTTTTGGAAACCGTGGATGAGAGGAGGCCCCAGACCCATGTCCAGGACCCTTGGATCCATTTGCAACCTGAAGCTTGGCCAGTTCCAACTGGTGATCCCTGTCTTTTTGTTTTTCTGCCTGTTCGATTTTTAGTTTGGCTATGCTGAATTCAAGCTCCTGCTGCCTAAACCGCAGCTCTTGCTTCTTGAATTCAAGCATAGCCTCCCCATCAGCACTGGCAGAGGAAACATTAGACAGCTCGTCCTCCCTGTCCTCGTGGTCGCGGTGGAACAGTGCGGCGGCAGAACCGTCGGTTCTACCAGTGAGAGCAGCCCCACCACCTTCCGCACTGTCCTCAGAAGTAATAGCGTCAAGCTGCGCTTCTTGCCACGCCACGATTCTTTGGATCATTTCCAATTTAGTGCCTTGAGAGGAAACACCTCTCTCCGCACACATCTTTTTCAGCGTTTCTGATTTGGAAGCATTTAAAGTTAACAACGTACTTGTTTCCATACTGTTTGATAGGACTATGGCCTTTTTAAAGTTATACTATAACAATTCACTACGTGTACTGTTTGGAATAACCTGAAATGCCTTAGTTCGAGCGCAACACTGGATACCTTCAGTCGTATCCCCCCGCTGTACACCAATTTGTTAAGACGGATTTCTGAACTCTGTCCTGGTGGCGCAGAAGTTCAGAAGGCCAACCTAATTACTTGGAACAGGGTAACCTCTGGACAAGCCAGACCAATCAAGGTAGCGATCGCGGCGGTCAAGACTAGGTCTCAAGAGGGGTGAGGGTGACTGAAAGCCCGCAATGAGCACACAAAGCAAGAGCGCTTACAAACTACTCCAAACAGTTGTTATATCAAAAATAGATACACATTTATTTTAAGGCCTTTAAAATAATGACCGTAGCGAGAAAATCACAATATTAAACCAACACATACCATATCAACACAATATATATACAAATACACAGTCGCAAGCGTTTAAAGCACGAAATATGTAGTCCACCTGCCAGGGAAGGAAAACAGGCAGTGCGATAATGCTTTCGACTCAGTTCGCCTTCATAGGCACCTAACTAGATGGAAGTCCGAGCCCTGCGAAGAGTGGAGCCTTGTGCTCAAAGTACCTGCCACGCCGGTGCCGACGGGCACAAGGGGAAGCTCTTCGGAGGAAGTCAGGCGGTTCACGTTAGTGCACAGCAGAAGAAGAACAGGTTCCGCAACTCAAGCGCAGCCTCCACAGCGGGCAGAAGCAGAGCGCGAGCGCGGCAAAAGGGTGCTGTTTTTACACAGCAGGGAAAAGCAATGGGATACTGCAGGAGGGCGACCAGATCCTAGATATACTACTCACCGGTCCCCGAAGCAAGCAGACCCAGGCTTCTCCACGATAGTTTCAGCAGCTGGCAGGTTCAGAAGAGCAGGGAACGCTTTGTAGTCGTGCAGAGCAAAAAGACGTCCCAATCGACGAAACCGGCACAGTTTTGTTGCCGCACAGGACAACGGAGCGGCCGTGTGTATTCGAGCCAAATGAACCCTCCTCCCTTCAGACCTGGGGACGCCAAGCGTACGAAGCGTGGGAGAGGGACAAGGACTCGCAATACAACACAACCTGGCGGCGGTTGCAGAGCCAAACTCCTTTGTAAGCTGGTCAGTCAACTGGATGGCCCAGAGACGCTTCCGAAGGCTTACTTGGCAGGAGATGGTTGAAGATGCCAGGAATAGCTGTTCCTGCTATTCCAAAGGTCGAAGCACCAGTACAGGCCTTCTGGTTCGATCAAAGGAGGACAGGGGCTCTCCGGACGACAGCAGTGCAAAGGAGGATTCCTTCAGCGGGTCACCAGCGATTCCTCGGTCCAGCCTCGTAGTTGCAGGATACTTGGCTCCTGTATTCCTTCGTTCGTGAGAACTCAGGAGATCGACATGGTAGTGGTGTTTCCAGCCCCCTCTTATCCACGGTTCCCTTTGCGCCAAAACGGAGGGGAGCCAATGGGAGATCCGCTCTTCAAAACACATACCATACGTGGACCAATCACGGACCACGGTGGTCCCAGGCATTCACACCACCCTAGACTCTCTGGCACCCAGGATGTGTATTGGGACCAGACATCCCAGCCCACACCCTGGAGGCACACAAACGACATGTAGAAGCCCGCGAAAGCAACCACGTTTCGCGGGAAAGTACATGCCCAAATAAGGAAGGCCCCGGGTCGCCGGACCTGGGGAAGGTGAAGGGAGCAAGACGGACAGTGGACAGGACAAAGGAGCCTCGCGGCCTGGCCATTTTGGGAGCCAGGCCACCATTTTGGGTTCAGTGCAAAAACGTGCTCAGAACGCCAAAAGGAGCTCAAAATAAACAAAACGATCGCTGCCACCATTCCAGTCCCTGAATGACTTGCACCGATCAAATACCGTCCTAAAAGAGTATCTAGGGCCTGTAGAAGGCTAGAGACCCAAGAGAGCTGTAACTTAGCTTACAGTGCCCTCTTGTGTCGTGTTGCACTAAAGCCGCAACATGATAAAAGAAACTACGGGAAACAGCGTTCCCCGGTACTGACTGTCTTAAGGGCATGTCAGTTTCCCCGTAAGAAAGGAGCGAAAGCCCAGAGAAGTGCGGCAGAAGGCTGTACTTCTCTGGCAAAGTCAAGAACAAGGTTAAAAACAATAGCAAAAAGTTTAGGGGTTGCCACATGGAAGGAAAATTCCCTACAATTACGAAATCTTTCCTAACACTCGCCCCTCCCAGACTATGGACAGGGGGAACTAATCCACCCCTGGATGAGTCTCTTGTTCAGGTCGGTTAAACATTCTGGACAACCCATCAGCATTGCTATGTTGGACACCTGGTCTATGCTCAATAGTGAATTCGAAGCCTTGAAGACTTATGGACCACCTAAGCAACTTTGGATTCTCCCCCTTCATGTTCATTAGCCACTTTAACGGCTTATGGTCAGTCTGCACAGTGAAGTGGGTCCCATAGAGGTAGGGCCTCAGCTTCCTTAGGGCCCACACAACAGAGAAACATTCTTTCTCTACCGTGGACCATCTGAGCTCTCTGTCCTTAAGCTGGCGACTAATAAAACCGATAGGGTGTTCCTTACCCTTCTCATCTACTTGTGATAGTACAGCTCCTATCCCAGTGTCAGAGGCATCCGTCTGCACGATAAAAGGTCTTTGATAATCAGGGGCCCTGAGCACAGGGGCCTGGCACAAGGAGTCTTTTAAGCCATTGAAGGCCTTCTCACACTCGTCGGTCCAAGTTACCTTCTTGGGTTTCTTCGGAGTTGTGAGGGCAGTCAGAGGAGCAGCTATGGTACCATAGTCTGCCACAAAATTGCGGTAATACCCCGTGAGTCCTAAAAAGGCTCTCACTTGGGTTTGCGTAGTGGGGGTAGGCCAGTCTTGTACTGCTTGTACTTTACTGGGTAGAGGCTGTATCCTCCCTCCACCTACTTCATGTCCAAGGTAAACCACTGAGCCTTGTCCAATCTGGCACTTACTAGCCTTTATGGTCAAGTGGGCTTTCTGAAGAGACTGGAGCACAATCCCGAGGTGTTTCACATGGTCTTCCCAGGTGGCACTGAAAACTGCTATATCGTCCAGATATGCAAGACAGAATTCGTCCAACCCATTCAACACATGATTCACAAGCCTCTGGAAAGTGGCAGGTGCATTCTTCAACCCGAACGGCATTACCCGGAATTGGTAAAGGCCGTCTGGTGTAGAAAATGCCGTCTTCTCCCTGGCATGTTCTGCTAACGCTATTTGCCAATAGCCAGCAGTGAGGTCAAACGTGCTGAGGTACTTGGAGGCACCCAAAGTATCCACCAGCTCATCTGTTCGAGGCAAGGGGTGGGCATCTGTCTTGGTGACAGCATTCAGAGCCCTGTAATCCACGCAGAACCTCAATTCAGAAGTGCCTGCCTTTGGAACCAGAACCACAGGACTGGACCAAGGACTACTAGAGGGTTCAATCACCCCAAGGTCTAACATTTTGTTGACCTCGGTCTTAATATAAGACCGTACTTTATCCGACATCCTGTATCCCCTACTTTTGGTAGGTACACTGTCTCCTGTGTCAATGTTATGTTTGCACCAAGGTGTCAAACCAGGGGACTGTGAAAACAGGGGGGAAAACTGCCTAAGCAAACTTTTCACCTCAGCCTGCTGATCAGAAGTCAGGTGAGGGGCCACTCGGACACCCTCAACGGAGCTATCTGAAGGACCGCTTTGGAACAGGTCGGGAAGAGGTTCAGACTCCTCTTCCTCAACGTCTGACGCCAGTAGCAGTGCTGCGATTTCGACTCTTGGGACGAAAGCCTTCAGCCTATTCACGTGAAACACTTTTGGAGCCTGTCCAGGCCTTCCAAGGTCCACTAAATAGTTCACCTCACCCAGGGGCTCCACCACTGTGTAAGGGCCTGACCATTTGTCCTGTAAAGCGCGAGGCCTTATTGGATTCATGATCAGGACTTGCTGACCAGGTGTAAAGTTGATGAGGGAAGCTTTCTGGTCGTACCAATGTTTCACCAGCGCTTGCCCTGCCTTCAATTTATCACTAGCCAAGCCCATCAGAAGTACCATCCGTTTTCTGAGCCCTAGCACATAGTCAACTACATTGGTAGTAACAGGGGGAGTGGGCATCTCCCATCCCTCCTTGACAATGGCTAAGGGTCCCCGTACGGGATGACCGAACAGAAGTTCGAAGGGGCTGAAGCCAACACCCTCCTGTGGTACCTCTCGGTAGGCAAACAGCAAGCATGGTAAAAGAAGATCCCATTTTCTTCTCTGGGGCTCCTCCAGAGCCCCAATCATGCTCTTTAACGTTCTGTTGAAACGTTCCACCAGACCATTGGTCTGGGGGTGGTATGCAGAAGAGAACTTGTAGGTGACCCCACATTCTTTCCACATAGCCTGCATATACTTCGACATAAAGTTGCTGCCACGATCTGACACAACTTCTTTAGGGAAGCCAACCCTAGTAAATATGCCGAGTAAAGCTTTTGCAACTGACTTGGCAGTTACAGTTTTCAATGGGATGGCCTCAGGATACCTGGTTGCATGGTCGACCAGCACCAGGATAAACCTATTGCCGAGGATGTTTGCGGGTCAAGGGGACCGACGATGTCGATCCCTACCCTTTCAAATGGTACCCCCACAACTGGGAGCGGTACCAACGGAGCTTGGATTGTCGCGTCAACCTTACCAGACAACTGGCAGGAGGCGCAACTCCTGCAGTGACTTTCTACTTGCACCCCCATCTTGGGCCAGTAGAAGTGCATGGATAACCTTTGCTTGGTCCTCTTCATACCAAGGTGACCAGCAAGGGGAACTTCATGCGCCAACTGCAGGAGGAAGGGTCTAACAGCAAGGGGTACCACCAACCTCCTATGGTCTCCTTCTGTAGACTCTGTGGGATCACTATACAGGAGTCCACCTTCCCAATAAATCCTATGCTTCCCAGGAGGTTCACCCTCAAGCTGGGAGCAGGCCTGTCTCCTTAGGCCTTCCAGAGATGGGCACTCACGTTGGCCTTTACTGAATTCGTCCCTATCAGGACCTCCTTCAACTAACAAGTCTTTTAGTTCAGGATGATCGTTGGGGTCGAATACTTCAGGCATCGCCACCTCCTCGTCAGGCTCGGGCGATTGACCAACTTCCTCCACCGCAGTGGTAGGCGAGCTCGGGGGAATATTCTCTTTCCCCCGTCTTGACTTGTAGACTCCTTTCGCCTTGGGTTGCCCCTTCGGCTGGGGCGGCGTATTGGACTTGGCCAATGCTGCCCGTGCTTGAGATCGTGTGTAGGGTCGTTCGGCAGTGTCTCCTACGAGCCCTAAAGCTCTGCGATCATTACCTAATAAGACCTTTCCCGGGACGTTTCTCTGAATGCTCACTGGAATCCTGACTGCTGTACCATTTAAAGTTAGATTAACAGGGATCACGGGAAACATACGGAGGGGGCCGTCAGCCAACTTAGTGGGCATCAGAGTAGCTCTGGCAACTTCCTCTGAGTCTACCAAGGTAGAATCCACTACAGTTCGACTGCACCCACTATCCCTAAGAGCTGGAGTATCCACTCCATTGATCAGCACACTGTCTTTAAAGTAGTGCTTGGTATTATCCGGAATCCTAGCATACGCCTCTGTGACTTTAGGCTCCCAGGAACCCAGGGACACTAAAACTACCTCGGCCTCTATTCCGCTGGGAAATGAGTCCGAGGAGAAGGATGCTCCTGTAATCTCTTCTTCCTCGTAGGAGGAGAAGGCCAGATTAGCGGAGTGGACCCCCAAAGGTCTAACCTTACAACGGGGATCCCCCTTCACATGGTCAGTTGCTCCACAAGAAAAACAAGCCCCAGTGGGTCTGTTTACGTAGGGAGGCTTATTGTAACCAGAGTTCTGTTTCGGAGGCGCACCTCCACTACCCTGTGAGTTCTCTTGTGTCTTACCCTTGTTTTTCTTTTTGTGGCCCTTTTGGGAAGAAGATTTAGCAGATTCCCCACCCTCCATATCTTTGGACTTTTTCCCCTCCTCCTGCTTACCAGGATGAGTTTTGTCCTTATGGGACACTCGATGTGACACCCATAAGTCTGCTGCAATGGCCAGCTTCTTAGGATCTATCTCCTTCGAATCGGCCAAATGCTGCTTAAGCTCCGGGGAAGAAGAAGCAAAAATGTGTTCCAGCATGACAAGATTTATCATGCCGTCGAAGGTAGAAACCTTATAGCCTTCGACCCAGCCAGTTAAGTTTTTCAAAGATTCAGCGACATAAGATACCCAAGTACCACCTTCCTTTTTCTTATACTCTCGAAAACGCTTTAAATATTGGGCCGGAGTCTTCCCAAACTTTAAAATGAGAGTCTGCTTTAACATTGCGAAATCAGCCCGCTCAGCCTTCGACATTTCCATAATGGCACTACAGCCAGAATGGGGCAGTCTACTGAGCAACCACGCAATCTTATCAGCATTGTCAACTTCCTGGACCTCGCATGCATACTCAAACGCATTCAGCCAGTCCATAATGTCATTCCTCTCTTCATACACACTGAGCAGATCTTTTGGAAACCGTGGATGAGAGGAGGCCCCAGACCCATGTCCAGGACCCTTGGATCCATTTGCAACCTGAAGCTTGGCCAGTTCCAACTGGTGATCCCTGTCTTTTTGTTTTTCTGCCTGTTCGATTTTTAGTTTGGCTATGCTGAATTCAAGCTCCTGCTGCCTAAACCGCAGCTCTTGCTTCTTGAATTCAAGCATAGCCTCCCCATCAGCACTGGCAGAGGAAACATTAGACAGCTCGTCCTCCCTGTCCTCGTGGTCGCGGTGGAACAGTGCGGCGGCAGAACCGTCGGTTCTACCAGTGAGAGCAGCCCCACCACCTTCCGCACTGTCCTCAGAAGTAATAGCGTCAAGCTGCGCTTCTTGCCACGCCACGATTCTTTGGATCATTTCCAATTTAGTGCCTTGAGAGGAAACACCTCTCTCCGCACACATCTTTTTCAGCGTTTCTGATTTGGAAGCATTTAAAGTTAACAACGTACTTGTTTCCATACTGTTTGATAGGACTATGGCCTTTTTAAAGTTATACTATAACAATTCACTACGTGTACTGTTTGGAATAACCTGAAATGCCTTAGTTCGAGCGCAACACTGGATACCTTCAGTCGTATCCCCCCGCTGTACACCAATTTGTTAAGACGGATTTCTGAACTCTGTCCTGGTGGCGCAGAAGTTCAGAAGGCCAACCTAATTACTTGGAACAGGGTAACCTCTGGACAAGCCAGACCAATCAAGGTAGCGATCGCGGCGGTCAAGACTAGGTCTCAAGAGGGGTGAGGGTGACTGAAAGCCCGCAATGAGCACACAAAGCAAGAGCGCTTACAAACTACTCCAAACAGTTGTTATATCAAAAATAGATACACATTTATTTTAAGGCCTTTAAAATAATGACCGTAGCGAGAAAATCACAATATTAAACCAACACATACCATATCAACACAATATATATACAAATACACAGTCGCAAGCGTTTAAAGCACGAAATATGTAGTCCACCTGCCAGGGAAGGAAAACAGGCAGTGCGATAATGCTTTTGACTCAGTTCGCCTTCATAGGCACCTAACTAGATGGAAGTCCGAGCTCTGCGAAGAGTGGAGCCTTGTGCTCAAAGTACCTGCCACGCCGGTGCCGACGGGCACAAGGGGAAGCTCTTCGGAGGAAGTCAGGCGGTTCACGTTAGTGCACAGCAGAAGAAGAACAGGTTCCGCAACTCAAGCGCAGCCTCCACAGCGGGCAGAAGCAGAGCGCGAGCGCGGCAAAAGGGTGCTGTTTTTATACAGCAGGGAAAAGCAATGGGATACTGCAGGAGGGCGACCAGATCCTAGATATACTACTCACCGGTCCCCGAAGCAAGCAGACCCAGGCTTCTCCACGATAGTTTCAGCAGCTGGCAGGTTCAGAAGAGCAGGGAACGCTTTGTAGTCGTGCAGAGCAAAAAGACGTCCCAATCGACGAAACCGGCACAGTTTTGTTGCCGCACAGGACAACGGAGCGGCCGTGTGTATTCGAGCCAAATGAACCCTCCTCCCTTCAGACCTGGGGACGCCAAGCGTACGAAGCGTGGGAGAGGGACAAGGACTCGCAATACAACACAACCTGGCGGCGGTTGCAGAGCCAAACTCCTTTGTAAGCTGGTCAGTCAACTGGATGGCCCAGAGACGCTTCCGAAGGCTTACTTGGTAGGAGATGGTTGAAGATGCCGGGAATAGCTGTTCCTGCTATTCCAAAGGTCGAAGCACCAGTACAGGCCTTCTGGTTCGATAAAAGGAGGACAGGGGCTCTCCGGACGACAGCAGTGCAAAGGAGGATTCCTTCAGCGGGTCACCAGCGATTCCTCGGTCCAGCCTCGTAGTTGCAGGATACTTGGCTCCTGTATTCCTTCGTTCGTGAGAACTCAGGAGATCGACATGGTAGTGGTGTTTCCAGCCCCCTCTTATCCACGGTTCCCTTGGCGCCAAAACGGAGGGGAGCCAATGGGAGATCCGCTCTTCAAAACACATACCATACGTGGACCAATCACGGACCACGGTGGTCCCAGGCATTCACACCACCCTAGACTCTCTGGCACCCAGGATGTGTATTGGGACCAGACATCCCAGCCCACACCCTGGAGGCACACAAACGACATGTAGAAGCCCGCGAAAGCAACCACGTTTCGCGGGAAAGTACATGCCCAAATAAGGAAGGCCCCGGGTCGCCGGACCTGGGGAAGGTGAAGGGAGCAAGACGGACAGTGGACAGGACAAAGGAGCCTCGCGGCCTGGCCATTTTGGGAGCCAGGCCACCATTTTGGGTTCAGTGCAAAAACGTGCTCAGAACGCCAAAAGGAGCTCAAAATAAACAAAACGATCGCTGCCACCATTCCAGTCCCTGAATGACTTGCACCGATCAAATACCATCCTAAAAGAGTATCTAGGGCCTGTAGAAGGCTAGAGACCCAGGAGAGCTGTAACTTAGCTTACAGTGCCCTCTTGTGTCGTGTTGCACTAAAGCTGCGACACGATAAAAGAAACTACGGGAAACCACGTTCCCCGGTACTGACTGTCTTAAGGGCATGTCAGTTTCCCCGTAAGAAAGGAGCAAAAGCCCAGAGAAGTGCGGCAGAAGGCTGTACTTCTCTGGCAAAGTCAAGAACAAGGTTAAAAACAATAGCAAAAAGTTTAGGGGTTGCCACATGGAAGGAAAATTCCCTACAATTACGAAATCTTTCCTAACACTTCCCCTTCCAAACCTGAGACCCTCCCTTTACCATGAGATGTGATATCCAACTCCTTCCTATTCCAATCCTGAGACTCTTCTGATAGCATGAGATGTGATATCTCAATGCTTCTAATACCAAACCTGAGATCCTTCCGATAGCATGAGATGTGATATCTCAATGCTTCTAATACCAAACCTGAGATCCTTCCTATAACATGAGATGTGATATCCAAATCCTTCCCCTTCCAAACCTGAGACCCTCCCTTTAGCATGAGATGTGATATCCAACTCCTTCCCATTCCATTCCTGAGACCCTTCTGATAGCATGAGATGTGATATCTCAATGCCTCTAATACCAAACCTGAGATCCTACCTCTAACATGAAATGTGATATCCAACTCTTTCCCCTTCCAAACCTGAGAGCCTTCCTATAGCATGAGATGTGATATCCAAGTCCTTCCCATTCCAATCCTGAGAACCTTCCTATAGCTTGAGATGTGATATCCAACTCCTTCCCATTCCAATTCTGAGACCCTTCCTATACTATGAGACTTGATATCTCAATGCTTCTAATACCAAACCTGAGACCCGTAATATAACATGAGATGTGAAATCCAAATCCTTCCCCTTCCAAACCTTAGACCCTTCCTTTATCATGAGATGTGATATCCAACTCCTTCCCATTCCAATCCTGAGACCCTTCCGATATCATGAGATGTGATATCTCAAAGCTTCTAATATCAAACTTGAGACCCTCCCTATAGCATGAGATGTGATATCCAAGTCCTTCCCATTCCAATCCTGAGACCCTTCCTATAGCATGAGATGTGATATCTCAATGCTTCTAATACCAAACCTGAGACCCTTCCTATAACATGAGATGGGAATATCCAACTCCTTCCCATTCCAATCCTGAGACCCTTCCGATAGCAGAGATGTGATATCTCAATGCTTATACCAAACCTGAGATCCTTCCTATAACATGAGATGTGATATCCAACTCCTTCCCATTCCAATCCTGAGACACTTCCTATAGCATGAGATGTGATATCTCACTGCTTATACCAAACCTGAGACCCTTCCTATAGCATGAGATGTGATATCTCAATGCTTCTAATATCAAACTTGAGACCCTACCTATAGCATGAGATGTGATATCCAAGTCCTTCCCATTCCAATCCTGAGACACTTCCTATAGCATGAGATGTGATATCTCAATGCTTCTAATACCAAACCTGAGACTCTTCCTATAACATGAGATGTGATATCCAACTCCTTCCCATTCCAATCCTGAGACCCTTCCTATAGCATGAGATGTGATGTCTCAATGCTTCTAATACCAAACCTGAGATCCTTCCTATAACATGAGATGTGATATCCAACTCCTTCCATTCCAATCCTGGACCCTTCCTATAGCATGAGATGTGATATCTCAATGCTTATACCAAACCTGAGACCCTTCCTATAGCATGAGATGTGATATCCAACTCCTTCCCATTCCAATCCTGAGACCCTTCCTATAGCCTGAGATGTGATATCTCAATGCCTCTAATACCAAACCTGAGATCCTTCCTCTAACATGAAATGTGATATCCAACTCCTTCACTTTCCAAACCTGAGAGCCTATCTATAGCATGAGATGTGATATCCAAGTCCTTCCCATTCCAATCCTTAGACCCTTCCTACAGCATGCAAAATGATATCTCAATGATTCTAATAAAAAACCTGAGACCCGTCCTATAACATGAGATGGGATATCCAACTCCTTCCCATTCCAATCCTGAGACACTTCCGATAGCAGAGATGTGATATCTCAATGTTTATACCAAACCTGAGACCCTTCCTATAACATGAGATGTGATATCCAACTCCTTCCCGTTCCAAACCTGAGACCCTTCCTTTAGCATGAGATGTGATATCCAGCTCCTTCCCATTCCAATCCTGAGACACTTCCGATAGCATGAGATGTGATATCTCAATGCTTCTAATATCAAAACTGAGACCCTCCCTATAGCATGATATGTGATATCTAAGTCCTTCCCATTCCAATCCTGAGACCCTTCCTATAGCATGAGATGTGATATCTCAATGCTTCTACCAAACCTGAGACCCTTCCTTTAGCATGAGATGTGATATCCAACTCCTTCCCATTCCAATCCTGAGACCCTTCCTATAGCATGAGAGGTGATATCTCAATACTTCTAATACCAAACCTGAGATCCTTCCGATAACATGAGATGTGATATCTCAATACTTCTAATACCAAACCTGAGATCCATCCTATAACATGAGATGTGATATCCAAATCCTTCCCCTTCCAAACCTGAGACCCTCCCTTTAGCATGAGATGTGATATCCAACTCCTTCCCATTCCAATCCTGAGACCCTTCTGATAGCATAAGATATGATATCTCAATGCTTCTATACCAAACCTGAGATCCTTCCGATAGCATGAGATGTGATATCTCAATACTTCTAATACCAAACCTGAGATCCTTCCTATAACATGAGATGTGATATCCAAATCCTTATCTTCCAAACCTGAGACCCTCCCTTTAGCATGAGATGTGATATCCAACTCCTTCCCATTCCAATCCTGAGACTCTTCTGATAGCATAAGATATGATATCTCAATGCTTCTATACCAAACCTGAGATCCTTCTGATAGCATGAGATGTGATATCTCAATACTTCTAATACCAAACCTGAGATCCTACCTCTAACATGAAATGTGATATCCAACTCTTTCCCCTTGCAAACCTGAGAGCCTTCCTATAGCATGAGATGTGATATCCAAGTCCTTCCCATTCCAATCCTGAGACCCTTCCTATAACATGAGATGTGATATCCAACTCCTTCCCATTCCAACCTGAGACCCTTCCTATAGCATGAGATGGGATATCCAACTCCTTCCAAATCCAATCCCGATACCCTTCCGATAGCATGAGATCTGATATCCCAATGCTTCTACCAAACCTGAGACCCATACTATGGCATGAGATGTGATATCAAACTCCTTCCCATTCTAATCCTGAGACCCTTCCTATAGCTTGAGATGTGATATCCAACTCCTTCCCATTCCAATTCTGAGACCCTTCCTATACCATGAGACTTTATATCTCAATGCTTCTAATACCAAACCTGAGACCCGTCCTATAACATGAGATGTGATATCCAAATCCTTCCCCTTCCAAACCTTAGACCCTTCCTTTATCATGAGATGTGATAGCCAACTCCTTCCCATTCCAATCTTGAGACCCTTCCGATATCATGAAATGTGATATCTCAATGCTTCTAATATCAAACTTGAGACCCTCCCTATAACATGAGATGGGAATATCCAACTCCTTCCCATTCCAATCCTGAGACCCTTCCTATAGCATGAGATATGATATCTCAATACTTCTAATACCAAACGTGAGATCCTTCCGATAACATGAGATGTGATATCCAAATCCTTCCCATTCCAATCCTGAGACCCTTCTGATAGCATGAGATGTGATATCTCAATGCTTCTAATACCAAACCTGAGATCCTTCCGATAGCATGAGATGTGATATCTCAATGCTTCTAATACCAAACCTGAGATCCTTCCTATAACATGAGATGTGATATCCAAATCCTTCCCCTTCCAAACCTGAGACCCTCTCTTTAGCATGAGATGTGATATCCAACTCCTTCCCATTTCATTCCTGAGACCCTTCTGATTAGCATGAGATGTGATATCTCAATGCCTCTAATGCCAAACCTGAGATCCTACCTCTAACATGAAATGTGATATCCAACTCTTTCCCCTTCCAAACCTGAGAGCCTTCCTATAGCATGAGATGTGATATCCAAGTCCTTCCCATTACAATCCTGAGACCCTTCCTATAGCTTGAGATGTGATATCCAACTCCTTCCCATTCCAATTCTGAGACCCTTCCTATACTCTGAGACTTGATATCTCAATGCTTCTAATACCAAACCTGAGACCCGTAATATAACATGAGATGTGATATCCAAATCCTTCCCCTTCCAAAACTTAGACCCTTCCTTTATCATGAGATGTGATATCCAACTCCTTCCCATTCCAATCCTGAGACCCTTCCGATATCATGAGATGTGATATCTCAAAGCTTCTAATATCAAACTTGAGACCCTCCCTATAGCATGAGATGTGATATCCAAGTCCTTCCCTTTCCAATCCTGAGACCCTTCCTATAGCATGAGATGTGATATCTCAATGCTTCTAATACCAAACCTGAGACCCTTCCTATAACATGAGATGGGAATATCCAACTCCTTCCCATTCCAATCCTGAGACCCTTCCGATAGCAGAGATGTGATATCTCAATGCTTATACCAAACCTGAGACCCTTCCTATGGCATGAGATGTGATATCCAACTCCTTGCCATTCAAATCCTGAGACCCTTCCTATAGCATGAGAAGGGATATCCAACTCCTTCCCAATCCAATCCTGAGACCCTTCCGATAGCAGAGACGTGATATCTCAATGCTTCTACCAAACCTGAGACCCTTCCTTTAGCATGAGATGTGATATCCAAATCCTTCACATTCCAATCCTGAGACCCTTCCTATAGCATGAGATGTGATATCTCAATGCTTCTAATACCAAACCTGAGATCCTTCCTATAACATGAGATGTGATATCCAATTCCTTCCCATTCCAAACCTGAGACCCTTCCTATTGGATGAGTTGTGATATCCAACTCCTTCCCATTCCAACCCTGAGACCCTTCCTATAGCATGAGATGTGATGTCTCAATGCTTCTAATACCAAACCTGAGATCCTTCCTATAACATGAGATGTGATATCCAACTCCTTCCATTCCAATCCTGAGACCCGTCCTATAGCATGAGATGTGATATCTCAATGCTTCTAATACCAAACCTGAGATCCTTCCTCTAACATGAAATGTGATATCCAACTCCTTCCCTTTCCAAACCTAAGAGCCTATCTATAGCATGAGATGTGATATCCAGGTCCTTCCCATTCCAATCCTTAGACCCTTCCTACAGCATGCAATATGATATCTCAATGATTCTAATAACAAACCTGAGACCCGTCCTATAGCATGAGATATGATATCCAAGTCCTTCCCATTCCAATCCTGAGACCCTTCCTATAACATGAAATGTGATATCCAACTCCTTCCCATTCCAACCTGAGACCCTTCCTATAGCATGAGATGGGATATCCCAATGCTTCTACCAAACCTGAGACCCATACTATGGCATGAGATGTGATATCAAACTCCTTCCCATTCCAATCCTGAGACCCTTCCTATAGCTTGAGGTGTGATATCCAACTCCTTCCCATTCCAATTCTGAGACCCTTCTTATACCATGAGACTTGATATCTCAATGCTTCTAATACCAAACCTGAGACCCGTCCTATAACATGAGATGTGATATCCAAATCCTTCCCCTTCCAAACCTTAGACCCTTCCTTTATCATGAGATATGATATCCAACTCCTTCCCATTCCAATCCTGAGACCCTTCCGATATCATGAGATTTGTTATCTCAATGCTTCTAATATCAAACTTGAGACCCTCCCTATAGCATGAGATGTGACATCCAAGTCCTTCCCATTCCAATCCTGAGACCCTTCCTATAGCATGAGATGTGATATCTCTATGCTTCTAATACCAAACCTGAGACCCTTCCTATAACATGAGATGGGATATCCAACTCCTTCCCATTCCAATCCTGAGACCTTTCCGATAGCAGAGATGTGATATCTCAATGCTTATACCAAACCTGAGAACCTTCCTATGGCCTGAGATGTGATATACAACTCCTTCCCATTCCAATCCTGAGACCCTTCCTTTAGCATGAGATGTGATATCTCAATGCTTATACCAAATCTGAGACCCTTCCTATAGCATGAGATGTGATATCCAATTCCTTCCCATTCCAAACCTGAGACCCTTCCTATAGCATGAGATGTGATATCTCAATGCTTATACCAAACCTGAGAGCCTACCTATAGCATGAGATGTGATATCCAAGTCCATCCCATTCCAATCCTTAGACCCTTCCTACAGCATGCGATGTGATATCTCAATGATTCTAATGCCAAACCAGAGACTCTTCCTATAACATGAGATGGGATATCCAACTCCTTCCCATTCCAATCCTGAGCCGCTTCCGATAGCAGAGATGTGATATCTCAATGCTTATACCAAACCTGAGACCCTTCCTATAACATGAGATGTGATATCCAACTCCTTCCCGTTCCAAACCTGAGACACTAACTATAGCATATGTGATATCCAACTCCTTCCCATTCCAAACATGAGACCCTTCCTATAGCAAGAAAGTAATATCCAACTCCTACCCATTCCAATCCTGAGACCCTTCCTATAGCAAGAGATGTGATATCCAAATCCTTCCCATTCCAATCCTGAGACCCTTCCTATAACATGAGATGTGATATCCAACTCCTTCCCATTCCAACCTGAGACACTTCCTATAGCATGAGAAGGGATATCCAACTCCTTCCCAATCCAATCCTGAGACCCTTCCGATAGCAGAGATGTGATATCTCAATGCTTATACCAAACCTGAGACCCTTCCTATGGCATGAGATGTGATATCCAACTCCTTGCCATTCAAATCCTGAGACCCTTCCTATAGCATGAGAAGGGATATCCAACTCCTTCCCAATCCAATCCTGAGACCCTTCCGATAGCAGAGACGTGATATCTCAATGCTTCTACCAAACCTGAGACCCTTCCTTTAGCATGAGATGTGATATCCAAATCCTTCACATTCCAATCCTGAGACCCTTCCTATAGCATGAGATGTGATATCTCAATGCTTCTAATACCAAACCTGAGATCCTTCCTATAACATGAGATGTGATATCCAATTCCTTCCTATTCCAAACCTGAGACCCTTCCTATTGGATGAGATTTGATATCCAACTCCTTCCCATTCCAACCCTGAGACCCTTCCTATAGCATGAGATGTGATGTCTCAATGCTTCTAATACCAATCCTGAGATCCTTCCTATAACATGAGATGTGATATCCAACTCCTTCCATTCCAATCCTGAGACCCGTCCTATAGCATGAGATGTGATATCTCAATGCTTTTACCAAACCTGAGACCCTTCCTATAGCATGAGATGTGATATCCAACTGCTTCCCATTCCAATCCTGAGACCCTTCCTATAGCATGAGATGTGATATCTCAATGCTTCTAATACCAAACCTGAGATCCTTCCTATAACATGAGATGTGATATCCAATTCCTTCCTATTCCAAACCTGAGACCCTTCCTATTGGATGAGATGTGATATCCAACTCCTTCCCATTCCAACCCTGAGACCCTTCCTATAGCATGAGATGTGATGTCTCAATGCTTCTAATACCAAACCTGAGATCCTTCCTATAACATGAGATGTGATATCCAACTCCTTCCATTCCAATCCTGAGACCCTTCCTATAGCATGAGATGTGATATCTCAATGCTTCTAATACCAAACCTGAGATCCTTCCTATAACATGAGATGTGATATCCAACTCCTTCCCGTTCCAAACCTGAGACACTAACTATAGCATATGTGATATCCAACTCCTTCCCATTCCAAACATGAGACCCTTCCTATAGCAAGAAAGTAATATCCAACTCCTACCCATTCCAATCCTGAGACCCTTCCTATAGCAAGAGATGTGATATCCAAATCCTTCCCATTCCAATCCTGAGACCCGTCCTATAACATGAGATGTGATATCCAAATCCTTCCCCTTCCAAACCTTAGACCCTTCCTTTATCATGAGATATGATATCCAACTCCTTCCCATTCCAATCCTGAGACCCTTCCGATATCATGAGATTTGTTATCTCAATGCTTCTAATATCAAACTTGAGACCCTCCCTATAGCATGAGATGTGACATCCAAGTCCTTCCCATTCCAATCCTGAGACCCTTCCTATAGCATGAGATGTGATATCTCTATGCTTCTAATACCAAACCTGAGACCCTTCCTATAACATGAGATGGGATATCCAACTCCTTCCCATTCCAATCCTGAGACCTTTCCGATAGCAGAGATGTGATATCTCAATGCTTATACCAAACCTGAGAACCTTCCTATGGCCTGAGATGTGATATACAACTCCTTCCCATTCCAATCCTGAGACCCTTCCTTTAGCATGAGATGTGATATCTCAATGCTTATACCAAATCTGAGACCCTTCCTATAGCATGAGATGTGATATCCAATTCCTTCCCATTCCAATCCTGAGACCCTTCCTATAGCATGAGATGTGATATCTCAATGCTTATACCAAACCTGAGAGCCTACCTATAGCATGAGATGTGATATCCAAGTCCATCCCATTCCAATCCTTAGACCCTTCCTACAGCATGCGATGTGATATCTCAATGATTCTAATACCAAACCAGAGACTCTTCCTATAACATGAGATGGGATATCCAACTCCTTCCCATTCCAATCCTGAGCCGCTTCCGATAGCAGAGATGTGATATCTCAATGCTTATACCAAACCTGAGACCCTTCCTATAACATGAGATGTGATATCCAACTCCTTCCCGTTCCAAACCTGAGACACTTCCTATAGCATGAGATGTGATGTCTCAATGCTTCTAATACCAAACCTGAGATCCTTCCTATAACATGAGATGTGATATCCAACTCCTTCCATTCCAATCCTGAGACCCGTCCTATAGCATGAGAAGGGATATCCAACTCCTTCCCAATCCAATCCTGAGACCCTTCCGATAGCAGAGACGTGATATCTCAATGCTTCTACCAAACCTGAGACCCTTCCTTTAGCATGAGATGTGATATCCAAATCCTTCACATTCCAATCCTGAGACCCTTCCTATAGCATGAGATGTGATATCTCAATGCTTCTAATACCAAACCTGAGATCCTTCCTATAACATGAGATGTGATATCCAATTCCTTCCTATTCCAAACCAGAGACCCTTCCTATTGGATGAGATGTGATATCCAACTCCTTCCCATTCCAACCCTGAGACCCTTCCTATAGCATGAGATGTGATGTCTTAATGCTTCTAATACCAAACCTGAGATCCTTCCTATAACATGAGATGTGATATCCAACTCCTTCCATTCCAATCCTGAGACCCGTCCTATAGCATGAGATGTGATATCTCAATGCTTATACCAAACCTGAGACCCTTCCTATAGCATGAGATGTGATATCCAACTCCTTCCCATTCCAAACATGAGACCCTTCCTATAGCAAGAAAGTAATATCCAACTCCTACCCATTCCAATCCTGAGACCCTTCCTATAGCAAGAGATGTGATATCCAAATCCTTCCCATTCCAATCCTGAGACCCTTCCTATAACATGAGATGTGATATCCAACTCCTTCCCATTCCAACCTGAGACACTTCCTATAGCATGAGAAGGGATATCCAACTCCTTCCCAATCCAATCCTGAGACCCTTCCGATAGCAGAGATGTGATATCTCAATGCTTATACCAAACCTGAGACCCTTCCTATGGCATGAGATGTGATATCCAACTCCTTGCCATTCAAATCCTGAGACCCTTCCTATAGCATGAGAAGGGATATCCAACTCCTTCCCAATCCAATCCTGAGACCCTTCCGATAGCAGAGACGTGATATCTCAATGCTTCTACCAAACCTGAGACCCTTCCTTTAGCATGAGATGTGATATCCAAATCCTTCACATTCCAATCCTGAGACCCTTCCTATAGCATGAGATGTGATATCTCAATGCTTCTAATACCAAACCTGAGATCCTTCCTATAACATGAGATGTGATATCCAATTCCTTCCTATTCCAAACCAGAGACCCTTCCTATTGGATGAGATGTGATATCCAACTCCTTCCCATTCCAACCCTGAGACTCTTCCTATAGCATGAGATGTGATGTCTCAATGCTTCTAATACCAAACCTGAGATCCTTCCTATAACATGAGATGTGATATCCAACTCCTTCCATTCCAATCCTGAGACCCGTCCTATAGCATGAGATGTGATATCTCAATGCTTATACCAAACCTGAGACCCTTCCTATAGCATGAGATGTGATATCCAACTGCTTCCCATTCCAATCCTGAGACCCTTCCTATAGCATGAGATGTGATATCTCAATGCTTCTAATACCAAACCTGAGATCCTTCCTATAACATGAGATGTGATATCCAATTCCTTCCTATTCCAAACCTGAGAACCTTCCTATTGGATGAGATGTGATATCCAACTCCTTCCCATTCCAACCCTGAGACCCTTCCTATAGCATGAGATGTGATGTCTCAATGCTTCTAATACCAAACCTGAGATCCTTCCTATAACATGAGATGTGATATCCAACTCCTTCCATTCCAATCCTGAGACCCTTCCTATAGCATGAGATGTGATATCTCAATGCTTCTAATACCAAACCTGAGATCCTTCCTATAACATGAGATGTGATATCCAACTCCTTCCCGTTCCAAACCTGAGACACTAACTATAGCATATGTGATATCCAACTCCTTCCCATTCCAAACATGAGACCCTTCCTATAGCAAGAAAGTAATATCCAACTCCTACCCATTCCAATCCTGAGACCCTTCCTATAGCAAGAGATGTGATATCCAAATCCTTCCCATTCCAATCCTGAGACCCTTCCTATAACATGAGATGTGATATCCAACTCCTTCCCATTCCAACCTGAGACACTTCCTATAGCATGAGAAGGGATATCCAACTCCTTCCCAATCCAATCCTGAGACCCTTCCGATAGCAGAGATGTGATATCTCAATGCTTATACCAAACCTGAGACCCTTCCTATGGCATGAGATGTGATATCCAACTCCTTGCCATTCAAATCCTGAGACCCTTCCTATAGCATGAGAAGGGATATCCAACTCCTTCCCAATCCAATCCTGAGACCCTTCCGATAGCAGAGACGTGATATCTCAATGCTTCTACCAAACCTGAGACCCTTCCTTTAGCATGAGATGTGATATCCAAATCCTTCACATTCCAATCCTGAGACCCTTCCTATAGCATGAGATGTGATATCTCAATGCTTCTAATACCAAACCTGAGATCCTTCCTATAACATGAGATGTGATATCCAATTCCTTCCTATTCCAAACCTGAGACCCTTCCTATTGGATGAGATGTGATATCCAACTCCTTCCCATTCCAATCCTGAGACCCTTCTGATAGCATAAGATATGATATCTCAATGCTTCTATACCAAACCTGAGATCCTTCCGATAGCATGAGATGTGATATCTCAATACTTCTAATACCAAACCTGAGATCCTTCCTATAACATGAGATGTGATATCCAAATCCTTATCTTCCAAACCTGAGACCCTCCCTTTAGCATGAGATGTGATATCCAACTCCTTCCCATTCCAATCCTGAGACTCTTCTGATAGCATAAGATATGATATCTCAATGCTTCTATACCAAACCTGAGATCCTTCTGATAGCATGAGATGTGATATCTCAATACTTCTAATACCAAACCTGAGATCCTACCTCTAACATGAAATGTGATATCCAACTCTTTCCCCTTGCAAACCTGAGAGCCTTCCCATAGCATGAGATGTGATATCCAAGTCCTTCCCATTCCAATCCTGAGACCCTTCCTATAACATGAGATGTGATATCCAACTCCTTCCCATTCCAACCTGAGACCCTTCCTATAGCATGAGATGGGATATCCAACTCCTTCCAAATCCAATCCCGATACCCTTCCGATAGCATGAGATCTGATATCCCAATGCTTCTACCAAACCTGAGACCCATACTATGGCATGAGATGTGATATCAAACTCCTTCCCATTCTAATCCTGAGACCCTTCCTATAGCTTGCGATGTGATATCCAACTCCTTCCCATTCCAATTCTGAGACCCTTCCTATACCATGAGACTTGATATCTCAATGCTTCTAATACCAAACCTGAGACCCGTCCTATAACATGAGATGTGATATCCAAATCCTTCCCCTTCCAAACCTTAGACCCTTCCTTTATCATGAGATGTGATAGCCAACTCCTTCCCATTCCAATCTTGAGACCCTTCCGATATCATGAAATGTGATATCTCAATGCTTCTAATATCAAACTTGAGACCCTCCCTATAACATGAGATGGGAATATCCAACTCCTTCCCATTCCAATCCTGAGACCCTTCCTATAGCATGAGATATGATATCTCAATACTTCTAATACCAAACGTGAGATCCTTCCGATAACATGAGATGTGATATCCAAATCCTTCCCATTCCAATCCTGAGACCCTTCTGATAGCATGAGATGTGATATCTCAATGCTTCTAATACCAAACCTGAGATCCTTCCGATAGCATGAGATGTGATATCTCAATGCTTCTAATACCAAACCTGAGATCCTTCCTATAACATGAGATGTGATATCCAAATCCTTCCCCTTCCAAACCTGAGACCCTCTCTTTAGCATGAGATGTGATATCCAACTCCTTCCCATTTCATTCCTGAGACCCTTCTGATTAGCATGAGATGTGATATCTCAATGCCTCTAATGCCAAACCTGAGATCCTACCTCTAACATGAAATGTGATATCCAACTCTTTCCCCTTCCAAACCTGAGAGCCTTCCTATAGCATGAGATGTGATATCCAAGTCCTTCCCATTACAATCCTGAGACCCTTCCTATAGCTTGAGATGTGATATCCAACTCCTTCCCATTCCAATTCTGAGACCCTTCCTATACTCTGAGACTTGATATCTCAATGCTTCTAATACCAAACCTGAGACCCGTAATATAACATGAGATGTGATATCCAAATCCTTCCCCTTCCAAAACTTAGACCCTTCCTTTATCATGAGATGTGATATCCAACTCCTTCCCATTCCAATCCTGAGACCCTTCCGATATCATGAGATGTGATATCTCAAAGCTTCTAATATCAAACTTGAGACCCTCCCTATAGCATGAGATGTGATATCCAAGTCCTTCCCTTTCCAATCCTGAGACCCTTCCTATAGCATGAGATGTGATATCTCAATGCTTCTAATACCAAACCTGAGACCCTTCCTATAACATGAGATGGGAATATCCAACTCCTTCCCATTCCAATCCTGAGACCCTTCCGATAGCAGAGATGTGATATCTCAATGCTTATACCAAACCTGAGACCCTTCCTATGGCATGAGATGTGATATCCAACTCCTTGCCATTCAAATCCTGAGACCCTTCCTATAGCATGAGAAGGGATATCCAACTCCTTCCCAATCCAATCCTGAGACCCTTCCGATAGCAGAGACGTGATATCTCAATGCTTCTACCAAACCTGAGACCCTTCCTTTAGCATGAGATGTGATATCCAAATCCTTCACATTCCAATCCTGAGACCCTTCCTATAGCATGAGATGTGATATCTCAATGCTTCTAATACCAAACCTGAGATCCTTCCTATAACATGAGATGTGATATCCAATTCCTTCCCATTCCAAACCTGAGACCCTTCCTATTGGATGAGTTGTGATATCCAACTCCTTCCCATTCCAACCCTGAGACCCTTCCTATAGCATGAGATGTGATGTCTCAATGCTTCTAATACCAAACCTGAGATCCTTCCTATAACATGAGATGTGATATCCAACTCCTTCCATTCCAATCCTGAGACCCGTCCTATAGCATGAGATGTGATATCTCAATGCTTCTAATACCAAACCTGAGATCCTTCCTCTAACATGAAATGTGATATCCAACTCCTTCCCTTTCCAAACCTAAGAGCCTATCTATAGCATGAGATGTGATATCCAGGTCCTTCCCATTCCAATCCTTAGACCCTTCCTACAGCATGCAATATGATATCTCAATGATTCTAATAACAAACCTGAGACCCGTCCTATAGCATGAGATATGATATCCAAGTCCTTCCCATTCCAATCCTGAGACCCTTCCTATAACATGAAATGTGATATCCAACTCCTTCCCATTCCAACCTGAGACCCTTCCTATAGCATGAGATGGGATATCCAACTTCTTCCAAATCCAATACTGATACCCTTCCGATAGCATGAGATGTGATATCCCAATGCTTCTACCAAACCTGAGACCCATACTATGGCATGAGATGTGATATCAAACTCCTTCCCATTCCAATCCTGAGACCCTTCCTATAGCTTGAGGTGTGATATCCAACTCCTTCCCATTCCAATTCTGAGACCCTTCTTATACCATGAGACTTGATATCTCAATGCTTCTAATACCAAACCTGAGACCCGTCCTATAACATGAGATGTGATATCCAAATCCTTCCCCTTCCAAACCTTAGACCCTTCCTTTATCATGAGATATGATATCCAACTCCTTCCCATTCCAATCCTGAGACCCTTCCGATATCATGAGATTTGTTATCTCAATGCTTCTAATATCAAACTTGAGACCCTCCCTATAGCATGAGATGTGACATCCAAGTCCTTCCCATTCCAATCCTGAGACCCTTCCTATAGCATGAGATGTGATATCTCTATGCTTCTAATACCAAACCTGAGACCCTTCCTATAACATGAGATGGGATATCCAACTCCTTCCCATTCCAATCCTGAGACCTTTCCGATAGCAGAGATGTGATATCTCAATGCTTATACCAAACCTGAGAACCTTCCTATGGCCTGAGATGTGATATACAACTCCTTCCCATTCCAATCCTGAGACCCTTCCTTTAGCATGAGATGTGATATCTCAATGCTTATACCAAATCTGAGACCCTTCCTATAGCATGAGATGTGATATCCAATTCCTTCCCATTCCAATCCTGAGACCCTTCCTATAGCATGAGATGTGATATCTCAATGCTTATACCAAACCTGAGAGCCTACCTATAGCATGAGATGTGATATCCAAGTCCATCCCATTCCAATCCTTAGACCCTTCCTACAGCATGCGATGTGATATCTCAATGATTCTAATACCAAACCAGAGACTCTTCCTATAACATGAGATGGGATATCCAACTCCTTCCCATTCCAATCCTGAGCCGCTTCCGATAGCAGAGATGTGATATCTCAATGCTTATACCAAACCTGAGACCCTTCCTATAACATGAGATGTGATATCCAACTCCTTCCCGTTCCAAACCTGAGACACTAACTATAGCATATGTGATATCCAACTCCTTCCCATTCCAAACATGAGACCCTTCCTATAGCAAGAAAGTAATATCCAACTCCTACCCATTCCAATCCTGAGACCCTTCCTATAGCAAGAGATGTGATATCCAAATCCTTCCCATTCCAATCCTGAGACCCTTCCTATAACATGAGATGTGATATCCAACTCCTTCCCATTCCAACCTGAGACACTTCCTATAGCATGAGAAGGGATATCCAACTCCTTCCCAATCCAATCCTGAGACCCTTCCGATAGCAGAGATGTGATATCTCAATGCTTATACCAAACCTGAGACCCTTCCTATGGCATGAGATGTGATATCCAACTCCATGCCATTCAAATCCTGAGACCCTTCCTATAGCATGAGAAGGGATATCCAACTCCTTCCCAATCCAATCCTGAGACCCTTCCGATAGCAGAGACGTGATATCTCAATGCTTCTACCAAACCTGAGACCCTTCCTTTAGCATGAGATGTGATATCCAAATCCTTCACATTCCAATCCTGAGACCCTTCCTATAGCATGAGATGTGATATCTCAATGCTTCTAATACCAAACCTGAGATCCTTCCTATAACATGCCTATAACATGAGATGTGATATCCAATTCCTTCCTATTCCAAGCCAGAGACCCTTCCTATTGGATGAGATGTGATATCCAACTCCTTCCCATTCCAACCCTGAGACCCTTCCTATAGCATGAGATGTGATGTCTCAATGCTTCTAATACCAAACCTGAGATCCTTCCTATAACATGAGATGTGATATCCAACTCCTTCCATTCCAATCCTGAGACCCGTCCTATAGCATGAGATGTGATATCTCAATGCTTATACCAAACCTGAGACCCTTCCTATAGCATGAGATGTGATATCCAACTGCTTCCCATTCCAATCCTGAGACCCTTCCTATAGCATGAGATGTGATATCTCAATGCTTCTAATACCAAACCTGAGATCCTTCCTATAACATGAGATGTGATATCCAATTCCTTCCTATTCCAAACCTGAGAACCTTCCTATTGGATGAGATGTGATATCCAACTCCTTCCCATTCCAACCCTGAGACCCTTCCTATAGCATGAGATGTGATGTCTCAATGCTTCTAATACCAAACCTGAGATCCTTCCTATAACATGAGATGTGATATCCAACTCCTTCCATTCCAATCCTGAGACCCTTCCTATAGCATGAGATGTGATATCTCAATGCTTCTAATACCAAACCTGAGATCCTTCCTATAACATGAGATGTGATATCCAACTCCTTCCCGTTCCAAACCTGAGACACTAACTATAGCATATGTGATATCCAACTCCTTCCCATTCCAAACATGAGACCCTTCCTATAGCAAGAAAGTAATATCCAACTCCTACCCATTCCAATCCTGAGACCCTTCCTATAGCAAGAGATGTGATATCCAAATCCTTCCCATTCCAATCCTGAGACCCTTCCTATAACATGAGATGTGATATCCAACTCCTTCCCATTCCAACCTGAGACACTTCCTATAGCATGAGAAGGGATATCCAACTCCTTCCCAATCCAATCCTGAGACCCTTCCGACAGCAGAGATGTGATATCTCAATGCTTATAACAAACCTGAGACCCTTCCTATGGCATGAGATGTGATATCCAACTCCTTGCCATTCAAATCCTGAGACCCTTCCTATAGCATGAGAAGGGATATCCAACTCCTTCCCAATCCAATCCTGAGACCCTTCCGATAGCAGAGACGTGATATCTCAATGCTTCTACCAAACCTGAGACCCTTCCTTTAGCATGAGATGTGATATCCAAATCCTTCACATTCCAATCCTGAGACCCTTCCTATAGCATGAGATGTGATATCTCAATGCTTCTAATACCAAACCTGAGATCCTTCCTATAACATGAGATGTGATATCCAATTCCTTCCTATTCCAAACCTGAGACCCTTCCTATTGGATGAGATGTGATATCCAACTCCTTCCCATTCCAACCCTGAGACCCTTCCTATAGCATGAGATGTGATGTCTCAATGCTTCTAATACCAAACCTGAGATCCTTCCTATAACATGAGATGTGATATCCAACTCCTTCCATTCCAATCCTGAGACCCGTCCTATAGCATGAGATGTGATATCTCAATGCTTATACCAAACCTGAGACCCTTCCTATAGCATGAGATGTGATATCCAACTGCTTCCCATTCCAATCCTGAGACCCTTCCTATAGCATGAGATGTGATATCTCAATGCTTCTAATACCAAACCTGAGATCCTTCCTATAACATGAGATGTGATATCCAAATCCTTCCCCTTCCAAACCTGAGACCCTCCCTTTAGCATGAGATGTGATATCCAACTCCTTCCCATTCCATTCCTGAGACCCTTCTGATAGCATGAGATGTGATATCTCAATGCCTCTAATACCAAACCTGAGATCCTACCTCTAACATGAAATGTGATATCCAACTCTTTCCCCTTCCAAACCTGAGAGCCTTCCTATAGCATGAGATGTGATATCCAAGTCCTTCCCATTCCAATCCTGAGACCATTCCTATACTATGAGACTTGATATCTCAATGCTTCTAATACCAAACCTGAGACCCGTAATATAATATGAGATGTGATATCCAAATCCTTCACATTCCAATCCTGAGACCCTTCCTATAGCATGAGATGTGATATCTCAAAGCTTCTAATATCAAACTTGAGACCCTCCCTATAGCATGAGATGTGATATCCAAGTCCTTCCCATTCCAATCCTGAGACCCTTCCTATAGCATGAGATGTGATATCTCAATGCTTATACCAAACCTGAGACCCTTCCTATAGCATGAGATGTGATATCCAACTGCTTCCCATTCCAATCCTGAGACCCTTCCTATAGCATGAGATGTGATATCTTTATGCTTCTAATACCAAACCTGAGATCCTTCCTCTAACATGAAATGTGATATCCAACTCCTTCCCTTTCCAAACCTAAGAGCCTATCTATAGCATGAGATGTGATATCCAAGTCCTTCACATTCCAACCCTTAGACCCTTCCTACAGCATGCAATATGATATCTCAATGATTCTAATAACAAACCTGAGACCCGTCCTATAACATGAGATGGGATATCCAACTCCTTCCCATTCCAATCCTGAGACTCTTCCGATAGCAGAGATGTGATATCTCAATGCTTATACCAAACCTGAGACCCTTCCTATAACATGAGATGTGATATCCAAATCCTTCCCGTTCCAAACCTGAGACCCTTCCTTTAGCATGAGATGTGATATCCAGCTCCTTCCCATTCCAATCCTGAGACACTTCCGATAGCATGAGATGTGATATCTCAATGCTTCTAATATCAAAACTGAGACCCTCCCTATAGCATGATATGTGATATCTAAGTCCTTCCCATTCCAATCCTGAGACCCTCCCTATAGCATGAGATGTGATATCCAACTCCTTCCCATTCCAATCCTGAGACCTTTCCTATAGCATGAGATATGATATCTCAATACTTCTAATACCAAACGTGAGATCCTTCCGATAACATGAGATGTGATATCCAAATCCTTCCCCTTCCAAACCTGAGACCCTCCCTTTAGCATGAGATGTGATATCCAACTCCTTCCTATTCCAATCCTGAGACTCTTCTGATAGCATGAGATGTGATATCTCAATGCTTCTAATACCAAACCTGAGATCCTTCCGATAGCATGAGATGTGATATCTCAATGCTTCTAATACCAAACCTGAGATCCTTCCTTTAACATGAGATGTGATATCCAAATCCTTCCCCTTCCAAACCTGAGACCCTCCCTTTAGCATGAGATGTGATATCCAACTCCTTCCCATTCCATTCCTGAGACCCTTCTGATAGCATGAGATGTGATATCTCAATGCCTCTAATACCAAACCTGAGATCCTACCTCTAACATGAAATGTGATATCCAACTCTTTCCCCTTCCAAACCTGAGAGCCTTCCTATAGCATGAGATGTGATATCCAAGTCCTTCCCATTCCAATCCTGAGACCCTTCCTATAGCTTGAGATGTGATATCCAACTCCTTCCCATTCCAATTCTGAGACCCTTCCTATACTATGAGACTTGATATCTCAATGCTTCTAATACCAAACCTGAGACCCGTAATATAACATGAGATGTGATATCCAAATCCTTCCCCTTCCAAACCTTAGACCCTTCCTTTATCATGAGATGTGATATCCAACTCCTTCCCATTCCAATCCTGAGACCCTTCCGATATCATGAGATGTGATATCTCAAAGCTTCTAATATCAAACTTGAGACCCTCCCTATAGCATGAGATGTGATATCCAAGTCCTTCCCATTCCAATCCTGAGACCCTTCCTATAGCATGAGATGTGATATCTCAATGCTTCTAATACCAAACCTGAGACCCTTCCTATAACATGAGATGGGAATATCCAACTCCTTCCCATTCCAATCCTGAGACCCTTCCGATAGCAGAGATGTGATATCTCAATGCTTATACCAAACCTGAGATCCTTCCTATAACATGAGATGTGATATCCAACTCCTTCCCATTCCAATCCTGAGACACTTCCTATAGCATGAGATGTGATATCTCACTGCTTATACCAAACCTGAGACCCTTCCCATAGCATGAGATGTGATATCCAACTCCTTCCCATTCCAATCCTCAGACCCTTCCTATAGCATGAGATGTGATATCTCAATGCTTCTAATATCAAACTTGAGACCCTACCTATAGCATGAGATGTGATATCCAAGTCCTTCCCATTCCAATCCTGAGACACTTCCTATAGCATGAGATGTGATATCTCAATGCTTCTAATACCAAACCTGAGACTCTTCCTATAACATGAGATGGGATATCCAACTCCTTCCCATTCCAATCCTGAGACCCTTTTGATAGCAGAGATGTGATATCTCAATGTTTATACCAAACCTGAGACCCTTCCTACGGCATGAGATGTCATATTCAACTCCTTCCCATTCCAATCCTGAGACCCTTCCTATAGCATGAGATGTGATATCCAACTCCTTCCCATTCCAATCCTGAGACCCTTCCTATAGCATGAGATGTGATGTCTCAATGCTTCTAATACCAAACCTGAGATCCTTCCTATAACATGAGATGTGATATCCAACTCCTTCCATTCCAATCCCGGACCCTTCCTATAGCATGAGATGTGATATCTCAATGCTTATACCAAACCTGAGACCCTTCCTATAGCATGAGATAAGATATCCAACTCCTTCCCATTCCAATCCTGAGACCCTTCCTATAGCCTGAGATGTGATATCTCAATGCCTCTAATACCAAACCTGAGATCCTTCCTCTAACATGTAATGTGATATCCAACTCCTTCACTTTCCAAACCTGAGAGCCTATCTATAGCATGAGATGTGATATCCAAGTCCTTCCCATTCCAATCCTTAGACCCTTCCTACAGCATGCCATATGATATCTCAATGATTCTAATAAAAAACCTGAGACCCGTCCTATAACATGAGATGGGATATCCAACTCCTTCCCATTCCAATCCTGAGACACTTCCGATAGCAGAGATGTGATATCTCAATGTTTATACCAAACCTGAGACCCTTCCTATAACATGAGATGTGATATCCAACTCCTTCCCGTTCCAAACCTGAGACCCTTCCTTTAGCATGAGATGTGATATCCAGCTCCTTCCCATTCCAATCCTGAGACACTTCCGATAGCATGAGATGTGATATCTCAATGCTTCTAATATCAAAACTGAGACCCTCCCTATAGCATGATATGTGATATCTAAGTCCTTCCCATTCCAATCCTGAGACCCTTCCTATAGCATGAGATGTGATATCTCAATGCTTCTACCAAACCTGAGACCCTTCCTTTAGCATGAGATGTGATATCCAACTCCTTCCCATTCCAATCCTGAGACCCTTCCTATAGCATGAGAGGTGATATCTCAATACTTCTAATACCAAACCTGAGATCCTTCCGATAACATGAGATGTGATATCTCAATACTTCTAATACCAAACCTGAGATCCATCCTATAACATGAGATGTGATATCCAAATCCTTCCCCTTCCAAACCTGAGACCCGCCCTTTAGCATGAGATGTGATATCCAACTCCTTCCCATTCCAATCCTGAGACCCTTCTGATAGCATAAGATATGATATCTCAATGCTTCTATACCAAACCTGAGATCCTTCCAATAGCATGAGATGTGATATCTCAATACTTCTAATACCAAACCTGAGATCCTTCCTATAACATGAGATGTGATATCCAAATCCTTATCTTCCAAACCTGAGACCCTCCCTTTAGCATGAGATGTGATATCCAACTCCTTCCCATTCCAATCATGAGACTCTTCTGATAGCATAAGATATGATATCTCAATGCTTCTATACCAAACCTGAGATCCTTCTGATAGCATGAGATGTGATATCTCAATACTTCTAATACCAAACCTGAGATCCTACCTCTAACATGAAATGTGATATCCAACTCTTTCCCCTTGCAAACCTGAGAGCCTTCCTATAGCATGAGATGTGATATCCAAGTCCTTCCCATTCCAATCCTGAGACCCTTCCTATAACATGAGATGTGATACCCAACTCCTTCCCATTCCAACCTGAGACCCTTCCTATAGCATGAGATGGGATATCCAACTCCTTCCAAATCCAATCCCGATACCCTTCCGATAGCATGAGATCTGATATCCCAATGCTTCTACCAAACCTGAGACCCATACTATGGCATGAGATGTGATATCAAACTCCTTCCCATTCTAATCCTGAGACCCTTCCTATAGCTTGAGATGTGATATCCAACTCCTTCCCATTCCAATTCTGAGACCCTTCCTATACCATGAGACTTGATATCTCAATGCTTCTAATACCAAACCTGAGACCCGTCCTATAACATGAGATGTGATATCCAAATGCTTCCCCTTCCAAACCTTAGACCCTTCCTTTATCATGAGATGTGATAGCCAACTCCTTCCCATTCCAATCTTGAGACCCTTCCGATATCATGAAATGTGATATCTCAATGCTTCTAATATCAAACTTGAGACCCTCCCTATAACATGAGATGGGAATATCCAACTCCTTCCCATTCCAATCCTGAGACCCTTCCGATAGCAGAGATGTGATATCTCAATGCTTATACCAAACCTGAGATCCTTCCTATAACATGAGATGTGATATCCAACTCCTTCCCATTCCAATCCTGAGACACTTCCTATAGCATGAGATGTGATATCTCACTGCTTATACCAAACCTGAGACCCTTCCTATAGCATGAGATGTGATATCCAACTCCTTCCCATTCCAATCCTGAGACCCTTCCTATAGCATGAGATGTGATATCTCAATGCTTCTAATATCAAACCTGAGACCCTCCCTATAGCATGAGATGTAATACCCAAGTCCTTCCCATTCCAATACTGAGACACTTCCTATAGCATGAGATGTGATATCCAACTGCTTCCCATTCCAATCCTGAGACCCTTCCTATAGCATGAGATGTGATATCTCTATGCTTCTAATACCAAACCTGAGATCCTTCCTCTAACATGAAATGTGATATCCAACTCCTTCCCTTTCCAAACCTAAGAGCCTATCTATAGCATGAGATGTGATATCCAAGTCCTTCACATTCCAACCCTTAGACCCTTCCTACAGCATGCAATATGATATCTCAATGATTCTAATAACAAACCTGAGACCCGTCCTATAACATGAGATGGGATATTCAACTCCTTCCCATTCCAATCCTGAGACTCTTCCGATAGCAGAGATGTGATATCTCAATGCTTATACCAAACCTGAGACCCTTCCTATAACATGAGATGTGATATCCAAATCCTTCCCGTTCCAAACCTGAGACCCTTCCTTTAGCATGAGATGTGATATCCAGCTCCTTCCCATTCCAATCCTGAGACACTTCCGATAGCATGAGATGTGATATCTCAATGCTTCTAATATCAAAACTGAGACCCTCCCTATAGCATGATATGTGATATCTAAGTCCTTCCCATTCCAATCCTGAGACCCTCCCTATAGCATGAGATGTGATATCCAACTCCTTCCCATTCCAATCCTGAGACCCTTCCTATAGCATGAGATATGATATCTCAATACTTCTAATACCAAACGTGAGATCCTTCCGATAACATGAGATGTGATATCCAAATCCTTCCCCTTCCAAACCTGAGACCCTCCCTTTAGCATGAGATGTGATATCCAACTCCTTCCTATTCCAATCCTGAGACTCTTCTGATAGCATGAGATGTGATATCTCAATGCTTCTAATACCAAACCTGAGATCCTTCCTATAACATGAGATGTGATATCCAAATCCTTCCCCTTCCAAACCTGAGACCCTCCCTTTAGCATGAGATGTGATATCCAACTCCTTCCCATTCCATTCCTGAGACCCTTCTGATAGCATGAGATGTGATATCTCAATGCCTCTAATACCAAACCTGAGATCCTACCTCTAACATGAAATGTGATATCCAACTCTTTCCCCTTCCAAACCTGAGAGCCTTCCTATAGCATGAGATGTGATATCCAAGTCCTTCCCATTCCAATCCTGAGACCCTTCCTATAGCTTGAGATGTGATATCCAACTCCTTCCCATTCCAATTCTGAGACCCTTCCTATACTATGAGACTTGATATCTCAATGCTTCTAATACCAAACCTGAGACCCGTAATATAACATGAGATGTGATATCCAAATCCTTCCCCTTCCAAACCTTAGACCCTTCCTTTATCATGAGATGTGATATCCAACTCCTTCCCATTCCAATCCTGAGACCCTTCCGATATCATGAGATGTGATAACTCAAAGCTTCTAATATCAAACTTGAGACCCTCCCTATAGCATGAGATGTGATATCCAAGTCCTTCCCATTCCAATCCTGAGACCCTTCCTATAGCATGAGATGTGATATCTCAATGCTTATACCAAACCTGAGACCCTTCCTATAGCATGAGATGTGATATCCAACTGCTTCCCATTCCAATCCTGAGACCCTTCCTATAGCATGAGATGTGATATCTCTATGCTTCTAATACCAAACCTGAGATCCTTCCTCTAACATGAAATGTGATATCCAACTCCTTCCCTTTCCAAACCTAAGAGCCTATCTATAGCATGAGATGTGATATCCAAGTCCTTCACATTCCAACCCTTAGACCCTTCCTACAGCATGCAATATGATATCTCAATGATTCTAATAACAAACCTGAGACCCGTCCTATAACATGAGATGGGATATCCAACTCCTTCCCATTCCAATCCTGAGACTCTTCCGATAGCAGAGATGTGATATCTCAATGCTTATACCAAACCTGAGACCCTTCCTATAACATGAGATGTGATATCCAAATCCTTCCCGTTCCAAACCTGAGACCCTTCCTTTAGCATGAGATGTGATATCCAGCTCCTTCCCATTCCAATCCTGAGACACTTCCGATAGCATGAGATGTGATATCTCAATGCTTCTAATATCAAAACTGAGACCCTCCCTATAGCATGATATGTGATATCTAAGTCCTTCCCATTCCAATCCTGAGACCCTCCCTATAGCATGAGATGTGATATCCAACTCCTTCCCATTCCAATCCTGAGACCCTTCCTATAGCATGAGATATGATATCTCAATACTTCTAATACCAAACGTGAGATCCTTCCGATAACATGAGATGTGATATCCAAATCCTTCCCCTTCCAAACCTGAGACCCTCCCTTTAGCATGAGATGTGATATCCAACTCCTTCCTATTCCAATCCTGAGACTCTTCTGATAGCATGAGATGTGATATCTCAATGCTTCTAATACCAAACCTGAGATCCTTCCGATAGCATGAGATGTGATATCTCAATGCTTCTAATACCAAACCTGAGATCCTTCCTATAACATGAGATGTGATATCCAAATCCTTCCCATTCCAATCCTGAGACCCTTCCTATAGCTTGAGATGTGATATCCAACTCCTTCCCATTCCAATTCTGAGACCCTTCCTATACTATGAGACTTGATATCTCATTGCTTCTAATACCAAACCTGAGACCCGTAATATAACATGAGATGTGATATCCAAATCCTTCCCCTTCCAAACCTTAGACCCTTCCTTTATCATGAGATGTGATATCCAACTCCTTCCCATTCCAATCCTGAGACCCTTCCGATATCATGAGATGTTTTAACTCAAAGCTTCTAATATCAAACTTGAGACCCTCCCTATAGCATGAGATGTGATATCCAAGTCCTTCCCATTCCAATCCTGAGACCCTTCCTATAGCATGAGATGTGATATCTCAATGCTTATACCAAACCTGAGACCCTTCCTATAGCATGAGATGTGATATCCAACTGCTTCCCATTCCAATCCTGAGACCCTTCCTATAGCATGAGATGTGATATCTCTATGCTTCTAATACCAAACCTGAGATCCTTCCTCTAACATGAAATGTGATATCCAACTCCTTCCCTTTCCAAACCTAAGAGCCTATCTATAGCATGAGATGTGATATCCAAGTCCTTCACATTCCAACCCTTAGACCCTTCCTACAGCATGCAATATGATATCTCAATGATTCTAATAACAAACCTGAGACCCGTCCTATAACATGAGATGGGATATCCAACTCCTTCCCATTCCAATCCTGAGACTCTTCCGATAGCAGAGATGTGATATCTCAATGCTTATACCAAACCTGAGACCCTTCCTATAACATGAGATGTGATATCCAAATCCTTCCCGTTCCAAACCTGAGACCCTTCCTTTAGCATGAGATGTGATATCCAGCTCCTTCCCATTCCAATCCTGAGACACTTCCGATAGCATGAGATGTGATATCTCAATGCTTCTAATATCAAAACTGAGACCCTCCCTATAGCATGATATGTGATATCTAAGTCCTTCCCATTCCAATCCTGAGACCCTCCCTATAGCATGAGATGTGATATCCAACTCCTTCCCATTCCAATCCTGAGACCCTTCCTATAGCATGAGATGTGATATCTCAATGCTTCTACCAAACCTGAGACCCTTCCTTTAGCATGAGATGTGATATCCAACTCCTTCCCATTCCAATCCTGAGACCCTTCCTATAGCATGAGAGGTGATATCTCAATACTTCTAATACCAAACCTGAGATCCTTCCGATAACATGAGATGTGATATCTCAATACTTCTAATACCAAACCTGAGATCCATCCTATAACATGAGATGTGATATCCAAATCCTTCCCCTTCCAAACCTGAGACCCGCCCTTTAGCATGAGATGTGATATCCAACTCCTTCCCATTCCAATCCTGAGACCCTTCTGATAGCATAAGATATGATATCTCAATGCTTCTATACCAAACCTGAGATCCTTCCAATAGCATGAGATGTGATATCTCAATACTTCTAATACCAAACCTGAGATCCTTCCTATAACATGAGATGTGATATCCAAATCCTTATCTTCCAAACCTGAGACCCTCCCTTTAGCATGAGATGTGATATCCAACTCCTTCCCATTCCAATCATGAGACTCTTCTGATAGCATAAGATATGATATCTCAATGCTTCTATACCAAACCTGAGATCCTTCTGATAGCATGAGATGTGATATCTCAATACTTCTAATACCAAACCTGAGATCCTACCTCTAACATGAAATGTGATATCCAACTCTTTCCCCTTGCAAACCTGAGAGCCTTCCTATAGCATGAGATGTGATATCCAAGTCCTTCCCATTCCAATCCTGAGACCCTTCCTATAACATGAGATGTGATACCCAACTCCTTCCCATTCCAACCTGAGACCCTTCCTATAGCATGAGATGGGATATCCAACTCCTTCCAAATCCAATCCCGATACCCTTCCGATAGCATGAGATCTGATATCCCAATGCTTCTACCAAACCTGAGACCCATACTATGGCATGAGATGTGATATCAAACTCCTTCCCATTCTAATCCTGAGACCCTTCCTATAGCTTGAGATGTGATATCCAACTCCTTCCCATTCCAATTCTGAGACCCTTCCTATACCATGAGACTTGATATCTCAATGCTTCTAATACCAAACCTGAGACCCGTCCTATAACATGAGATGTGATATCCAAATGCTTCCCCTTCCAAACCTTAGACCCTTCCTTTATCATGAGATGTGATAGCCAACTCCTTCCCATTCCAATCTTGAGACCCTTCCGATATCATGAAATGTGATATCTCAATGCTTCTAATATCAAACTTGAGACCCTCCCTATAACATGAGATGGGAATATCCAACTCCTTCCCATTCCAATCCTGAGACCCTTCCGATAGCAGAGATGTGATATCTCAATGCTTATACCAAACCTGAGATCCTTCCTATAACATGAGATGTGATATCCAACTCCTTCCCATTCCAATCCTGAGACACTTCCTATAGCATGAGATGTGATATCTCACTGCTTATACCAAACCTGAGACCCTTCCTATAGCATGAGATGTGATATCCAACTCCTTCCCATTCCAATCCTGAGACCCTTCCTATAGCATGAGATGTGATATCTCAATGCTTCTAATATCAAACCTGAGACCCTCCCTATAGCATGAGATGTAATACCCAAGTCCTTCCCATTCCAATACTGAGACACTTCCTATAGCATGAGATGTGATATCCAACTGCTTCCCATTCCAATCCTGAGACCCTTCCTATAGCATGAGATGTGATATCTCTATGCTTCTAATACCAAACCTGAGATCCTTCCTCTAACATGAAATGTGATATCCAACTCCTTCCCTTTCCAAACCTAAGAGCCTATCTATAGCATGAGATGTGATATCCAAGTCCTTCACATTCCAACCCTTAGACCCTTCCTACAGCATGCAATATGATATCTCAATGATTCTAATAACAAACCTGAGACCCGTCCTATAACATGAGATGGGATATTCAACTCCTTCCCATTCCAATCCTGAGACTCTTCCGATAGCAGAGATGTGATATCTCAATGCTTATACCAAACCTGAGACCCTTCCTATAACATGAGATGTGATATCCAAATCCTTCCCGTTCCAAACCTGAGACCCTTCCTTTAGCATGAGATGTGATATCCAGCTCCTTCCCATTCCAATCCTGAGACACTTCCGATAGCATGAGATGTGATATCTCAATGCTTCTAATATCAAAACTGAGACCCTCCCTATAGCATGATATGTGATATCTAAGTCCTTCCCATTCCAATCCTGAGACCCTCCCTATAGCATGAGATGTGATATCCAACTCCTTCCCATTCCAATCCTGAGACCCTTCCTATAGCATGAGATATGATATCTCAATACTTCTAATACCAAACGTGAGATCCTTCCGATAACATGAGATGTGATATCCAAATCCTTCCCCTTCCAAACCTGAGACCCTCCCTTTAGCATGAGATGTGATATCCAACTCCTTCCTATTCCAATCCTGAGACTCTTCTGATAGCATGAGATGTGATATCTCAATGCTTCTAATACCAAACCTGAGATCCTTCCTATAACATGAGATGTGATATCCAAATCCTTCCCCTTCCAAACCTGAGACCCTCCCTTTAGCATGAGATGTGATATCCAACTCCTTCCCATTCCATTCCTGAGACCCTTCTGATAGCATGAGATGTGATATCTCAATGCCTCTAATACCAAACCTGAGATCCTACCTCTAACATGAAATGTGATATCCAACTCTTTCCCCTTCCAAACCTGAGAGCCTTCCTATAGCATGAGATGTGATATCCAAGTCCTTCCCATTCCAATCCTGAGACCCTTCCTATAGCTTGAGATGTGATATCCAACTCCTTCCCATTCCAATTCTGAGACCCTTCCTATACTATGAGACTTGATATCTCAATGCTTCTAATACCAAACCTGAGACCCGTAATATAACATGAGATGTGATATCCAAATCCTTCCCCTTCCAAACCTTAGACCCTTCCTTTATCATGAGATGTGATATCCAACTCCTTCCCATTCCAATCCTGAGACCCTTCCGATATCATGAGATGTGATAACTCAAAGCTTCTAATATCAAACTTGAGACCCTCCCTATAGCATGAGATGTGATATCCAAGTCCTTCCCATTCCAATCCTGAGACCCTTCCTATAGCATGAGATGTGATATCTCAATGCTTATACCAAACCTGAGACCCTTCCTATAGCATGAGATGTGATATCCAACTGCTTCCCATTCCAATCCTGAGACCCTTCCTATAGCATGAGATGTGATATCTCTATGCTTCTAATACCAAACCTGAGATCCTTCCTCTAACATGAAATGTGATATCCAACTCCTTCCCTTTCCAAACCTAAGAGCCTATCTATAGCATGAGATGTGATATCCAAGTCCTTCACATTCCAACCCTTAGACCCTTCCTACAGCATGCAATATGATATCTCAATGATTCTAATAACAAACCTGAGACCCGTCCTATAACATGAGATGGGATATCCAACTCCTTCCCATTCCAATCCTGAGACTCTTCCGATAGCAGAGATGTGATATCTCAATGCTTATACCAAACCTGAGACCCTTCCTATAACATGAGATGTGATATCCAAATCCTTCCCGTTCCAAACCTGAGACCCTTCCTTTAGCATGAGATGTGATATCCAGCTCCTTCCCATTCCAATCCTGAGACACTTCCGATAGCATGAGATGTGATATCTCAATGCTTCTAATATCAAAACTGAGACCCTCCCTATAGCATGATATGTGATATCTAAGTCCTTCCCATTCCAATCCTGAGACCCTCCCTATAGCATGAGATGTGATATCCAACTCCTTCCCATTCCAATCCTGAGACCCTTCCTATAGCATGAGATATGATATCTCAATACTTCTAATACCAAACGTGAGATCCTTCCGATAACATGAGATGTGATATCCAAATCCTTCCCCTTCCAAACCTGAGACCCTCCCTTTAGCATGAGATGTGATATCCAACTCCTTCCTATTCCAATCCTGAGACTCTTCTGATAGCATGAGATGTGATATCTCAATGCTTCTAATACCAAACCTGAGATCCTTCCGATAGCATGAGATGTGATATCTCAATGCTTCTAATACCAAACCTGAGATCCTTCCTATAACATGAGATGTGATATCCAAATCCTTCCCATTCCAATCCTGAGACCCTTCCTATAGCTTGAGATGTGATATCCAACTCCTTCCCATTCCAATTCTGAGACCCTTCCTATACTATGAGACTTGATATCTCATTGCTTCTAATACCAAACCTGAGACCCGTAATATAACATGAGATGTGATATCCAAATCCTTCCCCTTCCAAACCTTAGACCCTTCCTTTATCATGAGATGTGATATCCAACTCCTTCCCATTCCAATCCTGAGACCCTTCCGATATCATGAGATGTTTTAACTCAAAGCTTCTAATATCAAACTTGAGACCCTCCCTATAGCATGAGATGTGATATCCAAGTCCTTCCCATTCCAATCCTGAGACCCTTCCTATAGCATGAGATGTGATATCTCAATGCTTATACCAAACCTGAGACCCTTCCTATAGCATGAGATGTGATATCCAACTGCTTCCCATTCCAATCCTGAGACCCTTCCTATAGCATGAGATGTGATATCTCTATGCTTCTAATACCAAACCTGAGATCCTTCCTCTAACATGAAATGTGATATCCAACTCCTTCCCTTTCCAAACCTAAGAGCCTATCTATAGCATGAGATGTGATATCCAAGTCCTTCACATTCCAACCCTTAGACCCTTCCTACAGCATGCAATATGATATCTCAATGATTCTAATAACAAACCTGAGACCCGTCCTATAACATGAGATGGGATATCCAACTCCTTCCCATTCCAATCCTGAGACTCTTCCGATAGCAGAGATGTGATATCTCAATGCTTATACCAAACCTGAGACCCTTCCTATAACATGAGATGTGATATCCAAATCCTTCCCGTTCCAAACCTGAGACCCTTCCTTTAGCATGAGATGTGATATCCAGCTCCTTCCCATTCCAATCCTGAGACACTTCCGATAGCATGAGATGTGATATCTCAATGCTTCTAATATCAAAACTGAGACCCTCCCTATAGCATGATATGTGATATCTAAGTCCTTCCCATTCCAATCCTGAGACCCTCCCTATAGCATGAGATGTGATATCCAACTCCTTCCCATTCCAATCCTGAGACCCTTCCTATAGCATGAGATATGATATCTCAATACTTCTAATACCAAACGTGAGATCCTTCCGATAACATGAGATGTGATATCCAAATCCTTCCCCTTCCAAACCTGAGACCCTCCCTTTAGCATGAGATGTGATATCCAACTCCTTCCTATTCCAATCCTGAGACTCTTCTGATAGCATGAGATATGATATCTCAATGCTTCTAATACCAAACCTGAGATCCTTCCGATAGCATGAGATGTGATATCTCAATGCTTCTAATACCAAACCTGAGATCCTTCCTATAACATGAGATGTGATATCCAAATCCTTCCCCTTCCAAACCTGAGACCCTCCCTTTAGCATGAGATGTGATATCCAACTCCTTCCCATTCCATTCCTGAGACCCTTCTGATAGCATGAGATGTGATATCTCAATGCCTCTAATACCAAACCTGAGATCCTACCTCTAACATGAAATGTGATATCCAACTCTTTCCCCTTCCAAACCTGAGAGCCTTCCTATAGCATGAGATGTGATATCCAAGTCCTTCCCATTCCAATCCTGAGACCCTTCCTATAGCTTGAGATGTGATATCCAACTCCTTCCCATTCCAATTCTGAGACCCTTCCTATACTATGAGACTTGATATCTCAATGCTTCTAATACCAAACCTGAGACCCGTAATATAACATGAGATGTGATATCCAAATCCTTCCCCTTCCAAACCTTAGACCCTTCCTTTATCATGAGATGTGATATCCAACTCCTTCCCATTCCAATCCTGAGACCCTTCCGATATCATGAGATGTGATATCTCAAAGCTTCTAATATCAAACTTGAGACCCTCCCTATAGCATGAGATGTGATATCCAAGTCCTTCCCATTCCAATCCTGAGACCCTTCCTATAGCATGAGATGTGATATCTCAATGCTTCTAATACCAAACCTGAGACCCTTCCTATAACATGAGATGGGAATATCCAACTCCTTCCCATTCCAATCCTGAGACCCTTCCGATAGCAGAGATGTGATATCTCAATGCTTATACCAAACCTGAGATCCTTCCTATAAAATGAGATGTGATATCCAACTCCTTCCCATTCCAATCCTGAGACACTTCCTATAGCATGAGATGTGATATCTCACTGCTTATACCAAACCTGAGACCCTTCCCATAGCATGAGATGTGATATCCAACTCCTTCCCATTCCAATCCTGAGACCCTCCCTATAGCATGAGATGTGATATCTCAATGCTTCTAATACCAAACGTGAGATCCTTCCGATAACATGAGATGTGATATCCAAATCCTTCCCCTTCCAAACCTGAGACCCTCCCTATAGCATGAGATGTGATATCCAACTCCTTCCTATTCCAATCCTGAGACCCTTCCTATAGCATGAGATGTGATATCTCAATGCTTATACCAAACCTGAGACCCTTCCTATAGCATGAGATGTGATATCCAACTGCTTCCCTTTCCAAACCTAAGAGCCTATCTATAGCATGAGATGTGATATCCAAGTCCTTCACATTCCAACCCTTAGACCCTTCCTACAGCATGCAATATGATATCTCAATGATTCTAATAACAAACCTGAGACCCGTCCTATAACATGAGATGGGATATCCAACTCCTTCCCATTCCAATCCTGAGACTCTTCCGATAGCAGAGATGTGATATCTCAGTGCTTATACCAAACCTGAGACCCTTCCTATAACCTGAGATGTGATATCCAAATCCTTCCCGTTCCGAACCTGAGACCCTTCCTTTAGCATGAGATGTAATATCCAGCTCCTTCCCATTCCAATCCTGAGACACTTCCGATAGCATGAGATGTGATATCTCAATGCTTCTAATATCAAAACTGAGACCCTCCCTATAGCATGATATGTGATATCTAAGTCCTTCCCATTCCAATCCTGAGACCCTCCCTATAGCATGGGATGTGATATCCAACTCCTTCCCATTCCAATCCTGAGACCCTTCCTATAGCATGAGATATGATATCTCAATACTTCTAATACCAAACGTGAGATCCTTCCGATAACATGAGATGTGATATCCAAATCCTTCCCCTTCCAAACCTGAGACCCTCCCTTTAGCATGAGATGTGATATCCAACTCCTTCCTATTCCAATCCTGAGACTCTTCTGATAGCATGAGATGTGATATCTCAATGCTTCTAATACCAAACCTGAGATCCTTCCGATAGCATGAGATGTGATATCTCAATGCTTCTAATACCAAACCTGAGATCCTTCCTATAACATGAGATGTGATATCCAAATCCTTCCCCTTCCAAACCTGAGACCCTCCCTTTAGCATGAGATGTGATATCCAACTCCTTCCCATTCCATTCCTGAGACCCTTCTGATAGCATGAGATGTGATATCTCAATGCCTCTAATACCAAACCTGAGATCCTACCTCTAACATGAAATGTGATATCCAACTCTTTCCCATTCCAAACCTGAGAGCCTTCCTATAGCATGAGATGTGATATCCAAGTCCTTCCCATTCCAATCCAGAGACCCTTCCTATAGCTTGAGATGTGATATCCAACTCCTTCCCATTCCAATTCTGAGACCCTTCCTATACTATGAGACTTGATATCTCAATGCTTCTAATACCAAACCTGAGACCCGTAATATAACATGAGATGTGATATCCAAATCCTTCCCCTTCCAAACCTTAGACCCTTCCTTTATCATGAGATGTGATATCCAACTCCTTCCCATTCCAATCCTGAGACCCTTCCGATATCATGAGATGTGATATCTCAAAGCTTCTAATATCAAACTTGAGACCCTCCCTATAGCATGAGATGTGATATCCAAGTCCTTCCCATTCCAATCCTGAGACCCTTCCTATAGCATGAGATGTGATATCTCAATGCTTCTAATACCAAACCTGAGACCCTTCCTATAACATGAGATGGGAATATCCAACTCCTTCCCATTCCAATCCTGAGACCCTTCCGATAGCAGAGATGTGATATCTCAATGCTTATACCAAACCTGAGATCCTTCCTATAAAATGAGATGTGATATCCAACTCCTTCCCATTCCAATCCTGAGACACTTCCTATAGCATGAGATGTGATATCTCACTGCTTATACCAAACCTGAGACCCTTCCTATAGCATGAGATGTGATATCCAACGCCTTCCCATTCCAATCCTGAGACCCTTCCTATAGCATGAGATGTGATATCTCAATGCTTCTAATATCAAACTTGAGACCCTCCCTATAGCATGAGATGTAATACCCAAGTCCTTCCCATTCCAATACTGAGACACTTCCTATAGCATGAGATGTGATATCCAACTGCTTCCCATTCCAATCCTGAGACCCTTCCTATAGCATGAGATGTGATATCTCTATGCTTCTAATACCAAACCTGAGATCCTTCCTCTAACATGAAATGTGATATCCAACTCCTTCCCTTTCCAAACCTAAGAGCCTATCTATAGCATGAGATGTGATATCCAAGTCCTTCACATTCCAACCCTTAGACCCTTCCTACAGCATGCAATATGATATCTCAATGATTCTAATAACAAACCTGAGACCCGTCCTATAACATGAGATGGGATATTCAACTCCTTCCCATTCCAATCCTGAGACTCTTCCGATAGCAGAGATGTGATATCTCAATGCTTATACCAAACCTGAGACCCTTCCTATAACATGAGATGTGATATCCAAATCCTTCCCGTTCCAAACCTGAGACCCTTCCTTTAGCATGAGATGTGATATCCAGCTCCTTCCCATTCCAATCCTGAGACACTTCCGATAGCATGAGATGTGATATCCCAATGCTTCTAATATCAAAACTGAGACCCTCCCTATAGCATGATATGTGATATCTAAGTCCTTCCCATTCCAATCCTGAGACCCTCCCTATAGCATGAGATGTGATATCCAACTCCTTCCCATTCCAATCCTGAGACCCTTCCTATAGCATGAGATATGATATCTCAATACTTCTAATACCAAACGTGAGATCCTTCCGATAACATGAGATGTGATATCCAAATCCTTCCCCTTCCAAACCTGAGACCCTCCCTTTAGCATGAGATGTGATATCCAACTCCTTCCCATTCCATTCCTGAGACCCTTCTGATAGCATGAGATGTGATATCTCAATGCCTCTAATACCAAACCTGAGATCCTACCTCTAACATGAAATGTGATATCCAACTCTTTCCCCTTCCAAACCTGAGAGCCTTCCTATAGCATGAGATGTGATATCCAAGTCCTTCCCATTCCAATCCTGAGACCCTTCCTATAGCTTGAGATGTGATATCCAACTCCTTCCCATTCCAATTCTGAGACCCTTCCTATACTATGAGACTTGATATCTCAATGCTTCTAATACCAAACCTGAGACCCGTAATATAACATGAGATGTGATATCCAAATCCTTCCCCTTCCAAACCTTAGACCCTTCCTTTATCATGAGATGTGATATCCAACTCCTTCCCATTCCAATCCTGAGACCCTTCCGATATCATGAGATGTGATATCTCAAAGCTTCTAATATCAAACTTGAGACCCTCCCTATAGCATGAGATGTGATATCCAAGTCCTTCCCATTCCAAACCTGAGACCCTTCCTATAGCATGAGATGTGATATCCAACTGCTTCCCTTTCCAAACCTAAGAGCCTATCTATAGCATGAGATGTGATATCCAAGTCCTTCACATTCCAACCCTTAAACCCTTCCTACAGCATGCAATATGATATCTCAATGATTCTAATAACAAACCTGAGACCCGTCCTATAACATGAGATGGGATATCCAACTCCTTCCCATTCCAATCCTGAGACTCTTCCGATAGCAGAGATGTGATATCTCAGTGCTTATACCAAACCTGAGACCCTTCCTATAACATGAGATGTGATATCCAAATCCTTCCCGTTCCAAACCTGAGACCCTTCCTTTAGCATGAGATGTGATATCCAGCTCCTTCCCATTCCAATCCTGAGACACTTCCGATAGCATGAGATGTGATATCTCAATGCTTCTAATATCAAAACTGAGACCCTCCCTATAGCATGATATGTGATATCTAAGTCCTTCCCATTCCAATCCTGAGACCCTCCCTATAGCATGGGATGTGATATCCAACTCCTTCCCATTCCAATCCTGAGACCCTTCCTATAGCATGAGATATGATATCTCAATACTTCTAATACCAAACGTGAGATCCTTCCGATAACATGAGATGTGATATCCAAATCCTTCCCCTTCCAAACCTGAGACCCTCCCTTTAGCATGAGATGTGATATCCAACTCCTTCCTATTCCAATCCTGAGACTCTTCTGATAGCATGAGATGTGATATCTCAATGCTTCTAATACCAAACCTGAGATCCTTCCGATAGCATGAGATGTGATATCTCAATGCTTCTAATACCAAACCTGAGATCCTTCCTATAACATGAGATGTGATATCCAAATCCTTCCCCTTCCAAACCTGAGACCCTCCCTTTAGCATGAGATGTGATATCCAACTCCTTCCCATTCCATTCCTGAGACCCTTCTGATAGCATGAGATGTGATATCTCAATGCCTCTAATACCAAACCTGAGATCCTACCTCTAACATGAAATGTGATATCCAACTCTTTCCCCTTCCAAACCTGAGAGCCTTCCTATAGCATGAGATGTGATATCCAAGTCCTTCCCATTCCAATCCAGAGACCCTTCCTATAGCTTGAGATGTGATATCCAACTCCTTCCCATTCCAATTCTGAGACCCTTCCTATACTATGAGACTTGATATCTCAATGCTTCTAATACCAAACCTGAGACCCGTAATATAACATGAGATGTGATATCCAAATCCTTCCCCTTCCAAACCTTAGACCCTTCCTTTATCATGAGATGTGATATCCAACTCCTTCCCATTCCAATCCTGAGACCCTTCCGATATCATGAGATGTGATATCTCAAAGCTTCTAATATCAAACTTGAGACCCTCCCTATAGCATGAGATGTGATATCCAAGTCCTTCCCATTCCAATCCTGAGACCCTTCCTATAGCATGAGATGTGATATCTCAATGCTTCTAATACCAAACCTGAGACCCTTCCTATAACATGAGATGGGAATATCCAACTCCTTCCCATTCCAATCCTGAGACCCTTCCGATAGCAGAGATGTGATATCTCAATGCTTATACCAAACCTGAGATCCTTCCTATAAAATGAGATGTGATATCCAACTCCTTCCCATTCCAATCCTGAGACACTTCCTATAGCATGAGATGTGATATCTCACTGCTTATACCAAACCTGAGACCCTTCCCATAGCATGAGATGTGATATCCAACTCCTTCCCATTCCAATCCTGAGACACTTCCTATAGCATGAGATGTGATATCTCAATGCTTCTAATACCAAACCTGAGACTCTTCCTATAACATGAGATGGGATATCCAACTCCTTCCCATTCCAATCCTGAGACCCTTTTGATAGCAGAAATGTGATATCTCAATGTTTATACCAAACCTGAGACCCTTCCTACGGCATGAGATGTCATATTCAACTCCTTCCCATTCCAATCCTGAGACCCTTCCTATAGCATGAGATGTGATATCCAACTCCTTCCCATTCCAATCCTGAGACCCTTCCTATAGCATGAGATGTGATGTCTCAATGCTTCTAATACCAAACCTGAGATGCTTCCTATAACATGAGATGTGATATCCAACTCCTTCCATTCCAATCCTGAGACCCTTCCTATAGCCTGAGATGTGATATCTCAATGCCTCTAATACCAAACCTGAGATCCTTCCTCTAACATGTAATGTGATATCCAACTCCTTCACTTTCCAAACCTGAGAGCCTATCTATAGCATGAGATGTGATATCCAAGTCCTTCCCATTCCAATCCTTAGACCCTTCCTACAGCATGCAATATGATATCTCAATGATTCTAATAAAAAACCTGAGACCCGTCCTATAACATGAGATGGGATATCCAACTCCTTCCCATTCCAATCCTGAGACACTTCCGATAGCAGAGATGTGATATCTCAATGTTTATACCAAACCTGAGACCCTTCCTTTAACATGAGATGTGATATCCAACTCCTTCCCGTTCCAAACCTGAGACCCTTCCTTTAGCATGAGATGTGATATCCAGCTCCTTCCCATTCCAATCCTGAGACACTTCCGATAGCATGAGATGTGATATCTCAATGCTTCTAATATCAAAACTGAGACCCTCCCTATAGCATGATATGTGATATCTAAGTCCTTCCCATTCCAATCCTGAGACCCTTCCTATAGCATGAGATGTGATATCTCAATGCTTCTACCAAACCTGAGACCCTTCCTTTAGCATGAGATGTGATATCCAACTCCTTCCCATTCCAATCCTGAGACCCTTCCTATAGCATGAGAGGTGATATCTCAATACTTCTAATACCAAACCTGAGATCCTTCCGATAACATGAGATGTGATATCTCAATACTTCTAATACCAAACCTGAGATCCATCCTATAACATGAGATGTGATATCCAAATCCTTCCCCTTCCAAACCTGAGACCCGCCCTTTAGCATGAGATGTGATATCCAACTCCTTCCCATTCCAATCCTGAGACCCTTCTGATAGCATAAGATATGATATCTCAATGCTTCTATACCAAACCTGAGATCCTTCCGATAGCATGAGATGTGATATCTCAATACTTCTAATACCAAACCTGAGATCCTTCCTATAACATGAGATGTGATATCCAAATCCTTATCTTCCAAACCTGAGACCCTCCCTTTAGCATGAGATGTGATATCCAACTCCTTCCCATTCCAATCCTGAGACTCTTCTGATAGCATAAGATATGATATCTCAATGCTTCTATACCAAACCTGAGATCCTTCTGATAGCATGAGATGTGATATCTCAATACTTCTAATACCAAACCTGAGATCCTACCTCTAACATGAAATGTGATATCCAACTCTTTCCCCTTGCAAACCTGAGAGCCTTCCTATAGCATGAGATGTGATATCCAAGTCCTTCCCATTCCAATCCTGAGACCCTTCCTATAACATGAGATGTGATACCCAACTCCTTCCCATTCCAACCTGAGACCCTTCCTATAGCATGAGATGGGATATCCAACTCCTTCCAAATCCAATCCCGATACCCTTCCGATAGCATGAGATCTGATATCCCAATGCTTCTACCAAACCTGAGACCCATACTATGGCATGAGATGTGATATCAAACTCCTTCCCATTCTAATCCTGAGACCCTTCCTATAGCTTGAGATGTGATATCCAACTCCTTCCCATTCCAATTCTGAGACCCTTCCTATACCATGAGACTTGATATCTCAATGCTTCTAATACCAAACCTGAGACCCGTCCTATAACATGAGATGTGATATCCAAATGCTTCCCCTTCCAAACCTTAGACCCTTCCTTTATCATGAGATGTGATAGCCAACTCCTTCCCATTCCAATCTTGAGACCCTTCCGATATCATGAAATGTGATATCTCAATGCTTCTAATATCAAACTTGAGACCCTCCCTATAACATGAGATGGGAATATCCAACTCCTTCCCATTCCAATCCTGAGACCCTTCCGATAGCAGAGATGTGATATCTCAATGCTTATACCAAACCTGAGATCCTTCCTATAACATGAGATGTGATATCCAACTCCTTCCCATTCCAATCCTGAGACACTTCCTATAGCATGAGATGTGATATCTCACTGCTTATACCAAACCTGAGACCCTTCCTATAGCATGAGATGTGATATCCAACTCCTTCCCATTCCAATCCTGAGACCCTTCCTATAGCATGAGATGTGATATCTCAATGCTTCTAATATCAAACTTGAGACCCTCCCTATAGCATGAGATGTAATACCCAAGTCCTTCCCATTCCAATACTGAGACACTTCCTATAGCATGAGATGTGATATCCAACTGCTTCCCATTCCAATCCTGAGACCCTTCCTATAGCATGAGATGTGATATCTCTATGCTTCTAATACCAAACCTGAGATCCTTCCTCTAACATGAAATGTGATATCCAACTCCTTCCCTTTCCAAACCTAAGAGCCTATCTATAGCATGAGATGTGATATCCAAGTCCTTCACATTCCAACCCTTAGACCCTTCCTACAGCATGCAATATGATATCTCAATGATTCTAATAACAAACCTGAGACCCGTCCTATAACATGAGATGGGATATTCAACTCCTTCCCATTCCAATCCTGAGACTCTTCCGATAGCAGAGATGTGATATCTCAATGCTTATACCAAACCTGAGACCCTTCCTATAACATGAGATGTGATATCCAAATCCTTCCCGTTCCAAACCTGAGACCCTTCCTTTAGCATGAGATGTGATATCCAGCTCCTTCCCATTCCAATCCTGAGACACTTCCGATAGCATGAGATGTGATATCTCAATGCTTCTAATATCAAAACTGAGACCCTCCCTATAGCATGATATGTGATATCTAAGTCCTTCCCATTCCAATCCTGAGACCCTCCCTATAGCATGAGATGTGATATCCAACTCCTTCCCATTCCAATCCTGAGACCCTTCCTATAGCATGAGATATGATATCTCAATACTTCTAATACCAAACGTGAGATCCTTCCGATAACATGAGATGTGATATCCAAATCCTTCCCCTTCCAAACCTGAGACCCTCCCTTTAGCATGAGATGTGATATCCAACTCCTTCCTATTCCAATCCTGAGACTCTTCTGATAGCATGAGATGTGATATCTCAATGCTTCTAATACCAAACCTGAGATCCTTCCGATAGCATGAGATGTGATATCTCAATGCTTCTAATACCAAACCTGAGATCCTTCCTATAACATGAGATGTGATATCCAAATCCTTCCCCTTCCAAACCTGAGACCCTCCCTTTAGCATGAGATGTGATATCCAACTCCTTCCCATTCCATTCCTGAGACCCTTCTGATAGCATGAGATGTGATATCTCAATGCCTCTAATACCAAACCTGAGATCCTACCTCTAACATGAAATGTGATATCCAACTCTTTCCCCTTCCAAACCTGAGAGCCTTCCTATAGCATGAGATGTGATATCCAAGTCCTTCCCATTCCAATCCTGAGACCCTTCCTATAGCTTGAGATGTGATATCCAACTCCTTCCCATTCCAATTCTGAGACCCTTCCTATACTATGAGACTTGATATCTCAATGCTTCTAATACCAAACCTGAGACCCGTAATATAACATGAGATGTGATATCCAAATCCTTCCCCTTCCAAACCTTAGACCCTTCCTTTATCATGAGATGTGATATCCAACTCCTTCCCATTCCAATCCTGAGACCCTTCCGATATCATGAGATGTGATATCTCAAAGCTTCTAATATCAAACTTGAGACCCTCCCTATAGCATGAGATGTGATATCCAAGTCCTTCCCATTCCAATCCTGAGACCCTTCCTATAGCATGAGATGTGATATCTCAATGCTTATACCAAACCTGAGACCCTTCCTATAGCATGAGATGTGATATCCAACTGCTTCCCATTCCAATCCTGAGACCCTTCCTATAGCATGAGATGTGATATCTCTATGCTTCTAATACCAAACCTGAGATCCTTCCTCTAACATGAAATGTGATATCCAACTCCTTCCCTTTCCAAACCTAAGAGCCTATCTATAGCATGAGATGTGATATCCAAGTCCTTCACATTCCAACCCTTAGACCCTTCCTACAGCATGCAATATGATATCTCAATGATTCTAATAACAAACCTGAGACCCGTCCTATAACATGAGATGGGATATCCAACTCCTTCCCATTCCAATCCTGAGACTCTTCCGATAGCAGAGATGTGATATCTCAATGCTTATACCAAACCTGAGACCCTTCCTATAACATGAGATGTGATATCCAAATCCTTCCCGTTCCAAACCTGAGACCCTTCCTTTAGCATGAGATGTGATATCCAGCTCCTTCCCATTCCAATCCTGAGACACTTCCGATAGCATGAGATGTGATATCTCAATGCTTCTAATATCAAAACTGAGACCGTCCCTATAGCATGATATGTGATATCTAAGTCCTTCCCATTCCAATCCTGAGACCCTCCCTATAGCATGAGATGTGATATCCAACTCCTTCCCATTCCAATCCTGAGACCCTTCCTATAGCATGAGATATGATATCTCAATACTTCTAATACCAAACGTGAGATCCTTCCGATAACATGAGATGTGATATCCAAATCCTTCCCCTTCCAAACCTGAGACCCTCCCTTTAGCATGAGATGTGATATACAACTCCTTCCTATTCCAATCCTGAGACTCTTCTGATAGCATGAGATGTGATATCTCAATGCTTCTAATACCAAAACTGAGATCCTTCCGATAGCATGAGATGTGATATCTCAATGCTTCTAATACCAAACCTGAGATCCTTCCTATAACATGAGATGTGATATCCAAATCCTTCCCCTTCCAAACCTGAGACCCTCCCTTTAGCATGAGGGAATGGGATCCTTCCCATTCCATTCCTGAGACCCTTCTGATAGCATGAGATGTGATATCTCAATGCCTCTAATACCAAACCTGAGATCCTACCTCTAACATGAAATGTGATATCCAACTCTTTCCCCTTCCAAACCTGAGAGCCTTCCTATAGCATGAGATGTGATATCCAAGTCCTTCCCATTCCAATCCTGAGACCCTTCCTATAGCTTGAGATGTGATATCCAACTCCTTCCCATTCCAATTCTGAGACCCTTCCTATACTATGAGACTTGATATCTCAATGCTTCTAATACCAAACCTGAGACCCGTAATATAACATGAGATGTGATATCCAAATCCTTCCCCTTCCAAACCTTAGACCCTTCCTTTATCATGAGATGTGATATCCAACTCCTTCCCATTCCAATCCTGAGACCCTTCCGATATCATGAGATGTGATATCTCAAAGCTTCTAATATCAAACTTGAGACCCTCCCTATAGCATGAGATGTGATATCCAAGTCCTTCCCGTTCCAATCCTGAGACCCTTCCTATAGCATGAGATGTGATATCTCAATGCTTCTAATACCAAACCTGAGACCCTTCCTATAACATGAGATGGGAATATCCAACTCCTTCCCATTCCAATCCTGAGACCCTTCCGATAGCAGAGATGTGATATCTCAATGCTTATACCAAACCTGAGATCCTTCCTATAAAATGAGATGTGATATCCAACTCCTTCCCATTCCAATCCTGAGACACTTCCTATAGCATGAGATGTGATATCTCACTGCTTATACCAAACCTGAGACCCTTCCCATAGCATGAGATGTGATATCCAACTCCTTCCCATTCCAATCCTGAGACACTTCCTATAGCATGAGATGTGATATCTCAATGCTTCTAATACCAAACCTGAGACTCTTCCTATAACATGAGATGGGATATCCAACTCCTTCCCATTCCAATCCTGAGACCCTTTTGATAGCAGAAATGTGATATCTCAATGTTTATACCAAACCTGAGACCCTTCCTACGGCATGAGATGTCATATTCAACTCCTTCCCATTCCAATCCTGAGACCCTTCCTATAGCATGAGATGTGATATCCAACTCCTTCCCATTCCAATCCTGAGACCCTTCCTATAGCATGAGATGTGATGTCTCAATGCTTCTAATACCAAACCTGAGATCCTTCCTATAACATGAGATGTGATATCCAACTCCTTCCATTCCAATCCTGGACCCTTCCTATAGCATGAGATGTGATATCTCAATGCTTATACCAAACCTGAGACCCTTCCTATAGCATGAGATGTGATATCCAACTCCTTCCCATTCCAATCCTGAGACCCTTCCTATAGCCTGAGATGTGATATCTCAATGCCTCTAATACCAAACCTGAGATCCTTCCTCTAACATGAAATGTGATATCCAACTCCTTCACTTTCCAAACCTGAGAGCCTATCTATAGCATGAGATGTGATATCCAAGTCCTTCCCATTCCAATCCTTAGACCCTTCCTACAGCATGCAATATGATATCTCAATGATTCTAATAAAAAACCTGAGACCCGTCCTATAACATGAGATGGGATATCCAACTCCTTCCCATTCCAATCCTGAGACACTTCCGATAGCAGAGATGTGATATCTCAATGTTTATACCAAACCTGAGACCCTTCCTATAACATGAGATGTGATATCCAACTCCTTCCCGTTCCAAACCTGAGACCCTTCCTTTAGCATGAGATGTGATATCCAGCTCCTTCCCATTCCAATCCTGAGACACTTCCGATAGCATGAGATGTGATATCTCAATGCTTCTAATATCAAAACTGAGACCCTCCCTATAGCATGATATGTGATATCTAAGTCCTTCCCATTCCAATCCTGAGACCCTTCCTATAGCATGAGATGTGATATCTCAATGCTTCTACCAAACCTGAGACCCTTCCTTTAGCATGAGATGTGATATCCAACTCCTTCCCATTCCAATCCTGAGACCCTTCCTATAGCATGAGAGGTGATATCTCAATACTTCTAATACCAAACCTGAGATCCTTCCGATAACATGAGATGTGATATCTCAAAACTTCTAATACCAAACCTGAGATCCATCCTATAACATGAGATGTGATATCCAAATCCTTCCCCTTCCAAACCTGAGACCCTCCCTTTAGCATGAGATGTGATATCCAACTCCTTCCCATTCCAATCCTGAGACCCTTCTGATAGCATAAGATATGATATCTCAATGCTTCTATACCAAACCTGAGATCCTTCCGATAGCATGAGATGTGATATCTCAATACTTCTAATACCAAACCTGAGATCCTTCCTATAACATGAGATGTGATATCCAAATCCTTATCTTCCAAACCTGAGACCCTCCCTTTAGCATGATATGTGATATCCAACTCCTTCCCATTCCAATCCTGAGACTCTTCTGATAGCATAAGATATGATATCTCAATGCTTCTATACCAAACCTGAGATCCTTCTGATAGCATGAGATGTGATATCTCAATACTTCTAATACCAAACCTGAGATCCTACCTCTAACATGAAATGTGATATCCAACTCTTTCCCCTTGCAAACCTGAGAGCCTTCCTATAGCATGAGATGTGATATCCAAGTCCTTCCCATTCCAATCCTGAGACCCTTCCTATAACATGAGATGTGATATCCAACTCCTTCCCATTCCAACCTGAGACCCTTCCTATAGCATGAGATGGGATATCCAACTCCTTCCAAATCCAATCCCGATACCCTTCCGATAGCATGAGATCTGATATCCCAATGCTTCTACCAAACCTGAGACCCATACTATGGCATGAGATGTGATATCAAACTCCTTCCCATTCTAATCCTGAGACCCTTCCTATAGCTTGAGATGTGATATCCAACTCCTGCCCATTCCAATTCTGTGACCCTTCCTATACCATGAGACTTGATATCTCAATGCTTCTAATACCAAACCTGAGACCCGTCCTATAACATGAGATGTGATATCCAAATCCTTCCCCTTCCAAACCTTAGACCCTTCCTTTATCATGAGATGTGATAGCCAACTCCTTCCCATTCCAATCTTGAGACCCTTCCGATATCATGAAATGTGATATCTCAATGCTTCTAATATCAAACTTGAGACCCTCCATATAACATGAGATGGGAATATCCAACTCCTTCCCATTCCAATCCTGAGACCCTTCTGATAGCAGAGATGTGATATCTCAATGCTTATACCAAACCTGAGATCCTTCCTATAACATAAGATGTGATATCCAACTCCTTCCCATTCCAATCCTGAGACACTTCCTATAGCATGAGATGTGATATCTCACTGCTTATACCAAACCTGAGACCCTTCCTATAGCATGAGATGTGATATCCAACTCCTTCCCATTCCAATCCTGAGACCCTTCTTATAGCATGAGATGTGATATCTCAATGCTTCTAATATCAAACTTGAGACCCTCCCTATAGCATGAGATGTGATACCCAAGTCCTTCCCATTCCAATCCTGAGACACTTCCTATAGCATGAGATGTGATATCCAACTGCTTCCCATTCCAATCCTGAGACCCTTCCTATAGCATGAGATGTGATATCTCTATGCTTCTAATACCAAACCTGAGATCCTTCCTCTAACATGAAATGTGATATCCAACTCCTTCCCTTTCCAAACCTAAGAGCCTATCTATAGCATGAGATGTGATATCCAAGTCCTTCACATTCCAACCCTTAGACCCTTCCTACAGCATGCAATATGATATCTCAATGATTCTAATAACAAACCTGAGACCCGTCCTATAACATGAGATGGGATATTCAACTCCTTCCCATTCCAATCCTGAGACTCTTCCGATACCAGAGATGTGATATCTCAATGCTTATACCAAACCTGAGACCCTTCCTATAACATGAGATGTGATATCCAAATCCTTCCCGTTCCAAACCTGAGACCCTTCCTTTAGCATGAGATGTGATATCCAGCTCCTTCCCATTCCAATCCTGAGACACTTCCGATAGCATGAGATGTGATATCTCAATGCTTCTAATACCAAACCTGAGACCCTTCCTATAACATGAGATGGGAATATCCAACTCCTTCCCATTCCAATCCTGAGACCCTTCCGATAGCAGAGATGTGATATCTCAATGCTTATACCAAACCTGAGATCCTTCCTATAAAATGAGATGTGATATCCAACTCCTTCCCATTCCAATCCTGAGACACTTCCTATAGCATGAGATGTGATATCTCACTGCTTATACCAAACCTGAGACCCTTCCCATAGCATGAGATGTGATATCCAACTCCTTCCCATTCCAATCCTGAGACACTTCCTATAGCATGAGATGTGATATCTCAATGCTTCTAATACCAAACCTGAGACTCTTCCTATAACATGAGATGGGATATCCAACTCCTTCCCATTCCAATCCTGAGACCCTTTTGATAGCAGAAATGTGATATCTCAATGTTTATACCAAACCTGAGACCCTTCCTACGGCATGAGATGTCATATTCAACTCCTTCCCATTCCAATCCTGAGACCCTTCCTATAGCATGAGATGTGATATCCAACTCCTTCCCATTCCAATCCTGAGACCCTTCCTATAGCATGAGATGTGATGTCTCAATGCTTCTAATACCAAACCTGAGATCCTTCCTATAACATGAGATGTGATATCCAACTCCTTCCATTCCAATCCTGGACCCTTCCTATAGCATGAGATGTGATATCTCAATGCTTATACCAAACCTGAGACCCTTCCTATAGCATGAGATGTGATATCCAACTCCTTCCCATTCCAATCCTGAGACCCTTCCTATAGCCTGAGATGTGATATCTCAATGCCTCTAATACCAAACCTGAGATCCTTCCTCTAACATGAAATGTGATATCCAACTCCTTCACTTTCCAAACCTGAGAGCCTATCTATAGCATGAGATGTGATATCCAAGTCCTTCCCATTCCAATCCTTAGACCCTTCCTACAGCATGCAATATGATATCTCAATGATTCTAATAAAAAACCTGAGACCCGTCCTATAACATGAGATGGGATATCCAACTCCTTCCCATTCCAATCCTGAGACACTTCCGATAGCAGAGATGTGATATCTCAATGTTTATACCAAACCTGAGACCCTTCCTATAACATGAGATGTGATATCCAACTCCTTCCCGTTCCAAACCTGAGACCCTTCCTTTAGCATGAGATGTGATATCCAGCTCCTTCCCATTCCAATCCTGAGACACTTCCGATAGCATGAGATGTGATATCTCAATGCTTCTAATATCAAAACTGAGACCCTCCCTATAGCATGATATGTGATATCTAAGTCCTTCCCATTCCAATCCTGAGACCCTTCCTATAGCATGAGATGTGATATCTCAATGCTTCTACCAAACCTGAGACCCTTCCTTTAGCATGAGATGTGATATCCAACTCCTTCCCATTCCAATCCTGAGACCCTTCCTATAGCATGAGAGGTGATATCTCAATACTTCTAATACCAAACCTGAGATCCTTCCGATAACATGAGATGTGATATCTCAATACTTCTAATACCAAACCTGAGATCCATCCTATAACATGAGATGTGATATCCAAATCCTTCCCCTTCCAAACCTGAGACCCTCCCTTTAGCATGAGATGTGATATCCAACTCCTTCCCATTCCAATCCTGAGACCCTTCTGATAGCATAAGATATGATATCTCAATGCTTCTATACCAAACCTGAGATCCTTCCGATAGCATGAGATGTGATATCTCAATACTTCTAATACCAAACCTGAGATCCTTCCTATAACATGAGATGTGATATCCAAATCCTTATCTTCCAAACCTGAGACCCTCCCTTTAGCATGATATGTGATATCCAACTCCTTCCCATTCCAATCCTGAGACTCTTCTGATAGCATAAGATATGATATCTCAATGCTTCTATACCAAACCTGAGATCCTTCTGATAGCATGAGATGTGATATCTCAATACTTCTAATACCAAACCTGAGATCCTACCTCTAACATGAAATGTGATATCCAACTCTTTCCCCTTGCAAACCTGAGAGCCTTCCTATAGCATGAGATGTGATATCCAAGTCCTTCCCATTCCAATCCTGAGACCCTTCCTATAACATGAGATGTGATATCCAACTCCTTCCCATTCCAACCTGAGACCCTTCCTATAGCATGAGATGGGATATCCAACTCCTTCCAAATCCAATCCCGATACCCTTCCGATAGCATGAGATCTGATATCCCAATGCTTCTACCAAACCTGAGACCCATACTATGGCATGAGATGTGATATCAAACTCCTTCCCATTCTAATCCTGAGACCCTTCCTATAGCTTGAGATGTGATATCCAACTCCTTCCCATTCCAATTCTGTGACCCTTCCTATACCATGAGACTTGACATCTCAATGCTTCTAATACCAAACCTGAGACCCGTCCTATAACATGAGATGTGATATCCAAATCCTTCCCCTTCCAAACCTTAGACCCTTCCTTTATCATGAGATGTGATAGCCAACTCCTTCCCATTCCAATCTTGAGACCCTTCCGATATCATGAAATGTGATATCTCAATGCTTCTAATATCAAACTTGAGACCCTCCCTATAACATGAGATGGGAATATACAACTCCTTCCCATTCCAATCCTGAGACCCTTCTGATAGCAGAGATGTGATATCTCAATGCTTATACCAAACCTGAGATCCTTCCTATAACATGAGATGTGATATCCAACTCCTTCCCATTCCAATCCTGAGACACTTCCTATAGCATGAGATGTGATATCTCACTGCTTATACCAAACCTGAGACCCTTCCTATAGCATGAGATGTGATATCCAACTCCTTCCCATTCCAATCCTGAGACCCTTCTTATAGCATGAGATGTGATATCTCAATGCTTCTAATATCAAACTTGAGACCCTCCCTATAGCATGAGATGTGATACCCAAGTCCTTCCCATTCCAATCCTGAGACACTTCCTATAGCATGAGATGTGATATCCAACTGCTTCCCATTCCAATCCTGAGACCCTTCCTATAGCATGAGATGTGATATCTCTATGCTTCTAATACCAAACCTGAGATCCTTCCTCTAACATGAAATGTGATATCCAACTCCTTCCCTTTCCAAACCTAAGAGCATATCTATAGCATGAGATGTGATATCCAAGTCCTTCACATTCCAACCCTTAGACCCTTCCTACAGCATGCAATATGATATCTCAATGATTCTAATAACAAACCTGAGACCCGTCCTATAACATGAGATGGGATATTCAACTCCTTCCCATTCCAATCCTGAGACTCTTCCGATACCAGAGATGTGATATCTCAATGCTTATACCAAACCTGAGATCCTTCCTCTAACATGAAATGTGATATCCAAATCCTTCCCGTTCCAAACCTGAGACCCTTCCTTTAGCATGAGATGTGATATCCAGCTCCTTCCCATTCCAATCCTGAGACACTTCCGATAGCATGAGATGTGATATCTCAATGCTTCTAATATCAAAACTGAGACCCTCCCTATAGCATGATATGTGATATCTAAGTCCTTCCCATTCCAATCCTGAGACCCTCCCTATAGCATGAGATGTGATATCCAACTCCTTCCCATTCCAATCCTGAGACCCTTCCTATAGCATGAGATATGATATCTCAATACTTCTAATACCAAACGTGAGATCCTTCCGATAACATGAGATGTGATATCCAAATCCTTCCCCTTCCAAACCTGAGACCCTCCATTTAGCATGAGATGTGATATCCAACTCCTTCCTATTCCAATCCTGAGACTCTTCTGATAGCATGAGATGTGATATCTCAATGCTTCTAATACCAAACCTGAGATCCTTCCGATAGCATGAGATGTGATATCTCAATGCTTCTAATACCAAACCTGAGATCCTTCCTATAACATGAGATGTGATATCCAACTCCTTCCCATTCCAATTCTGAGACCCTTCTTATACCATGAGACTTGATATCTCAATGCTTCTAATACCAAACCTGAGACCCGTCCTATAACATGAGATGTGATATCCAAATCCTTCCCCTTCCAAACCTTAGACCCTTCCTTTATCATGAGATATGATATCCAACTCCTTCCCATTCCAATCCTGAGACCCTTCCGATATCATGAGATTTGTTATCTCAATGCTTCTAATATCAAACTTGAGACCCTCCCTATAGCATGAGATGTGACATCCAAGTCCTTCCCATTCCAATCCTGAGACCCTTCCTATAGCATGAGATGTGATATCTCTATGCTTCTAATACCAAACCTGAGACCCTTCCTATAACATGAGATGGGATATCCAACTCCTTCCCATTCCAATCCTGAGACCTTTCCGATAGCAGAGATGTGATATCTCAATGCTTATACCAAACCTGAGAACCTTCCTATGGCCTGAGATGTGATATACAACTCCTTCCCATTCCAATCCTGAGACCCTTCCTTTAGCATGAGATGTGATATCTCAATGCTTATACCAAATCTGAGACCCTTCCTATAGCATGAGATGTGATATCCAATTCCTTCCCATTCCAATCCTGAGACCCTTCCTATAGCATGAGATGTGATATCTCAATGCTTATACCAAACCTGAGAGCCTACCTATAGCATGAGATCTGATATCCAAGTCCATCCCATTCCAATCCTTAGACCCTTCCTACAGCATGCGATGTGATATCTCAATGATTCTAATACCAAACCAGAGACTCTTCCTATAACATGAGATGGGATATCCAACTCCTTCCCATTCCAATCCTGAGCCGCTTCCGATAGCAGAGATGTGATATCTCAATGCTTATACCAAACCTGAGACCCTTCCTATAACATGAGATGTGATATCCAACTCCTTCCCGTTCCAAACCTGAGACACTAACTATAGCATATGTGATATCCAACTCCTTCCCATTCCAAACATGAGACCCTTCCTATAGCAAGAAAGTAATATCCAACTCCTACCCATTCCAATCCTGAGACCCTTCCTATAGCAAGAGATGTGATATCCAAATCCTTCCCATTCCAATCCTGAGACCCTTCCTATAACATGAGATGTGATATCCAACTCCTTCCCATTCCAACCTGAGACACTTCCTATAGCATGAGAAGGGATATCCAACTCCTTCCCAATCCAATCCTGAGACCCTTCCGATAGCAGAGATGTGATATCTCAATGCTTATACCAAACCTGAGACCCTTCCTATGGCATGAGATGTGATATCCAACTCCTTGCCATTCAAATCCTGAGACCCTTCCTATAGAATGAGAAGGGATATCCAACTCCTTCCCAATCCAATCCTGAGACCCTTCCGATAGCAGAGACGTGATATCTCAATGCTTCTACCAAACCTGAGACCCTTCCTTTAGCATGAGATGTGATATCCAAATCCTTCACATTCCAATCCTGAGACCCTTCCTATAGCATGAGATGTGATATCTCAATGCTTCTAATACCAAACCTGAGATCCTTCCTATAACATGAGATGTGATATCCAATTCCTTCCTATTCCAAACCTGAGACCCTTCCTATTGGATGAGATTTGATATCCAACTCCTTCCCATTCCAACCCTGAGACCCTTCCTATAGCATGAGATGTGATGTCTCAATGCTTCTAATACCAATCCTGAGATCCTTCCTATAACATGAGATGTGATATCCAACTCCTTCCATTCCAATCCTGAGACCCGTCCTATAGCATGAGATGTGATATCTCAATGCTTTTACCAAACCTGAGACCCTTCCTATAGCATGAGATGTGATATCCAACTGCTTCCCATTCCAATCCTGAGACCCTTCCGATAGCAGAGATGTGATATCTCAATGCTTATACCAAACCTGAGATCCTTCCTATAACATGAGATGTGATATCCAACTCCTTCCCATTCCAATCCTGAGACACTTCCTATAGCATGAGATGTGATATCTCACTGCTTATACCAAACCTGAGACCCTTCCTATAGCATGAGATGTGATATCCAACTCCTTCCCATTCCAATCCTGAGACCCTTCCTATAGCATGAGATGTGATATCTCAATGCTTCTAATATCAAACTTGAGACCCTCCCTATAGCATGAGATGTAATACCCAAGTCCTTCCCATTCCAATACTGAGACACTTCCTATAGCATGAGATGTGATATCCAACTGCTTCCCATTCCAATCCTGAGACCCTTCCTATAGCATGAGATGTGATATCTCTATGCTTCTAATACCAAACCTGAGATCCTTCCTCTAACATGAAATGTGATATCCAACTCCTTCCCTTTCCAAACCTAAGAGCCTATCTATAGCATGAGATGTGATATCCAAGTCCTTCACATTCCAACCCTTAGACCCTTCCTACAGCATGCAATATGATATCTCAATGATTCTAATAACAAACCTGAGACCCGTCCTATAACATGAGATGGGATATTCAACTCCTTCCCATTCCAATCCTGAGACTCTTCCGATAGCAGAGATGTGATATCTCAATGCTTATACCAAACCTGAGACCCTTCCTATAACATGAGATGTGATATCCAAATCCTTCCCGTTCCAAACCTGAGACCCTTCCTTTAGCATGAGATGTGATATCCAGCTCCTTCCCATTCCAATCCTGAGACACTTCCGATAGCATGAGATGTGATATCTCAATGCTTCTAATATCAAAACTGAGACCCTCCCTATAGCATGATATGTGATATCTAAGTCCTTCCCATTCCAATCCTGAGACCCTCCCTATAGCATGAGATGTGATATCCAACTCCTTCCCATTCCAATCCTGAGACCCTTCCTATAGCATGAGATATGATATCTCAATACTTCTAATACCAAACGTGAGATCCTTCCGATAACATGAGATGTGATATCCAAATCCTTCCCCTTCCAAACCTGAGACCCTCCCTTTAGCATGAGATGTGATATCCAACTCCTTCCTATTCCAATCCTGAGACTCTTCTGATAGCATGAGATGTGATATCTCAATGCTTCTAATACCAAACCTGAGATCCTTCCGATAGCATGAGATGTGATATCTCAATGCTTCTAATACCAAACCTGAGATCCTTCCTATAACATGAGATGTGATATCCAAATCCTTCCCCTTCCAAACCTGAGACCCTCCCTTTAGCATGAGATGTGATATCCAACTCCTTCCCATTCCATTCCTGAGACCCTTCTGATAGCATGAGATGTGATATCTCAATGCCTCTAATACCAAACCTGAGATCCTACCTCTAACATGAAATGTGATATCCAACTCTTTCCCCTTCCAAACCTGAGAGCCTTCCTATAGCATGAGATGTGATATCCAAGTCCTTCCCATTCCAATCCTGAGACCCTTCCTATAGCTTGAGATGTGATATCCAACTCCTTCCCATTCCAATTCTGAGACCCTTCCTATACTATGAGACTTGATATCTCAATGCTTCTAATACCAAACCTGAGACCCGTAATATAACATGAGATGTGATATCCAAATCCTTCCCCTTCCAAACCTTAGACCCTTCCTTTATCATGAGATGTGATATCCAACTCCTTCCCATTCCAATCCTGAGACCCTTCCGATATCATGAGATGTGATATCTCAAAGCTTCTAATATCAAACTTGAGACCCTCCCTATAGCATGAGATGTGATATCCAAGTCCTTCCCATTCCAATCCTGAGACCCTTCCTATAGCATGAGATGTGATATCTCAATGCTTATACCAAACCTGAGACCCTTCCTATAGCATGAGATGTGATATCCAACTGCTTCCCATTCCAATCCTGAGACCCTTCCTATAGCATGAGATGTGATATCTCTATGCTTCTAATACCAAACCTGAGATCCTTCCTCTAACATGAAATGTGATATCCAACTCCTTCCCTTTCCAAACCTAAGAGCCTATCTATAGCATGAGATGTGATATCCAAGTCCTTCACATTCCAACCCTTAGACCCTTCCTACAGCATGCAATATGATATCTCAATGATTCTAATAACAAACCTGAGACCCGTCCTATAACATGAGATGGGATATCCAACTCCTTCCCATTCCAATCCTGAGACTCTTCCGATAGCAGAGATGTGATATCTCAATGCTTATACCAAACCTGAGACCCTTCCTATAACATGAGATGTGATATCCAAATCCTTCCCGTTCCAAACCTGAGACCCTTCCTTTAGCATGAGATGTGATATCCAGCTCCTTCCCATTCCAATCCTGAGACACTTCCGATAGCATGAGATGTGATATCTCAATGCTTCTAATATCAAAACTGAGACCGTCCCTATAGCATGATATGTGATATCTAAGTCCTTCCCATTCCAATCCTGAGACCCTCCCTATAGCATGAGATGTGATATCCAACTCCTTCCCATTCCAATCCTGAGACCCTTCCTATAGCATGAGATATGATATCTCAATACTTCTAATACCAAACGTGAGATCCTTCCGATAACATGAGATGTGATATCCAAATCCTTCCCCTTCCAAACCTGAGACCCTCCCTTTAGCATGAGATGTGATATACAACTCCTTCCTATTCCAATCCTGAGACTCTTCTGATAGCATGAGATGTGATATCTCAATGCTTCTAATACCAAAACTGAGATCCTTCCGATAGCATGAGATGTGATATCTCAATGCTTCTAATACCAAACCTGAGATCCTTCCTATAACATGAGATGTGATATCCAAATCCTTCCCCTTCCAAACCTGAGACCCTCCCTTTAGCATGAGATGTGATATCCAACTCCTTCCCATTCCATTCCTGAGACCCTTCTGATAGCATGAGATGTGATATCTCAATGCCTCTAATACCAAACCTGAGATCCTACCTCTAACATGAAATGTGATATCCAACTCTTTCCCCTTCCAAACCTGAGAGCCTTCCTATAGCATGAGATGTGATATCCAAGTCCTTCCCATTCCAATCCTGAGACCCTTCCTATAGCTTGAGATGTGATATCCAACTCCTTCCCATTCCAATTCTGAGACCCTTCCTATACTATGAGACTTGATATCTCAATGCTTCTAATACCAAACCTGAGACCCGTAATATAACATGAGATGTGATATCCAAATCCTTCCCCTTCCAAACCTTAGACCCTTCCTTTATCATGAGATGTGATATCCAACTCCTTCCCATTCCAATCCTGAGACCCTTCCGATATCATGAGATGTGATATCTCAAAGCTTCTAATATCAAACTTGAGACCCTCCCTATAGCATGAGATGTGATATCCAAGTCCTTCCCGTTCCAATCCTGAGACCCTTCCTATAGCATGAGATGTGATATCTCAATGCTTTTAATACCAAACCTGAGACCCTTCCTATAACATGAGATGGGAATATCCAACTCCTTCCCATTCCAATCCTGAGACCCTTCCGATAGCAGAGATGTGATATCTCAATGCTTATACCAAACCTGAGATCCTTCCTATAAAATGAGATGTGATATCCAACTCCTTCCCATTCCAATCCTGAGACACTTCCTATAGCATGAGATGTGATATCTCACTGCTTATACCAAACCTGAGACCTTTCCCATAGCATGAGATGTGATATCCAACTCCTTCCCATTCCAATCCTGAGACACTTCCTATAGCATGAGATGTGATATCTCAATGCTTCTAATACCAAACCTGAGACTCTTCCTATAACATGAGATGGGATATCCAACTCCTTCCCATTCCAATCCTGAGACCCTTTTGATAGCAGAAATGTGATATCTCAATGTTTATACCAAACCTGAGACCCTTCCTACGGCATGAGATGTCATATTCAACTCCTTCCCATTCCAATCCTGAGACCCTTCCTATAGCATGAGATGTGATATCCAACTCCTTCCCATTCCAATCCTGAGACCCTTCCTATAGCATGAGATGTGATGTCTCAATGCTTCTAATACCAAACCTGAGATCCTTCCTATAACATGAGATGTGATATCCAACTCCTTCCATTCCAATCCTGGACCCTTCCTATAGCATGAGATGTGATATCTCAATGCTTATACCAAACCTGAGACCCTTCCTATAGCATGAGATGTGATATCCAACTCCTTCCCATTCCAATCCTGAGACCCTTCCTATAGCCTGAGATGTGATATCTCAATGCCTCTAATACCAAACCTGAGATCCTTCCTCTAACATGAAATGTGATATCCAACTCCTTCACTTTCCAAACCTGAGAGCCTATCTATAGCATGAGATGTGATATCCAAGTCCTTCCCATTCCAATCCTTAGACCCTTCCTACAGCATGCAATATGATATCTCAATGATTCTAATAAAAAACCTGAGACCCGTCCTATAACATGAGATGGGATATCCAACTCCTTCCCATTCCAATCCTGAGACACTTCCGATAGCAGAGATGTGATATCTCAATGTTTATACCAAACCTGAGACCCTTCCTATAACATGAGATGTGATATCCAACTCCTTCCCGTTCCAAACCTGAGACCCTTCCTTTAGCATGAGATGTGATATCCAGCTCCTTCCCATTCCAATCCTGAGACACTTCCGATAGCATGAGATGTGATATCTCAATGCTTCTAATATCAAAACTGAGACCCTCCCTATAGCATGATATGTGATATCTAAGTCCTTCCCATTCCAATCCTGAGACCCTTCCTATAGCATGAGATGTGATATCTCAATGCTTCTACCAAACCTGAGAACCTTCCTTTAGCATGAGATGTGATATCCAACTCCTTCCCATTCCAATCCTGAGACCCTTCCTATAGCATGAGAGGTGATATCTCAATACTTCTAATACCAAACCTGAGATCCTTCCGATAACATGAGATGTGATATCTCAAAACTTCTAATACCAAACCTGAGATCCATCCTATAACATGAGATGTGATATCCAAATCCTTCCCCTTCCAAACCTGAGACCCTCCCTTTAGCATGAGATGTGATATCCAACTCCTTCCCATTCCAATCCTGAGACCCTTCTGATAGCATAAGATATGATATCTCAATGCTTCTATACCAAACCTGAGATCCTTCCGATAGCATGAGATGTGATATCTCAATACTTCTAATACCAAACCTGAGATCCTTCCTATAACATGAGATGTGATATCCAAATCCTTATCTTCCAAACCTGAGACCCTCCCTTTAGCATGATATGTGATATCCAACTCCTTCCCATTCCAATCCTGAGACTCTTCTGATAGCATAAGATATGATATCTCAATGCTTCTATACCAAACCTGAGATCCTTCTGATAGCATGAGATGTGATATCTCAATACTTCTAATACCAAACCTGAGATCCTACCTCTAACATGAAATGTGATATCCAACTCTTTCCCCTTGCAAACCTGAGAGCCTTCCTATAGCATGAGATGTGATATCCAAGTCCTTCCCATTCCAATCCTGAGACCCTTCCTATAACATGAGATGTGATATCCAACTCCTTCCCATTCCAACCTGAGACCCTTCCTATAGCATGAGATGGGATATCCAACTCCTTCCAAATCCAATCCCGATACCCTTCCGATAGCATGAGATCTGATATCCCAATGCTTCTACCAAACCTGAGACCCATACTATGGCATGAGATGTGATATCAAACTCCTTCCCATTCTAATCCTGAGACCCTTCCTATAGCTTGAGATGTGATATCCAACTCCTTCCCATTCCAATTCTGTGACCCTTCCTATACCATGAGACTTGATATCTCAATGCTTCTAATACCAAACCTGAGACCCGTCCTATAACATGAGATGTGATATCCAAATCCTTCCCCTTCCAAACCTTAGACCCTTCCTTTATCATGAGATGTGATAGCCAACTCCTTCCCATTCCAATCTTGAGACCCTTCCGATATCATGAAATGTGATATCTCAATGCTTCTAATATCAAACTTGAGACCCTCCATATAACATGAGATGGGAATATCCAACTCCTTCCCATTCCAATCCTGAGACCCTTCTGATAGCAGAGATGTGATATCTCAATGCTTATACCAAACCTGAGATCCTTCCTATAACATAAGATGTGATATCCAACTCCTTCCCATTCCAATCCTGAGACACTTCCTATAGCATGAGATGTGATATCTCACTGCTTATACCAAACCTGAGACCCTTCCTATAGCATGAGATGTGATATCCAACTCCTTCCCATTCCAATCCTGAGACCCTTCTTATAGCATGAGATGTGATATCTCAATGCTTCTAATATCAAACTTGAGACCCTCCCTATAGCATGAGATGTGATACCCAAGTCCTTCCCATTCCAATCCTGAGACACTTCCTATAGCATGAGATGTGATATCCAACTGCTTCCCATTCCAATCCTGAGACCCTTCCTATAGCATGAGATGTGATATCTCTATGCTTCTAATACCAAACCTGAGATCCTTCCTCTAACATGAAATGTGATATCCAACTCCTTCCCTTTCCAAACCTAAGAGCCTATCTATAGCATGAGATGTGATATCCAAGTCCTTCACATTCCAACCCTTAGACCCTTCCTACAGCATGCAATATGATATCTCAATGATTCTAATAACAAACCTGAGACCCGTCCTATAACATGAGATGGGATATTCAACTCCTTCCCATTCCAATCCTGAGACTCTTCCGATACCAGAGATGTGATATCTCAATGCTTATACCAAACCTGAGACCCTTCCTATAACATGAGATGTGATATCCAAATCCTTCCCGTTCCAAACCTGAGACCCTTCCTTTAGCATGAGATGTGATATCCAGCTCCTTCCCATTCCAATCCTGAGACACTTCCGATAGCATGAGATGTGATATCTCAATGCTTCTAATACCAAACCTGAGACCCTTCCTATAACATGAGATGGGAATATCCAACTCCTTCCCATTCCAATCCTGAGACCCTTCCGATAGCAGAGATGTGATATCTCAATGCTTATACCAAACCTGAGATCCTTCCTATAAAATGAGATGTGATATCCAACTCCTTCCCATTCCAATCCTGAGACACTTCCTATAGCATGAGATGTGATATCTCACTGCTTATACCAAACCTGAGACCCTTCCCATAGCATGAGATGTGATATCCAACTCCTTCCCATTCCAATCCTGAGACACTTCCTATAGCATGAGATGTGATATCTCAATGCTTCTAATACCAAACCTGAGACTCTTCCTATAACATGAGATGGGATATCCAACTCCTTCCCATTCCAATCCTGAGACCCTTTTGATAGCAGAAATGTGATATCTCAATGTTTATACCAAACCTGAGACCCTTCCTACGGCATGAGATGTCATATTCAACTCCTTCCCATTCCAATCCTGAGACCCTTCCTATAGCATGAGATGTGATATCCAACTCCTTCCCATTCCAATCCTGAGACCCTTCCTATAGCATGAGATGTGATGTCTCAATGCTTCTAATACCAAACCTGAGATCCTTCCTATAACATGAGATGTGATATCCAACTCCTTCCATTCCAATCCTGGACCCTTCCTATAGCATGAGATGTGATATCTCAATGCTTATACCAAACCTGAGACCCTTCCTATAGCATGAGATGTGATATCCAACTCCTTCCCATTCCAATCCTGAGACCCTTCCTATAGCCTGAGATGTGATATCTCAATGCCTCTAATACCAAACCTGAGATCCTTCCTCTAACATGAAATGTGATATCCAACTCCTTCACTTTCCAAACCTGAGAGCCTATCTATAGCATGAGATGTGATATCCAAGTCCTTCCCATTCCAATCCTTAGACCCTTCCTACAGCATGCAATATGATATCTCAATGATTCTAATAAAAAACCTGAGACCCGTCCTATAACATGAGATGGGATATCCAACTCCTTCCCATTCCAATCCTGAGACACTTCCGATAGCAGAGATGTGATATCTCAATGTTTATACCAAACCTGAGACCCTTCCTATAACATGAGATGTGATATCCAACTCCTTCCCGTTCCAAACCTGAGACCCTTCCTTTAGCATGAGATGTGATATCCAGCTCCTTCCCATTCCAATCCTGAGACACTTCCGATAGCATGAGATGTGATATCTCAATGCTTCTAATATCAAAACTGAGACCCTCCCTATAGCATGATATGTGATATCTAAGTCCTTCCCATTCCAATCCTGAGACCCTTCCTATAGCATGAGATGTGATATCTCAATGCTTCTACCAAACCTGAGACCCTTCCTTTAGCATGAGATGTGATATCCAACTCCTTCCTATTCCAATCCTGAGACCCTTCCTATAGCATGAGAGGTGATATCTCAATACTTCTAATACCAAACCTGAGATCCTTCCGATAACATGAGATGTGATATCTCAATACTTCTAATACCAAACCTGAGATCCATCCTATAACATGAGATGTGATATCCAAATCCTTCCCCTTCCAAACCTGAGACCCTCCCTTTAGCATGAGATGTGATATCCAACTCCTTCCCATTCCAATCCTGAGACCCTTCTGATAGCATAAGATATGATATCTCAATGCTTCTATACCAAACCTGAGATCCTTCCGATAGCATGAGATGTGATATCTCAATACTTCTAATACCAAACCTGAGATCCTTCCTATAACATGAGATGTGATATCCAAATCCTTATCTTCCAAACCTGAGACCCTCCCTTTAGCATGATATGTGATATCCAACTCCTTCCCATTCCAATCCTGAGACTCTTCTGATAGCATAAGATATGATATCTCAATGCTTCTATACCAAACCTGAGATCCTTCTGATAGCATGAGATGTGATATCTCAATACTTCTAATACCAAACCTGAGATCCTACCTCTAACATGAAATGTGATATCCAACTCTTTCCCCTTGCAAACCTGAGAGCCTTCCTATAGCATGAGATGTGATATCCAAGTCCTTCCCATTCCAATCCTGAGACCCTTCCTATAACATGAGATGTGATATCCAACTCCTTCCCATTCCAACCTGAGACCCTTCCTATAGCATGAGATGGGATATCCAACTCCTTCCAAATCCAATCCCGATACCCTTCCGATAGCATGAGATCTGATATCCCAATGCTTCTACCAAACCTGAGACCCATACTATGGCATGAGATGTGATATCAAACTCCTTCCCATTCTAATCCTGAGACCCTTCCTATAGCTTGAGATGTGATATCCAACTCCTTCCCATTCCAATTCTGTGACCCTTCCTATACCATGAGACTTGATATCTCAATGCTTCTAATACCAAACCTGAGACCCGTCCTATAACATGAGATGTGATATCCAAATCCTTCCCCTTCCAAACCTTAGACCCTTCCTTTATCATGAGATGTGATAGCCAACTCCTTCCCATTCCAATCTTGAGACCCTTCCGATATCATGAAATGTGATATCTCAATGCTTCTAATATCAAACTTGAGACCCTCCCTATAACATGAGATGGGAATATCCAACTCCTTCCCATTCCAATCCTGAGACCCTTCTGATAGCAGAGATGTGATATCTCAATGCTTATACCAAACCTGAGATCCTTCCTATAACATGAGATGTGATATCCAACTCCTTCCCTTTCCAAACCTAAGAGCCTATCTATAGCATGAGATGTGATATCCAAGTCCTTCACATTCCAACCCTTAGACCCTTCCTACAGCATGCAATATGATATCTCAATGATTCTAATAACAAACCTGAGACCCGTCCTATAACATGAGATGGGATATTCAACTCCTTCCCATTCCAATCCTGAGACTCTTCCGATACCAGAGATGTGATATCTCAATGCTTATACCAAACCTGAGACCCTTCCTATAACATGAGATGTGATATCCAAATCCTTCCCGTTCCAAACCTGAGACCCTTCCTTTAGCATGAGATGTGATATCCAGCTCCTTCCCATTCCAATCATGAGACCCTTCTTATAGCATGAGATGTGATATCTCAATGCTTCTAATATCAAACTTGAGACCCTCCCTATAGCATGAGATGTGATACCCAAGTCCTTCCCATTCCAATCCTGAGACACTTCCTATAGCATGAGATGTGATATCCAACTGCTTCCCATTCCAATCCTGAGACCCTTCCTATAGCATGAGATGTGATATCTCTATGCTTCTAATACCAAACCTGAGATCCTTCCTCTAACATGAAATGTGATATCCAACTCCTTCCCTTTCCAAACCTAAGAGCCTATCTATAGCATGAGATGTGATATCCAAGTCCTTCACATTCCAACCCTTAGACCCTTCCTACAGCATGCAATATGATATCTCAATGATTCTAATAACAAACCTGAGACCCGTCCTATAACATGAGATGGGATATTCAACTCCTTCCCATTCCAATCCTGAGACTCTTCCGATACCAGAGATGTGATATCTCAATGCTTATACCAAACCTGAGACCCTTCCTATAACATGAGATGTGATATCCAAATCCTTCCCGTTCCAAACCTGAGACCCTTCCTTTAGCATGAGATGTGATATCCAGCTCCTTCCCATTCCAATCCTGAGACACTTCCGATAGCATGAGATGTGATATCTCAATGCTTCTAATATCAAAACTGAGACCCTCCCTATAGCATGATATGTGATATCTAAGTCCTTCCCATTCCAATCCTGAGACCCTCCCTATAGCATGAGATGTGATATCCAACTCCTTCCCATTCCAATCCTGAGACCCTTCCTATAGCATGAGATATGATATCTCAATACTTCTAATACCAAACGTGAGATCCTTCCGATAACATGAGATGTGATATCCAAATCCTTCCCCTTCCAAACCTGAGACCCTCCATTTAGCATGAGATGTGATATCCAACTCCTTCCTATTCCAATCCTGAGACTCTTCTGATAGCATGAGATGTGATATCTCAATGCTTCTAATACCAAACCTGAGATCCTTCCGATAGCATGAGATGTGATATCTCAATGCTTCTAATACCAAACCTGAGATCCTTCCTATAACATGAGATGTGATATCCAACTCCTTCCCATTCCAATTCTGAGACCCTTCTTATACCATGAGACTTGATATCTCAATGCTTCTAATACCAAACCTGAGACCCGTCCTATAACATGAGATGTGATATCCAAATCCTTCCCCTTCCAAACCTTAGACCCTTCCTTTATCATGAGATATGATATCCAACTCCTTCCCATTCCAATCCTGAGACCCTTCCGATATCATGAGATTTGTTATCTCAATGCTTCTAATATCAAACTTGAGACCCTCCCTATAGCATGAGATGTGACATCCAAGTCCTTCCCATTCCAATCCTGAGACCCTTCCTATAGCATGAGATGTGATATCTCTATGCTTCTAATACCAAACCTGAGACCCTTCCTATAACATGAGATGGGATATCCAACTCCTTCCCATTCCAATCCTGAGACCTTTCCGATAGCAGAGATGTGATATCTCAATGCTTATACCAAACCTGAGAACCTTCCTATGGCCTGAGATGTGATATACAACTCCTTCCCATTCCAATCCTGAGACCCTTCCTTTAGCATGAGATGTGATATCTCAATGCTTATACCAAATCTGAGACCCTTCCTATAGCATGAGATGTGATATCCAATTCCTTCCCATTCCAATCCTGAGACCCTTCCTATAGCATGAGATGTGATATCTCAATGCTTATACCAAACCTGAGAGCCTACCTATAGCATGAGATCTGATATCCAAGTCCATCCCATTCCAATCCTTAGACCCTTCCTACAGCATGCGATGTGATATCTCAATGATTCTAATACCAAACCAGAGACTCTTCCTATAACATGAGATGGGATATCCAACTCCTTCCCATTCCAATCCTGAGCCGCTTCCGATAGCAGAGATGTGATATCTCAATGCTTATACCAAACCTGAGACCCTTCCTATAACATGAGATGTGATATCCAACTCCTTCCCGTTCCAAACCTGAGACACTAACTATAGCATATGTGATATCCAACTCCTTCCCATTCCAAACATGAGACCCTTCCTATAGCAAGAAAGTAATATCCAACTCCTACCCATTCCAATCCTGAGACCCTTCCTATAGCAAGAGATGTGATATCCAAATCCTTCCCATTCCAATCCTGAGACCCTTCCTATAACATTAGATGTGATATCCAACTCCTTCCCATTCCAACCTGAGACACTTCCTATAGCATGAGAAGGGATATCCAACTCCTTCCCAATCCAATCCTGAGACCCTTCCGATAGCAGAGATGTGATATCTCAATGCTTATACCAAACCTGAGACCCTTCCTATGGCATGAGATGTGATATCCAACTCCTTGCCATTCAAATCCTGAGACCCTTCCTATAGAATGAGAAGGGATATCCAACTCCTTCCCAATCCAATCCTGAGACCCTTCCGATAGCAGAGACGTGATATCTCAATGCTTCTACCAAACCTGAGACCCTTCCTTTAGCATGAGATGTGATATCCAAATCCTTCACATTCCAATCCTGAGACCATTCCTATAGCATGAGATGTGATATCTCAATGCTTCTAATACCAAACCTGAGATCCTTCCTATAACATGAGATGTGATATCCAATTCCTTCCTATTCCAAACCTGAGACCCTTCCTATTGGATGAGATTTGATATCCAACTCCTTCCCATTCCAACCCTGAGACCCTTCCTATAGCATGAGATGTGATGTCTCAATGCTTCTAATACCAATCCTGAGATCCTTCCTATAACATGAGATGTGATATCCAACTCCTTCCATTCCAATCCTGAGACCCATCCTATAGCATGAGATGTGATATCTCAATGCTTTTACCAAACCTGAGACCCTTCCTATAGCATGAGATGTGATATCCAACTGCTTCCCATTCCAATCCTGAGACCCTTCCTATAGCATGAGATGTGATATCTCAATGCTTCTAATACCAAACCTGAGATCCTTCCTATAACATGAGATGTGATATCCAATTCCTTCATATTCCAAACCTGAGACCCTTCCTATTGGATGAGATGTGATATCCAACTCCTTCCCATTCCAACCCTGAGACCCTTCCTATAGCATGAGATGTGATGTCTCAATGCTTCTAATACCAAACCTGAGATCCTTCCTATAACATGAGATGTGATATCCAACTCCTTCCATTCCAATCCTGAGACCCTTCCTATAGCATGAGATGTGATATCTCAATGCTTCTAATACCAAACCTGAGATCCTTCCTATAACATGAGATGTGATATCCAACTCCTTCCCGTTCCAAACCTGAGACACTAACTATAGCATATGTGATATCCAACTCCTTCCCATTCCAAACATGAGACCCTTCCTATAGCAAGAAAGTAATATCCAACTCCTACCCATTCCAATCCTGAGACCCTTCCTATAGCAAGAGATGTGATATCCAAATCCTTCCCATTGCAATCCTGAGACCCGTCCTATAACATGAGATGTGATATCCAAATCCTTCCCCTTCCAAACCTTAGACCCTTCCTTTATCATGAGATATGATATCCAACTCCTTCCCATTCCAATCCTGAGACCCTTCCGATATCATGAGATTTGTTATCTCAATGCTTCTAATATCAAACTTGAGACCCTCCCTATAGCATGAGATGTGACATCCAAGTCCTTCCCATTCCAATCCTGAGACCCTTCCTATAGCATGAGATGTGATATCTCTATGCTTCTAATACCAAACCTGAGACCCTTCCTATAACATGAGATGGGATATCCAACTCCTTCCCATTCCAATCCTGAGACCTTTCCGATAGCAGAGATGTGATATCTCAATGCTTATACCAAACCTGAGAACCTTCCTATGGCCTGAGATGTGATATACAACTCCTTCCCATTCCAATCCTGAGACCCTTCCTTTAGCATGAGATGTGATATCTCAATGCTTATACCAAATCTGAGACCCTTCCTATAGCATGAGATGTGATATCCAATTCCTTCCCATTCCAATCCTGAGACCCTTCCTATAGCATGAGATGTGATATCTCAATGCTTATACCAAACCTGAGAGCCTACCTATAGCATGAGATGTGATATCCAAGTCCATCCCATTCTAATCCTTAGACCCTTCCTACAGCATGCGATGTGATATCTCAATGATTCTAATACCAAACCAGAGACTCTTCCTATAACATGAGATGGGATATCCAACTCCTTCCCATTCCAATCCTGAGCCGCTTCCGATAGCAGAGATGTGATATCTCAATGCTTATACCAAACCTGAGACCCTTCCTATAACATGAGATGTGATATCCAACTCCTTCCCGTTCCAAACCTGAGACACTAACTATAGCATATGTGATATCCAACTCCTTCCCATTCCAAACATGAGACCCTTCCTATAGCAAGAAAGTAATATCCAACTCCTACCCATTCCAATCCTGAGACCCTTCCTATAGCAAGAGATGTGATATCCAAATCCGTCCCATTCCAATCCTGAGACCCTTCCTATAACATGAGATGTGATATCCAACTCCTTCCCATTCCAACCTGAGACACTTCCTATAGCATGAGAAGGGATATCCAACTCCTTCCCAATCCAATCCTGAGACCCTTCCGATAGCAGAGATGTGATATCTCAATGCTTATACCAAACCTGAGACCCTTCCTATGGCATGAGATGTGATATCCAACTCCTTGCCATTCAAATCCTGAGACCCTTCCTATAGCATGAGAAGGGATATCCAACTCCTTCCCAATCCAATCCTGAGACCCTTCTGATAGCAGAGACGTGATATCTCAATGCTTCTACCAAACCTGAGACCCTTCCTTTAGCATGAGATGTGATATCCAAATCCTTCACATTCCAATCCTGAGACCCTTCCTATAGCATGAGATGTGATATCTCAATGCTTCTAATACCAAACCTGAGATCCTTCCTATAACATGAGATGTGATATCCAATTCCTTCCTATTCCAAACCAGAGACCCTTCCTATTGGATGAGATGTGATATCCAACTCCTTCCCATTCCAACCCTGAGACCCTTCCTATAGCATGAGATGTGATGTCTCAATGCTTCTAATACCAAACCTGAGATCCTTCCTATAACATGAGATGTGATATCCAACTCCTTCCATTCCAATCCTGAGACCCGTCCTATAGCATGAGATGTGATATCTCAATGCTTATACCAAACCTGAGACCCTTCCTATAGCATGAGATGTGATATCCAACTGCTTCCCATTCCAATCCTGAGACCCTTCCTATAGCATGAGATGTGATATCTCAATGCTTCTAATACCAAACCTGAGATCCTTCCTATAACATGAGATGTGATATCCAATTCCTTCCTATTCCAAACCTGAGAACCTTCCTATTGGATGAGATGTGATATCCAACTCCTTCCCATTCCAACCCTGAGACCCTTCCTATAGCATGAGATGTGATGTCTCAATGCTTCTAATACCAAACCTGAGATCCTTCCTATAACATGAGATGTGATATCCAACTCCTTCCATTCCAATCCTGAGACCCTTCCTATAGCATGAGATGTGATATCTCAATGCTTCTAATACCAAACCTGAGATCCTTCCTATAACATGAGATGTGATATCCAACTCCTTCCCGTTCCAAACCTGAGACACTAACTATAGCATATGTGATATCCAACTCCTTCCCATTCCAAACATGAGACCCTTCCTATAGCAAGAAAGTAATATCCAACTCCTACCCATTCCAATCCTGAGACCCTTCCTATAGCAAGAGATGTGATATCCAAATCCTTCCCATTCCAATCCTGAGACCCTTCCTATAACATGAGATGTGATATCCAACTCCTTCCCATTCCAACCTGAGACACTTCCTATAGCATGAGAAGGGATATCCAACTCCTTCCCAATCCAATCCTGAGACCCTTCCGATAGCAGAGATGTGATATCTCAATGCTTATACCAAACCTGAGACCCTTCCTATGGCATGAGATGTGATATCCAACTCCTTGCCATTCAAATCCTGAGACCCTTCCTATAGCATGAGAAGGGATATCCAACTCCTTCCCAATCCAATCCTGAGACCCTTCCGATAGCAGAGACGTGATATCTCAATGCTTCTACCAAACCTGAGACCCTTCCTTTAGCATGAGATGTGATATCCAAATCCTTCACATTCCAATCCTGAGACCCTTCCTATAGCATGAGATGTGATATCTCAATGCTTCTAATACCAAACCTGAGATCCTTCCTATAACATGAGATGTGATATCCAATTCCTTCCTATTACAAACCTGAGACCCTTCCTATTGGATGAGATGTGATATCCAACTCCTTCCCATTCCAACCCTGAGACCCTGCCTATAGCATGAGATGTGATGTCTCAATGCTTCTAATACCAAACCTGAGATCCTTCCTATAACATGAGATGTGATATCCAACTCCTTCCATTCCAATCCTGAGACCCGTCCTATAGCATGAGATGTGATATCTCAATGCTTATACCAAACCTGAGACCCTTCCTATAGCATGAGATGTGATATCCAACTGCTTCCCATTCCAATCCTGAGACCCTTCCTATAGCATGAGATGTGATATCTCAATGCTTCTAATACCAAACCTGAGATCCTTCCTATAACATGAGATGTGATATCCAAATCCTTCCCCTTCCAAACCTGAGACCCTCCCTTTAGCATGAGATGTGATATCCAACTCCTTCCCATTCCATTCCTGAGACCCTTCTGATAGCATGAGATGTGATATCTCAATGCCTCTAATACCAAACCTGAGATCCTACCTCTAACATGAAATGTGATATCCAACTCTTTCCCCTTCCAAACCTGAGAGCCTTCCTATAGCATGAGATGTGATATCCAAGTCCTTCCCATTCCAATCCTGAGACCCTTCCTATACTATGAGACTTGATATCTCAATGCTTCTAATACCAAACCTGAGACCCGTAATATAACATGAGATGTGATATCCAAATCCTTCACATTCCAATCCTGAGACCCTTCCTATAGCATGAGATGTGATATCTCAAAGCTTCTAATATCAAACTTGAGACCCTCCCTATAGCATGAGATGTGATATCCAAGTCCTTCCCATTCCAATCCTGAGACCCTTCCTATAGCATGAGATGTGATATCTCAATGCTTATACCAAACCTGAGACCCTTCCTATAGCATGAGATGTGATATCCAACTGCTTCCCATTCCAATCCTGAGACCCTTCGTATAGCATGAGATGTGATATCTCTATGCTTCTAATACCAAACCTGAGATCCTTCCTCTAACATGAAATGTGATATCCAACTCCTTCCCTTTCCAAACCTAAGAGCCTATCTATAGCATGAGATGTGATATCCAAGTCCTTCACATTCCAACCCTTAGACCCTTCCTACAGCATGCAATATGATATCTCAATGATTCTAATAACAAACCTGAGACCCGTCCTATAACATGAGATGGGATATCCAACTCCTTCCCATTCCAATCCTGAGACTCTTCCGATAGCATGAGATGTGATATCTCAATGCTTATACCAAACCTGAGACCCTTCCTATAACATGAGATGTGATATCCAAATCCTTCCCGTTCCAAACCTGAGACCCTTCCTTTAGCATGAGATGTGATATCCAGCTCCTTCCCATTCCAATCCTGAGACACTTCCGATAGCATGAGATGTGATATCTCAATGCTTCTAATATCAAAACTGAGACCCTCCCTATAGCATGATATGTGATATCTAAGTCCTTCCCATTCCAATCCTGAGACCCTCCCTATAGCATGAGATGTGATATCCAACTCCTTCCCATTCCAATCCTGAGACCCTTCCTATAGCATGAGATATGATATCTCAATACTTCTAATACCAAACGTGAGATCCTTCCGATAACATGAGATGTGATATCCAAATCCTTCCCCTTCCAAACCTGAGACCCTCCCTTTAGCATGAGATGTGATATCCAACTCCTTCCTATTCCAATCCTGAGACTCTTCTGATAGCATGAGATGTGATATCTCAATGCTTCTAATACCAAACCTGAGATCCTTCCGATAGCATGAGATGTGATATCTCAATGCTTCTAATACCAAACCTGAGATCCTTCCTATAACATGAGATGTGATATCCAAATCCTTCCCCTTCCAAACCTGAGACCCTCCCTTTAGCATGAGATGTGATATCCAACTCCTTCCCATTCCATTCCTGAGACCCTTCTGATAGCATGAGATGTGATATCTCAATGCCTCTAATACCAAACCTGAGATCCTACCTCTAACATGAAATGTGATATCCAACTCTTTCCCCTTCCAAACCTGAGAGCCTTCCTATAGCATGAGATGTGATATCCAAGTCCTTCCCATTCCAATCCTGAGACCCTTCCTATAGCTTGAGATGTGATATCCAACTCCTTCCCATTCCAATTCTGAGACCCTTCCTATACTATGAGACTTGATATCTCAATGCTTCTAATACCAAACCTGAGACCCGTAATATAACATGAGATGTGATATCCAAATCCTTCCCCTTCCAAACCTTAGACCCTTCCTTTATCATGAGATGTGATATCCAACTCCTTCCCATTCCAATCCTGAGACCCTTCCGATATCATGAGATGTGATATCTCAAAGCTTCTAATATCAAACTTGAGACCCTCCCTATAGCATGAGATGTGATATCCAAGTCCTTCCCATTCCAATCCTGAGACCCTTCCTATAGCATGAGATGTGATATCTCAATGCTTCTAATACCAAACCTGAGACCCTTCCTATAACATGAGATGGGAATATCCAACTCCTTCCCATTCCAATCCTGAGACCCTTCCGATAGCAGAGATGTGATATCTCAATGCTTATACCAAACCTGAGATCCTTCCTATAACATGAGATGTGATATCCAACTCCTTCCCATTCCAATCCTGAGACACTTCCTATAGCATGAGATGTGATATCTCACTGCTTATACCAAACCTGAGACCCTTCCCATAGCATGAGATGTGATATCCAACTCCTTCCCATTCCAATCCTCAGACCCTTCCTATAGCATGAGATGTGATATCTCAATGCTTCTAATATCAAACTTGAGACCCTACCTATAGCATGAGATGTGATATCCAAGTCCTTCCCATTCCAATCCTGAGACACTTCCTATAGCATGAGATGTGATATCTCAATGCTTCTAATACCAAACCTGAGACTCTTCCTATAACATGAGATGGGATATCCAACTCCTTCCCATTCCAATCCTGAGACCCTTTTGATAGCAGAGATGTGATATCTCAATGTTTATACCAAACCTGAGACCCTTCCTACGGCATGAGATGTCATATTCAACTCCTTCCCATTCCAATCCTGAGACCCTTCCTATAGCATGAGATGTGATATCCAACTCCTTCCCATTCCAATCCTGAGACCCTTCCTATAGCATGAGATGTGATGTCTCAATGCTTCTAATACCAAACCTGAGATCCTTCCTATAACATGAGATGTGATATCCAACTCCTTCCCATTCCAATCCTGAGACACTTCCTATAGCATGAGATGTGATATCTCACTGCTTATACCAAACCTGAGACCCTTCCCATAGCATGAGATGTGATATCCAACTCCTTCCCATTCCAATCCTCAGACCCTTCCTATAGCATGAGATGTGATATCTCAATGCTTCTAATATCAAACTTGAGACCCTACCTATAGCATGAGATGTGATATCCAAGTCCTTCCCATTCCAATCCTGAGACACTTCCTATAGCATGAGATGTGATATCTCAATGCTTCTAATACCAAACCTGAGACTCTTCCTATAACATGAGATGGGATATCCAACTCCTTCCCATTCCAATCCTGAGACCCTTTTGATAGCAGAGATGTGATATCTCAATGTTTATACCAAACCTGAGACCCTTCCTACGGCATGAGATGTCATATTCAACTCCTTCCCATTCCAATCCTGAGACCCTTCCTATAGCATGAGATGTGATATCCAACTCCTTCCATTCCAATCCTGGACCCTTCCTATAGCATGAGATGTGATATCTCAATGCTTATACCAAACCTGAGACCCTTCCTATAGCATGAGATAAGATATCCAACTCCTTCCCATTCCAATCCTGAGACCCTTCCTATAGCCTGAGATGTGATATCTCAATGCCTCTAATACCAAACCTGAGATCCTTCCTCTAACATGTAATGTGATATCCAACTCCTTCACTTTCCAAACCTGAGAGCCTATCTATAGCATGAGATGTGATATCCAAGTCCTTCCCATTCCAATCCTTAGACCCTTCCTACAGCATGCAATATGATATCTCAATGATTCTAATAAAAAACCTGAGACCCGTCCTATAACATGAGATGGGATATCCAACTCCTTCCCATTCCAATCCTGAGACACTTCCGATAGCAGAGATGTGATATCTCAATGTTTATACCAAACCTGAGACCCTTCCTATAACATGAGATGTGATATCCAACTCCTTCCCGTTCCAAACCTGAGACCCTTCCTTTAGCATGAGATGTGATATCCAGCTCCTTCCCATTCCAATCCTGAGACACTTCCGATAGCATGAGATGTGATATCTCAATGCTTCTAATATCAAAACTGAGACCCTCCCTATAGCATGATATGTGATATCTAAGTCCTTCCCATTCCAATCCTGAGACCCTTCCTATAGCATGAGATGTGATATCTCAATGCTTCTACCAAACCTGAGACCCTTCCTTTAGCATGAGATGTGATATCCAACTCCTTCCCATTCCAATCCTGAGACCCTTCCTATAGCATGAGAGGTGATATCTCAATACTTCTAATACCAAACCTGAGATCCTTCCGATAACATGAGATGTGATATCTCAATACTTCTAATACCAAACCTGAGATCCATCCTATAACATGAGATGTGATATCCAAATCCTTCCCCTTCCAAACCTGAGACCCGCCCTTTAGCATGAGATGTGATATCCAACTCCTTCCCATTCCAATCCTGAGACCCTTCTGATAGCATAAGATATGATATCTCAATGCTTCTATACCAAACCTGAGATCCTTCCGATAGCATGAGATGTGATATCTCAATACTTCTAATACCAAACCTGAGATCCTTCCTATAACATGAGATGTGATATCCAAATCCTTATCTTCCAAACCTGAGACCCTCCCTTTAGCATGAGATGTGATATCCAACTCCTTCCCATTCCAATCCTGAGACTCTTCTGATAGCATAAGATATGATATCTCAATGCTTCTATACCAAACCTGAGATCCTTCTGATAGCATGAGATGTGATATCTTAATACTTCTAATACCAAACCTGAGATCCTACCTCTAACATGAAATGTGATATCCAACTCTTTCCCCTTGCAAACCTGAGAGCCTTCCTATAGCATGAGATGTGATATCCAAGTCCTTCCCATTCCAATCCTGAGACCCTTCCTATAACATGAGATGTGATACCCAACTCCTTCCCATTCCAACCTGAGACCCTTCCTATAGCATGAGATGGGATATCCAACTCCTTCCAAATCCAATCCCGATACCCTTCCGATAGCATGAGATCTGATATCCCAATGCTTCTACCAAACCTGAGACCCATACTATGGCATGAGATGTGATATCAAACTCCTTCCCATTCTAATCCTGAGACCCTTCCTATAGCTTGAGATGTGATATCCAACTCCTTCCCATTCCAATTCTGAGACCCTTCCTATACCATGAGACTTGATATCTCAATGCTTCTAATACCAAACCTGAGACCCGTCCTATAACATGAGATGTGATATCCAAATGCTTCCCCTTCCAAACCTTAGACCCTTCCTTTATCATGAGATGTGATAGCCAACTCCTTCCCATTCCAATCTTGAGACCCTTCCGATATCATGAAATGTGATATCTCAATGCTTCTAATATCAAACTTGAGACCCTCCCTATAACATGAGATGGGAATATCCAACTCCTTCCCATTCCAATCCTGAGACCCTTCCGATAGCAGAGATGTGATATCTCAATGCTTATACCAAACCTGAGATCCTTCCTATAACATGAGATGTGATATCCAACTCCTTCCCATTCCAATCCTGAGACACTTCCTATAGCATGAGATGTGATATCTCACTGCTTATACCAAACCTGAGACCCTTCCTATAGCATGAGATGTGATATCCAACTCCTTCCCATTCCAATCCTGAGACCCTTCCTATAGCATGAGATGTGATATCTCAATGCTTCTAATATCAAACTTGAGACCCTCCCTATAGCATGAGATGTAATACCCAAGTCCTTCCCATTCCAATACTGAGACACTTCCTATAGCATGAGATGTGATATCCAACTGCTTCCCATTCCAATCCTGAGACCCTTCCTATAGCATGATATGTGATATCTCTATGCTTCTAATACCAAACCTGAGATCCTTCCTCTAACATGAAATGTGATATCCAACTCCTTCCCTTTCCAAACCTAAGAGCCTATCTATAGCATGAGATGTGATATCCAAGTCCTTCACATTCCAACCCTTAGACTACAGCATGCAATATTAACTACAGCATGCAATATGATATCTCAATGATTCTAATAACAAACCTGAGACCCGTCCTATAACATGAGATGGGATATTCAACTCCTTCCCATTCCAATCCTGAGACTCTTCCGATAGCAGAGATGTGATATCTCAATGCTTATACCAAACCTGAGACCCTTCCTATAACATGAGATGTGATATCCAAATCCTTCCCATTCCAAACCTGAGACCCTTCCTTTAGCATGAGATGTGATATCCAGCTCCTTCCCATTCCAATCCTGAGACACTTCCGATAGCATGAGATGTGATATCTCAATGCTTCTAATATCAAAACTGAGACCCTCCCTATAGCATGATATGTGATATCTAAGTCCTTCCCATTCCAATCCTGAGACCCTCCCTATAGCATGAGATGTGATATCCAACTCCTTCCCATTCCAATCCTGAGACCCTTCCTATAGCATGAGATATGGTATCTCAATACTTCTAATACCAAACGTGAGATCCTTCCGATAACATGAGATGTGATATCCAAATCCTTCCCCTTCCAAACCTGAGACCCTCCCTTTAGCATGAGATGTGATATCCAACTCCTTCCTATTCCAATCCTGAGACTCTTCTGATAGCATGAGATGTGATATCTCAATGCTTCTAATACCAAACCTGAGATCCTTCCGATAGCATGAGATGTGATATCTCAATGCTTCTAATACCAAACCTGAGATCCTTCCTATAACATGAGATGTGATATCCAAATCCTTCCCCTTCCAAACCTGAGACCCTCCCTTTAGCATGAGATGTGATATCCAACTCCTTCCCATTCCATTCCTGAGACCCTTCTGATAGCATGAGATGTGATATCTCAATGCCTCTAATACCAAACCTGAGATCCTACCTCTAACATGAAATGTGATATCCAACTCTTTCCCCTTCCAAACCTGAGAGCCTTCCTATAGCATGAGATGTGATATCCAAGTCCTTCCCATTCCAATCCTGAGACCCTTCCTATAGCTTGAGATGTGATATCCAACTCCTTCCCATTCCAATTCTGAGACCCTTCCTATACTATGAGACTTGATATCTCAATGCTTCTAATACCAAACCTGAGACCCGTAATATAACATGAGATGTGATATCCAAATCCTTCCCCTTCCAAACCTTAGACCCTTCCTTTATCATGAGATGTGATATCCAACTCCTTCCCATTCCAATCCTGAGACCCTTCCGATATCATGAGATGTGATATCTCAAAGCTTCTAATATCAAACTTGAGACCCTCCCTATAGCATGAGATGTGATATCCAAGTCCTTCCCATTCCAATCCTGAGACCCTTCCTATAGCATGAGATGTGATATCTCAATGCTTATACCAAACCTGAGACCCTTCCTATAGCATGAGATGTGATATCCAACTGCTTCCCATTCCAATCCTGAGACCCTTCCTATAGCATGAGATGTGATATCTCTATGCTTCTAATACCAAACCTGAGATCCTTCCTCTAACATGAAATGTGATATCCAACTCCTTCCCTTTCCAAACCTAAGAGCCTATCTATAGCATGAGATGTGATATCCAAGTCCTTCACATTCCAACCCTTAGACCCTTCCTACAGCATGCAATATGATATCTCAATGATTCTAATAAAAAACCTGAGACCCGTCCTATAACATGAGATGGGATATCCAACTCCTTCCCATTCCAATCCTGAGACACTTCCGATAGCAGAGATGTGATATCTCAATGTTTATACCAAACCTGAGACCCTTCCTATAACATGAGATGTGATATCCAACTCCTTCCCGTTCCAAACCTGAGACCCTTCCTTTAGCATGAGATGTGATATCCAGCTCCTTCCCATTCCAATCCTGAGACACTTCCGATAGCATGAGATGTGATATCTCAATGCTTCTAATATCAAAACTGAGACCCTCCCTATAGCATGATATGTGATATCTAAGTCCTTCCCATTCCAATCCTGAGACCCTTCCTATAGCATGAGATGTGATATCTCAATGCTTCTACCAAACCTGAGAACCTTCCTTTAGCATGAGATGTGATATCCAACTCCTTCCCATTCCAATCCTGAGACCCTTCCTATAGCATGAGAGGTGATATCTCAATACTTCTAATACCAAACCTGAGATCCTTCCGATAACATGAGATGTGATATCTCAAAACTTCTAATACCAAACCTGAGATCCATCCTATAACATGAGATGTGATATCCAAATCCTTCCCCTTCCAAACCTGAGACCCTCCCTTTAGCATGAGATGTGATATCCAACTCCTTCCCATTCCAATCCTGAGACCCTTCTGATAGCATAAGATATGATATCTCAATGCTTCTATACCAAACCTGAGATCCTTCCGATAGCATGAGATGTGATATCTCAATACTTCTAATACCAAACCTGAGATCCTTCCTATAACATGAGATGTGATATCCAAATCCTTATCTTCCAAACCTGAGACCCTCCCTTTAGCATGATATGTGATATCCAACTCCTTCCCATTCCAATCCTGAGACTCTTCTGATAGCATAAGATATGATATCTCAATGCTTCTATACCAAACCTGAGATCCTTCTGATAGCATGAGATGTGATATCTCAATACTTCTAATACCAAACCTGAGATCCTACCTCTAACATGAAATGTGATATCCAACTCTTTCCCCTTGCAAACCTGAGAGCCTTCCTATAGCATGAGATGTGATATCCAAGTCCTTCCCATTCCAATCCTGAGACCCTTCCTATAACATGAGATGTGATATCCAACTCCTTCCCATTCCAACCTGAGACCCTTCCTATAGCATGAGATGGGATATCCAACTCCTTCCAAATCCAATCCCGATACCCTTCCGATAGCATGAGATCTGATATCCCAATGCTTCTACCAAACCTGAGACCCATACTATGGCATGAGATGTGATATCAAACTCCTTCCCATTCTAATCCTGAGACCCTTCCTATAGCTTGAGATGTGATATCCAACTCCTTCCCATTCCAATTCTGTGACCCTTCCTATACCATGAGACTTGATATCTCAATGCTTCTAATACCAAACCTGAGACCCGTCCTATAACATGAGATGTGATATCCAAATCCTTCCCCTTCCAAACCTTAGACCCTTCCTTTATCATGAGATGTGATAGCCAACTCCTTCCCATTCCAATCTTGAGACCCTTCCGATATCATGAAATGTGATATCTCAATGCTTCTAATATCAAACTTGAGACCCTCCATATAACATGAGATGGGAATATCCAACTCCTTCCCATTCCAATCCTGAGACCCTTCTGATAGCAGAGATGTGATATCTCAATGCTTATACCAAACCTGAGATCCTTCCTATAACATAAGATGTGATATCCAACTCCTTCCCATTCCAATCCTGAGACACTTCCTATAGCATGAGATGTGATATCTCACTGCTTATACCAAACCTGAGACCCTTCCTATAGCATGAGATGTGATATCCAACTCCTTCCCATTCCAATCCTGAGACCCTTCTTATAGCATGAGATGTGATATCTCAATGCTTCTAATATCAAACTTGAGACCCTCCCTATAGCATGAGATGTGATACCCAAGGCCTTCCCATTCCAATCCTGAGACACTTCCTATAGCATGAGATGTGATATCCAACTGCTTCCCATTCCAATCCTGAGACCCTTCCTATAGCATGAGATGTGATATCTCTATGCTTCTAATACCAAACCTGAGATCCTTCCTCTAACATGAAATGTGATATCCAACTCCTTCCCTTTCCAAACCTAAGAGCCTATCTATAGCATGAGATGTGATATCCAAGTCCTTCACATTCCAACCCTTAGACCCTTCCTACAGCATGCAATATGATATCTCAATGATTCTAATAACAAACCTGAGACCCGTCCTATAACATGAGATGGGATATTCAACTCCTTCCCATTCCAATCCTGAGACTCTTCCGATACCAGAGATGTGATATCTCAATGCTTATACCAAACCTGAGACCCTTCCTATAACATGAGATGTGATATCCAAATCCTTCCCGTTCCAAACCTGAGACCCTTCCTTTAGCATGAGATGTGATATCCAGCTCCTTCCCATTCCAATCCTGAGACACTTCCGATAGCATGAGATGTGATATCTCAATGCTTCTAATACCAAACCTGAGACCCTTCCTATAACATGAGATGGGAATATCCAACTCCTTCCCATTCCAATCCTGAGACCCTTCCGATAGCAGAGATGTGATATCTCAATGCTTATACCAAACCTGAGATCCTTCCTATAAAATGAGATGTGATATCCAACTCCTTCCCATTCCAATCCTGAGACACTTCCTATAGCATGAGATGTGATATCTCACTGCTTATACCAAACCTGAGACCCTTCCCATAGCATGAGATGTGATATCCAACTCCTTCCCATTCCAATCCTGAGACACTTCCTATAGCATGAGATGTGATATCTCAATGCTTCTAATACCAAACCTGAGACTCTTCCTATAACATGAGATGGGATATCCAACTCCTTCCCATTCCAATCCTGAGACCCTTTTGATAGCAGAAATGTGATATCTCAATGTTTATACCAAACCTGAGACCCTTCCTACGGCATGAGATGTCATATTCAACTCCTTCCCATTCCAATCCTGAGACCCTTCCTATAGCATGAGATGTGATATCCAACTCCTTCCCATTCCAATCCTGAGACCCTTCCTATAGCATGAGATGTGATGTCTCAATGCTTCTAATACCAAACCTGAGATCCTTCCTATAACATGAGATGTGATATCCAACTCCTTCCATTCCAATCCTGGACCCTTCCTATAGCATGAGATGTGATATCTCAATGCTTATACCAAACCTGAGACCCTTCCTATAGCATGAGATGTGATATCCAACTCCTTCCCATTCCAATCCTGAGACCCTTCCTATAGCCTGAGATGTGATATCTCAATGCCTCTAATACCAAACCTGAGATCCTTCCTCTAACATGAAATGTGATATCCAACTCCTTCACTTTCCAAACCTGAGAGCCTATCTATAGCATGAGATGTGATATCCAAGTCCTTCCCATTCCAATCCTTAGACCCTTCCTACAGCATGCAATATGATATCTCAATGATTCTAATAAAAAACCTGAGACCCGTCCTATAACATGAGATGGGATATCCAACTCCTTCCCATTCCAATCCTGAGACACTTCCGATAGCAGAGATGTGATATCTCAATGTTTATACCAAACCTGAGACCCTTCCTATAACATGAGATGTGATATCCAACTCCTTCCCGTTCCAAACCTGAGACCCTTCCTTTAGCATGAGATGTGATATCCAGCTCCTTCCCATTCCAATCCTGAGACACTTCCGATAGCATGAGATGTGATATCTCAATGCTTCTAATATCAAAACTGAGACCCTCCCTATAGCATGATATGTGATATCTAAGTCCTTCCCATTCCAATCCTGAGACCCTTCCTATAGCATGAGATGTGATATCTCAATGCTTCTACCAAACCTGAGACCCTTCCTTTAGCATGAGATGTGATATCCAACTCCTTCCCATTCCAATCCTGAGACCCTTCCTATAGCATGAGAGGTGATATCTCAATACTTCTAATACCAAACCTGAGATCCTTCCGATAACATGAGATGTGATATCTCAATACTTCTAATACCAAACCTGAGATCCATCCTATAACATGAGATGTGATATCCAAATCCTTCCCCTTCCAAACCTGAGACCCTCCCTTTAGCATGAGATGTGATATCCAACTCCTTCCCATTCCAATCCTGAGACCCTTCTGATAGCATAAGATATGATATCTCAATGCTTCTATACCAAACCTGAGATACTTCCGATAGCATGAGATGTGATATCTCAATACTTCTAATACCAAACCTGAGATCCTTCCTATAACATGAGATGTGATATCCAAATCCTTATCTTCCAAACCTGAGACCCTCCCTTTAGCATGATATGTGATATCCAACTCCTTCCCATTCCAATCCTGAGACTCTTCTGATAGCATAAGATATGATATCTCAATGCTTCTATACCAAACCTGAGATCCTTCTGATAGCATGAGATGTGATATCTCAATACTTCTAATACCAAACCTGAGATCCTACCTCTAACATGAAATGTGATATCCAACTCTTTCCCCTTGCAAACCTGAGAGCCTTCCTATAGCATGAGATGTGATATCCAAGTCCTTCCCATTCCAATCCTGAGACCCTTCCTATAACATGAGATGTGATATCCAACTCCTTCCCATTCCAACCTGAGACCCTTCCTATAGCATGAGATGGGATATCCAACTCCTTCCAAATCCAATCCCGATACCCTTCCGATAGCATGAGATCTGATATCCCAATGCTTCTACCAAACCTGAGACCCATACTATGGCATGAGATGTGATATCAAACTCCTTCCCATTCTAATCCTGAGACCCTTCCTATAGCTTGAGATGTGATATCCAACTCCTTCCCATTCCAATTCTGTGACCCTTCCTATACCATGAGACTTGATATCTCAATGCTTCTAATACCAAACCTGAGACCCGTCCTATAACATGAGATGTGATATCCAAATCCTTCCCCTTCCAAACCTTAGACCCTTCCTTTATCATGAGATGTGATAGCCAACTCCTTCCCATTCCAATCTTGAGACCCTTCCGATATCATGAAATGTGATATCTCAATGCTTCTAATATCAAACTTGAGACCCTCCCTATAACATGAGATGGGAATATCCAACTCCTTCCCATTCCAATCCTGAGACCCTTCTGATAGCAGAGATGTGATATCTCAATGCTTATACCAAACCTGAGATCCTTCCTATAACATGAGATGTGATATCCAACTCCTTCCCATTCCAATCCTGAGACACTTCCTATAGCATGAGATGTGATATCTCACTGCTTATACCAAACCTGAGACCCTTCCTATAGCATGAGATGTGATATCCAACTCCTTCCCATTCCAATCATGAGACCCTTCTTATAGCATGAGATGTGATATCTCAATGCTTCTAATATCAAACTTGAGACCCTCCCTATAGCATGAGATGTGATACCCAAGTCCTTCCCATTCCAATCCTGAGACACTTCCTATAGCATGAGATGTGATATCCAACTGCTTCCCATTCCAATCCTGAGACCCTTCCTATAGCATGAGATGTGATATCTCTATGCTTCTAATACCAAACCTGAGATCCTTCCTCTAACATGAAATGTGATATCCAACTCCTTCCCTTTCCAAACCTAAGAGCCTATCTATAGCATGAGATGTGATATCCAAGTCCTTCACATTCCAACCCTTAGACCCTTCCTACAGCATGCAATATGATATCTCAATGATTCTAATAACAAACCTGAGACCCGTCCTATAACATGAGATGGGATATTCAACTCCTTCCCATTCCAATCCTGAGACTCTTCCGATACCAGAGATGTGATATCTCAATGCTTATACCAAACCTGAGACCCTTCCTATAACATGAGATGTGATATCCAAATCCTTCCCGTTCCAAACCTGAGACCCTTCCTTTAGCATGAGATGTGATATCCAGCTCCTTCCCATTCCAATCCTGAGACACTTCCGATAGCATGAGATGTGATATCTCAATGCTTCTAATATCAAAACTGAGACCCTCCCTATAGCATGATATGTGATATCTAAGTCCTTCCCATTCCAATCCTGAGACCCTCCCTATAGCATGAGATGTGATATCCAACTCCTTCCCATTCCAATCCTGAGACCCTTCCTATAGCATGAGATATGATATCTCAATACTTCTAATACCAAACGTGAGATCCTTCCGATAACATGAGATGTGATATCCAAATCCTTCCCCTTCCAAACCTGAGACCCTCCATTTAGCATGAGATGTGATATCCAACTCCTTCCTATTCCAATCCTGAGACTCTTCTGATAGCATGAGATGTGATATCTCAATGCTTCTAATACCAAACCTGAGATCCTTCCGATAGCATGAGATGTGATATCTCAATGCTTCTAATACCAAACCTGAGATCCTTCCTATAACATGAGATGTGATATCCAACTCCTTCCCATTCCAATTCTGAGACCCTTCTTATACCATGAGACTTGATATCTCAATGCTTCTAATACCAAACCTGAGACCCGTCCTATAACATGAGATGTGATATCCAAATCCTTCCCCTTCCAAACCTTAGACCCTTCCTTTATCATGAGATATGATATCCAACTCCTTCCCATTCCAATCCTGAGACCCTTCCGATATCATGAGATTTGTTATCTCAATGCTTCTAATATCAAACTTGAGACCCTCCCTATAGCATGAGATGTGACATCCAAGTCCTTCCCATTCCAATCCTGAGACCCTTCCTATAGCATGAGATGTGATATCTCTATGCTTCTAATACCAAACCTGAGACCCTTCCTATAACATGAGATGGGATATCCAACTCCTTCCCATTCCAATCCTGAGACCTTTCCGATAGCAGAGATGTGATATCTCAATGCTTATACCAAACCTGAGAACCTTCCTATGGCCTGAGATGTGATATACAACTCCTTCCCATTCCAATCCTGAGACCCTTCCTTTTGCATGAGATGTGATATCTCAATGCTTATACCAAATCTGAGACCCTTCCTATAGCATGAGATCTGATATCCAAGTCCATCCCATTCCAATCCTTAGACCCTTCCTACAGCATGCGATGTGATATCTCAATGATTCTAATACCAAACCAGAGACTCTTCCTATAACATGAGATGGGATATCCAACTCCTTCCCATTCCAATCCTGAGCCGCTTCCGATAGCAGAGATGTGATATCTCAATGCTTATACCAAACCTGAGACCCTTCCTATAACATGAGATGTGATATCCAACTCCTTCCCGTTCCAAACCTGAGACACTAACTATAGCATATGTGATATCCAACTCCTTCCCATTCCAAACATGAGACCCTTCCTATAGCAAGAAAGTAATATCCAACTCCTACCCATTCCAATCCTGAGACCCTTCCTATAGCAAGAGATGTGATATCCAAATCCTTCCCATTCCAATCCTGAGACCCTTCCTATAACATGAGATGTGATATCCAACTCCTTCCCATTCCAACCTGAGACACTTCCTATAGCATGAGAAGGGATATCCAACTCCTTCCCAATCCAATCCTGAGACCCTTCCGATAGCAGAGATGTGATATCTCAATGCTTATACCAATCCTGAGACCCTTCCTATAACATGAGATGTGATATCCAACTCCTTCCCATTCCAACCTGAGACACTTCCTATAGCATGAGAAGGGATATCCAACTCCTTCCCAATCCAATCCTGAGACCCTTCCGATAGCAGAGATGTGATATCTCAATGCTTATACCAAACCTGAGACCCTTCCTATGGCATGAGATGTGATATCCAACTCCTTCCCAATCCAATCCTGAGACCCTTCCGATAGCAGAGACGTGATATCTCAATGCTTCTACCAAACCTGAGACCCTTCCTTTAGCATGAGATGTGATATCCAAATCCTTCACATTCCAATCCTGAGACCCTTCCTATAGCATGAGATGTGATATCTCAATGCTTCTAATACCAAACCTGAGATCCTTCCTATAACATGAGATGTGATATCCAATTCCTTCCTATTCCAAACCTGAGACCCTTCCTATTGGATGAGATTTGATATCCAACTCCTTCCCATTCCAACCCTGAGACCCTTCCTATAGCATGAGATGTGATGTCTCAATGCTTCTAATACCAATCCTGAGATCCTTCCTATAACATGAGATGTGATATCCAACTCCTTCCATTCCAATCCTGAGACCCGTCCTATAGCATGAGATGTGATATCTCAATGCTTTTACCAAACCTGAGACCCTTCCTATAGCATGAGATGTGATATCCAACTGCTTCCCATTCCAATCCTGAGACCCTTCCTATAGCATGAGATGTGATATCTCAATGCTTCTAATACCAAACCTGAGATCCTTCCTATAACATGAGATGTGATATCCAATTCCTTCATATTCCAAACCTGAGACCCTTCCTATTGGATGAGATGTGATATCCAACTCCTTCCCATTCCAACCCTGAGACCCTTCCTATAGCATGAGATGTGATGTCTCAATGCTTCTAATACCAAACCTGAGATCCTTCCTATAACATGAGATGTGATATCCAACTCCTTCCATTCCAATCCTGAGACCCTTCCTATAGCATGAGATGTGATATCTCAATGCTTCTAATACCAAACCTGAGATCCTTCCTATAACATGAGATGTGATATCCAACTCCTTCCCGTTCCAAACCTGAGACACTAACTATAGCATATGTGATATCCAACTCCTTCCCATTCCAAACATGAGACCCTTCCTATAGCAAGAAAGTAATATCCAACTCCTACCCATTCCAATCCTGAGACCCTTCCTATAGCAAGAGATGTGATATCCAAATCCTTCCCATTGCAATCCTGAGACCCGTCCTATAACATGAGATGTGATATCCAAATCCTTCCCCTTCCAAACCTTAGACCCTTCCTTTATCATGAGATATGATATCCAACTCCTTCCCATTCCAATCCTGAGACCCTTCCGATATCATGAGATTTGTTATCTCAATGCTTCTAATATCAAACTTGAGACCCTCCCTATAGCATGAGATGTGACATCCAAGTCCTTCCCATTCCAATCCTGAGACCCTTCCTATAGCATGAGATGTGATATCTCTATGCTTCTAATACCAAACCTGAGACCCTTCCTATAACATGAGATGGGATATCCAACTCCTTCCCATTCCAATCCTGAGACCTTTCCGATAGCAGAGATGTGATATCTCAATGCTTATACCAAACCTGAGAACCTTCCTATGGCCTGAGATGTGATATACAACTCCTTCCCATTCCAATCCTGAGACCCTTCCTTTAGCATGAGATGTGATATCTCAATGCTTATACCAAATCTGAGACCCTTCCTATAGCATGAGATGTGATATCCAATTCCTTCCCATTCCAATCCTGAGACCCTTCCTATAGCATGAGATGTGATATCTCAATGCTTATACCAAACCTGAGAGCCTACCTATAGCATGAGATGTGATATCCAAGTCCATCCCATTCCAATCCTTAGACCCTTCCTACAGCATGCGATGTGATATCTCAATGATTCTAATACCAAACCAGAGACTCTTCCTATAACATGAGATGGGATATCCAACTCCTTCCCATTCCAATCCTGAGCCGCTTCCGATAGCAGAGATGTGATATCTCAATGCTTATACCAAACCTGAGACCCTTCCTATAACATGAGATGTGATATCCAACTCCTTCCCGTTCCAAACCTGAGACACTAACTATAGCATATGTGATATCCAACTCCTTCCCATTCCAAACATGAGACCCTTCCTATAGCAAGAAAGTAATATCCAACTCCTACCCATTCCAATCCTGAGACCCTTCCTATAGCAAGAGATGTGATATCCAAATCCTTCCCATTCCAATCCTGAGACCCTTCCTATAACATGAGATGTGATATCCAACTCCTTCCCATTCCAACCTGAGACACTTCCTATAGCATGAGAAGGGATATCCAACTCCTTCCCAATCCAATCCTGAGACCCTTCCGATAGCAGAGATGTGATATCTCAATGCTTATACCAAACCTGAGACCCTTCCTATGGCATGAGATGTGATATCCAACTCCTTGCCATTCAAATCCTGAGACCCTTCCTATAGCATGAGAAGGGATATCCAACTCCTTCCCAATCCAATCCTGAGACCCTTCTGATAGCAGAGACGTGATATCTCAATGCTTCTACCAAACCTGAGACCCTTCCTTTAGCATGAGATGTGATATCCAAATCCTTCACATTCCAATCCTGAGACCCTTCCTATAGCATGAGATGTGATATCTCAATGCTTCTAATACCAAACCTGAGATCCTTCCTATAACATGAGATGTGATATCCAATTCCTTCCTATTCCAAACCAGAGACCCTTCCTATTGGATGAGATGTGATATCCAACTCCTTCCCATTCCAACCCTGAGACCCTTCCTATAGCATGAGATGTGATGTCTCAATGCTTCTAATACCAAACCTGAGATCCTTCCTATAACATGAGATGTGATATCCAACTCCTTCCATTCCAATCCTGAGACCCGTCCTATAGCATGAGATGTGATATCTCAATGCTTATACCAAACCTGAGACCCTTCCTATAGCATGAGATGTGATATCCAACTGCTTCCCATTCCAATCCTGAGACCCTTCCTATAGCATGAGATGTGATATCTCAATGCTTCTAATACCAAACCTGAGATCCTTCCTATAACATGAGATGTGATATCCAATTCCTTCCTATTCCAAACCTGAGAACCTTCCTATTGGATGAGATGTGATATCCAACTCCTTCCCATTCCAACCCTGAGACCCTTCCTATAGCATGAGATGTGATGTCTCAATGCTTCTAATACCAAACCTGAGATCCTTCCTATAACATGAGATGTGATATCCAACTCCTTCCATTCCAATCCTGAGACCCTTCCTATAGCATGAGATGTGATATCTCAATGCTTCTAATACCAAACCTGAGATCCTTCCTATAACATGAGATGTGATATCCAACTCCTTCCCGTTCCAAACCTGAGACACTAACTATAGCATATGTGATATCCAACTCCTTCCCATTCCAAACATGAGACCCTTCCTATAGCAAGAAAGTAATATCCAACTCCTACCCATTCCAATCCTGAGACCCTTCCTATAGCAAGAGATGTGATATCCAAATCCTTCCCATTCCAATCCTGAGACCCTTCCTATAACATGAGATGTGATATCCAACTCCTTCCCATTCCAACCTGAGACACTTCCTATAGCATGAGAAGGGATATCCAACTCCTTCCCAATCCAATCCTGAGACCCTTCCGATAGCAGAGATGTGATATCTCAATGCTTATACCAAACCTGAGACCCTTCCTATGGCATGAGATGTGATATCCAACTCCTTGCCATTCAAATCCTGAGACCCTTCCTATAGCATGAGAAGGGATATCCAACTCCTTCCCAATCCAATCCTGAGACCCTTCCGATAGCAGAGACGTGATATCTCAATGCTTCTACCAAACCTGAGACCCTTCCTTTAGCATGAGATGTGATATCCAAATCCTTCACATTCCAATCCTGAGACCCTTCCTATAGCATGAGATGTGATATCTCAATGCTTCTAATACCAAACCTGAGATCCTTCCTATAACATGAGATGTGATATCCAATTCCTTCCTATTACAAACCTGAGACCCTTCCTATTGGATGAGATGTGATATCCAACTCCTTCCCATTCCAACCCTGAGACCCTGCCTATAGCATGAGATGTGATGTCTCAATGCTTCTAATACCAAACCTGAGATCCTTCCTATAACATGAGATGTGATATCCAACTCCTTCCATTCCAATCCTGAGACCCGTCCTATAGCATGAGATGTGATATCTCAATGCTTATACCAAACCTGAGACCCTTCCTATAGCATGAGATGTGATATCCAACTGCTTCCCATTCCAATCCTGAGACCCTTCCTATAGCATGAGATGTGATATCTCAATGCTTCTAATACCAAACCTGAGATCCTTCCTATAACATGAGATGTGATATCCAAATCCTTCCCCTTCCAAACCTGAGGCCCTCCCTTTAGCATGAGATGTGATATCCAACTCCTTCCCATTCCATTCCTGAGACCCTTCTGATAGCATGAGATGTGATATCTCAATGCCTCTAATACCAAACCTGAGATCCTACCTCTAACATGAAATGTGATATCCAACTCTTTCCCCTTCCAAACCTGAGAGCCTTCCTATAGCATGAGATGTGATATCCAAGTCCTTCCCATTCCAATCCTGAGACCCTTCCTATACTATGAGACTTGATATCTCAATGCTTCTAATACCAAACCTGAGACCCGTAATATAACATGAGATGTGATATCCAAATCCTTCACATTCCAATCCTGAGACCCTTCCTATAGCATGAGATGTGATATCTCAAAGCTTCTAATATCAAACTTGAGACCCTCCCTATAGCATGAGATGTGATATCCAAGTCCTTCCCATTCCAATCCTGAGACCCTTCCTATAGCATGAGATGTGATATCTCAATGCTTATACCAAACCTGAGACCCTTCCTATAGCATGAGATGTGATATCCAACTGCTTCCCATTCCAATCCTGAGACCCTTCGTATAGCATGAGATGTGATATCTCTATGCTTCTAATACCAAACCTGAGATCCTTCCTCTAACATGAAATGTGATATCCAACTCCTTCCCTTTCCAAACCTAAGAGCCTATCTATAGCATGAGATGTGATATCCAAGTCCTTCACATTCCAACCCTTAGACCCTTCCTACAGCATGCAATATGATATCTCAATGATTCTAATAACAAACCTGAGACCCGTCCTATAACATGAGATGGGATATCCAACTCCTTCCCATTCCAATCCTGAGACTCTTCCGATAGCATGAGATGTGATATCTCAATGCTTATACCAAACCTGAGACCCTTCCTATAACATGAGATGTGATATCCAAATCCTTCCCGTTCCAAACCTGAGACCCTTCCTTTAGCATGAGATGTGATATCCAGCTCCTTCCCATTCCAATCCTGAGACACTTCCGATAGCATGAGATGTGATATCTCAATGCTTCTAATATCAAAACTGAGACCCTCCCTATAGCATGATATGTGATATCTAAGTCCTTCCCATTCCAATCCTGAGACCCTCCCTATAGCATGAGATGTGATATCCAACTCCTTCCCATTCCAATCCTGAGACCCTTCCTATAGCATGAGATATGATATCTCAATACTTCTAATACCAAACGTGAGATCCTTCCGATAACATGAGATGTGATATCCAAATCCTTCCCCTTCCAAACCTGAGACCCTCCCTTTAGCATGAGATGTGATATCCAACTCCTTCCTATTCCAATCCTGAGACTCTTCTGATAGCATGAGATGTGATATCTCAATGCTTCTAATACCAAACCTGAGATCCTTCCGATAGCATGAGATGTGATATCTCAATGCTTCTAATACCAAACCTGAGATCCTTCCTATAACATGAGATGTGATATCCAAATCCTTCCCCTTCCAAACCTGAGACCCTCCCTTTAGCATGAGATGTGATATCCAACTCCTTCCCATTCCATTCCTGAGACCCTTCTGATAGCATGAGATGTGATATCTCAATGCCTCTAATACCAAACCTGAGATCCTACCTCTAACATGAAATGTGATATCCAACTCTTTCCCCTTCCAAACCTGAGAGCCTTCCTATAGCATGAGATGTGATATCCAAGTCCTTCCCATTCCAATCCTGAGACCCTTCCTATAGCTTGAGATGTGATATCCAACTCCTTCCCATTCCAATTCTGAGACCCTTCCTATACTATGAGACTTGATATCTCAATGCTTCTAATACCAAACCTGAGACCCGTAATATAACATGAGATGTGATATCCAAATCCTTCCCCTTCCAAACCTTAGACCCTTCCTTTATCATGAGATGTGATATCCAACTCCTTCCCATTCCAATCCTGAGACCCTTCCGATATCATGAGATGTGATATCTCAAAGCTTCTAATATCAAACTTGAGACCCTCCCTATAGCATGAGATGTGATATCCAAGTCCTTCCCATTCCAATCCTGAGACCCTTCCTATAGCATGAGATGTGATATCTCAATGCTTCTAATACCAAACCTGAGACCCTTCCTATAACATGAGATGGGAATATCCAACTCCTTCCCATTCCAATCCTGAGACCCTTCCGATAGCAGAGATGTGATATCTCAATGCTTATACCAAACCTGAGATCCTTCCTATAACATGAGATGTGATATCCAACTCCTTCCCATTCCAATCCTGAGACACGTCCTATAGCATGAGATGTGATATCTCACTGCTTATACCAAACCTGAGACCCTTCCCATAGCATGAGATGTGATATCCAACTCCTTCCCATTCCAATCCTCAGACCCTTCCTATAGCATGAGATGTGATATCTCAATGCTTCTAATATCAAACTTGAGACCCTACCTATAGCATGAGATGTGATATCCAAGTCCTTCCCATTCCAATCCTGAGACACTTCCTATAGCATGAGATGTGATATCTCAATGCTTCTAATACCAAACCTGAGACTCTTCCTATAACATGAGATGGGATATCCAACTCCTTCCCATTCCAATCCTGAGACCCTTTTGATAGCAGAGATGTGATATCTCAATGTTTATACCAAACCTGAGACCCTTCCTACGGCATGAGATGTCATATTCAACTCCTTCCCATTCCAATCCTGAGACCCTTCCTATAGCATGAGATGTGATATCCAACTCCTTCCCATTCCAATCCTGAGACCCTTCCTATAGCATGAGATGTGATGTCTCAATGCTTCTAATACCAAACCTGAGATCCTTCCTATAACATGAGATGTGATATCCAACTCCTTCCATTCCAATCCTGGACCCTTCCTATAGCATGAGATGTGATATCTCAATGCTTATACCAAACCTGAGACCCTTCCTATAGCATGAGATAAGATATCCAACTCCTTCCCATTCCAATCCTGAGACCCTTCCTATAGCCTGAGATGTGATATCTCAATGCCTCTAATACCAAACCTGAGATCCTTCCTCTAACATGTAATGTGATATCCAACTCCTTCACTTTCCAAACCTGAGAGCCTATCTATAGCATGAGATGTGATATCCAAGTCCTTCCCATTCCAATCCTTAGACCCTTCCTACAGCATGCAATATGATATCTCAATGATTCTAATAAAAAACCTGAGACCCGTCCTATAACATGAGATGGGATATCCAACTCCTTCCCATTCCAATCCTGAGACACTTCCGATAGCAGAGATGTGATATCTCAATGTTTATACCAAACCTGAGACCCTTCCTATAACATGAGATGTGATATCCAACTCCTTCCCGTTCCAAACCTGAGACCCTTCCTTTAGCATGAGATGTGATATCCAGCTCCTTCCCATTCCAATCCTGAGACACTTCCGATAGCATGAGATGTGATATCTCAATGCTTCTAATATCAAAACTGAGACCCTCCCTATAGCATGATATGTGATATCTAAGTCCTTCCCATTCCAATCCTGAGACCCTTCCTATAGCATGAGATGTGATATCTCAATGCTTCTACCAAACCTGAGACCCTTCCTTTAGCATGAGATGTGATATCCAACTCCTTCCCATTCCAATCCTGAGACCCTTCCTATAGCATGAGAGGTGATATCTCAATACTTCTAATACCAAACCTGAGATCCTTCCGATAACATGAGATGTGATATCTCAATACTTCTAATACCAAACCTGAGATCCATCCTATAACATGAGATGTGATATCCAAATCCTTCCCCTTCCAAACCTGAGACCCGCCCTTTAGCATGAGATGTGATATCCAACTCCTTCCCATTCCAATCCTGAGACCCTTCTGATAGCATAAGATATGATATCTCAATGCTTCTATACCAAACCTGAGATCCTTCCGATAGCATGAGATGTGATATCTCAATACTTCTAATACCAAACCTGAGATCCTTCCTATAACATGAGATGTGATATCCAAATCCTTATCTTCCAAACCTGAGACCCTCCCTTTAGCATGAGATGTGATATCCAACTCCTTCCCATTCCAATCCTGAGACTCTTCTGATAGCATAAGATATGATATCTCAATGCTTCTATACCAAACCTGAGATCCTTCTGATAGCATGAGATGTGATATCTCAATACTTCTAATACCAAACCTGAGATCCTACCTCTAACATGAAATGTGATATCCAACTCTTTCCCCTTGCAAACCTGAGAGCCTTCCTATAGCATGAGATGTGATATCCAAGTCCTTCCCATTCCAATCCTGAGACCCTTCCTATAACATGAGATGTGATACCCAACTCCTTCCCATTCCAACCTGAGACCCTTCCTATAGCATGAGATGGGATATCCAACTCCTTCCAAATCCAATCCCGATACCCTTCCGATAGCATGAGATCTGATATCCCAATGCTTCTACCAAACCTGAGACCCATACTATGGCATGAGATGTGATATCAAACTCCTTCCCATTCTAATCCTGAGACCCTTCCTATAGCTTGAGATGTGATATCCAACTCCTTCCCATTCCAATTCTGAGACCCTTCCTATACCATGAGACTTGATATCTCAATGCTTCTAATACCAAACCTGAGACCCGTCCTATAACATGAGATGTGATATCCAAATGCTTCCCCTTCCAAACCTTAGACCCTTCCTTTATCATGAGATGTGATAGCCAACTCCTTCCCATTCCAATCTTGAGACCCTTCCGATATCATGAAATGTGATATCTCAATGCTTCTAATATCAAACTTGAGACCCTCCCTATAACATGAGATGGGAATATCCAACTCCTTCCCATTCCAATCCTGAGACCCTTCCGATAGCAGAGATGTGATATCTCAATGCTTATACCAAACCTGAGATCCTTCCTATAACATGAGATGTGATATCCAACTCCTTCCCATTCCAATCCTGAGACACTTCCTATAGCATGAGATGTGATATCTCACTGCTTATACCAAACCTGAGACCCTTCCTATAGCATGAGATGTGATATCCAACTCCTTCCCATTCCAATCCTGAGACCCTTCCTATAGCATGAGATGTGATATCTCAATGCTTCTAATATCAAACTTGAGACCCTCCCTATAGCATGAGATGTAATACCCAAGTCCTTCCCATTCCAATACTGAGACACTTCCTATAGCATGAGATGTGATATCCAACTGCTTCCCATTCCAATCCTGAGACCCTTCCTATAGCATGATATGTGATATCTCTATGCTTCTAATACCAAACCTGAGATCCTTCCTCTAACATGAAATGTGATATCCAACTCCTTCCCTTTCCAAACCTAAGAGCCTATCTATAGCATGAGATGTGATATCCAAGTCCTTCACATTCCAACCCTTAGACTACAGCATGCAATATTAACTACAGCATGCAATATGATATCTCAATGATTCTAATAACAAACCTGAGACCCGTCCTATAACATGAGATGGGATATTCAACTCCTTCCCATTCCAATCCTGAGACTCTTCCGATAGCAGAGATGTGATATCTCAATGCTTATACCAAACCTGAGACCCTTCCTATAACATGAGATGTGATATCCAAATCCTTCCCATTCCAAACCTGAGACCCTTCCTTTAGCATGAGATGTGATATCCAGCTCCTTCCCATTCCAATCCTGAGACACTTCCGATAGCATGAGATGTGATATCTCAATGCTTCTAATATCAAAACTGAGACCCTCCCTATAGCATGATATGTGATATCTAAGTCCTTCCCATTCCAATCCTGAGACCCTCCCTATAGCATGAGATGTGATATCCAACTCCTTCCCATTCCAATCCTGAGACCCTTCCTATAGCATGAGATATGATATCTCAATACTTCTAATACCAAACGTGAGATCCTTCCGATAACATGAGATGTGATATCCAAATCCTTCCCCTTCCAAACCTGAGACCCTCCCTTTAGCATGAGATGTGATATCCAACTCCTTCCTATTCCAATCCTGAGACTCTTCTGATAGCATGAGATGTGATATCTCAATGCTTCTAATACCAAACCTGAGATCCTTCCGATAGCATGAGATGTGATATCTCAATGCTTCTAATACCAAACCTGAGATCCTTCCTATAACATGAGATGTGATATCCAAATCCTTCCCCTTCCAAACCTGAGACCCTCCCTTTAGCATGAGATGTGATATCCAACTCCTTCCCATTCCATTCCTGAGACCCTTCTGATAGCATGAGATGTGATATCTCAATGCCTCTAATACCAAACCTGAGATCCTACCTCTAACATGAAATGTGATATCCAACTCTTTCCCCTTCCAAACCTGAGAGCCTTCCTATAGCATGAGATGTGATATCCAAGTCCTTCCCATTCCAATCCTGAGACCCTTCCTATAGCTTGAGATGTGATATCCAACTCCTTCCCATTCCAATTCTGAGACCCTTCCTATACTATGAGACTTGATATCTCAATGCTTCTAATACCAAACCTGAGACCCGTAATATAACATGAGATGTGATATCCAAATCCTTCCCCTTCCAAACCTTAGACCCTTCCTTTATCATGAGATGTGATATCCAACTCCTTCCCATTCCAATCCTGAGACCCTTCCGATATCATGAGATGTGATATCTCAAAGCTTCTAATATCAAACTTGAGACCCTCCCTATAGCATGAGATGTGATATCCAAGTCCTTCCCATTCCAATCCTGAGACCCTTCCTATAGCATGAGATGTGATATCTCAATGCTTATACCAAACCTGAGACCCTTCCTATAGCATGAGATGTGATATCCAACTGCTTCCCATTCCAATCCTGAGACCCTTCCTATAGCATGAGATGTGATATCTCTATGCTTCTAATACCAAACCTGAGATCCTTCCTCTAACATGAAATGTGATATCCAACTCCTTCCCTTTCCAAACCTAAGAGCCTATCTATAGCATGAGATGTGATATCCAAGTCCTTCACATTCCAACCCTTAGACCCTTCCTACAGCATGCAATATGATATCTCAATGATTCTAATAACAAACCTGAGACCCGTCCTATAACATGAGATGGGATATCCAACTCCTTCCCATTCCAATCCTGAGACTCTTCCGATAGCAGAGATGTGATATCTCAATGCTTATACCAAACCTGAGACCCTTCCTATAACATGAGATGTGATATCCAAATCCTTCCCGTTCCAAACCTGAGACCCTTCCTTTAGCATGAGATGTGATATCCAGCTCCTTCCCATTCCAATCCTGAGACACTTCCGATAGCATGAGATGTGATATCTCAATGCTTCTAATATCAAAACTGAGACCCTCCCTATAGCATATGTGATATCTAAGTCCTTCCCATTCCAATCCTGAGACCCTCCCTATAGCATGAGATGTGATATCCAACTCCTTCCCATTCCAATCCTGAGACCCTTCCTATAGCATGAGATATGATATCTCAATACTTCTAATACCAAACGTGAGATCCTTCCGATAACATGAGATGTGATATCCAAATCCTTCCTCTTCCAAACCTGAGACCTTCCCTTTAGCATGAGATGTGATATCCAACTCCTTCCTATTCCAATCCTGAGACTCTTCTGATAGCATGAGATGTGATATCTCAATGCTTCTAATACCAAACCTGAGATCCTTCCGATAGCATGAGATGTGATATCTCAATGCTTCTAATACCAAACCTGAGATCCTTCCTATAACATGAGATGTGATATCCAAATCCTTCCCCTTCCAAACCTGAGACCCTCCCTTTAGCATGAGATGTGATATCCAACTCCTTCCCATTCCATTCCTGAGACCCTTCTGATAGCATGAGATGTGATATCTCAATGCCTCTAATACCAAACCTGAGATCCTACCTCTAACATGAAATGTGATATCCAACACTTTCCCCTTCCAAACCTGAGAGTCTTCCTATAGCATGAGATGTGATATCCAAGTCCTTCCCATTCCAATCCTGAGACCCTTCCTATAGCTTGAGATGTGATATCCAACTCCTTCCCATTCCAATTCTGAGACCCTTCCTATACTATGAGACTTGATATCTCAATGCTTCTAATACCAAACCTGAGACCCGTAATATAACATGAGATGTGATATCCAAATCCTTCCCCTTCCAAACCTTAGACCCTTCCTTTATCATGAGATGTGATATCCAACTCCTTCCCATTCCAATCCTGAGACCCTTCCGATATCATGAGATGTGATATCTCAAAGCTTCTAATATCAAACTTGAGACCCTCCCTATAGCATGAGATGTGATATCCAAGTCCTTCCCATTCCAATCCTGAGAACCTTCCTATAGCATGAGATGTGATATCTCAATGCTTCTAATACCAAACCTGAGACCCTTCCTATAACATGAGATGGGAATATCCAACTCCTTCCCATTCCAATCCTGAGACCCTTCCGATAGCAGAGATGTGATATCTCAATGCTTATACCAAACCTGAGACTCTTCCTATAACATGAGATGCGATATTCAACTCCTTCCCATTCCAATCCTGAGACCCTTTTGATAGCAGAAATGTGATATCTCAATGTTTATACCAAACCTGAGACCCTTCCTACGGCATGAGATGTCATATTCAACTCCTTCCCATTCCAATCCTGAGACCCTTCCTATAGCATGAGATGTGATATCCAACTCCTTCCCATTCCAATCCTGAGACCCTTCCTATAGCATGAGATGTGATGTCTCAATGCTTCTAATACCAAACCTGAGATCCTTCCTATAACATGAGATGTGATATCCAACTCCTTCCATTCCAATCCTGGACCCTTCCTATAGCATGAGATGTGATATCTCAATGCTTCTAATACCAAACCTGAGACCCTTCTTATAACATGAGATGGGAATATCCAACTCCTTCCCATTCCAATCCTGAGACCCTTCCGATAGCAGAGATGTGATATCTCAATGCTTATACCAAACCTGAGATCCTTCCTATAACATGAGATGTGATATCCAACTCCTTCCCATTCCAATCCTGAGACACTTCCTATAGCATGAGATGTGATATCTCACTGCTTATACCAAACCTGAGACCCTTCCCATAGCATGAAATGTGATATCCAACTCCTTCCCATTCCAATCCTCAGACCCTTCCTATAGCATGAGATGTGATATCTCAATGCTTCTAATATCAAACTTGAGACCCTACCTATAGCATGAGATGTGATATCCAAGTCCTTCCCATTCCAATCCTGAGACACTTCCTATAGCATGAGATGTGATATCTCAATGCTTCTAATACCAAACCTGAGACTCTTCCTATAACATGAGATGGGATATCCAACTCCTTCCCATTCCAATCCTGAGACCCTTTTGATAGCAGAGATGTGATATCTCAATGTTTATACCAAACCTGAGACCCTTCCTACGGCATGAGATGTCATATTCAACTCCTTCCCATTCCAATCCTGAGACCCTTCCTATAGCATGAGATGTGATATCCAACTCCTTCCCATTCCAATCCTGAGACCCTTCCTATAGCATGAGATGTGATGTCTCAATGCTTCTAATACCAAACCTGAGATCCTTCCTATAACATGAGATGTGATATCCAACTCCTTCCATTCCAATCCTGGACCCTTCCTATAGCATGAGATGTGATATCTCAATGCTTATACCAAACCTGAGACCCTTCCTATAGCATGAGATGTGATATCCAACTCCTTCCCATTCCAATCCTGAGACCCTTCCTATAGCCTGAGATGTGATATCTGAATGCCTCTAATACCAAACCTGAGATCCTTCCTCTAACATGAAATGTGATATCCAACTCCTTCACTTTCCAAACCTGAGAGCCTATCTATAGCATGAGATGTGATATCCAAGTCCTTCCCATTCCAATCCTTAGACCCTTCCTACAGCATGCAATATGATATCTCAATGATTCTAATAAAAAACCTGAGACCCGTCCTATAACATGAGATGGGATATCCAACTCCTTCCCATTCCAATCCTGAGACACTTCCGAAAGCAGAGATGTGATATCTCAATGTTTATACCAAACCTGAGACCCTTCCTATCACATGAGATGTGATATCCAACTCCTTCCCGTTCCAAACCTGAGACCCTTCCTTTAGCATGAGATGTGATATCCAGCTCCTTCCCATTCCAATCCTGAGACACTTCCGATAGCATGAGATGTGATATCTCAATGCTTCTAATATCAAAACTGAGACCCTCCCTATAGCATGATATGTGATATCTAAGTCCTTCCCATTCCAATCCTGAGACCCTTCCTATAGCATGAGATGTGATATCTCAATGCTTCTACCAAACCTGAGACCCTTCCTTTAGCATGAGATGTGATATCCAACTCCTTCCCATTCCAATCCTGAGACCCTTCCTATAGCATGAGAGGTGATATCTCAATACTTCTAATACCAAACCTGAGATCCTTCCGATAACATGAGATGTGATATCTCAATACTTCTAATACCAATCCTGAGATCCATCCTATAACATGAGATGTGATATCCAAATCCTTCCCCTTCCAAACCTGAGACCCTCCCTTTAGCATGAGATGTGATATCCAAATCCTTCCCATTCCAATCCTGAGACCCTTCTGATAGCATAAGATATGATATCTCAATGCTTCTATACCAAACCTGAGATCCTTCCGATAGCATGAGATGTGATATCTCAATACTTCTAATACCAAACCTGAGATCCTTCCTATAACATGAGATGTGATATCCAAATCCTTATCTTCCAAACCTGAGACCCTCCCTTTAGCATGAGATGTGATATCCAACTCCTTCCCATTCCAATCCTGAGACTCTTCTGATAGCATAAGATATGATATCTCAATGCTTCTATACCAAACCTGAGATCCTTCTGATAGCATGAGATGTGATATCTCAATACTTCTAATACCAAACCTGAGATCCAACCTCTAACATGAAATGTGATATCCAACTCTTTCCCCTTGCAAACCTGAGAGCCTTCCTATAGCATGAGATGTGATATCCAAGTCCTTCCCATTCCAATCCTGAGACCCTTCCTATAACATGAGATGTGATATCCAACTCCTTCCCATTCCAACCTGAGACCCTTCCTATAGCATGAGATGGGATATCCAACTCCTTCCAAATCCAATCCCGATACCCTTCCAATAGCATGAGATCTGATATCCCAATGCTTCTACCAAACCAGAGACCCATACTATGGCATGAGATGTGATATCAAACTCCTTCCCATTCTAATCCTGAGACCCTTCCTATAGCTTGAGATGTGATATCCAACTCCTTCCCATTCCAATTCTGAGACCCTTCCTATACCATGAGACTTGATATCTCAATGCTTCTAATACCAAACCTGAGACCCGTCCTATAACATGAGATGTGATATCCAAATCCTTCCCCTTCCAAACCTTAGACCCTTCCGATAGCAGAGATGTGATATCTCAATGCTTATACCAAACCTGAGATCCTTCCTATAACATGAGATGTGATATCCAACTCCTTCCCATTCCAATCCTGAGACACTTCCTATAGCATGAGATGTGATATCTCACTGCTTATACCAAACCTGAGACCCTTCCTATAGCATGAGATGTGATATCCAACTCCTTCCCATTCCAATCCTGAGACCCTTCCTATAGCATGAGATGTGATATCTCAATGCTTCTAATATCAAACTTGAGACCCTCCCTATAGCATGAGATGTGATACCCAAGTCCTTCCCATTCCAATCCTGAGACACTTCCTATAGCATGAGATGTGATATCTCAATGCTTCTAATACCAAACCTGAGACTCTTCCTATAACATGAGATGGGATATCCAACTCCTTTCCATTCCAATCCTGAGACCCTTTCGATAGCAGAGATGTGATATCTCAATGTTTATACCAAACCTGAGACCCTTCCTACGGCATGAGATGTCATATTCAACTCCTTCCCATTCCAATCCTGAGACCCTTCCTATAGCATGAGATGTGATATCCAACTCCTTCCCATTCCAATCATGAGACCCTTCCTATAGCATGAGATGTGATGTCTCAATGCTTCTAATACCAAACCTGAGATCCTTCCTATAACATGAGATGTGATATCCAACTCCTTCCATTCCAATCCTGGACCCTTCCTATAGCATGAGATGTGATATCTCAATGCTTATACCAAACCTGAGACCCTTCCTATAGCATGAGATGTGATATCCAACTCCTTCCCATTCCAATCCTGAGACCCTTCCTATAGCCTGAGATGTGATATCTCAATGCCTCTAATACCAAACCTGAGATCCTTCCTCTAACATGAGATGTGATATCCAACTCCTTCCCATTCCAACCTGAGACCCTTCCTATAGCATGAGATGGGATATCCAACTCCTTCCAAATCCAATCCCGATACCATTCCGATAGCATGAGATCTGATATCCCAATGCTTCTACCAAACCTGAGACCCATACTATGGCATGAGATGTGATATCAAACTCCTTCCCATTCTAATCCTGAGACCCTTCCTATAGCTTGAGATGTGATATCCAACTCCTTCCCATTCCAATTCTGAGACCCTTCCTATACCATGAGACTTGATATCTCAATGCTTCTAATACCAAACCTGAGACCCGTCCTATAACATGAGATGTGATATCCAAATCCTTCCCCTTCCAAACCTTAGACCCTTCCTTTATCATGAGATGTGATAGCCAACTCCTTCCCATTCCAATCTTGAGACCCTTCCGATATCATGAAATGTGATATCTCAATGCTTCTAATATCAAACTTGAGACCCTCCCTATAACATGAGATGGGAATATCCAACTCCTTCCCATTCCAATCCTGAGACCCTTCCGATAGCACAGATGTGATGTCTCAATCCTTATACCAAACCTGAGATCCTTCCTATAACATGAGATGTGATATCCAACTCCTTCCCATTCCAATCCTGAGACACTTCCTATAGCATGAAATGTGATATCTCACTGCTTATACCAAACCTGAGACCCTTCCTATAGCATGAGATGTGATATCCAACTCCTTCCCATTCCAATCCTGAGACCCTTCCTATAGCATGAGATGTGATATCTCAATGCTTCTAATATCAAACTTGAGACCCTCCCTATAGCATGAGATGTGATACCCAAGTCCTTCCCATTCCAATCCTGAGACACTTCCTATAGCATGAGATGTGATATCTCTATGCTTCTAATACCAAACCTGAGATCCTTCCTCTAACATGAAATGTGATATCCAACTCCTTCCCTTTCCAAACCTAAGAGCCTATCTATAGCATGAGATGTGATATCCAAGTCCTTCACATTCCAACCCTTAGACCCTTCCTACAGCATGCAAAATGATATCTCAATGATTCTAATAACAAACCTGAGACCCGTCCTATAACATGAGATGGGATATTCAACTCCTTCCCATTCCAATCCTGAGACTCTTCCGATAGCAGAGATGTGATATCTCAATGCTTATACCAAACCTGAGACCCTTCCTATAACATGAGATGTGATATCCAAATCCTTCCCGTTCCAAACCTGAGACCCTTCCTTTAGCATGAGATGTGATATCCAGCTCCTTCCCATTCCAATCCTGAGACACTTCCGATAGCATGAGATGTGATATCTCAATGCTTCTAATATCAAAACTGAGACCCTCCCTATAGCATGATATGTGATATCTAAGTCCTTCCCATTCCAATCCTGAGACCCTCCCTATAGCATGAGATGTGATATCCAACTCCTTCCCATTCCAATCCTGAGACCCTTCCTATATCATGAGATATGATATCTCAATACTTCTAATACCAAACGTGAGATCCTTCCGATAACATGAGATGTGATATCCAAATCCTTCCCCTTCCAAACCTGAGACCCTCCCTTTAGCATGAGATGTGATATCCAACTCCTTCCTATTCCAATCCTGAGACTCTTCTGATAGCATGAGATGTGAGATCTCAATGCTTCTAATACCAAACCTGAGATCCTTCCGATAGCATGAGATGTGATATCTCAATGCTTCTAATACCAAACCTGAGATCCTTCCTATAACATGAGATGTGATATCCAAATCCTTCCCCTTCCAAACCTGAGACCCTCCCTTTAGCATGAGATGTGATATCCAACTCCTTCCCATTCCATTCCTGAGACCCTTCTGATAGCATGAGATGTGATATCTCAATGCCTCTAATACCAAACCTGAGATCCTACCTCTAACATGAAATGTGATATCCAACTCTTTCCCCTTCCAAACCTGAGAGCCTTCCTATAGCATGAGATGTGATATCCAAGTCCTTCCCATTCCAATCCTGAGACCCTTCCTATAGCTTGAGATGTGATATCCAACTCCTTCCCATTCCAATTCTGAGACCGTTCCTATACTATGAGACTTGATATCTCAATGCTTCTAATACCAAACCTGAGACCCGTAATATAACATGAGATGTGATATCCAAATCCTTCCCCTTCCAAACCTTAGACCCTTCCTTTATCATGAGATGTGATATCCAACTCCTTCCCATTCCAATCCTGAGACCCTTCCAATATCATGAGATGTGATATCTCAAAGCTTCTAATATCAAACTTGAGACCCTCCCTATAGCATGAGATGTGATATCCAAGTCCTTCCCATTCCAATCCTGAGACCCTTCCTATAGCATGAGTTGTGATATCTCAATGCTTCTAATACCAAACCTGAGACCCTTCTTATAACATGAGATGGGAATATCCAACTCCTTCCCATTCCAATCCTGAGACCCTTCCGATAGCAGAGATGTGATATCTCAATGCTTATACCAAACCTGAGATCCTTCCTATAACATGAGATGTGATATCCAACTCCTTCCCATTCCAATCCTGAGACACTTCCTATAGCATGAGATGTGATATCTCACTGCTTATACCAAACCTGAGACCCTTCCCATAGCATGAGATGTGATATCCAACTCCTTCCCATTCCAATCCTCAGACCCTTCCTATAGCATGAAATGTGATATCTCAATGCTTCTAATATCAAACTTGAGACCCTACCTATAGCATGAGATGTGATATCCAAGTCCTTCCCATTCCAATCCTGAGACACTTCCTATAGCATGAGATGTGATATCTCAATGCTTCTAATACCAAACCTGAGACTCTTCCTATAACATGAGATGGGATATCCAACTCCTTCCCATTCCAATCCGGAGACCCTTTTGATAGCAGAGATGTGATATCTCAATGTTTATACCAAACCTGAGACCCTTCCTACGGCATGAGATGTCATATTCAACTCCTTCCCATTCCAATCCTGAGACCCTTCCTATAGCATGAGATGTGATATCCAACTCCTTCCCATTCCAATCCTGAGACCCTTCCTATAGCATGAGATGTGATGTCTCAATGCTTCTAATACCAAACCTGAGATCCTTCCTATAACATGAGATGTGATATCCAACTCCTTCCATTCCAATCCTGGACCCTTCCTATAGCATGAGATGTGATCTCAATGCTTATACCAAACCTGAGACACTTCCTATAGCATGAGATGTGATATCCAACTCCTTCCCATTCCAATCCTGAGACCCTTCCTATAGCCTGAGATGTGATATCTGAATGCCTCTAATACCAAACCTGAGATCCTTCCTCTAACATGAAATGTGATATCCAACTCCTTCACTTTCCAAACCTGAGAGCCTATCTATAGCATGAGATGTGATATCCAAGTCCTTCCCATTCCAATCCTTAGACCCTTCCTACAGCATGCAATATGATATCTCAATGATTCTAATAAAAAACCTGAGACCCGTCCTATAACATGAGATGGGATATCCAACTCCTTCCCATTCCAATCCTGAGACACTTCCGATAGCAGAGATGTGATATCTCAATGTTTATACCAAACCTGAGACCCTTCCTATAACATGAGATGTGATATCCAACTCCTTCCCGTTCCAAACCTGAGACCCTTCCTTTAGCATGAGATGTGATATCCAGCTCCTTCCCATTCCAATCCTGAGACACTTCCGATAGCATGAGATGTGATATCTCACTGCTTCTAATATCAAAACTGAGACCCTCCCTATAGCATGATATGTGATATCTAAGTCCTTCCCATTCCAATCCTGAGACCCTTCCTATAGCATGAGATGTGATATCTCAATGCTTCTACCAAACCTGAGACCCTTCCTTTAGCATGAGATGTGATATCCAACTCCTTCCCATTCCAATCCTGAGACCCTTCCTATAGCATGAGAGGTGATATCTCAATACTTCTAATACCAAACCTGAGATCCTTCCGATAACATGAGATGTGATATCTCATTACTTCTAATACCAAACCTGAGATCCATCCTATAACATGAGATGTGATATCCAAATCCTTCCCCTTCCAAACCTGAGACCCTCCCTTTAGCATGAGATGTGATATCCAAATCCTTCCCATTCCAATCCTGAGACCCTTCTGATAGCATAAGATATGATATCTCAATGCTTCTATACCAAACCTGAGATCCTTCCGATAGCATGAGATGTGATATCTCAATACTTCTAATACCAAACCTGAGATCCTTCCTATAACATGAGATGTGATATCCAAATCCTTATCTTCCAAACCTGAGACCCTCCCTTTAGCATGAGATGTGATATCCAACTCCTTCCCATTCCAATCCTGAGACTCTTCTGATAGCATAAGATATGATATCTCAATGCTTCTATACCAAACCTGAGATCCTTCTGATAGCATGAGATGTGATATCTCAATACTTCTAATACCAAACCTGAGATCCTACCTCTAACATGAAATGTGATATCCAACTCTTTCCCCTTGCAAACCTGAGAGCCTTCCTATAGCATGAGATGTGATATCCAAGTCCTTCCCATTCCAATCCTGAGACCCTTCCTATAACATGAGATGTGATATCCAACTCCTTCCCATTCCAACCTGAGACCCTTCCTATAGCATGAGATGGGATATCCAACTCCTTCCAAATCCAATCCCGATACCCTTCCGATAGCATGAGATCTGATATCCCAATGCTTCTACCAAACCTGAGACCCATACTATGGCATGAGATGTGATATCAAACTCCTTCCCATTCTAATCCTGAGACCCTTCCTATAGCTTGATATGTGATATCCAACTCCTTCCCATTCCAATTCTGAGACCCTTCCTATACCATGAGACTTGATATCTCAATGCTTCTAATACCAAACCTGAGACCCGTCCTATAACATGAGATGTGATATCCAAATCCTTCCCCTTCCAAACCTTAGACCCTTCCGATAGCAGAGATGTGATATCTCAATGCTTATACCAAACCTGAGATCCTTCCTATAACATGAGATGTGATATCCAACTCCTTCCCATTCCAATCCTGAGACACTTCCTATAGCATGAGATGTGATATCTCACTGCTTATAACAAACCTGAGACCCTTCCTATAGCATGAGATGTGATATCCAACTCCTTCCCATTCCAATCCTGAGACCCTTCCTATAGCATGAGATGTGATATCTCAATGCTTCTAATATCAAACTTGAGACCCTCCCTATAGCATGAGATGTGATACCCAAGTCCTTCCCATTCCAATCCTGAGACACTTCCTATAGCATGAGATGTGATATCTCAATGCTTCTAATACCAAACCTGAGACTCTTCCTATAACATGAGATGGGATATCCAACTCCTTTCCATTCCAATCCTGAGACCCTTTCGATAGCAGAGATGTGATATCTCAATGTTTATACCAAACCTGAGACCCTCCCTACGGCATGAGATGTCATATACAACTCCTTCCCATTCCAATCCTGAGACCCTTCCTATAGCATGAGATGTGATATCTCAAGACCCTTCCTATAGCATGAGATGTGATATCCAACTCCTTCACTTTCCAAACCTGAGAGCCTATCTATAGCATGAGATGTGATATCCAAGTCCTTCCCATTCCAATCCTTAGACCCTTCCTACAGCATGCAATATATCTCAATGATTTTAATAAAAAACCTGAGACCCGTCCTATAACATGAGATGGGATATCCAACTCCTTCCCATTCCAATCCTGAGACACTTCCGATAGCAGAGATGTGATATCTCAATGTTTATACGAAACCTGAGACCCTTCCTATAACATGAGATGTGATATCCAACTCCTTCCCGTTCCAAACCTGAGACCCTTCCTTTAGCATGAGATGTGATATCCAGCTCCTTCCCATTCCAATCCTGAGACACTTCCGATAGCATGAGATGTGATATCTCAATGCTTCTAATATCAAAACTGAGACCCTCCCTATAGCATATGTGATATCTAAGTCCTTCCCATTCCAATCCTGAGACCCTTCCTATAGCATGAGATGTGATATCCAACTCCTTCCCGTTCCAAACCTGAGACCCTTCCTTTAGCATGAGATGTGATATCCAGCTCCTTCCCATTCCAATCCTGAGACACTTCCGATAGCATGAGATGTGATATCTCAATGCTTCTAATATCAAAACTGAGACCCTCCCTATAGCATATGTGATATCTAAGTCCTTCCCATTCCAATCCTGAGACCCTTCCTATAGCATGAGATGTGATATCTCAATGCTTATCCTTGATTCCTGTAGTAAATTGCTTTCCTTTGCAGGCCGACTCCTCTCACGAATGCCTTGTCTGCATGCATTCTCTCCTGGCCATTCTCTCACCGTGGCTATTTGCCTACCCCCTTCCTCTCTCAGTGGATGGACTTCTCCATCCTAGCCTCCTACCACTCAACTCCGCCTACTTGGAGAATTCAACATGAACCTGTATGCTTCCTGACCTGGACTTTTACGAGATCTGCAACTCTTCATGTCGCTGGCCCTACACACTGCAGGGAATACTCAGGATTTTCTGATCTCAGACCTCCCCCTCTGTAGCCCTCTCAACAATCCTATCCCGTGGTGATCAAGTTCTCATCTCTAAAGAAGGCTAACTGCCAGCTGTTCCTCCTCAGAGGAGTTCTCCCTTTCTGTCCCTGCTCCCTGCGCGTTGCAAACACTCGCTTCCCTGCTCTCTGGTTTAGACGCTTTTCCTTCTCAGAGGCCTTCTTCCTTTCTGCCCTTTTCGCGTTGCAAGTACTCGCTTCCCAGCTCTCTGGTTTAGACGCGTGTTCCCTGCCTTCTCTCATCTTCCCGCTGCCTTCAAATCAAAAAATGAGCTCCAAAAGATACACAGTGCTCAGAATGCTCTATAACACCCATTATTCAACATATAGCCGTAACCCGCTAGACGTATTGAAACGTGCTGTAAACTAGCAAAAACAGCTAGAAAATGTACTTTCCTCGCGTTTTTGTAAATGCTAATTCTGATGGGTTCCCATGTATGTACTGTCCGTGCGTTTGTTGTCGAATCCTGAAGTTTTTAACCACTGTTCTCCCATACAAGGGGGGGGGGGGTCAACGTCTACTGCTGTTCACAGTCTGAATGTATACGGTTGAAATCTTCAAGGCATTATCAGCTTTCCTGACTGTTTTGGAACGTGTATTTGCCATCTGTTAATGCAGTCGCCCTGTGTTCATCGTCCCTTCTACTTTACAGGCTGCACTCCCCTGGTGATCACATTCTCCTCTCCAGAGCAGGCTGACTACCAGCTGCTCCTCCTCATAGGCGTTCATCCTTTCTGTCCCTGCTCCCTGCACCGTTTCGCGTTGCATGTACTCGCTTCCCAGCTCTCTGGTTTAGATGCGTGTTCCCTGCCTTCTCTCCTCTTCCTACAGCCTTCCAATGAGCTCCACAAGATACAGTGTTCAGAATGCTTTATAACACCCATTATTCAACATATAGCTGTAACCCGCTAGACGTATTGAAACGTGCTAAAAACGAGCAGAAACAGCTAGAAAATGTACTTTCCTCGCGTTTTGGTAAATGCGAATTCTGGTGGATTCCCATTTTGTACTCTGTTCGTGCGTTTGTTCAGCCGAATCCTGGTCTTTTGAACCACTCTTCTCCCATACAAGGGAGGGTCAAAATGTGTTGTTCACAGGCTGAAATTATACTGCTGAAATGCTCGCTTGCCTGCTCTCTGGTTTAGACGCGTGTACCCTGCATTTACCAAAACGCGAGGGAAGTACATTTTCTAGCTGTTTTTGCTAGTTTTTAGCACGTTTTAATACGTCTAGCTGGTTACAGCTATATGTTGAATAATGGGTGTTATAAAGCATTCTGAACACTGTATCTTGTGGAGCAAATTGGAAGGCTGTAGCAAGAGGAGAGAAGGCAGGGAACACGCATCTCAACCAGAGAGCTGGGAAGCGAGTACATGCAACGCGAAACGGTGCAGGGAGCAGGGACAGAAAGGATGAACACCTATGAGGAGGAGCAGCTGGTAGTTAGCCTGCATAGGAGAGAAGAATGTGATCAATAGGGGAGTGCAGCCTGTAAACTAGAAGGAACGATGAACAAAGGGCGACTGCATTAACAGATGGCAAATACACGTTCCAAAACAGTCAGGAAAGCTGATAATGCCTTGAAGATTTCAGCCGTATACATTCAGCCTGTGAACAGCAGTAGATGTTGACCCCCCCTCCCTAGTATGGGAGAACAGTGGTTAAAAACTTCAGGATTCGACACAAACGCACGGACACAGTACATACAACATGGGAACCCACCAGAATTCGCATTTACAAAAACGCGAGGGAAGTACATTTTCTAGCTATTTTTGCTAGTTTTTAGCACGTTTCAATACGTCTAGCGGGTTACAGCTATATGTTGAATAATGGGGTTATAAAGCATTCTGAACACTATCTTGTGGAGCTCATTGGAAGGCTGTAGGATGAGGAGAGAAGGCAGGGAACACACATCTAAACCAGAGAGCTGGGAAGCGAGTACATGCAACGCGAAACGGTGCAGGGAGCAGGGACAGAAAGGTGGAACGCCTCTGAGGAGGAGCAGCTGGTAGTTAGCCTGCTCTGGAGAGGAGAATGTGATCACCACGGGAGTACAGCCTTGAAACAAGAAGGGACGATGAAAACATGCTGACTGGAATAACAGATGGCAAATACACTTTCCAGAACAGTCGGTTTACCCGATAATGCATTGACGATTTCAGCAGTATACATTCAGCCTGTGAACAGTAGATTTTGATCCCCCCCTTGTATGGGTGACGAGTGGTTAAAAACATCAGGATTCGACTGAACAAATGCACGGAGTACAACATGGGAATCCACCAGAATTCGTATTTACCAAAACGCGAGGAAAGAACATTTTCTAGCTATTTTGCTAGTTTTTAGCACTTTTCAATACGTCTAGCGGGTTACAGCTATATCTTGAATAATGGGTGTTATAAAGCATTCTGAGCACCGTGTATCTTTTGAAGCTCATTTGTTGATTTGAAGGCAGCGGGAAGAGGAGAGAAGGCAGGGAACACACGTCTAAACCAGAGAGCTGGGAAGCGAGTTGTTTTCTGCAACGCGAAACGATGCAGAGAACAGGCACAGAAAGGAAGAAGGAAAAGCGTCTAAACCAGAGAGCAGGGAAGCGAGTGTTTGCAACGCGAAACGGTGCAGAGAGCAGGGACAGAAAGGGAGAACTCCACTGAGGAGGAACAGCTGGTAGTTAGCCTTCTTTGGAGATGAGAACTTGATCACCACGGGAGAGGATTGTTGAGAGGGTTACATAGGGGGATGTCTGAGATCAGAAAATCCTGAGTATTCCCTGCAGTGTGTAGGGCCAGAGACATGAAGAGTTGCAGATCTCGTAAAAGTCCAGGTCAGGAAGCATACAGGTTCATTTTGAATTCTCCAAGTAGGCGGAGTTGAGTGGTAGGAGGCTAGGATGGAGAAGTCCATCCACTGAGAGAGGAAGGGGGTAGGCAAATAGCCACGGTGAGAGAATGGCCAGGAAAGAGAGAATGCATGCAGACAAGGCATTCGTGAGAGGAGTCGGCCTGCAAAGAAAAGCAATTTACTACAGGAATCAAGGATACTCCCCCTCATGAACGTTTGGATCTGGGCATGGAGAGGAACTTGTCATCAGGGAGGAAAGTGTCAGAGCTCGAGACAGCGCTGGCCGTCATCCATGTCTCGGTTAGACCAAGGACATCAAGGTCGGGTTCTTCCAGGAAATGGCAGATGTCAGATGAGTGTTAACTGAGTGAGAGTTGAGAGTGGGGAGGGGTACAAATCAGTAATCCTTGCGGAGGTGTAGAAGGAGCCTGACCTAGGGCACATGAGGAAGGAGAGAGGAAAGGAAGCAGAAGAAGGGAGAGAAGACACAGCAGGAGTGCATTATCAATCCGGGAGCTAGGAGTGGTGAGGTTAGACGGGGAGGTCTGAGTCTCAGGATTTGAATGGGAAGTTCGATATCACATGTCATGCTATAGGAAGAGTGTCAGGATTGGAATGGGAAGGAGTTGGATATGATATCTCTTGTTATAGGGAGGATCTCAGGTTTGGTATTAGAAGCACTGAGATATCAAATCACATCCTATTGGAAGGGTCTCGGGTTTGGTATTGGAAGAAATGAGATTTCAAATCTCAGGCTGTGGGAATGGTCTAGGCTAGGGTATGGTATTGGAAGGGGTGAAAAATCACATTTCATGCTACAGGAAGGGTCACAAGTTTGGAATGGGAAGGAGTTGGATTTCACATATACTACGGGAAGGGCCTCAGGTTTGGTATTAGAAGCCTCGCATCTCATGTTATAGGAAGGGTCTCGATTGGAATGGGAAGGAGTTGGATATCACATCTCATGTTATAGGGAGGGTCTCAGTTTTGATATTAGAAGCATTGACATATCACATATGCTATTGGAAGGGTCTCAGTATTGGAATGGGAAGGAGTTGGATATCACATCTCATGTTAGAGGGAGGGTCTCAGTTTTGATATTAGAAGCATTGAGATATCACATATGCTATTGGAAGGGTCTCAGTATTGGAATTGGAAGGAGTTGGATATCACATATGCTAAAGGAAAGGTCTCAGGTTTGGAATGGGAAGGAGTTGGATATCACGTCTCATGTTATAGGAAGGGTCTCAGGTTTGGAATGGGAAGGAGTTTGATATTTCATCTCAAGCTATAGGAAGGGTCTCAGGTTTGGAAAGGGAAGGATTTGGATTTCACATCTCATGTTATAGGATGGTTCTCATGTTTCGTTTTAGAAGCATTGAGATATCACATCTCATGCTATAGGAAGGGTCTAAGGTTTGGAAGGGGACGGATTTGGGTATCACATCTCATGTTATAGGACCGGTCTCAGGTTTGGTATTTGAAGCATTGAGATATCAAGTCTCATGGTATAGGACGGGTCTCAGAATTGGAATGAGAAGGAGTTGGATATCACATCTCAAGCTATAGGAAGGGTCTCATGATTGGAATCGGAAGGAGTTGGATATCACATCTCATGTTATAGGAAGGGTCTCAGGATTGGAATGGGAAGGACTTGGATATCACATCTCATTCTATAGGAAGGCTCTCAGGGTTGGAAGGGGAAGGAGTTGGTTATCACATTTCATGTTAGAGGTAGGATCTCAGGTTTGGTTTTAGAGGCATTGAGATATCACATCTCATGCCATCAGAAGGGCCTCAGGATTGGAATGGGAAGGAGTTGGATATCAAATCTCATGCTAAAGGGATGGTCTAAGGTTTGGAAGGGGAGGGATTTGGACATCATATCTCATGTTATTGGAAGGATCTCAGGTTTGGTATTAGAAGCATTGAGATATCACATCTCATGCTATCGGAAGGGTCTTAGGTTTGGTATAAGCATTGAGATATCACATCTCTGCTATCGGAAGGGTCTCAGGATTGGAATGGGAAGGACTTGGATATCACATCTCATGTTATAGGAAGGGTCTCAGGTTTGGTATTAGAAGCATTTAGATATCACATCTCATGCTATAGGAAGGGTCTCAGGAATGGAATGGGAAGGACTTGGATATCACATCTCATGATAAAGGAAGGGTCTAAGGTTTGGAAGGGGAAGGATTTGGATATCACATCTCATGTTATTGGACCGGTCTCAGGTTTGGTATTAGAAGCTTTGAGATATCAAGTCTCATGGTATAGGACGGGAGTTTGATATCACATCTCATGCCATGGTATGGGTCTCAGGTTTTGTAGAAGCATTTGGATATCACATCTCATGCTATCGGAAGGGTATCAGGATTGGATTTGGAAGGAGTTGGATATCCCATCTCATGCTATAGGAAGGGTCTCAGGTTGGAATAGAAGGAGTTGGATATCACATCTCATGTTATAGGAAGGGTCTCAGGATTGGAATGGGAAGGACTTGGATATCACATCTCATGCTGTAGGAAGGGTCTTAGGTTTGGTATAAGCATTGAGATATCACATCTCTGCTATCGGAAGGGTCTCAGGATTGGAATGGGAAGGATTTGGATATCATAATTCATGTTATAGGAAGGGTCTCAGGTTTGGTATTGGAAGCATTGAGATATCACATCTCATGCTATAGGAAGGGTCTCAGGATTGGAATGGGAAGGACTTGGATATCACATCTCATGTTATAGGAAGGGTCTCAGGTTTGGTATTAGAAGCATTGAGATATCACATCTCATGCTATAGGAAGGGTCTCAGGAATGGAATGGGAAGGACTTGGATATCACATCTCATGATAAAGGAAGGGTCTAAGGTTTGGAAGGGGAAGGATTTGGATATCACATCTCATGTTATTGGACCGGTCTCAGGTTTGGTATTAGAAGCATTGAGATATCAAGTCTCATGGTATAGGACGGGAGTTTGATATCACATCTCATGCCATGGTATGGGTCTCAGGTTTTGTAGAAGCATTGGTATATCACATCTCATGCTATCGGAAGGGTATCAGGATTGGATTTGGAAGGAGTTGGATATCCCATCTCATGCTATAGGAAGGGTCTCAGGTTGGAATAGAAGGAGTTGGATATCACATCTCATGTTATAGGAAGGGTCTCAGGATTGGAATGGGAAGGACTTGGATATCACATCTCATGCTGTAGGAAGGGTCTCAGGTTTGGAAAAGGAAGGAGTTGGATATCACATTTCATGTTAGAGGTAGGATCTCAGGTTTGGTATTAGAGGCATTGAGATATCAGATCTCATGCTATCAGAAGGGTATCAGGATTGGAATGGGAAGGAGTTGGATATCACATCTCATGCTAAAGGGAGGGTCTCAGGTTTGGAATGGGAAGGATTTGGATATCACATCTCATGTTATAGGAAGGACCTTAGGTTTGGTATTAGAAGCATTGAGATATCACATCTCATGCTATAGGAAGGGTCTCGGGATTGGAATGGGAAGGATTTGGATATCACATCTCATGTTATAGGAAGGATCTCAGGTTTGGTATTAGAAGCATTGAGATATCACATCTCATGCTATAGGAAGGGTCTCAGGATTGGAATGGGAGGAGCTATATATCACATCTCATGCTTGTTAAGACGGATTTCTGAACTCTGTCCTGGTGGCGCAGAGGTTCAGAAGGCCAACCTAATTACTTGGAACAGGGTAACCTCTGGACAAGCCAGACCAATCAAGGTAGCGATCGCGGCGGTCAAGACTAGGTCTCAAGAGGGGTGAGGGTGACTGAAAGCCCGCAATGAGCACACAAAGCAAGAGCGCTTACAAACTACTCCAAACAGTTGTTTATATCAAAAATAGATACACATTTATTATAAGGCCTTGAAACTAATAACTACAGTAAAAGCAGCAATATACAACGATATTAAACCAACACATACACTATCCACCCAATATATATACAGAATACACAGTTTCACAGCATTAGCAGCACGAAATATGTTATCCACCTGCAGGGGAAGGAAAACAGGCAGTGCGAACCAATGCGAGTGATATGTCCGCCTTCTGAGGCCCCTAACTGGATGGTAGTCCAATCCCTACGAAGAGTGGAGCCTAGCGCTCAAAAGTACCTGCACACGCCGGTGCCAATGGGCAGAAGGTGAAGCTCTTCGGAGGACGTTGAACAGCTCTGTAGGGAGCTCTAATGAAGGAGAACACGGTCCGCGACTCTAGCGCAGCCTCCACTGTGAGGCAGAAGCAGGGCGCGAGTACGGACAAGGGGTGCTGTATTCACAGCGGGGAAAAGCAAAGGGCACTGCAGGAGGGCGACCAGATCCTAGCTAATCTACTCACCGGTCCCCGAAGCAAGCAGGCCCGAGCTTCTCCTCGATAGATGCAGCTTCTGGCAGGTTCTGAAGAGCAGGGAACGTCTCGTCGTCGTGCAGAGTAAAAAGACGTCCCGATCGAAGAAACAAGCACAGTTTTGTCGCCACAGCAGGGCAACGGAACGGCCGGGTGTATTCAAGCCAAACGAGCACTGCTCACCTCTAGCTTAGGACTGCTAAGCAAACGAAGCGTGTGAGCATGCCCCGGACTCAGAATACCACCCAACCTGTCGGCGATTACAGAGCAGGCCTCCTTAGTAAGCTGGTCAGTCAACTGGATGGCCCAGAGACACTTCCGAAGGCTTACAGCAGGAGTTGATGAAGGTGCCGGGAATAGCTGGTCCTGCTATTCCAATAGGTCGAAGCGCCAGTACAGGCCTTCTTGTTCGATCTTAGGTGGAAAGGGCTTCACCGGACGACAGCAATGAGGAGCAGAAGTTCTTCAGGGGGTCACCAGTGATTCCTCGGTCCAGCCTCGTGTTCGCAGGATACTTGGCTCCTGTATCCCTGGGTTCGTAAGAACTCAGGAGATCGACATGGCAGTGGTGTTTCCAGCTCCCTCTTATCCACGGTTCCCTTCGCGCCAAAACGGAGGGGAGCCAATGGGAGATCCGCTCATCAACACACATACCATACGTGGACCAATCACGGACCACAGTGGTCCCAGGCATTCACACCACCCTAGACTCTCTGGCACCCAGGATGTGTATTGGGACCAGACAGCCCAGCCCACATCCTGGGGGCACTCAAACGACATGTAGAAGCCCGCGAAAGCAACCGTGTTTCGCGGGAAACTACATGCCCAAATAAGGAAGGCCCCGGGTCGCCTGACCCGGGGGAAGGTAAAGGGAGCAAGACGGACAGTGGACGAGACAAAGGAGCCTCGTGGTCCGGCCATTTTGTGTAGCCGGGCCACCCTTTTGTGTTCGCGGCAAAAACGTGCTCAGAACGGCAAAAGGAGCTCAAAATAAACCAAATGATCGCTGCCACCAGCCCAGTCCCTGAATGACTTGCACCGATCCAAAAACCATCCTATAAGAGTGTCTAGGGTCTGTAGAAGGCTAGAGACCCAAGAGAGCTGTAGCTTAGCTTACAGTGCCCTCTTGTGTCGTGTTGCACTAAAATGGCGACACGATAAAAGAAACTACGGGAAACAGCGTTCCCCGGTACTGACTGTCTTAAGGGCATGTCAGTTTCCCCGTAAGAAAGGAGCGAAAGCCCAGAGGAGTACAGCAGAAGGCTGCACTTCTCTGGCAAAGTCAAGAAAACAGGTTGAAAACAATAGCAAAAAGTTTAGGGGTTGCCACATGGAAGGAAAGTTCCCTACAATAACGAAATCTTTCCTAACACTCGCCCCTCCCAGACTATGGACAGGGGGAACTAATCCACCCCTGGATGAGTCTCTTGTTCAGGTCGGTAAAACATTCTGGACAACCCATCAGCATTGCTATGTTGGACACCTGGCCTATGCTCAATAGTGAAGTCGAAGCCTTGTAGACTTATGGACCACCTAAGCAACTTTGGATTCTCCCCCTTCATGTTCATTAGCCACTTTAACGGCTTATGGTCAGTCTGCACAGTGAAGTGGGTCCCATAGAGGTAGGGCCTCAGCTTCCTTAGGGCCCACACAACAGAGAAACATTCTTTCTCTACCGTGGACCATCTGTGCTCTCTGTCCTTAAGCTGGCGACTAATAAAACCGATAGGGTGTTCCTTACCCTTCTCATCTACTTGTGATAGTACAGCTCCTATCCCAGTGTCAGAGGCATCCGTCTGCACGATAAAAGGTCTTTGATAATCAGGGGCCCTGAGCACAGGGGCCTGGCACAAGGAGTCTTTCAAGCCATTGAAGGCCTTCTCACACTCGTCAGTCCAAGTTTCCTTCTTGGGTTTCTTCGGAGTTGTGAGGGCAGTCAGAGGAGCAGCTATGGTGCCATAGTCTGCCACAAAATTGCGGTAATAACCCGTGAGTCCTAAGAAGGCTCTCACTTGGGTTTGCGTAGTGGGGGTAGGCCAGTCTTGTACCGCTGGTACCTTACTGGATAGAGGCTGTCTCCTCCCTCCACCTACTTCATGTCCAAGGCAAACCACTGAGCCTTGTCCATTTTGGTGAGGGGCCACTCGGACACCCTCAAAAGAGCTTTCTGAAGGACTGCTTTGGAACAGGTCAGGGAGAGGTTCAGACTCCTCTTCCTCAACGTCTGAAGCCAATAGCAGTGCTGCGATTTCGCCGCTTGGGACGAAAGCCTTCAGCCTATTCACGTGAAACACTTTTAGAGCCTGTCCAGGCCTTCCAAGGTCCACTGAATAGCTAACCTCACCCAGGGGCTCCACCACTGGGTAAGGGCCTGACCATTTGTCCTGTAAAGCTCGAGGCCTTATGGGATTCACGATCAGGACTTGCTGGCCATGTGTAAAGTTGATGAGGGAAGCTTTCTGGTCGTACCAATGTTTCACCAGCGCTTGCCCTGCCTTCAATTTAGCACTAGCCAAGCCCATCAGAAGTACCATCCGTTTTCTGAGCCCTAGCACATAATCAACTACATTGGTAGTAACGGGGAGTGGGCATCTCCCATCCCTCCTTGACAATGGCTAAGGGTCCCCGTACGGGATGACCGAACAGAAGTTCGAAGGGGCTGAAGCCAACACCCTCCTGTGGTACCTCTCGGTAGGCAAACAGCAAGCATGAAACAAGAAGATCCCATTTTCTTCTCTGAGGCTCCTCCAGAGCCCCAATCATGCTTTTTAACGTCCTGTTAAGACGCCCCCCCAGACCATCGGTCTGGGGGCGGTATGCAGAAGAGAACCTGTAGGTGACCCCACATTCTTTCCACATAGCCTGCCTATACTTCGACATAAAGTTGCTGCCATGATCCGACACAACTTCTTTAGGGAAGCCAACCCTAGTAAACATGCCGAGTAAAGCTTCTGCAACTGGCTTGGCAGTTACAGTTGTAAATGGGACGGCCTCAGGATACCTGGTTGCATGGTCGACCAGCACCAGGATAAACCTATTGCCTGAGGATGTTTGCGGGTCAAGGGGACCAACCATGTCGATCCCTACCCTTTCAAATGGTACCCCCACAACTGGGAGCGGTACCAACGGAGCTTGGATTGTCGCACCAACCTTACCAGACAACTGGCAGGCGGCACAACTCCTGCAGTGACTTTCTACTTGCTCCCCCATCTTGGGCCAGTAGAAGTGCATGGATAACCTTTGCTTGGTCCTCCTCATACCAAGGTGACCAGCAAGGGGAACGACATGCGCCAACTGCAGGAGGAAGGGCCTAACAGCAAGGGAAACCACCAACCTCCTATGGTCTCCTTCTGTAGACTCTGTGGGCTCACTATAAAGGAGTCCACCTTCCTGGTAAATCCTTTGCAACCCAGGAGGTTCACCCTCAAGCTGGGAGCAGGCCTGTCTCCTTAGGCCTTCCAGAGATGGGCACTCACGTTGGCCCTTACTGAAGTCGTCCCTATCAGGACCTCCTTCAACTAACAAGTCTTTTAGTTCAGGATGGTCGTTGGGGTCGAACACTTCAGGCATCGCCACCTCCTCGTCAGGCTCGGGCGATTGACCAACTCCCTCCACCGCAGTGGTAGGCGAGCTCGGGGGAATATTCTCTTTCCCCCGTCGGGACTTGTTGACTCCTTTCGCCTTGGGTTTCCCCTTCGGCTGGGGCGGCGTATTGGACTTGGCCAATGCTGCCCGTGCTTGAGACCGTGTGTAGGGTCTTTCAGCAGTGTCTCCTACGAGCCCTAGAGCTCTGAGATCATTGCCCAACAAGACCTTTCCCGGGACGTTTCTCTGAATGCTCACTGGAATCCTAACTGCTGTACCATTTAAAGTTAGATTAACAGGGATCACGGGAAACATACGGAGGGGGCCGTCAGCCAACTTAGTGGGCATCAGAGGAGCTCTGGCAACTTCCTCTGAGTCTACCAAGGTAGAATCCACTACAGTTCGACTGCACCCACTATCCCTAAGAGCTGGAGTATCCACTCCATTGATCAGCACACTGTCTTTAAAGTAGTGCTTGGTATTATCCGGAATCCTAGCATACGCCTCTGCGACTTTAGGCTCCCAGGAACCCAGGGACACTAAAACTACCTCAGCCTCTATTCCGCTGGGAAATGAGTCTGAGGAGAAGGATGCTCCTGTAATCTCTTCTTCCTCGTAGGAGGAGAAGGCCAGATTAGCGGAGTGGACCCCCAAAGGTCTAACCTTACAACGGGGATCCCCCTTCACATGGTCAGTTGCTCCACAAGAAAAACAAGCCCCATTGGGTCTGTTTACGTAGGGAGGCTTATTATAACCAGAGTTCTGTTTCGGAGGCGAACCTCCACTACCCTGTGAGTTCTCGGATGGCTTACCCTTATTTTTCTTTTTGTGGCCCTTATGGGAAGAAGATTTAGCAGATTCCCCACCCTCCATATCTTTGGACTTTTTCCCTTCCTCCTGCTTACCAGGATGAGTTTTGTCCTTATGGGACACTCGATGTGACACCCATAAGTCTGCTGCAATGGCCAGCTTCTTAGGATCTATCTCCTTCGAATCGGCCAAATGCTGCTTAAGCTCCGGGGAAGAAGAAGCAAAAATGTGTTCCAGCATGACCAGATTGATCATGCCTTCGAAGGTAGAAACCTTATAACCTTCAACCCAGCCAGTCAAGTTTTTCAGGGACTCAGCTACATACGACACCCAAGTACCACCTTCCTTTTTCTTATACTCTCTAAACCTTTTCAAATATTGGGTCGGAGTCTTCCCAAACTTTAAAATGAGAGTCTGCTTCAACATTGCAAAATCAGCGCGCTCAGCCTTCGACATTTCCATAATGGCACTGCAACCAGAATGGGGCAGTCTGCTGAGTAACCATGCAATCTTATCCGCATTATCAACCTCCTGAACCTCGCATGCATACTCAAACGCATTTAACCAGTCCATAATGTCATTTCGTTCCTCATACACACTGAGCAGATCTTTTGGAAACCGTGGATGAGAGGAAGCCCCAGAACCATGTCCAGGACCCTTGGACCCATTTGCGAACTGAAGCTTGGCCAGTTCCAACTGGTGATCCCTGTCTTTTTGTTTTTCTGCCTGGTCGATTTTCAGTTTGGCTATGCTGAATTCAAGCTCCTGCTGCCTAAACCGCAGCTCTTGCTTCTTGAATTCAAGCATAGCCTCCCCATCAATACTGGCAGAGGAAACATTAGACATTACATCCTCCCTGTCCTCGTGGTCGTGATGGATCAGTGCAGCGGCAGAACCGTCGGTTCTGCCAGTGAGAGCAGCCCCACCACCTTCTGCACTGTCCTCGGAAGTTATAGCGTCAAGCTGCGCTTCTTGCCACGCCACGATTCTCTGGATCATTTCCAATTTAGTGCCTTGAGAGGAAACCCCTCTCTCCGCACACATCTTCTTCAATGTTTCAGATTTCGAAGCATTTAAGGTTAATAAAGTATTCGTTTCCATACTGTCGATAGGACTATGGCCTTTTTAACGTTATATTCAATACTTTACTGCGTGTCCTGGTTGGAATAACCTGAAAACGCCTTAGCTCGTGCGCAACACTGGATACCTTCAGTCGTATCCCACCGCTGTACACCAATTTGTTAAGACGGATTTCTGAACTCTGTCCTGGTGGCGCAGAGGTTCAGAAGGCCAACCTAATTACTTGGAACAGGGTAACCTCTGGACAAGCCAGACCAATCAAGGTAGCGATCGCGGCGGTCAAGACTAGGTCTCAAGAGGGGTGAGGGTGACTGAAAGCCCGCAATGAGCACACAAAGCAAGAGCGCTTACAAACTACTCCAAACAGTTGTTTATATCAAAAATAGATACACATTTATTATAAGGCCTTGAAACTAATAACTACAGTAAAAGCAGCAATATACAACGATATTAAACCAACACATACACTATCCACCCAATATATATACAGAATACACAGTTTCACAGCATTAGCAGCACGAAATATGTTATCCACCTGCAGGGGAAGGAAAACAGGCAGTGCGAACCAATGCGAGTGATATGTCCGCCTTCTGAGGCCCCTAACTGGATGGTAGTCCAATCCCTACGAAGAGTGGAGCCTAGCGCTCAAAAGTACCTGCACACGCCGGTGCCAATGGGCAGAAGGTGAAGCTCTTCGGAGGACGTTGAACAGCTCTGTAGGGAGCTCTAATGAAGGAGAACACGGTCCGCGACTCTAGCGCAGCCTCCACTGTGAGGCAGAAGCAGGGCGCGAGTACGGACAAGGGGTGCTGTATTCACAGCGGGGAAAAGCAAAGGGCACTGCAGGAGGGCGACCAGATCCTAGCTAATCTACTCACCGGTCCCCGAAGCAAGCAGGCCCGAGCTTCTCCTCGATAGATGCAGCTTCTGGCAGGTTCTGAAGAGCAGGGAACGTCTCGTCGTCGTGCAGAGTAAAAAGACGTCCCGATCGAAGAAACAAGCACAGTTTTGTCGCCACAGCAGGGCAACGGAACGGCCGGGTGTATTCAAGCCAAACGAGCACTGCTCACCTCTAGCTTAGGACTGCTAAGCAAACGAAGCGTGTGAGCATGCCCCGGACTCAGAATACCACCCAACCTGTCGGCGATTACAGAGCAGGCCTCCTTAGTAAGCTGGTCAGTCAACTGGATGGCCCAGAGACACTTCCGAAGGCTTACAGCAGGAGTTGATGAAGGTGCCGGGAATAGCTGGTCCTGCTATTCCAATAGGTCGAAGCGCCAGTACAGGCCTTCTTGTTCGATCTTAGGTGGAAAGGGCTTCACCGGACGACAGCAATGAGGAGCAGAAGTTCTTCAGGGGGTCACCAGTGATTCCTCGGTCCAGCCTCGTGTTCGCAGGATACTTGGCTCCTGTATCCCTGGGTTCGTAAGAACTCAGGAGATCGACATGGCAGTGGTGTTTCCAGCTCCCTCTTATCCACGGTTCCCTTCGCGCCAAAACGGAGGGGAGCCAATGGGAGATCCGCTCATCAACACACATACCATACGTGGACCAATCACGGACCACAGTGGTCCCAGGCATTCACACCACCCTAGACTCTCTGGCACCCAGGATGTGTATTGGGACCAGACAGCCCAGCCCACATCCTGGGGGCACTCAAACGACATGTAGAAGCCCGCGAAAGCAACCGTGTTTCGCGGGAAACTACATGCCCAAATAAGGAAGGCCCCGGGTCGCCTGACCCGGGGGAAGGTAAAGGGAGCAAGACGGACAGTGGACGAGACAAAGGAGCCTCGTGGTCCGGCCATTTTGTGTAGCCGGGCCACCCTTTTGTGTTCGCGGCAAAAACGTGCTCAGAACGGCAAAAGGAGCTCAAAATAAACCAAATGATCGCTGCCACCAGCCCAGTCCCTGAATGACTTGCACCGATCCAAAAACCATCCTATAAGAGTGTCTAGGGTCTGTAGAAGGCTAGAGACCCAAGAGAGCTGTAGCTTAGCTTACAGTGCCCTCTTGTGTCGTGTTGCACTAAAATGGCGACACGATAAAAGAAACTACGGGAAACAGCGTTCCCCGGTACTGACTGTCTTAAGGGCATGTCAGTTTCCCCGTAAGAAAGGAGCGAAAGCCCAGAGGAGTACAGCAGAAGGCTGCACTTCTCTGGCAAAGTCAAGAAAACAGGTTGAAAACAATAGCAAAAAGTTTAGGGGTTGCCACATGGAAGGAAAGTTCCCTACAATAACGAAATCTTTCCTAACAATGCTCAAGGAAGGGTCTCAGGTTTGGAAGGGGAAAGATTTGGATATCACATCTCATGTTATAGGACGGGTCTCAGGTTTGGTATTAGAAGCATTGTGATATCACATCTCATGCTATAGGATGTGTCTCAGGATTGGAATGGGAAGGAGTTGGATATCCCATCTCATGCTATAGGAAGGGTCTCAGGTTGGAATAGAAGGAGTTGGATATCACATCTCATGTTATAGGAAGGGTCTCAGGATTGGAATGGGAAGGACTTGGATATCACATCTCATGCTGTAGGAAGGGTCTCAGGTTTGGAAAAGGAAGGAGTTGGATATCACATTTCATGTTAGAGGTAGTATCTCAGGTTTGGTATTAGAGGCATTGAGATATCACATCTCATGCTATCAGAAGGGTATCAGGATTGGAATGGGAAGGAGTTGGATATCACATCTCATGCTAAAGGGAGGGTCTCAGGTTTGGAATGGGAAGGATTTGGATATCACATCTCATGTTATAGGAAGGACCTTAGGTTTGGTATTAGAAGCATTGAGATATCACATCTCATGCTATAGGAAGGGTCTCGGGATAGGAATGGGAAGGAGTTGGATATCACATCTCATGTTATAGGAAGGATCTCAGGTTTGGTATTAGAAGCATTGAGATATCACATCTCATGCTATAGGAAGGGTCTCAGGATTGGAATGGGAAGGAGTTGGATATCACATCTCATGCTATGGGAAGGGTCTCAGGTTTGGTATAAGCATTGAAATATCACATCTCTGCTATCGGAAGGGTCTCAGGATTGGAATGGGAGGAGCTGGATATCACATCTCATGCTATGGGAAGGGTCTCAGGAATGGAATGGGAAGGACTTGGATATCACATCTCATGATAAAGGAAGGGTCTAAGGTTTGGAAGGGGAAGGATTTGGATATCACATCTCATGTTATTGGACCGGTCTCAGGTTTGGTATTAGAAGCTTTGAGATATCAAGTCTCATGGTATAGGACGGGAGTTTGATATCACATCTCATGCCATGGTATGGGTCTCAGGTTTTGTAGAAGCATTTGGATATCACATCTCATGCTATCGGAAGGGTATCAGGATTGGATTTGGAAGGAGTTGGATATCCCATCTCATGCTATAGGAAGGGTCTCAGGTTGGAATAGAAGGAGTTGGATATCACATCTCATGTTATAGGAAGGGTCTCAGGATTGGAATGGGAAGGACTTGGATATCACATCTCATGCTGTAGGAAGGGTCTCAGGTTTGGAAAAGGAAGGAGTTGGATATCACATTTCATGTTAGAGGTAGGATCTCAGGTTTGGTATTAGAGGCATTGAGATATCACATCTCATGCTATCAGAAGGGTATCAGGATTGGAATGGGAAGGAGTTGGATATCACATCTCATGCTAAAGGGAGGGTCTCAGGTTTGGAATGGGAAGGATTTGGATATCACATCTCATGTTATAGGAAGGACCTTAGGTTTGGTATTAGAAGCATTGAGATATCACATCTCATGCTATAGGAAGGGTCTCGGGATTGGAATGGGAAGGAGTTGGATATCACATCTCATGTTATAGGAAGGATCTCAGGTTTGGTATTAGAAGCATTGAGATATCACATCTCATGCTATAGGAAGGGTCTCAGGATTCGAATGGGAAGGAGTTGGATATCACATCTCATGCTATGGGAAGGGTCTCAGGTTTGGTATAAGCATTGAAATATCACATCTCTGCTATCGGAAGGGTCTCAGGATTGGAATGGGAGGAGCTGGATATCACATCTCATGCTATGGGAAGGGTCTCAGGTTTGGTATAAGCATTGAAATATCACATCTCTGCTATCGGAAGGGTCTCAGGATTGGAATGGGAGGAGCTGGATATCACATCTCATGCTAAAGGAAGGGTCTCAGGTTTGGAAGGGGAAGGAGTTGGATATCACATCTCATGCTAAAGGGAGGGTCTCAGGTTTGGAATGGGAAGGATTTGGATATCACATCTCATGTTATAGGAAGGACCTTAGGTTTGGTATTAGAAGCATTGAGATATCACATCTCATGCTATAGGAAGGGTCTCGGGATTGGAATGGGAAGGAGTTGGATATCACATCTCATGTTATTGGAAGGATCTCAGGTTTGGTATTAGAAGCATTGAGATATCACATCTCATGCTATCGGAAGGGTCTTAGGTTTGGTATAAGCATTGAGATATCACATCTCTGCTATCGGAAGGGTCTCAGGATTGGAATGGGAAGGATTTGGATATCATAATTCATGTTATAGGAAGGGTCTCAGGTTTGGTATTGGAAGCATTGAGATATCACATCTCATGCTATAGGAAGGGTCTCAGGATTGGAATGGGAAGGACTTGGATATCACATCTCATGTTATAGGAAGGGTCTCAGGTTTGGTATTAGAAGCATTGAGATATCACATCTCATGCTATAGGAAGGGTCTCAGGAATGGAATGGGAAGGACTTGGATATCACATCTCATGATAAAGGAAGGGTCTAAGGTTTGGAAGGGGAAGGATTTGGATATCACATCTCATGTTATTGGACCGGTCTCAGGTTTGGTATTAGAAGCATTGAGATATCAAGTCTCATGGTATAGGACGGGAGTTTGATATCACATCTCATGCCATGGTATGGGTCTCAGGTTTTGTAGAAGCATTGGTATATCACATCTCATGCTATCGGAAGGGTATCAGGATTGGATTTGGAAGGAGTTGGATATCCCATCTCATGCTATAGGAAGGGTCTCAGGTTGGAATAGAAGGAGTTGGATATCACATCTCATGTTATAGGAAGGGTCTCAGGATTGGAATGGGAAGGACTTGGATATCACATCTCATGCTGTAGGAAGGGTCTCAGGTTTGGAAAAGGAAGGAGTTGGATATCACATTTCATGTTAGAGGTAGGATCTCAGGTTTGGTATTAGAGGCATTGAGATATCAGATCTCATGCTATCAGAAGGGTATCAGGATTGGAATGGGAAGGAGTTGGATATCACATCTCATGCTAAAGGGAGGGTCTCAGGTTTGGAATGGGAAGGATTTGGATATCACATCTCATGTTATAGGAAGGACCTTAGGTTTGGTATTAGAAGCATTGAGATATCACATCTCATGCTATAGGAAGGGTCTCGGGATTGGAATGGGAAGGATTTGGATATCACATCTCATGTTATAGGAAGGATCTCAGGTTTGGTATTAGAAGCATTGAGATATCACATCTCATGCTATAGGAAGGGTCTCAGGATTGGAATGGGAGGAGCTATATATCACATCTCATGCTCAAGGAAGGGTCTCAGGTTTGGAAGGGGAAGGATTTGGATATCACATCTCATGTTATAGGACGGGTCTCAGGTTTGGTATTAGAAGCATTGTGATATCACATCTCATGCTATAGGATGTGTCTCAGGATTGGAATGGGAAGGAGTTGGATATCCCATCTCATGCTATAGGAAGGGTCTCAGGTTGGAATAGAAGGAGTTGGATATCACATCTCATGTTATAGGAAGGGTCTCAGGATTGGAATGGGAAGGACTTGGATATCACATCTCATGCTGTAGGAAGGGTCTCAGGTTTGGAAAAGGAAGGAGTTGGATATCACATTTCATGTTAGAGGTAGTATCTCAGGTTTGGTATTAGAGGCATTGAGATATCACATCTCATGCTATCAGAAGGGTATCAGGATTGGAATGGGAAGGAGTTGGATATCACATCTCATGCTAAAGGGAGGGTCTCAGGTTTGGAATGGGAAGGATTTGGATATCACATCTCATGTTATAGGAAGGACCTTAGGTTTGGTATTAGAAGCATTGAGATATCACATCTCATGCTATAGGAAGGGTCTCGGGATAGGAATGGGAAGGAGTTGGATATCACATCTCATGTTATAGGAAGGATCTCAGGTTTGGTATTAGAAGCATTGAGATATCACATCTCATGCTATAGGAAGGGTCTCAGGATTGGAATGGGAAGGAGTTGGATATCACATCTCATGCTATGGGAAGGGTCTCAGGTTTGGTATAAGCATTGAAATATCACATCTCTGCTATCGGAAGGGTCTCAGGATTGGAATGGGAGGAGCTGGATATCACATCTCATGCTATGGGAAGGGTCTCAGGTTTGGTATAAGCATTGAAATATCACATCTCTGCTATCGGAAGGGTCTCAGGATTGGAATGGGAGGAGCTGGATATCACATCTCATGCTAAAGGAAGGGTCTCAGGTTTGGAAGGGGAAGGAGTTGGATATCACATCTCATGCTAAAGGGAGGGTCTCAGGTTTGGAATGGGAAGGATTTGGATATCACATCTCATGTTATAGGAAGGACCGTAGGTTTGGTATTAGAAGCATTGAGATATCACATCTCATGCTATAGGAAGGGTCTCGGGATTGGAATGGGAAGGAGTTGGATATCACATCTCATGTTATTGGAAGGATCTCAGGTTTGGTATTAGAAGCATTGAGATATCACATCTCATGCTATCGGAAGGGTCTTAGGTTTGGTATAAGCATTGAGATATCACATCTCTGCTATCGGAAGGGTCTCAGGATTGGAATGGGAAGGATTTGGATATCATAATTCATGTTATAGGAAGGGTCTCAGGTTTGGTATTAGAAGCATTGAGATATCACATCTCATGCTATAGGAAGGGTCTCAGGATTGGAATGGGAAGGACTTGGATATCACATCTCATGTTATAGGAAGGGTCTCAGGTTTGGTATTAGAAGCATTGAGATATCACATCTCATGCTATAGGAAGGGTCTCAGGAATGGAATGGGAAGGACTTGGATATCACATCTCATGATAAAGGAAGGGTCTAAGGTTTGGAAGGGGAAGGATTTGGGTATCACATCTCATGTTATTGGACCGGTCTCAGGTTTGGTATTAGAAGCATTGAGATATCAAGTCTCATGGTATAGGAAGGGTCTCAGGATTGGAATGGGAAGGAGTTGGATATCACATCTCATGCTATGGGAAGGGTCTCAGGTTTGGTATAAGCATTGAAATATCACATCTCTGCTATCGGAAGGGTCTCAGGATTGGAATGGGAGGAGCTGGATATCACATCTCATGCTATGGGAAGGGTCTCAGGTTTGGTATAAGCATTGAAATATCACATCTCTGCTATTGGAAGGGTCTCAGTATTGGAATGGGAAGGAGTTGGATATCACATCTCATGTTAGAGGGAGGGTCTCAGTTTTGATATTAGAAGCATTGAGATATCACATATGCTATTGGAAGGGTCTCAGTATTGGAATTGGAAGGAGTTGGATATCACATATGTTAAAGGAAAGGTCTCAGGTTTGGAATGGGAAGGAGTTGGATATCACGTCTCATGTTATAGGAAGGGTCTCAGGTTTGGAATGGGAAGGAGTTTGATATTTCATCTCAAGCTATAGGAAGGGTCTCAGGTTTGGAAAGGGAAGGATTTGGATTTCACATCTCATGTTATAGGATGGTTCTCATGTTTGGTTTTAGAAGCATTGAGATATCACATCTCATGCTATAGGAAGGGTCTAAGGTTTGGAAGGGGACGGATTTGGGTATCACATCTCATGTTATAGGACCGGTCTCAGGTTTGGTATTTGAAGCATTGAGATATCAAGTCTCATGGTATAGGACGGGTCTCAGAATTGGAATGAGAAGGAGTTGGATATCACATCTCAAGCTATAGGAAGGGTCTCATGATTGGAATCGGAAGGAGTTGGATATCACATCTCATGTTATAGGAAGGGTCTCAGGATTGGAATGGGAAGGACTTGGATATCACATCTCATTCTATAGCAAGGCTCTCAGGGTTGGAAGGGGAAGGAGTTGGTTATCACATTTCATGTTAGAGGTAGGATCTCAGGTTTGGTTTTAGAGGCATTGAGATATCACATCTCATGCCATCAGAAGGGCCTCAGGATTGGAATGGGAAGGAGTTGGATATCAAATCTCATGCTAAAGGGATGGTCTAAGGTTTGGAAGGGGAGGGATTTGGACATCATATCTCATGTTATTGGAAGGATCTCAGGTTTGGTATTAGAAGCATTGAGATATCACATCTCATGCTATCGGAAGGGTCTTAGGTTTGGTATAAGCATTGAGATATCACATCTCTGCTATCGGAAGGGTCTCAGGATTGGAATGGGAAGGATTTGGATATCACAATTCATGTTATAGGAAGGGTCTCAGGTTTGGTATTAGAAGCATTGAGATATCACATCTCATGCTATAGGAAGGGTCTCAGGATTGGAATGGGAAGGACTTGGATATCACATCTCATGTTATAGGAACGGTCTCAGGTTTGGTATTAGAAGCATTTAGATATCACATCTCATGCTATAGGAAGGGTCTCAGGAATGGAATGGGAAGGACTTGGATATCACATCTCATGATAAAGGAAGGGTCTAAGGTTTGGAAGGGGAAGGATTTGGATATCACATCTCATGTTATTGGACCGGTCTCAGGTTTGGTATTAGAAGCTTTGAGATATCAAGTCTCATGGTATAGGACGGGAGTTTGATATCACATCTCATGCCATGGTATGGGTCTCAGGTTTTGTAGAAGCATTTGGATATCACATCTCATGCTATCGGAAGGGTATCAGGATTGGATTTGGAAGGAGTTGGATATCCCATCTCATGCTATAGGAAGGGTCTCAGGTTGGAATAGAAGGAGTTGGATATCACATCTCATGTTATAGGAAGGGTCTCAGGATTGGAATGGGAAGGACTTGGATATCACATCTCATGCTGTAGGAAGGGTCTCAGGTTTGGAAAAGGAAGGAGTTGGATATCACATTTCATGTTAGAGGTAGGATCTCAGGTTTGGTATTAGAGGCATTGAGATATCACATCTCATGCTATCAGAAGGGTATCAGGATTGGAATGGGAAGGAGTTGGATATCACATCTCATGCTAAAGGGAGGGTCTCAGGTTTGGAATGGGAAGGATTTGGATATCACATCTCATGTTATAGGAAGGACCTTAGGTTTGGTATTAGAAGCATTGAGATATCACATCTCATGCTATAGGAAGGGTCTCGGGATTGGAATGGGAAGGAGTTGGATATCACATCTCATGTTATAGGAAGGATCTCAGGTTTGGTATTAGAAGCATTGAGATATCACATCTCATGCTATAGGAAGGGTCTCAGGATTCGAATGGGAAGGAGTTGGATATCACATCTCATGCTATGGGAAGGGTCTCAGGTTTGGTATAAGCATTGAAATATCACATCTCTGCTATCGGAAGGGTCTCAGGATTGGAATGGGAGGAGCTGGATATCACATCTCATGCTATGGGAAGGGTCTCAGGTTTGGTATAAGCATTGAAATATCACATCTCTGCTATCGGAAGGGTCTCAGGATTGGAATGGGAGGAGCTGGATATCACATCTCATGCTAAAGGAAGGGTCTCAGGTTTGGAAGGGGAAGGAGTTGGATATCACATCTCATGCTAAAGGGAGGGTCTCAGGTTTGGAATGGGAAGGATTTGGATATCACATCTCATGTTATAGGAAGGACCTTATGTTTGGTATTAGAAGCATTGAGATATCACATCTCATGCTATAGGAAGGGTCTCGGGATTGGAATGGGAAGGAGTTGGATATCACATCTCATGTTATTGGAAGGATCTCAGGTTTGGTATTAGAAGCATTGAGATATCACATCTCATGCTATCGGAAGGGTCTTAGGTTTGGTATAAGCATTGAGATATCACATCTCTGCTATCGGAAGGGTCTCAGGATTGGAATGGGAAGGATTTGGATATCATAATTCATGTTATAGGAAGGGTCTCAGGTTTGGTATTAGAAGCATTGAGATATCACATCTCATGCTATAGGAAGGGTCTCAGGATTGGAATGGGAAGGACTTGGATATCACATCTCATGTTATAGGAAGGGTCTCAGGTTTGGTATTAGAAGCATTGAGATATCACATCTCATGCTATAGGAAGGGTCTCAGGAATGGAATGGGAAGGACTTGGATATCACATCTCATGATAAAGGAAGGGTCTAAGGTTTGGAAGGGGAAGGATTTGGATATCACATCTCATGTTATTGGACCGGTCTCAGGTTTGGTATTAGAAGCATTGAGATATCAAGTCTCATGGTATAGGACGGGAGTTTGATATCACATCTCATGCCATGGTATGGGTCTCAGGTTTTGTAGAAGCATTGGTATATCACATCTCATGCTATCGGAAGGGTATCAGGATTGGATTTGGAAGGAGTTGGATATCCCATCTCATGCTATAGGAAGGGTCTCAGGTTGGAATAGAAGGAGTTGGATATCACATCTCATGTTATAGGAAGGGTCTCAGGATTGGAATGGGAAGGACTTGGATATCACATCTCATGCTGTAGGAAGGGTCTCAGGTTTGGAAAAGGAAGGAGTTGGATATCACATTTCATGTTAGAGGTAGGATCTCAGGTTTGGTATTAGAGGCATTGAGATATCAGATCTCATGCTATCAGAAGGGTATCAGGATTGGAATGGGAAGGAGTTGGATATCACATCTCATGCTAAAGGGAGGGTCTCAGGTTTGGAATGGGAAGGATTTGGATATCACATCTCATGTTATAGGAAGGACCTTAGGTTTGGTATTAGAAGCATTGAGATATCACATCTCATGCTATAGGAAGGGTCTCGGGATTGGAATGGGAAGGATTTGGATATCACATCTCATGTTATAGGAAGGATCTCAGGTTTGGTATTAGAAGCATTGAGATATCACATCTCATGCTATAGGAAGGGTCTCAGGATTGGAATGGGAGGAGCTATATATCACATCTCATGCTCAAGGAAGGGTCTCAGGTTTGGAAGGGGAAGGATTTGGATATCACATCTCATGTTATAGGACGGGTCTCAGGTTTGGTATTAGAAGCATTGTGATATCACATCTCATGCTATAGGATGTGTCTCAGGATTGGAATGGGAAGGAGTTGGATATCCCATCTCATGCTATAGGAAGGGTCTCAGGTTGGAATAGAAGGAGTTGGATATCACATCTCATGTTATAGGAAGGGTCTCAGGATTGGAATGGGAAGGACTTGGATATCACATCTCATGCTGTAGGAAGGGTCTCAGGTTTGGAAAAGGAAGGAGTTGGATATCACATTTCATGTTAGAGGTATTATCTCAGGTTTGGTATTAGAGGCATTGAGATATCACATCTCATGCTATCAGAAGGGTATCAGGATTGGAATGGGAAGGAGTTGGATATCACATCTCATGCTAAAGGGAGGGTCTCAGGTTTGGAATGGGAAGGATTTGGATATCACATCTCATGTTATAGGAAGGACCTTAGGTTTGGTATTAGAAGCATTGAGATATCACATCTCATGCTATAGGAAGGGTCTCGGGATTGGAATGGGAAGGAGTTGGATATCACATCTCATGTTATAGGAAGGATCTCAGGTTTGGTATTAGAAGCATTGAGATATCACATCTCATGCTATAGGAAGGGTCTCAGGATTGGAATGGGAAGGAGTTGGATATCACATCTCATGCTATGGGAAGGGTCTCAGGTTTGGTATAAGCATTGAAATATCACATCTCTGCTATCGGAAGGGTCTCAGGATTGGAATGGGAGGAGCTGGATATCACATCTCATGCTATGGGAAGGGTCTCATGTTTGGTATAAGCATTGAAATATCACATCTCTGCTATCGGAAGGGTCTCAGGATTGGAATGGGAGGAGCTGGATATCACATCTCATGCTAAAGGAAGGGTCTCAGGTTTGGAAGGGGAAGGAGTTGGATATCACATCTCATGCTAAAGGGAGGGTCTCAGGTTTGGAATGGGAAGGATTTGGATATCACATCTCATGTTATAGGAAGGACCGTAGGTTTGGTATTAGAAGCATTGAGATATCACATCTCATGCTATAGGAAGGGTCTCGGGATTGGAATGGGAAGGAGTTGGATATCACATCTCATGTTATTGGAAGGATCTCAGGTTTGGTATTAGAAGCATTGAGATATCACATCTCATGCTATCGGAAGGGTCTCAGGATTGGAATGGGAAGGATTTGGATATCATAATTCATGTTATAGGAAGGGTCTCAGGTTTGGTATTAGAAGCATTGAGATATCACATCTCATGCTATAGGAAGGGTCTCAGGAATGGAATGGGAAGGACTTGGATATCACATCTCATGATAAAGGAAGGGTCTAAGGTTTGGAAGGGGAAGGATTTGGATATCACATCTCATGTTATTGGACCGGTCTCAGGTTTGGTATTAGAAGCATTGAGATATCAAGTCTCATGGTATAGGACGGGAGTTTGATATCACATCTCATGCCATGGTATGGGTCTCAGGTTTTGTAGAAGCATTGGTATATCACATCTCATGCTATCGGAAGGGTATCAGGATTGGAATGGGAAGGACTTGGATATCACATCTCATGCTGTAGGAAGGGTCTCAGGTTTGGAAAAGGAAGGAGTTGGATATCACATTTCATGTTAGAGGTAGGATCTCAGGTTTGGTATTAGAGGCATTGAGATATCAGATCTCATGCTATCAGAAGGGTATCAGGATTGGAATGGGAAGGAGTTGGATATCACATCTCATGCTAAAGGGAGGGTCTCAGGTTTGGAATGGGAAGGATTTGGATATCACATCTCATGTTATAGGAAGGACCTTAGGTTTGGTATTAGAAGCATTGAGATATCACATCTCATGCTATAGGAAGGGTCTCGGGATTGGAATGGGAAGGATTTGGATATCACATCTCATGTTATAGGAAGGATCTCAGGTTTGGTATTAGAAGCATTGAGATATCACATCTCATGCTATAGGAAGGGTCTCAGGATTGGAATGGGAGGAGCTATATATCACATCTCATGCTCAAGGAAGGGTCTCAGGTTTGGAAGGGGAAGGATTTGGATATCACATCTCATGTTATAGGACGGGTCTCAGGTTTGGTATTAGAAGCATTGTGATATCACATCTCATGCTATAGGATGTGTCTCAGGATTGGAATGGGAAGGAGTTTGATATCACATCTCATGCTATAGGAAGGGTTTCAGGTTTGGTAGAAGCATTGAGATATCACATCTCATGCTATAGGAAGAGTCTCAGGTTTGGGAAGGGAAGGATTTGGATTTCACATCTCATGTTATAGGATGGTTCTCATGTTTGGTTTTTGAAGCATTGAGATATCACATCTCATGCTATCGGAAGGGTCTCAGGTTTGGAATGGGAAGGAGTTGGATATCAGATCTCATGTTATAGGAAGGGTCTCAGGTTTGGAATGGGAAGGAGTTGGATATGACATCTCTTGTTATAGGGAGGGTCTCAGAATTTGAATGGTAAGGAGTTGGATATCACATCTCATGCTATAGGAAGGGTCTCAGGTTGGAATGGGAAGGAGTTGGATATCACATCTCATGTTATATACAGGAAGGGTCTCAGGATTGGAATGGGAAGGATTTGGATATCACATCTCTTGCTATAGGAAGGGTCTCAGGTTTTTTATTAGAAACATTGAGATATCACATCTCATGCTATAGGAAGGGTTTTAGGATTGGAATGGGAAGTATTTGGATATCACATCTCATGCTAAAGGAAGGGTCTCAGGTTTGGAAGGGGAAGGATTTGGATATCACATCTCATCCAATAGGAAGGGTCTCAGGTTTGGAATGGGAAGGAATTGGATATCACATCTCATGTTATAGGAAGGGTCTCAGGTTTTTTATTAGAAACATTGAGATATCACATCTCATGTTATAGGACGGTTCCCAGGTTTGGTATTAGAAGCATTGAGATATCACATCTCATGGTATAGGAAGGGTCTCAGGGTTGGAATGGGAAGGAGTTGGATATCACATCTCATCCAATAGGAAGGGTCTCAGGTTTGGAATGGGAAGGAATTGGATATCACATCTCATGTTATAGGAAGGGTCTCAGGTTTGGTAGAAGCATTGAGATATCACATCTCATGCTATAGGAAGGGTCTCAGGATTTGAATGGCAAGGAGTTGGATATCACATCTCATGCCATAGGAAGCGTCTCAGGTTTGGTATAAGCATTGAGATATCACATCTCTGCTATCGGAAGGTTCTCAGGATTGGATTGGGAAGGAGTTGGATATCCCTTCCCATGCTATAGGAAGTGTCTCAGGTTGGAATGGGAAGGAGTTGAATATCACATCTCATGTTATAGGAAGGGTCTCAGGATTGGAATGGGAAGGATTTGGATATCACATCTCTTGCTATAGGAAGGGTCTCAGGATTGGAATGGGAAGGATTTGGATATCACATCTCATGTCATAGGAAGGATCTCAGGTTTGGTATTAGAAGCATTGAGATATCACATCTCATGCTATAGGAAGGGTCTCAGGATTGGAATGTGAAGGATTTGGATATCACATCTCATGCTAAAGGAAGGGTCTCAGGTTTGGTAGAAGCATTGAGATATCACATCTCATGCTATAGGAAGGGTCTCAGGATTTGAATGGCAAGGAGTTGGATATCACATCTCATGCCATAGGAAGCGTCTCAGGTTTGGTATAAGCATTGAGATATCACATCTCTGCTATCGGAAGGTTCTCAGGATTGGATTGGGAAGGAGTTGGATATCCCTTCCCATGCTATAGGAAGTGTCTCAGGTTGGAATGGGAAGGAGTTGAATATCACATCTCATGTTATAGGAAGGGTCTCAGGATTGGAATGGGAAGGATTTGGATATCACATCTCTTGCTATAGGAAGGGTCTCAGGATTGGAATGGGAAGGATTTGGATATCACATCTCATGTCATAGGAAGGATCTCAGGTTTGGTATTAGAAGCATTGATATATCACATCTCATGCTATAGGAATGGTCTCAGGATTGGAATGGGTAGGAGTTGGATATTACATTCTTGCTATAGTAAGGGTCTCATGTTTGGAATGGGAAGGAGTTGGATATCACATATGCTATAGGAAGTGTCTCAGGTCTGGAACGGGAAGGAGTTGGATATCACATCTCATGTTATAGGAAGGGTCTCAGGTTTGGTATAAGCATTGAGATATCACATCTCTGCTATCAGGAGTGGCTCAGGATTGGAATGGGAAGGAGTTGGATATCCCATCTCATGTTAAAGGACGGGTCTCTGGTTTGGTATTAGAATCATTGAGATATCACATCGCATGCTGTAGGAAGGGTCTAAGGATTGGAATGGGATGGACTTGGATATCACATCTCATGCTATAGGTAGGCTCTCAGGTTTGGTATAAGCATTGAGATATCACATCTCATGCTATAGGAAGGGTCTCAGGATTGGAATGGGAAGGATTTGGATATCACATCTCATGCTATAGGAAGGGTCTCAGATTTGGTATAAGCATTGAGATATCACATCTCATGCTATAGGAAGTGTCTCAGGATTGGAATGGGAAGGAGTTGTATATGACATCTCAAGCCTTAGGAAGGGTCTCAGGTTTGGTATAAGCATTGAGATATCACATCTCTGCTATCGGAAGGGTCTCAGGATTGGAATGGGAAGGAGTTGGATATCCAATCTCATGTTATAGGAAGGGTCTCAGGTTTGGTATTAGAAGCATTGAGATATCACATCTCATGCTATAGGAAGGGTCTCAGGATTGGAATGGGAAGGAGTTGGATATCACATCTCATTATAAAGGAAGGGTCTAAGGTTTGGAAGGGGAAGGATTTGGATATCACATCTCATGTTATAGGACGGGTCTCAGGTTTGGTATTAGAAGCATTGAGATATCAAGTCTCATGGTATAAGAAGGGTCTCAGAATTGGAATGGGAAGGAGTTGGATATCACATCTCAAGCTATAGGAAGCGTCTCAGGATTGGAATGGGAAGGAGTTTGATATCACATCTCATGCCATAGTATGGGTCTCAGGTTTGGTAGAAGCATTGGGATATCACATCTCATGCTATAGGAAGGGTCTCAGGATTGGAATGGGAAGAAGTTGGATATCACATCTCAAGCTATAGGAAGGGTCTCAGGTTTGGTATAAGCATTGAGATATCACATCTCATGCTATAGGAAGGGTCTCAGGGTTGGAATGGGAAGGAGTTGTATATGACATCTCATGCCATAGGAAGGGTCTCAGGTTTGGTATAAGCATTGAGATATCACATCACATGCTATAGGAAGGGTCTCAGGATTGGAATGGGAAGGACTTGGATATCACATCACATGCTATAGGAAGGGTCTCAGGATTGGAATGGGAAGGACTTGGATATCACATCTCATGCTATAGGCAGGGTCTCAGGTTTGGAAAGGGAAGGAGATGGATATCACATTTCATGTTAGAGGTAGGATCTCAGGTTTGGTATTAGAGGCAATGAGATATCACATCTCATGCTATCAGAAGGGTCTCAGGATTGGAATGGGAAGGAGTTGGATATCACATTTCATGCTAAAGGGAGGGTCTCAGGTTTGGAAGGGGAAGGATTTGGAAATCACATCTCATATTATAGGAAGGATCTCAGGTTTGGTATTAGAAGCATTGAGATATCACATCTCATGCTATCGGAAGGATCTCAGGTTTGGTATAAGAGGCATTGAGATATCACATCTCATGCTATCATAAGGGTCTCAGGATTGGAATGGGAAGGAGTTGGATATTACATCTCATGTTATAGGAAGGATCTCAGGTTTGGTATTAGAAGCATTGAGACATCACATCTCATGCTATAGGAAGGGTCTCAGGATTGGAATAGGAAGGAGTTGGATATCACATCTCATGCTATAGGAAGGGTCTCAGGTTTGGTATAAGCATTGAGATATCACATCTCATGCTATAGGAAGGGTCTCAGGATTGGAATGGGAAGGATTTGGATATCACATCTTATGCTATAGGAAGGGTCTCAGGTTTGGTATAAGCACTGAGATATCACATCTCATGCTATAGGAAGGGTCTCAGGATTGGAATGGGAAGAAGTTGGATATCACATCTCATGCTATAGGAAAGGTCTCAGGTTTGGTATAAGCATTGAGATATCACATCTCATGCTATAGGAAGGGTCTCAGGGTTGGAATGGGAAGGAGTTGTATATGACATCTCATGCCATAGGAAGGGTCTCAGGTTTGGTATAAGCATTGAGATATCACATCACATGCTATAGGAAGGGTCTCACGATTGGAATGGGAAGGACTTGGATATCACATCTCATGCTACAGGCAGGGTCTCAGGTTTGGAAAGGGAAGGAGATGGATATCACATTTCATGTTAGAGGTAGGATCTCAGGTTTGGTATTAGAGGCATTGAGATATCACATCTCATGCTATCAGAAGGGTCTCAGGATTGGAATGGGAAGGAGTTGGATATCACATTTCATGCTAAAGGGAAGGTCTCAGGTTTGGAAGGGGAAGGATTTGGAAATCACATCTCATATTATAGGAAGGATCTCAGGTTTGGTATTAGAAGCATTGAGATATCACATCTCATGCTATCATAAGGGTCTCAGGATTGGAATGGGAGGGAGTTGGATATCACATCTCATGTTATAGGAAGGATCTCAGGTTTGGTATTAGAAGCATTGAGACATCACATCTCATGCTATAGGAAGGGTCTCAGGATTGGAATGGGAAGGAGTTGGATATCACATCTCATGCTATAGGAAGGGTCTCAGGTTTGGTATAAGCATTGAGATATCACATCTCATGCTATAGGAAGGGTCTCAGGATTGGAAAGGGAAGGATTTGGATATCACATCTTATGCTATAGGAAGGGTCTCAGGTTTGGTATAAGCATGGAGATATCACTTCTCATGCTATAGGAAGGGTCTCAGGATTGGAATGGGAAGGAGTTGGATATCACATCTCATGCTATAGGAACGGTCTCAGATTTGGTATAAGCATTGAGATATCACATCTCATGCTATAGGAAGGGTCTCAGGATTGGAATGGGAAGGAGTTGTATATGACATCTCAGGCCATAGGAAGGGTCTCAGATTTGGTATAAGCATTGAGATATCACATCTCATGATATCGGAAGGGTCTCAGGATTGGAATGGGAAGGAGTTGGATATCACATTTCATGATAAAGGAAGGGTCTAAGGTTTGGAAGGGGAAGGATTTGGATATCACATCTCATGTTATAGGACGGGTCTCAGGTTTGGTATTAGAAGCATTGAGATATCAAGTCTCATGGTATAAGAAGGGTCTCAGGATTGGAATGGGAAGGAGTTTGATATCACATCTTATGCCATAGTATGGGTCTCAGGTTTGGTAGAAGCATTGGGATATCACATCTCATGCTATCGGAAGGGTATCAGTATTGGATTTGGAAGGAGTTGGATATCCCATCTCATGCTATAGGAAGGGTCTCAGGTTGGAATGGGAAGGAGTTGGATATCACATTTCATGTTATAGGAAGGGTCTCAGGATTGGAATGGGAAGGTCTTGGATATCATATCTCATGCTATAGGAAGGCTCTCAGGTTTGGAAGGGGAAGGAGTTGGATATCACATTTCATGTTAGAGGAAGGATCTCAGGTTTGGTATTAGAGGCCTTGAGATATCACATCTCATGCTATAGGAAGGGTCTCAGGATTGGAATGGGAAGGAGTTGGATATCACATCTCAAGCTATAGGAAGGGTCTCAGGTTTGGTATAAGCATTGAGATATCACATCTCATGCTATAGGAAGGGTCTCCTGATTGGAATGGGAAGAAGTTGGATATCACATCTAATGCTATAGGAAGGGTCTCAGGTTTGGTATAAGCATTGAGATATCACATCTCATGCTATAGGAAGGGTCTCAGGATTGGAATGGGAAGGAGTTGTATATGCCATCTCATGCCATAGGAAGGGTCTCAGGTTTGGTATAAGCATTGAGATATCACATCACATGCTATAGGAAGGGTCTCAGGATTGGAATGGGAAGGACTTGGATATCACATATCATGCTATAGGCAGGGTCTCAGGTTTGGAAAGGGAAGGAGATGGATATCACATTTCATGTTAGAGGTAGGATCTCAGGTTTGGTATTAGAGGCATTAAGAAATCACATCTCATGCTATCAGAAGGGTCTCAGGATTGGAATGGGAAGGAGTTGGATATCACATCTCATGCTAAAGGGAGGGTCTCAGGTTTGGAAGGGGAAGGATTTGGAAATCACATCTCATATTATAGGAAGGATCTCAGGTTTGGTATTAGAAGCATTGAGATATCACATCTCATGCTATCGGAAGGATCTCAGGTTTGGTATAAGAGGCATTGAGATATCACATCTCATGCTATCATAAGGGTCTCAGGATTGGAATGGGAAGGAGTTGGATATCACATCTCATGTTAGAGGAAGGATCTCAGGTTTGGTATTGGAAGCATTGAGACATCACATCTCATGCTATAGGAATGGTCTCAGGATTGGAATGGGTAGGAGTTGGATATTACATTCTTGTTATAGGAAGGGTCTCATGTTTGGAATGGGAAGGAGTTGGATATCACATATGCTATAGGAAGTGTCTCAGGTTTGGAACGGGAAGGAGTTGGATATCACATCTCATGTTATAGGAAGGGTCTCAGGTTTGGTATAAGCATTGAGATATCACATCTCTGCTATCAGGAGTGGCTCAGGATTGGAATGGGAAGGAGTTGGATATCCCATCTCATGTTAAAGGACGGGTCTCTGGTTTGGTATTAGAATCATTGAGATATCACATCGCATGGTGTAGGAAGGGTCTAAGGATTGGAATGGGATGGACTTGGATATCACATCTCATGCTATAGGTAGGCTCTCAGGTTTGGTATAAGCATTGAGATATCACATCTCATGCTATAGGAAGGGTCTCAGGATTGGAATGGGAAGGATTTGGATATCACATCTCATGCTATAGGAAGGGTCTCAGGTTTGGTATAAGCATGGAGATATCACTTCTCATGCTATAGGAAGGGTCTCAGGATTGGAATGGGAAGGTGTTGGATATCACATCTCATGCTATAGGAAGGGTCTCAGATTTGGTATAAGCATTGAGATATCACATCTCATGGTCTAGGAAGGGTCTCAGGATTGCAATGGGAAGGAGTTGTATATGACATCTCAGGCCTTAGGAAGGGTCTCAGGTTTGGTATAAGCATTGAGATATCACATCTCTGCTATCGGAAGGGTCTCAGGATTGGAATGGGAAGGAGTTGGATATCCCATCTCATGTTATAGGAAGGGTCTCAGGTTTGGTATTAGAAGCATTGAGTTATCACATCTCATGCTATAGGAAGGGTCTCAGGATTGGAATGGGAAGGACTTGGATGTCACATCTCATGCTATAGGGAGGGTCTCAAGTTTGATATTAGAAGCATTGAGATAACAAATCTCATGATATCGGAAGGGTCTCAGGATTGGAATGGGAAGGAGTTGGATATCACATCTCATTATAAAGGAAGGGTCTAAGGTTTGGAAGGGGATGGATTTGGATATCACATCTCATGTTATAGGACGGGTCTCAGGTTTGGTATTAGAAGCATTGAGATATCAAGTGTCATGGTATAAGAAGGGTCTCAGAATTGGAATGGGAAGGAGTTGGATATCACATCTCAAGCTATAGGAAGCGTCTCAGGATTGGAATGGGAAGGAGTTTGATATCACATCTCATGCCATAGTATGGGTCTCAGGTTTGGTAGAAGCATTGGGATATCACATCTCATGCTATCGGAAGGGTATCAGTATTGGATTTGGAAGGAGTTGGATATCCCATCTCATGCTATAGGAAGGGTCTCAGGTTAGAATGGGAAGGAGTTGGATATCACATTTCATGTTATAGGAAGGGTCTCAGGATTAGAATGGGAAGGACTTGGATATCATATCTCATGCTATAGGAAGGCTCTCAGGTTTGGAAGGGGAAGGAGTTGGATATCACATTTCATGTTAGAGGAAGGATCTCAGGTTTGGTATTAGAGGCCTTGAGATATCACATCTCATGCTATAGGAAGGGTCTCAGGATTGGAATGGGAAGGAGTTGGATATCACATCTCAAGCTATAGGAAGGGTCTCAGGTTTGGTATAAGCATTGAGATATCACATCTCATGCTATAGGAAGGGTCTCAGGATTGGAATGGGAAGAAGTTGGATATCACATCTCATGCTATAGGAAGGGTCTTAGGTTTGGTATAAACATTGAGATATCACATCTCATGCTATAGGAAGGGTCTCAGGGTTGGAATGGGAAGGAGTTGTATATGACATCTCATGCCATAGGAAGGGTCTCAGGTTTGGTATAAGCATTGAGATATCACATCACATGCTATAGGAAGGGTCTCAGGATTGGAATGGGAAGGACTTGGATATCACATCTCATGCTATAGGCAGGGTCTCAGGTTTGGAAAGGGAAGGAGATGGATATCACATTTCATGTTAGAGGTAGGATCTCAGGTTTGGTATTAGAGGCATTGAGATATCACATCTCATGCTATCAGAAGGGTCTCAGGATTGGAATGGGAAGGAGTTGGATATCAAATCTCATGCTAAAGGGATGGTCTAAGTTTTGGAAGGGGAGGGATTTGGACATCATATCTCATGTTATTGGAAGGATCTCAGGTTTGGTATTAGAAGCATTGAGATACCACATCTCATGCTATCGGAAGGGTCTTAGGTTTGGTATAAGCATTGAGATATCACATCTCTGCTATCGGAAGGGTCTCAGGATTGGAATGGGAAGGATTTGGATATCACAATTCATGTTATAGGGAGGGTCTCAGTTTTCATATTAGAAGCATTGAGATATCACATATGCTATTGGAAGGGTCTCAGTATTGGAATGGGAAGGAGTTGGATATCACATCTCATGTTATAGGGAGGGTCTCAGTTTTGATATTAGAAGCATTGAGATATCACATATGCTATTGGAAGGGTCTCAGTATTGGAATTGGAAGGAGTTGGATATCACATATGCTAAAGGAAAGGTCTCAGGTTTGGAATGGGAAGGAGTTGGATATCACGTCTCATGTTATAGGAAGGGTCTCAGGTTTGGAATGGGAAGGAGTTGAATATCACATCTCATGCTAAAGGAAGGGTCATCAGGTTCGGTATAAGCATTGAGATATCACATCTCTGCTATCGGAAGGGTCTCAGGATAGGAATGGGAAGGACGTAGATTTCACATCTCATACTATAGGGAGGGTCTCAGTTTTGATATTAGAAGCATTGAGCTATCACATCTCATGCTATCGGAAGGGTCTCAGGATTGGAATGGGATGGAGTTGGATATCACATCTCAAGCTATCTCAGGATTGTAATGGGAAGGAGTTTGATATCACATATCAAGCTATAGGAAGGGTCTCAGGTTTGGAAGGGGAAGGATTTGGATCTCACATCTCAAGCTATCTCAGGATTGGAATGGGAAGGAGTTTGATATTTCATCTCAAGCTATAGGAAGGGTCTCAGATTTGGAAAGGGAAGGATTTGGATTTCACATCTCATGTTATAGGATGGTTCTATTGTTTGGTTTTAGAAGCATTGAGATATCACATCTCATGCTATGGGAAGGGTCTCAGGTTTGGAATGGGAAGGAGTTGGTTATCACATCTCATGCTAAAGGAAAGGTCTCAGGTCTGGAAGGGGAAGGATTTGGATCTCACATCTCATGTTTTAGGACGGGTCTCAGGTTTGGTATTAGAAGCATTGAACTATCACATCTCATGGTATAGGAAGGGTCCCAGGATTGGAATGGGAAGGAGTTGGATATCACATTGAATGGGAAGGAGTTTGATATCACATCTCAAGCTATAGGAAGGGCCTCATGTTTGGAATGGGAATGATTTGGATTTCACATCTCATGTTATAGGATGGTTCTCATGTTTGGTTTTAGAAGCATTGAAATATCACATCTCATGCTATCTGAAGGGTCTCAGGTTTGGAATGGGAAGGAGTTTGATATCACATCTCATGTTAGAGGTAGGATCTCAGGTTTGGTATTAGAGGCATTTAGATATGACATCTCATGCCATCAGAAGGGTCTCAGGATTGGAATGGGAAGGAGTTGGATATCACATCTCATGCTAAAGGGAGGGTCTAAGGTTTGGAAGGGGAAGGATTTGGACATCACATCTCATGTTATTGGAAGGATCTGAGGTTTGGTATTAGAAGCATTGAGATATCACATCTCATGCTATCGGAAGGGTCTCAGGTTTGGTATAAGCATTGAGATATCACATCTCTGCTATCGGAAGGGTCTCAGGATTGGAATGGGAAGGATTTGGATATCACATCTCATGTTATAGGAAGGGTCTCAGGTTTGGTATTAGAAGCATTGAGATATCACATCTCATGCTATATTAAGGGTCTCAGGAATGGAATGGGAAGGACTTGGATATCACATCTCATGATAAAGGAAGGGTCTAAGGTTTGGAAGGGGAAGGATTTGGATATCACATCTCATGTTATTGGACCGGTCTCAGGTTTGGTATTAGAAGCATTGAGATATCAAGTCTCATGGTATAGGACGGGAGTTTGATATCACATCTCATGCCATGGTATGGGTCTCAGGTTTTGTAGAAGCATTGGGATATCACATCTCATGCTATTGGAAGGGTATCAGGATTGGATTTGGAAGGAGTTGGATATCCCATCTCATGCTATAGGAAGGGTCTCAGGTTGGAGTAGAAGGAGTTGGATATCACATCTCATGTTATAGGAAGGGTCTCAGGATTGGAATGGGAAGGACTTGGATATCACATCTCATGTTATAGGAAGGATCTCAGGTTTTGTATTAGAAGCATTGAGATATCACATCTCATGCTATAGGAAGGGTCTCAGGATTGGAATGTGAAGCATTTGGATATCACATCTCATGCTAAAGGAAGGGTCTCAGGTTTGGTATAAGCATTGAGATATCACATCTCTGCTATCGGAAGGGTCTAAGGATTGGATTGGGAAGGAATTGGATATCCCTTCTCATGCTATAGGAAGGGTCTCAGGTTGGAATGGGTAGGAGTTGGATATCACATCTCATGTTATAGGAAGGGTCTCAAGATTGAAATGGGAAGGATTTGGATATCACATCTCTTGCTATAGGAAGGGTCTCAGGTTTTCTATTAGAAACATTGAGATATGACATCTCATGCTATAGGAAGGGTTTCAGTATTGGAATGGGAAGGATTTGGATATCACATCTCATGCTAAAGGAAGGGTCTCAGGTTTGGAAGGGGAAGGATTTGGATATCATATCTCATGTTATAGGACATATCTCATGTTATAGGACGGGTCCCAGGTTTGGTATTAGAAGCATTGAGATATCACATCTCATGGTATAGGAAGGGTCTCAGGATTGGAATGGGAAGGAGTTGGATCTCCCTTCTCATGCTACAGGAAGGGTCTCAGGTTGGAATGGGAAGGAGTTGGATATCACATCTCGTTATAGGAAGGGTCTCAGGATTGGAATGGGAAGGAATTGGATATCACATCTCTTGCTATAGGAAGGGTCTCAGGTTTGGAAGGGGAAGGATTTGGATATCATATCTCATGTTATAGGACCGGTCCCAGGTCTGGTATTAGAAGCATTGAGATATCACATCTCATGCTATAGGAGGAGTCTCAGGATTGGAATGGGCAGGAGTTGAATATCACCGCTCATGCTAAAGGAAGGGTATCAGGTTTGATAGAAGCATTGAGATATCACATCTCATGCTATAGGAAGGAACTCAGGATTGGAATGGGAAGGAGTTGGATATCACATCTAATGCCATAGGAAGGGTCATCAGGTTTGGTATAAGCATTGAGATATCACATCTCTGCTATCGGAAGGGTCTCAGGATAGGAATGGTAAGGACTTAGAATTCACATCTCATACTATAGGGAGGGTCTCAGTTTTGATATTAGAAGCATTGAGCTATCACATCTCATGCTATCGGAAGGGTCTCAGGATTGGAATGGGATGGAGTTGGATATCACATCTCAAGCTATCTCAGGATTGGAATGGGAAGGAGTTTGATATTTCATCTCAAGCTATAGGAAGGGTCTCAGGTTTGGAAAGGGAAGGATTTGGATTTCACATCTCATGTTATAGGATGGTTCTCATGTTTGGTTTTAGAAGCATTGAGATATCACATCTCATGCTATCGGAAGGGTCTCAGGTTTGGAAAGGGAAGGATTTGGATTTCACATGTTATAGGATGGTTCTCAGGTTTGGTTTTAGAAGCATTAAATTATAACATCTCATGCTATAGGAAGGGTCTCAGGTTTGGAATGGGAATGATTTGGATTTCACATCTCATGGTATAGGATGGTTCTCATGTTTGGTTTTAGAAGCATTGAAATATCACATCTCATGCTATCTGAAGGGTCTCAGGTTTGGAATGGGAAGGAGTTTGATATCACATCTCATGTTAGAGGTAGGATCTCAGGTTTGGTATTAGAGGCATTGAGATATGACATCTCATGCCATCAGAAGGGTCTCAGGATTGGAATGGGAAGGAGTTGGATATCACATCTCATGCTAAAGGGAGGGTCTAAGGTTTGGAAGGGGAAGGATTTGGACATCACATCTCATGTTATTGGAAGGATCTGAGGTTTGGTATTAGAAGCATTGAAATATCACATCTCATGCTATCGGAAGGGTCTCAGGTTTGGTATAAGCATTGAGATATCACATCTCTGCTATCGGAAGGGTCTCAGGATTGGAATGGGAAGGATTTGGAGATCACATCTCATGTTATAGGAAGGGTCTCAGGTTTGGTATTAGAAGCATTGAGATATCACATCTCATGCTATATTAAGGGTCTCAGGAATGGAATGGGAAGGACTTGGATATCACATCTCATGATAAAGGAAGGGTCTAAGGTTTGGAAGGGGAAGGATTTGGATATCACATCTCATGTTATTGGACCGGTCTCAGGTTTGGTATTAGAAGCATTGAGATATCAAGTCTCATGGTATAGGACGGGAGTTTGATATCACATCTCATGCCATGGTATGGGTCTCAGGTTTTGTAGAAGCATTGGGATATCACATCTCATGCTATTGGAAGGGTATCAGGATTGGATTTGGAAGGAGTTGGATATCCCATCTCATGCTATAGGAAGGGTCTCAGGTTGGAGTAGAAGGAGTTGGATATCACATCTCATGTTATAGGAAGGGTCTCAGGATTGGAATGGGAAGGACTTGGATATCACATCTCATGTTATAGGAAGGATCTCAGGTTTTGTATTAGAAGCATTGAGATATCACATCTCATGCTATAGGAAGGGTCTCAGGATTGGAATGTGAAGCATTTGGATATCACATCTCATGCTAAAGGAAGGGTCTCAGGTTTGGTATAAGCATTGAGATATCACATCTCTGCTATCGGAAGGGTCTAAGGATTGGATTGGGAAGGAATTGGATATCCCTTCTCATGCTATAGGAAGGGTCTCAGGTTGGAATGGGTAGGAGTTGGATATCACATCTCATGTTATAGGAAGGGTCTCAAGATTGAAATGGGAAGGATTTGGATATCACATCTCTTGCTATAGGAAGGGTCTCAGGTTTTCTATTAGAAACATTGAGATATGACATCTCATGCTATAGGAAGGGTTTCAGTATTGGAATGGGAAGGATTTGGATATCACATCTCATGCTAAAGGAAGGGTCTCAGGTTTGGAAGGGGAAGGATTTGGATATCATATCTCATGTTATAGGACATATCTCATGTTATAGGACGGGTCCCAGGTTTGGTATTAGAAGCATTGAGATATCACATCTCATGGTATAGGAAAGGTCTCAGGATTGGAATGGGAAGGAGTTGGATCTCCCTTCTCATGCTACAGGAAGGGTCTCAGGTTGGAATGGGAAGGAGTTGGATATCACATCTTGTTATAGGAAGGGTCTCAGGATTGGAATGGGAAGGAATTGGATATCACATCTCTTGCTATAGGAAGGGTCTCAGGTTTGGAAGGGGAAGGATTTGGATATCATATCTCATGTTATAGGACCGGTCCCAGGTCTGGTATTAGAAGCATTGAGATATCACATCTCATGCTATAGGAGGAGTCTCAGGATTGGAATGGGAAGGAGTTGGATATCACGTCTCATGATATAGGAAGGGTCTCAGGATTGGAATGGGCAGGAGTTGAATATCACCTCTCATGCTAAAGGAAGGTATCAGGTTTGATAGAAGCATTGAGATATCACATCTCATGCTATAGGAAGGAACTCAGGATTGGAATGGGAAGGAGTTGGATATCACATCTAATGCCATAGGAAGGGTCATCAGGTTTGGTATAAGCATTGAGATATCACATCTCTGCTATCGGAAGGGTCTCAGGATAGGAATGGTAAGGACTTAGAATTCACATCTCATACTATAGGGAGCGTCTCAGTTTTGATATTAGAAGCATTGAGCTATCACATCTCATGCTATCGGAAGGGTCTCAGGATTGGAATGGGATGGAGTTGGATATCACATCTCAAGCTATCTCAGGATTGGAATGGGAAGGAGTTTGATATTTCATCTCAAGCTATGGGAAGGGTCTCAGGTTTGGAAAGGGAAGGATTTGGATTTCACATCTCATGTTATAGGATGGTTCTCATGTTTGGTTTTAGAAGCATTGAGATATCACATCTCATGCTATCGGAAGGGTCTCAGGTTTGGAAAGGGAAGGATTTGGATTTCACATGTTATAGGATGGTTCTCAGGTTTGGTTTTAGAAGCATTAAATTATAACATCTCATGCTATAGGAAGGGTCTCAGGTTTGGAATGGGAAGGAGTTGGATATCACATCTCTGCTATCTGAAGGGTCTCAGGATTGGAATGGGAAGGAGTTGGATATCCCATCTTGTTATAGGAAGGGTCTCAGGTTTGGTATTAGAAGCAATGAGATATCACATCTCATGCTATAGGAAGGGTCTAAGGTTTGGAAGGGGACGGATTTGGGTATCACATCTCATGTTATAGGACCGGTCTCAGGTTTGGTATTTGAAGCATTGAGATATCAAGTCTCATGGTATAGGACGGGTCTCAGAATTGGAATGAGAAGGAGTTGGATATCACATCTCAAGCTATAGGAAGGCTCTCATGATTGGAATGGGAAGGAGTTGGATATCACATCTCATGTTATAGGAAGGGTCTCAGGATTGGAATGGGAAGGACTTGGATATCACATCTCATTCTATAGGAAGGCTCTCAGGGTTGGAAGGGGAAGGAGTTGGATATCACATTTCATGTTATAGGTAGGATCTCAGGTTTGGTTTTAGAGGCATTGAGATATCACATCTCATACCATCAGAAGGGTCTCAGGATTGGAATGGGAAGGAGTTGGATATCAAATCTCATGCTAAAGGGATGGTCTAAGGTTTGGAAGGGGAAGGATTTGGAAATTCCATCTCATGTTATTGGACCGGTCTCAGGTTTGGTATTAGAAGCATTGAGATATCACATCTCATGCTATCGGAAGGGTCTTAGGTTTGGTATAAGCATTGAGATATCACATCTCTGCTATCGGAAGGGTCTCAGGATTGGAATGGGAAGGATTTGGATATCACATCTCATGTTATAGGACGGGTCTCAGGTTTGGTATTAGAAGCATTGTGATATCACATCTCATGCTATAGGATGTGTCTCAGGATTGGAATGGGAAGGAGTTGGATATCACATCTCATGCTATAGGAAGGGTTTCAGGTTTGGTAGAAGCATTGAGATATCACATCTCATGCTATAGGAAGAGTCTCAGGTTTCGGAAGGGAAGGATTTGGATTTCACATCTCATGTTATAGGATGGTTCTCATGTTTGGTTTTTGAAGCATTGAGATATCACATCTCATGCTATCGGAAGGGTCTCAGGTTTGGAATGGGAAGGAGTTGGATATCAGATCTCATGTTATAGGAAGGGTCTCAGGTTTGGAATGGGAAGGAGTTGGATATGACATCTCTTGTTATAGGGAGGGTCTCAGAATTTGAATGGTAAGGAGTTGGATATCACATCTCATGCTATAGGAAGGGTCTCAGGTTGGAATGGGAAGGAGTTGGATATCACATCTCATGTTATATACAGGAAGGGTCTCAGGATTGGAATGGGAAGGATTTGGATATCACATCTCTTGCTATAGGAAGGGTCTCAGGTTTTTTATTAGAAACATTGAGATATCACATCTCATGCTATAGGAAGGGTTTTAGGATTGGAATGGGAAGTATTTGGATATCACATCTCATGCTAAAGGAAGGGTCTCAGGTTTGGAAGGGGAAGGATTTGGATATCACATCTCATCCAATAGGAAGGGTCTCAGGTTTGGAATGGGAAGGAATTGGATATCACATCTCATGTTATAGGAAGGGTCTCAGGTTTTTTATTAGAAACATTGAGATATCACATCTCATGTTATAGGACGGTTCCCAGGTTTGGTATTAGAAGCATTGAGATATCACATCTCATGGTATAGGAAGGGTCTCAGGGTTGGAATGGGAAGGAGTTGGATATCACATCTCATCCAATAGGAAGGGTCTCAGGTTTGGAATGGGAAGGAATTGGATATCACATCTCATGTTATAGGAAGGATCTCAGGTTTGGTATTAGAAGCATTGAGATATCACATCTCATGCTATAGGAAGGGTCTCAGGATTGGAATGTGAAGGATTTGGATATCACATCTCATGCTAAAGGAAGGGTCTCAGGTTTGGTAGAAGCATTGAGATATCACATCTCATGCTATAGGAAGGGTCTCAGGATTTGAATGGCAAGGAGTTGGATATCACATCTCATGCCATAGGAAGCGTCTCAGGTTTGGTATAAGCATTGAGATATCACATCTCTGCTATCGGAAGGTTCTCAGGATTGGATTGGGAAGGAGTTGGATATCCCTTCCCATGCTATAGGAAGTGTCTCAGGTTGGAATGGGAAGGAGTTGATTATCACATCTCATGTTATAGGAAGGGTCTCAGGATTGGAATGGGAAGGATTTGGATATCACATCTCTTGCTATAGGAAGGGTCTCAGGATTGGAATGGGAAGGATTTGGATATCACATCTCATGTCATAGGAAGGATCTCAGGTTTGGTATTAGAAGCATTGATATATCACATCTCATGCTATAGGAATGGTCTCAGGATTGGAATGGGTAGGAGTTGGATATTACATTCTTGCTATAGTAAGGGTCTCATGTTTGGAATGGGAAGGAGTTGGATATCACATATGCTATAGGAAGTGTCTCAGGTTTGGAACGGGAAGGAGTTGGATATCACATCTCATGTTGTAGGAAGGGTCTCAGGTTTGGTATAAGCATTGAGATATCACATCTCTGCTATCAGGAGTGGCTCAGGATTGGAATGGGAAGGAGTTGGATATCCCATCTCATGTTAAAGGACGGGTCTCTGGTTTGGTATTAGAATCATTGAGATATCACATCGCATGCTGTAGGAAGGGTCTAAGGATTGGAATGGGATGGACTTGGATATCACATCTCATGCTATAGGTAGGCTCTCAGGTTTGGTATAAGCATTGAGATATCACATCTCATGCTATAGGAAGGGTCTCAGGATTGGAATGGGAAGGATTTGGATATCACATCTCATGCTATAGGAAGGGTCTCAGATTTGGTATAAGCATTGAGATATCACATCTCATGCTATAGGAAGGGTCTCAGGATTGGAATGGGAAGGAGTTGTATATGACATCTCAAGCCTTAGGAAGGGTCTCAGGTTTGGTATAAGCATTGAGATATCACATCTCTGCTATCGGAAGGGTCTCAGGATTGGAATGGGAAGGAGTTGGATATCCCATCTCATGTTATAGGAAGGGTCTCAGGTTTGGTATTAGAAGCATTGAGATATCACATCTCATGCTATAGGAAGGGTCTCAGGATTGGAATGGGAAGGAGTTGGATATCACATCTCATTATAAAGGAAGGGTCTAAGGTTTGGAAGGGGAAGGATTTGGATATCACATCTCATGTTATAGGACGGGTCTCAGGTTTGGTATTAGAAGCATTGAGATATCAAGTCTCATGGTATAAGAAGGGTCTCAGAATTGGAATGGGAAGGAGTTGGATATCACATCTCAAGCTATAGGAAGCGTCTCAGGATTGGAATGGGAAGGAGTTTGATATCACATCTCATGCCATAGTATGGGTCTCAGGTTTGGTAGAAGCATTGGGATATCACATCTCATGCTATAGGAAGGGTCTCAGGATTGGAATGGGAAGGACTTGGATATCACATCACATGCTATAGGAAGGGTCTCAGGATTGGAATGGGAAGGACTTGGATATCACATCTCATGCTATAGGCAGGGTCTCAGGTTTGGAAAGGGAAGGAGATGGATGTCACATTTCAAGTTGGAGGTAGGATCTCAGGTTTGGTATTAGAGGCAATGAGATATCACATCTCATGCTATCAGAAGGGTCTCAGGATTGGAATGGGAAGGAGTTGGATATCACATTTCATGCTAAAGGGAGGGTCTCAGGTTTGGAAGGGGAAGGATTTGGAAATCACATCTCATATTATAGGAAGGATCTCAGGTTTGGTATTAGAAGCATTGAGATATCACATCTCATGCTATCGGAAGGATCTCAGGTTTGGTATAAGAGGCATTGAGATATCACATCTCATGCTATCATAAGGGTCTCAGGATTGGAATGGGAAGGAGTTGGATATCACATCTCATGTTATAGGAAGGATCTCAGGTTTGGTATTAGAAGCATTGAGACATCACATCTCATGCTATAGGAAGGGTCTCAGGATTGGAATGGGAAGGAGTTGGATATCACATCTCATGCTATAGGAAGGGTCTCAGGTTTGGTATAAGCATTGAGATATCACATCTCATGCTATAGGAAGGGTCTCAGGATTGGAATGGGAAGGATTTGGATATCACATCTTATGCTACAGGAAGGGTCTCAGGTTTGGTATAAGCACTGAGATATCACATCTCATGCGATAGGAAGGGTCTCAGGATTGGAATGGGAAGAAGTTGGATATCACATCTCATGCTATAGGAAGGGTCTCAGGTTTGGTATAAGCATTGAGATATCACATCTCATGCTATAGGAAGGGTCTCAGGGTTGGAATGGGAAGGAGTTGTATATGACATCTCATGCCATAGGAAGGGTCTCAGGTTTGGTATAAGCATTGAGATATCACATCACATGCTATAGGAAGGGTCTCACGATTGGAATGGGAAGGACTTGGATATCACATCTCATGCTATAGGCAGGGTCTCAGGTTTGGAAAGGGAAGGAGATGGATATCACATTTCATGTTAGAGGTAGGATCTCAGGTTTGGTATTAGAGGCATTGAGATATCACATCTCATGCTATCAGAAGGGTCTCAGGATTGGAATGGGAAGGAGTTGGATATCACATTTCATGCTAAAGGGAAGGTCTCAGGTTTGGAAGGGGAAGGATTTGGAAATCACATCTCATATTATAGGAAGGATCTCAGGTTTGGTATTAGAAGCATTGAGATATCACATCTCATGCTATCGGAAGGATCTCAGGTTTGGTATAAGAGGCATTGAGATATCACATCTCATGCTATCATAAGGGTCTCAGGATTGGAATGGGAGGGAGTTGGATATCACATCTCATGTTATAGGAAGGATCTCAGGTTTGGTATTAGAAGCATTGAGACATCACATCTCATGCTGTAGGAAGGGTCTCAGGATTGGAATGGGAAGGAGTTGGATATCACATCTCATGCTATAGGAAGGGTCTCAGGTTTGGTATAAGCATTGAGATATCACATCTCATGCTATAGGAAGGGTCTCAGGATTGGAAAGGGAAGGATTTGGATATCACATCTTATGCTATAGGAAGGGTCTCAGGTTTGGTATAAGCATGGAGATATCACTTCTCATGCTATAGGAAGGGTCTCAGGATTGGAATGGGAAGGAGTTGGATATCACATCTCATGCTATAGGAAGGGTCTCAGATTTGGTATAAGCATTGAGATATCACATCTCATGCTATAGGAAGGGTCTCAGGATTGGAATGGGAAGGAGTTGTATATGACATCTCAGGCCATAGGAAGGGTCTCAGATTTGGTATAAGCATTGAGATATCACATCTCATGATGTCGGAAGGGTCTCAGGATTGGAATGGGAAGGAGTTGGATATCACATTTCATGATAAAGGAAGGGTCTAAGGTTTGGAAGGGGAAGGATTTGGATATCACATCTCATGTTATAGGACGGGTCTCAGGTTTGGTATTAGAAGCATTGAGATATCAAGTCTCATGGTATAAGAAGGGTCTCAGGATTGGAATGGGAAGGAGTTTGATATCACATCTTATGCCATAGTATGGGTCTCAGGTTTGGTAGAAGCATTGGGATATCACATCTCATGCTATCGGAAGGGTATCAGTATTGGATTTGGAAGGAGTTGGATATCCCATCTCATGCTATAGGAAGGGTCTCAGGTTGGAATGGGAAGGAGTTGGATATCACATTTCATGTTATAGGAAGGGTCTCAGGATTGGAATGGGAAGGTCTTGGAAATCATATCTCATGCTATAGGAAGGCTCTCAGGTTTGGAAGGGGAAGGAGTTGGATATCACATTTCATGTTAGAGGAAGGATCTCAGGTTTGGTATTAGAGGCCTTGAGATATCACATCTCATGCTATAGGAAGGGTCTCAGGATTGGAATGGGAAGGAGTTGGATATCACATCTCAAGCTATAGGAAGGGTCTCAGGTTTGGTATAAGCATTGAGATATCACATCTCATGCTATAGGAAGGGTCTCCTGATTGGAATGGGAAGAAGTTGGATATCACATCTAATGCTATAGGAAGGGTCTCAGGTTTGGTATAAGCATTGAGATATCACATCTCATGCTATAGGAAGGGTCTCAGGATTGGAATGGGAAGGAGTTGTATATGCCATCTCATGCCATAGGAAGGGTCTCAGGTTTGGTATAAGCATTGAGATATCACATCACATGCTATAGGAAGGGTCTCAGGATTGGAATGGGAAGGACTTGGATATCACATATCATGCTATAGGCAGGGTCTCAGGTTTGGAAAGGGGAGGAGATGGATATCACATTTCATGTTAGAGGTAGGATCTCAGGTTTGGTATTAGAGGCATTGAGAAATCACATCTCATGCTATCAGAAGGGTCTCAGGATTGGAATGGGAAGGAGTTGGATATCACATCTCATGCTAAAGGGAGGGTCTCAGGTTTGGAAGGGGAAGGATTTGGAAATCACATCTCATATTATAGGAAGGATCTCAGGTTTGGTATTAGAAGCATTGAGATATCACATCTCATGCTATCGGAAGGATCTCAGGTTTGGTATAAAAGGCATTGAGATATCACATCTCATGCTATCATAAGGGTCTCAGGATTGGAATGGGAAGGAGTTGGATATCACATCTCATGTTAGAGGAAGGATCTCAGGTTTGGTATTGGAAGCATTGAGACATCACATCTCATGCTATAGGAATGGTCTCAGGATTGGAATGGGTAGGAGTTGGATATTACATTCTTGTTATAGGAAGGGTCTCATGTTTGGAATGGGAAGGAGTTGGATATCACATATGCTATAGGAAGTGTCTCAGGTTTGGAACGGGAAGGAGTTGGATATCACATCTCATGTTATAGGAAGGGTCTCAGGTTTGGTATAAGCATTGAGATATCACATCTCTGCTATCAGGAGTGGCTCAGGATTGGAATGGGAAGGAGTTGGATATCCCATCTCATGTTAAAGGACGGGTCTCTGGTTTGGTATTAGAATCATTGAGATATCACATCGCATGCTGTAGGAAGAGTCTAAGGATTGGAATGGGATGGACTTGGATATCACATCTCATGCTATAGGTAGGCTCTCAGGTTTGGTATAAGCATTGAGATATCACATCTCATGCTATAGGAAGGGTCTCAGGTTTGGTATAAGCATGGAGATATCACTTCTCATGCTATAGGAAGGGTCTCAGGATTGGAATGGGAAGGTGTTGGATATCACATCTCATGCTATAGGAAGGGTCTCAGATTTGGTATAAGCATTGAGATATCACATCTCATGCTCTAGGAAGGGTCTCAGGATTGCAATGGGAAGGAGTTGTATATGACATCTCAGGCCTTAGGAAGGGTCTCAGGTTTGGTATAAGCATTGAGATATCACATCTCTGCTATCGGAAGGGTCTCAGGATTGGAATGGGAAGGAGTTGGATATCCCATCTCATGTTATAGGAAGGGTCTCAGGTTTGGTATTAGAAGCATTGAGTTATCACATCTCATGCTATAGGAAGAGTCTCAGGATTGGAATGGGAAGGACTTGGATGTCACATCTCATGCTATAGGGAGGGTTTCAAGTTTGATATTAGAAGCATTGAGATAACAAATCTCATGATATCGGAAGGGTCTCAGGACTGGAATGGGAAGGAGTTGGATATCACATCTCATTATAAAGGAAGGGTCTAAGGTTTGGAAGGGGATGGATTTGGATATCACATCTCATGTTATAGGACGGGTCTCAGGTTTGGTATTAGAAGCATTGAGATATCAAGTGTCATGGTATAAGAAGGGTCTCAGAATTGGAATGGGAAGGAGTTGGATATCACATCTCAAGCTATAGGAAGCGTCTCAGGATTGGAATGGGAAGGAGTTTGATATCACATCTCATGCCATAGTATGGGTCTCAGGTTTGGTAGAAGCATTGGGATATCACATCTCATGCTATCGGAAGGGTATCAGTATTGGATTTGGAAGGAGTTGGATATCCCATCTCATGCTATAGGAAGGGTCTCAGGTTAGAATGGGAAGGAGTTGGATATCACATTTCATGTTATAGGAAGGGTCTCAGGATTAGAATGGGAAGGACTTGGATATCATATCTCATGCTATAGGAAGGCTCTCAGGTTTGGAAGGGGAAGGAGTTGGATATCACATTTCATGTTAGAGGAAGGATCTCAGGTTTGGTATTAGAGGCCTTGAGATATCACATCTCATGCTATAGGAAGGGTCTCAGGATTGGAATAGGAAGGAGTTGGATATCACATCTCAAGCTATAGGAAGGGTCTCAGGTTTGGTATAAGCATTGAGATATCACATCTCATGCTATAGGAAGGGTCTCAGGATTGGAATGGGAAGAAGTTGGATATCACATCTCATGCTATAGGAAGGGTCTCAGGTTTGGTATAAGCATTGAGATATCACATCTCATGCTATAGGAAGGGTCTCAGGGTTGGAATGGGAAGGAGTTGTATATGACATCTCATGCCATAGGAAGGGTCTCAGGTTTGGTATAAGCATTGAGATATCACATCACATGCTATAGGAAGGGTCTCAGGATTGGAATGGGAAGGACTTGGATATCACATCTCATGCTATAGGCAGGGTCTCAGGTTTGGAAAGGGAAGGAGATGGATATCACATTTCATGTTAGAGGTAGGATCTCAGGTTTGGTATTAGAGGCATTGAGATATCACATCTCATGCTATCAGAAGGGTCTCAGGATTGGAATGGGAAGGAGTTGGATATCAAATCTCATGCTAAAGGGATGGTCTAAGGTTTGGAAGGGGAGGGATTTGGACATCATATCTCATGTTATTGGAAGGATCTCAGGTTTGGTATTAGAAGCATTGAGATATCACATCTCATGCTATCGGAAGGGTCTTAGGTTTGGTATAAGCATTGAGATATCACATCTCTGCTATCGGAAGGGTCTCAGGATTGGAATGGGAAGGATTTGGATATCACAATTCATGTTATAGGGAGGGTCTCAGTTTTCATATTAGAAGCATTGAGATATCACATATGCTATTGGAAGGGTCTCAGTATTGGAATGGGAAGGAGTTGGATATCACATCTCATGTTATAGGGAGGGTCTCAGTTTTGATATTAGAAGCATTGCGATATCACATATGCTATTGGAAGGGTCTCAGTATTGGAATTGGAAGGAGTTGGATATCACATATGCTAAAGGAAAGGTCTCAGGTTTGGAATGGGAAGGAGTTGGATATCACGTCTCATGTTATAGGAAGGGTCTCAGGTTTGGAATGGGAAGGAGTTGAATATCACATCTCATGCTAAAGGAAGGGTCATCAGGTTCGGTATAAGCATTGAGATATCACATCTCTGCTATCGGAAGGGTCTCAGGATAGGAATGGGAAGGACGTAGATTTCACATCTCATACTATAGGGAGGGTCTCAGTTTTGATATTAGAAGCATTGAGCTATCACATCTCATGCTATCGGAAGGGTCTCAGGATTGGAATGGGATGGAGTTGGATATCACATCTCAAGCTATCTCAGGATTGTAATGGGAAGGAGTTTGATATCACATATCAAGCTATAGGAAGGGTCTCAGGTTTGGAAGGGGAAGGATTTGGATCTCACATCTCAAGCTATCTCAGGATTGGAATGGGAAGGAGTTTGATATTTCATCTCAAGCTATAGGAAGGGTCTCAGGTTTGGAAAGGGAAGGATTTGGATTTCACATCTCATGTTATAGGATGGTTCTCATGTTTGGTTTTAGAAGCATTGAGATATCACATCTCATGCTATGGGAAGGGTCTCAGGTTTGGAATGGGAAGGAGTTGGTTATCACATCTCATGCTAAAGGAAAGGTCTCAGGTCTGGAAGGGGAAGGATTTGGATCTCACATCTCATGTTTTAGGACGGGTCTCAGGTTTGGTATTAGAAGCATTGAACAATCACATCTCATGGTATAGGAAGGGTCCCAGGATTGGAATGGGAAGGAGTTGGATATCACATTGAATGGGAAGGAGTTTGATATCACATCTCAAGCTATAGGAAGGGCCTCATGTTTGGAATGGGAATGATTTGGATTTCACATCTCATGTTATAGGATGGTTCTCATGTTTGGTTTTAGAAGCATTGAAATATCACATCTCATGCTATCTGAAGGGTCTCAGGTTTGGAATGGGAAGGAGTTTGATATCACATCTCATGTTAGAGGTAGGATCTCAGGTTTGGTATTAGAGGCATTTAGATATGACATCTCATGCCATCAGAAGGGTCTCAGGATTGGAATGGGAAGGAGTTGGATATCACATCTCATGCTAAAGGGAGGGTCTAAGGTTTGGAAGGGGAAGGATTTGGACATCACATCTCATGTTATTGGAAGGATCTGAGGTTTGGTATTAGAAGCATTGAGATATCACATCTCATGCTATCGGAAGGGTCTCAGGTTTGGTATAAGCATTGAGATATCACATCTCTGCTATCGGAAGGGTCTCAGGTTTGGAAGGGGAAGGATTTGGATATCATATCTCATGTTATAGGACCGGTCCCAGGTCTGGTATTAGAAGCATTGAGATATCACATCTCATGCTATAGGAGGAGTCTCAGGATTGGAATGGGCAGGAGTTGAATATCACCTCTCATGCTAAAGGAAGGGTATCAGGTTTGATAGAAGCATTGAGATATCACATCTCATGCTATAGGAAGGAACTCAGGATTGGAATGGGAAGGAGTTGGATATCACATCTAATGCCATAGGAAGGGTCATCAGGTTTGGTATAAGCATTGAGATATCACATCTCTGCTATCGGAAGGGTCTCAGGATAGGAATGGTAAGGACTTAGAATTCACATCTCATACTATAGGGAGGGTCTCAGTTTTGATATTAGAAGCATTGAGCTATCACATCTCATGCTATCGGAAGGGTCTCAGGATTGGAATGGGATGGAGTTGGATATCACATCTCAAGCTATCTCAGGATTGGAATGGGAAGGAGTTTGATATTTCATCTCAAGCTATAGGAAGGGTCTCAGGTTTGGAAAGGGAAGGATTTGGATTTCACATCTCATGTTATAGGATGGTTCTCATGTTTGGTTTTAGAAGCATTGAGATATCACATCTCATGCTATCGGCAGGGTCTCAGGTTTGGAAAGGGAAGGATTTGGATTTCACATGTTATAGGATGGTTCTCAGGTTTGGTTTTAGAAGCATTGAAATATCACATCTCATGCTATCTGAAGGGTCTCAGGTTTGGAATGGGAAGGAGTTTGATATCACATCTCATGTTAGAGGTAGGATCTCAGGTTTGGTATTAGAGGCATTGAGATATGACATCTCATGCCATCAGAAGGGTCTCAGGATTGGAATGGGAAGGAGTTGGATATCACATCTCATGCTAAAGGGAGGGTCTAAGGTTTGGAAGGGGAAGGATTTGGACATCACATCTCATGTTATTGGAAGGATCTGAGGTTTGGTATTAGAAGCATTGAGATATCACATCTCATGCTATCGGAAGGGTCTCAGGTTTGGTATAAGCATTGAGATATCACATCTCTGCTATCGGAAGGGTCTCAGGATTGGAATGGGAAGGATTTGGAGATCACATCTCATGTTATAGGAAGGGTCTCAGGTTTGGTATTAGAAGCATTGAGATATCACATCTCATGCTATATTAAGGGTCTCAGGAATGGAATGGGAAGGACTTGGATATCACATCTCATGATAAAGGAAGGGTCTAAGGTTTGGAAGGGGAAGGATTTGGATATCACATCTCATGTTATTGGACCGGTCTCAGGTTTGGTATTAGAAGCATTGAGATATCAAGTCTCATGGTATAGGACGGGAGTTTGATATCACATCTCATGCCATGGTATGGGTCTCAGGTTTTGTAGAAGCATTGGGATATCACATCTCATGCTATTGGAAGGGTATCAGGATTGGATTTGGAAGGAGTTGGATATCCCATCTCATGCTATAGGAAGGGTCTCAGGTTGGAGTAGAAGGAGTTGGATATCACATCTCATGTTATAGGAAGGGTCTCAGGATTGGAATGGGAAGGACTTGGATATCACATCTCATGTTATAGGAAGGATCTCAGGTTTTGTATTAGAAGCATTGAGATATCACATCTCATGCTATAGGAAGGGTCTCAGGATTGGAATGTGAAGCATTTGGATATCACATCTCATGCTAAAGGAAGGGTCTCAGGTTTGGTATAAGCATTGAGATATCACATCTCTGCTATCGGAAGGGTCTAAGGATTGGATTGGGAAGGAATTGGATATCCCTTCTCATGCTATAGGAAGGGTCTCAGGTTGGAATGGGTAGGAGTTGGATATCACATCTCATGTTATAGGAAGGGTCTCAAGATTGAAATGGGAAGGATTTGGATATCACATCTCTTGCTATAGGAAGGGTCTCAGGTTTTCTATTAGAAACATTGAGATATGACATCTCATGCTATAGGAAGGGTTTCAGTATTGGAATGGGAAGGATTTGGATATCACATCTCATGCTAAAGGAAGGGTCTCAGGTTTGGAAGGGGAAGGATTTGGATATCATATCTCATGTTATAGGACATATCTCATGTTATAGGACGGGTCCCAGGTTTGGTATTAGAAGCATTGAGATATCACATCTCATGGTATAGGAAGGGTCTCAGGATTGGAATGGGAAGGAGTTGGATCTCCCTTCTCATGCTACAGGAAGGGTCTCAGGTTGGAATGGGAAGGAGTTGGATATCACATCTCGTTATAGGAAGGGTCTCAGGATTGGAATGGGAAGGAATTGGATATCACATCTCTTGCTATAGGAAGGGTCTCAGGTTTGGAAGGGGAAGGATTTGGATATCATATCTCATGTTATAGGACCGGTCCCAGGTCTGGTATTAGAAGCATTGAGATATCACATCTCATGCTATAGGAGGAGTCTCAGGATTGGAATGGGAAGGAGTTGGATATCACGTCTCATGATATAGGAAGGGTCTCAGGATTGGAATGGGCAGGAGTTGAATATCACCTCTCATGCTAAAGGAAGGTATCAGGTTTGATAGAAGCATTGAGATATCACATCTCATGCTATAGGAAGGAACTCAGGATTGGAATGGGAAGGAGTTGGATATCACATCTAATGCCATAGGAAGGGTCATCAGGTTTGGTATAAGCATTGAGATATCACATCTCTGCTATCGGAAGGGTCTCAGGATAGGAATGGTAAGGACTTAGAATTCACATCTCATATTATAGGGAGGGTCTCAGTTTTGATATTAGAAGCATTGAGCTATCACATCTCATGCTATCGGAAGGGTCTCAGGATTGGAATGGGATGGAGTTGGATATCACATCTCAAGCTATCTCAGGATTGGAATGGGAAGGAGTTGGATATCACATCTCAAGCTATCACAGGATTGGAATGGGAAGGAGTTTGATATCACATCTCAAGCTATAGGAAGGGTCTCAGGTTTGGAAAGGGAAGGATTTGGATTTCACATCTCATGGTATAGGATGGTTCTCATGTTTGGTTTTAGAAGCATTGAGATATCACATCTCATGCTATCGGAAGGGTCTCAGGTTTGGAAAGGGAAGGATTTGGATTTCACATGTTATAGGATGGTTCTCAGGTTTGGTTTTAGAAGCATTAAATTATAACATCTCATGCTATAGGAAGGGTCTCAGGTTTGGAATGGGAAGGAGTTGGATATCACATCTCTGCTATCTGAAGGGTCTCAGGATTGGAATGGGAAGGAGTTGGATATCCCATCTCGTTATAGGAAGGGTCTCAGGTTTGGTATTAGAAGCAATGAGATATCACATCTCATGCTATAGGAAGGGTCTAAGGTTTGGAAGGGGACGGATTTGGGTATCACATCTCATGTTATAGGACCGGTCTCAGGTTTGGTATTTGAAGCATTGAGATATCAAGTCTCATGGTATAGGATGGGTCTCAGAATTGGAATGAGAAGGAGTTGGATATCACATCTCAAGCTATAGGAAGGGTCTCATGATTGGAATGGGAAGGAGTTGGATATCACATCTCATGTTATAGGAAGGGTCTCAGGATTGGAATGGGAAGGACTTGGATATCACATCTCATTCTATAGGAAGGCTCTCAGGGTTGGAAGGGGAAGGAGTTGGATATCACATTTCATGTTAGAGGTAGGATCTCAGGTTTGGTTTTAGAGGCATTGAGATATCACATCTCATGCCATCAGAAGGGTCTCAGGATTGGAATGGGAAGGAGTTGGATATCAAATCTCATGCTAAAGGGATGGTCTAAGGTTTGGAAGGGGAAGGATTTGGAAATTCCATCTCATGTTATTGGACCGGTCTCAGGTTTGGTATTAGAAGCATTGAGATATCACATCTCATGCTATCGGAAGGGTCTTAGGTTTGGTATAAGCATTGAGATATCACATCTCTGCTATCGGAAGGGTCTCAGGATTGGAATGGGAAGGATTTGGATATCACAATTCATGTTATAGGAAGGGTCTCAGGTTTGGTATTAGAAGCATTGAGATATCACATCTCATGCTATAGGAAGGGTCTCAGGATTGGAATGGGAAGGACTTGGATATCACATCTCATGATAAAGGAAGGGTCTAAGGTTTGGAAGGGGAAGGATTTGGATATCACAATTCATGTTATAGGAAGGGTCTCAGGTTTGGTATTAGAAGCATTGAGATATCACATCTCATGCTATAGGAAGGGTCTCAGGAATGGAATGGGAAGGACTTGGATATCACATCTCATGATAAAGGAAGGGTCTAAGGTTTGGAAGGGGAAGGATTTGGATATCACATCTCATGTTATTGGACCGGTCTCAGGTTTGGTATTAGAAGCATTGAGATATCAAGTCTCATGGTATAGGACGGGAGTTTGATATCACATCTCATGCCATGGTATGGGTCTCAGGTTTTGTAGAAGCATTGGGATATCACATCTCATGCTATCGGAAGGGTATCAGGATTGGATTTGGAAGGAGTTGGATATCCCATATCATGCTATAGGAAGGGTCTCAGGTTGGAATAGAAGGAGTTGGATATCACATCTCATGTTATAGGAAGGGTCTCAGGATTGGAATGGGAAGGACTTGGATATCACATCTCATGCTGTAGGAAGGGTCTCAGGTTTGGAAAAGGAAGGAGTTGGATATCACATTTCATGTTAGAGGTAGGATCTCAGGTTTGGTATTAGAGGCATTGAGATATCACATCTCATGCTATCAGAAGGGTATCAGGATTGGAATGGGAAGGAGTTGGGTATCACATCTCATGTTATAGGACCGGTCTCAGGTTTGGTATTTGAAGCATTGAGATATCAAGTCTCATGGTATAGGACGGGTCTCAGAATTGGAATGAGAAGGAGTTGGATATCACATCTCAAGCTATAGGAAGGGTCTCATGATTGGAATGGGAAGGAGTTGGATATCACATCTCATGTTATAGGAAGGGTCTCAGGATTGGAATGGGAAGGACTTGGATATCACATCTCATTCTATAGGAAGGCTCTCAGGGTTGGAAGGGGAAGGAGTTGGATATCACATTTCATGTTAGAGGTAGGATCTCAGGTTTGGTTTTAGAGGCATTGAGATATCACATCTCATGCCATCAGAAGGGTCTCAGGATTGGAATGGGAAGGAGTTGGATATCAAATCTCATGCTAAAGGGATGGTCTAAGGTTTGGAAGGAGAAGGATTTGGATATCACATCTCTTGTTATTGGACCGGTCTCAGGTTTGGTATTAGAAGCATTGAGATATCACATCTCATGCTATCGGAAGGGTCTTAGGTTTGGTATAAGCATTGAGATATCACATCTCTGCCATCGGAAGGGTCTCAGGATTGGAATGGGAAGGATTTGGATATCACAATTCATGTTATAGGAAGGGTCTCAGGTTTGGTATTAGAAGCATTGAGATATCACATCTCATGCTATAGGAAGGGTCTCAGGATTGGAATGGGAAGGACTTGGATATCACATCTCATGTTATAGGAAGGGTCTCAGGTTTGGTATTAGAAGCATTGAGATATCACATCTCATGCTATAGGAAGGGTCTCAGGAATGGAATGGGAAGGACTTGGATATCACATCTCATGATAAAGGAAGGGTCTAAGGTTTGGAAGGGGAAGGATTTGGATATCACATCTCATGTTATTGGACCGGTCTCAGGTTTGGTATTAGAAGCATTGAGATATCAAGTCTCATGGTATAGGACGGGAGTTTGATATCACATCTCATGCCATGGTATGGGTCTCAGGTTTTGTAGAAGCATTGGGATATCACATCTCATGCTATCGGAAGGGTATCAGGATTGGATTTGGAAGGAGTTGGATATCCCATCTCATGCTATAGGAAGGGTCTCAGGTTGGAATAGAAGGAGTTGGATATCACATCTCATGTTATAGGAAGGGTCTCAGGATTGGAATGGGAAGGACTTGGATATCACATCTCATGCTGTAGGAAGGGTCTCAGGTTTGGAAAAGGAAGGAGTTGGATATCACATTTCATGTTAGAGGTAGGATCTCAGGTTTGGTATTAGAGGCATTGAGATATCACATCTCATGCTATCAGAAGGGTATCAGGATTGGAATGGGAAGGAGTTGGATATCACATCTCATGCTAAAGGGAGGGTCTCAGGTTTGGAATGGGAAGGATTTGGATATCACATCTCATGTTATAGGAAGGACCTTAGGTTTGGTATTAGAAGCATTGAGATATCACATCTCATGCTATAGGAAGGGTCTCGGGATTGGAATGGGAAGGAGTTGGATATCACATCTCATGTTATAGGAAGGATCTCAGGTTTGGTATTAGAAGCATTGAGATATCACATCTCATGCTATAGGAAGGGTCTCAGGATTGGAATGGGAAGGAGTTGGATATCACATCTCATGCTATGGGAACGGTCTCAGGTTTGGTATAAGCATTGAAATATCACATCTCTGCTATCGGAAGGGTCTCAGGATTGGAATGGGAGGAGCTGGATATCACATCTCATGCTATGGGAAGGGTCTCAGGTTTGGTATAAGCATTGAAATATCACATCTCTGCTATCGGAAGGGTCTCAGGATTGGAATGGGAGGAGCTGGATATCACATCTCATGCTAAAGGAAGGGTCTCAGGTTTTTAAGGGGAAGGAGTTGGATATCACATCTCATGCTAAAGGGAGGGTCTCAGGTTTGGAATGGGAAGGATTTGGATATCACATCTCATGTTATAGGAAGGACCTTAGGTTTGGTATTAGAAGCATTGAGATATCACATCTCATGCTATAGGAAGGGTCTCGGGATTGGAATGGGAAGGAGTTGGATATCACATCTCATGTTATTGGAAGGATCTCAGGTTTGGTATTAGAAGCATTGAGATATCACATCTCATGCTATCGGAAGGGTCTTAGGTTTGGTATAAGCATTGAGATATCACATCTCTGCTATCGGAAGGGTCTCAGGATTGGAATGGGAAGGATTTGGATATCATAATTCATGTTATAGGAAGGGTCTCAGGTTTGGTATTAGAAGCATTGAGATATCACATCTCATGCTATAGGAAGGGTCTCAGGATTGGAATGGGAAGGACTTGGATATCACATCTCATGTTATAGGAAGGGTCTCAGGTTTGGTATTAGAAGCATTGAGATATCACATCTCATGCTATAGGAAGGGTCTCAGGATTGGAATGGGCAGGAGTTGAATATCACCTCTCATGCTAAAGGAAGGGTCATCAGGTTTGGTATAAGCATTGAGATATCACATCTCTGCTATCGGAAGGGTCTCAGGATAGGAATGGTAAGGACTTAGAATTCACATCTCATACTATAGGGAGGGTCTCAGTTTTGATATTAGAAGCATTGAGCTATCACATCTCATGCTATCGGAAGGGTCTCAGGATTGGAATGGGATGGAGTTGGATATCACATCTCAAGCTATCTCAGGATTGGAATGGGAAGGAGTTTGATATTTCATCTCAAGCTATAGGAAGGGTCTCGGTTTGGAAAGGGAAGGATTTGGATTTCACATCTCATGTTATAGGATGGTTCTCATGTTTGGTTTTAGAAGCATTGAGATATCACATCTCATGCTATCGGAAGGGTCTCAGGTTTGGAAAGGGAAGGATTTGGATTTCACATGTTATAGGATGGTTCTCAGGTTTGGTTTTAGAAGCATTAAATTATAACATCTCATGCTATAGGAAGGGTCTCAGGTTTGGAATGGGAAGGAGTTGGATATCACATCTCTGCTATCTGAAGGGTCTCAGGATTGGAATGGGAAGGAGTTGGATATCCCATCTCGTTATAGGAAGGGTCTCAGGTTTGGTATTAGAAGCAATGAGATATCACATCTCATGCTATAGGAAGGGTCTAAGGTTTGGAAGGGGACGGATTTGGGTATCACATCTCATGTTATAGGACCGGTCTCAGGTTTGGTATTTGAAGCATTGAGATATCAAGTCTCATGGTATAGGACGGGTCTCAGAATTGGAATGAGAAGGAGTTGGATATCACATCTCAAGCTATAGGAAGGGTCTCATGATTGGAATGGGAAGGAGTTGGATATCACATCTCATGTTATAGGAAGGGTCTCAGGATTGGAATGGGAAGGACTTGGATATCACATCTCATTCTATAGGAAGGCTCTCAGGGTTGGAAGGGGAAGGAGTTGGATATCACATTTCATGTTAGAGGTAGGATCTCAGGTTTGGTTTTAGAGGCATTGAGATATCACATCTCATGCCATCAGAAGGGTCTCAGGATTGGAATGGGAAGGAGTTGGATATCAAATCTCATGCTAAAGGGATGGTCTAAGGTTTGGAAGGGGAGGGATTTGGACATCATATCTCATGTTATTGGAAGGATCTCAGGTTTGGTATTAGAAGCATTGAGATATCACATCTCATGCTATCGGAAGGGTCTTAGGTTTGGTATAAGCATTGAGATATCACATCTCTGCTATCGGAAGGGTCTCAGGATTGGAATGGGAAGGATTTGGATATCACAATTCATGTTATAGGAAGGGTCTCAGGTTTGGTATTAGAAGCATTGAGATATCACATCTCATGCTATAGGAAGGGTCTCATGATTGGAATGGGATGGACTTGGATATCACATCTCATGTTATAGGAAGGGTCTCAGGTTTGGTATTAGAAGCATTGAGATATCACATCTCATGCTATAGGAAGGGTCTCAGGAATGGAATGGGAAGGACTTGGATATCACATCTCATGATAAAGGAAGGGTCTAAGGTTTGGAAGGGGAAGTATTTGGATATCACATCTCATGTTATTGGACCGGTCTCAGGTTTGGTATTAGAAGCATTGAGATATCAAGTCTCATGGTATAGGACGGGAGTTTGATATCACATCTCATGCCATGGTATGGGTCTCAGGTTTTGTAGAAGCATTGGGATATCACATCTCATGCTATCGGAAGGGTATCAGGATTGGATTTGGAAGGAGTTGGATATCCCATCTCATGCTATAGGAAGGGTCTCAGGTTGGAATAGAAGGAGTTGGATATCACATCTCATGTTATAGGAAGGGTCTCAGGATTGGAATGGGAAGGACTTGGATATCACATCTCATGCTGTAGGAAGGGTCTCAGGTTTGGAAAAGGAAGGAGTTGGATATCACATTTCATGTTAGAGGTAGGATCTCAGGTTTGGTATTAGAGGCATTGAGATATCACATCTCATGCTATCAGAAGGGTATCAGGATTGGAATGGGAAGGAGTTGGGTATCACATCTCATGTTATAGGACCGGTCTCAGGTTTGGTATTTGAAGCATTGAGATATCAAGTCTCATGGTATAGGACGGGTCTCAGAATTGGAATGAGAAGGAGTTGGATATCACATCTCAAGCTATAGGAAGGGTCTCATGATTGGAATGGGAAGGAGTTGGATATCACATCTCATGTTATAGGAAGGGTCTCAGGATTGGAATGGGAAGGACTTGGATATCACATCTCATTCTATAGGAAGGCTCTCAGGGTTGGAAGGGGAAGGAGTTGGATATCACATTTCATGTTAGAGGTAGGATCTCAGGTTTGGTTTTAGAGGCATTGAGATATCACATCTCATGCCATCAGAAGGGTCTCAGGATTGGAATGGGAAGGAGTTGGATATCAAATCTCATGCTAAAGGGATGGTCTAAGGTTTGGAAGGGGAAGGATTTGGATATCACATCTCATGTTATTGGACCGGTCTCAGGTTTGGTATTAGAAGCATTGAGATATCACATCTCATGCTATCGGAAGGGTCTTAGGTTTGGTATAAGCATTGAGATATCACATCTCTGCTATCGGAAGGGTCTCAGGATTGGAATGGGAAGGATTTGGATATCACAATTCATGTTATAGGAAGGGTCTCAGGTTTGGTATTAGAAGCATTGAGATATCACATCTCATGCTATAGGAAGGGTCTCAGGATTGGAATGGGAAGGACTTGGATATCACATCTCATGTTATAGGAAGGGTCTCAGGTTTGGTATTAGAAGCATTGAGATATCACATCTCATGCTATAGGAAGGGTCTCAGGAATGGAATGGGAAGGACTTGGATATCACATCTCATGATAAAGGAAGGGTCTAAGGTTTGGAAGGGGAAGGATTTGGATATCACATCTCATGTTATTGGACCGGTCTCAGGTTTGGTATTAGAAGCATTGAGATATCAAGTCTCATGGTATAGGACGGGAGTTTGATATCACATCTCATGCCATGGTATGGGTCTCAGGTTTTGTAGAAGCATTGGGATATCACATCTCATGCTATCGGAAGGGTATCAGGATTGGATTTGGAAGGAGTTGGATATCCCATCTCATGCTATAGGAAGGGTCTCAGGTTGGAATAGAAGGAGTTGGATATCACATCTCATGTTATAGGAAGGGTCTCAGGATTGGAATGGGAAGGACTTGGATATCACATCTCATGCTGTAGGAAGGGTCTCAGGTTTGGAAAAGGAAGGAGTTGGATATCACATTTCATGTTAGAGGTAGGATCTCAGGTTTGGTATTAGAGGCATTGAGATATCACATCTCATGCTATCAGAAGGGTATCAGGATTGGAATGGGAAGGAGTTGGATATCACATCTCATGCTAAAGGGAGGGTCTCATGTTTGGAATGGGAAGGATTTGGATATCACATCTCATGTTATAGGAAGGACCTTAGGTTTGGTATTAGAAGCATTGAGATATCACATCTCATGCTATAGGAAGGGTCTCGGGATTGGAATGGGAAGGAGTTGGATATCACATCTCATGTTATAGGAAGGATCTCAGGTTTGGTATTAGAAGCATTGAGATATCACATCTCATGCTATAGGAAGGGTCTCAGGATTGGAATGGGAAGGAGTTGGATATCACATCTCATGCTATGGGAAGGGTCTCAGGTTTGGTATAAGCATTGAAATATCACATCTCTGCTATCGGAAGGGTCTCAGGATTGGAATGGGAGGAGCTGGATATCACATCTCATGCTATGGGAAGGGTCTCAGGTTTGGTATAAGCATTGAAATATCACATCTCTGCTATCGGAAGGGTCTCAGGATTGGAATGGGAGGAGCTGGATATCACATCTCATGCTAAAGGAAGGGTCTCAGGTTTTTAAGGGGAAGGAGTTGGATATCACATCTCATGCTAAAGGGAGGGTCTCAGGTTTGGAATGGGAAGGATTTGGATATCACATCTCATGTTATAGGAAGGACCTTAGGTTTGGTATTAGTAGCATTGAGATATCACATCTCATGCTATAGGAAGGGTCTCGGGATTGGAATGGGAAGGAGTTGGATATCACATCTCATGTTATTGGAAGGATCTCAGGTTTGGTATTAGAAGCATTGAGATATCACATCTCATGCTATCGGAAGGGTCTTAGGTTTGGTATAAGCATTGAGATATCACATCTCTGCTATCGGAAGGGTCTCAGGATTGGAATGGGAAGGATTTGGATATCATAATTCATGTTATAGGAAGGGTCTCAGGTTTGGTATTAGAAGCATTGAGATATCACATCTCATGCTATAGGAAGGGTCTCAGGATTGGAATGGGAAGGACTTGGATATCACATCTCATGTTATAGGAAGGGTCTCAGGTTTGGTATTAGAAGCATTGAGATATCACATCTCATGCTATAGGAAGGGTCTCAGGAATGGAATGGGAAGGACTTGGATATCACATCTCATGATAAAGGAAGGGTCTAAGGTTTGGAAGGGGAAGGATTTGGATATCACATCTCATGTTATTGGACCGGTCTCAGGTTTGGTATTAGAAGCATTGAGATATCAAGTCTCATGGTATAGGACGGGAGTTTGATATCACATCTCATGCCATGGTATGGGTCTCAGGTTTTGTAGAAGCATTGGTATATCACATCTCATGCTATCGGAAGGGTATCAGGATTGGATTTGGAAGGAGTTGGATATCCCATCTCATGCTATAGGAAGGGTCTCAGGTTGGAATAGAAGGAGTTGGATATCACATCTCATGTTATAGGAAGGGTCTCAGGATTGGAATGGGAAGGACTTGGATATCACATCTCATGCTGTAGGAAGGGTCTCAGGTTTGGAAAAGGAAGGAGTTGGATATCACATTTCATGTTAGAGGTAGGATCTCAGGTTTGGTATTAGAGACATTGAGATATCAGATCTCATGCTATCAGAAGGGTATCAGGATTGGAATGGGAAGGAGTTGGATATCACATTTCATGCTAAAGGGAGGGTCTCAGGTTTGGAATGGGAAGGATTTGGATATCACATCTCATGTTATAGGAAGGACCTTAGGTTTGGTATTAGAAGCATTGAGATATCACATCTCATGCTATAGGAAGGGTCTCGGGATTGGAATGGGAAGGAGTTGGATATCACATCTCATGTTATAGGAAGGATCTCAGGTTTGGTATTAGAAGCATTGAGATATCACATCTCATGCTATAGGAAGGGTCTCAGGATTGGAATGGGAAGGAGTTGGATATCACATCTCATGCTATGGGAAGGGTCTCAGGTTTGGTATAAGCATTGAAATGTCACATCTCTGCTATCGGAAGGGTCTCAGGATTGGAATGGGAGGAGCTATATATCACATCTCATGCTAAAGGAAGGGTCTCAGGTTTGGAAGGGGAAGGATTTGGATATCACATCTCATGTTATAGGACGGGTCTCAGGTTTGGTATTAGAAGCATTGTGATATCACATCTCATGCTATAGGATGTGTCTCAGGATTGGAATGGGAAGGAGTTGGATATCACATCTCATGCTATAGGAAGGGTTTCAGGTTTGGTAGAAGCATTGAGATATCACATCTCATGCTATAGGAAGAGTCTCAGGTTTGGGAAGGGAAGGATTTGGATTTCACATCTCATGTTATAGGATGGTTCTCATGTTTGGTTTTTGAAGCATTGAGATATCACATCTCATGCTATCGGAAGGGTCTCAGGTTTGGAATGGGAAGGAGTTGGATATCACATCTCATGTTATAGGAAGGGTCTCAGGTTTGGAATGGGAAGGAGTTGGATATGACATCTCTTGTTATAGGGAGGGTCTCAGGATTTGAATGGTAAGGAGTTGGATATCACATCTCATGCTATAGGAAGGGTCTCAGGTTGGAATGGGAAGGAGTTGGATATCACATCTCATGTTATATACAGGAAGGGTCTCAGGATTGGAATGGGAAGGATTTGGATATCACATCTCTTGCTATAGGAAGGGTCTCAGGTTTTTTATTAGAAACATTGAGATATCACATCTCATGCTATAGGAAGGGTTTTAGGATTGGAATGGGAAGTATTTGGATATCACATCTCATGCTAAAGGAAGGGTCTCAGGTTTGGAAGGGGAAGGATTTGGATATCACATCTCATCCAATAGGAAGGGTCTCAGGTTTGGAATGGGAAGGAATTGGATATCACATCTCATGTTATAGGAAGGGTCTCTGGTTTTTTATTAGAAACATTGAGATATCACATCTCATGTTATAGGACGGTTCCCAGGTTTGGTATTAGAAGCATTGAGATATCACATCTCATGGTATAGGAAGGGTCTCACGGTTGGAATGGGAAGGAGTTGGATATCACATCTCATCCAATAGGAAGGGTCTCAGGTTTGGAATGGGAAGGAATTGGATATCACATCTCATGTTATAGGAAGGATCTCAGGTTTGGTATTAGAAGCATTGAGATATCACATCTCATGCTATAGGAAGGGTCTCAGGATTGGAATGTGAAGGATTTGGATATCACATCTCATGCTAAAGGAAGGGTCTCAGGTTTGGTAGAAGCATTGAGATATCACATCTCATGCTATAGGAAGGGTCTCAGGATTTGATATGATATGATATGGTATTTGTAACGCGCCTATACACAAGTGTTTCAAGAATGGCAAGGAGTTGGATATCACATCTCATGCCATAGGAAGGGTCTCAGGTTTGGTATAAGCATTGAGATATCACATCTCTGCTATCGGAAGGTTCTCAGGATTGGATTGGGAAGGAGTTGGATATCCCTTCCCATGCTATAGGAAGTGTCTCAGGTTGGAATGGGAAGGAGTTGAATATCACATCTCATGTTATAGGAAGGGTCTCAGGATTGGAATGGGAAGGATTTGGATATCATATCTCTTGCTATAGGAAGGGTCTCAGGATTGGAATGGGAAGGATTTGGATATCACATCTCATGTCATAGGAAGGATCTCAGGTTTGGTATTAGAAGCATTGATATATCACATCTCATGCTATAGTAAGGGTCTCATGTTTGGAATGGGAAGGAGTTGGATATCACATATGCTATAGGAAGTGTCTCAGGTTTGGAACGGGAAGGAGTTGGATATCACATCTCATGTTATAGGAAGGGTCTCAGGTTTGGTATAAGCATTGAGATATCACATCTCTGCTATCAGGAGTGGCTCAGGATTGGAATGGGAAGGAGTTGGATATCCCATCTCATGTTAAAGGACAGGTCTCTGGTTTGGTATTAGAATCATTGAGATATCACATCGCATGCTGTAGGAAGGGTCTAAGGATTGGAATGGGATGGACTTGGATATCACATCTCATGCTATAGGTAGGCTCTCAGGTTTGGTATAAGCATTGAGATATCACATCTCATGCTATAGGAAGGGTCTCAGGATTGGAATGGGAAGGATTTGGATATCACATCTCATGCTATAGGAAGGGTCTCAGATTTGGTATAAGCATTGAGATATCACATCTCATGCTATAGGAAGGGTCTCAGGATTGGAATGGGAAGGAGTTGTATATGACATCTCAAGCCTTAGGAAGGGTCTCAGGTTTGGTATAAGCATAGAGATATCACATCTCTGCTATCGGAAGGGTCTCAGGATTGGAATGGGAAGGAGTTGGATATCCCATCTCATGTTATAGGAAGGGTCTCAGGTTTGGTATTAGAAGCATTGAGATATCACATCTCATGCTATAGGAAGGGTCTCAGGATTGGAATGGGAAGGACTTGGATGTCACATCTCATGCTATAGGGAGGGTCTCAAGTTTGATATTAGAAGCATTGAGATAACAAATCTCATGATATCGGAAGGGTCTCAGGATTGGAATGGGAAGGAGTTGGATATCACATCTCATTATAAAGGAAGGGTCTAAGGTTTGGAAGGGGAAGGATTTGGATATCACATCTCATGTTATAGGACGGGTCTCAGGTTTGGTAATAGAAGCATTGAGATATCAAGTCTCATGGTATAAGAAGGGTCTCAGAATTGGAATGGGAAGGAGTTGGATATCACATCTCAAGCTATAGGAAGCGTCTCAGGATTGGAATGGGAAGGAGTTTGATATCACATCTCATGCCATAGTATGGGTCTCAGGTTTGGTAGAAGCATTGGGATATCACATCTCATGCTATAGGAAGGGTCTCAGGATTGGAATGGGAAGAAGTTGGATATCACATCTCAAGCTATAGGAAGGGTCTCAGGTTTGGTATAAGCATTGAGATATCACATCTCATGCTATAGGAAGGGTCTCAGGGTTGGAATGGGAAGGAGTTGTATATGACATCTCATGCCATAGGAAGGGTCTCAGGTTTGGTATAAGCATTGAGATTTCACATCACATGCTATAGGAAGGGTCTCAGGATTGGAATGGGAAGTACTTGGATATCACATCACATGCTATAGGAAGGGTCTCAGGATTGGAATGGGAAGGACTTGGATATCACATCTCATGCTATAGGCAGGGTCTCAGGTTTGGAAAGGGAAGGAGATGGATATCACATTTCATGTTAGAGGTAGGATCTCAGGTTTGGTATTAGAGGCAATGAGATATCACATCTCATGCTATCAGAAGGGTCTCAGGATTGGAATGGGAAGGCGTTGGATATCACATTTCATGCTAAAGGGAGGGTCTCAGGTTTGGAAGGGGAAGGATTTGGAAATCACATCTCATATTATAGGAAGGATCTCAGGTTTGGTATTAGAAGCATTGAGATATCACATCTCATGCTATCGGAAGGATCTCAGGTTTGGTATAAGAGGCATTGAGATATCACATCTCATGCTATCATAAGGGTCTCAGGATTGGAATGGGAAGGAGTTGGATATCACATCTCATGTTATAGGAAGGATCTCAGGTTTGGTATTAGAAGCATTGAGACATCACATCTCATGCTATAGGAAGGGTCTCAGGTTTGGTATAAGCATTGAGATATCACATCTCATGCTATAGGAAGGGTCTCAGGATTGGAATGGGAAGGATTTGGATATCACATCTTATGCTATAGGAAGGGTCTCAGGTTTGGTATAAGCATTGAGATATCACATCTCATGCTATAGGAAGGGTCTCAGGATTGGAATGGGAAGAAGTTGGATATCACATCTCATGCTATAGGAAGGGTCTTAGGGTTGGAATGGGAAGGAGTTGTATATGACATCTCATGCCATAGGAAGGGTCTCAGGTTTGGTATAAGCATTGAGATATCACATCACATGCTATAGGAAGGGTCTCAGGATTGGAATGGGAAGGACTTGGATATCACTTCTCATGCTATAGGCAGGGTCTCAGGTTTGGAAAGGGAAGGAGATGGATATCACATTTCATGTTAGAGGTAGGATCTCAGGTTTGGTATTAGAGGCATTGAGATATCACATCTCATGCTATCAGAAGGGTCTCAGGATTGGAATGGGAAGGAGTTGGATATCACATTTCATGCTAAAGGGAGGGTCTCAGGTTTGGAAGGGGAAGGATTTGGAAATCACATCTCATATTATAGGAAGGATCTCAGGTTTGGTATTAGAAGCATTGAGATATCACATCTCATGCTATCGGAAGGATCTCAGGTTTGGTATAAGAGGCATTGATATATCACATCTCATGCTATCATAAGGGTCTCAGGATTGGAATGGGAAGGAGTTGGATATCACATCTCATGTTATAGGAAGGATCTCAGGTTTGGTATTAGAAGCATTGAGACATCACATCTCATGCTATAGGAAGGGTCTCAGGATTGGAATGGGAAGGAGTTGGATATCACATCTCATGCTATAGGAAGGGTCTCAGGTTTGGTATAAGCATTGAGATATCACATCTCATGCTATAGGAAGGGTCTCAGGATTGGAATGGGAAGGATTTGGATATCACATCTTATGCTATAGGAAGGGTCTCAGGTTTGGTATAAGCATGGAGATATCACTTCTCATGCTATAGGAAGGGTCTCAGGATTGGAATGGGAAGGAGTTGGATATCACATCTCATGCTATAGGAAGGGTCTCAGATTTGGTATAAGCATTGAGATATCACATCTCATGCTATAGGAAGGGTCTCAGGATTGGAATGGGAAGGAGTTGTATATGACATCTCAGGCCATAGGAAGGGTCTCAGATTTGGTATAAGCATTGAGATATCACATCTCATGATATCGGAAGGGTCTCAGGATTGGAATGGGAAGGAGTTGGATATCACATTTCATGATAAAGGAAGGGTCTAAGGTTTGGAAGGGGAAGGATTTGGATATCACATCTCCTGTTATAGGACGGGTCTCAGTTTTGGTATTAGAAGCATTGAGATATCAAGTCTCATGGTATAAGAAGGGTCTCAGGATTGGAATGGGAAGGAGTTTGATATCACATCTCATGCCATAGTATGGGTCCCAGGTTTGGTAGAAGCATTGGGATATCACATCTCATGCTATCGGAAGGGTATCAGTATTGGATTTGGAAGGAGTTGGATATCCCATCTCATGCTATAGGAAGGGTCTCAGGTTGGAATGGGAAGGAGTTGGATATCACATTTCATGTTATAGGAAGTGTCTCAGGATTGGAATGGGAAGGACTTGGATATCATATCTCATGCTATAGGAAGGCTCTCAGGTTTGGAAGGGGAAGGAGTTGGATATCACATTTCATGTTAGAGGAAGGATCTCAGGTTTGGTATTAGAGGCCTTGAGATATCACATCTCATGCTATAGGAAGGGTCTCAGGATTGGAATGGGAAGGAGTTGGATATCACATCTCAAGCTATAGGAAGGGTCTCAGGTTTGGTATAAGCATTGAGATATCACATCTCATGCTATAGGAAGGGTCTCAGGATTGGAATGGGAAGAAGTTGGATATCACATCTCATGCTATAGGATGTCAAGCTCGGCCGCCGTTGGCGGCTGTGGAGACGCTGGCGATGGGGCGGCCATTGAATTGGCCGTCACGCTGACGGCGTCCACATCCAGCGGTCTAGTTTTCTCCGCGCTTCCCCGGCGGAGCCTATTTAACGTCACCCAACCCGGAAGCCTGCGCGTTGCAACCTTCGCGTCAGGCTCCGGGTTGGTACGCTGCAGTTTTCCTTTCCGTGGCTGTCGCCACTGCATTCCCCTTGTTGCTTCTCTCCTCCCTCTCTTGTTCCTCCTTCCGTTCCTCGTCCTCTCCCTTTGTTTCTCTCCCTCATTGACTACTGGGATCCCCTTCTTATGCTCTCTCATTGTGTCGCGTTCCCTACTGGCTCCTTTCTCTGCTTGCCGTTCTGCCTTCCTAGGTATACACTCCTGCTTTTGCCCTATTTAAGCGGACCCCTCAAGCTTCGCTATCGACATACTCCTGATATGCCCTGCAGTCCAGACCAGAACCACTACTGACCTGCAAAGAAGGGGTTTTTTGTGCCTTTTAAGCTTTTTCCCCTACACCGGTCTACCCCGGTTCGGGGGCCCCCTTTTTGCCCCGAGTTTGAGGGGCAGGGTGGCTTCCTCTCGGGGTAGGTCATATCACCATACCAGAGAACAGGAAGTCTGGAAAAGGAGATTCGGAGCTGAACCGGAAAAGATACCCCAAGGTGAGCAGGAAGGTATTGAAGATAGAGGGGGATCAGGGGTGAAGTTAGAAGAAAGTAGGAGTACAGCTGACAGATTGCAACGCCTGGAAGTAACAATGGCCACCCCTGAACAGGTACAGGAGTTAGTGGCCGCAGTTCAGGCCTTGAACGTTGAACTACAGAACGTTAAGGCTGATAATCTAACCTTGAGACAAATGATCACTTCACGAGAACCCAGGGATCATGATTTGCCTCCCATGGCTTTATCTACTGGCAAGTTTGACGGAACCCCAAGGCGCCTCAAAGAATTCCTGGAAGCATGTTCTATGTATTTCACGTTCAGACCTAGTCTGTTTTCAACTGATCACACCAAGGTGGGATTTATGGTTTCCAACATGACAGGGAACGCCTTAGCTTGGGTCACTCCCCTGGTGTCAAACAATGATCCTGTGATAAGTAATTTTGGTGGATTTGTGACCTTATTGCGCCAGACCTTTGAACAGGACGAGATAGTCCATGTAGCAGCAGAAGAGCTATTGGATGTTCACCAGGGTTCCAGTGACCTGTTGACGTATATCTCCACGTTTCAGCGCTTGGCTTCCACCGCAGGATGACCAGAACAGGCCCAGTATACTGTGTTCCGTCGTGGACTGAAGGAGGAAATCAAGGACGAATTGCCAAGAATAGCTCGTCCAACAACCCTGTCGGATTTGTTTTCCATAGTCACCCAGATTGAGTATCGTTTGAGTGAACGTAAGGCAGAGAGAAAGAAGTATAAGTCCCCTATCTCCCTTCCTCAAGGCACCCATTCAGTACCTTCTCTAGCTCACCCCAGCAACAAGGAAGAACCTATGCAGGTTGGGTCTACCAGAACTCCTTTGTCATCTGAAGAGAGAAGACGCCGTAGAGAATTGGGACTTTGTATGTATTGTGGCTCGGATTCCCACCTGCTTCGAAATTGCTCAGAAGTACCGCCAAGGCGGTCGGGAAACGAACGACCTCGGAACTAAAGGGGACGAGTGAACGAGGTCGGACTTTTAGTCCCTATCTTACAGTGACAGTGACGTCACATCCAACCACGCTGGACTCACGTCTTATGGCAGTTCCCATCCAATTGACTACCCCGACGGAAGTCCTTACCACCATGGCCTTGTTGGATTGTGGCGCTGCAGGAGTGTTTATGGATACTACGTGGGCACACAAACACGGGCTAACACTTGTACAAAGGGAGGAAGTCCAGAAGGTGGAAGGAGTCGATGGGTCTCCGCTTTCATCAGGTCCTATCACCCACTCCACCGAAACCATGATGGTTCGCATCTTTCACCATTCGGAACAGTTACAGTTCGATTTAATTCGAGCAGCACATTTCCCAGTAATACTTGGAATCTCTTGGCTGAGGATGCATAATCCGCTAATAGATTGGACACAGAACACTTTGGCCTTCACTTCCTCATACTGTAAACACAATTGCGGTATCCATCCCGCAGAAGAGCCGGTACAGGTCCTTACTCCTCTACAACAAGGGGTAAACGAGATTTGTAAAGTTCCTCAAGAATTGACCGAATTTTCTGACCTCTTCAAGGACAACTCAGTTTTGGAACTACCCCCACATCGGCCGGAAGACTGTGTCATCGAGTTGCTACCTGATGCCCTGGTGCCATTCAGTCGCATGTTCTCCTTGTCTCTTACGGAAAAGAGGGCCCTTCGTAAATATTTGGATTCCCATTTAGTTAATGGCCTTATTCGACCTTCCAAATCACCGGCAGGTGCATCTCTCTTCTTCATACCTAAGAAAGATACTTCTGAACTAAGGCCCTGTATTGATTACCGGGGCCTGAACAAGGTCACAATTCGAGACAGATACCCAATGCCCCTGATAGCTGACATATTGGAAGCAGTCCAGGGTTCCACAATATTTTCTAAATTGGACCTTCGCAGTGCCTATCATCTCCTGCGAATTAGAAATGGGGATGAATGGAAGACTGCTTTTCGGACCCCGTTTGGCCTTTTTGAGTATCGGGTGATGCCATTCGGCCTGGTAAACGCACCCGCCATATTCCAACGCTTTATGGATCGCCTGTTTTCCGATCTGCTATATTGTAGTGTCATAGTTTATTTGGATGACATCTTGGTGTTTTCAAAGACCAATTCCGAACACGTGTGTCATCTTCGGACAGTATTCCAGCGACTACGCTCGCAACAGCTATTGGTCAAGCTTGAGAAATGTCTCTTCTACCAACCTTCTATTCCATACTTAGGATACATCCTCTCTCAAGAAGGAATCAGTATGGATCCCAGGAAGGTATCTGCCATCCTGGATTGGCCAGTTCCAGCATCCCAAAAAGACGTCCAACGGTTTTTGGGGTTAGCTAATTTTTATAGAAAATTTATCAATCACTTCTCACAGATAGTTCTTTCAATCACCGCCCTCCTGAAAAAGGATACCAAACCTTTCTTTTGGTCGGAATCGGCCAACCAAGCCTTTTTAGATCTGAAAGGAAGATTCTGCTCCGCTCCGATTCTGTCTCAACCGGATCAGGACCAGCCCTTCATAGTCGAGGCAGACGCTTCGGCCCACGCATTGGGAGCTGTTCTCCTTCAACTTAAGGATGGCACAGAGCATCCCGTAGCCTATCTCTCTAAAACCCTTTCAGCTAGCCAAAGGAATTACTCTGTGATAGAAAAAGAACTTTTGGCCCTCAAAGTCGCCTGTGAAGAATGGAGACACCTACTCCAAGGCGGTACCCATCCTTTCGTGTTATGCACGGACCATAAGAACCTAAAGGTACTCGGAAGTATGGAGTGTGTCAACTCCAGGCAGGCCCGGTGGGCGCATTTCTTTAGCCAGTATGATTTTGATATAACCTACATACCAGGCACTCAGAATTGCTTGGCCGATGCCCTATCCAGAAGACAGTCTTTCGAGCAACTCACCCCCCCAATCGGAAACCCTCTGTTTCCTCGAAACAGGATTGTGGGATTAGTTTCTTCCTTTCTGCAAGAAATCAAGATGGTAACCAGACCGGACTTAGTCACCTCAATACCTGGGAGTCTGCGCTCACAAATAGGTTGGTCGGAAGGACTTTTGCTAGTGGGACAGCGTTTGTATGTTCCCTCCGAAATCCTACAGCGGAAGGTACTGGATTGGGGCCATAACCACATGACAGCTGGCCATAGAGGAGTTAAAGGAACCACAGAGTTGATCTCTCGCTCATTCTTTTGGCCATCACTATCTCAGGATGTGAGAAGGCACTGTAGAACATGTATGGTGTGCGCACAGAATAAGAATACCACCTGCAAACCCTATGGGTTATTGACTCAACCGGAATTACCCAACAGACCCTGGACTCAAATTTCTACAGACTTCATTGTAGACTTGCCAGTGTCCCAGGGTTCGACTTGTCTCATGGTTACCATAGACACGTTTACTAAGATGGCACATTTTTCTGCATTACCAGGAATACCATCTGCCCCCCAGATGGCGGAAGTTTTTCTTAGGGACATATTCAGACTCCATGGTCTTCCTGATAAGATAATCTCTGATAGAGGCACTCAATACACATCTCGATTTTGGGGAGCCCTATGCCACCGACTAGGGATAGAAAGGGCCTTATCATCTGGCTTTCACCCCCAGACCAATGGCCAGACGGAGCGAATTAACGCCTCCCTCGAGCAGTACCTTAGGTGTTACATCAACAAGAATCAGGACAATTGGGTTAGCCTTCTGCCCACGGCAGAATTCGCCTACAACAACACAGTACATTCGGCTACGGGTCTTAGCCCCTTTTTCTGCTTCTATGGGGTTCACCCTCGTAGTATACTTCCTGTGTTTCCCTCACCTTCTAATATACCTACTATTGAATCTACCTTGGATCGCATAACTACCGCACATTCTACCGCTCAACGGAGTTTGGCTTCCACTAGGCATAGGTATAAGGTTTTTGCTGATCGGTCTCGCTTGCCTTGCCCTGATTGGAAGGAGGGTGATCGAGTTTGGTTATCAACCCGATTCCTGCCTAGCTGGGTGCATTCGACCAAATTGACCCCCCGATTTGTAGGGCCCTATAAGATCATCAAGAAGATCAATCCTGTGGCCTATAAATTACAGCTTCCCAAATCCATGCACCGGGTACACCCGGTCTTTCACTCATCCCTCCTTCGGCCTGTTGATCCCCATATCTCAGTTAAGAAGGCTGTTGGATTGTCCAATAATGCCAAGAACCTGCCCAAAGAATATGAGGTATCAGCCATTCGTGATTCCAGATATCGCAAAGGCAGGTTGGAATACCTGGTTTCCTGGAGGAATTACCCTAGTTCAGAGGACTCCTGGGAGCCTAAATCCTATATTCATGCTCCCAGAATGGTCAGGAGTTTTCACCGAGCTCATCTGGGTAAGCCCGGGGGAACCAGCCTTGGAGGGGGGCATACTGTCAAGCTCGGCCGCCGTTGGCGGCTGTGGAGACGCTGGCGATGGGGCGGCCATTGAATTGGCCGTCACGCTGACGGCGTCCACATCCAGCGGTCTAGTTTTCTCCGCGCTTCCCCGGCGGAGCCTATTTAACGTCACCCAACCCGGAAGCCCGCGCGTTGCAACATTCGCGTCAGGCTCCGGGTTGGTACGCTGCAGTTTTCCTTTCCGTGGCTGTCGCCACCGCATTCCCCTTGTTGCTTCTCTCCTCCCTCTCTTGTTCCTCCTTCCGTTCCTCGTCCTCTCCCTTTGTTTCTCTCCCTCATTGACTACTGGGATCCCCTTCTTATGCTCTCTCATTGTGTCGCGTTCCCTACTGGCTCCTTTCTCTGCTTGCCGTTCTGCCTTCCTAGGTATACACTCCTGCCTCTGCCCTATTTAAGCGGACCCCTCAAGCTTCGCTATCGACATACTCCTGATATTCCCTGCAGTCCAGACCAGAACCACTACTGACCTGCAAAGAAGGGGTTTTTTGTGCCTTTTAGGCTTTTTCCCCTACACCGGTCTACCCCGGTTCGGGGGCCCCCTTTTTGCCCCGAGTTTGAGGGGCAGGGTGGCTTCCTCTCGGGGTAGGTCATATCACCATACCAGAGAACAGGAAGTCTGGAAAAGGAGATTCGGAGCTGAACCGGAAAAGATACCCCAAGGTGAGCAGGAAGGTATTGAAGATAGAGGGGGATCAGGGGTGAAGTTAGAAGAAAGTAGGAGTACAGCTGACATAGGAAGGGTCTCAGGTTTGGTATAAGCATTGAGATATCACATCTCATGCTATAGGAAGGGTCTCAGGATTGGAATGGGAAGGAGTTGTATATGCCATCTCATGCCATAGGAAGGGTCTCAGGTTTGGTATAAGCATTGAGATATCACATCACATGCTATAGGAAGGGTCTCAGGATTGGAATGGGAAGGACATGGATATCACATATCATGCTATAGGCAGGGTCTCAGGTTTGGAAAGGGAAGGAGATGGATATCACATTTCATGTTAGAGGTAGGATCTCAGGTTTGGTATTAGAGGCATTGAGAAATCACATCTCATGCTATCAGAAGGGTCTCAGGATTGGAATGGGAAGGAGTTGGATATCACATCTCATGCTAAAGGGAGGGTCTCAGGTTTGGAAGGGGAAGGATTTGGAAATCACATCTCATATTATAGGAAGGATCTCAGGTTTGGTATTAGAAGCATTGAGATATCACATCTCATGCTATCGGAAGGATCTCAGGTTTGGTATAAGAGGCATTGAGATATCACATCTCATGCTATCATAAGGGTCTCAGGATTGGAATGGGAAGGAGTTGGATATCACATCTCATGTTATAGGAAGGATCTCAGGTTTGGTATTGGAAGCATTGAGACATCACATCTCATGCTATAGGAATGGTCTCAGGATTGGAATGGGTAGGAGTTGGATGTTACATTCTTGCTATAGGAAGGGTCTCATGTTTGGAATGGGAAGGAGTTGGATATCACATATGCTATAGGAAGTGTCTTAGGTTTGGAACGGGAAGGAGTTGGATATCACATCTCATGTTATAGGAAGGGTCTCAGGTTTGGTATAAGCATTGAGATATCACATCTCTGCTATCAGGAGTGGCTCAGGATTGGAATGGGAAGGAGTTGGATATCCCATCTCATGTTAAAGGACGGGTCTCTGGTTTGGTATTAGAATCATTGAGATATCACATCGCATGCTGTAGGAAGGGTCTAAGGATTGGAATGGGATGGACTTGGATATCACATCTCATGCTATAGGTAGGCTCTCAGGTTTGGTATAAGCATTGAGATATCACATCTCATGCTATAGGAAGGGTCTCAGGATTGGAATGGGAAGGATTTGGATATCACATCTCATGCTATAGGAAGGGTCTCAGGTTTGGTATAAGCATGGAGATATCACTTCTCATGCTATAGGAAGGGTCTCAGGATTGGAATGGGAAGGTGTTGGATATCACATCTCATGCTATAGGAAGGGTCTCAGATTTGGTATAAGCATTGAGATATCACATCTCATGCTATAGGAAGGGTCTCAGGATTGCAATGGGAAGGAGTTGTATATGACATCTCAGGCTTTAGGAAGGGTCTCAGGTTTGGTATAAGCATTGAGATATCACATCTCTGCTATCGGAAGGGTCTCAGGATTGGAATGGGAAGGAGTTGGATATCCCATCTCATGTTATAGGAAGGGTCTCAGGTTTGGTATTAGAAGCATTGAGATATCACATCTCATGCTATAGGAAGGGTCTCAGGATTGGAATGGGAAGGACTTGGATGTCACATCTCATGCTATAGGGAGGGTCTCAAGTTTGATATTAGAAGCATTGAGATAACAAATCTCATGATATCGCAAGGGTCTCAGGATTGGAATGGAAAGGAGTTGGATATCACATCTCATTATAAAGGAAGGGTCTAAGGTTTGGAAGGGGAAGGATTTGGATATCACATCTCATGTTATAGGACGGGTCTCAGGTTTGGTATTAGAAGCATTGAGATATCAAGTGTCATGGTATAAGAAGGGTCTCAGAATTGGAATGGGAAGGAGTTGGATATCACATCTCAAGCTATAGGAAGCGTCTCAGGATTGGAATGGGAAGGAGTTTGATATCACATCTCATGCCATAGTATGGGTCTCAGGTTTGGTAGAAGCATTGGGATATCACATCTCATGCTATCGGAAGGGTATCAGTATTGGATTTGGAAGGAGTTGGATATCCCATCTCATGCTATAGGAAGGGTCTCAGGTTATAATGGGAAGGAGTTGGATATCACATTTCATGTTATAGGAAGGGTCTCAGGATTGGAATGGGAAGGAGTTGGATATCACATCTCATGCTATAGGAAGGGTCTCAGATTTGGTATAAGCATTGAGATATCACATCTCATGCTATAGGAAGGGTCTCAGGATTGGAATGGGAAGGAGTTGTATATGACATCTCAGGCCATAGGAAGGGTCTCAGATTTGGTATAAGCATTGAGATATCACATCTCATGATATCGGAAGGGTCTCAGGATTGGAATGGGAAGGAGTTGGATATCACATTTCATGATAAAGGAAGGGTCTAAGGTTTGGAAGGGGAAGGATTTGGATATCACATCTCATGTTATAGGACGGGTCTCAGGTTTGGTATTAGAAGCATTGAGATATCAAGTCTCATGGTATAAGAAGGGTCTCAGGATTGGAATGGGAAGGAGTTTGATATCACATCTCATGCCATAGTATGGGTCTCAGGTTTGGTAGAAGCATTGGGATATCACATCTCATGCTATCGGAAGGGTATCAGTATTGGATTTGGAAGGAGTTGGATATCCCATCTCATGCTATAGGAAGAGTCTCAGGTTGGAATTGGAAGGAGTTGGATATCACATTTCATGTTATAGGAAGGGTCGCAGGATTGGAATGGGAAGGACTTGGATATCATATCTCATGCTATAGGAAGGCTCTCAGGTTTGGAAGGGGAAGGAGTTGGATATCACATTTCATGTTAGAGGAAGGATCTCAGGTTTGGTATTAGAGGCCTTGAGATATCACATCTCATGCTATAGGAAGGGTCTCAGGATTGGAATGGGAAGGAGTTGGATATCACATCTCAAGCTATAGGAAGGGTCTCAGGTTTGGTATAAGCATTGAGATATCACATCTCATGCTATAGGAAGGGTCTCAGGATTGGAATGGGAAGAAGTTGGATATCACATCGCATGCTATAGGAAGGGTCTCAGGTTTGGTATAAGCATTGAGATATCACATCTCATGCTATAGGAAGGGTCTCAGGATTGGAATGGGAAGGAGTTGTATATGCCATCTCATGCCATAGGAAGGGTCTCAGGTTTGGTATAAGCATTGAGATATCACATCACATGCTATAGGAAGGGTCTCAGGATTGGAATGGGAAGGACTTGGATATCACATATCATGCTATAGGCAGGGTCTCAGGTTTGGAAAGGGAAGGAGATGGATATCACATTTCATGTTAGAGGTAGGATCTCAGGTTTGGTATTAGAGGCATTGAGAAATCACATCTCATGCTATCAGAAGGGTCTCAGGATTGGAATGGGAAGGAGTTGGATATCACATCTCATGCTAAAGGGAGGGTCTCAGGTTTGGAAGGGGAAGGATTTGGAAATCACATCTCATATTATAGGAAGGATCTCAGGTTTGGTATTAGAAGCATTGAGATATCACATCTCATGCTATCGGAAGGATCTCAGGTTTGGTATAAGAGGCATTGAGATATCACATCTCATGCTATCATAAGGGTCTCAGGATTGGAATGGGAAGGAGTTGGATATCACATCTCATGTTATAGGAAGGATCTCAGGTTTGGTATTGGAAGCATTGAGACATCACATCTCATGCTATAGGAATGGTCTCAGGATTGGAATGGGTAGAAGTTGGATATTACATTCTTGCTATAGGAAGGGTCTCATGTTTGGAATGGGAAGGAGTTGGATATCACATATGCTATAGGAAGTGTCTTAGGTTTGGAACGGGAAGGAGTTGGATATCACATCTCATGTTATAGGAAGGGTCTCAGGTTTGGTATAAGCATTGAGATATCACATCTCTGCTATCAGGAGTGGCTCAGGATTGGAATGGGAAGGAGTTGGATATCCCATCTCATGTTAAAGGACGGGTCTCTGGTTTGGTATTAGAATCATTGAGATATCACATCGCTGTTAGGAAAGATTTCGTAATTGTAGGGAATTTTCCTTCCATGTGGCAACCCCTAAACTTTTTGCTATTGTTTTTAACCTTGTTCTTGACTTTGCCAGAGAAGTACAGCCTTCTGCCGCACTTCTCTGGGCTTTCGCTCCTTTCTTACGGGGAAACTGACATGCCCTTAAGACAGTCAGTACCGGGGAACGCTGTTTCCCATAGTTTCTTTTATCATGTTGCGGCTTTAGTGCAACATGACACAAGAGGGCACTGTAAGCTAAGTTACAGCTCTCTTGGGTCTCTAGCCTTCTACAGGCCCTAGATACTCTTTTAGGATGGTATTTGATCGGTGCAAGTCATTCAGGGACTGGAATGGTGGCAGCGATCGTTTTGTTTATTTTGAGCTCCTTTTGGCGTTCTGAGCACGTTTTTCGCACTGAACCCAAAATGGTGGCCTGGCTCCCAAAATGGCCAGACCACGAGGCTCCTTTGTCCTGTCCACTGACCGTCTTGCTCCCTTCAGCTTCCCCAGGTCGGGCGACCCGGGGCCTTCCTTATTTGGGCATGTACTTTCCCGCGAAACGTGGTTGCTTTCGCGGGCTTCTACATGTCGTTTGTGTGCCTCCAGGGTGGGGGCTGGGATGTCTGGTCCCAATACACATCCTGGGTGCCAGAGAGTCTAGGGTGGTGTGAATGCCTGGGACCACCGTGGTCCGTGATTGGTCCACGTATGGTATGTGTGTTGATGAGCGGATCTCCCATTGGCTCCCCTCCATTTTGGCGCGAAGGGAACCGTGGATAAGAGGGAGCTGGAAACACCACTACCAGGTCGATCTCCTGAGTTCTCACGAACGAAGGAATACAGGAGCCAAGTATCCTGCAACCAAGAGGCTGGACCGAGGAATCGCTGGTGACCCGCTGAAGGAATCCTCCTTTGCACTGCTGTCGTCCTGTGAAACCCTTTCCTCCTTGGATCGAACCAGAAGGCCTGTACTGGTGCTTCGACCTTTGGAATAGCAGGAACAGCTATTCCCGGCGACTTCATCCTCTCCTGCCAAGTAAGCCTTCGGAAGTGTCTCTGGGCCATCCAGTTGACTGACCAGCTTACAAGGGAGTCCTGCTCTGTAACCGCTGCCAGGTTGTGTTGTATTCCGAGTCCTTGTCACTCTCCCACGCTTCGTACACTTGGCGTTCCCAAGTCTGAAGGGAGGAGTGTACATTTGGCTCGAATACACACGGCCGCTCCGTTGTCCTGCTGCGGCAACAAACTGTGCTGGTTTCATCGATTGGGACGTCTTTTTGCTCTACACGACTACGAGGCGTTCCCTGCTCTTCTGAACCTGCCAGCTGCTAAAACGAACGTGGAGAAGCCTGGGTCTGCTTGCTTCGGGGACCGGTGAGTAGTTTAGCTAGGATCTGGTCGCCCTCCTGCAGTATCCCATTGCTTTTCCCTGCTGTGTAAAAACAGCACCCTTTGGGCCGTACTCGCACTCTGCTTCTGCCCGCTGTGGAGGCTGCGCTTGAGTTACGGAACCTGTTCTCCTTCTGCTATGCACTAACCCGAACTGCCTGACTTCCTCCGAAGAGCTTCCCCTTTTGCCCGTTGGCACCGGCGTGGCAGGTACTTTGAGCACAAGGCTCCACTCTTCGCAGGGCTCGGACTTCCATCTAGTAGGTGCCTCTGAAGGCGAACTGAGTCTAAAGCGGTATCGCACTGCCTGTTTTCCTTCCCTGGCAGGTGGACTACATATTTCGTGCTTTAAACGCTTGCGACTGTGTATTTGTATATATATTGTGTTGATATGGTATGTGTTGGTTTAATATTGTGATATTGTGATTTTCTCACTACGGTCATTATTTTAAAGGCCTTAAAATAAATGTGTATCTATTTTTGATATAACAACTGTTTGGAGTAGTTTGTAAGCGCTCTTGCTTTGTGTGCTCATTGCGGGCTTTCAGTCACCCTCACCCCTCTTGAGACCTAGTCTTGACCGCCGCGATCGCTACCTTGATTGGTCTGGCTTGTCCAGAGGTTACCCTGTTCCAAGTAATTAGGTTGGCCTTCTGAACTTCTGCGCCACCAGGACAGAGTTCAGAAATCCGTCTTAACAAATTGGTGTACAGCGGTGGGATACGACTGAAGGTATCCAGTGTTGCGCTCGAACTAAGGCATTTCAGGTTATTCCAAACAGTACACGTAGTGAATTGTTATAGAATAACTTTAAAAAGGCCATAGTCCTATCAAACAGTATGGAAGCAAATACCTTGTTAACTTTAAATGCTTCCAAATCAGAAACATTGAAAAAGATGTGTGCGGAGAGAGGTGTTTCCTCTCAAGGCACAAAATTGGAAATGATCCAGAGAATCGTGGCGTGGCAAGAAGCGCAGCTTGACGCTATAACTTCCGAGGACAGTGCAGAAGGTGGTGGGGCTGCTCTCACTGGTAGAACCGACGGTTCTGCCGCTGCACTGATCCATCGCGACCACGAGGACAGGGAGGATGTAATGTTTAATGTTTCCTCTGCCAGTGTTGATGGGGAGGCTATGCTTGAATTCAAGAAGCAAGAGCTGCGGTTTAGGCAGCAGGAGCTTGAATTCAGCATAGCCAAACTAAAAATCGAACAGGCAGAAAAACAGAAAGACAGGGATCACCAGTTGGAACTGGCCAAGCTTCAGGTTGCAAATGGGTCCAAGGGTCCTGGACATGGGTCTGGGGCTTCCTCTCATCCACGGTTTCCAAAAGATCTGCTCAGTGTATATGAAGAAAGGAATGACATTATGGACTGGCTGAATGCGTTTGAGTATGCATGCGAGGTTCAAAAAGTTGACAGTGCTGATAAGATTGCGTGGTTGCTCAGTAGACTGCCCCATTCTGGCTGTAGTGCCATTATGGAAATGTCGAAGGCTGAGCGGGCTGATTTCGCAATGTTAAAGCAAACTCTCATTTTAAAGTTTGGGAAGACTCCGGCCCAATATTTAAAGCGTTTTCGAGAGTATAAGAAAAAGGAAGGTGGTACTTGGGTATCTTATGTCGCTGAATCCTTGAAAAACTTAACTGGCTGGGTCGAAGATTATAAGGTTTCTACCTTCGAAGGCATGATAAATCTTGTCATGCTGGAACATATTTTTGCTTCTTCTTCCCCGGAGCTTAAGCAGCATTTGGCCGATTCGAAGGAGATAGATCCTAAGAAGCTGGCCATTGCAGCAGACTTATGGGTGTCACATCGAGTGTCCCATAAGGACAAAACTCATCCTGGTAAGCAGGAGGAAGGGAAAAAGTCCAAAGATATGGAGGGTGGGGAATCTGCTAAATCTTCTTCCCATAAGGGCCACAAAAAGAAAAACAAGGGTAAGACACAAGAGAACTCACAGGGTAGTGGAGGTCAGCCTCCGAAACAGAACTCTGGTTACAATAAGCCTCCCTACGTAAACAGACCCACTGGGGCTTGTTTGTCTTGTGGAGCAACTGACCATGTGAAGGGGGATCCCCGGTGTAAGGTTAGACCTTTGGGGGTCCACTCCGCTAATCTGGCCTTCTCCTCCTACGAGGAAGAAGAGATTACAGGAGCATCCTTCTCCTCAGACTCATTTCCCAGCGGGATAGAGGCTGAGGTAGTTTTAGTGTCCCTGGGTTCCTGCGAGCCTAAAGTCGCAGAGGCTTATGCTAGGATTCCGGATAATACCAAGCACTACTTTAAAGACAGTGTGCTGATCAATGGAGTGGATACTCCAGCTCTTAGGGATAGTGGGTGCAGTCGCACTGTAGTGGATTCTACCTTGGTAGACTCAGAGGAAGTTGCCAGAGCTACTCTGATGCCCACTAAGTTGGCTGACAGCCCCCTCCGTATGTTTCCCGTGATCCCTGTAAATCTTACTTTAAATGGTACAGCAGTCAGGATTCCAGTGAGCATTCAGAGAAACGTCCCGGGAAAGGTCTTGTTAGGTAATGATCTCAGAGCTTTAGGGCTCGTAGGAGACACTGCCGAAAGACCCTACACACGGTCTCAAGCACGGGCAGCATTGGCCAAGTCCAATACGCCGCCCCAGCCGAAGGGGAAGCCCAAGGCGAAAGGAGTCTACAAGTCAAAACGAGGGAAAGAGAATATTCCCCCGAGCTCGCCTACCACTGCGGTGGAGGAAGTTGGTCAATCGCCCGGGCCTGACGAGGAGGTGGCGATGCCTGAAGTATTCGACCCCAACGATCATCCTGAACTAAAAGACTTGTTAGTTGAAGGAGGTCCTGATAGGGACGAATTCAGTAAAGGCCAACGTGAGTGCCCATCTCTGGAAGGCCTAAGGAGACAGGCCTGCTCCCAGCTTGAGGGTGAACCTCCTGGGATGCGTAGGATTTACCAGGAAGGTGGACTCCTGTATCGTGAGCCCACAGAGTCTACAGAAGGAGACCATAGGAGGTTGGTGGTTCCCCTTGCTGTTAGGCCCTTCCTCCTGCAGTTGGCGCATGAAGTTCCCATTGCTGGTCACCTCGGTATGAGGAAAACCAAGCAAAGGTTATCCATGCACTTCTACTGGCCCAAGATGGGGGAGCAAGTAGAAAGTCACTGCAGGAGTTGTGCCTCCTGCCAGTTGTCTGGTAAGGTTGGCGCGACAATCCAAGCTCCGTTGGTACCGCTCCCAGTTGTGGGGGTACCATTTGAAAGGGTAGGGATCGACATGGTTGGTCCCCTTGACCCGCAAACATCCTCAGGCAATAGGTTTATCCTGGTGCTGGTCGACCATGCAACCAGGTATCCTGAGGCCGTCCCATTTACAACTGTAACTGCCAAGCCAGTTGCAGAAGCTTTACTTGGCATGTTTACTAGGGTTGGCTTCCCTAAAGAAGTTGTGTCGGATCATGGCAGCAACTTTATGTCGAAGTATATGCAGGCTATGTGGAAAGAATGTGGGGTCACCTACAGGTTCTCTTCTGCATACCACCCCCAGACCAATGGTCTGGGGGGACGTTTCGACAGGACGTTAACGAGCATGATTGGGGCTCTGGAGGAGCCCCAGAGAAGAAAATGGGATCTTCTTGTTTCATGCTTACTGTTTGCCTACCGAGAGGTACCACAGGAGGGTGTTGGCTTCAGCCCCTTCAAACTTCTGTTCGGTCATCCCGTACGGGGACCCTTAGCCATTGTCAAGGAGGGATGGGAGATGCCCACTCCCCCTGTTACTACCAATGTAGTTGATTATGTGCTAGGGCTCAGAAAACGGATGGTACTTCTGATGGGCTTGGCTAGTGATAAATTGAAGGCAGGGCAAGCGCTGGTGAAACCTTGGTACGACCAGAAAGCTTCCCTCATCAACTTTACACTTGGTCAGCAAGTCCTGATCATGAATCCCATAAGGCCTCGAGCTTTACAGGACAATTGGTCAGGCCCTTACCCAGTGGTGGAGCCCCTGGGTGAGGTTAACTATTCAGTGGACCTTGGAAGGCCTGGAAAGGCTCCCAAAGTGTTTCACATGAATAGGCTGAAGGCTTTCGTCCCAAGCGGCGAAATCGCAGCACTGCTATTGGCTTCAGACGTTGAGGAAGAGGAGTCTGAACCTCTCCCCGACCTGTTCCAAAGCAGTCCTTCAGAGAGCTCTTTTGAGGGTGTCCGCGTGGCCCCTCACCAAAAAGGACAAGGCTCAGTGGTTTACCTTGGACATGAAGTAGGTGGAGGGAGGAGACAGCCTCTACTCAGTCAGGTACAAGCAGTACAAGACTGGCCTACCCCCACTACGCAAACCCAAGTGAGAGCCTTTTTAGGACTCACGGGGTATTACCGCACTTTTGTGGCAGACTATGGCACCATAGCTGCTCCTCTGACTGCCCTCACAACTCCGAAGAAACCCAAGAAGGTAACTTGGACCGACGAGTGTGAGAAGGCCTTCAATGGCTTAAAAGACTCCTTGTGCCAGGCCCCTGTCCTTAGGGCCCCGGATTATCAAAGACCTTTTATCGTGCAGACGGATGCCTCTGACACTGGGATAGGAGCTGTACTATCACAAGTAGATGAGAAGGGTAAGGAACACCCTATCGGTTTTATTAGTCGCCAGCTTAAGGACAGAGAGCTCAGATGGTCCACGGTAGAGAAAGAATGTTTCTCTGTTGTGTGGGCCCTAAGGAAGCTGAGGCCCTACCTCTATGGGACCCACTTCACTGTGCAGACTGACCATAAGCCGTTAAAGTGGCTAATGAACATGAAGGGGGAGAATCCAAAGTTGCTTAGGTGGTCCATAAGTCTACAAGGCTTCGACTTCACTATTGAGCATAGGCCAGGTGTCCAACATAGCAATGCTGATGGGTTGTCCAGAATGTTTAACCGACCTGAACAAGAGACTCATCCAGGGGTGGATTAGTTCCCCCTGTCCATAGTCTGGGAGGGGCGAGTGTTAGGAAAGATTTCGTAATTGTAGGGAATTTTCCTTCCATGTGGCAACCCCTAAACTTTTTGCTATTGTTTTTAACCTTGTTCTTGACTTTGCCAGAGAAGTACAGCCTTCTGCCGCACTTCTCTGGGCTTTCGCTCCTTTCTTACGGGGAAACTGACATGCCCTTAAGACAGTCAGTACCGGGGAACGCTGTTTCCCGTAGTTTCTTTTATCATGTTGCGGCTTTAGTGCAACATGACACAAGAGGGCACTGTAAGCTAAGTTACAGCTCTCTTGGGTCTCTAGCCTTCTACAGGCCCTAGATACTCTTTTAGGATGGTATTTGATCGGTGCAAGTCATTCAGGGACTGGAATGGTGGCAGCGATCGTTTTGTTTATTTTGAGCTCCTTTTGGCGTTCTGAGCACGTTTTTCGCACTGAACCCAAAATGGTGGCCTGGCTCCCAAAATGGCCAGACCACGAGGCTCCTTTGTCCTGTCCACTGACCGTCTTGCTCCCTTCACCTTCCCCAGGTCGGGCGACCCGGGGCCTTCCTTATTTGGGCATGTACTTTCCCGCGAAACGTGGTTGCTTTCGCGGGCTTCTACATGTCGTTTGTGTGCCTCCAGGGTGGGGGCTGGGATGTCTGGTCCCAATACACATCCTGGGTGCCAGAGAGTCTAGGGTGGTGTGAATGCCTGGGACCACCGTGGTCCGTGATTGGTCCACGTATGGTATGTGTGTTGATGAGCGGATCTCCCATTTGCTCCCCTCCGTTTTGGCGCGAAGGGAACCGTGGATAAGAGGGAGCTGGAAACACCACTACCAGGTCGATCTCCTGAGTTCTCACGAACGAAGGAATACAGGAGCCAAGTATCCTGCAACCAAGAGGCTGGACCGAGGAATCGCTGGTGACCCGCTGAAGGAATCCTCCTTTGCACTGCTGTCGTCCTGTGAAACCCTTTCCTCCTTGGATCGAACCAGAAGGCCTGTACTGGTGCTTCGACCTTTGGAATAGCAGGAACAGCTATTCCCGGTGACTTCATCCTCTCCTGCCAAGTAAGCCTTCGGAAGTGTCTCTGGGCCATCCAGTTGACTGACCAGCTTACAAGGGAGTCCTGCTCTGTAACCGCCGCCAGGTTGTGTTGTATTCCGAGTCCTTGTCACTCTCCCACGCTTCGTACACTTGGCGTTCCCAAGTCTGAAGGGAGGAGTGTACATTTGGCTCGAATACACACGGCCGCTCCGTTGTCCTGCTGCGGCAACAAACTGTGCTGGTTTCGTCGATTGGGACGTCTTTTTGCTCTACACGACTACGAGGCGTTCCCTGCTCTTCTGAACCTGCCAGCTGCTGAAACGAACGTGGAGAAGCCTGGGTCTGCTTGCTTCGGGGACCGGTGAGTAGTTTAGCTAGGATCTGGTCGCCCTCCTGCAGTATCCCATTGCTTTTCCCTGCTGTGTAAAAACAGCACCCTTTTGGCCGTACTCGCGCTCTGCTTCTGCCCGCTGTGGAGGCTGCGCTTGAGTTACGGAACCTGTTCTCCTTCTGCTGTGCACTAACCCGAACTGCCTGACTTCCTCCGAAGAGCTTCCCCTTTTGCCCGTTGGCACCGGCGTGGCAGGTACTTTGAGCACAAGGCTCCACTCTTCGCAGGGCTCGGACTTCCATCTAGTAGGTGCCTCTGAAGGCGAACTGAGTCTAAAGCGGTATCGCACTGCCTGTTTTCCTTCCCTGGCAGGTGGACAACATATTTCGTGCTTTAAACGCTTGCAACTGTGAATTTGTATATATATTGTGTTGATATGGTATGTGTTGGTTTAATATTGTGATATTGTGATTTTCTCGCTACGGTCATTATTTTAAAGGCCTTAAAATAAATGTGTATCTATTTTTGATATAACAACTGTTTGGAGTAGTTTGTAAGCGCTCTTGCTTTGTGTGCTCATTGCGGGCTTTCAGTCACCCTCACCCCTCTTGAGACCTAGTCTTGACCGCCGCGATCGCTACCTTGATTGGTCTGGCTTGTCCAGAGGTTACCCTGTTCCAAGTAATTAGGTTGGCCTTCTGAACTTCTGCGCCACCAGGACAGAGTTCAGAAATCCGTCTTAACAATCGCATGCTGTAGGAAGGGTCTAAGGATTGGAATGGGATGGACTTGGATATCACATCTCATGCTATAGGTAGGCTCAGGTTTGGTATAAGCATTGAGATATCACATCTCATGCTATAGGAAGGGTCTCATGATTGGAATGGGAAGGATTTGGATATCACATCTCATGCTATAGGAAGGGTCTCAGGTTTGGTATAAGCATGGAGATATCACTTCTCATGCTATAGGAAGGGTCTCAGAATTGGAATGGGAAGGTGTTGGATATCACATCTCATGCTATAGGAAGGGTCTCAGATTTGGTATAAGCATTGAGATATCACATCTCATGCTATAGGAAGGGTCTCAGGATTGCAATGGGAAGGAGTTGTATATGACATCTCAGGCCTTAAGAAGGGTCTCAGGTTTGGTATAAGCATTGAGATATCACATCTCTGCTATCGGAAGGGTCTCAGGATTGGAATGGGAAGGAGTTGGATATCCCATCTCATGTTATAGGAAGGGTCTCAGGTTTGGTATTAGAAGCATTGAGATATCACATCTCATGCTATAGGAAGGGTCTCAGGATTGGAATGGGAAGGACTTGGATGTCACATCTCATGCTATAGGAAGGGTCTCAAGTTTGATATTAGAAGCATTGAGATAACAAATCTCATGATATCGGAAGGGTCTCAGGATTGGAATGGAAAGGAGTTGGATATCACATCTCATTATAAAGGAAGGGTCTAAGGTTTGGAAGGGGAAGGATTTGGATATCACATCTCATGTTATAGGACGGGTCTCAGGTTTGGTATTAGAAGCATTGAGATATCAAGTGTCATGGTATAAGAAGGGTCTCAGAATTGGAATGGGAAGGAGTTGGATATCACATCTCAAGCTATAGGAAGCGTCTCAGGATTGGAATGGGAAGGAGTTTGATATCACATCTCATGCCATAGTATGGGTCTCAGGTTTGGTAGAAGCATTGGGATATCACATCTCATGCTATCGGAAGGGTATCAGTATTGGATTTGGAAGGAGTTGGATATCCCATCTCATGCTATAGGAAGGGTCTCAGGTTAGAATGGGAAGGAGTTGGATATCACATTTCATGTTATAGGAAGGGTCTCAGGATTGGAATGGGAAGGACTTGGATATCATATCTCATGCTATAGGAAGGCTCTCAGGTTTGGAAGGGGAAGGAGTTGGATATCACATTTCATGTTAGAGGAAGGATCTCAGGTTTGGTATAAGCATTGAGATATCACATCTCATGCTATAGGAAGGGTCTCAGGATTGAAATGGGAAGAAGTTGGATATCACATCTCATGCCATAGGAAGGGTCTCAGGTTTGGTATAAGCATTGAGATATCACATCACATGCTATAGGAAGGGTCTCAGGATTGGAATGGGAAGGACTTGGATATCACATCTCATGCTATAGGCAGGGTCTCAGGTTTGGAAAGGGAAGGAGATGGATATCACATTTCATGTTAGAGGTAGGATCTCAGGTTTGGTATTAGAGGCATTGAGATATCACATCTCATGCTATCAGAAGGGTCTCAGGATTGGAATGGGAAGGAGTTGGATATCACATTTCATGCTAAAGGGAGGGTCTCAGGTTTGGAAGGGGAAGGATTTGGAAATCACATCTCATATTATAGGAAGGATCTCAGGTTTGGTATTAGAAGCATTGAGATATCACATCTCATGCTATCGCAAGGATCTCAGGTTTGGTATAAGAGGCATTGAGATATCACATCTCATGCTATCATAAGGGTCTCAGGATTGGAATGGGAAGGAGTTGGATATCACATCTCATGTTATATGAAGGATCTCAGGTTTGGTATTAGAAGCATTGAGACATCACATCTCATGCTATAGGAAGGGTCTCAGGATTGGAATGGGAAGGAGTTGGATATCACATCTCATGCTATAGGAAGGGTCTCTGGTTTGCTATAAGCATTGAGATATCACATCTCATGCTATAGGAAGGGTCTCAGGATTGGAATGGGAAGGAGTTGTATATGACATCTCATGCCGTAGGAAGGGTCTCAGGTTTAGTATAAGCATTGAGATATCACATCTCTGCTATCGGAAAGGTCTCAGGATTGGAATGGGAAGGAGTTGGATATCCCATCTCATGTTATAGGAAGAGTCTCAGGTTTGGTATTAGAAGCATTGAGATATCACATCTCATGCTATAGGAAGTGTCTCAGGATTGGAATGGGAAGGACTTGGATATCACATCTCATGCTATAGGGAGGATCTCACGTTTGATATTAGAAGCATTGAAATATCACATCTCATGCTATAGGAAGGGTCTCAGGATTGGAATGGGAAGGAGTTGGATATCACATCTCATGCTATAGGATGGGTCTCAGGTTTGGTATAAGCAGTGAGATATCACATCTCATGCTATAGGAAGTGTCTCAGGATTGGAATGGGAAGGAGTTGGATATCACATCTCATGTTATAGGAAGGATCTCAGGTTTGGTATAAGCATTGAGATATCACATCTCTGCTATCGGAAGGGTCTCAGGATTGGAATGGGAAGGAGTTGGATATTCCCATCTCATGTTATAGGAAGGGTCTCAGGTTTGGTATTAGAAGCATTGAGACATCACATCTCATGCTATAGGAAGGGTCTCAGGATTGGAATGGGAAGGACTTGGATATCACATCTCATGCTATAGGGAGGGTCTCAAGTTTGATATTAGAAGCATTGAGATATCACATCTCATGATATCGGAAGGGTCTCAGGATTGGAATGGGAAGGAGTTGGATATCACATCTCATGATAAAGGAAGGGTCTCTGGTTTGCTATAAGCATTGAGATATCACATCTCATGCTATAGGAAGGGTCTCAGGATTGGAATGGGAAGGAGTTGTATATGACATCTCATGCTGTAGGAAGGGTCTCAGGTTTGGTATAAGCATTGAGATATCACATCTCTGCTATCGGAAAGGTCTCAGGATTGGAATGGGAAGGAGTTGGATATCCCATCTCATGTTATAGGAAGAGTCTCAGGTTTGGTATTAGAAGCATTGAGATATCACATCTCATGCTATAGGAAGTGTCTCAGGATTGGAATGGGAAGGACTTGGATATCACATCTCATGCTATAGGGAGGATCTCACGTTTGATATTAGAAGCATTGAGATATCACATCTCATGCTATAGGAAGGGTCTCAGGATTGGAATGGGAAGGAGTTGGATATCACATCTCATGCTATAGGATGGGTCTCAGGTTTGGTATAAGCAGTGAGATATCACATCTCATGCTATAGGAAGTGTCTCAGGATTGGAATGGGAAGGAGTTGGATATCACATCTCATGTTATAGGAAGGATCTCAGGTTTGGTATAAGCATTGAGATATCACATCTCTGCTATCGGAAGGGTCTCAGGATTGGAATGGGAAGGAGTTGGATATTCCCATCTCATGTTATAGGAAGGGTCTCAGGTTTGGTATTAGAAGCATTGAGACATCACATCTCATGCTATAGGAAGGGTCTCAGGATTGGAATGGGAAGGACTTGGATATCACATCTCATGCTAAGGGAGGGTCTCAAGTTTGATATTAGAAGCATTGAGATATCACATCTCATGATATCGGAAGGGTCTCAGGATTGGAATGGGAAGGAGTTGGATATCACATCTCATGATAAAGGAAGGGTCTAAGGTTTGGAAGGGGAAGGATTTGGATATCACATCTCATGTTATAGGGCGGGTCTCAGGTTTGGTATTAGAAGCATTGAGATATCAAGTCTCATGGTATAGGAAGGGTCTCAGAATTAGAATGGGAAGGAGTTGGATATCACATCTCAAGCTATAGGAAGGGTCTCAGGATTGGAATGGGAAGGAGTTTGATATCACATCTCATGCCATAGTATGGGTCTCAGGTTTGGTATAAGCATTGGGATATCACATCTCATGCTATCGGAAGGGTATCAGGATTGGATTTGGAAGGAATTGGATATCCCATCTCATGCTATAGAAAGGGTCTCAGGTTGGAATGGGAAGGAGTTGGATATCACATCTCATGTTATAGGAAGGGTCTCAGGATTGGAATGGGAAGGACTTGGATATCACATCTCATGCTATAGGAAGGCTCTCAGGTTTGGAAGGGGAAAGAGTTGGATATCACATTTCATGTTAGAGGTAGGATCTCAGGTTTGGTATTAGAGGCATTGAGATATCACATCTCATGCTATCAGAAGGGTCTCAGGATTGGAATGGGAATGAGTTGGATATCACATTTCATGCTAAAGGGAGGGTCTCAGGTTTGGAAGGGGAAGGATTTGGATATCACATCTCATGTTATAAGAAGGAGCTCAGGTTTGGTATTAGAAGCATTGAGATATCACATCTCATGCTATCGGAAGGATCTCAGGTTTGGTATTAGAAGCATTGAGATATCACATCTCATGCTATCAGAAGGGTCTCAGGATTGGAATGGGAAGGAGTTGGATATCACATCTCATGCTAAAGGGAGGGTCTCAGGTTTGGAAGGGGAAGGATTTGGATATCACATCTCATGTTATCGGAAGGATCTCAGGTTTGGTATTAGAAGCATTGAGATATCACATCTCATGCTATAGGAAGGGTCTCATGATTGGAATGGGAAGGATTTGGATATCACATCTCATGCTATATGAAGGGTCTCAGGTTTGGTATAAGCATGGAGATATCACTTCTCATGCTATAGGAAGGGTCTCAGAATTGGAATGGGAAGGTGTTGGATATCACATCTCATGCTATAGGAAGGGTCTCAGATTTGGTATATGCATTGAGATATCACATCTCATGCTATAGGAAGGGTCTCAGGATTGCAATGGGAAGGAGTTGTATATGACATCTCAGGCCTTAAGAAGGGTCTCAGGTTTGGTATAAGCATTGAGATATCTCATCTCTGCTATCGGAAGGGTCTCAGGATTGGAATGGGAAGGAGTTGGATATCCCATCTCATGTTATAGGAAGGGTCTCAGGTTTGGTATTAGAAGCATTGAGATATCACATCTCATGCTATAGGAAGGGTCTCAGGATTGGAATGGGAAGGACTTGGATGTCACATCTCATGCTATAGGGAGGGTCTCAAGTTTGATATTAGAAGCATTGAGATAACAAATCTCATGATATCGGAAGGGTCTCAGGATTGGAATGGAAAGGAGTTGGATATCACATCTCATTATAAAGGAAGGGTCTAAGGTTTGGAAGGGGAAGGATTTGGATATCACATCTCATGTTATAGGACGGGTCTCAGGTTTGGTATTAGAAGCATTGAGATATCAAGTGTCATGGTATAAGAAGGGTCTCAGAATTGGAATGGGAAGGAGTTGGATATCACATCTCAAGCTATAGGAAGCGTCTCAGGATTGGAATGGGAAGGAGTTTGATATCACATCTCATGCCATAGTATGGGTCTCAGGTTTGGTAGAAGCATTGGGATATCACATCTCATGCTATCGGAAGGGTATCAGTATTGGATTTGGAAGGAGTTGGATATCCCATCTCATGCTATAGGAAGGGTCTCAGGTTAGAATGGGAAGGAGTTGGATATCACATTTCATGTTATAGGAAGGGTCTCAGGATTGGAATGGGAAGGACTTGGATATCATATCTCATGCTATAGGAAGGCTCTCAGGTTTGGAAGGGGAAGGAGTTGGATATCACATTTCATGTTAGAGGAAGGATCTCAGGTTTGGTATAAGCATTGAGATATCACATCTCATGCTATAGGAAGGGTCTCAGGATTGAAATGGGAAGAAGTTGGATATCACATCTCATGCTATAGGAAGGGTCTCAGGTTTGGTATAAGCATTGAGATATCACATCTCATGCTATAGGAAGGGTCTCAGGGTTGGAATGGGAAGGAGTTGTATATGACATCTCATGCCATAGGAAGGGTCTCAGGTTTGGTATAAGCATTGAGATATCACATCACATGCTATAGGAAGGGTCTCAGGATTGGAATGGGAAGGACTTGGATATCACATCTCATGCTATAGGCAGGGTCTCAGGTTTGGAAAGGGAAGGAGATGGATATCACATTTCATGTTAGAGGTAGGATCTCAGGTTTGGTATTAGAGGCATTGAGATATCACATCTCATGCTATCAGAAGGGTCTCAGGATTGGAATGGGAAGGAGCTGGATATCACATTTCATGCTAAAGGGAGGGTCTCAGGTTTGGAAGGGGAAGGATTTGGAAATCACATCTCATATTATAGGAAGGATCTCAGGTTTGGTATTAGAAGCATTGAGATATCACATCTCATGCTATCGCAAGGATCTCAGGTTTGGTATAAGAGGCATTGAGATATCACATCTCATGCTATCATAAGGGTCTCAGGATTGGAATGGGAAGGAGTTGGATATCACATCTCATGTTATATGAAGGATCTCAGGTTTGGTATTAGAAGCATTGAGACATCACATCTCATGCTATAGGAAGGGTCTCTGGTTTGATATAAGCATTGAGATATCACATCTCATGCTATAGGAAGGGTCTCAGGATTGGAATGGGAAGGAGTTGTATATGACATCTCATGCCGTAGGAAGGGTCTCAGGTTTAGTATAAGCATTGAGATATCACATCTCTGCTATCGGAAAGGTCTCAGGATTGGAATGGGAAGGAGTTGGATATCCCATCTCATGTTATAGGAAGAGTCTCAGGTTTGGTATTAGAAGCATTGAGATATCACATCTCATGCTATAGGAAGTGTCTCAGGATTGGAATGGGAAGGACTTGGATATCACATCTCATGCTATAGGGAGGATCTCACGTTTGATATTAGAAGCATTGAAATATCATATCTCATGCTATAGGAAGGGTCTCAGGATTGGAATGGGAAGGAGTTGGATATCACATCTCATGCTATAGGATGGGTCTCAGGTTTGGTATAAGCAGTGAGATATCACATCTCATGCTATAGGAAGTGTCTCAGGATTGGAATGGGAAGGAGTTGGATATCACATCTCATGTTATAGGAAGGATCTCAGGTTTGGTATAAGCATTGAGATATCACATCTCTGCTATCGGAAGGGTCTCAGGATTGGAATGGGAAGGAGTTGGATATTCCCATCTCATGTTATAGGAAGGGTCTCAGGTTTGGTATTAGAAGCATTGAGACATCACATCTCATGCTATAGGAAGGGTCTCAGGATTGGAATGGGAAGGACTTGGATATCACATCTCATGCTATAGGGAGGGTCTCAAGTTTGATATTAGAAGCATTGAGATATCACATCTCATGATATCGGAAGGGTCTCAGGATTGGAATGGGAAGGAGTTGGATATCACATCTCATGATAAAGGAAGGGTCTCTGGTTTGCTATAAGCATTGAGATATCACATCTCATGCTATAGGAAGGGTCTCAGGATTGGAATGGGAAGGAGTTGTATATGACATCTCATGCTGTAGGAAGGGTCTCAGGTTTGGTATAAGCATTGAGATATCACATCTCTGCTATCGGAAAGGTCTCAGGATTGGAATGGGAAGGAGTTGGATATCCCATCTCATGTTATAGGAAGAGTCTCAGGTTTGGTATTAGAAGCATTGAGATATCACATCTCATGCTATAGGAAGTGTCTCAGGATTGGAATGGGAAGGACTTGGATATCACATCTCATGCTATAGGGAGGATCTCACGTTTGATATTAGAAGCATTGAGATATCACATCTCATGCTATAGGAAGGGTCTCAGGATTGGAATGGGAAGGAGTTGGATATCACATCTCATGCTATAGGATGGGTCTCAGGTTTGGTATAAGCAGTGAGATATCACATCTCATGCTATAGGAAGTGTCTCAGGATTGGAATGGGAAGGAGTTGGATATCACATCTCATGTTATAGGAAGGATCTCAGGTTTGGTATAAGCATTGAGATATCACATCTCTGCTATCGGAAGGGTCTCAGGATTGGAATGGGAAGGAGTTGGATATTCCCATCTCATGTTATAGGAAGGGTCTCAGGTTTGGTATTAGAAGCATTGAGACATCACATCTCATGCTATAGGAAGGGTCTCAGGATTGGAATGGGAAGGACTTGGATATCACATCTCATGCTAAGGGAGGGTCTCAAGTTTGATATTAGAAGCATTGAGATATCACATCTCATGATATCGGAAGGGTCTCAGGATTGGAATGGGAAGGAGTTGGATATCACATCTCATGATAAAGGAAGGGTCTAAGGTTTGGAAGGGGAAGGATTTGGATATCACATCTCATGTTATAGGGCGGGTCTCAGGTTTGGTATTAGAAGCATTGAGATATCAAGTCTCATGGTATAGGAAGGGTCTCAGAATTAGAATGGGAAGGAGTTGGATATCACATCTCAAGCTATAGGAAGGGTCTCAGGATTGGAATGGGAAGGAGTTTGATATCACATCTCATGCCATAGTATGGGTCTCAGGTTTGGTATAAGCATTGGGATATCACATCTCATGCTATCGGAAGGGTATCAGGATTGGATTTGGAAGGAATTGGATATCCCATCTCATGCTATAGAAAGGGTCTCAGGTTGGAATGGGAAGGAGTTGGATATCACATCTCATGTTATAGGAAGGGTCTCAGGATTGGAATGGGAAGTACTTGGATATCACATCTCATGCTATAGGAAGGCTCTCAGGTTTGGAAGGGGAAAGAGTTGGATATCACATTTCATGTTAGAGGTAGGATCTCAGGTTTGGAATGGGAAGTACTTGGATATCACATCTCATGCTATAGGAAGGCTCTCAGGTTTGGAAGGGGAAGGAGTTGGATATCACATCTCATGTTATAGGAAGGGTCTCAGGATTGGAATGGGAAGTACTTGGATATCACATCTCATGCTATAGGAAGGCTCTCAGGTTTGGAAGGGGAAAGAGTTGGATATCACATTTCATGTTAGAGGTAGGATCTCAGGTTTGGTTTTAGAGGCATTGAGATATCACATCTCATGCTATCAGAAGGGTCTCAGGATTGGAATGGGAATGAGTTGGATATCACATTTCATGCTAAAGGGAGGGTCTCAGGTTTGGAAGGGGAAGGATTTGGATATCACATCTCATGTTATAAGAAGGAGCTCAGGTTTGGTATTAGAAGCATTGAGATATCACATCTCATGCTATCGGAAGGATCTCAGGTTTGGTATTAGAAGCATTGAGATATCACATCTCATGCTATCAGAAGGGTCTCAGGATTGGAATGGGAAGGAGTTGGATATCACATCTCATGCTAAAGGGAGGGTCTCAGGTTTGGAAGGGGAAGGATTTGGATATCACATCTCATGTTATCGGAAGGATCTCAGGTTTGGTATTAGAAGCATTGAGATATCACATCTCATGCTATAGGAAGGGTCTCATGATTGGAATGGGAAGGATTTGGATATCACATCTCATGCTATATGAAGGGTCTCAGGTTTGGTATAAGCATGGAGATATCACTTCTCATGCTATAGGAAGGGTCTCAGAATTGGAATGGGAAGGTGTTGGATATCACATCTCATGCTATAGGAAGGGTCTCAGATTTGGTATATGCATTGAGATATCACATCTCATGCTATAGGAAGGGTCTCAGGATTGCAATGGGAAGGAGTTGTATATGACATCTCAGGCCTTAAGAAGGGTCTCAGGTTTGGTATAAGCATTGAGATATCTCATCTCTGCTATCGGAAGGGTCTCAGGATTGGAATGGGAAGGAGTTGGATATCCCATCTCATGTTATAGGAAGGGTCTCAGGTTTGGTATTAGAAGCATTGAGATATCACATCTCATGCTATAGGAAGGGTCTCAGGATTGGAATGGGAAGGACTTGGATGTCACATCTCATGCTATAGGGAGGGTCTCAAGTTTGATATTAGAAGCATTGAGATAACAAATCTCATGATATCGGAAGGGTCTCAGGATTGGAATGGAAAGGAGTTGGATATCACATCTCATTATAAAGGAAGGGTCTAAGGTTTGGAAGGGGAAGGATTTGGATATCACATCTCATGTTATAGGACGGGTCTCAGGTTTGGTATTAGAAGCATTGAGATATCAAGTGTCATGGTATAAGAAGGGTCTCAGAATTGGAATGGGAAGGAGTTGGATATCACATCTCAAGCTATAGGAAGCGTCTCAGGATTGGAATGGGAAGGAGTTTGATATCACATCTCATGCCATAGTATGGGTCTCAGGTTTGGTAGAAGCATTGGGATATCACATCTCATGCTATCGGAAGGGTATCAGTATTGGATTTGGAAGGAGTTGGATATCCCATCTCATGCTATAGGAAGGGTCTCAGGTTAGAATGGGAAGGAGTTGGATATCACATTTCATGTTATAGGAAGGGTCTCAGGATTGGAATGGGAAGGACTTGGATATCATATCTCATGCTATAGGAAGGCTCTCAGGTTTGGAAGGGGAAGGAGTTGGATATCACATTTCATGTTAGAGGAAGGATCTCAGGTTTGGTATTAGAAGCATTGAGATATCACATCTCATGCTATAGGAAGGGTCTCAGGATTGGAATGGGAAGGAGTTGGATATCACATCTCATGCTATAGGATGGGTCTCAGGTTTGGTATAAGCAGTGAGATATCACATCTCATGCTATAGGAAGTGTCTCAGGATTGGAATGGGAAGGAGTTGGATATCACATCTCATGTTATAGGAAGGATCTCAGGTTTGGTATAAGCATTGAGATATCACATCTCTGCTATCGGAAGGGTCTCAGGATTGGAATGGGAAGGAGTTGGATATTCCCATCTCATGTTATAGGAAGGGTCTCAGGTTTGGTATTAGAAGCATTGAGACATCACATCTCATGCTATAGGAAGGGTCTCAGGATTGGAATGGGAAGGACTTGGATATCACATCTCATGCTAAGGGAGGGTCTCAAGTTTGATATTAGAAGCATTGAGATATCACATCTCATGATATCGGAAGGGTCTCAGGATTGGAATGGGAAGGAGTTGGATATCACATCTCATGATAAAGGAAGGGTCTAAGGTTTGGAAGGGGAAGGATTTGGATATCACATCTCATGTTATAGGGCGGGTCTCAGGTTTGGTATTAGAAGCATTGAGATATCAAGTCTCATGGTATAGGAAGGGTCTCAGAATTAGAATGGGAAGGAGTTGGATATCACATCTCAAGCTATAGGAAGGGTCTCAGGATTGGAATGGGAAGGAGTTTGATATCACATCTCATGCCATAGTATGGGTCTCAGGTTTGGTATAAGCATTGGGATATCACATCTCATGCTATCGGAAGGGTATCAGGATTGGATTTGGAAGGAATTGGATATCCCATCTCATGCTATAGAAAGGGTCTCAGGTTGGAATGGGAAGGAGTTGGATATCACATCTCATGTTATAGGAAGGGTCTCAGGATTGGAATGGGAAGGACTTGGATATCACATCTCATGCTATAGGAAGGCTCTCAGGTTTGGAAGGGGAAAGAGTTGGATATCACATTTCATGTTAGAGGTAGGATCTCAGGTTTGGTATTAGAGGCATTGAGATATCACATCTCATGCTATCAGAAGGGTCTCAGGATTGGAATGGGAATGAGTTGGATATCACATTTCATGCTAAAGGGAGGGTCTCAGGTTTGGAAGGGGAAGGATTTGGATATCACATCTCATGTTATAAGAAGGAGCTCAGGTTTGGTATTAGAAGCATTGAGATATCACATCTCATGCTATCGGAAGGATCTCAGGTTTGGTATTAGAAGCATTGAGATATCACATCTCATGCTATCAGAAGGGTCTCAGGATTGGAATGGGAAGGAGTTGGATATCACATCTCATGCTAAAGGGAGGGTCTCAGGTTTGGAAGGGGAAGGATTTGGATATCACATCTCATGTTATCGGAAGGATCTCAGGTTTGGTATTAGAAGCATTGAGATATCACATCTCATGCTATAGGAAGGGTCTCATGATTGGAATGGGAAGGATTTGGATATCACATCTCATGCTATATGAAGGGTCTCAGGTTTGGTATAAGCATGGAGATATCACTTCTCATGCTATAGGAAGGGTCTCAGAATTGGAATGGGAAGGTGTTGGATATCACATCTCATGCTATAGGAAGGGTCTCAGATTTGGTATATGCATTGAGATATCACATCTCATGCTATAGGAAGGGTCTCAGGATTGCAATGGGAAGGAGTTGTATATGACATCTCAGGCCTTAAGAAGGGTCTCAGGTTTGGTATAAGCATTGAGATATCTCATCTCTGCTATCGGAAGGGTCTCAGGATTGGAATGGGAAGGAGTTGGATATCCCATCTCATGTTATAGGAAGGGTCTCAGGTTTGGTATTAGAAGCATTGAGATATCACATCTCATGCTATAGGAAGGGTCTCAGGATTGGAATGGGAAGGACTTGGATGTCACATCTCATGCTATAGGGAGGGTCTCAAGTTTGATATTAGAAGCATTGAGATAACAAATCTCATGATATCGGAAGGGTCTCAGGATTGGAATGGAAAGGAGTTGGATATCACATCTCATTATAAAGGAAGGGTCTAAGGTTTGGAAGGGGAAGGATTTGGATATCACATCTCATGTTATAGGACGGGTCTCAGGTTTGGTATTAGAAGCATTGAGATATCAAGTGTCATGGTATAAGAAGGGTCTCAGAATTGGAATGGGAAGGAGTTGGATATCACATCTCAAGCTATAGGAAGCGTCTCAGGATTGGAATGGGAAGGAGTTTGATATCACATCTCATGCCATAGTATGGGTCTCAGGTTTGGTAGAAGCATTGGGATATCACATCTCATGCTATCGGAAGGGTATCAGTATTGGATTTGGAAGGAGTTGGATATCCCATCTCATGCTATAGGAAGGGTCTCAGGTTAGAATGGGAAGGAGTTGGATATCACATTTCATGTTATAGGAAGGGTCTCAGGATTGGAATGGGAAGGACTTGGATATCATATCTCATGCTATAGGAAGGCTCTCAGGTTTGGAAGGGGAAGGAGTTGGATATCACATTTCATGTTAGAGGAAGGATCTCAGGTTTGGTATAAGCATTGAGATATCACATCTCATGCTATAGGAAGGGTCTCAGGATTGAAATGGGAAGAAGTTGGATATCACATCTCATGCTATAGGAAGGGTCTCAGGTTTGGTATAAGCATTGAGATATCACATCTCATGCTATAGGAAGGGTCTCAGGGTTGGAATGGGAAGGAGTTGTATATGACATCTCATGCCATAGGAAGGGTCTCAGGTTTGGTATAAGCATTGAGATATCACATCACATGCTATAGGAAGGGTCTCAGGATTGGAATGGGAAGGACTTGGATATCACATCTCATGCTATAGGCAGGGTCTCAGGTTTGGAAAGGGAAGGAGATGGATATCACATTTCATGTTAGAGGTAGGATCTCAGGTTTGGTATTAGAGGCATTGAGATATCACATCTCATGCTATCAGAAGGGTCTCAGGATTGGAATGGGAAGGAGTTGGATATCACATTTCATGCTAAAGGGAGGGTCTCAGGTTTGGAAGGGGAAGGATTTGGAAATCACATCTCATATTATAGGAAGGATCTCAGGTTTGGTATTAGAAGCATTGAGATATCACATCTCATGCTATCGCAAGGATCTCAGGTTTGGTATAAGAGGCATTGAGATATCACATCTCATGCTATCATAAGGGTCTCAGGATTGGAATGGGAAGGAGTTGGATATCACATCTCATGTTATATGAAGGATCTCAGGTTTGGTATTAGAAGCATTGAGACATCACATCTCATGCTATAGGAAGGGTCTCTGGTTTGATATAAGCATTGAGATATCACATCTCATGCTATAGGAAGGGTCTCAGGATTGGAATGGGAAGGAGTTGTATATGACATCTCATGCCGTAGGAAGGGTCTCAGGTTTAGTATAAGCATTGAGATATCACATCTCTGCTATCGGAAAGGTCTCAGGATTGGAATGGGAAGGAGTTGGATATCCCATCTCATGTTATAGGAAGAGTCTCAGGTTTGGTATTAGAAGCATTGAGATATCACATCTCATGCTATAGGAAGTGTCTCAGGATTGGAATGGGAAGGACTTGGATATCACATCTCATGCTATAGGGAGGATCTCACGTTTGATATTAGAAGCATTGAAATATCATATCTCATGCTATAGGAAGGGTCTCAGGATTGGAATGGGAAGGAGTTGGATATCACATCTCATGCTATAGGATGGGTCTCAGGTTTGGTATAAGCAGTGAGATATCACATCTCATGCTATAGGAAGTGTCTCAGGATTGGAATGGGAAGGAGTTGGATATCACATCTCATGTTATAGGAAGGATCTCAGGTTTGGTATAAGCATTGAGATATCACATCTCTGCTATCGGAAGGGTCTCAGGATTGGAATGGGAAGGAGTTGGATATTCCCATCTCATGTTATAGGAAGGGTCTCAGGTTTGGTATTAGAAGCATTGAGACATCACATCTCATGCTATAGGAAGGGTCTCAGGATTGGAATGGGAAGGACTTGGATATCACATCTCATGCTATAGGGAGGGTCTCAAGTTTGATATTAGAAGCATTGAGATATCACATCTCATGATATCGGAAGGGTCTCAGGATTGGAATGGGAAGGAGTTGGATATCACATCTCATGATAAAGGAAGGGTCTCTGGTTTGCTATAAGCATTGAGATATCACATCTCATGCTATAGGAAGGGTCTCAGGATTGGAATGGGAAGGAGTTGTATATGACATCTCATGCTGTAGGAAGGGTCTCAGGTTTGGTATAAGCATTGAGATATCACATCTCTGCTATCGGAAAGGTCTCAGGATTGGAATGGGAAGGAGTTGGATATCCCATCTCATGTTATAGGAAGAGTCTCAGGTTTGGTATTAGAAGCATTGAGATATCACATCTCATGCTATAGGAAGTGTCTCAGGATTGGAATGGGAAGGACTTGGATATCACATCTCATGCTATAGGGAGGATCTCACGTTTGATATTAGAAGCATTGAGATATCACATCTCATGCTATAGGAAGGGTCTCAGGATTGGAATGGGAAGGAGTTGGATATCACATCTCATGCTATAGGATGGGTCTCAGGTTTGGTATAAGCAGTGAGATATCACATCTCATGCTATAGGAAGTGTCTCAGGATTGGAATGGGAAGGAGTTGGATATCACATCTCATGTTATAGGAAGGATCTCAGGTTTGGTATAAGCATTGAGATATCACATCTCTGCTATCGGAAGGGTCTCAGGATTGGAATGGGAAGGAGTTGGATATTCCCATCTCATGTTATAGGAAGGGTCTCAGGTTTGGTATTAGAAGCATTGAGACATCACATCTCATGCTATAGGAAGGGTCTCAGGATTGGAATGGGAAGGACTTGGATATCACATCTCATGCTAAGGGAGGGTCTCAAGTTTGATATTAGAAGCATTGAGATATCACATCTCATGATATCGGAAGGGTCTCAGGATTGGAATGGGAAGGAGTTGGATATCACATCTCATGATAAAGGAAGGGTCTAAGGTTTGGAAGGGGAAGGATTTGGATATCACATCTCATGTTATAGGGCGGGTCTCAGGTTTGGTATTAGAAGCATTGAGATATCAAGTCTCATGGTATAGGAAGGGTCTCAGAATTAGAATGGGAAGGAGTTGGATATCACATCTCAAGCTATAGGAAGGGTCTCAGGATTGGAATGGGAAGGAGTTTGATATCACATCTCATGCCATAGTATGGGTCTCAGGTTTGGTATAAGCATTGGGATATCACATCTCATGCTATCGGAAGGGTATCAGGATTGGATTTGGAAGGAATTGGATATCCCATCTCATGCTATAGAAAGGGTCTCAGGTTGGAATGGGAAGGAGTTGGATATCACATCTCATGTTATAGGAAGGGTCTCAGGATTGGAATGGGAAGTACTTGGATATCACATCTCATGCTATAGGAAGGCTCTCAGGTTTGGAAGGGGAAAGAGTTGGATATCACATTTCATGTTAGAGGTAGGATCTCAGGTTTGGTATTAGAGGCATTGAGATATCACATCTCATGCTATCAGAAGGGTCTCAGGATTGGAATGGGAATGAGTTGGATATCACATTTCATGCTAAAGGGAGGGTCTCAGGTTTGGAAGGGGAAGGATTTGGATATCACATCTCATGTTATAAGAAGGAGCTCAGGTTTGGTATTAGAAGCATTGAGATATCACATCTCATGCTATCGGAAGGATCTCAGGTTTGGTATTAGAAGCATTGAGATATCACATCTCATGCTATCAGAAGGGTCTCAGGATTGGAATGGGAAGGAGTTGGATATCACATCTCATGCTAAAGGGAGGGTCTCAGGTTTGGAAGGGGAAGGATTTGGATATCACATCTCATGTTATCGGAAGGATCTCAGGTTTGGTATTAGAAGCATTGAGATATCACATCTCATGCTATAGGAAGGGTCTCATGATTGGAATGGGAAGGATTTGGATATCACATCTCATGCTATATGAAGGGTCTCAGGTTTGGTATAAGCATGGAGATATCACTTCTCATGCTATAGGAAGGGTCTCAGAATTGGAATGGGAAGGTGTTGGATATCACATCTCATGCTATAGGAAGGGTCTCAGATTTGGTATATGCATTGAGATATCACATCTCATGCTATAGGAAGGGTCTCAGGATTGCAATGGGAAGGAGTTGTATATGACATCTCAGGCCTTAAGAAGGGTCTCAGGTTTGGTATAAGCATTGAGATATCTCATCTCTGCTATCGGAAGGGTCTCAGGATTGGAATGGGAAGGAGTTGGATATCCCATCTCATGTTATAGGAAGGGTCTCAGGTTTGGTATTAGAAGCATTGAGATATCACATCTCATGCTATAGGAAGGGTCTCAGGATTGGAATGGGAAGGACTTGGATGTCACATCTCATGCTATAGGGAGGGTCTCAAGTTTGATATTAGAAGCATTGAGATAACAAATCTCATGATATCGGAAGGGTCTCAGGATTGGAATGGAAAGGAGTTGGATATCACATCTCATTATAAAGGAAGGGTCTAAGGTTTGGAAGGGGAAGGATTTGGATATCACATCTCATGTTATAGGACGGGTCTCAGGTTTGGTATTAGAAGCATTGAGATATCAAGTGTCATGGTATAAGAAGGGTCTCAGAATTGGAATGGGAAGGAGTTGGATATCACATCTCAAGCTATAGGAAGCGTCTCAGGATTGGAATGGGAAGGAGTTTGATATCACATCTCATGCCATAGTATGGGTCTCAGGTTTGGTAGAAGCATTGGGATATCACATCTCATGCTATCGGAAGGGTATCAGTATTGGATTTGGAAGGAGTTGGATATCCCATCTCATGCTATAGGAAGGGTCTCAGGTTAGAATGGGAAGGAGTTGGATATCACATTTCATGTTATAGGAAGGGTCTCAGGATTGGAATGGGAAGGACTTGGATATCATATCTCATGCTATAGGAAGGCTCTCAGGTTTGGAAGGGGAAGGAGTTGGATATCACATTTCATGTTAGAGGAAGGATCTCAGGTTTGGTATTAGAGGCCTTGAGATATCACATCTCATGCTATAGGAAGGGTCTCAGGATTGGAATGGGAAGGAGTTGGATATCACATCTCAAGCTATAGGAAGGGTCTCAGGTTTGGTATAAGCATTGAGATATCACATCTCATGCTATAGGAAGGGTCTCAGGATTGGAATGGGAAGAAGTTGGATATCACATCTCATGCTATAGGAAGGGTCTCAGGTTTGGTATAAGCATTGAGATATCACATCTCATGCTATAGGAAGGGTCTCAGGGTTGGAATGGGAAGGAGTTGTATATGACATCTCATGCCATAGGAAGGGTCTCAGGTTTGGTATAAGCATTGAGATATCACATCACATGCTATAGGAAGGGTCTCAGGATTGGAATGGGAAGGACTTGGATATCACATCTCATGCTATAGGCAGGGTCTCAGGTTTGGAAAGGGAAGGAGATGGATATCACATTTCATGTTAGAGGTAGGATCTCAGGTTTGGTATTAGAGGCATTGAGATATCACATCTCATGCTATCAGAAGGGTCTCAGGATTGGAATGGGAAAAAGTTGGATATCACATTTCATGCTAAAGGGAGGGTCTCAGGTTTGGAAGGGGAAGGATTTGGAAATCACATCTCATATTATAGGAAGGATCTCAGGTTTGGTATTAGAAGCATTGAGATATCACATCTCATGCTATCGGAAGGATCTCAGGTTTGGTATAAGAGGCATTGAGATATCACATCTCATGCTATCATAAGGGTCTCAGGATTGGAATGGGAAGGAGTTGGATATCACATCTCATGTTATATGAAGGATCTCAGGTTTGGTATTAGAAGCATTGAGACATCACATCTCATGCTATAGGAAGGGTCTCAGGATTGGAATGGGAAGGAGTTGGATATCACATCTCATGCTATAGGAAGGGTCTCTGGTTTGCTATAAGCATTGAGATATCACATCTCATGCTATAGGAAGGGTCTCAGGATTGGAATGGGAAGGAGTTGTATATGACATCTCATGCCATAGGAAGGGTCTCAGGTTTGGTATAAGCATTGAGATATCACATCTCTGCTATCGGAAAGGTCTCAGGATTGGAATGGGAAGGAGTTGGATATCCCATCTCATGCTATAGGAAGTGTCTCAGGATTGGAATGGGAAGGACTTGGATATCACATCTCATGCTATAGGGAGGATCTCACGTTTGATATTAGAAGCATTGAGATATCACATCTCATGCTATAGGAAGGGTCTCAGGATTGGAATGGGAAGAAGTTGGATATCACATCTCATGCTATAGGAAGGGTCTCAGGTTTGGTATAAGCATTGAGATATCACATCTCATGCTATAGGAAGGGTCTCAGGGTTGGAATGGGAAGGAGTTGTATATGACATCTCATGCCATAGGAAGGGTCTCAGGTTTGGTATAAGCATTGAGATATCACATCACATGCTATAGGAAGGGTCTCAGGATTGGAATGGGAAGGACTTGGATATCACATCTCATGCTATAGGCAGGGTCTCAGGTTTGGAAAGGGAAGGAGATGGATATCACATTTCATGTTAGAGGTAGGATCTCAGGTTTGGTATTAGAGGCATTGAGATATCACATCTCATGCTATCAGAAGGGTCTCAGGATTGGAATGGGAAAAAGTTGGATATCACATTTCATGCTAAAGGGAGGGTCTCAGGTTTGGAAGGGGAAGGATTTGGAAATCACATCTCATATTATAGGAAGGATCTCAGGTTTGGTATTAGAAGCATTGAGATATCACATCTCATGCTATCGGAAGGATCTCAGGTTTGGTATAAGAGGCATTGAGATATCACATCTCATGCTATCATAAGGGTCTCAGGATTGGAATGGGAAGGAGTTGGATATCACATCTCATGTTATATGAAGGATCTCAGGTTTGGTATTAGAAGCATTGAGACATCACATCTCATGCTATAGGAAGGGTCTCAGGATTGGAATGGGAAGGAGTTGGATATCACATCTCATGCTATAGGAAGGGTCTCTGGTTTGCTATAAGCATTGAGATATCACATCTCATGCTATAGGAAGGGTCTCAGGATTGGAATGGGAAGGAGTTGTATATGACATCTCATGCCATAGGAAGGGTCTCAGGTTTGGTATAAGCATTGAGATATCACATCTCTGCTATCGGAAAGGTCTCAGGATTGGAATGGGAAGGAGTTGGATATCCCATCTCATGCTATAGGAAGTGTCTCAGGATTGGAATGGGAAGGACTTGGATATCACATCTCATGCTATAGGGAGGATCTCACGTTTGATATTAGAAGCATTGAGATATCACATCTCATGCTATAGGAAGGGTCTCAGGATTGGAATGGGAAGGAGTTGGATATCACATCTCATGCTATAGGATGGGTCTCAGGTTTGGTATAAGCAGTGAGATATCACATCTCATGCTATAGGAAGTGTCTCAGGATTGGAATGGGAAGGAGTTGGATATCACATCTCATGTTATAGGAAGGATCTCAGGTTTGGTATAAGCATTGAGATATCACATCTCTGCTATCGGAAGGGTCTCAGGATTGGAATGGGAAGGAGTTGGATATTCCCATCTCATGTTATAGGAAGGGTCTCAGGTTTGGTATTAGAAGCATTGAGACATCACATCTCATGCTATAGGAAGGGTCTCAGGATTGGAATGGGAAGGACTTGGATATCACATCTCATGCTATAGGGAGGGTCTCAAGTTTGATATTAGAAGCTTTGAGATATCACATCTCATGATATCGGAAGGGTCTCAGGATTGGAATGGGAAGGAGTTGGATATCACATCTCATGATAAAGGAAGGGTCTAAGGTTTGGAAGGGGAAGGATTTGGATATCACATCTCATGTTATAGGGCGGGTCTCAGGTTTGGTATTAGAAGCATTGAGATATCAAGTCTCATGGTATAGGAAGGGTCTCAGAATTAGAATGGGAAGGAGTTGGATATCACATCTCAAGCTATAGGAAGGGTCTCAGGATTGGAATGGGAAGGAGTTTGATATCACATCTCATGCCATAGTATGGGTCTCAGGTTTGGTATAAGCATTGGGATATCACATCTCATGCTATCGGAAGGGTATCAGGATTGGATTTGGAAGGAGTTGGATATCCCATCTCATGCTATAGAAAGGGTCTCAGGTTGGAATGGGAAGGAGTTGGATATCACATCTCATGTTATAGGAAGGGTCTCAGGATTGGAATGGGAAGGACTTGGATATCACATCTCATGCTATAGGAAGGCTCTCAGGTTTGGAAGGGGAAAGAGTTGGATATCACATTTCATGTTAGAGGGAGGATCTCAGGTTTGGTATTAGAGGCATTGAGATATCACATCTCATGCTATCAGAAGGGTCTCAGGATTGGAATGGGAATGAGTTGGATATCACATTTCATGCTAAAGGGAGGGTCTCAGGTTTGGAAGGGGAAGGATTTGGATATCACATCTCATGTTATAAGAAGGAGCTCAGGTTTGGTATTAGAAGCATTGAGATATCACATCTCATGCTATCGGAAGGATCTCAGGTTTGGTATTAGAAGCATTGAGATATCACATCTCATGCTATCAGAAGGGTCTCAGGATTGGAATGGGAAGGAGTTGGATATCACATCTCATGCTAAAGGGAGGGTCTCAGGTTTGGAAGGGGAAGGATTTGGATATCACATCTCATGTTATCGGAAGGATCTCAGGTTTGGTATTAGAAGTATTGAGATATCACATCTCATGCTATAGGAAGGGTGTTAGGATTGGAATGGGAAGGAGTTGGATATCACATCTCAAGCTATAGGAAGGGTCTCAGGTTTGGTATAAGCATTGAGATATCACAACACATGCTATAGGAAGGGTCTCAGGATTGGAATGGGAAGGTGTTGTATATGACATCTCATGCCATAGGAAGGGTCTCAGGTTTGGTATAAGCATTGAGATATCACATCACATGCTATAGGAAGGGTCTCAGGATTGGAATGGGAAGGACTTGGATATCACATCTCATGCTATAGGCAGGGTCTCAGGTTTGGAAAGGGAAGGAGTTGGATATCACATTTCATGTTAGAGGTAGGATATCAGGTTTGGTATTAGAGGCATTGAGATATCACATCTCATGCTATCAGAAGGGTCTCAGGATTGGAATGGGAAGGAGTTGGATATCACATCTCATGCTAAAGGGAGAGTCTCAGGTTTGGAAGTGGAAGGATTTGGATATCACATCTCATGTTATAGGAAGGATCTCAGGTTTGGTATTAGAGGCATTGAGATATCACATCTCATGCTATCATAAGGGTCTCAGGATTGGAATGGGAAGGAGTTGGATATCACATCTCATGCTAAAGGGAGGGTCTCAGGTTTGGAAGGGGAAGAATTTGGATATCACATCACATGTTATAGGAAGGATCTCAGGTTTGGTATTAGAAGCATTGAGATATCACATCTCATGCTATCGGAAGGGTCTCAGGATTGGAATGGGAAGGAGTTGGATATCACATCTCATGCTATAGGAAGGGTCTCAGGTTTGGAATGGGAAGGAGTTGGATATCACATCTCATGTTATAGGAAGAGTCTCAGGTTTGGTATAAGCATTGAGATATCACATCTCTGCAATCGAAAATGTCTCAGGATTGGGATGGGAAGGAGTTGGATATCACATCTCATGCTATAGGAAGGGTCTCAGGTTTGGAACGGGAAGGAGTTGGATATCACATCTCATGCTATAGGAAGGCTCTCAGGTTTGGAAGGGGAAAGAGTTGGATATCACATTTCATGTTAGAGGTAGGATCTCAGGTTTGGTATTAGAGGCATTGAGATATCACATCTCATGCTATCAGAAGGGTCTCAGGATTGGAATGGGAAGGAGTTGGATATCACATCTCATGCTAAAGGGAGGGTCTCAGGTTTGGAAGGGGAAGGATTTGCATATCACATCTCATGTTATAAGAAGGAGCTCAGGTTTGGTATTAGAAGCATTGAGATATCACATCTCATGCTATCGGAAGGATCTCAGGTTTGGTATTAGAAGCATTGAGATATCACATCTCATGCTATCAGAAGGGTCTCAGGATTGGAATGGGAAGGAGTTGGATATCACATCTCATGCTAAAGGGAGGGTCTCAGGTTTGGAAGGGGAAGGATTTGGATATCACATCTCATACTATAGGAAGGGTCTCAGGATTGGAATGGGAAGGAGTTGGATATCACATCTCAAGCTATAGGAAGGGTCTCAGGTTTGGTATATGCATTGAGATATCACATCACATGCTATAGGAAGGGTCTCAGGATTGGAATGGGAAGGAGTTGTATATGACATCTCATGCCATAGGAAGGGTCTCAGGTTTGGTATAAGCATTGAGATATCACATCGCATGCTATAGGAAGGGTCTCAGGATTGGAATGGGAAGGACTTGGATATCACATCTCATGCTATAGGCAGGGTCTCAGGTTTGGAAAGGGAAGGAGTTGGATATCACATTTCATGTTAGAGGTAGGATATCAGGTTTGGTATTAGAGGCATTGAGATATCACATCTCATGCTATCAGAAGGGTCTCAGGATTGGAATGGGAAGGAGTTGGATATCACATCTCATGCTAAAGGGAGGGTCTCAGGTTTGGAAGGGGAAGGATTTGGATATCACATCTCATGTTATAGGAAGGATCTCAGGTTTGGTATTAGAGGCATTGAGATATCACATCTCATGCTATCATAAGGGTCTCAGGATTGGAATGGGAAGGAGTTGGATATCACATCTCATGCTAAAGGGAGGGTCTCAGGTTTGGAAGGGGAAGAATTTGGATATCACATCACATGTTATAGGAAGGATCTCAGGTTTGGTATTAGAAGCATTGAGATATCACATCTCATGCTATCGGAAGGGTCTCAGGATTGGAATGGGAAGGAGTTGGATATCACATCTCATGCTATAGGAAGGGTCTCAGGTTTGGAACGGGAAAGAGTTGGATATCACATCTCATGTTATAGGAAGAGTCTCAGGTTTGGTATAAGCATTGAGATATCACATCTCTGCAATCGGAAATGTCTCAGGATTGGGATGGGAAGGAGTTGGATATCACATCTCATGCTATAGGAAGGGTCTCAGGTTTGGAACGGGAAGGAGTTGGATATTGTTAAGACGGATTTCTGAACTCTGTCCTGGTGGCGCAGAAGTTCAGATGGCCAACCTAATTTCTTGGAACAGGGTAACCTCTGGACAAGCCAGACCAATCAAGGTAGCGATCGCGGCGGTCAAGACTAGGTCTCAAGAGAGGTGAGGGTGACTGAAAGCCCGCAATGAGCACACAAAGCAAGGACACTTACAAACTACTCCAAACAGGTGCTATATTAAAAATATATACACATTTATTCCAAGGCCTTTAAAACAATGACCGTAGCGAGAAATCACAATACAACTCTAGTAAACCAACACATACCATACCAATACAATATATATACAAATACAAACAAGTCTCAAGCGTTAGATGCACGAAATGTGTAGTCCACCTAAAAGGGAAGGAAAACAGGCAGTTCGAAATAATGCTTAGACCCAGTCCGCCTTCAGAGGCACCTAACTAAAAGGAAGTCCGAGCCCTATGAAGAGTGGAGCCTTGTGCTCAAAAGTACCTGCACACGCTGGTGCCAACGGGCAAAAGGGGAGTCTCTTCGAGGGAGATCAGGCAGTTCAGTTTAGTGCACAAACGAAGAAGAACAGTGTTCCGCGACTCAAGCGCAGCCTCCACTGTGGGCAGAAGCAGAGCGCGAGTACGGAAAGGCGTGCTGTTTTGACACAGCGGGGAAAAGCTATGGGCTCCTGCAGGAGGGCGACCAGTTCCTAGCTATGCTACTCACCGGTCCACGATGCAAGCAGACCCAGGCTTCTCCGCATCAGTTTCAGTCGCTGGCAGGTTCAGAAGAGCAGGGGACGTCTCGTCGTCGTGTTTAGTCTGCAGCAGCAGAGTTGAGTAAAAGACGTCCCAAACGAAGGAACCCGCACAGTTTGTTACCACAGCAGGGCAACGGAGCGGCGGTGTGTATCTGAGCCAAATGTACACTACTCACTTCAGACCTGGGAATGCCAAGTGTACGAATCATGTGAGAGTGACAAGGACTCGATATACTACACAACCTGGCGGCGGTTACAGAGCAAGACTCCTGTGTAGGCTGGTCAGTCTGCTGGATGGCCCAGAGATGCTTCCGAAGGCTTACTAGCAGGAGATGGTGAAGATGCCGAGAATAGCTGTCCCCGCTATTCCAAGGGTCGAAGTACCAGTACAGGCCTTCTGGTTCGATCAAAGGTGAAAAGGGTTTCACAAGGCGACAGCAGTGCAGAGGAGCAGTCCTTCAGCGGGTCACCAGCGATTCCTCGGTTCAGCCTCTTGGTTGCAGGATACTTGGCTCCTGTATTCCTTCGTTCGTGAGAACTCAGGAGATCGACATGGTAGTGGTGTTTCCAGCCCCCTCTTATCCACGGTTCCCTTCGCGCCAAAACGGAGGGGACCCAATGGGAGATCCGCTCATCAACACTCACACCATTCGTGGACCTATCACGGACCACGGTGGTCCCAGGCATTCACACCACCCTAGACTCTCTGGCACCCAGGATGTGTATTGGGACCAGACATCCCAGCCCACATCCTGGAGGCACACACAAGACATGTAGAAGCCTGCGAAAGCATCTGTGTTTCGCGGGAAAGCACATGCCCAAATAAGGAAGGCCCCAAGTCGGCTCGACCTGGGGAAGGTGAAGGGAGCAAGACGGTCAGCGGACAGGACAAAGGAGCCTCGTGGTCTGGCCATTTTGGGATCTAGGCCACCATTTTGGGTTAAGCGCGAGAAACGCGCTTAGAACGCCAAAAGGAGCTCAAAACACAAGAAACGATCGCTGCCACCATTCCCGTCCGTGAATCACTTGCACCGATCAGTTACAATCCTGAAAGAGTATCTAGGGCCTGTAGAAGGCTAGAGACCCAAGAGAGCAGTAACTTAGCTTACAGTGCCCTCTTGTGTCATGTTGCACGAAAGCCGCAACATGATACAAGAAACTACGGAAACCAGCGTTTCCTGGTACTGACTGTCTTAAGGGCATGACAGTTTTCCCGTAATAAAGGAGCGAAAGCCCAGAGGAGTGCGGCAGAAGGCTGCACTTTTCGGGCAAAGTCGAGAACAAGGTGAAAAACAACAGCAAAAAGTTTAGGGGTTGCCACATGGAAGGAAAATTACCTACAATTACGAAATCTTTCCTAACACTCGCCCCTCCCAGACTATGGACAGGGGGACCCATTCCACCCCTGGATGAGTCTCTTGTTCAGGTCGGTTAAACATTCTGCACAACCCATCAGCATTGCTATGTTGGACACCTGGCCTATGCTCAATAGTGAAGTCGAAGCCTTGTAGACTTATGGACCACCTAAGCAACTTTGGATTCTCCCCCTTCATGTTTATTAGCCACTTTAAGGGCTTATGGTCAGTTTGCACAGTGAAGTGGGTCCCATAGAGGTAGGGCCTCAGCTTCCTTAGGGCCCACACAACAGAGAAACATTCTTTCTCTACCGTGGACCATCTGAGCTCTCTGTCCTTAAACTGGCGACTAATAAAACCAATAGGGTGTTCCTTACCCTTCTCATCTACTTGCGATAGTACAGCTCCTATCACAGTGTCAGAGGCGTCCGTCTGCACGATAAAAGGTCTTTGATAATCAGGGGCCCTGAGGACAGGGGCCTGGCACAAGGAGTTTTTTTAGTCATTGAAGGCCTTCTCACACTCGTCGGTCCAAGTTACCTTCTTGGGTTTCTTCAGAGTTGTGAGGGCAGTCAGAGGGGCAGCTATGGTGCCATAGTCTGCCACAAAATTGCGGTAATACCCCGTGAGTCCTAAGAAGGCTCTCACTTGGGTTTGTGTAGTGGGGGTAGGCCAGTCTTGTACTGCTTGTACTTTACTGGGTACAGGCTGTATCCTCCCTCCACCTACAGCCATAGAAACATCAACTGAGACACTTAGGGCAGAAATGGAGAGAAGTACAGAGACACTAAGGGCACAAATGGAGAGAAGCACCGAGAGCCTGAGGGGGCAACTGCATGCGACGTCCAAAGACGTATGTGCTGAACTTGCCGCTGTGCGCCGTGTGCTCACTGAGCTCTCACAAACCCTTAGGGACATGCATGGACGTGAGCAGGCAGAGACATCATCCGTTGCAAGTTCCGTCCAGGGCAGCCCCCAACGTAGATCTGGGAGGAACCTGCGCTCCACAGGCAGGGGTGCCCCTGATACCCGGAGAGGGGGCTTGCAATAGCGTCTGCCCACTGACAATGAGCATCTTCGGACACTGGTGTTCGGGGGGGAGGTAGGAGGGTGGAGGGGGTGTGTTGGGCTCACTTGGGTGGCGGGTCGATGGGGTGTGTAACATAATTTCACATATGCTATAAACATTTCATAATCATCCAATGAGATGTGTGGACATTGATCTTTGTGTACGAGGCCTTTATAGGCGTACAGTCCACATTGTGCATGTTCCAGACACACACAGTGCCACAAGTCCCGTGTCCATGTAACAGCCACCAGGCGTGAGTGCTAGAAGCATGCATCTATGATATTCTGATGAATCTCACGGCCCTCCTGTGCCTCGCGGACTCCTTGAGGTGCTGCCACATCCCCACCCTCATCATGACCATCTTCAGGTGCTTGCAGTTCTGCGTCAGGGGGCATGGGCACATTTCTACGTACGCACATGTTGTGTAGCATGACACATGCCATGACCATCTTTGCAACCTTCTCATGGCGGTACAGGAGTGCCCCGCCAGACCAGCTGAGGCAGCGGAAACGAGTCTTCAGTAGGCCGAATGCCTGTTCTATGACTACACGGGTACGTGAGTGGGCATGGTTGTAGTCCTCCTCAGGCTGGTTCTGTGGGTTCCGGAGTGGTGTAAGGAGCCATCTCTTCAGTGGATACCCGGCATCACCTGTATGTGGACAATAAAGGATGTTTGTGGAATGACATTGCTACGTACGCCCCCCCCCCTCCTGCCAGGTCATTGCCGCATCACATACCCCACATTATCATGCATGAAATGAGACTCACCGAGTAGCCAGGATCTGTTCCCTGCGTGTCGCTCCATGTAGCGTGGTATTCTAGAGTTCCTCAAGACCATAGAATCATGGGTTGATCCAGGAAAGCGTGCACAACAATGTGTAATGATCCTGTTGGAATCACACACCATTTGTACATTAAGAGAATGAAATTGTTTTCGGTTGCGGTACTGAGCCTCCATGGCATGTGGGACGACCAATTCAACATGGGTGCAGTCGATGGCACCAATGCAACCCGGTATGCCGCCAAGTGCATGGAATCCCACTTTTGTGTTCGTAATTTCCTGCTCCGAGCGTGGTAGAGAGATGTAGTCGTCTGCGTGCTTCAGGAGGGCATCGAGCACTTACAATAGTGTCCGTGAGAACACTGGCTGTGAAATGCCATGCAACTGTCCGACTGTGTGCTGGTAGGTGCCTGTGGCCAGGAAGTGGAGTACAGACACCACCTTCAGTAGGGGTGGGATGGCGGTTGGGCTATCTATCATGCTGACAAGGTCAGCCTGTGTCATGTCCACAATGGCGGTTATGGTGTCCCAGTCCAAACGGTAGAGGGTGTGGATCTGCTCATCCGTGAGGTTGAACGGATGTGCTCGGAGGCGTGGGATTGCGGGCTGCCTGCGTGGTGGTAGTGGCTGTGCTGGCGGGCCTTGCTGGCCCTGCCTTGCCCTCCTCCTCCTCCTGCGTCTCCTCTGTGCGGCCGGTTGTTGTAGTAGTTGGTGTTCGTCTTCTTCTTGAAGTTGGAGTACTTGCAGTGCTATCAGGTCCCCCAGGGCCAACATCGCTAGTCCTGCCGGTAGCATTTTGGAGTGGGTGTGGTTGTGTGAGGGGGTTGGGTGTGCAATTTATGTGTTTTCAAGCTGTATTGCCTCCACCTGTGGTGATTCATTCCACCTGTGCAAGCTGCAATCCCCTTTGGGTGAGCACGTCCCGCACGCAACGCTGCAATTCGACGCATGGCATCTTGCTATTACAATCATGTATTTGATCCCGATGGCAGTGAAATATTGGTTCATATGTTCATTCTGCTATGGTCCCATTGTTTCACATACTATCTTTGCAGTCGCGAACAAACTTGTGAAGGGTCAGTGGAATGTAGTACTCGATTAACGGTGGACCCTCATGCAGCACTGTACCGCGGTTCACCGACGGGCGGGGCGTCCCATTTGTGAGTGAAGCCACTTTGCATTTTCACACATTGCCGCACTACATGGATGGATTTGTTATTTCAAGCGGTCACAGATGCCTTTTCGACGTGATGTTGCAAATGAGGAATTCGAAGGACGGCGCTTTCGGTCTTCAGCTAGCGGCGAGGAGACGCCCACAGGTCTGACTGCAAATATAACGTTCTATTGTTTAATGTCCTTGGGACAGGGGCCATGGCGAGAATGCAATGATTGATATGAATAGTATGGGATGCGCAATAGCGTGGTGGACGATAAGTCAGGACGTTCCCAAATACATGTTACTTCACAACACTGGAATTCCGGCCTGGAGCACAGTGGATTTTGCAGACTGCATTACGCACAGACTCAATGGAAATTTCACATGTTATGTGAGTACATAATCAGGCGTTTTCATACCGGGATGAGGGAATGATGTATGGATGCATGGACAGATGATTTGATGGAGAGTTTGCCATGTACAGGGCTTTTTGGAATCTATCCACCTCCCCTGCGCTATGTGATGCAGAGCTGCCATAGTGGGACCATCGTCTATCTGGCCTTGTTGAACCCTCCCTGTCTCGACGCGCCTTCAAACACTTGTGTCTATGCACGTTACTAATCCCATCGAATGGATTCTGTTTTGACAGACGCATGCACACAAACACTCGTTTGTAATAGTGTTTTCACCTCGATATTTATAGTTATGATTCGCAAGTGATATTTGGGTGGGAATAATCCTTTGGAGTGGGCTAGCATGCATATGGCTGTAGATTTAGTGTGATCATTGAAGTGAGTAATACAAATCAAGTTCTGATGGCCATACTATTCTTTTTCATTTCATTTGGGTGACAGGTATCTCCTCCCCTTTTGCCGCTGCCATCTGTATGCCACTCCTGCAGATGGCTTTTACTCCCGACACCTGCTGCTTCGAGTTAATCAGTGGAGCACCATTACGATCTTATGGGACGATCGCCAATGGGCCACATGCCCTTACGCGGTACTAGTGGCTAGGAGCAACATTTCGACCTTTCAGCTGGACTAGTGCCTACCTAATGGGACGGCCCTGCGGTTCTAGGCGCTTCCATGTTGCCTTTTTTAACGTGAATGTAGCCCCTGTGTACCATGAAGGAACAGGGCGTCACACAAGAAGAAGCTGGTCATTTATTGCGGATGCAGCCCACAATGATGAAATATATTTTGGGGTTCATGACCTAATGGCTGTATGGGCTTGGTGATTTTGTGGTGCATTAAATTTCTATTCTGATATTAACCGTGTAGCGTTATTCTTTGCAAGTAATGTAGCATATTCCTATTTGTGGAGCGATGTATTGTGAGTAGATCTGCATTGGGTTCCGGCTTCTGAGTATAGTTGCGTGGTACTGTACTGGCCGCGTTTGCCTACGAAGCCCAGTGTGGTCAGGGATAGGGGCTACCATTATGACTGTTTTGATGATGTCATGCTCAGGGGCGGGGGATTAGCTTTTGTGTAACAGATGCCGGTCAGCCAGGTGGATTGGTGGAATGATGTGATTATCAGTATATGGCTGGTCACAGGTGCCTGTGTTTGCGTGCGCTTCTTGGAGGGAGACTGAGGTCATGTCCATTGGAATAGCTTCTGTATTCGTGCCATCTGTGCCCTGCAGCTCCCATTGGCCCCTCTTGAGATGTGCCTGGCTGCTCAGTCACTCTGCCAACTTGTGTGGTACATGCTTATGCTGATGGTTGGTTTGTTTACTGGCAGGAGTACAGGGCTGGTGCAGTCTCACTCAGGATACTGCTTTGAATGTTGCCTTACACTGGTGTCAGTCGATGGGGGGGCCTGTTTTTGTTTGTCTCATTTTTCTGCTCATGTTGCTGTACTTGAACCTTCACATGCCTGTGCTGCATCAGTGCGGCAATGGTGCCATGGCAAATATGGATGGCCACTCACAAGGCACTTGGAGCCCCTAGATTCATTTGTTCGTTGGCATGCATGGGTGACTTGTACATTTGACTGGTTGCATTGTGTGACTTCATTGCACCTACGAGGAGTTGTGCAATGTGGCCAGGGAGTGGTGTACAGGCACTCAGTAGGGCCGTTTACGGTTGATTCGCGATGCCGTACTTCTCACCATGGCGGAATGGTACTTTCCGCCATGCTTGATGGCGTTAGGTACATGTCCGCTAGGGTCAGAATTCGCGTACCATTGCGCCATGGTGGTAATTACGGTTTGGCATGGCGCGCGTGCGCGTACTTGGTGCAGTTAGCGTTGGCGTTCACTACGGTGTCGCTAATGGCATCGTACTTTACGGTGACGGGTCATAATCGCACCGAGCGCTATTCGATGGCGGTATTCCATTTCCGCCATCGTTTTTCGATTTCCGCCAGGGTCGTAATGAGGGCCACTGTCTTTAAAGTAGTGCTTGGTATTATCTGGAATCCTAGCATAAGCCTCTGCGACTTTAGGCTCCCAGGAACCCAGGGAAACTAAAACTACCTCAGCCTCTATCCCGCTGGGAAATGAGTCTGAGGAGAAGGATGCTCCTGTAATCTCTTCTTCCTCGTAGGAGGAGAAGGCCAGATTAGCGGAGTGGACCCCCAAAGGTCTAACCTTACACCGGGGATCCCCCTTCACGTGGTCAGTTGCTCCACAAGCAAAACAAGATCCATTGGGTCTGTTTACATAGGGAGGCTTATTGTAACCAGAGTTCTGTTTCGGAGGCTGACCTCCACTACCCTGTGAGTTCTCTTGTGTCTTACCCTTATTTTTCTTTTTGTGGCCCTTTTGAGAAGAAGATTTATCAGATTCTCCACCCTCCTTATCTTTGGACTTTTTCCCTTCCTCCTGCTTACCAGGATGAGTTTTGTCCTTATGGGACACTCGATGTGACACCCATAAGTCTGCTGCAATGGCCAGCTTCTTAGGATCTATCTCCTTCGAATAGGCCAAATGCTGCTTAAGCTCCGGGGAAGAAGATGCAAAAATGTGTTCCAGCATGACAAGATTTATCATGCCTTCGAAGGTAGAAACCTTATAACCTTCGACCCAGCCAGTTAAGTTTTTCAAGGATTCAGTGACATAAGATACCCAAGTACCACCTTCCTTTTTCTTATACTCTATGAATCGTTTCAAATATTGGGCCGGAGTCTTCCCAAACTTTAAAATGAGAGTTTGCTTTAACATTGCGAAATCAGCTCGCTCAGCCTTCGACATTTCCATAATGGCACTACAGCCAGAATGGGGCAGTCTGCTGAGTAACCAGGCAATCTTATCAGCATTGTCAACTTGTTGAACTTCGCATGCATACTCAAACGCATTCAGCCAGTCCATAATGTCATTCCTTTCCTCATACACACTGACCAGATCTTTCGGAAACCGTTGTTAGGAAAGATTTCGTAATTGTAGGTAATTTTCCTTCCATGTGGCAACCCCTAAACTTTTTGCTGTTGTTTTTCACCTTGTTCTTGACTTTGCCAGAGAAGTGCAGCCTTCTGCCGCACTCCTCTGGGCTTTCGCTCTTTTCTTACGGGGAAACTGACATGCCCTTAAGACAGTCAGTACCGGGGAACGCTGTTTCCCGTAGTTTCTTTTATCATGTTGCGGCTTTAGTGCAACATGACACAAGAGGGCACTGTAAGCTAAGTTACAGTTCTCTTGGGACTCTAGCCTTCTATAGGCCCTAGATACTCGTTTAGGATTGTATTTGATCGGTGCAAGTCATTCAGGGACTGGAATGGTGGCAGCGATCGTTTTGTGTATTTTGAGCTCCTTTTGGCGTTCTAAGCGCGTTTTTCGCGCTGAACCCAAAATGGTGGCCTGGCTCCCAAAATGGCCAGACCACGAGGCTCCTTTGTCCTGTCCACTGACCGTCTTGCTCCCTTCACCTTCCCCAGGTCGAGCGACCCGGGGCCTTCCTTATTTGGGCATGTACTTTCCCGCGAAACACGGATGCTTTCGCGGGCTTCTACATGTCTTTTGTGTGCCTCCAGGGTGTGGGCTGGGATGTCTGGTCCCAATACACATCCTGGGTGCCAGAGAGTCTAGGGTGGTGGGAATGCCTGGGACCACCGTGGTCCGTGATTGGTCCACGAATGGTGTGTGTGTTGATGAGCGGATCTCCCATTGGCTCCCCACCGTTTTGGCGCGAAGGGAACCGTGGATAAGAGGGGGCTGGAAACACCACTACCATGTCGATCTCCTGAGTTCTCACGAACAAAGGAATACAGGAGCCAAGTATCCTGCAACCAAGAGGCTGGACAGAGGAATCGCTGGTGACCCGCTGAAGGACTCCTCCTTTGCACTGCTGTCGTCCTGTGAAACCCTTTCCTCCTTTGATCGAACCAGAAGGCCTGTACTGGTGCTTCGACCTTTGGAATAGCAGGAACAGCTATTCTCGGCGACTTCATCATCTCCTGCCAGTAAGCCTTCGGAAGCGTCTCTGGGCCATCCAGTTGACTGACCAGCTTACACGGGAGTCCTGCTCTGTAACCGCCGCCAGGTTGTGTTGTATTTCGAGTCCTTGTCACTCTCACACGCTTAGTACACTTGGCATTCCCAAGTCTGAAGTGAGTAGTGTACATTTGGCTCAGATAAACACGGCCGCTCCGTTGCCCTGCTGTGGTGACAAAACTGTGCATGTTTCTTCGATTGGGACGTCTTTTTTCTCTACACGACGACAAGGCATTCCCGGCTCTTCTGAACCTGCCAGCTGCTGAAACTAACGTGGAGAAGCCTGGGTCTGCTTGCATCTGGGACCGGTGAGTAGTATAGCTAGGATCTGGTCGCCCTCCTGCAGTAGCCCATTGCTTTTCCCCGCTGTGTAAAAACAGCACCCTTTTGTCCGTACTAGCGCTCTGCTTCTGCTCACTGTGGAGGCTGCGCTTGAGTCGTGGAACCTGTTCTTCTTCTGTTGTGCACTAACCCGAACTGCCTGACTTCCTCCGAAGAGCTTCTCCTTTTGCCCGTTGGCACCAGCGTGTGCAGGTACTTTGAGCACAAGGCTCCACTCTTCGCAGGGCTCGGACTTCCATCTAGTTAGGTGCCCCTGAAGGCGAACTGAGTCTAAAGCATTATCGCACTGCCTGTTTTCCTTCCCTTTCAGGTGGACTACACATTTCGTGCATATAACGCTTGCGACTGTCGTATTTGTATATATATTGTGTTGATATGGTATGTGTTGGCTTAATATTGTGATATTGTGATTTTCTCGCTACGGTCATTGTTTTAAAGGCCTTAAAATAAATTTGTATATATTTTTGATATAACAACTGTTTGGAGTAGTTTGTAAGTGATCTTGCTTTGTGTGCTCATTGCGGGCTTTCAGTCACCCTCACCCCTCTTGAGACCTAGTCTTGACCGCCGCGATCGCTACCTTGATTGGTCTGGCTCGTCCAGAGGTTACCCTGTTCCAAGTAATTAGGTTGGCCTTCTGAACTTCTGCGCCACCAGGACAGAGTTCAGAAATCCGTCTTAACAAATTGGTGTACAGTGGTGGGATACGACTGAAGGTATCCAGTGTTGCGCACGAACTAGGGCATTTCAGGTTATTCCAACCAGGACACGTAGTGAATTGTTGTAGTATAACTTTAAAAAGGCCATAGTCCTATCTAACAGTATGGAAACAAATACCTTGTTAACTTTAAATGCTTCCAAATCAGAAACATTGAAGAAGATGTGTGCGGAGAGAGGTGTTTCCTCTCAAGGCACTAAATTGGAAATGATCCAAAGAATCGTGGCGTGGCAAGAAGCGCAGCTTGACGCTATAACTTCTGAGGACAGTGCAGAAGGTGGTGGGGCTGCTCTCACTGGTAGAACCGACGGTTCTGCCGCTGCACTGATCCATCGCGACCACGAGGACAGGGAGGATGTGATGTCTAATGTTTCCTCTGCCAGTGTTGATGGGGAGGCTATGCTTGAATTCAAGAAGCAAGAGCTGCGGTTTAGGCAGCAGGAGCTTGAATTCAGCATAGCCAAACTAAAAATCGAACAGGCAGAAAAACAAAAAGACAGGGATCACCAGTTGGAACTGGCCAAGCTTCAGTTTGCAAATGGGTCCAAGGGTCCTGGACATGGGTCTGGGGCTTCCTCTCATCCACGGTTTCCGAAAGATCTGCTCAGTGTGTATGAAGAAAGGAATGACATTATGGACTGGCTGAATGCGCTTGAGTATGCATGCGAAGTTCAACAAGTTGACAATGCTGATAAGATTGCCTGGTTACTCAGCAGACTGCCCCATTCTGGCTGTAGTGCCATTATGGAAATGTCGAAGGCTGAGCGAGCTGATTTCGCAATGTTAAAGCAAACTCTCATTTTAAAGTTTGGGAAGACTCCGGCCCAATATTTGAAACGTTTCAGAGAGTATAAGAAAAAGGAAGGTGGTACTTGGGTATCTTATGTCACTGAATCCTTGAAAAACTTAACTGGCTGGGTCGAAGGTTATAAGGTTTCTACCTTCGAAGGCATGATAAATCTTGTCATGCTGGAACACATTTTTGCTTCTTCTTCCCCGGAGCTTAAGCAGCATTTGGCCGATTCGAAGGAGATAGATCCTAAGAAGCTGGCCATTGCAGCAGACTTATGGGTGTCACATCGAGTGTCCCATAAGGACAAAACTCATCCTGGTAAGCAGGAGGAAGGGAAAAAGTCCAAAGATATGGAGGGTGGAGAATCTGCTAAATCTTCTTCTCATAAGGGCCACAAAAAGAAAAATAAGGGTAAGACACAAGAGAACTCGCAGGGTAGTGGAGGTCCGCCTCCGAAACAGAACTCTGGTTACAATAAGCCTCCCTATGTAAACAGACCCAATGGATCGTGTTTTGCTTGTGGATCAACTGACCATGTGAAGGGGGATCCCCGTTGTAAGGTTAGACCTTTGGGGGTCCACTCCGCTAATCTGGCCTTCTCCTCCTACGAGGAAGAAGAGATTACAGGAGCATCCTTCTCCTCAGACTCATTTCCCAGCGGGATAGAGGCTGAGGTAGTTTTAGTGTCCCTGGGTTCCTGGGAGCCTAAAGTCGCAGAGGCTTATGCTAGGATTCCGGATAATACCAAGCACTACTTTAAAGACAGTGTGCTGATCAATGGGGTGGATACTCCAGCTCTTAGGGATAGTGGGTGCAGTCGCACTGTAGTGGATTCTACCTTGGTAGACTCAGAGGAAGTTGCCAGAGCTACTCTGATGCCCACTAAGTTGGCTGACGGCCCCCTCCGTATGTTTCCAGTAATACCTGTAAATCTTACTTTAAATGGTACAGCAGTCAGGATTCCAGTGAGCATTCAGAGAAACGTCCCGGGAAAGGTCTTGTTAGGTAATGATCTCAGAGCTTTAGGGCTCGTAGGAGACACTGCCGAAAGACCCTACACACGGTCTCAAGCACGGGCAGCATTGGCCAAGTCCAATACGCCGCCCCAGCCAAAGGGGAAACCCAAGGAGAAAGGAGTCAACAAGTCACGACGAGGGAAAGAGAATATTCCCCCGAGCTCGCCTACCACTGCGGTGGAGGAAGTTGGTCAATCGCCCGGGCCTGACGAGGAGGTGGCGATGCCTGAAGTATTTGACCCCAACGATCATCCTGAACTAAAAGACTTGTTAGTTGAAGGAGGTCCTGATAGGGACGAATTCAGTAAAGGCCAACGTGAGTGCCCATCTCTGGAAGGCCTAAGGAGACAGGCCTGCGCCCAGCTTGAGGGTGAACCTCCTGGGACGCATAGGATTTATTGGGAAGGTGGACTCCTGTATAGCGAGCCCACAGAGTCTACAGAAGGAGACCATAGGAGGTTGGTGGTTCCCCTTGCTGTTAGGCCCTTCCTCCTGCAGTTGGCGCATGAAGTTCCCCTTGCTGGTCACCTTGGTATGAAGAGGACCAAGCAAAGGTTATCCATGCACTTCTACTGGCCCAAGATGGGGGTGCAAGTAGAAAGTCACTGCAGGAGTTGTACCTCCTGCCAGTTGTCTGGTAAGGTTGGCGCGACAATCCAAGCTCCGTTGATACCGCTCCCAGTTGTGGGGGTACCATTTGAAAGGGTAGGGATCGACATCGTTGGTCCCCTTGACCCGCAAACATCCTCGGGCAATAGGTTTATCCTGGTGCTGGTCGACCATGCAACCAGGTATCCTGAGGCCATCCCATTGAAAACTGTAACTGCCAAGTCAGTTGCAAAAGCTTTACTCGGCATATTTACTAGGGTTGGCTTCCCTAAAGAAGTTGTGTCAGATCGTGGCAGCAACTTTATGTCGAAGTATATGCAGGCTATGTGGAAAGAATGTGGGGTCACCTACAAGTTCTCTTCTGCATACCACCCCCAGACCAATGGTCTGGTGGAACGTTTCAATAGAACGTTAAAGAGCATGATTGGGGCTCTGGAGGAGCCTCAGAGAAGAAAATGGGATCTTCTGTTACCATGCTTACTGTTTGCCTACCGAGAGGTACCACAGGAGGGTGTTGGCTTCAGCCCCTTCGAACTTCTGTTCGGTCATCCCGTACGGGGACCCTTAGCCATCGTCAAAGAGGGATGGGAGATGCCCACTCCCCCTGTCACTACCAACGTAGTTGATTATGTGCTAGGGCTCAGAAAACGGATGGTACTTCTGAAGGGCTTGGCTAGTGATAAATTGAAGGCAGGGCAAGCGCTGGTGAAACATTGGTACGACCAGAAAGCTTCCCTCATCAACTTTACACCTGGTCAGCAAGTCCTGATCATGAATCCCATAAGGCCTCGAGCTTTACAGGACAAATGGTCAGGCCCTTACACAGTGGTGGAGCCCCTGGGTGAGGTTACCTATTTAGTGGACCTTGGAAGGCCTGGACAGGCTCCAAAAGTGTTTCACGTAAATAGGCTGAAGGCTTTCGTCCCAAGAGTCGAAATCGCAGCACTGCTACTGGCTTCAGATGTTGAGGAAGAGGAGTCTGAACCTCTCCCCGACCTGTTCCAAAGCGGTCCTTCAGATAGCTCCTTTGAGGGTGTCCGAGTGGCCCCTCACCTGACTTCTGATCAGCAGGCTGAGGTGAAAAGTTTGCTTAGGCAGTTTTCCCCCCTGTTTTCACAGTCGCCTGGTTTGACACCTTGGTGCAAACATAACATTGACACAGGAGACAGTGTACCTACCAAAAGTAGGGGATACAGGATGTCAGACAAAGTACGGTCTTATATTAAGACCGAGGTCAACAAAATGTTAGACCTTGGGGTGATTGAACCCTCTAGTAGTCCTTGGTCCAGCCCTGTGGTTTTGGTTCCAAAGGCAGGCACTTCTGAATTGAGGTTCTGCGTGGATTACAGGGCTCTGAATGCTGTCACCAAGACAGATGCACACCCCTTGCCTCGAACAGATGAGCTGGTGGATACTTTGGGTGCCTCCAAGTACCTCAGCACGTTTGACCTCACTGCTGGCTATTGGCAAATAGCTTTAGCAGAACATGCCAAGGAGAAGACAGCATTTTCTACTCCAGACGGCCTTTACCAATTCCGGGTAATGCTGTTCGGGTTGAAGAATGCACCTGCCACTTTCCAGAGGCTTGTGAATCATGTGTTGAATGGGTTGGACGAATTCTGTCTTGCATATCTGGATGATATAGCAGTTTTCAGTGCCACCTGGGAAGACCATGTAAAACACCTCGGGATTGTGCTCCAGGCTCTTCAGAAAGCCCACTTGACCATTAAGGCTAGTAAATGCCAGATTGGACAAGGCTCAGTGGTTTACCTTGGACATGAAGTAGGTGGAGGGAGGATACAGCCTCTACCCAGTAAAGTACAAGCAGTACAAGACTGGCCTACCCCCACTACGCAAACCCAAGTGAGAGCCTTCTTAGGACTCACGGGGTATTACCGCAATTTTGTGGCAGACTATGGCACCATAGCTGCTCCTCTGACTGCCCTCCCAACTCCGAAGAAACCCAAGAAGGTAACTTGGACCGACGAGTGTGAGAATGCCTTCAATGGCTTAAAAGACTCCTTGTGCCAGGTCCCTGTCCTCAGGGCCCCTGATTATCAAAGACCTTTTATCGTGCAGACGGACGCCTCTGACACTGGGATAGGAGCTGTACTATCACAAGTAGATGAGAAGGGTAAGGAACACCCTATCGGTTTTATTAGTCGCCAGCTTAAGGACAGAGAGCTCAGATGGTCCACGGTAGAGAAAGAATGTTTCTCTGTTGTGTGGGCCCTAAGGAAGCTGAGGCCCTACCTCTATGGGACCCACTTCACTGTGCAAACTGACCATAAGCCGTTAAAGTGGCTAATGAACATGAAGGGGGAGAATCCAAAGTTGCTTAGGTGGTCCATAAGTCTACAAGGCTTCGACTTCACTATTGAGCATAGGCCAGGTGTCCAACATAGCAATGCTGATGGGTTGTCCAGAATGTTTAACCGACCTGAACAAGAGACTCATCCAGGGGTGGATTAGTTCCCCCTGTCCATAGTCTGGGAGGGGCGAGTGTTAGGAAAGATTTCGTAATTGTAGGTAATTTTCCTTCCATGTGGCAACCCCTAAACTTTTTGCTGTTGTTTTTCACCTTGTTCTTGACTTTGCCAGAGAAGTGCAGCCTTCTGCCGCATTCCTCTGGGCTTTCGCTCTTTTCTTACGGGGAAACTGACATGCCCTTAAGACATTCAGCACCGGGGAACGCTGTTTCCCGTAGTTTCTTTTATCATGTTGCGGCTTTAGTGCAACATTACACAAGAGGGCACTGTAAGCTAAGTTACAGCTCTCTTGGGTCTCTAGCCTTCTACAGGCCCTAGATACTCGTTTAGGATTGTATTTGCTCGGTGCAAGTCATTCAGGGACTGGAATGGTGGCAGCGATCGTTTTGTGTATTTTGAGCTCCTTTTGGCGTTCTAAGCGCGTTTTTCGCGCTGAACCCAAAATGGTGGCCTGGCTCCCAAAATGGCCAGACCACGAGGCTCCTTTGTCCTGTCCACTGACCGTCTTGCTCCCTTCACCTTCCCCAGGTCGAGCGACCCGGGGCCTTCCTTATTTGGGCATGTACTTTCCCGCGAAACACGGATGCTTTCGCGGGCTTCTACATGTCTTTTGTGTGCCTCCAGGGTGTGGGCTGGGATGTCTGGTCCCAATACACATCCTGGGTGCCAGAGAGTCTAGGGTAGTGTGAATGCCTGGGACCACCGTGGTCCGTGATTGGTCCACGAATGGTGTGTGTGTTGATGAGCGGATCTCCCATTGGCTCCCCTCCGTTTTGGCGCGAAGGGAACCGTGGATAAGAGGGGGCTGGAATCACCACTACCATGTCGATCTCCTGAGTTCTCACGAACAAAGGAATACAGGAGCCACGTATCCTGCAACCAAGAGGCTGGACTGAGGAATCGCTGGTGACCCGCTGAAGGACTCCTCCTTTGCACTGCTGTCGTCCTGTGAAACCCTTTCCTCCTTTGATCGAACCAGAAGGCCTGTACTGGTGCTTCGACCTTTGGAATAGCAGGAACAGCTATTCTCGGCGACTTCATCATCTCCTGCCAGTAAGCCTTCGGAAGCGTCTCTGGGCCATCCAGTTGACTGACCAGCTTACACGGGAGACCTGCTCTGTAACCGCCGCCAGGTTGTGTTGTATTTCGAGTCCTTGTCACTCTCACACGCTTAGTACACTTGGCGTTCCCAAGTCTGAAGTGAGTAGTGTACATTTGGCTCAGATACACACAGCCGCTCCGTTGCCCTGCTGTGGTGACAAAACTGTGCAGGTTTCTTCGATTGGGACGTCTTTTTTCTCTACACGACGACGAGGTATTCCCGGCTCTTCTGAACCTGCCAGCTGCTGAAACTAACGTGGAGAAGCCTGGGTCTGCTTGCATCGGGGACCGGTGAGTACTATAGCTAGGATCTGGTCGCCCTCCTGCAGTAGCCCATTGCTTTTCCCCGCTGTGTAAAAACAGCACCCTTTTGTCCGTACTCGCGCTCTGCTTCTGCTCACTGTGGAGGCTGCGCTTGAGTCGCGGAACCTGTTCTTCTTCTGTTGTGCACTAACCCGAACTGCCTGACTTCCTCCGAAGAGCTTCTCCTTTTGCCCGTTGGCACCAGCGTGTGCAGGTACTTTGAGCACAAGGCTCCACTCTTCGCAGGGCTCGGACTTCCATCTAGTTAGGTGCCCCTGAAGGCGAACTGAGTCTAAAGCATTATCGCACTGCCTGTTTTCCTTCCCTTTCAGGTGGACTACACATTTCGTGCATATAACGCTTGCGACTGTCGTATTTGTATATATTGTAAGAGTTGGCTTAATATTGATATTGTGATTTTCTCGCTACGGTCATTGTTTTAAAGGCCTTAAAATAAATGTGTATATATTTTTGATATAACAACTGTTTGGAGTAGTTTGTAAGTGATCTTGCTTTGTGTGCTCATTGCGGGCTTTCAGTCACCCTCACCCCTCTTGAGACCTAGTCTTGACCGCCGCGATCGCTACCTTGATTGGTCTGGCTCGTCCAGTGGTTACCCTGTTCCAAGTAATTAGGTTGGCCTTCTGAACTTCTGCGCCACCAGGACAGAGTTCAGAAATCCGTCTTAACAACCGTGGATGAGAGGAGGCCCCAGACCCATGTCCAGGACCCTTGGACCCATTTGCAACCTGAAGCTTGGCCAGTTCCAACTGGTGATCCCTGTCTTTCTGTTTTTCTGACTGTTCGATTTTTAGTTTGGCTATGCTGAATTCAAGCTCCTTCTGCCTAAACCGCAGCTCTTGCTTCTTGAATTCAAGCATAGCCTCCCCATCTACACTGGCAGAGGAAACATCAGACATCTCATCCTCCCTGTCCTCGTGGTCGCGGTGGATCAGTGCAGCGGCAGAACCGTCGGTTCTACCAGTGAGAGCAGCCCCACCTCCTTCCGCACTGTCCTCAGAAGTTATAGCGTCAAGCTGCGCTTCTTGCCACGCCACGATTCTTTGGATCATATCCAATTTCGTGCCTTGAGAGGAAACACCTCTCTCCGCACACATTTTTTTCAATGTTTCTGATTTGTAAGCATTTAAAGTTAACAAGGTATTTGTTTCCATACTGTTAGATAGGACTATGGCCTTTTTAAAGTTATACTACAACAATTCATTACGTGTCCTGGTAGGAATAACTTGAAATCCCTTAGTTCGTGCGCAACACTGGATACCTTCAGTGGTATCCCACCGCTGTACACCAATTTGTTAAGACGGATTTCTGAACTCTGTCCTGGTGGCGCAGAAGTTCAGAAGGCCAACCTAATTACTTGGAACAGGGTAACCTCTGGACAAGCCAGACCAATCAAGGTAGCGATCGCGGCGGTCAAGACTAGGTCTCAAGAGGGGTGAGGGTGACTGAAAGCCTGCAATGAGCACACAAAGCAAGGACACTTACAAACTACTCCAAACAGGTGCTATATTAAAAATATATACACATTTATTCCAAGGCCTTTAAAACAATGACCGTAGCGAGAAATCACAATACAACTCTAGTAAACCAACACATACCATACCAATACAATATATATACAAATACAAACAAGTCTCAAGCGTTAGATGCACGAAATGTGTAGTCCACCTAAAAGGGAAGGAAAACAGGCAGTGCGAAATAATGCTTAGACCCAGTCCGCCTTCAGAGGCACCTAACTAAAAGGAAGTCCGAGCCCTACGAAGAGTGGAGCCTTGTGCTCAAAAGTACCTGCACACGCTGGTGCCAACGGGCAAAAGGGGAGTCTCTTCGAGGGAGATCAGGCAGTTCAGTTTAGTGCACAAACGAAGAAGAACAGTGTTCCGCGACTCAAGGGCAGAAGCAGAGCGCGAGTACGGAAAGGCATGCTGTTTTGACACAGCGGGGAAAAGCTATGGGTTCCTGCAGGAGGGCGACCAGTTCCTAGCTATGCTACTCACCGGTCCCCGATGCAAGCAGACCCAGGCTTCTCCGCGTCAGTTTCAGTCGCTGGCAGGTTCAGAAGAGCAGGGGATGTCTCGTCGTCGTGTTGAGTCTGCAGCAGCAGAGTTGAGTAAAAGACGTCCCAAACGAAGGAACCCGCACAGTTTGTTACCACAGCAGGGCAACGGAGCGGCCGTGTGTATCTGAGCCAAATGTACACTACTCACTTCAGACCTGGGAACGCCAAGTGTACGAATCATGTGAGAGTGACAAGGACTCGATATACTACACAACCTGGTGGCAGTTACAGAGCAAGACTCCTGTGTAGGCTGGTCAGTCTGCTGGATGGGCCAGAGACGCTTCCGAAGGCTTACTAGCAGGAGCTGGTGAAGATGCCGAGAATAGCTGTCCCCGCTATTCCAAGGGTCGAAGTACTAGTACAGGCCTTCTGGTTCGATCAAAGGTGAAAAGGGTTTCACAAGGCGACAGCAGTGCAGAGGAGCAGTCCTTCAGCGGGTCACCAGCGATTCCTCGGTTCAGCCTCTTGGTTGCAGGATACTTGGCTCCTGTATTCCTTCGTTCGTGAGAACTCAGGAGATCGACATGGTAGTGGTGTTTCCAGCCCCCTCTTATCCACGGTTCCCTTCGCGCCAAAACGGTGGGGACCCAATGGGAGATCCGCTCATCAACACTCACACCATTCGTGGACCTATCACGGACCACGGTGGTCCCAGGCATTCACACGGGACCAGACATCCCAGCCCACATCCTGGAGGCACACACAAGACATGTAGAAGCCCGCGAAAGCATCCGTGTTTCGCGGGAAAGTACATGCCCAAATAAGGAAGACCCCGGGTCGGCTCGACCTGGGGAAGGTGAAGGGAGCAAGACGGTCAGCGGACAGGACAAAGGAGCCTCGTGGTCTGGCCAATTTTGGGAGCCAGGCCATCATTTTGGGTTAAGTGCGAGAAACGCGCTTAGAACGCCAAAAGGAGATCAAAACACAAGAAACGATCGCTGCCACCATTCCCGTCCGTGAATCACTTGCACCGATCAGTTACAATCCTGAAAGAGTATCTAGGGCCTGTAGAAGGCTAGAATCCCAAGAGAGCAGTAACTTAGCTTACAGTGCCCTCTTGTGTCATGTTGCACGAAAGCCGCAACATGATAAAAGAAACTACGGAAAACAGCGTTTCCCGGTACTGACTGTCTTAAGGCCATGCAAGTTTCCCCGTAAGAAAGGAGCGAAAGCCCAGAGGAGTGCGGCAGAAGGCTGCACTTCTCTGGCAAAGTCGAGAACAAGGTGAAAAACAACAGCAAAAAGTTTAGGGGTTGCCACATGGAAGGAAAGTTACCTACAATTACGAAATCTTTCCTAACAGATATCACATCTCATGTTATAGGAAGAGTCTCAGGTTTGGTATAAGCATTGAGATATCACATCTCTGCAATCGGAAGTGTCTCAGGATTGGGATGGGAAGGAGTTGGATATCCCATCTCATGTTATAGGACGGGTCTCAGGATTGTTATTAGAATCATTGAGATATCATATATATTGCATGCTGTAGGAAGGGTCTAAGGATTGGAATGGGAAGGACTTGGATATCACATCTCATGCTATGGATAGGCTCTCAGGTTTGGAAAGGGAAGGAGTTGGATATCACATTTCATGTTAGAGGAAGGATCTCAGGTTTGGTATTAGAGGCATTGAGATATCACATCTCATGCTATAGGAAGGGTCTCAGGATTGGAATGGGAAGGAGTTGGATATCACATCTCATGCTATAGGAAGGGTCTCAGGTTTGGTATAAGCATTGAGATATCACATCTCATGCTATAGGAAGGGTCTCAGGATTGGAATGGAAGGAGTTGGATATCACATCTCATGTTAAACGAAGGATCTCAGGTTTGGTATTAGAAGCATTGAGACATCACATCTCATGCTATAGGAAGGGTCTCAGGATTGGAATGGGAAGGAGTTGGATATCACATCTCATGCTATAGGAAGGGTCTCAGGCTTGGTATAAGCATTGAGATATCACATCTCATGCTATCGGAAGGGTCTCAGGATTGGAATGGGAAGGAGTTGTATATGACATCTCAAGCCATAGGAAGGGTCTCAGGTTTGGTATAAGCTTTGAGATATCACATCTCTGCTATCGGAAGGGTCTCAGGATTGGAATGGGAAGGAGTTGGATATCCCATCTCATGTTATAGGAAGAGTCTCAGGTTTGGTATTAGAAGCATTGAGATATCACATCTCATGCTATAGGAAGTGTCTCAGGATTGGAATGGGAAGGACTTGGATATCACATCTCATGCTATAGGGAGGGTCTCAAGTTTGATATTAGAAGCATTGAGATATCACATCTTATGCTATAGGAAGGGTCTCAGGATTGGAATGGGAAGGAGTAGGATATCACATCTCATGCTATAGGAAGGATCTCAGGTTTGGTATAAGCATTGAGATATCACATCTCTTCTATCGGAAGGGTCTCAGGATTGGAATGGGAAGAGTTGGATATTCCCATCTCATGTTATAGGAAGGGTCTCAGGTTTGGTATTAGAAGCATTGAGATATCACATCTCATGCTATAGGAAGGGTCTCAGGATTGGAATGGGAAGGACTTGGATATCACATCTCATGCTATAGGGAGGGTCTCAAGTTTGATATTAGAAGCATTGAGATATCACATCTCACGATATCGGAAGGGTCTCAGGATTGGAATGGGAAGGAGTTGGATATCACATCTCATGATAAAGGAAGGGTCTAAGGTTTGAAGGGGAAGGATTTGGATATCACATCTCATGTTATAGGACGGGTCTCAGGTTTGGTATTAGAAGCACTGAGATATCAAGTCTCATGGTATAGGAAGGGTCTCAGAATTGGAATCAGAAAGAGTTGGATATCACATCTCAAGCTATAGGAAGGGTCTCAGGATTGGAATGGGAAGGAGTTTGATATCACATCTCATGCAATAGTATGGGTCTCAGGTTTGGTATAAGCATTGGGATATCACATCTCATGCTATCGGAAGGGTATCAGGATTGGATTTGGAAGGAGCTGGATATCCCATCTCATGCTATACGAAGGGTCTCAGGTTGGAATGGGAAGGAGTTGGATATCACATCTCATGTTATAGGAAGGGTCTCAGGATTGGAATGGGAAGGACTTGGATATCACATCTCATGCTATAGGAAGGCTCTCAGGTTTGGAAGGGGAAAGAGTTGGATATCACATTTCATGTTAGAGGTAGGATCTCAGGTTTGGTATTAGAGGCATTGAGATATCACATCTCATGCTATCAGAAGGGTCTCAGGATTGGAATGGGAAGGAGTTGGATATCACATCTCATGCTAAAGGGAGGGTCTCAGGTTTGGAAGGGGAAGGATTTGGATATCACATCTCATGTTATAGGAAGGATCTCAGGTTTGGTATTAGAAGCATTGAGATATCACATCTCATGCTATCGGAAGGATCTCAGGTTTGGTATTAGAAGCATTGAGATATCACATCTCATGCTATCAGAATGGTCTCAGGATTGGAATCGGAAGGAGTTGGATATCACATCTCATGCTAAAGGGAGGGTCTCAGGTTTGGAAGGGGAAGGATTTGGATATCACATCTCATGTTATCAGAAGGATCTCAGGTTTGGTATTAGAAGTATTGAGATATCACATCTCATGCTATAGGAAGGGTCTCAGGATTGGAATGGGAAGGAGTTGGATATCACATCTCAAGCTATAGGAAGGGTCTCAGGTTTGGTATAAGCATTGAGATATCACATCACATGCTATAGGAAGGGTCTCAGGATTGGAATGGGAAGGAGTTGGATATCACATCTCATGTTATAGGAAAGATCTCAGATTTGGTATTAGAAGCATTGAGACATCACATCTCATGTTATAGGAAGGGTCTCAGGATTGGAATGGGAAGAAGTTGGATATCACATCTCATTCTATAGGAAGAGTCTCAGGTTTGGTATAAGCATTGAGATATCACATCTCATGATATAGGAAGGGCTCAGGATTGGAATGGGAAGGAGTTGTATATGACATCTCATGCCATAGGAAGGGTCTCAGGTTTGGTATAAGCATTGAGATATCACATCACATGCTATAGGAACGGTCTCAGGATTGGAATGGGAAGGACTTGGATATCACATCTCATGCTAAAGGGAGGGTCTCAGGTTTGGAAGGGGAAGGATTTGGATATCACATCTCATGTTATAGGAAGGATCTCAGGTTTGGTATAAGAAGCATTGAGATATCACATCTCATGCTATCGGAAGAATCTCAGATTTGGTATTAGAGGCATTGAGATATTACATCTCATGCTATCATAAGGGTCTCAGGATTGGAATGGGAAGGAGTTGGATATCACATCTCATGCTATAGGAAGGATCTCAGGTTTGGAACGGGAAGGAGTTGGATATCACATCTCATGCTATAGGAAGGGTCTCAGGTTTGATTCGGGAAGGAGTTGGATATCCCATCTCATGTTATAGGACTGGTCTCAGGTTTGGTATTAGAAGCATTGAGATATCACATCACATGCTGTAGGAAGGGTCTCAGGTTTGGAATGGGAAGGAATTGGATATCACATCTCATGTTATAGGAAGGGTCTCAGGTTTGGTATAAGCATTGAGATATCACATCTCTGCTATCGGAAGTGTCTCAGGATTGGAATGGGAAGGAGTTGGATATCACATCTCATGTTATAGGACGGGTCTCAGGTTTGTTATTAGAATCATTGAGATATCATATTGCATGCTGTAGGAAGGGTCTAAGGATTGGAATGGGAAGGACTTTGATATCACATCTCATGCTATAGGTAGGCTCTCAGGTTTGGAAAGGGAAGGAGTTGGATATCACATTTCATGTTAGAGGAAGGATCTCAGGTTTGGTATTAGAGCCATTGGATATCACATCTCATGCTATAGGAAGGGTCTCAGGATTGGAATGGGAAGGAGTTGGATATCACATCTCATGCTATAGGAAGGGTTTTAGGTTTGGTATAAGCATTGAGATATCACATCTCATGCTATAGGAAGGGTCTCAGGATTGGAATGGGAAGGATCTGTATATGACATCTCATGCCATAGGAAGGGTCTCAGGTTTGGTATAAGCATTGAGATATCACATCTCTGCTTTCGGAAGGGTCTCAGGATTGGAATGGGAAGGAGTTGGATATCCCATCTCATGTTATAGGAAGAGTCTCAGGTTTGGTATTAGAAGCATTGAGATATCACATCTCATGCTATAGGAAGTGTCTCAGGATTGGAATGGGAAGGACTTGGATATCACATCTCATGCTATAAGGAGGGTCTCAAGTTTGATATTAGAAGCATTGAGATATCACATCTCATGCTATAGGAAGGGTCTCAGTATTGGAATGGGAAGGAGTTGGATATCACATCTCATGCTATAGGAAGGGTCTCAGGTTTGGTATAAGCATTGAGATATCACATCTCTGCTATCGGAAGGGTCTCAGGATTGGAATGGGAAGGAGTTGGATATTCCCATCTCATGTTATAGGAAGGGTCTATCAGGTCTTAGCATGAGACTCTTCCTATAACATGAGATGTGATATCCAACTCCTTCCCATTCCAATCCTGAGAACCTTCCGATAGCTTGAGATGTGATATCTCAATGCTTCTAATATCAATACTGAGACCCTCCCTATAGCATGAGATGTGATATCTAAGTCCTTCCCATTCCAATCCTGAGACCCTTCTGATAGCAGAGATGTGATATCTCAATGCTTATACCAAACCTGAGACCCTTCCTATAGCATGAGATGTGATATCCAACTCCTTCCCATTCCAATCCTGAGACCCTTCCTATAGCATGATATGTGAAATCTCAATGCTTCTACCAAAACTGAGACCCTTCCTTTAGCATGAGATGTGATATCCAACTCCTTCCCATTCCAATCCTGAGACCAGTCCTATAGCATGAGATGTGATATCTCAATGCTTCTAATACCAAACCTGAGATCCTTCCTATAACATGAGATGTGATATCCAACTCCTTCCCATTCCAATCCTGAGACCCTTCCTATAGCATGAGATGTGATATCTCAATGCTTCTAATACCAAACCTGAGATCCATCCGATAGCATGAGATGTGATATCTCAATGCTTCTAATACCAAACCTGAGATCCTTCCTATAACATGAGATGTGATATCCAAATCCTTCCCCTTCTGAACCTGAGACCCTCCCTTTAGCATGAGATGTGATATCCAACTCCTTCCCATTCCAATCCTGATACCCTTCTGATAGCATGAGATGTGATATCTCAATGCCTCTAATACCAAACCTGAGATCCTAACTCTAACATGAAATGTGATATCCAACTCCTTCCCTTTCCAAACATGAGAGCCTTCCTACAGCATGAGATGTGATATCCAAGTCCTTCCCATTCCAATCCTGAGACCCTTCCTATAACATGAGATGTCATATCCAACTCCTTCCCATTCCAACCTGAGACCCTTCCTATAGCATGAGATGGGATATCCAACTCCTTCCAAATCCAATCCTGATACCCTTCCGATAGCATGAGATGTGATATCCCAATGCTTCTACAAAACCTGAGACCCATACCATGGCATGAGATGTGATATCAAACTCCCGTCCTATACCATGAGACTTGATATCTCAATGCTTCTAATACCAAACCTGAGACCGGTCCAATAACATGAGATGTGATATCCAAATCCTTCCCCTTCCAAACCTTAGACCCTTCCTTTATCATGAGATGTGATATCCAAGTCCTTCCCATTCCATTCCTGAGACCCTTCCTATAGCATGAGATGTGATATCTCAATGCTTCTAATACCAAACCTGAGACCCTTCCTATAACATGAATTCTGATATCCAAGTCCTTCCCATTCCAATCCTGAGACACTTCCGATAGCAGAGATGTGATATCTCAATGCTTATACCAAACCTGAGACCCTTCCTATAACATGAGATGTGATATCCAACTCCTTCCCGTTCCAAACCTGAGACCCTTCCTTTAGCATGAGATGTGATATCCAGCTCCTTCCCATTTCAATCCTGAGACCCTTCCTATAGCATGAGATGTGATATCTCAATGCTTCTAATACCAAACCTGAGACCCTTCCTATAACATGAATTCTGATATCCAAGTCCTTCCCATTCCAATCCTGAGACCCTTCCAATAGCAGAGATGTGATATCTCAATGCTTCTAATATCAAACCTGAGACCTGTCCTATAACATGAGATGGGATATCCAACTCCTTCCCGTTCCAAACCTGATACCCTTCCTATAGCATGAGATGTGATATCCAATTCCTTCCCATCCCAATCCTGAGACACCTCCGATAGCAGAGATGTGATATCTCAATGCTTATACCAAACCTGAGACTCTTCCTATAACATGAGATGTGATATCTAATTCCTTCCCATTCCAAACCTGAGACCCTTCCTATAGCATGAGATGTGATATCCAACTCCTTCCCATTCCAATCCTGAGACCCTTCCTATAGCATGAGATGTGATATCTCACTGCTTATACCAAATCTGAGACCCTTCCTATAGCATAAGATGTGATATCCAACTCCTTCCCATTCCAATCCTGAGACCCTTCCTATAGCATGAGATGTGATATCTCAATGCTTCTAATACAAAACCTGAGATCCTTCATATAACATGAGATGTGATATCCAACTCCTTCCCATTCCAATCCTGAGACCCTTATGATAGCATGAGATGTGATATCTCAATGCCTCTAATACCAAACCTGAGATACTTCCGATAGCATGAGATGTGATATCTCAATGCTTTTAATACCAAACCTGAGATCCTTCCTATAACATGAGATGTGATTTCCAAATCCTTCCCCTTCCAAACCTGAGACCCTCCCTTTAGCATGAGATGTGATATACAACTCCTTCCCATTCCAATCCTGAGACCCTTCTGATAGCATGAGATGTGATATCTCAATGCCTCTAATACCAAACCTGAGATCCTACCTCTAACATGAAATGTGATATCCATCTCCTTCCCTTTCCAAACCTGAGACCCTGCCTATAGCATGAGATGTGATATTCAAGTCCTTCCCATTCCAATCCTGAGACCCTTCCTATAGCATGTGATGTGATATCTCAATGCGTATACCAAACCTGAGACCCTTCCTATGGCATGAGATGTCATATACAACTCCTTCCCATTCCAATCCTGAGACCCTTCCTATAGCATGAGATGTGATATCTCAATGCTTATACCAAACCTGAGACCCTTCCTATAGCATGAGATGTGATATGCAACTTCTTCCCATTCCAATCCTAAGATCCTTCCTATAACATGAGATGTGATGTCTCAATGCTTCTAATACCAAACCTGAGATCTTTCCTATAACATGAGATGTGATATCCAACTCCTTCCCATTCCAATCCTGAGACCCTTCCTATAGCATGAGATGTGATATCTCAATGCTTATACCAAACCTGAGACCCTTCCTATAGCTTGAGATGTGATATCCAACTCCTTCCCATTCCAATCCTGAGACCCTTCCTATAGCATGAGATGTGATATCTCAAGGCCTCTAATACCAAACCTGAGATCCTTCCTCTAACATGAAATGTGATATCCAACTCCTTCCCCTTCCTAACCTGAGACCCTTCCTATAGCATGAGATGTGATATCCAACTCCTTCCCATTCCAATCCTGAGACCCTTCCGATAGCTTGAGATGTGATATCTCAATGCTTCTAATATCAATACTGAGACCCTCCATATAGCATGAGATGTGATATCTAAGTCCTTCCCATTCCAATCCTGAGACCCTTCCGATAGCAGAGATGTGATATCTCAATGCTTATACCAAACCTGAGACCCTTCCTATAGCATGAGATGTGATATCCAACTCCTTCCCATTCCAATCCTGAGACCCTTCCTATAGCATGATATGTGAAATCTCAATGCTTCTACCAAAACTGAGACCCTTCCTTTAGCATGAGATGTGATATCCAACTCCTTCCCATTCCAATCCTGAGACCAGTCCTATAGCATGAGATGTGATATCTCAATGCTTCTAATACCAAACCTGAGATCCTTCCTATAACATGAGATGTGATATCCAACTCCTTCCCATTCCAATCCTGAGACCCTTCCTATAGCATGAGATGTGATATCTCAATGCTTCTAATACCAAACCTGAGATCCTTCCGATAGCATGAGATGTGATATCTCAATGCTTTTAATACCAAACATGAGATCCTTCCTATAACATGAGATGTGATATCCAAATCCTTCCCCTTCCGAACCTGAGACCCTCCCTTTAGCATGAGATGTGATATCCCACTCCTTCCCATTCCAATCCTGATACCCTTCTGATAGCATGAGATGTGATATCTCAATGCCTCTAATACCAAACCTGAGATCCTACCTCTAACATGAAATGTGATATCCAACTCCTTCCCTTTCCAAACCTGAGAGCCTTCCTACAGCATGAGATGTGATATCCAAGTCCTTCCCATTCCAATCCTGAGACCCTTCCTATAACATGAGATGTCATATCCAACTCCTTCCCATTCCAACCTGAGACCCTTCCTATAGCATGAGATGGGATATCCAACTCCTTCTTATGCCAAACCTGAGACCCTTCCTATGGCATGATATGTGATATCCAACTCCTTGCCATTCAAATCCTGAGACCCTTCCTATAGCATGAGAGGGGATATCCAACTCCTTCCCAATCCAATCCTGAGACCCTTCCGATAGCAGAGATGTGATATCTCAACGCTTCTACCAAACCTGAGACCCTTCCTATAACATGAGATGTGATATCCAATTCCTTCCCATTCCAAACCTGAGACCCTTACTATTGGATGAGATGTGATATCCAACTCCTTCCCATTCCAACCCTGAGACCCTTCCTATAGCATGAGATGTGATATCTCAATGTTTCTAATAAAAAACCTGAGACCCTTCCTATAGCAAGAGATGCGATATCCAAATCCTTCCCATTCCAATCCTGAGACCCTTCCTATAACATGAGATGTGATATCCAACTCCTTCCCATTCCAACCTGAGACCCTTCCTATAGCATGAGAAGGGATATCCAACTCCTTCCCAATCCAATCCTGAGACCCTTCCGATAGCAGAGATGTGATATCTCAATGCTTATACCAAACCTGAGACCCTTCCTATGGCATGAGATGTGATATCCAACTCCTTGCCATTCAAATCCTGAGACCCTCCCTATAACAAGAGATGTCATATCCAACTCCTTCCCATTCCAAACCTGAGATCCTTCCTTTAGCATGATATGTAATATCCAAATCCTTCACATTCCAATCCGGAGACCCTTCCTATAGCATGAGATGTGATATCTCAATGCTTCTAATACCAAACATGAGATCCTTCCTATAACATGAGATGTGATATCCAACTCCTTCCCATTCCAAACCTGAGACCCTTCCGATAGCATGAGATGTGATATCTCAATGCTTCAAAAACCAAACATGAGAACCATCCTATAACATGAGATGTGAAATCCAAATCCTTCCCTTCCCAAACCTGAGACTCTTCCTATAGCATGAGATGTGATATCTCAATGCTTCTACCAAACCTGAAACCCTTCCTATAGCATGAGAAGTGATATCCAACTCCTTCCCATTCCAATCCTGAGACACTTCCTATAGCATGAGATGTGATATCACAATGCTTCTAATACCAAACCTGAGACCCGTCCTATAACATGAGATGTGATATCCAAATCCTTCCCCTTCCAAACCTTAGACCCTTCCTTTATCATGAGATGTGATATCCAAGTCCTTCCCATTCCATTCCTGAGACCCTTCCTATAGCATGAGATGTGATATCTCAATGCTTCTAATACCAAACCTGAGACCCTTCCTATAACATGAGATGTGATATCCAAGTCCTTCCCATTCCAATCCTGAGACCCTCCCTTTAGCATGAGATGTGATATCCAACTCCTTCCCATTCCAATCCTGAGACCGTTCTGATAGCATGAGATGTGATATCTCAATGCTTCTAATACCAAACCTGAGATCCTTCCGATAGCATGAGATGTGATATTTCAATTCTTCTAATACCAAACCTGAGATCCTTCCTATAACACGAGATGTGATATTCAAATCCTTCCCCTTCCAAACCTGAGACCCTCCCTTTAGCATGAGATGTGATATCCAACTCCTTCCCATTCCAATCCTGAGACCCTTCTGATAGCATGAGATGTTATATCTCAATGCCTCTAATACCAAACCTGAGATTCTACCTCTAACATGAAATGTGATATCCAACTCCTTCCCCTTCCAAACCTGGGAGCCTTCCTATAACATGAGATGTGATATCGAAGTCCTTCCCATTCCAATCCTGAGACCCTTCCTATAACATGAGATGTGATATCCAACTCCTTCCCATTCCAATCCTGAGACCCTTCCTATAGCATGAGATGTGATGTCTCAATGCTTCTAATACCAAATCTGAGATCCTTCCTATAACATGAGATGTGATATCCAACTCCTTCCATTCCAATCCTGAGACCCTTCCTATAGCATGGGATGTGATATTTCAATGCTTATAGCAAACCTGAGACCCTTCCTATAGCATGAGATGTGATATCCAAATCCTTCCCATTCCAATCGTGAGACCCTTCCTATAGCATGAGATGTGATATCTCAATGCCTCTAATACCAAACCTGAGATCCTTCCTCTAACATGAAATGTGATATCCAAATCCTTCCCTTTCCAAACCTGAGAGCCTACCTATAGCATGAGATGTGATATCCAACTCCTTCCCATTCCAATCCTGAGACCCTTCCTATAGCATGAGATGTGATATCTCAATGCTTATACCAAACCAGAGACCCTTCCTATAGCATGAGATGTGATATCCAAATCCTTCCCATTCCAATCCTGAGACCCTTCCTATAGCATGAGATGTGATATCTCAATGCCTCTAATACCAAACCTGAGATCCTTCCTTGAACATGAAATGTGATATCCCACTCCTTCCCTTTCCAAACCTGAGAGTCTACCTATAGCATGAGATGTGATATCCAAGTCCTTCCCATTCCAATCCTTAGACACTTCCTACAGCATGAGATGTGATATCTCAATGATTCTATTACCAAACCTGAGACCCGTCCTATAACATGAGATGGGATATCCAACTCCTTCCCATTTCAATCCTGAGAAACTTCCGATAGCAGAGATGTGATATCTCAATGCTTAGACCAAACCTGAGACCCTTCCTATAACATGAGATGTGATATCCAACTCCTTCCCGTTCCAAACCTGAGACCCTTTCTATAGCAAGAATCTAATATCCAACTCCTTCCCATTCCAATCCTGAGACCATTCCTATAGCATGAGATGTGATATCTCAATGCTTCTAATACCAAACCTGAGACCCTTCCTATAACATGAGATGTGATATCCAAGTCCTTCCCATTCCAATCCTGAGACCCTCCCTTTAGCATGAGATGTGATATCCAACTCCTTCCCATTCCAATCCTGAGACCGTTCTGATAGCATGAGATGTGATATCTCAATGCTTCTAATACCAAACCTGAGATCCTTCCGATAGCATGAGATGTGATATTTCAATTCTTCTAATACCAAACCTGAGATCCTTCCTATAACACGAGATGTGAAATTCAAATCCTTCCCCTTCCAAACCTGAGACCCTCCCTTTAGCATGAGATGTGATATCCAACTCCTTCCCATTCCAATCCTGAGACCCTTCTGATAGCATGAGATGTTATATCTCAATGCCTCTAATACCAAACCTGAGATTCTACCTCTAACATGAAATGTGATATCCAACTCCTTCCCCTTCCAAACCTGGGAGCCTTCCTATAACATGAGATGTGATATCGAAGTCCTTCCCATTCCAATCCTGAGACCCTTCCTATAACATGAGATGTGATATCCAACTCCTTCCCATTCCAATCCTGAGACCCTCCCTTTAGCATGAGATGTGATATCCAACTCCTTCCCATTCCAATCCTGAGACCGTTCTGATAGCATGAGATGTGATATCTCAATGCTTCTAATACCAAACCTGAGATCCTTCCGATAGCATGAGATGTGATATTTCAATTCTTCTAATACCAAACCTGAGATCCTTCCTATAACACGAGATGTGATATTCAAATCCTTCCCCTTCCAAACCTGAGACCCTCCCTTTAGCATGAGATGTGATATCCAACTCCTTCCCATTCCAATCCTGAGACCCTTCTGATAGCATGAGATGTTATATCTCAATGCCTCTAATATCAAACCTGAGATTCTACCTCTAACATGAAATGTGATATCCAACTCCTTCCCCTTCCAAACCTGGGAGCCTTCCTATAACATGAGATGTGATATCGAAGTCCTTCCCATTCCAATCCTGAGACCCTTCCTATAACATGAGATGTGATATCCAACTCCTTCCCATTCCAATCCTGAGACCCTTCCTATAGCATGAGATGTGATGTCTCAATGCTTCTAATACCAAATCTGAGATCCTTCCTATAACATGAGATGTGATATCCAACTCCTTCCATTCCAATCCTGAGACCCTTCCTATAGCATGGGATGTGATATTTCAATGCTTATAGCAAACCTGAGACCCTTCCTATAGCATGAGATGTGATATCCAAATCCTTCCCATTCCAATCGTGAGACCCTTCCTATAGCATGAGATGTGATATCTCAATGCCTCTAATACCAAACCTGAGATCCTTCCTCTAACATGAAATGTGATATCCAAATCCTTCCCTTTCCAAACCTGAGAGCCTACCTATAGCATGAGATGTGATATCCAACTCCTTCCCATTCCAATCCTGAGACCCTTCCTATAGCATGAGATGTGATATCTCAATGCTTATACCAAACCTGAGACCCTTCCTATAGCATGAGATGTGATATCCAAATCCTTCCCATTCCAATCCTGAGACCCTTCCTATAGCATGAGATGTGATATCTCAATGCCTCTAATACCAAACCTGAGATCCTTCCTTGAACATGAAATGTGATATCCCACTCCTTCCCTTTCCAAACCAGAGAGTCTACCTATAGCATGAGATGTGATATCCAAGTCCTTCCCATTCCAATCCTTAGACACTTCCTACAGCATGAGATGTGATATCTCAATGATTCTATTACCAAACCTGAGACCCGTCCTATAACATGAGATGGGATATCCAACTCCTTCCCATTTCAATCCTGAGAAACTTCCGATAGCAGAGATGTGATATCTCAATGCTTAGACCAAACCTGAGACCCTTCCTATAACATGAGATGTGATATCCAACTCCTTCCCGTTCCAAACCTGAGACCCTTTCTATAGCAAGAATCTAATATCCAACTCCTTCCCATTCCAATCCTGAGACCATTCCTATAGCATGAGATGTGATATCTCAATGCTTCTAATACCAAACCTGAGATCCTTCCTATGACATGAGATGTGATATCCAATTCCTTCCCATTCCAAACCTGAGACCCTTCCTATAGCATGAGATGTGATATCTCAATGCTTCTAATACCAAACCTGAGATCCTTCCTATAACATGAGAAGTGATATCCAAATCCTTCCCCTTCCAAACCAGAGACCCTCCCTTTAGCATGAGATGTGATATCCAACTCCTTCCCATTCCAATCCTGAGACATTTCTGATAGCATGAGATGTGATATCTCAATGCCTCTAATACCAAACCTGAGATCCTACCTCTAACATGAAATGTGATATCCAACTCCTTCCCCTTGCAAACCTGAGAGCCTTCCTATAGCATGAGATGTGATATCGAAGTATTTCCCATTCCAATCCTGAGACCCTTCCTATAACATGAGATGTGATATCCAACTCCTTCCCATTCCAACCTGAGACCCTTCCTATAGCATGAGATGGGATATCCAACTACTTCCAAATCCAATCCTGATACCCTTCCGATAGCATGAGATGTGATATCTCAATCCCTCTAATACCAAACCTGAGATCCTTCCTATAACAAGAGATGTGATATCAAAATCCTTCCCCTTCCAAACCTGAGACCCTCCCTTTAGCATGAGATGTGATATCCAACTCCTTCCCATTCCAATCCTGAGACCCTCCTGATAGCATGAGATGTGATATTCAATGCCTCTAATACCAAACCTGAGATCCTACCTCTAACATGAAATGTGATATCCAACTCCTTCCCTTTCCAAACGTGAGAGCCTCCCTATAGCATGAGATGGGATATTCAAGTCCTTCCCATTCCAATCCTGAGACCCTTCCTATAGCATGAGATGTGATATCTCAATGCTTCTAATACCAAACCTGAGACCGTTCCTATAACATAAGATGGGATATCCAACTCCTTCCCATTCCAATCCTGAGACCCTTCCGATAGCAGAGATGTGATATCTCAATGCTGATACCAATCCTGAGACCCTTCCTATGGCATGAGATGTCATATACAACTCCTTCCCATTCCAATCCTGAGACCATTCCTATAGCATGAGATGTGATATCCAAATCCTTCCCATTCCAATCGTGAGACCCTTCCTATAGCATGAGATGTGATATCCAAAACCTTCCCTTTCCAAAACTGAGAGCCTACCTATAGCATGAGATGTGATATCCAACTCCTTCCCATTCCAATCCTGAGACCCTTCCTATATCAGGAGATGTTATATCTCAATGCCTCTAATACCAAACCTGAGATCCTACCTCTAACATGAAATGTGATATCCAACTCCTTCCCCTTCTAAACCTGGGAGCCTTCCTATAACATGAGATGTGATATCGAAGTGCTTCCCATTCCAATCCTGAGACCCTTCCTATAACATGAGATGTGATATCCAACTCCTTCCCATTCCAATCCTGAGACCCTTCCTATAGCATGAGATGTGATGTCTCAATGCTTCTAATACCAAATCTGAGATCCTTCCTATAACATGGGATGTGATATCCAACTCCTTCCCATTGCAATCTTGAGACCGTTTCTATAGCATGAGATGTGATATCTCAATGCTTATACCAAACCTGAGACCCTTCCTATAGCATGAGATGTGATATCCAAATCCTTCCCATTCCAATCCTGAGACCATTCCTATAGCATGAGATGTGATATCTCAATGCTTCTAATACCAAACCTGAGATCCTTCCTATGACATGAGATGTGATATCCAATTCCTTCCCATTCCAAACCTGAGACCCTTCCTATAGCATGAGATGTGATATCCCAATGCTTCTAATACCAAACCTGAGATCCTTCCTATAACATGAGATGTGATATCCAAATCCTTCCCCTTCCAAACCAGAGACCCTCCCTTTAGCATGAGATGTGATATCCAACTCCTTCCCATTCCAATCCTGAGACATTTCTGATAGCATGAGATGTGATATCTCAATGCCTCTAATACCAAACCTGAGATCCTACCTCTAACATGAAATGTGATATCCAACTCCTTCCCCTTGCAAACCTGAGAGCCTTCCTATAGCATGAGATGTGATATCGAAGTATTTCCCATTCCAATCCTGAGACCCTTCCTATAACATGAGATGTGATATCCAACTCCTTCCCATTCCAACCTGAGACCCTTCCTATAGCATGAGATGGGATATCCAACTACTTCCAAATCCAATCCTGATACCCTTCCGATAGCATGAGATGTGATATCTCAATCCCTCTAATACCAAACCTGAGATCCTTCCTATAACATGAGATGTGATATCAAAATCCTTCCCCTTCCAAACCTGAGACCCTCCCTTTAGCATGAGATGTGATATCCAACTCCTTCCCATTCCAATCCTGAGACCCTTCTGATAGCATGAGATGTGATATTCAATGCCTCTAATACCAAACCTGAGATCCTACCTCTAACATGAAATGTGATATCCAACTCCTTCCCTTTCCAAACGTGAGAGCCTCCCTATAGCATGAGATGGGATATTCAAGTCCTTCCCATTCCAATCCTGAGACCCTTCCTATAGCATGAGATGTGATATCTCAATGCTTCTAATACCAAACCTGAGACCCTTCCTATAACATAAGATGGGATATCCAACTCCTTCCCATTCCAATCCTGAGACCCTTCCGATAGCAGAGATGTGATATCTCAATGCTGATACCAAACCTGAGACCCTTCCTATGGCATGAGATGTCATATACAACTCCTTCCCATTCCAATCCTGAGACCCTTCCTATAGCATGGGATGTGATATCTCAATGCTTATACCAAACCTGAGACCCTTCCTATAGCATGAGATGTGATATCCAACTCCTTCCCATTCCAATCCTGAGACCCTTCCTATAACATGAGATGTGATGTCTCAATGCTTCTAATACCAAACCTGAGATCCTTCCTATGGCATGAGATGTCATATAAAACTCCTTCCCATTCCATTCCTGAGACCCTTCCTATAGCATGAGATGTGATATCCAACTCCTTCCCATTCCAATCCTGAGACCCTTCCTATAGCATGAGATGTGATATCCAAATCCTTCCCATTCCAATCGTGAGACCCTTCCTATAGCATGAGATGTGATATCCAAAACCTTCCCTTTCCAAAACTGAGAGCCTACCTATAGCATGAGATGTGATATCCAACTCCTTCCCATTCCAATCCTGAGACCCTTCCTATAGCATGAGATGTGATATCTCAATGCTTATACCAAACCTGAGACCCTTCCTATAGCATGAGATGTGATATCCAAATCCTTCCCATTCCAATCCTGAGACCCTTCCTATATCAGGAGATGTTATATCTCAATGCCTCTAATACCAAACCTGAGATCCTACCTCTAACATGAAATGTGATATCCAACTCCTTCCCCTTCTAAACCTGGGAGCCTTCCTATAACATGAGATGTGATATCGAAGTGCTTCCCATTCCAATCCTGAGACCCTTCCTATAACATGAGATGTGATATCCAACTCCTTCCCATTCCAATCCTGAGACCCTTCCTATAGCATGAGATGTGATGTCTCAATGCTTCTAATACCAAATCTGAGATCCTTCCTATAACATGGGATGTGATATCCAACTCCTTCCCATTGCAATCTTGAGACCGTTTCTATAGCATGAGATGTGATATCTCAATGCTTATACCAAACCTGAGACCCTTCCTATAGCATGAGATGTGATATCCAAATCCTTCCCATTCCAATCGTGAGACCCTTCCTATAGCATGAGATGTGATATCTCAATGCCTCTAATACCAAACCTGAGATCCTACCTCTATAATGAAATTTGATATGCAACTCCTTCCCCTTCCAAACCTGATAGCCTTCCTATAGCATGAGATGTGATATCCAAGTCCTTCCCATTCCAATCCTGATACCCTTCCTATAACATGAGATGTGATATCCAACTCCTTCCCATTCCAACCTGAGACTCTTCCTATAGCATGAGATGGGATATCCAACTCCTTCCAAATCCAATCCTGATACCCTTCCGATAGCATGAGATGTGATATCCCAATGCTTCTACAAAATCTGAGACCCATACCATGGCATGAGATGTGATATCAAACTCCTTCCCATTCCAATCCTGACACCCTTCCTATAGCTTGAGATGTGATATCCAACTCCTTCCCATTCCAATTCTGAGACCCGTCCTATACCATGGGACTTGATATCTCAATGCTTCTAATACCAAACCTGAGACCGGTCCTATAACATGAGATGTGATATCCAAATCCTTCCCCTTCCAAACCTTAGACCCTTCCTTTATCATGAGATGTGATATCCAAGTCGTTCCCATTCCAATCCTGAGACCCTTCCTATAGCATGAGATGTGATATCTCAATGCTTCTAATACCAAACCTGAGACCCTTGCTATAACATGAGATGTGATATTCAAGTCCTTCCCATTCCAATCCTGAGACCCTTCCTATAGCATGAGATGTGATATCTCAATGCTTCTAATACCAAACCTGAGACCCTTCCTATAATGAGATGGGATATCCAACTCCTTCCCATTCCAATCCTGAGACCCTTCCGATAGCAGAGATGTGATATCTCAATGCTTATACCAAACCTGAGACCCTTCCTATGGCATGAGATGTCAAATACAACTCCTTCCGATTCCAATCCTGAGACCCTTCCTATAGCATGAGATGTGATATCTCAATGCTTCTAATAATAAACCTGAGATCCTTCCTATAACATGAGATGTGATATCCAACTCCTTCCCATTCCAAACCTGAGACCCTTCCGATTGCATGAGATGTGATATCAAACTCCTTCCCATTCCAATCCTGAGACCCTTCCTATACCATGAGATGTGATATCTCAATGCTTCTAATACCAAACCTGACACCCGTCCTAAAACATGAGATGTGATGTCCAAATCCTTCCCCTTCCAAACCTGAGAACTTTCCTTTAGCATGAGATGTGATATCCAACTCCTTCCCATTCCAATCCTGAGACCCTTCCTATACCATGAGATGTGATATCTCAATGCTTCTAATACCAAACCTGACACCCGTCCTAAAACATGAGATGTGATGTCCAAATCCTTCCCCTTCCAAACCTGAGATCTTGCCTTTAGCATGAGATGTGATATCCAACTCCTTCCCATTCCAATCCTGAGACCCTTCCTATACCATGAGATGTGATATCTCAATGCTTCTAATACCAAACCTGACACCCGTCCTAAAACATGAGATGTGATGTCCAAATCCTTCCCCTTCCAAACCTGAGATCTTTCCTTTAGCATGAGATGTGATATCCAACTCCTTCCCATTCCAATCCTGAGACCCTTCCTATAGCATGATATGTGATATCACAATTTTTCTAATACCAAACCTGAGATCCTTCCTATAACATGAGATGTGTATCCAACTCCTTCCCATTCCAAACCTGAGACCCTTCCTATAGCCTGATATGTGATATCTTAATGCTTCTAAAACCAAACCTGAGAACCATCCAATAACATATGTGAAATCCAAATCCTTCCCTTTCCAAACCTGAGACCCTTCCGATAGCATTAGATGTGATATCTCAATGCTTCTAAAACCAAACATGAGAACCATCCTATAACATGAGATGTGAAATCCAAATCCTTCCCTTTCCAAACCTGAGACCCTCCCTATAGCATGAGATGTGATATCTAAGTCCTTCCCATTCCTATCCTGAGACCCTTCGGATAGCAGAGATGTGATATCTCAATGCTTGGACCAAACCTGAGACCCTTCCTATGGCATGAGATGTGATATCCAACTCCTTCCCATTCCAATCTTGAGACGCTTCCTATAGCATGAGATGTGATATCTCAATGCTTCTATCAAACCTGAGTCCCTTCCTTTAGCATGAGATGTGATATCCAACTCCTTCCCATTCCAATCCTGAGACCCTTCCTATAGCATGAGATGTGATATTTCAAAGCTTCTAATACCAAACCTGGGACCCGTCCTATAACATGAGATATGATATCCAAATCCTTCCCCTTCCAAACCTGAGACCCTTCCTTTAGCATGAGATGTGATATCTCAATGTTTCTAATAAAAAACCTGAGACTCTTCCTATAGCAAGAGATGTGATATCCAAATCCTTCCCATTCCAATCCTGAGACCCTTCCTATAACATGAGATGTGATATCTCAATGCCTCTAATACCAAACCTGAGATTCTTCCTATAACATGAGATGTGATATCTCAATGCTTCTAATACCAAACCTGAGACCCTCCCTTTAGCATGAGATGTGATATCCGACTCCTTCCCATTCCAATCCTGAAACCCTTCTGATAGCATGAGATGTGATATCTCAATGCCTCTAATACCAAACCAGAGATTCTTCCTATAACATGAGATGTGATATCTCAATGCTTCTAATACCAAACCTGAGACCCTCCCTTTAGCATGAGATGTGATATCCGACTCCTTCCCATTCCAATCCTGAGACCCTTCTGATAGCATGAGATGTGATATCTCAATGCTTCTAATACCAAACCTGAGACCCTTCCTATAACATAAGATGGGATATCCAACTCCTTCCCATTCCAATCCTGAGACCCTTCCGATAGCAGAGATGTGATATCTCAATGCTTATACCAAACCTGAGACCCTTCCTGTGGCATGAGATGTCATATCCAACTCCTTCCCATTCCAATCCTGAGACCCTTCCTATAGCATGATATGTGATATCACAATTTTTCTAATACCAAACCTGAGATCCTTCCTATAACATGAGATGTGTATCCAACTCCTTCCCATTCCAAAACCTGAGACCCTTCTATAGCATGAGATGTGATATCTTAATGCTTCTAAAACCAAACCTGAGAACCATCCAATAACATATGTGAAATCCAAATCCTTCCCTTTCCAAACCTGAGACCCTTCCGATAGCATTAGATGTGATATCTCAATGCTTCTAAAACCAAACATGAGAACCATCCTATAACATGAGATGTGAAATCCAAATCCTTCCCTTTCCAAACCTGAGACCCTTCCTATAGCTTGAGATGTGATATTAAACTCCTTCCCATTCCAATCCTGTGATAGCTTGAGATGTGATATCCAACTCCTTCCCATTCCAATCCTGAGATAGCTTGAGATGTGATATCCAACTCCTTCCCATTCCTATCCTGAGACGCTTCCGATAGCAGAGATGTGATATCTCAATGCTTATACCAAACCTGAGACCCTTCCTATAGCATGAGATGTGATATCCAAATCCTTCCCATTCCAATCCTGAGACCCTTCCTATAGCATGAGATGTGATATCACAATTTTTCTAATACCAAACCTGAGATCCTTCCTATAACATGAGATGTGTATCCAACTCCTTCCCATTCCAAAACCTGAGACCCTTCTATAGCATGAGATGTGATATCTTAATGCTTCTAAAACCAAACCTGAGAACCATCCAATAACATATGTGAAATCCAAATCCTTCCCTTTCCAAACCTGAGACCCTTCCGATAGCATTAGATGTGATATCTCAATGCTTCTAAAACCAAACATGAGAACCATCCTATAACATGAGATGTGAAATCCAAATCCTTCCCTTTCCAAACCTGAGACCCTTCCTATAGCTTGAGATGTGATATTAAACTCCTTCCCATTCCAATCCTGTGATAGCTTGAGATGTGATATCCAACTCCTTCCCATTCCAATCCTGAGATAGCTTGAGATGTGATATCCAACTCCTTCCCATTCCTATCCTGAGACGCTTCCGATAGAAGAGATGTGATATCTCAATGCTTATACCAAACCTGAGACCCTTCCTATAGCATGAGATGTGATATCCAAATCCTTCCCATTCCAATCCTGAGACCCTTCCTATAGCATGAGATGTGATATCCAACTCCTTCCCATTCCAATCCTGAGACCCTTCCTATAGCATGAGATGTGATATCTCAATGCTTATACCAAACCTGAGACCCTTCCTATAGCATGAGATGTGATATCCAAATCCTTCCCATTCCAATCCTGAGACCCTTCCTATAGCATGAGATGTGATATCTCAATGCCTCTAATACCAAACCTGGGATCCTTCCTTGAACATGAAATGTGATATCCCACTCCTTCCCTTTCCAAACCTGAGAGTTTACCTATAGCATGAGATGTGATATCCAAGTCCTTCCCATTCCAATCCTTAGACACTTCCTACAGCATGAGATGTGATATCTCAATGATTCTATTACCAAACCTGAGACCCGTCCTATAACATGAGATGGGATATCCAACTCCTTCCCATTTCAATCCTGAGAAACTTCTGATAGCAGAGATGTGATATCTCAATGCTTAGACCAAACCTGAGACCCTTCCTATAACATGAGATGTGATATCCAACTCCTTCCCGTTCCAAACCTGAGACCCTTTCTATAGCAAGAATCTAATATCCAACTCCTTCCCATTCCAATCCTGAGACCATTCCTATAGCATGAGATGTGATATCTCAATGCTTCTAATACCAAACCTGAGATCCTTCCTATGACATGAGATGTGATATCCAATTCCTTCCCATTCCAAACCTGAGACCCTTCCTATAGCATGAGATGTGATATCCAACTCCTTCCCATTCCAATCCTGAGACATTTCTGATAGCATGAGATGTGATATCTCAATGCCTCTAATACCAAACCTGAGATCCTACCTCTAACATGAAATGTGATATCCAACTCCTTCCCCTTGCAAACCTGAGAGCCTTCCTATAGCATGAGATGTGATATCGAAGTATTTCCCATTCCAATCCTGAGACCCTTCCTATAACATGAGATTTGATATCCAACTCCTTCCCATTCCAACCTGAGACCCTTCCTATAGCATGAGATGGGATATCCAACTACTTCCAAATCCAATCCTGATACCCTTCCGATAGCATGAGATGTGATATCTCAATCCCTCTAATACCAAACCTGAGATCCTTCCTATAACATGAGATGTGATATCAAAATCCTTCCCCTTCCAAACCTGAGACCCTTCTGATAGCATGAGATGTGATATTCAATGCCTCTAATACCAAACCTGAGATCCTACCTCTAACATGAAATGTGATATCCAACTCCTTCCCTTTCCAAACGTGAGAGCCTCCCTATAGCATGAGATGGGATATTCAAGTCCTTCCCATTCCAATCCTGAGACCCTTCCTATAGCATGAGATGTGATATCTCAATGCTTCTAATACCAAACCTGAGACCCTTCCTATAACATAGGATGGGATATCCAACTCCTTCCCATTCCAATCCTGAGACCCTTCCGATAGCAGAGATGTGATATCTCAATGCTGATACCAAACCTGAGACCCTTCCTATAACATAAGATGGGATATCCAACTCCTTCCCATTCCAATCCTGAGACCCTTCCGATAGCAGAGATGTGATATCTCAATGCTTATACCAAACCTGAGACCCTTCCTGTGGCATGAGATGTCATATCCAACTCCTTCCCATTCCAATCCTGAGACCCTTCCTATAGCATGATATGTGATATCACAATTTTTCTAATACCAAACCTGAGATCCTTCCTATAACATGAGATGTGTATCCAACTCCTTCCCATTCCAAAACCTGAGACCCTTCCTATAGCATGAGATGTGATATCTTAATGCTTCTAAAACCAAACCTGAGAACCATCCAATAACATATGTGAAATCCAAATCCTTCCCTTTCCAAACCTGAGACCCTTCCGATAGCATTAGATGTGATATCTCAATGCTTCTAAAACCAAACATGAGAACCATCCTATAACATGAGATGTGAAATCCAAATCCTTCCCTTTCCAAACCTGAGACCCTTCCTATAGCTTGAGATGTGATATCAAACTCCTTCCCATTCCAATCCTGTGATAGCTTGAGATGTGATATCCAACTCCTTCCCATTCCAATCCTGAGATAGCTTGAGATGTGATATCCAACTCCTTCCCATTCCTATCCTGAGACCCTTCCGATAGTAGAGATGTGATATCTCAATGCTTGTACCAAACCTGAGACCCTTCCTATGGCATGAGATGTGATATCCAACTCCTTCCCATTCCAATCCTGAGACCCTTCCTATAGCATGAGATGTGATATCTCAATGATTCTATTACCAAACCTGAGACCCGTCCTATAACATGAGATGGGATATCCAACTCCTTCCCATTTCAATCCTGAGAAACTTCTGATAGCAGAGATGTGATATCTCAATGCTTAGACCAAACCTGAGACCCTTCCTATAACATGAGATGTGATATCCAACTCCTTCCCGTTCCAAACCTGAGACCCTTTCTATAGCAAGAATCTAATATCCAACTCCTTCCCATTCCAATCCTGAGACCATTCCTATAGCATGAGATGTGATATCTCAATGCTTCTAATACCAAACCTGAGATCCTTCCTATGACATGAGATGTGATATCCAATTCCTTCCCATTCCAAACCTGAGACCCTTCCTATAGCATGAGATGTGATATCTCAATGCTTCTAATACCAAACCTGAGATCCTTCCTATAACATGAGATGTGATATCCAAATCCTTCCCCTTCCAAACCAGAGACCCTCCCTTTAGCATGAGATGTGATATCCAACTCCTTCCCATTCCAATCCTGAGACATTTCTGATAGCATGAGATGTGATATCTCAATGCCTCTAATACCAAAACTGAGATCCTACCTCTAACATGAAATGTGATATCCAACTCCTTCCCCTTGCAAACCTGAGAGCCTTCCTATAGCATGAGATGTGATATCGAAGTATTTCCCATTCCAATCCTGAGACCCTTCCTATAACATGAGATGTGATATCCAACTCCTTCCCATTCCAACCTGAGACCCTTCCTATAGCATGAGATGGGATATCCAACTACTTCCAAATCCAATCCTGATACCCTTCCGATAGCATGAGATGTGATATCTCAATCCCTCTAATACCAAACCTGAGATCCTTCCTATGACATGAGATGTGATATCAAAATCCTTCCCCTTCCAAACCTGAGACCCTCCCTTTAGCATGAGATGTGATATCCAACTCCTTCCCATTCCAATCCTGAGACCCTTCTGATAGCAAGAGATGTGATATTCAATGCCTCTAATACCAAACCTGAGATCCTACCTCTAACATGAAATGTGATATCCAACTCCTTCCCTTTCCAAACGTGAGAGCCTTCCTATAGCATGAGATGTGATATCTCAATGCTTCTAATACCAAACCTGAGACCCTTCCTATAACATAAGATGGGATATCCAACTCCTTCCCATTCCAATCCTGAGACCCTTCCGATAGCAGAGATGTGATATCTCAATGCTGATACCAAACCTGAGACCCTTCCTATGGCATGAGATGTCATATACAACTCCTTCCCATTCCAATCCTGAGACCCTTCCTATAGCATGAGATGTGATGTCTCAATGCTTCTAATACCAAACCTGAGATCCTTCCTATAGCATGAGATGTGATATCCAACTCCTTCCCATTCCAATCCTGAGACCCTTCCTATAGCATGAGATGTGATATCCAACTCCTTCCCATTCCAATCCTGAGACCCTTCCTATAGCATGAGATGTGATATCCAAATCCTTCCCATTCCAATCGTGAGACCCTTCCTATAGCATGAGATGTGATATCCAAAACCTTCCCTTTCCAAAACTGAGAGCCTACCTATAGCATGAAATGTGATATCCAACTCCTTTCCATTCCAATCCTGAGACCCTTCCTATAGCATGAGATGTGATATCTCAATGCTTATACCAAACCTGAGACCCTTCCTATAGCATGAGATGTGATATCCAAATCCTTCCCATTCCAATCCTGAGACCCTTCCTATAGCATGAGATGTGATATCCAAATCCTTCCCCTTCCAAACCTGAGACCCTCCCTTTAGCATGAGATGTGATATCCAACTCCTTCCCATTCCAATCCTGAGACCCTTCTGATAGCATGAGATGTTATATCTCAATGCCTCTAATACCAAACCTGAGATCCTACCTCTAACATGAAATGTGATATCCAACTCCTTCCCCTTCTAAACCTGGGAGCCTTCCTATAACATGAGATGTGATATCGAAGTGCTTCCCATTCCAATCCTGAGACCCTTCCTATAACATGAGATGTGATATCCAACTCCTTCCCATTCCAATCCTGAGACCCTTCCTATAGCATGAGATGGGATGTCTCAATGCTTCTAATACCAAATCTGAGATCCTTCCTATAACATGAGATGTGATATCCAACTCCTTCCCATTACAATCTTGAGACCGTTTCTATAGCATGAGATGTGATATCTCAATGCTTATACCAAACCTGAGACCCTTCCTATAGCATGAGATGTGATATCCAAATCCTTCCCATTCCAATCGTGAGACCCTTCCTATAGCATGAGATGTGATATCTCAATGCCTCTAATACCAAACCTGAGATCCTACCTCTAAAATGAAATTTGATATGCAACTCCTTCCCCTTCCAAACCTGATAGCCTTCCTATAGCATGAGATGTGATATCCAAGTCCTTCCCATTCCAATCCTGATACCCTTCCTATAACATGAGATGTGATATCCAATTCCTTCCCATTCCAACCTGAGACCCTTCCTATAGCATGAGATGGGATATCCAACTCCTTCCAAATCCAATCCTGATACCCTTCCGATAGCATGAGATGTGATATCCCAATGCTTCTACAAAACCTGAGACCCATACATGGCATGAGATGTGATATCAAACTCCTTCCCATTCCAATCCTGAGACACTTCCTATAGCATGAGATGTGATATCTCAATGCTTCTAATACCAAACCTGAGACTCTTCCTATAACATGAGATGGGATATCCAACTCTTTCCCATTCCAATCCTGAGACCCTTCCGATAGCAGAGATGTGATATCTCAATGCTTATACCAAACCTGAGACCCTTCATATAGCATGAGATGTCATATACAACTCCTTCCCATTCCAATCCTGAGACCCTTCCTATAGCATGAGATGTGATATCTCAATGCTTATACCAAACCTGAGACCCTTCCTATAGCATGAGATGTGATATCCAACTCCTTCCCATTTCAATCCTGAGACCCTTCCTATAGCATGAGATGTGATGTCTCAATGCTTCTAATACCAAACCTGAGATCCTTCCTATAACATCAGATGTGATATCCAACTCCTTCCTATTCCAATCCTGAGACCCTTCCTATAGCATGAGATGTGATATCTCAATGTTCATACCAAACCTGAGACCCTTCCTATAGCATGAGATGTGATATCCAACTCCTTCCCATTCCAATCCTGAGACCCTTCCTATAGCATGAGATGTGATATCTCAATGCCTCTAATACCAAATCTGAGATCCTTCCTCTAACATGAAATGTGATATCCAACTCCTTCCCTTTCCAAACCTGAGAGCCTACCTATAGCATGAGATGTGATATCCAAGACCTTCCCATTCCAATCCTTAGACCCTTCCTACAGCATACAATATGATATCTCAATGATTCTAATAACAAACCTGAGACCCGTCCTATAACATGAGATGTGATATCCAACTCCTTCCCATTCCAATCCTGAGACACTTCCGATAGCAGAGATGTGATATCTCAATGCTTATTCCAAACCTGAGACCCTTCCTATAGCATGAGATGTGATATCCAACTCCTTCCCGTTCCAAACCTGAGACCCTTCCTATAGCATATGTGATATCCAACTCCTTCCCATTCCAAACATGAGACCCTTCCTATAGCATGAGATGTGATATCCAACTCCTTCCCATTCCAATCCTGAGACCCTTCCTATAGCATGAGATGTGATATCTCAATGCCTCTAATACCAAACCTGAAATCCTTCCTCTAACATGAAATGTGATATCCAACTCCTTCCCTTTCCAAACCTGAGAGCCTACCTATAGCATGAGATGTGATATCCAAGACCTTCCCATTCCAATCCTTAGACCCTTCCTACAGCATACAATATGATATCTCAATGATTCTAATAACAAACCTGAGACCCGTCCTATAACATGAGATGTGATATCCAACTCCTTCCCATTCCAATCCTGAGACACTTCCGATAGCAGAGATGTGATATCTCAATGCTTATTCCAAACCTGAGACCCTTCCTATAGCATGAGATGTGATATCCAACTCCTTCCCGTTCCAAACCTGAGACCCTTCCTATAGCATATGTGATATCCAACTCCTTCCCATTCCAAACATGAGACCCTTCCTATAGCAAGAATGTAATATCCAACTCCTTCCCATTCCAATCCTGAGACCCTTCCTACAGCATGCAATGTGATATCTCAATGCTTCTAATACCAAACCTGAGACCCGTCCTATAACATGAGATGGGATATCCAACTCCTTCCCGTTCCAAACCTGAGACCCTTCCTATAGCATGAGATGTGATATCCAACTCCTTCCCATCCCAATCCTGAGACACTTCCGATTGCAGAGATGTGATATCTCAATGCTTATACCAAACCTGAGACTCTTCCTATAACATGAGATGTGATATCCAAATCCTTCCCGTTCCAAACCTGAGACCCTTCCTATAGCATAAGATGTGATATCCAACTCCTTCCCATTCCAATCCTGAGACCCTTCCGATAGCATGAGATGTGATATCTCAATGCTTCTAATACCAAACCTGAGATCCTTCTTATAACATATGATGTGATATCCAAATCCTTCCCCTTCCAAACCTGAGACCCTCCCTTTAGCATGAAATGTGATATCCAACTCCTTCCCATTCCAATCCTGAGACCCTTATGATAGCATGAGATGTGATATCTCAATGCCTCTAATACCAAACCTGAGATACTTCCGATAGCATGAGATGTGATATCTCAATGCTTCTAATACCAAACCTGAGATCCTTCCTATAACATGAGATGTGATATCCAAATCCTTCCCCTTCCAAACCTGAGACCCTCCCTTTAGCATGAGATGTGATATCCAACTCCTTCCCATTCCAATCCTGAGACCCTTCTGATAGCATGAGATGTGATATCTCAATGCCTCTAATACCAAACCTGAGATCCTACCTCTAACATGAAATATGATATCCAACTCCTTCCCTTTCCAAACCTGAGATCCTGCCTATAGCATGAGATGTGATATCCAAGTCCTTCCCATTCCAATCCTGAGACCCTTCCTATAGCATGAGATGTGATATCTCAATGCTTATACCAAACCTGAGACCCTTCCTATGGCATGAGATGCCATATACAACTCCTTCCCATTCCAATCCTGAGACCCTGCTTATAGCATGAGATGTGATATCTCAATGCTTCTAATGCCAAACCTGAGATCTTTCCTATAACATGAGATGTGATATCCAACTCCTTCCCATTCCAATCCTGAGACCATTCCTATAGCATGAGATGTGATATCTCAATGCTTATACCAAACCTGAGACCCTTCCTATAGCTTGAGATGTGATATCCAACTCCATCCCATTCCAATCCTGAGACCCTTCCTATAGCATGAGATGTGATATCTCAATGCCTCTAATACCAAACCTGAGATCCTTCCTCTAACATGAAATGTGATATCCAACTCCTCCCCCTTCCAAACCTGAGAGCCTTCCTATAGCATGAGATATGATATCCAAGTCCTTTCCATTCCAATCCTGAGACCCTTCCTATAACATGAGATGTGATATCTAACTCCTTCCCATTCCAACCTGAGACCCTTCCTATAGCATGAGATGGGATATCCAACTCCTTCCAAATCCAATCCTGATACCCTTCCGATAGCATGAGATGTGATATCCCAATGCTTCTACCAAACCTGAGACCCATACTATGGCATGAGATGTGATATCAAACTGCTTCCAATTCTAACCTGAGACCCTTCCTATAGCATGAGATGGGATATCCAACTCCTTCCAAATCCAATCCTGAAATCCTTCCGATAGCATGAGATGTGATATCCCAATGCTTCTACCAAACCTGAGACCCATACTATGGCATGAGATGTGATATCCAACTCCTTCCCATTCCAATTCTGAGACTCTTCTGATAGCATGAGATGTGATATCTCAATGCCTCTAATACCAAACCTTAGATCCTACCTCTAACATGAAATGTGATATCCAACTCTTTCCCGTTGCAAACCTGAGAGCCTTCCTATAGCATGAGATGTGATATCCAAGTCCTTCCCATTCCAATCCTGAGACCCTTCCTATAACATGAGATGTGATATCCAACTCCTTCCCATTCCAACCTGAGACCCTTCCTATAGCATGAGATGGGATATCCAACTCCTTCCAAATCCAATCCTGATACCCTTCCGATAGCATGAGATGTGATATCCCAATGCTTCTACCAAACCTGAGACCCATACTATGGCATGAGATGTGATATCAAACTCCTTCCCATTCCAATCCTGTGACCCTTCCTATAGCTTGAGATGTGATATCCAACTCCTTCCCATTCCAATTCTGAGACCCTTCCTATACAATGAGACTTGATATCTCAATGCTTCTAATACCAAACCTGAGAGCCGTCCTATAACATGAGATGTGATATCCAAATCCTTCCCCTTCCAAACCTTAGACCCTTCCTTTATCATGAGATGTGATATCCAACTCCTTCCCATTCCAATCCTGAGACTCTTCCGATATCATGAGATGTGATATCTCAATGCTTCTAATATCAAACTTGAGACCCTCCCTATAGCATGAGATGTGATATCCAAGTCCTTCCCATTCCAATCCTGAGACCCTTCCTATAGCATGAGATGTGATATCTCAATGCTTCTAATACCAAACCTGAGACCCTTCCTATAACATGAGATGGGAATATCCAACTCCTTCCCATTCCAATCCTGAGACCCTTCCGATAGCAGAGATGTGATATCTCACTGCTTATACCAAACCTGAGACCCTTCCTATAGCATGAGATGTGATATCCAACTCCTTCCCATTCCAATCCTGAGACACTTCCTATAGCATGAGATGTGATATCTCACTGCTTATACCAAACCTGAGACCCTTCCTATAGCATGAGATGTGTTATCCAACTCCTTCCCATTCCAATCCTGAGACCCTTCCTATAGCATGAGATGTGATATCTCAATGCTTCTAATATCAAACTTGAGACCCTCCCTATAGCATGAGATGTGATACCCAAGTCCTTCCCATTCCAATCCTGAGACCCTTCCTACAGCATGCGATGTGATGTCTTAATGCTTCTAATACCAAACCTGAGACTCTTCCTATAACATGAGATGGGATATCCAACTCCTTCCCATTCCAATCGTGAGACCCTTCCGATAGCAGAGATGTGATATCTCAATGCTTATACCAAACCTAAGACCCTTCCTATGGCATGAGATGTCATATACAACTCCTTCCCATTCCAATCCTGAGACCCTTCCTATAGCATGAGATGTGATATCTCAATGCTTATACCAAACCTGAGACCCTTCCTATAGCATGAGATGTGATATCCAACTCCTTCCCATTCCAATCCTGAGACCCTTCCTATAGCATGAGATGTGATGTCTCAATGCTTCTAATACCAAACCTGAGATCCTTCCTATAACATGAGATGTGATATCCAACTCCTTCCCATTCCAATCCCGAGACCCTTCCTATAGCATGAGATGTGATATCTCAATGCTTATACCAAACCTGAGACCCTTCCTATAGCATGAGATGTGATATCCAACTCCTTCCCATTCCAATCCTGAGACTCTTCCTATAGCATGAGATGTGATATCTCAATGCCTCTAATACCAAACCTGAGATCCTTCCTCTAACATGAAATGTGATATCCAACTCCTTCCCTTTACAAACCTGAGAGCCTACCTATAGCATGAGATGTGATATCCAAGTCCTTCCCATTCCAATCCTTAGACCCTTCCTACAGCATGCAATATGATATCTCAATGATTCTAATAACAAACCTGAGACCCGTCCTATAACATGAGATGGGATATCCAACTCCTTCCCATTCCAATCCTGTGACACTTCCGATAGCAGAGATGTGATATCTCAATGCTTATACCAAACCTGAGACCCTTCCTATAACATGAGATGTGATATCCAACTCCTTCCCGGTCCAAACCTGAGACCCTTCATATAGCATATGTGATATCCAACTCCTTCCCATTCCAAACATGAGACCCTTCCTATAGCAAGAGTGTAATATCCAACTCCTTCCCATTCCAATCCTGAGACCATTCCTATAGCATGAGATGTGATATCTCAATGCTTCTAATACCAAACCTGAGATCCTTCCTATGACATGAGATGTGATATCCAATTCCTCCCCATTCCAAACCTGAGAACCTTCCTACAGCATGCGATGTGATATCTCAATGCTTCTAATACCAAACCCGAGACCAGTCCTATAACATAAGATTGGATATCCAACTCCTTCCCCTTCCAAACCTGAGACTCTTCCTATAGCATGAGATGTGATATCCAACTTCTTCCCATTCCAATCCTGAGACGCTTCCTATAACATGAGAGATGTGATGTCTCAATGCTTCTAATACCAAACCTGAGATCTTTCCTATAACATGAGATGTGATATCCAACTCCTTCCCATTCCAATCCTGAGACCCTTCCTATAGCATGAGATGTGATATCTCAATGCTTATACCAAACCTGAGACCCTTCCTATAGCTTGAGATGTGATATCCAACTCCTTCCCATTCCAATCCTGAGACCCTTCCTATAGCATGAGATGTGATATCTCAAGGCCTCTAATACCAAACCTGAGATCCTTCCTCTAACATGAAATGTGATATCCAACTCCTTCCCCTTCCAAACCTGAGAGCCTTCCTATAACATGAAATGTGATATCCAATTCCTTCCCATTCCAACCTGAGACCCTTCCTATAGCATGAGATGGGATATCCAACTCCTTCCAAATCCAATACTGATACCCTTCCGATAGCATGAGATGTGATATCCCAATGCTTCTACCAAACCTGAGACCCATACTATGGCATGAGATGTGATATCAAACTCCTTCCCATTCCAATCCTGAGACCCTACATATAGCTTGAGATGTGATATCCAACTCCTTCCCATTCCAATTCTGAGACCCTTCCTATACCATGAGACTTGATATCTCAATGCTTCTAATACCAAACCTGAGACCCGTCCTATAACATGAGATGTGATATCCAAATTCATCCCCTTCCAAACCTTAGACCCTTCCTTTATCATGAGATGTGATATCCAATTCCTTCCCATTCCAATCCTGAGACCCTTCCGATATCATGAGATTTGTTATCTCAATGCTTCTAATATCAAACTTGAGACCCTCCCTATAACATGAGATGTGACATCCAAGTCCTCCCCATTCCAATCCTGAGACCCTTCCTATAGCATGAGATGTGATATCTCAATGCTTCTAATACCAAACCTGAGACCCTTCCTATAACATGATTTGGGATATCCAACTCCTTCCCATTCCAATCCTGAGACCCTTCCGATAGCAGAGATGTGATATCTCAATGCTTATACCAAACCTGAGACCCTTCCTATGGCCTGAGATGTCATATGCAACTCCTTCCCATTCCAATCCTGAGACCCTTCCTATAGCATGAGATGTGATATCTCAATGCCTCTAATACCAAACCTGGAATCCTTCCTCTAACATGAAATGTGATATCCAACTCCTTCCCTTTCCAAACCTGAGAGCCTACCTATAGCATGAGATGTGATATCCAAGACCTTCCCATTCCAATCCTTAGACCCTTCCTACAGCATACAATATGATATCTCAATGATTCTAATAACAAACCTGAGACCCGTCCTATAACATGAGATGTGATATCCAACTCCTTCCCATTCCAATCCTGAGACACTTCCGATAGCAGAGATGTGATATCTCAATGCTTATTCCAAACCTGAGACCCTTCCTATAGCATGAGATGTGATATCCAACTCCTTCCCGTTCCAAACCTGAGACCCTTCCTATAGCATATGTGATATCCAACTCCTTCCCATTCCAAACATGAGACCCTTCCTATAGCAAGAATGTAATATCCAACTCCTTCCCATTCCAATCCTCAGACCCTTCCTACAGCATGCGATGTGATATCTCAATGCTTCTAATACCAAACCTGAGACCCGTCCTATAACATGAGATGGGATATCCAACTCCTTCCCGTTCCAAACCTGAGACCCTTCCTATAGCATGAGATGTGATATCCAACTCCTTCCCATCCCAATCCTGAGACACTTCCGATTGCAGAGATGTGATATCTCAATGCTTATACCAAACCTGAGACTCTTCCTATAACATGAGATGTGATATCCAACTCCTTCCCGTTCCAAACCTGAGACCCTTCCTATAGCATAAGATGTGATATCCAACTCCTTCCCATTCCAATCCTGAGACCCTTCCGATAGCATGAGATGTGATATCTCAATGCTTCTAATACCAAACCTGAGATCCTTCTTATAACATGTGATGTGATATCCAAATCCTTCCCCTTCCAAACCTGAGACCCTCCCTTTAGCATGAAATGTGATATCCAACTCCTTCCCATTCCAATCCTGAGACCCTTATGATAGCATGAGATGTGATATCTCAATGCCTCTAATACCAAACCTGAGATACTTCCGATAGCATGAGATGTGATATCTCAATGCTTCTAATACCAAACCTGAGATCCTTCCTATAACATGAGATGTGATATCCAAATCCTTCCCCTTCCAAACCTGAGACCCTCCCTTTAGCATGAGATGTGATATCCAACTCCTTCCCATTCCAATCCTGAGACCCTTCTGATAGCATGAGATGTGATATCTCAATGCCTCTAATACCAAACCTGAGATCCTACCTCTAACATGAAATATGATATCCAACTCCTTCCCTTTCCAAACCTGAGATCCTGCCTATAGCATGAGATGTGATATCCAAGTCCTTCCCATTCCAATCCTGAGACCCTTCCTATAGCATGAGATTTGATGTCTCAATGCTTATACCAAACCTGAGACCCTTCCTATGGCATGAGATGCCATATACAACTCCTTCCCATTCCAATCCTGAGACCCTGCTTATAGCATGAGATGTGATATCTCAATGCTTCTAATACCAAACCTGGAATCCTTCCTCTAACATGAAATGTGATATCCAACTCCTTCCCTTTCCAAACCTGAGAGCCTACCTATAGCATGAGATGTGATATCCAAGACCTTCCCATTCCAATCCTTAGACCCTTCCTACAGCATACAATATGATATCTCAATGATTCTAATAACAAACCTGAGACCCGTCCTATAACATGAGATGTGATATCCAACTCCTTCCCATTCCAATCCTGAGACACTTCCGATAGCAGAGATGTGATATCTCAATGCTTATTCCAAACCTGAGACCCTTCCTATAGCATGAGATGTGATATCCAACTCCTTCCCGTTCCAAACCTGAGACCCTTCCTATAGCATATGTGATATCCAACTCCTTCCCATTCCAAACATGAGACCCTTCCTATAGCAAGAATGTAATATCCAACTCCTTCCCATTCTAATCCTCAGACCCTTCCTACAGCATGCGATGTGATATCTCAATGCTTCTAATACCAAACCTGAGACCCGTCCTATAACATGAGATGGGATATCCAACTCCTTCCCGTTCCAAACCTGAGACCCTTCCTATAGCATGAGATGTGATATCCAACTCCTTCCCATCCCAATCCTGAGACACTTCCGATTGCAGAGATGTGATATCTCAATGCTTATACCAAACCTGAGACTCTTCCTATAACATGAGATGTGATATCCAACTCCTTCCCGTTCCAAACCTGAGACCCTTCCTATAGCATAAGATGTGATATCCAACTCCTTCCCATTCCAATCCTGAGACCCTTCCGATAGCATGAGATGTGATATCTCAATGCTTCTAATACCAAACCTGAGATCCTTCTTATAACATGTGATGTGATATCCAAATCCTTCCCCTTCCAAACCTGAGACCCTCCCTTTAGCATGAAATGTGATATCCAACTCCTTCCCATTCCAATCCTGAGACCCTTATGATAGCATGAGATGTGATATCTCAATGCCTCTAATACCAAACCTGAGATACTTCCGATAGCATGAGATGTGATATCTCAATGCTTCTAATACCAAACCTGAGATCCTTCCTATAACATGAGATGTGATATCCAAATCCTTCCCCTTCCAAACCTGAGACCCTCCCTTTAGCATGAGATGTGATATCCAACTCCTTCCCATTCCAATCCTGAGACCCTTCTGATAGCATGAGATGTGATATCTCAATGCCTCTAATACCAAACCTGAGATCCTACCTCTAACATGAAATATGATATCCAACTCCTTCCCTTTCCAAACCTGAGATCCTGCCTATAGCATGAGATGTGATATCCAAGTCCTTCCCATTCCAATCCTGAGACCCTTCCTATAGCATGAGATGTGATGTCTCAATGCTTATACCAAACCTGAGACCCTTCCTATGGCAGCATGAGATGCCATATACAACTCCTTCCCATTCCAATCCTGAGACCCTGCTTATAGCATGAGATGTGATATCTCAATGCTTCTAATACCAAACCTGAGATCTTTCCTATAACATGAGATGTGATATCCATCTCCTTCCCATTCCAATCCTGAGACCATTCCTATAGCATGAGATGTGATATCTCAATGCTTATACCCAACCTGAGACCCTTCCTATAGCTTGAGATGTGATATCCAACTCCTTCCCATTCCAATCCTGAGACCCTTCCTATAGCATGAGATGTGATATCTCAATGCCTCTAATACCAAACCTGAGATCCTTCCTCTAACATGAAATGTGATATCCAACTCCTTCCCCTTCCAAACCTGAGAGCCTTCCTATAGCATGAGATATGGTATCCAAGTCCTTTCCATTCCAATCCTGAGACCCTTCCTATAACATGAGATGTGATATCCAACTCCTTCCCATTCCAACCTGAGACCCTTCCTATAGCATGAGATGGGATATCCAACTCCTTCCAAATCCAATCCTGATACCCTTCCGATAGCATGAGATGTGATATCCCAATGCTTCTACCAAACCTGAGACCCATACTATGGCATGAGATGTGATATCAAACTCCTTCCCATTCCAACCTGAGACCCTTCCTATAGCATGAGATGGGATATCCAACTCCTTCCAAATCCAATCCTGAAATCCTTCCGATAGCATGAGATGTGATATCCCAATGCTTCTACCAAACCTGAGACCCATACTATGGCATGAGATGTGATATCCAACTCCTTCCCATTCCAATTCTGAGACTCTTCTGATAGCATGAGATGTGATATATCAATGCCTCTAATACCAAACCTGAGATCCTACCTCTAACATGAAATGTGATATCAAACTCTTTCCCGTTGCAAACCTGAGAGCCTTCCTATAGCATGAGATGTGATATCCAAGTCCTTCCCATTCCAATCCTGAGACCCTTCCTATAACATGAGATGTGATATCCAACTCCTTCCCATTCCAACCTGAGACCCTTCCTATAGCATGAGATGGGATATCCAACTCCTTCCAAATCCAATCCTGATACCCTTCCGACAGCATGAGATGTGATATCCCAATGCTTCTACCAAACCTGAGACCCATACTATGGCATGAGATGTGATATCAAACTCCTTCCCATTCCAATCCTGTGACCCTTCCTATACCATGAGTCTTGATATCTCAATGCTTCTAATACAAAACCTGAGACCCGTCCTATAACATGAGATGTGATATCCAAATCCTTCCCCTTCCAAACCTTAGACCCTTCCTTTATCATGAGATGTGATATCCAATTCCTTCCCATTCCAATCCTGAGACCCTTCCGATATCCTGAGATTTGTTATCTCAATGCTTCTAATATCAAACTTGAGACCCTCACTATAGCATGAGATGTGACATCCAAGTCCTCCCCATTCCAATCCTGAGACTCTTCCTATAGCATGAGATGTGATATCTCAATGCTTCTAATACCAAACCTGAGACCATTCCTATAACATGAGATGGGATATCCAACTCCTTCCCATTCCAATCCTGAGACCCTTCCGATAGCAGAGATGTGATATCTCAATGCTTATACCAAACCTGAGACCCTTCCTATGGCCTGATTTGTCATATACAACTCCTTCCCATTCCAATCCTGAGACCCTTCCTATAGCATGAGATGTGATATCTCAATGCTTATACCAAATCCGAGACCCTTCCTATAGCATGAGATGTGATATCCAACTCCTTCCCATTCCAATCCTGAGACCCTTCCTATAGCATGAGATGTGATGTCTCAATGCTTCTAATACCAAACCTGAGATCCTTCTGATAGCATGAGATGTGACATCTCAATGCTTCTAGTACCAAACCTGAGATCCTTCCTATAACATGAGATGTGATTTCCAAATCCTTCCACTTCCAAACCTGAGACACTCCCTTTAGCATGAGATGTGATATCCAACTCCTTCCCATTCCAATCCTGAGACCCTTCTGATAGCATGAGATGTGATATTTCAATGCCTCTAATACCAAACCTGAGATCCTACCTCTAACATGAAATGTGATATCCATCTCCTTCGCTTTCCAAACCTGAGACCCTGCCTATAGCATGAGATGTGATATCAAAAGTCCTTCCCATTCCAATCCTGAGACCCTTCCTATAGCATGTGATGTGATATCTCAATGCTTATACCAAACCTGAGACCCTTCCTATGGCATGAGATGTCATATACAACTCCTTCCCATTCCAATCCTGAGACCCTTCCTATAGCATGAGATGTGATATCTCAATGCTTATACCAAACCTGAGACCCTTCCTATAGCATGAGATGTGATATCCAACTTCTTCCCATTCCAATCCTGAGACCCTTCCTATAACATGAGATGTGATGTCTCAATGCTTCTAATACCAAACCTGAGACCCTTCCTATAACATGAGATGGGATATCCAACTCCTTCCCATTCCAATCCTGAGACCCTTCCGATAGCAGAGATGTGATATCTCAATGCTTATACCAAACCTGAGACCCTTCCTATGGCCTGAGATGTCATATACAACTCCTTCCCATTCCAATCCTGAGACCGTTCCTATAGCATGAGATGTGATATCTCAATGCTTATACCAAATCTGAGACCCTTCCTATAGCATGAGATGTGATATCCAACTCCTTCCCATTCCAATCCTGAGACCCTTCCTATAGCATGAGATGTGATGTCTCAATGCTTCTAATACCAAACCTGAGATCCTTCCTATAACATGAGATGTGATATCCAACTCCTTCCCATTCCAATCCTGAGACCCTTAAGATAGCATGAGATGTGATATCTCAATGCCTCTAATACCAAACCTGAGATACTTCCGATAGCATGAGATGTGATATCTCAATGCTTCTAATACCAAACCTGAGATCCTTCCTATAACATGAGATGTGATTTCCAAATCCTTCCCCTTCCAAACCTGAGACCCTCCCTTTAGCATGAGATGTGATATCCAACTCCTTCCCATTCCAATCCTGAGACCCTTCTGATAGCATGAGATGTGATATTTCAATGCCTCTAATACCAAACCTGAGATCCTACCTCTAACATGAAATGTGATATCCATCTCCTTCCCTTTCCAAACCTGAGACCCTGCCTATAACATGAGATGTGATATCCAAGTCCTTCCCATTACAATCCTGAGACCCTTCCTATAGCATGTGATGTGATATCTCAATGCTTATACCAAACCTGAGACCCTTCCTATGGCATGAGATGTCATATACAACACCTTCCCATTCCAATCCTGAGACCCTTCCTATAGCATGAGATGTGATATCTCAATGCTTATACCAAACCTGAGACCCTTCCTATAGCATGAGATGTGATATCCAACTTCTTCCCATTCCAATCCTGAGACCCTTCCTATAACATGAGATGTGATGTCTCAATGCTTCTAATACCAAACCTGAGATCTTTCCTATAACATGAGATGTGATATCCAACTCCTTCCCATTCCAATCCTGAGACCCTTCCTATAGCATGAGATGTGATATCTCAAGGCCTCTAATACCAAACCTGAGATCGTTCCTCTAACATGAAATGTGATATCCAACTCCTTCCCCGTCCAAACCTGAGAGCCTTCCTATAGCATGAGATATGATAGCCAAGTCCTTCCAATTCCAATCCTGAGACCCTTCCTATAACATGAAATGTGATATCCAACTCCTTCCCATTCCAACCTGAGACCCTTCCTATAGCATGAGATGGGATATCTCAATGCTTCTAATACCAAACCTGAGACTCTTCCTATAACATGAGATGGGATATCCAACTCCTTCCCATTCCAATCCTGAGACCCTTCCGATAGCAGAGATGTGATATCTCAATGCTTATACCAAACCTGAGACCCTTCCTATGGCATGAGATGTCATATACAACTCCTTCCCATTCCAATCCTGAGACCCTTCCTATAGCATGAGATGTGATATCTCAATGCTTATACCAAACCTGAGACCCTTCCTATAGCATGAGATGTGATATCCAACTTCTTCCCATTCCAATCCTGAGACCCTTCCTATAACATGAGATGTGATGTCTCAATGCTTCTAATACCAAACCTGAGACCCTTCCTATAACATGAGATGGGATATCCAACTCCTTCCCATTCCAATCCTGAGACCCTTCCGATAGCAGAGATGTGATATCTCAATGCTTATACCAAACCTGAGACCCTTCCTATGGCCTGAGATGTCATATACAACTCCTTCCCATTCCAATCCTGAGACCGTTCCTATAGCATGAGATGTGATATCTCAATGCTTATACCAAATCTGAGACCCTTCCTATAGCATGAGATGTGATATCCAACTCCTTCCCATTCCAATCCTGAGACCCTTCCTATAGCATGAGATGTGATGTCTCAATGCTTCTAATACCAAACCTGAGATCCTTCCTATAACATGAGATGTGATATCCAACTCCTTCCCATTCCAATCCTGAGACCCTTAAGATAGCATGAGATGTGATATCTCAATGCCTCTAATACCAAACCTGAGATACTTCCGATAGCATGAGATGTGATATCTCAATGCTTCTAATACCAAACCTGAGATCCTTCCTATAACATGAGATGTGATTTCCAAATCCTTCCCCTTCCAAACCTGAGACCCTCCCTTTAGCATGAGATGTGATATCCAACTCCTTCCCATTCCAATCCTGAGACCCTTCTGATAGCATGAGATGTGATATTTCAATGCCTCTAATACCAAACCTGAGATCCTACCTCTAACATGAAATGTGATATCCATCTCCTTCCCTTTCCAAACCTGAGACCCTGCCTATAACATGAGATGTGATATCCAAGTCCTTCCCATTACAATCCTGAGACCCTTCCTATAGCATGTGATGTGATATCTCAATGCTTATACCAAACCTGAGACCCTTCCTATGGCATGAGATGTCATATACAACACCTTCCCATTCCAATCCTGAGACCCTTCCTATAGCATGAGATGTGATATCTCAATGCTTATACCAAACCTGAGACCCTTCCTATAGCATGAGATGTGATATCCAACTTCTTCCCATTCCAATCCTGAGACCCTTCCTATAACATGAGATGTGATGTCTCAATGCTTCTAATACCAAACCTGAGATCTTTCCTATAACATGAGATGTGATATCCAACTCCTTCCCATTCCAATCCTGAGACCCTTCCTATAGCATGAGATGTGATATCTCAAGGCCTCTAATACCAAACCTGAGATCGTTCCTCTAACATGAAATGTGATATCCAACTCCTTCCCCGTCCAAACCTGAGAGCCTTCCTATAGCATGAGATATGATAGCCAAGTCCTTCCAATTCCAATCCTGAGACCCTTCCTATAACATGAAATGTGATATCCAACTCCTTCCCATTCCAACCTGAGACCCTTCCTATAGCATGAGATGGGATATCTCAATGCTTCTAATACCAAACCTGAGACTCTTCCTATAACATGAGATGGGATATCCAACTCCTTCCCATTCCAATCCTGAGACCCTTCCGATAGCAGAGATGTGATATCTCAATGCTTATACCAAACCTGAGACCCTTCCTATGGCCTGAGATGTGATATCCAACTGCTTCCCATTCCAATCCTGAGACCCTTCCTATAGCATGAGATGTGATATCTCAATGCTTATACCAAATCTGAGACCCTTCCTATAGCATGAGATGTGATATCCAACTCCTTCCCATTCCAATCCTGAGACCCTTCCTATAGCATGAGATGTGATGTCTCAATGCTTCTAATACCAAACCTGAGATCCTTCCTATAACATGAGATGTGATATCCAACTCCTTCCGATTCCAATCCTGAGACCCTTATGATAGCATGAGATGTGATATCTCAATGCTTCTAATACCAAACCTGAGATCCTTCCTATAACATGAGATGTGATTTCCAAATCCTTCCCCTTCCAAACCTGAGACCCTCCCTTTAGCATGAGATGTGATATCCAACTCCTTCCCATTCCAATCCTGAGACCCTTCTGATAGCATGAGATGTGATATCTCAATGCCTCTAATTCCAAACCTGAGATCCTACCTCTAACATGAAATGTGATATCCATCTCCTTCCCTTTCCAAACCTGAGACCCTGTCTATAGCATGAGATGTCATATACAACTCCTTCCCATTCCAATCCTGAGACCCTTCCTAAAGCACGAGATGTGATATCTCAATGCTTATACCAAACCTGAGACCCTTCCTATAGCATGAGATGTGATATCCAACTCCTTCCCATTCCAATCCTGAGACCCTTCCTTTAGCATGAGATGTGATATCCAACTCCTTCCCATTCCAATCCTGAGACCCTTCCTATAGCCTGAGATGTGATGTCTCAATGCCTCTAATACCAAACCTGAGATCCTTCCTCTAACATGAAATGTGATATCCAACTCCTTCCCTTTCCAAACCTGAGAGCCTATCTATAGCATGAGATGTGATATCCAAGTCCTTCCCATTCCAATCCTGAGACACTTCCGATAGCAGAGATGTGATATCTCAATGCTTATACCAAACCTGAGACCCTTCCTATAGCTTGAGATGTGATATCGAACTCCTTCCCATTCCAATCCTGAGACCCTTCCTATAGCATGAGATGTGATATCTCAAGGCCTCTAATACCAAACCTGAGATTCTTCCTCTAACATGAAATGTGATATCCAACTCCTTCCCCTTCCAAACCTGAGAGCCTTCCTATAGCATGAGATATGATATCCAAGTCCTTCCCATCCAATCCTGAGACCCTTCCTATAACATGAAATTTGATATCCAACTCCTTTCCATTCCAACCTGAGACCCTTCCTATAGCATGAGATGGGATATCCAATTCCTTCCAATTCCAATACTGATACCCTTCCGATAGCATGAGATGTGATATCCCAATGCTTCTACCAAACCTGAGACCCATACTATGGCATGAGATGTGATATCAAACTCCTTCCCATTCCAATCCTGAGACCCTACCTATAGCTTGAGATGTGATATCCAACTCCTTCCCATTCCAATTCTGAGACCCTTCCTATACCATGAGTCTTGATATCTCAATGCTTCTAATACAAAACCTGAGACCCGTCCTATAACATGAGATGTGATATCCAAATCCTTCCCCTTCCAAACCTTAGACCCTTCCTTTATCATGAGATGTGATATCCAATTCCTTCCCATTCCAATCCTGAGACCCTTCCGATATCATGAGATTTGTTATCTCAATGCTTCTAATATCAAACTTGAGACCCTCCCTATAGCATGAGATGTGACATCCAAGTCCTCCCAATTCCAATCCTGAGACTCTTCCTATAGCATGAGATGTGATATCTCAATGCTTCTAATACCAAACCTGAGACCCTTCCTATAACATGAGATGGGATATCCAACTCCTTCCCATTCCAATCCTGAGACCCTTCCGATAGCAGAGATGTGATATCTCAATGCTTATACCAAACCTGAGACTCTTCCTATGGCCTGATTTGTCATATGCAACTCCTTCCCATTCCAATCCTGAGACCCTTCCTATAGCATGAGGTGTGATATCTCAATGCTTATACCAAATCCGAGACCCTTCCTATAGCATGAGATGTGATATCCAACTCCTTCCCATTCCAATCCTGAGACCCTTCCTATAGCATGAGATGTGATGTCTCAATGCTTCTAATACCAAACCTGAGATCCTTCTGATAGCATGAGATGTGATATCTCAATGCTTCTAGTACCAAACCTGAGATCCTTCCTATAACATGAGATGTGATTTCCAAATCCTTCCACTTCCAAACCTGAGACACTCCCTTTAGCATGAGATGTGATATCCAACTCCTTCCCATTCCAATCCTGAGACCCTTCTGATAGCATGAGATGTGATATGTCAATGCCTCTAATACCAAACCTGAGATCCTACCTCTAACATGAAATGTGATATCCATCTCCTTCCCTTTCCAAACCTGAGACCCTGCCTATAGCATGAGATGTGATATCAAAAGTCCTTCCCATTCCAATCCTGAGACCCTTCCTATAGCATGTGATGTGATATCTCAATGCTTATACTAAACCTGAGACCCTTCCTATGGCATGAGATGTCATATACAACTCCTTCACATTCCAATCCTGAGACCCTTCCTATAGCATGAGATGTGATATCTCAATGCTTATACCAAACCTGAGACCCTTCCTATAGCATGAGATGTGATATCCAACTTCTTCCCATTCCAATCCTGAGACCCTTCCTATAACATGAGATGTGATGTATCAATGCTTCTAATACCAAACCTGAGACCCTTCCTATAACATGAGATGGGATATCCAACTCCTTCCCATTCCAATCCTGAGACCCTTCCGATAGCAGAGATGTGATATCTCAATGCTTATACCAAACCTGAGACCCTTCCTATGGCCTGAGATGTCATATACAACTCCTTCCCATTCCAATCCTGAGACCGTTCCTATAGCATGAGATGTGATGTCTCAATGCTTCTAATACCAAACCTGAGATCCTTCCTATAACATGAGATGTGATATCCAACTCCTTCCCATTCCAATCCTGAGACCCTTAAGATAGCATGAGATGTGATATCTCAATGCCTCTAATACCAAACCTGAGATACTTCCGATAGCATGAGATGTGATATCTCAATGCTTATACCAAATCTGAGACCCTTCCTATAGCATGAGATGTGATATCCAACTCCTTCCCATTCCAATCCTGAGACCCTTCCTATAGCATGAGATGTGATGTCTCAATGCTTCTAATACCAAACCTGAGATCCTTCCTATAACATGAGATGTGATATCCAACTCCTTCCCATTCCAATCCTGAGACCCTTAAGATAGCATGAGATGTGATATCTCAATGCCTCTAATACCAAACCTGAGATACTTCCGATAGCATGAGATGTGATATCTCAATGCTTCTAATACCAAACCTGAGATCCTTCCTATAACATGAGATGTGATTTCCAAATCCTTCCCCTTCCAAACCTGAGACCCTCCCTTTAGCATGAGATGTGATATCCAACTCCTTCCCATTCCAATCCTGAGACCCTTCTGATAGCATGAGATGTGATATTTCAATGCCTCTAATACCAAACCTGAGATCCTACCTCTAACATGAAATGTGATATCCATCTCCTTCCCTTTCCAAACCTGAGACCCTGCCTATAGCATGAGATGTGATATCCAAGTCCTTCCCATTACAATCCTGAGACCCTTCCTATAGCATGTGATGTGATATCTCAATGCTTATACCAAACCTGAGACCCTTCCTATGGCATGAGATGTCATATACAACTCCTTCCCATTCCAATCCTGAGACCCTTCCTATAGCATGAGATGTGATATCTCAATGCTTATACCAAACCTGAGACCCTTCCTATAGCATGAGATGTGATATCCAACTTCTTCCCATTCCAATCCTGAGACCCTTCCTATAACATGAGATGTGATGTCTCAATGCTTCTAATACCAAACCTGAGATCTTTCCTATAACATGAGATGTGATATCCAACTCCTTCCCATTCCAATCCTGAGACCCTTCCTATAGCATGAGATGTGATATCTCAAGGCCTCTAATACCAAACCTGAGATCGTTCCTCTAACATGAAATGTGATATCCAACTCCTTCCCCTTCCAAACCTGAGAGCCTTCCTATAGCATGAGATATGATAGCCAAGTCCTTCCAATTCCAATCCTGAGACCCTTCCTATAACATGAAATGTGATATCCAACTCCTTCCCATTCCAACCTGAGACCCTTCCTATAGCATGAGATGGGATATCTCAATGCTTCTAATACCAAACCTGAGACTCTTCCTATAACATGAGATGGGATATCCAACTCCTTCCCATTCCAATCCTGAGACCCTTCCGATAGCAGAGATGTGATATCTCAATGCTTATACCAAACCTGAGACCCTTCCTATGGCCTGAGATGTGATATCCAAGTGCTTCCCATTCCAATCCTGAGACCCTTCCTATAGCATGAGATGTGATATCTCAATGCTTATACCAAATCTGAGACCCTTCCTATAGCATGAGATGTGATATCCAACTCCTTCCCATTCCAATCCTGAGACCCTTCCTATAGCATGAGATGTGATGTCTCAATGCTTCTAATACCAAACCTGAGATCCTTCCTATAACATGAGATGTGATATCCAACTCCTTCCGATTCCAATCCTGAGACCCTTATGATAGCATGAGATGTGATATCTCAATGCTTCTAATACCAAACCTGAGATCCTTCCTATAACATGAGATGTGATTTCCAAATCCTTCCCCTTCCAAACCTGAGACCCTCCCTTTAGCATGAGATGTGATATCCAACTCCTTCCCATTCCAATCCTGAGACCCTTCTGATAGCATGAGATGTGATATCTCAATGCCTCTAATTCCAAACCTGAGATCCTACCTCTAACATGAAATGTGATCTCCATCTCCTTCCCTTTCCAAACCTGAGACCCTGTCTATAGCATGAGATGTCATATACAACTCCTTCCCATTCCAATCCTGAGACCCTTCCTATAGCACGAGATGTGATATCTCAATGCTTATACCAAACCTGAGACCCTTCCTATAGCATGAGATGTGATATCCAACTCCTTCCCATTCCAATCCTGAGACCCTTCCTTTAGCATGAGATGTGATATCCAACTCCTTCCCATTCCAATCCTGAGACCCTTCCTATAGCCTGAGATGTGATGTCTCAATGCCTCTAATACCAAACCTGAGATCCTTCCTCTAACATGAAATGTGATATCCAACTCCTTCCCTTTCCAAACCTGAGAGCCTATCTATAGCATGAGATGTGATATCCAAGTCCTTCCCATTCCAATCCTGAGACACTTCCGATAGCAGAGATGTGATATCTCAATGCTTATACCAAACCTGAGACCCTTCCTATAACATGAGATGTGATATCCAACTCCTTCCCGTTCCAAACCTGAGACCCTTCCTTTAGCATGAGATGTGATATCCAGCTCCTTCCCATTCCAATCCTGAGACACTTCCGATAGCATGAGATGTGATATCTCAATGCTTCTAATATCAAAACTGAGACCCTCCCTATAGCATGATATGTGATATCTAAGTCCTTCCCATTCCAATCCTGAGACCCTTCCTATAGCATGAGATGTGATATCTCAATGCTTCTACCAAACCTGAGACCCTTCCTTTAGCATGAGATGTGATAACCAACTCCTTCCCATTCCAATCCTGAGACCCTTCCTATAGCATGAGATGTGATATCTCAATGCTTCTACCAAACCTGAGACCCTTCCTATAGCATGAGATGTGATATCTCAATACTTCTAATACCAAACCTGAGATCCTTCCGATAACATGAGATGTGATATCCAAATCCTTCCCCTTCCAAACCTGAGACCCTCCCTTTAGCATGAGATGTGATATCCAACTCCGTCCCATTCCAATCCTGAGACCCTTCTGATAGCATGAGATGTGATATCTCAATGCTTCTATACCAAACCTGAGATCCTTCCGATAGCATGAGATGTGATATCTCAATGCTTCTAATACCAAACCTGAGATCCTTCCTATAACATGAGATGTGATATCCAAATCCTTCCCCTTCCAAACCTGAGACCCTCCCTTTAGCATGAGATGTGATATCCAACTCCTTCCCATTCCAATCCTGAGACCCTTCCGATATCATGAGATTTGTTATCTCAATGCTTCTAATATCAAACTTGAGACCCTCCCTATAGCATGAGATGTGACATCCAAGTCCTCCCCATTCCAATCCTGAGACTCTTCCTATAGCATGAGATGTGATATCTCAATGCTTCTAATACCAAACCTGAGACCCTTCCTATAACATGAGATGGGATATCCAACTCCTTCCCATTCCAATCCTGAGACCCTTCCGATAGCAGAGATGTGATATCTCAATGCTTATACCAAACCTGAGACCCTTCCTATGGCCTGATTTGTCATATACAACTCCTTCCCATTCCAATCCTGAGACCCTTCCTATAGCATGAGATGTGATATCTCAATGCTTATACCAAATCCGAGACCCTTCCTATAGCATGAGATGTGATATCCAACTCCTTCCCATTCCAATCCTGAGACCCTTCCTATAGCATGAGATGTGATGTCTCAATGCTTCTAATACCAAACCTGAGATCCTTCTGATAGCATGAGATGTGATATCTCAATGCTTCTAGTACCAAACCTGAGATCCTTCCTATAACATGAGATGTGATTTCCAAATCCTTCCACTTCCAAACCTGAGACACTCCCTTTAGCATGAGATGTGATATCCAACTCCTTCCCATTCCAATCCTGAGACCCTTCTGATAGCATGAGATGTGATATTTCAATGCCTCTAATACCAAACCTGAGATCCTACCTCTAACATGAAATGTGATATCCATCTCCTTCCCTTTCCAAACCTGAGACCCTGCCTATAGCATGAGATGTGATATCAAAAGTCCTTCCCATTCCAATCCTGAGACCCTTCCTATAGCATGTGATGTGATATCTCAATGCTTATACCAAACCTGAGACCCTTCCTATGGCATGAGATGTCATATACAACTCCTTCCCATTCCAATCCTGAGACCCTTCCTATAGCATGAGATGTGATATCACAATGCTTATACCAAACCTGAGACCCTTCCTATAGCATGAGATGTGATATCCAACTTCTTCCCATTCCAATCCTGAGACCCTTCCTATAACATGAGATGTGATGTCTCAATGCTTCTAATACCAAACCTGAGACCCTTCCTATAACATGAGATGGGATATCCAACTCCTTCCCATTCCAATCCTGAGACCCTTCCGATAGCAGAGATGTGATATCTCAATGCTTATACCAAACCTGAGACCCTTCCTATGGCCTGAGATGTCATATACAACTCCTTCCCATTCCAATCCTGAGACCGTTCCTATAGCATGAGATGTGATATCTCAATGCTTATACCAAATCTGAGACCCTTCCTATAGCATGAGTTGTGATATCCAACTCCTTCCCATTCCAATCCTGAGACCCTTCCTATAGCATGAGATGTGATGTCTCAATGCTTCTAATACCAAACCTGAGATCCTTCCTATAACATGAGATGTGATATCCAACTCCTTCCCATTCCAATCCTGAGACCCTTATGATAGCATGAGATGTGATATCTCAATGCCTCTAATACCAAACCTGAGATATTTCCGATAGCATGAGATGTGATATCTCAATGCTTCTAATACCAAACCTGAGATCCTTCCTATAACATGAGATGTGATTTCCAAATCCTTCCCCTTCCAAACCTGAGACCCTCCCTTTAGCATGAGATGTGATATCCAACTCCTTCCCATTCCAATCCTGAGACCCTTCTGATAGCATGAGATGTGATATTTCAATGCCTCTAATACCAAACCTGAGATCCTACCTCTAACATGAAATGTGATATCCATCTCCTTCCCTTTCCAAACCTGAGACCCTGCCTATAGCATGAGATGTGATATCCAAGTCCTTCCCATTACAATCCTGAGACCCTTCCTATAGCATGTGATGTGATATCTCAATGCTTATACCAAACCTGAGACCCTTCCTATGGCATGAGATGTCATATACAACTCCTTCCCATTCCAATCCTGAGACCCTTCCTATAGCATGAGATGTGATATCTCAATGCTTATACCAAACCTGAGACCCTTCCTATAGCATGAGATGTGATATCCAACTTCTTCCCATTCCAATCCTGAGACCCTTCCTATAACATGAGATGTGATGTCTCAATGCTTCTAATACCAAACCTGAGATCTTTCCTATAACATGAGATGTGATATCCAACTCCTTCCCATTCCAATCCTGAGACCCTTCCTATAGCATGAGATGTGATATCTCAAGGCCTCTAATACCAAACCTGAGATCGTTCCTCTAACATGAAATGTGATATCCAACTCCTTCCCCTTCCAAACCTGAGAGCCTTCCTATAGCATGAGCTATGATAGCCAAGTCCTTCCAATTCCAATCCTGAGACCCTTCCTATAACATGAAATGTGATATCCAACTCCTTCCCATTCCAACCTGAGACCCTTCCTATAGCATGAGATGGGATATCTCAATGCTTCTAATACCAAACCTGAGACTCTTCCTATAACATGAGATGGGATATCCAACTCCTTCCCATTCCAATCCTGAGACCCTTCCGATAGCAGAGATGTGATATCTCAATGCTTATACCAAACCTGAGACCCTTCCTATGGCCTGAGATGTGATATCCAACTGCTTCCCATTCCAATCCTGAGACCCTTCCTATAGCATGAGATGTGATATCTCAATGCTTATACCAAATCTGAGACCCTTCCTATAGCATGAGATGTGATATCCAACTCCTTCCCATTCCAATCCTGAGACCCTTCCTATAGCATGAGATGTGATGTCTCAATGCTTCTAATACCAAACCTGAGATCCTTCCTATAACATGAGATGTGATATCCAACTCCTTCCGATTCCAATCCTGAGACCCTTATGATAGCATGAGATGTGATATCTCAATGATTCTAATACCAAACCTGAGATCCTTCCTATAACATGAGATGGGATTTCCAAATCCTTCCCCTTCCAAACCTGAGACCCTGCCTTTAGCATGAGATGTGATATCCAACTCCTTCCCATTCCAATCCTGAGACCCTTCTGATAGCATGAGATGTGATATCTCAATGCCTCTAATTCCAAACCTGAGATCCTACCTCTAACATGAAATGTGATATCCATCTCCTTCCCTTTCCAAACCTGAGACCCTGTCTATAGCATGAGATGTGATATCCAACTCCTTCCCATTCCAATCCTGAGACCCTTCCTTTAGCATGAGATGTGATATCCAACTCCTTCCCATTCCAATCCTGAGACCCTTCCTATAGCCTGAGATGTGATATCTCAATGCCTCTAATACCAAACCTGAGATCCTTCCTCTAACATGAAATGTGATATCCAACTCCTTCCCTTTCCAAACCTGAGAGCCTATCTATAGCATGAGATGTGATATCCAAGTCCTTCCCATTCCAATCCTGAGACACTTCCGATAGCAGAGATGTGATATCTCAATGCTTATACCAAACCTGAGACCCTTCCTATAACATGAGATGTGATATCCAACTCCTTCCCGTTCCAAACCTGAGACCCTTCCTTTAGCATGAGATGTGATATCCAGCTCCTTCCCATTCCAATCCTGAGACACTTCCGATAGCTTGAGATGTGATATCTCAATGCTTCTAATATCAAAACTGAGACCCTCCCTATAGCATGATATGTGATATCTAAGTCCTTCCCATTCCAAACCTGAGACCCTTCCTATAGCATGAGATGTGATATCTCAATGCTTATACCAAACCTGAGACCCTTCTTATAGCATGAGATGTGATATCCAACTTCTTCCCATTCCAATCCTGAGACCCTTCCTATAACATGAGATGTGATGTCGCAATGCTTCTAATACCAAACCTGAGATCTTTCCTATAACATGAGATGTGATATCCAACTCCTTCCCATTCCAATCCTGAGACCCTTCCTATAGCATGAGATGTGATATCACAATGCTTATACCAAACCTGAGACCGTCCCTTTAGCTTGAGATGTGATATCCAACTCCTTCCCATTCCAATCCTGAGACCCTTCCTATAGCATGAGATGTGATATCTCAAGGCCTCTAATACCAAACCTGAGATCGTTCCTCTAACATGAAATGTGATATCCAACTCCTTCCCCTTCCAAACCTGAGAGCCTTCCTATAGCATGAGATATGATAGCCAAGTCCTTCCAATTCCAATCCTGAGACCCTTCCTATAGCATGAAATGTGATATCCAACTCCTTCCCATTCCAACCTGAGACCCTTCCTATAGCATGAGATGGGATATCTCAATGCTTCTAATACCAAACCTGAGACTCTTCCTATAACATGAGATGGGATATCCAACTCATTCCCATTCCAATCCTGAGACCCTTCCGATAGCAGAGATGTGATATCTCAATGCTTATACCAAACCTGAGACCCTTCCTATGGCCTGAGATGTCATATACAACTCCTTCCCATTCCAATCCTGAGACCCTTCCTATAGCATGAGATGTGATATCCAACTCCTTCCCATTCCAATCCTGAGACCCTTCCTATAGCATGAGATGTGATGTCTCAATGCTTCTAATACCAAACCTGAGATCCTTCCTATAACATGAGATGTGATATCCAACTCCTTCCCATTCCAATCCTGAGACCCTTATGATAGCATGAGATGTGATATCTCAATGCCTCTAATACCAAACCTGAGATACTTCCGATAGCATGAGATTTGATATCTCAATGCTTCTAATACCAAACCTGAGATCCTTCCTATAACATGAGATGTGATTTCCAAATCCTCCCCCTTCCAAACCTGAGACCCTCCCTTTAGCATGAGATGTGATATCCAACTCCTTCCCATTCCAATCCTGAGACCCTTCTGATAGCATGAGATGTGATATCTCAATGCCTCTAATTCCAAACCTGAGATCCTACCTCTAACATGAAATGTGATATCCATCTCCTTCCCTTTCCAAACCTGAGACCCTGCCTATAGCATGAGATGTGATATCCAAGTCCTTCCCATTCCAATCCTGAGACCCTTCCTATAGCATGAGATGTGATATCCAACTCCTTCCCATTCCAATCCTGAGACCCTTCCTATAGCATGAGATGTGATGTCTCAATGCTTCTAATACCAAACCTGAGATCCTTCCTATAACATGAGATGTGATATCCAACTCCTTCCCATTCCAATCCTGAGACCCTTATGATAGCATGAGATGTGATATCTCAAGGCCTCTAATACCAAACCTGAGATCCTTCCTCTAACATGAAATGTGATATCCAACTCTTTCCCCTTCCAAACCTGAGAGCCTTCCTATAGCATGAGATATTTTATTTATTTATTTTATTTGCATTTGTTAAGCGCACTTGCAGCTCATGAGGCATCGAGGCGCTGTTACAGAGGAAACACAGATTTTTTTTGTCTTAGTTACGTATTTATAACGCGCTTAAACACTCGGAGGTTTCTAAGCGCGGACCCGGGGATCGAACCTGTTGTTGCTTTGTGTCGTCTTGCTTCCAAGACGCGCACGCTGCCGCTGTGCTATCCTCCCGGTACATCCTATAATATGATAGCCAAGTCCTTCCAATTCCAATCCTGAGACCCTTCCGATAGCAGAGATGTGATATCTCAATGCTTATACCAAACCTGAGACCCTTCCTATGGCCTGAGATGTCATATACAACTCCTTCCCATTCCAATCCTGAGACCCTTTCTTTAGCATGAGATGTGATATCTCAATGCTTATACCAAATCTGAGACCCTTCCTATAGCATGAGATGTGATATCCAATTCCTTCCCATTCCAATCCTGAGACCCTTCCTATAGCATGAGATGTGATATCTCAATGCTTATACCAAACCTGAGAGCCTACCTATAGCATGAGATGTGATATCCAAGTCCATCCCATTCCAATCCTTAGACCCTTCCTACAGCATGCGATGTGATATCTCAATGATTCTAATACCAAACCAGAGACTCTTCCTATAACATGAGATGGGATATCCAACTCCTTCCCGTTCCAAACCTGAGACACTAACTATAGCATATGTGATATCCAACTGCTTCCCATTCCAAACATGAGACCCTTCCTATAGCAAGAAAGTAATATCCAACTCCTACCCATTCCAATCCTGAGACCCTTCCTATAGCAAGAGATGTGATATCCAAATACTTCCCATTCCAGTCCTGAGACCCTTCCTATAACATGAGATGTGATATCCAACTCCTTCCCATTCAAATCCTGAGACCCTTCCTATAGCATGAGAAGGGATATCCAACTCCTTCCCAATCCAATCCTGAGACCCTTCCGATAGCAGAAACGTGATATCTCAATGCTTCTACCAAACCTGAGACCCTTCCTTTAGCATGAGATGTGATATCCAAATCCTTCACATTCCAATCCTGAGACCCTTCCTATAGCATGAGATGTGATATCTCAATGCTTCTAATACCAAACCTGAGATTCTTCCTATAACATGAGATGTGATATCCAATTCCTTCCCATTCCAAACCTGAGACCCTTCCTATTGGATGAGATGTGATATCCAACTCCTTCCCATTCCAACCCTGAGACCCTTCCTATAGCATGAGATGTGATGTCTCAATGCATCTAATACCAAACCTGAGATCCTTCCTATAACATGAGATGTGATATCCAACTCCTTCCATTCCAATCCTGAGACCCGTCCTATAGCATGAGATGTGATATCTCAATGCTTATACCAAACCTGAGACCCTTCCTATAGCATGAGATGTGATATCCAACTCCTTCCATTCCAATCCTGAGACCCGTCCTATAGCATGAGATGTGATATCTCAATGCTTCTAATACCAAACCTGAGATCCTTCCTCTAACATGAAATGTGATATCCAACTCCTTCCCTTTCCAAACCTGAGACCCTTCCTTTAGCATGAGATGTGATATCTCAATGCTTATACCAAATCTGAGACCCTTCCTATAGCATGAGATGTGATATCCAAATCCTTCCCATTCCAATCCTGAGACCCTTCCTATAGCATGAGATGTGATACCTCAATGCTTATACCAAACCTGAGAGCCTACCTATAGCATGAGATGTGATATCCAAGTCCATCCCATTCCAATCCTTAGACCCTTCCAACAGCATGCGATGTGATATCTCAATGATTCTAATACCAAACCAGAGACTCTTCCTATAACATGAGATGGGATATCCAACTCCTTCCCATTCCAATCCTGAGCCGCTTCCGATAGCAGAGATGTGATATCTCAATGCTTATACCAAACCTGAGACCCTTCCTATAACATGAGATGGGATATCCAACTCCTTCCCATTCCAATCCTGAGCCGCTTCCGATAGCAGAGATGTGATATCTCAATGCTTATACCAAACCTGAGACCCTTCCTATAACATGAGATGTGATATCCAACTCCTTCCCGTTCCAAACCTGAGACACTAACTATAGCATATGTGATATCCAACTTCTTCCCATTCCAAACATGAGACCCTTCCTATAGCAAGAAAGTAATATCCAACTCCTACCCATTCCAATCCTGAGACCCTTCCTATAGCAAGAGATGTGATATCCAAATCCTTCCCATTCCAATCCTGAGACCCTTCCTATAACATGAGATGTGATATCCAACTCCTTACCATTCCAACCTGAGACACTTCCTAGAGCATGAGAAGGGATATCCAACTCCTTCCCAATCCAATCCTGAGACCCTTCCGATAGCAGAGATGTGATATCTCAATGCTTATACCAAACCTGAGACCCTTCCTATGGCATGAGATGTGATATCCAACTCCTTGCCATTCAAATCCTGAGACCCTTCCTATAGCATGAGAAGGGATATCCAACTCCTTCCCAATCCAATCCTGAGACCCTTCCGATAGCAGAGACGTGATATCTCAATGCTTCTACCAAACCTGAGACCCTTCCTTTAGCATGAGATGTGATATCCAAATCCTTCACATTCCAATCCTGAGACCCTTCCTATAGCATGAGATGTGATATCTCAATGCTTCTAATACCAAACCTGAGATCCTTCCTATAACATGAGATGTGATATCCAATTCCTTCCCATTCCAAACCTGAGACCCTTCCTATTGGATGAGATGTGATATCCAACTCCTTCCCATTCCAATCCTTAGACCCTTCCAACAGCATGCGATGTGATATCTCAATGATTCTAATACCAAACCAGAGACTCTTCCTATAACATGAGATGGGATATCCAACTCCTTCCCATTCCAATCCTGAGCCGCTTCCGATAGCAGAGATGTGATATCTCAATGCTTATACCAAACCTGAGACCCTTCCTATAACATGAGATGGGATATCCAACTCCTTCCCATTCCAATCTTGAGCCGCTTCCGATAGCAGAGATGTGATATCTCAATGCTTATACCAAACCTGAGACCCTTCCTATAACATGAGATGTGATATCCAACTCCTTCCCGTTCCAAACCTGAGACACTAACTATAGCATATGTGATATCCAACTCCTTCCCATTCCAAACATGAGACCCTTCCTATAGCAAGAAAGTAATATCCAACTCCTACCCATTCCAATCCTGAGACCCTTCCTATAGCAAGAGATGTGATATCCAAATCCTTCCCATTCCAATCCTGAGACCCTTCCTATAACATGAGATGTGATATCCAACTCCTTACCATTCCAACCTGAGACACTTCCTATAGCATGAGAAGGGATATCCAACTCCTTCCCAATCCAATCCTGAGACCCTTCCGATAGCAGAGATGTGATATCTCAATGCTTATACCAAACCTGAGAGCCTTCCTATGGCATGAGATGTGATATCCAACTCCTTGCCATTCAAATCCTGAGACCCTTCCTATAGCATGAGAAGGGATATCCAACTCCTTCCCAATCCAATCCTGAGACCCTTCCGATAGCAGAGACGTGATATCTCAATGCTTCTACCAAACCTGAGACCCTTCCTTTAGCATGAGATGTGATATCCAAATCCTTCACATTCCAATCCTGAGACCCTTCCTATAGCATGAGATGTGATATCTCAATGCTTCTAATACCAAACCTGAGATCCTTCCTATAACATGAGATGTGATATCCAAATCCTTCACATTCCAATCCTGAGACCCTTCCTACAGCATGAGATGTGATGTCTCAATGCTTCTAATACCAAACCTGAGATCCTTCCTATAACATGAGATGTGATATCCAACTCCTTCCATTCCAATCCTGAGACCCGTCCTATAGCATGAGATGTGATATCTCAATGCTTATACCAAACCTGAGACCCTTCCTATAGCATGAGATGTGATATCCAACTAATTCCCATTCCAATCCTGAGACCCTTCCTATAGCATGAGATGTGATATCTCAATGCTTCTAATACCAAACCTGAGATCCTTCCTCTAACATGAAATGTGATATCCAACTCCTTCCCTTTCCAAACCTAGGAGCCTATCTATAGCATGAGATGTGATATCCAAGTCCTTCCCATTCCAACCCTTAGACCCTTCCTACAGCATGCAATATGATATCTCAATGATTCTAATAACAAACCTGAGACCCGTCCTATAACATGAGATGGGATATCCAACTCCTTCCCATTCCAATCCTGAGACACTTCCGATAGCAGAGATGTGATATCTCAATGCTTATACCAAACCTGAGACCCTTCCTATAACATGAGATGTGATATCCAAATCCTTCCCGTTCCAAACCTGAGACCCTTCCTTTAGCATGAGATGTGATATCCAGCACCTTCCCATTCCAATCCTGAGACCCTTCCTATAGCATGAGATGTGATATCTCAATGCTTCTAATACCAAACCTGAGATCCTTCCTCTAACATGAAATGTGATATCCAACTCCTTCCCTTTCCAAACCTAAGAGCCTATCTATAGCATGAGATGTGATATCCAAGTCCATCCCATTCCAATCCTTAGACCCTTCCTAAAGCATGCGATGTGATATCTCAATGATTCTAATACCAAACCAGAGACTCGTCCTATAACATGAGATGGGATATCCAACTCCTTCCCATTCCAATCCTGAGCCACTTCCGATAGCAGAGATGTGATATCTCAATGCTTATACCAAACCTGAGACCCTTCCTATAACATGAGATGTGATATCCAACTCCTTCCCGTTCCAAACCTGAGGCACTAACTATAGCATATGTGATATCCAACTCCTTCCCATTCCAAACATGAGACCCTTCCTATAGCAAGAAAGTAATATCCAACTCCTACCCATTCCAATCCTGAGACCCTTCCTATAGCAAGAGATGTGATATCCAAATCCTTCCCATTCCAATCCTGAGACCCTTCCTATAACATGAGATGTGATATCCAACTCCTTCCCATTCCAACCTGAGACACTTCCTATAGCATGAGAAGGGATATCCAACTCCTTCCCAATCCAATCCTGAGACCCTTCCGATAGCAGAGATGTGATATCTCAATGCTTATACCAAACCTGAGACCCTTCCTATAGCATGAGAAGGGATATCCAACTCCTTCCCAATCCAATCCTGAGACCCTTCCGATAGCAGAGACGTGATATCTCAATGCTTCTACCAAACCTGAGACCCTTCCTTTAGCATGAGATGTGATATCCAAATCCTTCACATTCCAATCCTGAGACCCTTCCTATAGCATGAGAAGGGATATCTCAATGCTTCTAATACCAAACCTGAGATCCTTCCTATAACATGAGATGTGATATCCAATTCCTTCCCATTCCAATCCTGAGACCCTTCCGATAGCAGAGATGTGATATCTCAATGCTTATACCAAACCTGAGACCCTTCCTATGGCCTGAGATGTCATATACAACTCCTTCCCATTCCAATCCTGAGACCCTTCCTATAGCATGAGATGTGATATCTCAATGCTTATACCAAATCTGAGACCCTTCCTATAGCATGAGATGTGATATCCAACTCCTTCTCATTCCAATCCTGAGACCCTTCCTATAGCATGAGATGTGATGTCTCAATGCTTCTAATACCAAACCTGAGATCCTTCCTATAACATCAGATGTGATATCCAACTCCTTCCCATTCCAATCCTGAGACCCTTATGAAAGCATGAGATGTGATATCTCAATGCTTCTAATACCAAACCTGAGATCCTTCCTATAACATGAGATGTGATTTCCAAATCCTTCCCCTTCCAAACCTGAGACCCTCCCTTTAGCATGAGATGTGATATCCAACTCCTTCCCATTCCAATCCTGAGACCCTTCTGATAGCATGAGATGTGATATCTCAATGCCTCTAATACCAAACCTGAGATCCTACCTCTAACATGAAATGTGATATCCATCTCATTCCCTTTCCAAACCTGAGACCCTGCCTATAGCATGAGATGTGATATCCAAGTCCTTCCCATTCCAATCCTGAGACCCTTCCTATAGCATGTGATGTGATATCTCAATGCTTATACCAAACCTGAGACCCTTCCTATGGCATGAGATGTCATATACAACTCCTTCCCATTCCAATCCTGAGACCCTTCCTATAGCATGAGATGTAATATCTCATTGCTTATACCAAACCTGAGACCCTTCCTATAGCATGAGATGTGATATCCAACTTCTTCCCATTCCAATCCTGAGACCCTTCCTATAACATGAGATGTGATGTCTCAATGCTTCTAATACTAAACCTGAGATCTTTCCTATAACATGAGATGTGATATCCAACTCCTTCCCATTCCAATCCTGAGACCCTTCCTATAGCATGAGATGTGATATCACAATGCTTATACCAAACCTGAGACCGTTCCTATAGCTTGAGATGTGATATCCAACTCCTTCCCATTCCAATCCTGAGACCCTTCCTATAGCATGAGATGTGATATCTCAAGGCCTCTAATACCAAACCTGAGATCCTTCCTCTAACATGAAATGTGATATCCAACTCCTTCCCCTTCCAAACCTGAGAGCCTTCCTATAGCATGGGATATGATATCCAAGTCCTTCCCATTCCAATCCTGAGACTCTTCCTATAACATGAAATGTGATATCCAACTCCTTCCCATTCCAAACTGAGACCCTTCCTATATCATGAGATGGGATATCTCAATGCTTCTAATACCAAACCTGAGACTCTTCCTATAACATGAGATGGGATATCCAACTCCTTCCCATTCCAATCCTAAGACCCTTTCGATAGCAGAGATGTGATATCTCAATGCTTATACCAAACCTGAGACCCTTCCTACGGCATGAGATGTCATATACAACTCCTTCCCATTCCAATCCTGAGACCCTTCCTATAGCACGAGATGTGATATCTCAATGCTTATACCAAACCTGAGACCCTTCCTCTAGCATGAGATGTGATATCCAACTCCTTCCCATTCCAATCCTGAGACCCTTCCTATAACCTGAGATCTGATATCTCAATGCCTCTAATACCAAACCTGAGATCCTTCCTCTAACATGAAATGTGATATCCAACTCCTTCCCTTTCCAAACCTGAGAGCCTATCTATAGCATGAGATGTGATATCCAAGTCCTTCCCATTCCAATCCTGAGACACTTCCGATAGCAGAGATGTGATATCTCAATGCTTATACCAAACCTGAGACCCTTCCTATAACATGAGATGTGATATCCAACTCCTTCCCGTTCCAAACCTGAGACCCTTCCTTTAGCATGAGATGTGATATCCAGCTCCTTCCCATTCCAATCCTGAGACCCTTCTGATAGCATGAGATGTGATATCTCAATGCTTCTAATATCAAAACTGAGACCCTCCCTATAGCATGATATGTGATATCTAAGTCCTTCCCATTCCAATCCTGAGACCCTTCCTATAGCATGAGATGTGATATCTCAATGCTTCTACCAAACCTGAGACCCTTCCTTTAGCATGAGATGTGATAACCAACTCCTTCCCATTCCAATCCTGAGACCCTTCCTATAGCATGAGATGTGATATCTCAATACTTCTAATACCAAACCTGAGATCCTTCTGATAACATGAGATATGATATCCAAATCCTTCCCCTTCCAAACCTGAGACCCTCCCTTTAGCATGAGATGTGATATCCAACTCCTTCCCATTCCAATCCTGAGAACCTTCTGATAGCATGAGATGTGATATCTCAATGCTTCTATACCAAACCTGAGATCCTTCCGATAGCATGAGATGTGATATCTCAATGCTTCTAATACCAAACCTGAGATCCTTCCTATAACATGAGATGTGATATCCAAATCCTTCCCCTTCCAAACCTGAGACCCTCCCTTTAGCATGAGATGTGATATCCAACTCCTTCCCATTCCAATCCTGAGACTCTTCTGATAGCATGAGATGTGATATCTCAATGCCTCTAATACCAAACCTGAGATCCTACCTCTAACATGAAATGTGATATCCAACTCTTTCCCCTTCCAAACCTGAGAGCCTTCCTATAGCATGAGATGTGATATCCAAGTCCTTCTAATTCCAATCCTGAGACCCTTCCTATAACATGAGATGTGATATCCAACTCCTTCCCATTCCAACCTGAGACCCTTCCTATAGCATGAGATGGGATATCCAACTCCTTCCAAATCCAATCCTGATACCCTTCCGATAGCATGAGATGTGATATCCCAATGCTTCTACCAAACCTGAGACCCATACTATGGCATGAGATGTGATATCAAACTCCTTCCCCTTCCAAACCTTAGACACTTCCTTTATCATGAGATGTGATATCCAACTCCTTCCCATTCCATCATTGAGACCCTTCCGATATCATGAGATGTGATATCTCAATGCTTCTAATATCAAACTTGAGACCCTCCTTATAGCATGAGATGTGATATCCAAGTCCTTCCCATTCCAATCCTGAGACCCTTCCTATAGCATGAGATGTGATATCTCAATGCTTCTAATACCAAACCTGAGACCCTTCCTATAACATGAGATGGGAATATCCAACTCCTTCCCATTCCAATCCTGAGACCCTTCCGATAGTAGAGATGTGATATCTCAATGCTTATACCAAACCTGAGATCCTTCCTATAACATGAGATGTGATATCCAACTCCTTCCCATTCCAATCCTGAGACACTTCCTATAGCATGAGATGTGATATCTCACTGCTTATACCAAACCTGAGACCCTTCCTATAGCATGAGATGTGATATCCAACTCCTTCCCATTCCAATCCTGAGACCCTTCCTATAGCATGAGATATGATATCTCAATGCTTCTAATATCAAACTTGAGACCCTCCCTATAGCATGAGATGTGATATCCAAGTCCTTCCCATTCCAATCCTGAGACCCTTCCGATAGCATGAGATGTGATGTCTCAATGCTTCTAATACCAAACCTGAGATCCTTCCTATAACATGAGATGTGATATCCAACTCCTTCCCATTCCAATCCTGAGACCCTTCCTATAGCATGAGATGTGATATCTCAATGCTTATACCAAACCTGAGACCCTTCCTATAGCATGAGATGTGATATCCAACTCCTTCCCATTCCAATCCTGAGACCCTTCCTATAGCATGAGATGTGATATCTCAATGCCTCTAATACCAAACCTGAGATCCTTCCTCTAACATGAAATGTGATATCCAACTCCTTCCCATTCCAATCCTGAGACACTTCCTATAGCATGAGATGTGATATCTAAATGCTTCTAATACCAAACTTGAGACTCTTCCTATAACATGAGATGGGATATCCAACTCCTTCCCATTCCAATCCTTAGACCCTTCCTACAGCATGCAATATGATATCTCAATGATTCTAATAACAAACCTGAGACCCGTCCTATAACATGAGATGGGATATCCAACACCTTCCCATTCCAATCCTGAGACACTTCCGATAGCAGAGATGTGATATCTCAATGCTTATACCAAACCTGAGACCCTTCCTATAACATGAGACGTGATATCCAACTCCTTCCCGTTCCAAACCTGAGACCCTTCCTATACCATATGTGATATCCAACACATTCCCATTCCAAACATGAGACCCTTCCTATAGCAGGAATGTAATATCCAACTCCTTCCCATTCCAATCCTGAGACCATTCCTATAGCATGAGATGTGATATCTCAATGCTTCTAATACCAAACCTGAGATCCTTCCTATGACATGAGATGTGATATCCAATTCCTCCCCATTCCAAACCTGAGAACCTTCCTACAGCATGCGATGTGATATCTCAATGCTTCTAATACCAAACCTGAGACCAGTCCTATAACATGAGATTGGATATCCAACTCCTTCCCCTTCCAAACCTGAGACCCTTCCTATAGCATGAGATGTGATATCCAACTTCTTCCCATTCCAATCCTGAGACCCTTCCTATAACATGAGATGTGATGTCTCAATGCTTCTAATACCAAACCTGAGATCTTTCCTATAACATGAGATGTGATATCCAACTCCTTCCCATTCCAATCCTGAGACCCTTCCTATAGCATGAGATGTGCTATCTCAATGCTTATACCAAACCTGAGACCCTTCCTAAAGCTTGAGATGTGATATCCAACTCCTTCCCATTCCAATCCTGAGACCCTTCCTATAACATGAAATGTGATATCCAACTCCTTCCCATTCCAACCTGAGACCCTTCCTATAGCATGAGATGTGATATCTCAAGGCCTCTAATACCAAACCTGAGATCCTTCCTCTAACATGAAATGTGATATCCAACTCCTTCTCCATCCAAACCTGAGAGCCTTCCTATAGCATGAGATATGATATCCAAGTCCTTCCCATTCCAATCCTGAGACCCTTCCTATAACATGAAATGTGATATCCAACTCCTTCCCATTCCAACCTGAGACCCTTCCTATAGCATGAGATGGGATATCCAACTCCTTCCAAATCCAATACTGATACCCTTCCAATAGCATGAGATGTGATATCCCAATGCTTCTATCAAACCTGAGAACCATACTATGGCATGAGATGTGATATCAAACTCCTTCCCATTCCAATCCTGAGACTCTTCCTATAGCTTGAGATGTGATATCCAACTCCTTCCCATTCCAATTCTGAGACCCTTCCTATACCATGAGACTTGATATCTCAATGCTTCTAATACCAAACCTGAGACCCGTCCTATAACATGAGATGTGATATCCAAATCTTTCCCCTTCCAAATCTTAGACCCTTCCTTTATCATGAGATGTGATATCCAACTCCTTCCCATTCCAATCCTGAGACCCTTCCGATATCATGAGATTTGTTATCTCAATGCTTCTAATATCAAAATTGAGACCCTCCCTATAGCATGAGATGGGATATCCAACTCCTTCCCATTCCAATCCTGAGACCCTTCCGATAGCAGAGATGTGATATCTCAATGCTTATACCAAATCTGAGACCCTTCCTATAGCATGAGATGTGATATCCAACTCCTTCCCATTCCAATCCTGAGACCCTTCCTATAGCATGAGATGTGATGTCTCAATGCTTCTAATACCAAACCTGAGATCCTTCCTATAACATGAGATGTGATATCCAACTCCTTCCCATTCCAATCCTGAGACCCTTCCTATAGCATGAGATGTGCTATCTTAATGCTTATACCAAACCTGTGACCCTTCCTAAAGCTTGAGATGTGATATCCAACTCCTTCCCATTCCAATCCTGAGACCCTTCCTATAGCATGAGATGTGATATCTCAAGGCCTCTAATACCAAACCTGAGATCCTTCCTCTAACATGAAATGTGATATCCAACTCCTTCCCCTTCCAAACCTGAGAGCCTTCCTATAGCATGAGATATGATATCCAAGTCCTTCCCATTCCAATCCTGAGACCCTTCCTATAACATGAAATGTGATATCCAACTCCTTCCCATTCCAACCTGAGACCCTTCCTATAACATGAAATGTGATATCCAACTCCTTCCAAATCCAATACTGATACCCTTCCAATAGCATGAGATGTGATATCCCAATGCTTCTACCAAACCTGAGACCCATACTATGGCATGAGATGTGATATCAAACTCCTTCCCATTCCAATCCTGAGACTCTTCCTATAGCTTGAGATGTGATATCCAACTCCTTCACATTCCAATTCTGAGACCCTTCCTATGCCATGAGACTTGATATCTCAATGCTTCTAATACCAAACCTGAGACCCGTCCTATAACATGAGATGTGATATCCAAATCTTTCCCCTTCCAAACCTTAGACCCTTCCTTTATCATGAGATGTGATATCCAACTCCTTCCCATTCCAATCCTGAGACCCTTCCGATATCATGAGATTTGTTATCTCAATGCTTCTATTATCAAACTTGAGACACTCCCTATAGCATGAGATGTGACATCCAAGTCCTCCCCATTCCAATCCTGAGACCCTTCCTATAGCATGAGATGTGATATCTCAATGCTTCTAATACCAAACCTGAGACCCTTCCTATAACATGAGATGGGATATCCAACTCCTTCCCATCCCAATCCTGAGACCCTTCCGATAGCAGAGATGTGATATCTCAATGCTTATACCAATCCTGAGACCCTTCCTATGGCCTGAGATGTCATATACAACTCCTTCCCAATCCAATCCTGAGACCCTTCCTATAGCATGAGATGTGATATCTCAATGCTTATACCAAATGTGAGACCCTTCCTATAGCATGAGATGTGATATCCAACTCCTTCCCATTCCAATCCTGAGACACTTCCTATAGCATGAGATGTGATATCTCACTGCTTATACCAAACCTGAGACCCTTCCTATAGCATGAGATGTGATATCCAACTCCTTCCCATTCCAATCCTGAGACCCTTCCTATAGCATGAGATATGATATCTCAATGCTTCTAATATCAAACTTGAGACCCTCCCTATAGCATGAGATGTGATATCCAAGTCCTTCCCATTCCAATCCTGAGACCCTTCCGATAGCATGAGATGTGATGTCTCAATGCTTCTAATACCAAACCTGAGATCCTTCCTATAACATGAGATGTGATATCCAACTCCTTCCCATTCCAATCCTGAGACCCTTCCTATAGCATGAGATGTGATATCTCAATGCTTATACCAAACCTGAGACCCTTCCTATAGCATGAGATGTGATATCCAACTCCTTCCCATTCCAATCCTGAGACCCTTCCTATAGCATGAGATGTGATATCTCAATGCCTCTAATACCAAACCTGAGATCCTTCCTCTAACATGAAATGTGATATCCAACTCCTTCCCATTCCAATCCTGAGACACTTCCTATAGCATGAGATGTGATATCTAAATGCTTCTAATACCAAACTTGAGACTCTTCCTATAACATGAGATGGGATATCCAACTCCTTCCCATTCCAATCCTTAGACCCTTCCTACAGCATGCAATATGATATCTCAATGATTCTAATAACAAACCTGAGACCCGTCCTATAACATGAGATGGGATATCCAACACCTTCCCATTCCAATCCTGAGACACTTCCGATAGCAGAGATGTGATATCTCAATGCTTATACCAAACCTGAGACCCTTCCTATAACATGAGACGTGATATCCAACTCCTTCCCGTTCCAAACCTGAGACCCTTCCTATACCATATGTGATATCCAACACATTCCCATTCCAAACATGAGACCCTTCCTATAGCAGGAATGTAATATCCAACTCCTTCCCATTCCAATCCTGAGACCATTCCTATAGCATGAGATGTGATATCTCAATGCTTCTAATACCAAACCTGAGATCCTTCCTATGACATGAGATGTGATATCCAATTCCTCCCCATTCCAAACCTGAGAACCTTCCTACAGCATGCGATGTGATATCTCAATGCTTCTAATACCAAACCTGAGACCAGTCCTATAACATGAGATTGGATATCCAACTCCTTCCCCTTCCAAACCTGAGACCCTTCCTATAGCATGAGATGTGATATCCAACTTCTTCCCATTCCAATCCTGAGACCCTTCCTATAACATGAGATGTGATGTCTCAATGCTTCTAATACCAAACCTGAGATCTTTCCTATAACATGAGATGTGATATCCAACTCCTTCCCATTCCAATCCTGAGACCCTTCCTATAGCATGAGATGTGCTATCTCAATGCTTATACCAAACCTGAGACCCTTCCTAAAGCTTGAGATGTGATATCCAACTCCTTCCCATTCCAATCCTGAGACCCTTCCTATAACATGAAATGTGATATCCAACTCCTTCCCATTCCAACCTGAGACCCTTCCTATAGCATGAGATGTGATATCTCAAGGCCTCTAATACCAAACCTGAGATCCTTCCTCTAACATGAAATGTGATATCCAACTCCTTCTCCATCCAAACCTGAGAGCCTTCCTATAGCATGAGATATGATATCCAAGTCCTTCCCATTCCAATCCTGAGACCCTTCCTATAACATGAAATGTGATATCCAACTCCTTCCCATTCCAACCTGAGACCCTTCCTATAGCATGAGATGGGATATCCAACTCCTTCCAAATCCAATACTGATACCCTTCCAATAGCATGAGATGTGATATCCCAATGCTTCTATCAAACCTGAGAACCATACTATGGCATGAGATGTGATATCAAACTCCTTCCCATTCCAATCCTGAGACTCTTCCTATAGCTTGAGATGTGATATCCAACTCCTTCCCATTCCAATTCTGAGACCCTTCCTATACCATGAGACTTGATATCTCAATGCTTCTAATACCAAACCTGAGACCCGTCCTATAACATGAGATGTGATATCCAAATCTTTCCCCTTCCAAATCTTAGACCCTTCCTTTATCATGAGATGTGATATCCAACTCCTTCCCATTCCAATCCTGAGACCCTTCCGATATCATGAGATTTGTTATCTCAATGCTTCTAATATCAAAATTGAGACCCTCCCTATAGCATGAGATGGGATATCCAACTCCTTCCCATTCCAATCCTGAGACCCTTCCGATAGCAGAGATGTGATATCTCAATGCTTATACCAAATCTGAGACCCTTCCTATAGCATGAGATGTGATATCCAACTCCTTCCCATTCCAATCCTGAGACCCTTCCTATAGCATGAGATGTGATGTCTCAATGCTTCTAATACCAAACCTGAGATCCTTCCTATAACATGAGATGTGATATCCAACTCCTTCCCATTCCAATCCTGAGACCCTTCCTATAGCATGAGATGTGCTATCTTAATGCTTATACCAAACCTGTGACCCTTCCTAAAGCTTGAGATGTGATATCCAACTCCTTCCCATTCCAATCCTGAGACCCTTCCTATAGCATGAGATGTGATATCTCAAGGCCTCTAATACCAAACCTGAGATCCTTCCTCTAACATGAAATGTGATATCCAACTCCTTCCCCTTCCAAACCTGAGAGCCTTCCTATAGCATGAGATATGATATCCAAGTCCTTCCCATTCCAATCCTGAGACCCTTCCTATAACATGAAATGTGATATCCAACTCCTTCCCATTCCAACCTGAGACCCTTCCTATAACATGAAATGTGATATCCAACTCCTTCCAAATCCAATACTGATACCCTTCCAATAGCATGAGATGTGATATCCCAATGCTTCTACCAAACCTGAGACCCATACTATGGCATGAGATGTGATATCAAACTCCTTCCCATTCCAATCCTGAGACTCTTCCTATAGCTTGAGATGTGATATCCAACTCCTTCACATTCCAATTCTGAGACCCTTCCTATGCCATGAGACTTGATATCTCAATGCTTCTAATACCAAACCTGAGACCCGTCCTATAACATGAGATGTGATATCCAAATCTTTCCCCTTCCAAACCTTAGACCCTTCCTTTATCATGAGATGTGATATCCAACTCCTTCCCATTCCAATCCTGAGACCCTTCCAATATCATGAGATTTGTTATCTCAATGCTTCTATTATCAAACTTGAGACACTCCCTATAGCATGAGATGTGACATCCAAGTCCTCCCCATTCCAATCCTGAGACCCTTCCTATAGCATGAGATGTGATATCTCAATGCTTCTAATACCAAACCTGAGACCCTTCCTATAACATGAGATGGGATATCCAACTCCTTCCCATCCCAATCCTGAGACCCTTCCGATAGCAGAGATGTGATATCTCAATGCTTATACCAATCCTGAGACCCTTCCTATGGCCTGAGATGTCATATACAACTCCTTCCCAATCCAATCCTGAGACCCTTCCTATAGCATGAGATGTGATATCTCAATGCTTATACCAAATGTGAGACCCTTCCTATAGCATGAGATGTGATATCCAACTCCTTCCCATTCCAATCCTGAGACCCTTCCTATAGCATGAGATGTGATGTCTCAATGCTTCTAATACCAAACCTGACATCCTTCCTATAACATGAGATGTGATATCCAACTCCTTCCCATTCCAATCCTGAGACCCTTCATATAGCATGAGATGTGATGTCTCAATGCTTCTAATACCAAACCTGAGAACCTTCCTACAGCATGCGATGTGATATCTCAATGCTTCTAATACCAAACCTGAGACCAGTCCTATAACATGAGATTGGATATCCAACTCCTTCCCCTTCCAAACCTGAGACCCTTCCTATAGCATGAGATGTGATATCCAACTTCTTCCCATTCCAATCCTGAGACCCTTCCTATAACATGAGATGTGATGTCTCAATGCTTCTAATACCAAACCTGAGATCTTTCCTATAACATGAGATGTGATATCCAACTCCTTCCCATTCCAATCCTGAGACCCTTCCTATAGCATGAGATGTGCTATTGCAATGCTTATACCAAACCTGAGACCCTTCCTAAAGCTTGAGATGTGATATCCAACTCCTTCCCATTCCAATCCTGACACCCTTCCTATAGCATGAGATGTGATATCTCAAGGCCTCTAATACCAAACCTGAGATCCTTCCTCTAACATGAAATGTGATATCCAACTCCTTCCCCTTCCAAACCTGAGAGCCTTCCTATAGCATGAGATATGATATCCAAGTCCTTCCCATTCCAATCCTGAGACCCTTCCTATAACATGAAATGTGATATCCAACTCCTTCCCATTCCAACCTGAGACCCTTCCTATAGCATGAGATGGGATATCCAACTCCTTCGAAATCCAATACTGATACCCTTCCAATAGCATGAATTGTGATATCCCAATGCTTCTACCAAACCTGAGACCCATACTATGGCATGAGATGTGATATCAAACTCATTCCCATTCCAATCCTGAGACTCTTCCTATAGCTTGAGATGTGATATCCAACTCCTTCCCATTCCAATTCTGAGACCCTTCCTATGCCATGAGACTTGATATCTCAATGCTTCTAATACCAAACCTGAGACCCGTCCTATAACATGAGATGTGATATCCAAATCTTTCCCCTTCCAAACCTTAGACCCTTCCTTTATCATGAGATGTGATATCCAACTCCTTCCCATTCCAATCCTGAGACCCTTCCGATATCATGAGATTTGTTATCTCAATGCTTCTAATATCAAACTTGAGACCCTCCCTATAGCATGAGATGTGACATCCAAGTCCTCCCCATTCCAATCCTGAGACCCTTCCTATAGCAGGAGATGTGATATCTCAATGCTTCTAATACCAAACCTGAGACCCTTCCTATAACATGAGATGTCATATACAACTCCTTCCCAATCCAATCCTGAGACCCTTCCTATAGCATGAGATGTGATATCTCAATGCTTATACCAAATCTGAGACCCTTCCTATAGCATGAGATGTGATATCCAACTCCTTCCCATTCCAATCCTGAGACCCTTCCTATAGCATGAGATGTGATGTCTCAATGCTTCTAATACCAAACCTGCGATCCTTCCAATAACATGAGATGTGATATCCAACTCCTTCCCATTCCAATCCTGAGACCCTTATGATAGCATGAGATGTGATATCTCAATGCCTCTAATACCAAACCTGAGATACTTCCGATAGCATGAGATGTGATATCTCAATGCTTCTAATACCAAACCTGAGATCCTTCCTATAACATGAGATGTGATTTCCAAATCCTTCCCCTTCCAAACCTGAGACCCTCCATTTAGCATGAGATGTGATATACAACTCCTTCCCATTCCAATCCTGAGACCCTTCTGATAGCATGAGATGTGATATCTCAATGCCTCTAATACCAAACCTGAGATCCTATCTCTAACATGAAATGTGAAATCCATCTCCTTCCCTTTCCAAACCTGAGGCCCTGCCTATAGCATGAGATGTGATATCCAAGTCCTTCCCATTCCAATCCTGAGAGGAAGGATCTCAGGTTTGGTATTAGAAGCATTGAGACATCACATCTCATGCTATAGGAAGGGTCTCAGGGTTGGAATGGGAAGGAGTTGGATATCACATCTCATCCAATAGGAAGGGTCTCAGGTTTGGAATGGGAAGGAATTGGATATCACATCTCATGTTATAGGAAGGATCTCAGGTTTGGTATGAGAAGCATTGAGATATCACATCTCATGCTATAGGAAGGGTCTCAGGAATGGAATGTGAAGGATTTGGATATCACATCTCATGCTAAAGGAAGGGTCTCAGGTATGGTAGAAGCATTGAGATATCACGTCTCTGCTATCGGAAGGGTCTCAGGATTGGATTGGGAAGGCGTTGGATATCCCTTCTCATGCTATAGGAAGGGTCTCAGGATTTGAATGGGAAGGAGTTGGATATCACATCTCATGTTATAGGAAGGGTCTCAGGATTGGAATGGGAAGGATTTGGATATCACATCTCTTGCTATAGGAAGGGTCTCAGGATTGGAATGGGTAGGAGTTGGATATTACTTTCTTGCTATAGGAAGGGTCTCATGTTTGGAATGGGAAGCAGTTGGATATCACATCTCATGTTATAGGAAGGGTCTCAGGTTTGGTATAAGCATTGAGATATCACATCTCTGCTATCGGAAGCGGCTCAGGATTGGAATGGGAAGGAGTTGGATATCCCATCTCATGTTATAGGAAGAGTCTCTGGTTTGGTATTAGAATCATTGAGATATCACATTGCATGCTGTAGGAAGGGTCTAAGGATTGGAATGGGATGGACTTGGATATCACATCTCATGCTATAGGTAGGCTCTCAGGTTTGGTATAAGCATTGAGATATCACATCTCATGCTATAGGAAGGGTCTCAGGATTGGAATGGGAAGGAATTGGATATCACATCTCATGCTGTAGGAAGGGTCTCAGATTTGGTATAAGCATTGAGATATCACATCTCATGCTAAAGGAAGGGTCTCAGGATTGGAATGGGAAGGGGTTGTATATGACATCTCAGGCCATAGGAAGGGTCTCAGGTTTGGTATAAGCATTGAGATATCACATCTCTGCTATCGGAAGGGTCTCAGGATTGGAATGGGAAGGAGTTGGATATCCCATCTCATGTTATAGGAATGGTCTCAGGTTTGGTATTAGAAGCATAGAGATATCACATCTCATGCTATAGGAAGGGTCTCAGGATTGGAATGGGAAGGACTTGGATGTCACATCTCATGCTGTAGGGAGGGTCTCAAGTTTGATATTAGAAGCATTGAGATAACAAATCTCATGATATCGGAAGGGTCTCAGGATTGGAATGGGAAGGAGTTGGATATCACATCTCATGATAAAGGAAGGGTCTAAGGTTTGGAAGGGGAAGGATTTGGATATCACATCTCATGTTATAGGACGGGTCTCAGGTTTGGTATTAGAAGCATTGAGATATCAAGTCTCATGGTATAAGAAGGGTCTCAGAATTGGAATGGGAAGGAGTTGGATATCACACCTCAAGCTATAGGAAGGGTCTCAGGATTGGAATGGGAAGGAGTTTGATATCACATCTCATGCCATAGTATGGGTCTCAGGTTTGGTAGAAGCATTGGGATATCACATCTCATGCTATCGGAAGGGTATCAGTATTGGATTTGGAAGAAGTTGGATATCCCATCTCATGCTATAGGAAGGGTCTCAGGTTGGAATGGGAAGGAGTTGGATATCACATTTCATGTTATAGGAAGGGTCTCAGGATTGGAATGGGAAGGACTTGGATATCATATCTCATGCTATAGGAAGGCTCTCAGGTTTGGAAGGGGAAGGAGTTGGATATCACATTTCATGTTAGAGGAAGGATCTCAGGTTTGGTATAAGCATTGAGATATCACATCTCATGCTATAGGAAGGGTCTCAGGATTGGAATGGGAAGGAGTTGGATATCACATCTCATGTTATAGGAAATATCTCAGGTTTGGTATTAGAAGCATTGAGACATCACATCTCATGTTATAGGAAGGGTCTCAGGATTGGAATGGGAAGAAGTTGGATATCACATCTCATGCTATAGGAAGGGTCTCAGGTTTGGTATAAGCATTGAGATATCACATCTCATGCTATAGGAAGGGTCTCAGGATTGGAATGGGAAGGAGTTGTATATGCCATCTCATGCCATATGAAGGGTCTCAGGTTTGGTATAAGCATTGAGATATCACATCACATGCTATAGGAAGGGTCTCAGGATTGGAATGGGAAGGACTTGGATATCACATCTCATGCTATAGGCAGGGCCTCAGGTTTTGAAAGGGAAGGAGATGGATATCACATTTCATGTTAGAGATAGGATCTCAGGTTTGGTATTAGAGGCATTGAGATATCACATCTCATGCTATCAGAAGGGTCTCAGGATTGGAATGGGAAGGAGTTGTATATCACATCTCATGCTAAATGGAGGGTCTCAGGTTTGGAAGGGGAAGGATTTGGAAATCACATCTCATGTTATCGGAAGGATCTCAGGTTTGGTATTAGAAGCATTGAGATATCGCATCTCATGCTATCGGAAGTATCTCAGGTTTGGTATTAGAGGCATTGAGATATCACATCTCATGCTATCATAAGGGTCTCAGGATTGGAATGGGAAGGAGTTGGATATCACATCTCATGTTATTGTAAGGATCGCAGGTTTGGTATTAGAAGCATTGAGATATCACATCTCATGCTATAGGAAGGGTCTCAGGATTGGAATGGGGAGGACTTGGATGTCACATCTCATGCTATAGGGAGGGTCTCAAGTTTGATATTAGAAGCATTGAGATAACAAATCTCATGATATCGGAAGGGTCTCAGGATTGGAATGGGAAGGAGTTGGATATCACATCTCATGATAAAGGAAGGGTCTAAGGTTTGGAAGGGGAAAGATTTGGATATCACATCTCATGTTATAGGACGGGTCTCAGGTTTGGTATTAGAAGCATTGAGATATCAAGTCTCATGGCATAGGAAGGGTCTCAGAATTGGAATGGGAAGGAGTTGGATATCACATCTCAAGCTATAGGAAGAGTCTCAGGATTGGAATGGGAATGAGTTTGATATCACATCTCATGCCATAGTATGGGTCTCAGGTTTGGTAGAAGCATTGGGATATCACAATTCATGCTATTGGAAGGGTATCAGTATTGGATTTCGAAGGAGTTGGATATCCCATCTCATGCTATAGGAAGGGTCTCAGGTTGGAATGGGAAGGAGTTGGATATCACATTTCATGTTATAGGAAGGGTCTCAGGATTGGAATGGGAAGGACTTGGATATCATATCTCATGCTATAGGAAGGCTCTCAGGTTTGGAAGGGGAAGGAGTTGGATATCACATTTCATGTTAGAGGAAGGATCTCAGGTTTGGTATTAGAGGCCTTGAGATATCACATCTCATGCTATAGGAAGGGTCTCAGGATTGGAATGGGAAGGAGTTGGATATCACATCTCAAGCTTTAGGAAGGGTCTCAGGTTTGGTATAAGCATTGAGATAGCACATCTCATGCTATAGGAAGGGTCTCAGGATTGGAATGGGAAGGAGTTGGATATCACATCTCATGTTATAGGAAGGATCTCAGGTTTGGTATTAGAAGCATTGAGACATCACATCTCATGCTATAGGAAGGGTCTCAGGATTGGAATGGGAAGGAGTTGGATATCACATCTCATGCTATAGGAAGGGTCTCAGATTTGGTATAAGCATTGAGATATCACATCTCTGCTATCGGAAGGGTCTCAGGATTGGAATGGGAAGGAGTTGGATATCCCATCTCATGCTATAGGGAGGGTCTCAATTTTGATATTAGAAGCATTGAGATAACAAATCTCATGATATCGGAAGGGTCTCAGGATTGGAATGGGAAGGAGTTGGATATCACATCTCATGATAAAGGAAGGGTCTAAGGTTTGGAAGGGGAAAGATTTGGATATCACATCTCATGTTATAGGACGGGTCTCAGGTTTGGTATTAGAAGCATTGAGATATCAAGTCTCATGGTATAGGAAGGGTCTCAGAATTGGAATGGGAAGGAGTTGGATATCACATCTCAAGCTATAGGAAGAGTCTCAGGATTGGAATGGGAAGGAGTTTGATATCACATCTCATGCCATAGTATGGTTCTCAGGTTTGATAGAAGCATTGGGATATCACATCTCATGCTATTGGAAGGGTATCAGTATTGGATTTGGAAGGAGTTGGATATCCCATCTCATGCTATAGGAAGGGTCTCAGGTTGGAATGGGAAGGAGTTGGATATCACATTTCATGTTATAGGAAGGGTCTCAGGATTGGAATGGGAAGGACTTGGATATCATATCTCATGCTATAGGAAGGCTCTCAGGTTTGGAAGGAGAAGGAGTTGGATATCACATTTCATGTTAGAGGAAGGATCTCAGGTTTGGTATTAGAGGCCTTGAGATATCACATCTCATGCTATAGGAAGGGTCTCAGGTTGGAATGGGAAGGAGTTGGATATCACATTTCATGTTATAGGAAGGGTCTCAGGATTGGAATGGGAAGGAGTTGGATATCACATCTCAAGCTTTAGGAAGGGTCTCAGGTTTGGTATAAGCATTGAGATAGCACATCTCATGCTATAGGAAGGGTCTCAGGATTGGAATGGGAAGGAGTTGGATATCACATCTCATGTTATAGGGAAGATCTCAGGTTTGGGATTAGAAGCATTGAGACATCACATCTCATGTTATAGGAAGGGTCTCAGGATTGGAATGGGAAGAAGTTGGATATCACATATCATGCTATTGGAAGGGTCTCAGGTTTGCAAGGGGAAATAATTGTATATCCAATCTCATGTTATAGGACTGGTCTCAGGTTTGGTATTAGAAGCATTGAGATATCACATCGCATGCTGTAGGAAGGTTCTCAGGTTTGGAATGGGGAGGAATTGGATATCACATCTCATGTCATAGGAAGGATCTCAGGTTTGGTATTAGAAGCATTGAGATATCACATCTCATGCTATAGGAATGGTCTCAGGATTGGAATGGGAAGGAGTTGGATATTACATTCCTGCTATAGGAAGGGTCTCATGTTTGGAATGGGAATGTGTTGGATATCACATATGCTATAGGAAGGGTCTCAGGTTTGGAACGGGAAGGAGTTGGATATCACATCTCATGTTATAGGAAGGGTCTCAGGTTTGGTATAAGCATTGAGATATCACATCTCTGCTATCAGAAGTGTCTCAGGATTGGAATGGGAAGGTGTTGGATATCCCATCTCATGTTATAGGACGGGTCTCAGGTTTGTTATTAGAATCATTGAGATATCATATTGCATGCTGTAGGAAGGGTCTAAGGATTGGAATGGGAAGGGGTTGGCTATCCCATCTCATGTTATAGGAAGAGTCTCAAGTTTGGTATTAGAAGCATTTAGATATCACATCTCATGCTATAGGAAGTGTCTCAGGATTGGAATGGGAAGGAGTTGGATATCACATTTCATGTTAGAGGAAGGATCTCAGGTTTGGTATTAGAGGCATTGAGATATCACATCTCATGCTATAGGAAGGGTCTCAGGATTGGAATGGGAAGGAGTTGGATATCACATCTCATGCTATAGGAAGGGTCTCAGGTTTGGTATAAGCATTGAGATATCACATCTCATGCTATAGGAAGGGTCTCAGGATTGGAATGGGAAGGAGTTGGATATCACATCTCATGTTATAGGAAGGATCTCAGGTTTGGTATTAGAAGCATTGAGACATCACATCTCATGCTATCGGAAGGGTCTCAGGATTGGAATGGGAAGGACTTGGATATCACATCTCATGCTATAGGGAGGGTCTCAAGTTTGATATTAGAAGCATTGAGATATCATATCTCATGCTATAGGAAGGGTCTCAGGATTGGAATGGGAAGGAGTTGGATATCACATCTCATGCTATAGGAAGGGTCTCAGGTTTGGTATAAGCAGTGAGATATCACATCTCATGCTATAGGAAGTGTCTCAGGATTGGAATGGGAAGGAGTTGGATATCACATCTCATGTTATAGGAAGGATCTCAGGTTTGGTATAAGCATTGAGATATCACATCTCTACTATCGGAAGGGTCTCAGGATTGGAATGGGAAGGAGTTGGATATTCCCATCTCATGTTATAGGAAGGGTCTGTAAGGATATTTGGCGTGTTACAGTACACAGTACAGCAATACTGCACAAGTAGCACAAAAATTTTGTGCTACTTGTGCAGTATTGCTGTACTGTGTACTGTAACACGCCAAATATCCTTACAGGTCTCAGGTTTGGTATTAGAAGCATTGAGATATCACATCTCATGCTATAGGAAGGGTCTCAGGATTGGAATGGGAAGGACTTGGATATCACATCTCATGCTATAAGGAGGGTCTCAAGTTTGATATTAGAAGCATTGAGATATCACATCTCATGATATCGGAAGGGTCTCAAGGATGGAATGGGAAGGAGTTGGATATCACATCTCATGATAAAGGAAGTGTCTAAGGTTTGGAAGGGGAAGGAGTTTGATATCACATCTCATGCCATAGTATGGGTCTCAGGTTTGGTAGAAGCATTGGGATATCACATCTCATGCTATCGGAAGGGTATCAGGATTGGATTTGGAAGGAGTTGGATATCCCATCTCATGCTATAGGAAAGGTCTCAGGTTGGAATGGGAAGGAGTTGGATATCACATCTCATGTTATAGGAAGGGTCTCAGGATTGGAATTAGAAGGACTTGGATATCACATCTCATGCTATAGGAAGGCTCTCAGGTTTGGAAGGGGAAAGAGTTGGATATCACATTTCATGTTAGAGGTAGGATCTCAGTTTTGGTATTAGAGGCATTGAGATATCACATCTCATGCTATCAGAAGAGTCTCAGGATTGGAATGGGAAGGAGTTAGATATCACATCTCATGCTAAAGGGAGGGTCTCAGGTTTGGAAGGGGAAGGATTTGGATATCACATCTCATGTTATAGGAAGGATCTCAGGTTTGGTATTAGAAGCATTGAGATATCACATCTCATGCTATCGGAAGGATCTCAGGTTTGGTATAGAAGCATTGAGATATCACATCTCATGCTATCAGAAGGTTCTCAGGATTGGAATGGGAAGGAGTTGGATATCACATCTCATGCTAAAGGGAGGGTCTCAGGTTTGGAAGGGGAAGGATTTGGATATCATATCTCATGTTATCAGAAGGATCTCAGGTTTGGTATTAGAAGTATTGAGATATCACATCTCATGCTATAGGAAGGGTCTCAGGATTGGAATGGGAAGGAGCTGGATATCACATCTCATGCTAAAGGAAGGGTCTCAGGTTTGGAACAGGAAGGAGTTGGATATCACATCTCATGTTATAGGAAGGGTCTCAGGTTTGGTATAAGCATTGAGATATCACATCTCTGCTATCGGAAGTGTCTCAGGATTGGAATGGGAAGGACTTGGATATCACATCTCATGCTATAGATAGGCTCTCAGGTTTGGAAAGGGAAGGAGTTGGATATCACATTTCATGTTAGAGGAAGGATCTCAGGTTTGGTATTAGAGGCATTGAGATATCAGATCTCAGGCTATAGGAAGGGTCTCAGGATTGGAATGGGAAGGAGTTGGATATCACATCTCATGCTAGAGGAAGGGTCTCAGGTTTGGTATAAGCATTGAGATATCACATCTCGTGCTATAGGAAGGGTCTCAGGATTGGAATGGGAAGGAGTTGTATATGACATCTCATGCCGTAGGAAGGGTCTCAGGTTTGGCATAAGCATTGAGATATCACATCTCTGCTATCGAAAGGGTCTTAGGATTGGAATGGGAAGGAGTTGGATATCCCATCTCATGTTATAGGAAGAGTCTCAGGTTTGGTATTAGAAGCATTGAGATATCCCATCTCATGATATAGGAAGGGTCTCAGTTTGGAATGGGAAGGAGTTGGATATCACATTTCATGTTATAGGAAGGGTCTCAGGATTGGAATGGGAAGGACTTGGATATCATATCCCATGCTATAGGAAGGCTCTCAGGTTTGGAAGGGGAAGGAGTTGGATATCACATTTCATGTTAGAGGAAGGATCTCAGGTTTGGTATTAGAGGCCTTGAGATATCACATCTCATGCTATAGGAAGGGTCTCAGGATTGGAATGGGAAGGAGTTGGTTATCACACCTCAAGCTATAGGAACGGTCTCAGGTTTGGTATAAGCATTGTGATATCACATCTCATGCTATAGGAAGGGTCTCAGGATTGGAATGGGAAGGAGTTGGATATCACATCTCATGTTATAGGAAAGATCTCAGGTTTGGTATTAGAAGCATTGAGACATCACATCTCATGTTATAGGAAGGGTCTCAGGATTGGAATGGGAAGAAGTTGGATATCACATCTCATGCTATAGGAAGGGTCTCAGGTTTGGTATAAGCATTGAGATATTACATCTCATGCTATAGGAAGGGTCTCAGGATTGGAATGGGAAGGACTTGGATATCACATCTCATGCTATAGGCAGGGTCTCAGGTTTGGAAAGGGAATGAGATGGATATCACATTTCATGTTAGAGGTAGGATCTCAGGTTTGGTATTAGAGGCATTGAGATATCACATCTCATGCTATCAGAAGGGTCTCAGGATTGGAATGGGAAGGAGTTGGATATCACATCTCATGCTAAAGGGAGGGTCTCAGGTTTGGAAGGGGAAGGATTTGGAAATCACATCTCATGTTATAGGAAGGATCTCAGGTTTGGTATTAGAAGCATTGAGATATCACATCTCATGCTTTCATAAGGGTCTCGGGATTGGAATGGGAAGGAGTTGGATATCACATCTGATGTTATAGGAAGGATCTCAGGTTTGGTATTAGAAGCATTGAGACATCACATCTCATGCTATAGGAAGGGTCTCAGGATTGGAATGGGAAGGAGTTGGATATCACATCTCATGCTATAGGAAGGGTCTCAGATTTGGTATAAGCATTGAGATATCACATCTCATGCTATAGGAAGGGTCTCAGGATTGGAATGGGAAGGAGTTGTATATGACATCTCAGGCCATAGGAAGGGTCTCAGGTTTGGTATAAGCATTGAGATATCACATCCCTGCTATCGGAAGGGTCTCAGGATTGGAATGGGAAGGAATTGGATATCACATCTCATGTTATAGGAAGGATCTCAGGTTTGGTATTAGAAGCATTGAGATATCCCTTCTCATGCTATAGGAAGGGTCTCAGGATTGGAATGTGAAGGATTTGGATATCACATCTCATGCTAAAGGAAGGGTCTCAGGTTTGGTAGAAGCATTGAGATATCACGTCTCTGCTATCGGAAGGGTCTCAGGATTGGATTGGGAAGGAGTTGGATATCCCTTCTCATGCTATAGGAAGGGTCTCAGGTTTGGTATAAGCATTGAGATATCACATCTCTGCTATCGGAAGGGTCTCAGGATTGGATTGGGAAGGAGTTGGATATCCCTTCTCATGCTATAGGAAGTGTCTCAGGTTGGAATGGGAAGGAGTTGGATATCACATCTCATGTTATAGGAAGGGTCTCAGGATTGGAATGGGAAGGATTTGGATATCACATCTCTTGCTATAGGAAGGGTCTCAGGATTGGAATGGGTAGGAGTTGGATATTACTTTCTTGCTATAGGAAAGGTCTCATGTTTGGAATGGGAAGGAGTTGGATATCACATATGCTATAGTTAGTGTCTCAGGTTTGGAACAGGAAGGAGTTGGATATCACATCTCATGTTATAGGAAGGGTCTCAGGTTTGGTATAAGCATTGAGATATCACATCTCTGCTATCGGAAGTGGCTCAGGATTGGAATGGGAAGGAGTTGGATATCCCATCTCATGTTATAGGACGAGTCTCTGGTTTGGTATTAGAATCATTGAGATATCACATCGCATGCTGTAGGAAGGGTCTAAGGATTGGAATGGGATGGACTTGGATATCACATCTCATGCTATAGATAGGCTCTTAGGTTTGGAAAGGGAAGGAGTTGGATATCACATTTCATGTTAGAGGAAGGATCTCAGGTTTGGTATTAGAAGCATTGAGATATCACATCGCATGCTATAGGAAGGGTCTCAGGATTGGAATGGGAAGGAGCTGGATATCACATCTCATGCTAAAGGAAGGGTCTCAGGTTTGGAACGGGAAGGATTTGGATATCACATCTCATGTTATAGGAAGGGTCTCAGGTTTGGTATAAGCATTGAGATATCACATCTCTGCTATCGGAAGTGTCTCAGGATTGGAATGGGAAGGAGTTGGATATCCCATCTCATGTTATAGGACGGGTCTCAGGTTTGTTATTAGAATCATTGAGATATCATATTGCATGCTGTAGGAAGGGTCTAAGGGTTGGAATGGGAAGGACTTGGATATCACATCTCATGCTATAGATAGGCTCCTAGGTTTGGAAAGGGAAGGAGTTGGAAATCACATTTCATGTTAGAGGAAGGATCTCAGGTTTGGTATTAGAAGCATTGAGATATCACATCTCATGCTATAGGAAGGGTCTCAGGATTGGAATGGGAAGTAGTTGGATATCACATCTCATGCTATAGGAAGGGTCTCAGGTTTGGTATAAGCATTGAGATATCACATCTCATGCTATAGGACGGGTCTCAGGATTGGAATGGAAGGAGTTGGATATCACATCTCATGTTATAGTAAGGATCTCAGGTTTGGTATTAGAAGCATTGAGACATCACATCTCATGCTGTAGGAAGGGTCTCAGGGTTGGAATGGGAAGGAGTTGGATATCACATCTCATCCAATAGGAAGGGTCTCAGGTTTGGAATGGGAAGGAATTGGATATCACATCTCATGTTATAGGAAGGATCTCAGGTTTGGTATTAGAAGCATTGAGATATCACATCTCATGCTATAGGAAGGGTCTCAGGATTGGAATGTGAAGGATTTGGATATCACATCTCATGCTAAAGGAAGGGTCTCAGGTTTGGTAGAAGCATTGAGATATCACGTCTCTGCTATCGGAAGGGTCTCAGGATTGGATTGGGAAGGAGTTGGATATCCCTTCTCATGCTATAGGAATGGTCTCAGGATTTGAATTGCAAGGAGTTGGATATCACATCTCATGCCATAGGAAGGGTCTCAGGTTTGGTATAAGCATTGAGATATCACATCTCTGCTATCGGAAGGGTCTCAGGATTGGATTGGGAAGGAGTTGGATATCCCTTCTCATGCTATAGGAAGTGTCTCAGGTTGGAATGGTAAGGAGTTGGATATCACATCTCATGTTATAGGAAGGGTCTCAGGATTGGAATGGGAAGGATTTGGATATCACATCTCTTGCTATAGGAAGGGTCTCAGGATTGGAATGGGTAGGAGTTGGATATTACTTTCTTGCTATAGGAAGGGTCTCATGTTTGGAATGGGAAGGAGTTGGATATCACATATGCTATAGTTAGTGTCTCAGGTTTGGAACGGGAAGGAGTTGGATATCACATCTCATGTTATAGGAAGGGTCTCAGGTTTGGTATAAGCATTGAGATATCACATCTCTGCTATCGGAAGCGGCTCAGGATTGGAATGGGAAGGAGTTGGATATCCCATCTCATGTTATAGGAAGAGTCTCTGGTTTGGTATTAGAATCATTGAGATATCACATCGCATGCTGTTGGAAGGGTCTAAGGATTGGAATGGGATGGACTTGGATATCACATCTCATGCTATAGGTAGGCTCTCAGGTTTGGTATAAGCATTGAGATATCACATCTCATGCTATAGGAAGGGTCTCAGGATTGGAATGGGAAGGATTTGGATATCACATCTCATGCTATAGGAAGGGTCTCAGATTTGGTATAAGCATTGAGATATCACATCTCATGCTAAAGGAAGGGTCTCAGGTTTGGAAAGGGAAGGAGTTGGATATCACATTTCATGTTAGAGGAAGGATCTCAGGTTTGGTATTAGAAGCATTGAGATATCACATCTCATGCTATAGGACGGGTCTCAGGATTGGAATGGAAGGAGTTGGATATCACATCTCATGCTATAGGAAGGGTCTCAGGTTTGGTATAAGCATTGAGATATCACATCTCATGCTATAGGACGGGTCTCAGGATTGGAATGGAAGGAGTTGGATATCACATCTCATGTTATAGGAAGGATCTCAGGTTTGGTATTAGATGCATTGAGACATCACATCTCATGCTATAGGAAGGGTCTCAGGGTTGGAATGGGAAGGAGTTGGATATCACATCTCATCCAATAGGAAGGGTCTCAGGTTTGGAATGGGAAGGAATTGGATATCACATCTCATGTTATAGGAAGAATCTCAGGTTTGGTATTAGAAGCATTGAGATATCACATCTCATGCTATAGGAAGGGTCTCAGGATTGGAATGTGAAGGATTTGGATATCACATCTCATGCTAAAGGAAGGGTCTCAGGTTTGGTAGAAGCATTGAGATATCACGTTTCTGCTATCGGAAGGGTCTCAGGATTGGATTGGGAAGGAGTTGGATATCCCTTCTCATGCTATAGGAAGGGTCTCAGGATTTGAATGGGAAGGAGTTGGATATCACATCTCATGTTATAGGAAGGGTCTCAGGATTGGAATGGGAAGGATTTGGATATCACATCTCTTGCTATAGGAAGGGTCTCAGGATTGGAATGGGTAGGAGTTGGATATTACTTTCTTGCTATAGGAAGGGTCTCATGTTTGGAATGGGAAGCAGTTGGATATCACATATGCTATAGTTAGTGTCTCAGGTTTGGAACGGGAAGGAGTTGGATATCCCATCTCATGTTATAGGAAGAGTCTCTGGTTTGGTATTAGAATCATTGAGATATCACATCGCATGCTGTAGGAAGGGTCTAAGGATTGGAATGGGATGGACTTGGATATCACATCTCATGCTATAGGTAGGCTCTCAGGTTTGGTATAAGCATTGAGATATCACATCTCATGCTATAGGAAGGGTCTCAGGATTGGAATGGGAAGGAATTGGATATCACATCTCATGCTATAGGAAGGGTCTCAGATTTGGTATAAGCATTGAGATATCACATCTCATGCTAAAGAAAGGGTCTCAGGATTGGAATGGGAAGGAGTTGTATATGACATCTCAGGCCATAGGAAGGGTCTCAGGTTTGGTATAAGCATTGAGATATCACATCTCTGCTATCGGAAGGGTCTCAGGATTGGAATGGGAAGGAGTTGGATATCCCATCTCATGTTATAGGAATGGTCTCAGGTTTGGTATTAGAAGCATAGAGATATCACATCTCATGCTATAGGAAGGGTCTCAGGATTGGAATGGGAAGGACTTGGATGTCACATCTCATGCTATAGGGAGGGTCTCAAGTTTGATATTAGAAGCATTGAGATAACAAATCTCATGATATCGGAAGGGTCTCAGGATTGGAATGGGAAGGAGTTGGATATCACATCTCATGATAAAGGAAGGGTCTAAGGTTTGGAAGGGGAAGGATTTGGATATCACATCTCATGTTATAGGACGGGTCTCAGTTTTGGTATTAGAAGCATTGAGATATCAAGTCTCATGGTATAAGAAGGGTCTCAGAATTGGAATGGGAAGGAGTTGGATATCACACCTCAAGCTATAGGAAGGGTCTCAGGATTGGAATGGGAAGGAGTTTGATATCACATCTCATGCCATAGTATGGGTCTCAGGTTTGGTAGAAGCATTGGGATATCACATCTCATGCTATCGGAAGGGTATCAGTATTGGATTTGGAAGAAGTTGGATATCCCATCTCATGCTATAGGAAGGGTCTCAGGTTGGAATGGGAAGGAGTTGGATATCACATTTCATGTTATAGGAAGGGTCTCAGGATTGGAATGGGAAGGACTTGGATATCATATCTCATGCTATAGGAAGGCTCTCAGGTTTGGAAGGGGAAGGAGTTGGATATCACATCTCAAGCTATAGGAAGGGTCTCAGGATTGGAATGGGAAGGAGTTGGATATCACATCTCAAGCTATAGGAAGGGTCTCAGGTTTGGTATAAGCATTGAGATATCACATCTCATGCTATAGGAAGGGTCTCAGGATTGGAATGGGAAGGAGTTGGATATCACATCTCATGTTAAAGGAAATATCTCAGGTTTGGTATTAGAAGCATTGAGACATCACATCTCATGTTATAGGAAGGGTCTCAGGATTGGAATGGGAAGAAGTTGGATATCACATCTCATGCTATAGGAAAGGTCTCAGGTTTGGTATAAGCATTGAGATATCACATCTCATGCTATAGGAAGGGTCTCAGGATTGGAACGGGAAGGAGTTGTATATGACATCTCATGCCATAGGAAGGGTCTCAGGTTTGGTATAAGCATTGAGATATCACATCACATGCTATAGGAAGGGTCTCAGGATTGGAATGGGAAGGACTTGGATATCACATCTCATGCTATAGGCAGGGCCTCAGGTTTGGAAAGGGAAGGAGATGGATATCACATTTCATGTTAGAGATAGGATCTCAGGTTTGGTATTAGAGGCATTGAGATATCACATCTCATGCTATCATAAGGGTCTCAGGATTGGAATGGGAAGGAGTTGTATATCACATCTCATGCTAAATGGAGGGTCTCAGGTTTGGAAGGGGAAGGATTTGGAAATCACATCTCATGTTATAGGAAGGATCTCAGGTTTGGTATTAGAAGCATTGAGATATCACATCTCATGCTATCGGAAGTATCTCAGGTTTGGTATTAGAGGCATTGAGATATCACATCTCATGCTATCATAAGGGTCTCAGGATTGGAATGGGAAGGAGTTGGATATCACATCTCCTGTTATTGGAAGGATCTCAGGTTTGGTATTAGAAGCATTGAGACATCACATCTCATGCTATAGGAAGGGTCTCAGGATTGGAATGGGAAGGAGTTGAATATCACATCTCATGCTATAGGAAGGGTCTCAGATTTGGTATAAGCATTGAGATATCACATCTCATGCTATAGGAAGGGTCTCAGGATTGGATTGGGAAGGAGTTGTATATGACATCTCATGTTATAGGAAGGGTCTCAGGTTTGGTATTAGAAGCATTGAGATATCACATCTCATGCTATAGGAAGGGTCTCAGGATTGGAATGGGGAGGACTTGGATGTCACATCTCATGCTATAGGGAGGGTCTCAAGTTTGATATTAGAAGCATTGAGATAACAAATCTCATGATATCGGAAGGGTCTCAGGATTGGAATGGGAAGGAGTTGGATATCACATCTCATGATAAAGGAAGGGTCTAAGGTTTGGAAGGGGAAAGATTTGGATATCACATCTCATGTTATAGGACGGGTCTCAGGTTTGGTATTAGAAGCATTGAGATATCAAGTCTCATGGCATAGGAAGGGTCTCAGAATTGGAATGGGAAGGAGTTGGATATCACATCTCAAGCTATAGGAAGAGTCTCAGGATTGGAATGGGAATGAGTTTGATATCACATCTCATGCCATAGTATGGGTCTCAGGTTTGGTAGAAGCATTGGGATATCACATCTCATGCTGTTGGGAGGGTATCAGTATTGGATTTGGAAGGAGTTGGATATCCCATCTCATGCTATAGGAAGGGTCTCAGGTTGGAATGGGAAGGAGTTGGATATCACATTTCATGTTATAGGAAGGGTCTCAGGATTGGAATGGGAAGGACTTGGATATCATATCTCATGCTATAGGAAGGCTCTCAGGTTTGGAAGGGGAAGGAGTTGGATATCACATTTCATGTTAGAGGAAGGATCTCAGGTTTGGTATTAGAGGCCTTGAGATATCACATCTCATGCTATAGGAAGGGTCTCAGGATTGGAATGGGAAGGAGTTGGATATCACATCTCAAGCTTTAGGAAGGGTCTCAGGTTTGGTATAAGCATTGAGATAGCACATCTCATGCTATAGGAAGGGTCTCAGGATTGGAATGGGAAGGAGTTGGATATCACATCTCATGTTATAGGAAAGATCTCAGGTTTGGTATTAGAAGCATTGAGACATCACATCTCATGTTATAGGAAGGGTCTCAGGATTGGAATGGGAAGAAGTTGGATATCACATCTCATGCTATAGGAAGGGTCTCAGGTTTGGAAGGGGAAGGAGTTGGATATCCAATCTCATGTTATAGGACTGGTCTCAGGTTTGGTATTAGAAGCATTGAGATATCACATCGCATGCTGTAGGAAGGTTCTCAGGTTTGGTATTAGAAGCATTGAGACATCACATCTCATGCTATAGGAAGGGTCTCAGGATTGGAATGGGAAGGAGTTGGATATCACATCTCATGTTATAGGAAGGATCTCAGGTTTGGTATTAGAAGCATTGAGACATCACATCTCATGCTATAGGAAGGGTCTCAGGATTGGAATGGGAAGGAGTTGGATATCACATTTCATACTATAGGAAGGGTCTCACATTTGGTATAAGCATTGAGATATCACATCTCATGCTATAGGAAGGGTCTCAGGATTGGATTGGGAAGGAGTTGTATATGACATCTCAGGCCATAGGAAGGGTCTCAGGATTGGTATAAGCATTGAGATATCACATCTCTGCTATCGGAAGGGTCTCAGGATTGGAATGGGAAGGAGTTGGATATCCCATCTCATGTTATAGGAAGGGTCTCAGGATTGGAATGGGGAGGACTTGGATGTCACATCTCATGCTATAGGGAGGGTCTCAAGTTTGATATTAGAAGCATTGAGATAACAAATCTCATGATATCGGAAGGGTCTCAGGATTGGAATGGGAAGGAGTTGGATATCACATCTCATGATAAAGGAAGGGTCTAAGGTTTGGAAGGGGAAAGATTTGGATATCACATCTCATGTTATAGGACGGGTCTCAGGTTTGGTATTAGAAGCATTGAGATATCAAGTCTCATGGCATAGGAAGGGTCTCAGAATTGGAATGGGAAGGAGTTGGATATCACATCTCAAGCTATAGGAAGAGTCTCAGGATTGGAATGGGAATGAGTTTGATATCACATCTCATGCCATAGTATGGGTCTCAGGTTTGGTAGAAGCATTGGGATATCACAATTCATGCTATTGGAAGGGTATCAGTATTGGATTTCGAAGGAGTTGGATATCCCATCTCATGCTATAGGAAGGGTCTCAGGTTGGAATGGGAAGGAGTTGGATATCACATTTCATGTTATAGGAAGGGTCTCAGGATTGGAATGGGAAGGACTTGGATATCATATCTCATGCTATAGGAAGGCTCTCAGGTTTGGAAGGGGAAGGAGTTGGATATCACATTTCATGTTAGAGGAAGGATCTCAGGTTTGGTATTAGAGGCCTTGAGATATCACATCTCATGCTATAGGAAGGGTGTCAGGATTGGAATGGGAAGGAGTTGGATATCACATCTCAAGCTTTAGGAAGGGTCTCAGGTTTGGTATAAGCATTGCGATAGCACATCTCATGCTATAGGAAGGGTCTCAGGATTGGAATGGGAAGGAGTTGGATATCACATCTCATGTTATAGGAAAGATCTCAGGTTTGGTATTAGAAGCATTGAGACATCACATCTCATGTTATAGGAAGGGTCTCAGGATTGGAATGGGAAGAAGTTGGATATCACATCTCATGCTATAGGAAGGGTCTCAGGTTTGGAAGGGGAAGGAGTTGGATATCCAATCTCATGTTATAGGACTGGTCTCAGGTTTGGTATTAGAAGCATTGAGATATCACATCGCATGCTGTAGGAAGGTTCTCAGGTTTGGTATTAGAAGCATTGAGACATCACATCTCATGCTATAGGAAGGGTCTCAGGATTGGAATGGGAAGGAGTTGGATATCACATCTCATGTTATAGGAAGGATCTCAGGTTTGGTATTAGAAGCATTGAGACATCACATCTCATGCTATAGGAAGGGTCTCAGGATTGGAATGGGAAGGAGTTGGATATCACATCTCATGCTATAGGAAGGGTCTCACATTTGGTATAAGCATTGAGATATCACATCTCATGCTATAGGAAGGGTCTCAGGATTGGATTGGGAAGGAGTTGTATATGACATCTCAGGCCATAGGAAGGGTCTCAGGATTGGTATAAGCATTGAGATATCACATCTCTGCTATCGATAGGGTCTCAGGATTGGAATGGGAAGGAGTTGGATATCCCATCTCATGTTATAGGAAGGGTCTCAGGTTTGGTATTAGAAGCATTGAGATATCACATCTCATGCTATAGGAAGGGTCTCAGGATTGGAATGGGGAGGACTTGGATGTCACATCTCATGCTATAGGGAGTGTCTCAAGTTTGATATTAGAAGCATTGAGATAACAAATCTCATGATATCGGAAGGGTCTCAGGATTGGAATGGGAAGGAGTTGGATATCACATCTCATGATAAAGGAAGGGTCTAAGGTTTGGAAGGGGAAAGATTTGGATATCACATCTCATGTTATAGGACGGGTCTCAGGTTTGGTATTAGAAGCATTGAGATATCAAGTCTCATGGCATAGGAAGGGTCTCAGAATTGGAATGTGAAGGAGTTGGATATCACATCTCAAGCTATAGGAAGAGTCTCAGGATTGGAATGGGAAGGAGTTTGATATCACCTCTCATGCCATAGTATGGGTCTCAGGTTTGGTAGAAGCATTGGGATATCACATTTCATGCTATTGGAAGGGTATCAGTATTGGATTTGGAAGGAGTTGGATATCACATTTCATGTTATAGGAAGGGTCTCAGGTTGGAATGGGAAGGAGTTGGATATCACATTTCATGTTATAGGAAGGGTCTCAGGATTGGAATGGGAAGGACTTGGATATCATATCTCATGCTATAGGAAGGCTGTCAGGTTTGGAAGGGGAAGGAGTTGGATATCACATTTCATGTTAGAGGAAGGATCTCAGGTTTGGTATTAGAGGCCTTGAGATATCACATCTCATGCTATAGGAAGGGTCTCAGGATTGGAATGGGAAGGAGTTGGATATCACATCTCAAGCTTTAGGAAGGGTCTCAGGTTTGGTATAAGCATTGAGATAGCACATCTCATGCTATAGGAAGGGTCTCAGGATTGGAATGGGAAGGAGTTGGATATCACATCTCATGTTATAGGAAGGATCTCAGGTTTGGTATTAGAAGCATTGAGACATCACATCTCATGCTATAGGAAGGGTCTCAGGATTGGAATGGGAAGGAGTTGGATATCACATCTCATGCTATAGGAAGGGTCTCAGATTTGGTATAAGCATTGAGATATCACATCTCTGCTATCGGAAGGGTCTCAGGATTGGAATGGGAAGGAGTTGTATATCCCATCTCATGCTATAGGGAGGGTCTCAATTTTGATATTAGAAGCATTGAGATAACAAATCTCATGATATCGGAAGGGACTCAGGATTGGAATGGGAAGGAGTTGGATATCCCATCTCATGATAAAGGAAGGGTCTAAGGTTTGGAAGGGGAAAGATTTGGATATCACATCTCATGTTATAGGACGGGTCTCAGGTTTGGTATTAGAAGCATTGAGATATCAAGTCTCATGGTATAGGAAGGGTCTCAGAATTGGAATGGGAAGGAGTTGGATATCACATCTCAAGCTATAGGAAGAGTCTCAGGATTGGAATGGGAAGGAGTTTGATATCACATCTCATGCCATAGTATGGTTCTCAGGTTTGATAGAAGCATTGGGATATCACATCTCATGCTATTGGAAGGGTATCAGTATTGGATTTGGAAGGAGTTGGATATCCCATCTCATGCTATAGGAAGGGTCTCAGGTTGGAATGGGAAGGAGTTGGATATCACATTTCATGTTATAGGAAGGGTCTCAGGATTGGAATGGGAAGGACTTGGATATCATATCTCATGCTATAGGAAGGCTCTCAGGTTTGGAAGGAGAAGGAGTTGGATATCACATTTCATGTTAGAGGAAGGATCTCAGGTTTGGTATTAGAGGCCTTGAGATATCACATCTCATGCTATAGGAAGGGTCTCAGGTTGGAATGGGAAGGAGTTGGATATCACATTTCATGTTATAGGAAGGGTCTCAGGATTGGAATGGGAAGGAGTTGGATATCACATCTCAAGCTTTAGGAAGGGTCTCAGGTTTGGTATAAGCATTGAGATAGCACATCTCATGCTATAGGAAGGGTCTCAGGATTGGAATGGGAAGGAGTTGGATATCACATCTCATGTTATAGGAAAGATCTCAGGTTTGGTATTAGAAGCATTGAGACATCACATCTCATGTTATAGGAAGGGTCTCAGGATTGGAATGGGAAGAAGTTGGATATCACATCTCATGCTATAGGAAGGGTCTCAGGTTTGGAAGGGGAAGGAGTTGGATATCCAATCTCATGTTATAGGACTGGTCTCAGGTTTGGTATTAGAAGCATTGAGATATCACATCGCATGCTGTAGGAAGGTTCTCAGGTTTGGAATGGGGAGGAATTGGATATCACATCTCATGTCATAGGAAGGATCTCAGGTTTGGTATTAGAAGCATTGAGATATCACATCTCATGCTATAGGAATGGTCTCAGGATTGGAATGGGAAGGAGTTGGATATTACATTCCTGCTATAGGAAGGGTCTCATGTTTGGAATGGGAATGTGTTGGATATCACATATGCTATAGGAAGGGTCTCAGGTTTGGAACGGGAAGGAGTTGGATATCACATCTCATGTTATAGGAAGGGTCTCAGGTTTGGTATAAGCATTGAGATATCACATCTCTGCTATCGGAAGTGTCTCAGGATTGGAATGGGAAGGTGTTGGATATCCCATCTCATGTTATAGGACGGGTCTCAGGTTTGTTATTAGAATCATTGAGATATCATATTGCATGCTGTAGGAAGGGTCTAAGGATTGGAATGGGAAGGAGTTGGATATCCCATCTCATGTTATAGGAAGAGTCTCAAGTTTGGTATTAGAAGCATTTGGATATCACATCTCATGCTATAGGAAGTGTCTCAGGATTGGAATGGGAAGGAGTTGGATATCACATTTCATGTTAGAGGAAGGATCTCAGGTTTGGTGTTAGAGGCATTGAGATATCACATCTCATGCTATAGGAAGGGTCTCAGGATTGGAATGGGAAGGAGTTGGATATCACATCTCATGCTATAGGAAGGGTCTCAGGTTTGGTATAAGCATTGAGATATCACATCTCATGCTATAGGAAGGGTCTCAGGATTGGAATGGGAAGGAGTTGGATATCACATCTCATGTTATAGGAAGGATCTCAGGTTTGGTATTAGAAGCATTGAGACATCACATCTCATGCTATCGGAAGGGTCTCAGGATTGGAATGGGAAGGACTTGGATATCACATCTCATGCTATAGGGAGGGTCTCAAGTTTGATATTAGAAGCATTGAGATATCATATCTCATGCTATAGGAAGGGTCTCAGGATTGGAATGGGAAGGAGTTGGATATCACATCTCATGCTATAGGAAGGGTCTCAGGTTTGGTATAAGCAGTGAGATATCACATCTCATGCTATAGGAAGTGTCTCAGGATTGGAATGGGAAGGAGTTGGATATCACATCTCATGTTATAGGAAGGATCTCAGGTTTGGTATAAGCATTGAGATATCACATCTCTACTATCGGAAGGGTCTCAGGATTGGAATGGGAAGGAGTTGGATATTCCCATCTCATGTTATAGGAAGGGTCTCAGGTTTGGTATTAGAAGCATTGAGATATCACATCTCATGCTATAGGAAGGGTCTCAGGATTGGAATGGGAAGGACTTGGATATCACATCTCATGCTATAAGGAGGGTCTCAAGTTTGATATTAGAAGCATTGAGATATCACATCTCATGATATCGGAAGGGTCTCAAGGATGGAATGGGAAGGAGTTGGATATCACATCTCATGATAAAGGAAGTGTCTAAGGTTTGGAAGGGGAAGGAGTTTGATATCACATCTCATGCCATAGTATGGGTCTCAGGTTTGGTGGAAGCATTGGGATATCACATCTCATGCTATCGGAAGGGTATCAGGATTGGATTTGGAAGGAGTTGGATATCCCATCTCATGCTATAGGAAGGGTCTCAGGTTGGAATGGGAAGGAGTTGGATATCACATCTCATGTTATAGGAAGGGTCTCAGGATTGGAATTAGAAGGACTTGGATATCACATCTCATGCTATAGGAAGGCTCTCAGGTTTGGAAGGGGAAAGAGTTGGATATCACATTTCATGTTAGAGGTAGGATCTCAGGTTTGGTATTAGAAGCATTGAGATATCAGATCTCATGCTATCGGAAGGATCTCAGGTTTGGTATAGAAGCATTGAGATATCACATCTCATGCTATCAGAAGGTTCTCAGGATTGGAATGGGAAGGAGTTGGATATCACATCTCATGCTAAAGGGAGGGTCTCAGGTTTGGAAGGGGAAGGATTTGGATATCACATCTCATGTTATAGGAAGGATCTCAGGTTTGGTATTAGAAGCATTGAGATATCACATCTCATGCTATCGGAAGGATCTCAGGTTTGGTATAGAAGCATTGAGATATCACATCTCATGCTATCAGAAGGTTCTCAGGATTGGAATGGGAAGGAGTTGGATATCACATCTCATGCTAAAGGGAGGGTCTCAGGTTTGGAAGGGGAAGGATTTGGATATCATATCTCATGTTATCAGAAGGATCTCAGGTTTGGTATTAGAAGTATTGAGATATCACATCTCATGCTATAGGAAGGGTCTCAGGATTGGAATGGGAAGGAGTTGGTTATCACATCTCATGCTAAAGGAAGGGTCTCAGGTTTGGTAGAAGCATTGAGATATCACATCTCATGCTATAGGAAGGGTCTCAGGATTGGAATGGGAAGGACTTAGATATCACATATCATGCTATAGGGAGGGTCTCAGTTTTGATATTAGAAGCATTGAGATATCACATCTCATGCTATCAGAAGGGTCTCAGGATTGGAATGGGAAGGAGCTGGATATCACATCTCATGCTAAAGGAAGGGTCTCAGGATTGGAATGGGAAGGAGTTGGATATCACATCTCATGCTATAGGAAGGGTCTCAGGTTTGGTATAAGCAGTGAGATATTCCCATTCCAACCTGAGACCCTTCCTATAGCATGAGATGTGATATCTCAAGGCCTCTAATACCAAACCTGAGATCCTTCCTCTAACATGAAATGTGATATCCAACTCCTTCTCCTTCCAAACCTGAGAGCCTTCCTATAGCATGAGATATGATATCCAAGTCCTTCCCATTCCAATCCTGAGACCCTTCCTATAACATGAAATGTGATATCCAACTCCTTCCCATTCCAACCTGAGACCCTTCCTATAGCATGAGATGGGATATCCAACTCCTTCCAAATCCAATACTGATACCCTTCCAATAGCATGAGATGTGATATCCCAATGCTTCTATCAAACCTGAGAACCATACTATGGCATGAGATGTGATATCAAACTCCTTCCCATTCCAATCCTGAGACTCTTCCTATAGCTTGAGATGTGATATCCAACTCCTTCCCATTCCAATTCTGAGACCCTTCCTATACCATGAGACTTGATATCTCAATGCTTCTAATACCAAACCTGAGACCCGTCCTATAACATGAGATGTGATATCCAAATCTTTCCCCTTCCAAACCTTAGACCCTTCCTTTATCATGAGATGTGATATCCAACTCCTTCCCATTCCAATCCTGAGACCCTTCCGATATCATGAGATTTGTTATCTCAATGCTTCTAATATCAAAATTGAGACCCTCCCTATAGCATGAGATGGGATATCCAACTCCTTCCCATTCCAATCCTGAGACCCTTCCGATAGCAGAGATGTGATATCTCAATGCTTATACCAAATCTCAGACCCTTCCTATAGCATGAGATGTGATATCCAACTCCTTCCCATTCCAATCCTGAGACCCTTCCTATAGCATGAGATGTGATGTCTCAATGCTTCTAATACCAAACCTGAGATCCTTCCTATAACATGAGATGTGATATCCAACTCCTTCCCATTCCAATCCTGAGACCCTTCCTATAGCATGAGATGTGCTATCTCAATGCTTATACCAAACCTGAGACCCTTCCTAAAGCTTGAGATGTGATATCCAACTCCTTCCCATTCCAATCCTGAGACCCTTCCTATAGCATGAGATGTGATATCTCAAGGCCTCTAATACCAAACCTGAGATCCTTCCTCTAACATGAAATGTGATATCCAACTCCTTCCCCTTCCAAACCTGAGAGCCTTCCTATAGCATGAGATATGATATCCAAGTCCTTCCCATTCCAATCCTGAGACCCTTCCTATAACATGAAATGTGATATCCAACTCCTTCCCATTCCAACCTGAGACCCTTCCTATAGCATGAGATGGGATATCCAACTCCTTCCAAATCCAATACTGATACCCTTACAATAGCATGAGATGTGATATCCCAATGCTTCTACCAAACCTGAGACCCATACTATGGCATGAGATGTGATATCAAACTCCTTCCCATTCCAATCCTGAGACTCTTCCTATAGCTTGAGATGTGATATCCAACTCCTTCACATTCCAATTCTGAGACCCTTCCTATGCCATGAGACTTGATATCTCAATGCTTCTAATACCAAACCTGAGACCCGTCCTATAACATGAGATGTGATATCCAAATCTTTCCCCTTCCAAACCTTAGACCCTTCCTTTATCATGAGATGTGATATCCAACTCCTTCCCATTCCAATCCTGAGACCCTTCCGATATCATGAGATTTGTTATCTCAATGCTTCTAATATCAAACTTGAGACCCTCCCTATAGCATGAGATGTGACATCCAAGTCCTCCCCATTCCAATCCTGAGACCCTTCCTATAGCATGAGATGTGATATCTCAATGCTTCTAATACCAAACCTGAGACCCTTCCTATAACATGAGATGGGATATCCAACTCCTTCCCTTTCCAATCCTGAGACCCTTCCGATAGCAGAGATGTGATATCTCAATGCTTATACCAATCCTGAGACCCTTCCTATGGCCTGAGATGTCATATACAACTCCTTCCCAATCCAATCCTGAGACCCTTCCTATAGCATGAGATGTGATATCTCAATGCTTATACCAAATGTGAGACCCTTCCTATAGCATGAGATGTGATATCCAACTCCTTCCCATTCCAATCCTGAGACCCTTCCTATAGCTTGAGATGTGATGTCTCAATGCTTCTAATACCAAACCTGAGAACCTTCCTACAGCATGCGATGTGATATCTCAATGCTTCTAATACCAAACCTGAGACCAGTCCTATAACATGAGATTGGATATCCAACTCCTTCCCCTTCCAAACCTGAGACCCTTCCTATAGCATGAGATGTGATATTCAACTTCTTCCCATTCCAATCCTGAGACCCTTCCTATAACATGAGATGTGATGTCTCAATGCTTCTAATACCAAACCTGAGATCTTTCCTATAACATGAGATGTGATATCCAACTCCTTCCCATTCCAATCCTGAGACCCTTCCTATAGCATGAGATGTGCTATCTCAATGCTTATACCAAACCTGAGACCCTTCCTAAAGCTTGAGATGTGATATCCAACTCCTTCCCATTCCAATCCTGAGACCCTTCCTATAGCATGAGATGTGATATCTCAAGGCCTCTAATACCAAACCTGAGATCCTTCCTCTAACATGAAATGTGATATCCAACTCCTTCCCCTTCCAAACCTGAGAGCCTTCCTATAGCATGAGATATGATATCCAAGTCCTTCCCATTCCAATCCTGAGACCCTTCCTATAACATGAAATGTGATATCCAACTCCTTCCCATTCCAACCTGAGACCCTTCCTATAGCATGAGATGGGATATCCAACTCCTTCCAAATCCAATACTGATACCCTTCCAATAGCATGAGATGTGATATCCCAATGCTTCTACCAAACCTGAGACCCATACTATGGCATGAGATGTGATATCAAACTCATTCCCATTCCAATCCTGAGACCCTTCCTATGCCATGAGACTTGATATCTCAATGCTTCTAATACCAAACCTGAGACCCGTCCTATAACATGAGATGTGATATCCAAATCTTTCCCCTTCCAAACCTTAGACCCTTCCTTTATCATGAGATGTGATATCCAACTCCTTCCCATTCCAATCCTGAGACCCTTCCGATATCATGAGATTTGTTATCTCAATGCTTCTAATATCAAACTTGAGACCCTCCCTATAGCATGAGATGTGACATCCAAGTCCTCCCCATTCCAATCCTGAGACCCTTCCTATAGCATGAGATGTGATATCTCATTGCTTCTAATACCAAACCTGAGACCCTTCCTATAACATGAGATGGGATATCCAACTCCTTCCCATTCCAATCCTGAGACCCTTCCGATAGCAGAGATGTGATATCTCAATGCTTATACCAATCCTGAGACCCTTCCTATGGCCTGAGATGTCATATACAACTCCTTCCCAATCCAATCCTGAGACCCTTCCTATAGCATGAGATGTGATATCTCAATGCTTATACCAAATGTGAGACCCTTCCTATAGCATGAGATGTGATATCCAACTCCTTCCCATTCCAATCCTGAGACCCTTCCTATAGCATGAGATGTGATGTCTCAATGCTTCTAATACCAAACCTGAGATCCTTCCTATAACATGAGATGTGATATCCAACTCCTTCCCATTCCAATCCTGAGACCCTTCCTATAGCATGAGATTTGATGTCTCAATGCTTCTAATACCAAACCTGAGAACCTTCCTACAGCATGCGATGTGATATCTCAATGCTTCTAATACCAAACCTGAGACCAGTCCTATAACATGAGATTGGATATCCAACTCCTTCCCCTTCCAAACCTGAGACCCTTCCTATAGCATGAGATGTGATATCCAACTTCTTCCCATTCCAATCCTGAGACCCTTCCTATAACATGAGATGTGATGTCTCAATGCTTCTAATACCAAACCTGAGATCTTTCCTATAACATGAGATGTGATATCCAACTCCTTCCCATTCCAATCCTGAGACCCTTCCTATAGCATGAGATGTGCTATCTCAATGCTTATACCAAACCTGAGACCCTTCCTAAAGCTTGAGATGTGATATCCAACTCCTTCCCATTCCAATCCTGAGACCCTTCCTATAGCATGAGATGTGATATCTCAAGGCCTCTAATACCAAACCTAAGATCCTTCCTCTAACATGAAATGTGATATCCAACTCCTTCCCCTTCCAAAGCTGAGAGCCTTCCTATAGCATGAGATATGATATCCAAGTCCTTCCCATTCCAATCCTGAGACCCTTCCTATAACATGAAATGTGATATCCAACTCCTTCCCATTCCAACCTGAGACCCTTCCTATAGCATGAGATGGGATATCCAACTCCTTCCAAATCCAATACTGATACCCTTCCAATAGCATGAGATGTGATATCCCAATGCTTCTACCAAACCTGAGACCCATACTATGGCATGAGATGTGATATCAAACTCATTCCCATTCCAATCCTGAGACTCTTCCTATAGCTTGAGATGTGATATCCAACTCCTTCCCATTCCAATTCTGAGACCCTTCCTATGCCATGAGACTTGATATCTCAATGCTTCTAATACCAAACCTGAGACCCGTCCTATAACATGAGATGTGATATCCAAATCTTTCCCCTTCCAAACCTTAGACCCTTCCTTTATCATGAGATGTGATATCCAACTCCTTCCCATTCCAATCCTGAGACCCTTCCGATATCATGAGATTTGTTATCTCAATGCTTCTAATATCAAGCTTGAGACCCTCCCTATAGCATGAGATGTGACATCCAAGTCCTCCCCATTCCAATCCTGAGACCCTTCCTATAGCATGAGATGTGATATCTCAATGCTTCTAATACCAAACCTGAGACCCTTCCTATAACATGAGATGTCATATACAACTCCTTCCCAATCCAATCCTGAGACCCTTCCTATAGCATGAGATGTGATATCTCAATGCTTATACCAAATCTGAGACCCGTCCTATAGCATGAGATGTGATATTCAACTCCTTCCCATTCCAATCCTGAGACCCTTCCTATAGCATGAGATGTGATGTCTCAATGCTTCTAATACCAAACCTGAGATCCTTCCAATAACATGAGATGTGATATCCAACTCCTTCCCATTCCAATCCTGAGACCCTTATGATAGCATGAGATGTGATATCTCAATGCCTCTAATACCAAACCTGAGATACTTCCGATAGCATGAGATGTGATATCTCAATGCTTCTAATACCAAACCTGAGATCCTTCCTATAACATGAGATGTGATTTCCAAATCCTTCCCCTTCCAAACCTGAGACCCTCCATTTAGCATGAGATGTGATATACAACTCCTTCCCATTCCAATCCTGAGACCCTTCTGATAGCATGAGATGTGATATCTCAATGCCTCTAATACCAAACCTGAGATCCTATCTCTAACATGAAATGTGATATCCATCTCCTTCCCTTTCCAAACCTGAGGCCCTGCCTATAGCATGAGATGTGATATCCAAGTCCTTCCCATTCCAATCCTGAGACCCTTCCTATAGCATGTGATGTGATATCTCAATGCTTATACCAAACCTGAGACCCTTCCTATGGCATGAGATGTGATATCCAACTTCTTCCCATTCCAATCCTGAGACCCTTCCTATAACATGAGATGTGATGTCTCAATGCTTCTAATACCAAACCTGAGATATTTCCTATAACATGAGATGTGATATCCAACTCCTTCCCATTCCAATCCTGAGACCCTTCCTATAGCATGAGATGTGATATCTCAATGCTTATACCAAACCTGAGACCCTTCCTATAGCTTGAGATGTGATATCCAACTCCTTCCCATTCCAATCCTGAGACCCTTCCTATAGCTTGAGATGTGATATCCAATTCCTTCCCCTTCCAAACCTGAGAGCCTTCCTATAGCATGAGATATGATATCCAAGTCCTTCCCATTCCAATCCTGAGACCCTTCCTATAACATGAAATGTGATATCCAACTCCTTCCCATTCCAACCTGAGACCCTTCCTATAGCATGAGATGGGATATCCAACTTCTTCCAAATCCAATACTGATACCCTTCCGATAGCATGAGATGTTATATCCCAATGCTTCTACCAAACCTGAGACCCATACTATGGCATGAGATGTGATATCAAACTCCTTCCCATTCCAATCCTGAGACCCTTCCTATAGCTTGAGGTGTGATATCCAACTCCTTCCCATTCCAATTCTGAGACCCTTCTTATACCATGAGACTTGATATCTCAATGCTTCTAATACCAAAACTGAGACCCGTCCTATAACATGAGATGTGATATCCAAATCCTTCCCCTTCCAAACCTTAGACCCTTCCTTTATCATGAGATGTGATATCCAACTCCTTCCCATTCCAATCCTGAGACCCTTCCGATATCATGAGATTTGTTATCTCAATGCTTCTAATATCAAACTTGAGACCCTCCCTATAGCATGAGATGTGACATCCAAGTCCTTCCCATTCCAATCCTGAGACCCTTCCTATAGCATGAGATGTGATATCTCTATGCTTCTAATACCAAACCTGAGACCATTCCTATAACATGAGATGGGATATCCAACTCCTTCCCATTCCAATCCTGAGACCCTTCCGATAGCAGAGATGTGATATCTCAATGCTTATACCAAACCTGAGACCCTTCCTATGGCCTGAGATGTCATATACAACTCCTTCCCATTCCAATCCTGAGACCCTTTCTTTAGCATGAGATGTGATATCTCAATGCTTATACCAAATCTGAGACCCTTCCTATAGCATGAGATGTGATATCCAATTCCTTCCCATTCCAATCCTGAGACCCTTCCTATAGCATGAGATGTGATATCTCAATGCTTATACCAAACCTGAGAGCCTACCTATAGCATGAGATGTGATATCCAAGTCCATCCCATTCCAATCCTTAGACCCTTCCTACAGCATGCGATGTGATATCTCAATGATTCTAATACCAAACCAGAGACTCTTCCTATAACATGAGATGGGATATCCAACTCCTTCCCGTTCCAAACCTGAGACACTAACTATAGCATATGTGATATCCAACTGCTTCCCATTCCAAACATGAGACCCTTCCTATAGTAAGAAAGTAATATCCAACTCCTACCCATTCCAATCCTGAGACCCTTCCTATAGCAAGAGATGTGATATCCAAATCCTTTCCATTCCAATCCTGAGACCCTTCCTATAACATGAGATGTGATATCCAACTCCTTCCCATTCAAATCCTGAGACCCTTCCTATAGCATGAGAAGGGATATCCAACTCCTTCCCAATCCAATCCTGAGACCCTTCCGATAGCAGAAACGTGATATCTCAATGCTTCTACCAAACCTGAGACCCTTCCTTTAGCATGAGATGTGATATCCAAATCCTTCACATTCCAATCCTGAGACCCTTCCTATAGCATGAGATGTGACATCTCAATGCTTCTAATACCAAACCTGAGATTCTTCCTATAACATGAGATGTGATATCCAATTCCTTCCCATTCCAAACCTGAGACCCTTCCTTTTGGATGAGATGTGATATCCAACTCCTTCCCATTCCTACCCTGAGACCCTTCCTATAGCATGAGATGTGATGTCTCAATGCATCTAATACCAAACCTGAGATCCTTCCTATAACATGAGATGTGATATCCAACTCCTTCCATTCCAATCCTGAGACCCGTCCTATAGCATGAGATGTGATATCTCAATGCTTATACCAAACCTGAGACCCTTCCTATAGCATGAGATGTGATATCCAACTCCTTCCATTCCAATCCTGAGACCCGTCCTATAGCATGAGATGTGATATCTCAATGCTTCTAATACCAAATCTGAGATCCTTCCTCTAACATGAAATGTGATATCCAACTCCTTCCCTTTCCAAACCTGAGACCCTTCCTTTAGCATGAGATGTGATATCTCAATGCTTATATCAAATCTGAGACCCTTCCTATAGCATGAGATGTGATATCCAAATCCTTCCCATTCCAATCCTGAGACCCTTCCTATAGCATGAGATGTGATATCTCAATGCTTATACCAAACCTGAGAGCCTACCTATAGCATGAGATGTGATATCCAAGTCCATCCCATTCCAATCCTTAGACCCTTCCAACAGCATGCGATGTGATATCTCAATGATTCTAATACCAAACCAGAGACTCTTCCTATAACATGAGATGGGATATCCAACTCCTTCCCATTCCAATCCTGAGCCGCTTCCGATAGCAGAGATGTGATATCTCAATGCTTATACCAAACCTGAGACCCTTCCTATAACATGAGATGTGATATCCAACTCCTTCCCGTTCCAAACCTGAGACACTAACTATAGCAAATGTGATATCCAACTCCTTCCCATTCCAAACATGAGACCCTTCCTATAGCAAGAAAGTAATATCCAACTCCTACCCATTCCAATCCTGAGACCCTTCCTATAGCAAGAGATGTGATATCCAAATCCTTCCCATTCCAATCCTGAGACCCTTCCTATAACATGAGATGTGATATCCAACTCCTTACCATTCCAACCTGAGACACTTCCTATAGCATGAGAAGGGATATCCAACTCCTTCCCAATCCAATCCTGAGACCCTTCCGATAGCAGAGATGTGATATCTCAATGCTTATACCAAACCTGAGACCCTTCCTATGGCATGAGATGTGATATCCAACTCCTTGCAATTCAAATCCTGAGACCCTTCCTATAGCATGAGAAGGGATATCCAACTCCTTCCCAATCCAATCCTGAGACCCTTCCGATAGCAGAGACGTGATATCTCAATGCTTCTACCAAACCTGAGACCCTTCCTGTAGCATGAGATGTGATATCCAAATCCTTCACATTCCAATCCTGAGACCCTTCCTATAGCATGAGATGTGATATCTCAATGCTTCTAATACCAAACCTGAGATCCTTCCTATAACATGAGATGTGATATCCAATTCCTTCCCATTCCAAACCTGAGACCCTTCCTATTGGATGAGATGTGATATCCAACTCCTTCCCATTCCAACCCTGAGACCCTTCCTACAGCATGAGATATGATGTCTCAATGCTTCTAATACCAAACCTGAGATCCTTACTATAACATGAGATGTGATATCCAACTCCTTCCATTCCAATCCTGAGACCCGTCCTATAGCATGAGATGTGATATCTCAATGCTTATACCAAACCTGAGACCCTTCCTATAGCATGAGATGTGATATCCAACTACCTCCCATTCCAATCCTGAGACCCTTCCTATAGCATGAGATGTGATATCTCAATGCTTCTAATACCAAACCTGAGATCCTTCCTCTAACATGAAATGTGATATCCAACTCCTTCCCTTTCCAAACCTAGGAGCCTATCTATAGCATGAGATGTGATATCCAAGTCCTTCCCATTCCAACCCTTAGACCCTTCCTACAGCATGCAATATATCTCAATGATTCTAATAACAAACCTGAGACCCGTCCTATAACATGAGATGGGATATCCAACTCCTTCCCATTCCAATCCTGAGACACTTCCGATAGCAGAGATGTGATATCTCAATGCTTATACCAAACCTGAGACCCTTCCTATAACATGAGATGTGATATCCAAATCCTTCCCGTTCCAAACCTGAGACCCTTCCTTTAGCATGAGATGTGATATCCAGCTCCTTCCCATTCCAATCCTGAGACCCTTCCTTTAGCATGAGATGTGATATCTCAATGCTTCTAATACCAAACCTGAGATCCTTCCTCTAACATGAAATGTGATATCCAACTCCTTCCCTTTCCAAACCTAAGAGCCTATCTATAGCATGAGATGTGATATCCAAGTCCATCCCATTCCAATCCTCAGACCCTTCCTACAGCATGCGATGTGATATCTCAATGATTCTAATACCAAACCAGAGACTCGTCCTATAACATGAGATGGGATATCCAACTCCTTCCCATTCCAATCCTGAGCCACTTCCGATAGCAGAGATGTGATATCTCAATGCTTATACCAAACCTGAGACCCTTCCTATAACATGAGATGTGATATCCAACTCCTTCCCGTTCCAAACCTGAGACACTAACTATAGCATATGTGATATCCAACTCCTTCCCATTCCAAACATGAGACCCTTCCTATAGCAAGAAAGTAATATCCAACTCCTACCCATTCCAATCCTGAGACCCTTCCTATAGCAAGAGATGTGATATCCAAATCCTTCCCATTCCAATCCTGAGACCCTGCCTATAACATGAGATGTGATATCCAACTCCTTCCCATTCCAACCTGAGACACTTCCTATAGCATGAGAAGGGATATCCAACTCCTTCCCAATCCAATCCTGAGACCCTTCCGATAGCAGAGATGTGATATCTCAATGCTTATACCAAACCTGAGACCCTTCCTATAGCATGAGAAGGGATATCCAACTCCTTCCCAATCCAATCCTGAGACCCTTCCGATAGCAGAGACGTGATATTTCAATGCTTCTACCAAACCTGAGACCCTTCCTTTAGCATGAGATGTGATATCCAAATCCTTCACATTCCAATCCTGAGACCCTTCCTATAGCATGAGAAGGCATATCTCAATGCTTCTAATACCAAACCTGAGATCCTTCCTATAACATGAGATGTGATATCCAATTCCTTCCCATTCCAATCCTGAGACCCTTCCGATAGCAGAGATGTGATATCGCAATGCTTATACCAAACCTGAGACCCTTCCTATGGCCTGAGATGTCATATACAACTCCTTCCCATTCCAATCCTGAGACCCTTCCTATAGCATGAGATGTGATATCTCAATGCTTATACCAAATCTGAGACCCTTCCTATAGCATGAGATGTGATATCCAACTCCTTCCCATTCCAATCCTGAGACCCTTCCTATAGCATGAGATGTGATGTCTCAATGCTTCTAATACCAAACCTGAGATCCTTCCTATAACATCAGATGTGATATCCAACTCCTTCCCATTCCAATCCTGAGACCCTTATGAAAGCATGAGATGTGATATCTCAATGCTTCTAATACCAAACCTGAGACCCGTCCTATAACATGAGATGTGATATCCAAATCTTTCCCCTTCCAAACCTTAGACCCTTCCTTTATCATGAGATGTGATATCCAAGTCCTTCCCATTCCAATCCTTAGACCCTTCCTACAGCATGCAATATGATATCTCAATGATTCTAATAACAATCCTGAGACCCGTCCTATAACATGAGATGGGATATCCAACTCCTTCCCATCCCAATCCTGAGACACTTCCGATTGCAGAGATGTGATATCTCAATGCTTATACCAAACCTGAGACTCTTCCTATAACATGAGATGTGATATCTGTTAGGAAAGATTTAATAATTGTAGGTAATTTTCCTTCCATGTGGCAACCCCTAAACTTTTTGCTGTTGTTTTTCACCTTGTTCTCGACTTTGCCAGAGAAGTGCAGCCTTCTGCCGCACTCCTCTGGGCTTTCGCTCCTTTCTTACGGGGAAACTGACATGCCCTTAAAACAGTCAGTACCGGGAAACACTGTTTTCCGTAGTTTCTTTTATCATGTTGCGGCTTTCGTGCAACATGACACAAGAGGGCACTGTAAGCTAAGTTGCTGCTCTCTTGGGATTCTAGCCTTCTACAGGCCCTAGATACTCTTTCAGGATTGTAACTGATCGGTGCAAGTGATTCAAGGACGGGAATGGTGGCAGCGATCGTTTCTTGTGTTTTGAGCTCCTTTTGGCGTTCTAAGCACGTTTCTCGCACTTAACCCAAAATGGTGGCCTGGCTCCCAAAATGGCCAGACCACGAGGCTCCTGTGTCCTGTCCGCTGACCGTCTTGCTCCCTTCACCTTCCCCAGGTCGAGCCGACCCGGGGCCTTCCTTATTTGGGCATGTACTTTCCCGCGAAACACGGATGCTTTCGCGGGCTTCTACATGTCTTGTGTGTGCCTCCAGTATGTGGGCTGGGATGTCTGGTCCCGTGTGAATGCCTGGGACCACCGTGGTCCGTGATAGGTCCACGAATGGTGTGAGTGTTGATGAGCGGATCTCCCATTGGGTCCCCACCGTTTTGGCGCGAAGGGAACCGTGGATAAGAGGGGGCTGGAAACACCACTACCATGTCGATCTCCTGAGTTCTCACGAACGAAGGAATACAGGAGCCAAGTATCCTGCAACCAAGAGGCTGAACCGAGGAATCGCTGGTGACCCGCTGAAGGACTGCTCCTCTGCACTGCTGTCGCCTTGTGAAACCCTTTTCACCTTTGATCGAACCAGAAGGCCTGTACTAGTACTTCGACCCTTGGAATAGCGGGGACAGCTATTCTCGGCATCTTCACCATCTCCTGCTAGTAAGCCTTCGGAAGCGTCTCTGGGCCATCCAGCAGACTGACCAGCCTACACAGGAGTCTTGCTCTGTAACCGCCACCAGGTTGTGTAGTATATCGAGTCCTTGTCACTCTCACACGATTCGTACACTTGGCGTTCCCAGGTCTGAAGTGAGTAGTGTACATTTGGCTCAGATACACACGGCCGCTCCGTTGCCCTGCTGTGGTAACAAACTGTGCGGGTTCCTTCGTTTGGGACGTCTTTTACTCAACTCTGCTGCTGCAGACTCAACACGACGACGAGACGTCCCCTGCTCTTCCGAACCTGCCAGCGACTGAAACTGACGCGGAGAAGCCTGGGTCTGCTTGCATCGGGGTCCGGTGAGTAGCATAGCTAGGAACTGGTCGCCCTCCTGCAGGAGCCCATAGCTTTTCCCCGCTGTGTCAAAACAGCACGCCTTTCCGTACTCGCGCTCTGCTTCTGCCCACAGTGGAGGCTGCGCTTGAGTCGCGGAACACTGTTGTTCTTCGTTTGTGCACTAAACTGAACTGCCTGATCTCCCTCGAAGAGACTCCCCTTTTGCCCGTTGGCACCAGCGTGTGCAGGTACTTTTGAGCACAAGGCTCCACTCTTCGTAGGGCTCGGACTTCCTTTTAGTTAGGTGCCTCTGAAGGCGGACTGGGTCTAAGCATTATTTTGCACTGCCTGTTTTCCTTCCCTTTTAGGTGGACTACACATTTCGTGCATCTAACGCTTGAGACTTGTTTGTATTTGTATATATATTGTATTGGTATGGTATGTGTTGGTTTACTAGAGTTGTATTGTGATTTCTCGCTACGGTCATTGTTTTAAAGGCCTTGGAATAAATGTGTATATATTTTTAATATAGCACCTGTTTGGAGTAGTTTGTAAGTGTCCTTGCTTTGTGTGCTCATTGCAGGCTTTCAGTCACCCTCACCCCTCTTGAGACCTAGTCTTGACCGCCGCGATCGCTACCTTGATTGGTCTGGCTTGTCCAGAGGTTACCCTGTTCCAAGTAATTAGGTTGGCCTTCTGAACTTCTGCGCCACCAGGACAGAGTTCAGAAATCCGTCTTAACAAATTGGTGTACAGCGGTGGGATACGACTGAAGGTATCCAGTGTTGCGCACGAACTAAGGCATTTCAAGTTATTCCTACCAGGACACGTAGTGAATTGTTGTAGTATAACTTTAAAAAGGCCATAGTCCTATCTAACAGTATGGAAACAAATACCTTGTTAACTTTAAATGCTTCCAAATCAGAAACATTGAAAAAAATGTGTGCGGAGAGAGGTGTTTCCTCTCAAGGCACGAAATTGGATATGATCCAAAGAATCGTGGCGTGGCAAGAAGCGCAGCTTGACGCTATAACTTCTGAGGACAGTGCGGAAGGAGGTGGGGCTGCTCTCACTGGTAGAACCGACGGTTCTGCCGCTGCACTGATCCACCGCGACCACGAGGACAGGGAGGATGAGATGTCTAATGTTTCCTCTGCCAGTGTTGATGGGGAGGCTATGCTTGAATTCAAGAAGCAAGAGCTGCGGTTTAGGCAGAAGGAGCTTGAATTCAGCATAGCCAAACTAAAAATCGAACAGTCAGAAAAACAGAAAGACAGGGATCACCAGTTGGAACTGGCCAAGCTTCAGGTTGCAAATGGGTCCAAGGGTCCTGGACATGGGTCTGGGGCCTCCTCTCATCCACGGTTTCCGAAAGATCTGGTCATTGTGTATGAGGAAAGGAATGACATTATGCACTGGATGAATGCGTTTGAGTATGCATGCGAAGTTCAACAAGTTGACAATGCTGATAAGATTGCCTGGTTACTCAGCAGACTGCCCCCTTCTGGCTGTAGTGCCATTATGGAAATGTCGAAGGCTGAGCAAGCTGATTTCGCAATGTTAAAGCAAACTCTCATTTTAAAGTTTGGGAAGACTCCGGCCCAATATTTGAAACGATTCATAGAGTATAAGAAAAAGGAAGGTGGTACTTGGGTATCTTATGTCACTGAATCCTTGAAAAACTTAACTGGCTGGGTCGAAGGTTATAAGGTTTCTACCTTCGAAGGCATGATGAATCTTGTCATGCTGGAACACATTTTTGCATCTTCTTCCCCGGAGCTTAAGCAGCATTTGGCCGATTCGAAGGAGATAGATCCTAAGAAGCTGGCCATTGCAGCAGACTTATGGGTGTCACATCGAGTGTCCCATAAGGACAAAACTCATCCTGGTAAGCAGGAGGAAGGGAAAAAGTCCAAAGATAAGGAGGGTGGAGAATCTGATAAATCTTCTTCTCAAAAGGGCCACAAAAAGAAAAATAAGGGTAAGACACAAGAGAACTCACAGGGTAGTGGAGGTCAGCCTCCGAAACAGAACTCTGGTTACAATAAGCCTCCCTATGTAAACAGACCCAATGGATCTTGTTTTGCTTGTGGAGCAACTGACCACGTGAAGGGGGATCCCCGGTGTAAGGTTTGACCTTTGGGGGTCCACTCCGCTAATCTGGCCTTCTCCTCCTACGAGGAAGAAGAGATTACAGGAGCATCCTTCTCCTCAGACTCATTTCCCAGCGGGATAGAGGCTGAGGTAGTTTTAGTTTCCCTGGGTTCCTGGGAGCCTAAAGTCGCAGAGGCTTATGCTAGGATTACAGATAATACCAAGCACTACTTTAAAGACAGTGTGCTGATCAATGGAGTAGATACTCCAGCTCTTAGGGATAGTGGGTGCAGTCGAACTGTAGTGGATTCTACCTTGGTAGACTCAGAGGAAGTTGCCAGAGCTACTCTGATGCCCACTAAGTTGGCTGACGGCCCACTCTGTATGTTCCCAGTAATACCTGTAAATCTTACTTTAAATGGTACAGCAGTCAGGATTCCAGTGAGCATTCAGAGAAACGTCCCGGGAAAGGTCTTGTTAGGTAATGATCTCAGAGCTTTAGGGCTCGTAGGAGACACTGCCGAAAGACCCTACACACGGTCTCAAGCACGGGCAGCATTGGCCAAGACCAATACGCCGCCCCAGCCGAAGGGGAAACCCAAGGCGAAAGGAGTCAACAAGTCAAGACGAGGGAAAGAGAATATTCCCCCGAGCTCGCCTACCACTGTGGTGGAGGAAGTTGGTCAATCGCCCGGGCCTGACGAGGAGGTGGCGATGCCTGAAGTATTTGACCCCAACGACCATCCTGAACTAAAAGACTTGTAAGTTGAAGGAGGTCCTGACAGGGACCAATTCAGTAAAGGCCAACGTGAGTGCCCATCTCTGGAAGGCCTAAGGAGACAGGCCTGCTCCCAGCTTGAGGGTGAACCTCCTGGGACGCATAGGATGTATTGGGAAGGTGGACTCCTGTATAGTGAGCCCACAGAGTCTACAGAAGGAGACCATAGGAGGTTGGTGGTTCCCCTTGCTGTTAGGCCCTTCCTCCTGCAATTGGCGCATGAAGTGCTCCTTGCTGGTCACCTTGGTATTAAGAGGAGCAAGCAAAGGTTATCCATGCACTTCTACTGGCCCAAGATGGGGGTGCAAGTAGAAAGTCACTGCAGGAGTTGTGCCTCCTGCCAGTTATCTGGTAAGGTTGGCTCGACAATCCAAGCTCCGTTGGTACCGCTCCCAGTTGTGGGGGTACCATTTGAAAGGGTAGGGATCGACATCGTTGGTCCCCTTGACCCGCAAACATCCTCGGGCAATAGGTTTATCCTGGTGCTGGTCGACCATGCAACCAGATATCCTGAGGCCATCCCATTGAAAACTGTAACTGCCAAGTCAGTTGCAAAAGCTTTACTTGGCATATTTACTAGGGTTGGCTTCCCTAAAGAAGTTGTGTCAGATCGTGGCAGCAACTTTATGTCGAAGTATATGCAGGCTATGTGGAAAGAATGTGGGGTCACCTACAAGTTCTCTTCTGCATACCACCCCCAGACCAATGGTCTGGTGGAACGTTTCAACAGAACGTTAAAAAGCATGATTGGGGCTCTGGAGAAGCTTCAGAGAAGACAATGGGATCTTCTTTTACCATGCTTACTGTTTGCCTACTGAGAGGTACCACAGGAGGGTGTTGGCTTCAGCCCCTTCAAACTTCTGTTTGGTCATCCTGTACGGGGACCCTTAGCCATAGTCAAAGAGGGATGGGAGATGCCCACTCCCCCTGTTACTACCAACGTAGTTGATTATGTGCTAGGGCTCAGAAAACTGATGGTACTTCTGATGGGCTTGGCTAGTGATAAATTGAAGGCAGGACAAGCACTGGTGAAACATTGGTACGACCAGAAAGCTTCCCTCATCAACTTTACACCTGGTCAGCAAGTCCTGATCATGAATCCCATAAGGCCTTGAGCTTTACAGGACAAATGGTCAGGCCCTTACACAGTGGTGGAGCCCCTGGGTGAGGTTAACTATTTAGTGGACCTTGGAAGGCCTGGACAGGCTCCAAAAGTGTTTCACGTGAATAGGCTGAAGGCTTTCGTCCCAAGAGTCGAAATCGCAGCACTGTTACTGGCTTCAGATGTTGAGGAAGAGGAGTCTGAACCTCTCCCCGACCTGTTCCAAAGCGGTCCTTCAGATAGCTCCTTTGAGGGTGTCCGAGGGGCCCCTCACCTGACTTCTGATCAGCAGGCTGAGGTGAAAAGTTTGCTTAGGCAGTTTTCCCCCCTGTTTTCACAGTCGCCTGGTTTGACACCTTGGTGCAAACATAACATAGACACAGGAGACAGTGTACCTACCAAAAGTAGGGGATACAGGATGTCAGACAAAGTACGGTCTTATATTAAGACCGAGGTCAACAAGATGTTAGACCTTGGGGTGATTGAACCCTCTAGTAGTCCTTGGTCCAGCCCTGTGGTTTTCGTTCCAAAGGCAGGCACTTCTGAATTGAGGTTCTGCGTGGATTACAGGGCTCTGAATGCTGTCACCAAGACAGATGCACACCCCTTGCCTCGAACAGATGAGCTGGTGGATACTTAGGGTGCCTCCAAGTACCTCAGCACGTTTGACCTCACTGCTATCTATTGGCAAATAGCTTTAGCAGAACATGCCAAGGAGAAGACAGCGTTTTCTACTCCAGACGGCCTTTACCAATTCCGGGGAATGCCGTTCGGGTTGAAGAATGCACCTGACACTTTCCAGAGGCTTGTGCATCATGTTTTGAATGGGTTGGACGATATAGCAGTTTTCAGTGCCACCTGGGAAGACCATGTGAAACACCTCGGGATTGTGCTCCAGGCTCTTCAGAAAGCACACTTGACCATAAAGGCTAGTAAATGCCAGATTGGACAAGGCTCAGTGTTTTACCTTGGACATGAAGTAGGTGGCGGGAGGATACAGCCTGTACCCAGTAAAGTACAAGCAGTACAAGACTGGCCTACCCCCACTACACAAACCCAAGTGAGATCCTTCTTAGGACTCACGGGGTATTACCGCAATTTTGTGGCAGACTATGGCACCATAGCTGCCCCTCTGACTGCCCTCACAACTCTGAAGAAACCCAAGAAGGTAACTTGGACCGACGAGTGTGAGAAGGCCTTCAATGGCTTAAAAGACTCCTTGTGCCAGGCCCCTGTCCTCAGGGCCCCTGATTATCAAAGACCTTTTATCGTGCAGACGGACGCCTCTGACACTGGGATAGGAGCTGTACTATCGCAAGTAGATGAGAAGGGTAAGGAACACCCTATTGGTTTTATTAGTCGCCAGTTTAAGGACAGAGAGCTCAGATGGTCCACGGTAGAGAAAGAATGTTTCTCTGTTGTGTGGGCCCTAAGGAAGCTGAGGCCCTACCTCTATGGGACCCACTTCACTGTGCAAACTGACCATAAGCCCTTAAAGTGGCTAATAAACATGAAGGGGGAGAATCCAAAGTTGCTTAGGTGGTCCATAAGTCTACAAGGCTTCGACTTCACTATTGAGCATAGGCCAGGTGTCCAACATAGCAATGCTGATGGGTTGTGCAGAATGTTTAACCGACCTGAACAAGAGACTCATCCAGGGGTGGATTAGTTCCCCCTGTCCATAGTCTGGGAGGGGCGAGTGTTAGGAAAGATTTCGTAATTGTAGGTAATTTTCCTTCCATGTGGCAACCCCTAAACTTTTTGCTGTTGTTTTTCACCTTGTTCTCGACTTTGCCAGAGAAGTGCAGCCTTCTGCCTCACTCCTCTGGGCTTTCGCTCCTTTCTTACGGGGAAACTGTCATGCCCTTAAGACAGTCAGTACCAGGAAATGCTCGTTTCCGTAGTTTCTTTTATCATGTTGCGGCTTTCGTGCAACATGACACAAGAGGGCACTGTAAGATAAGTTACTGCTCTCTTGGGTCTCTAGCCTTCTACAGGCCCTAGATACTCTTCCAGGATTGTAACTGATCAGTGCAAGTGATTCACGGATGGGAATGGTGGCAGCGATCGTTTATTGTGTTTTGAGCTCCTTTTGGCGTTCTAAGCGCGTTTCTCGCGCTTAACCCAAAAGGGTGGCCTAGAGCCCAAAATGGCCAGACCACGAGGCTCCTTTGTCCTGTCCGCTGACCATCTTGCTCCCTTCACCTTCCCCAGGTCGAGCCGACCTGGGGCCTTCCTTATTTGGGCATGTACTTTCCCGCGAAACACAGATGCTTTCGCGGGCTTCTACATGTCTTGTGTGTGCCTCCAGGATGTGGGCTGGGATGTCTGGTCCCAATACACATCCTGGGTGCCAGAGAGTCTAGGGTGGTGTGAATGCCTGGGACCACCGTGGTCCGTGATAGGTCCACGAATGGTGTGAGTGTTGATGAGCGGATCTCCCATTGGGTCCCCTCCGTTTTGGCGCGAAGGGAACCGTGGATAAGAGGGGGCTGGAAACACCACTACCATGTCGATCTCCTGAGTTCTCACGAACGAAGGAATACAGGAGCCAAGTATCCTGCAACCAAGAGGCTGAACCGAGGAATCGCTGGTGACCCGCTGAAGGACTGCTCCTCTGCACTGCTGTCGCCTTGTGAAACCCTTTTCCCCTTTGATCGAACCAGAAGGCCTGTACTGATACTTCGACCCTTGGAATAGCGGGGACAGCTATTCTCGGCATCTTCACCATCTCCTGCTAGTAAGCCTTCGGAAGCGTCTCTGGGCCATCCAGCAGACTGACCAGCCTACACAGGAGTCTTGCTCTGTAACCGCTGCCAGGTTGTGTAGTATATCGAGTCCTTGTCACTCTCACATGATTCGTACACTTGGCGTTCCCAGGTCTGAAGTGAGTAGTGTACATTTGGCTCAGATACACACCGCCGCTCCGTTGCCCTGCTGTGGTAACAAACTGTGCGGGTTCCATCGTTTGGGACGTCTTTTACTCAACTCTGCTGCTGCAGACTCAACACGACGACGAGACATTGAGATATCACATCTCATGCTATAGGAAGGGTCTCAGGATTGGAATGGGAAGGACTTGGATATCACATCTCATGCTATAGGCAGGGTCTCAGGTTTGGAAAGGGAAGGAGTTGGATATCACATTTCATTTTAGAGGTAGGATCTCAGGTTTGGTATTAGAGGCATTGAGATATCACATCTCATGCTATCAGAAGGGTCTCAGGATTGGAATGGGAAGGAGTTGGATATCACATCTCATGTTATAGGAAGGATCTCAGGTTTGGTATTAGAAGCATTGAGATATCACATCTCATGCTATCGGAAGTATCTCAGGTTTGGTATTAGAGGCATTGAGATATCACATCTCATGCTATCATAAGGGTCTCAGGATTGGAATGGGAAGGAGTTGGATATCACATCTCATGCTAAAGGGAGGGTCTCAGGTTTGGAAGGGGAAGGAATTGAATATCACATCACATGTTATAGGAAGGATCTCAGGTTTGGTATTAGAGGCATTGAGATATCACATCTCATGCTATCGGAAGGGTCTCAGGATTGGAATGGGAAGGAGTTGGATATCACATCTCATGCTATAGGAAGGGTCTCAGGTTTGGAACGGGAAGGAGTTGTATATCACATCTCATGTTATAGGAAGAGTCTCAGGTTTGGTATAAGCATTGAGATATCACATCTCTGCAATCGGAAGTGTCTCAGGATTGGAACGGGAAGGAGTTGGATATCCCATCTCATGTTATAGGACTGGTCTCAGGTTTGGTATTAGAAGCATTGAGATATCACATCGCATGCTGTAGGAAGGGTCTCAGGTTTGGAATGGGAAGGAATTGGATATCACATCTCATGTCATAGGAAGGATCTCAGGTTTGGTATTAGAAGCATTGAGATATCACATCTCATGCTATAGGAATGGTCTCAGGATTGGAATGGGAAGGAGTTGAATATTACATTCTTGCTATGGGAAGGGTCTCATGTTTGGAATTGGAAGGAGTTGGATATCACATCTCATGTTATAGGAAGGGTCTCAGGTTTGGTATAAGCATTGAGATATCACATCTCTGCTATCGGAAGTGTCTCAGGATTGGAATGGGAAGGAGTTGGATATCCCATCTCATGTTATAGGACGGGTCTCAGGTTTGTTATTAGAATCATTGAGATATCATATTGCATGCTATAGGAAGGGTCTAAGGATTGGAATGGGAAGGACTTGGATATCACATCTCATGCTATAGGTAGGCTCTCAGGTTTGGAAAGGGAAGGAGTTGGATATCACATTTCATGCTAGAGGTAGGATCTCAGGTTTGGTATTAGAGGCATTGAGATATCACATCTCATGCTATCAGAAGGGTCTCAGGATTGGAATGGGAAGGAGTTGGATATCACATCTCATGTTATAGGAAGGATCTCAGGTTTGGTATTAGAAGCATTGAGATATCACATCTCATGCTATCGGAAGTATCTCAGGTTTGGTATTAGAGGCATTGAGATATCACATCTCATGCTATCATAAGGGTCTCAGGATTGGAATGGGAAGGAGTTGGATATCACATCTCATGCTAAAGGGAGGGTCTCAGGTTTGGAAGGGGAAGGAATTGAATATCACATCACATGTTATAGGAAGGATCTCAGGTTTGGTATTAGAGGCATTGAGATATCACATCTCATGCTATCGGAAGGGTCTCAGGATTGGAATGGGAAGGAGTTGGATATCACATCTCATGCTATAGGAAGGGTCTCAGGTTTGGAACGGGAAGGAGTTGGATATCACATCTCATGTTATAGGAAGAGTCTCAGGTTTGGTATAAGCATTGAGATATCACATCTCTGCAATCGGAAGTGTCTCAGGATTGGAACGGGAAGGAGTTGGATATCCCATCTCATGTTATAGGACTGGTCTCAGGTTTGGTATTAGAAGCATTGAGATATCACATCGCATGCTGTAGGAAGGGTCTCAGGTTTGGAATGGGAAGGAATTGGATATCACATCTCATGTCATAGGAAGGATCTCAGGTTTGGTATTAGAAGCATTGAGATATCACATCTCATGCTATAGGAATGGTCTCAGGATTGGAATGGGAAGGAGTTGGATATTACATTCTTGCTATGGGAAGGGTCTCATGTTTGGAATTGGAAGGAGTTGGATATCACATATGCTATAGGAAGGGTCTCAGGTTTGGAATGGGAAGGAGTTGGATATTACATCTCATGTTATAAGAAGGGTCTCAGGTTTGGTATAAGCATTGAGATATCACATCTCTGCTATCGGAAGTGTCTCAGGATTGGAATGGGAAGGAGTTGGATATCCCATCTCATGTTATAGGACGGGTCTCAGGTTTGTTATTAGAATCATTGAGATATCATATTGCATGCTATAGGAAGGGTCTAAGGATTGGAATGGGAAGGACTTGGATATCACATCTCATGCTATAGGTAGGCTCTCAGGTTTGGAAAGGGAAGGAGTTGGATATCACATTTCATGTTAGAGGAAGGATCTCAGGTTTGGTATTAGAGGCATTGAGATATCACATCTCATGCTATAGGAAGGGTCTCAGGATTGGAATGGGAAGGAGTTGGATATCACATCTCATGATAAAGGAAGGGTCTAAGGTTTGGAAGGGGAAGGATTTGGATATCACATCTCATGTTATAGGACGGGTCTCAGGTTTGGTATTAGAAGCATTGAGATATCAAGTCTCATGGTATAGGAAGGGTCTCAGAATTGGAATGGGAAGGAGTTGGATATCACATCTCAAGCTATAGGAAGGGTCTCAGGATTGGAATGGGAAGGAGTTTGATATCACATCTCATGCCATAGTATGGGTCTCAGGTTTGGTAGAAGCATTGGGATATCACATCTCATGCTATCGGAACGGTATCAGGATTGGATTTGGAAGGAGTTGGATATCACATCTCATGTTATAGTAAGGGTCTCAGGTTTGGTATAAGCACTGAGATATCACATCTCTGCTATCGGAAGTGTCTCAGGATTGGAATGGGAAGGAGTTGGATATCCCATCTCATGTTATAGGACGGGTCTCAGGTTTGTTATTAGAATCATTGAGATATCATATTGCATGCTGTAGGAAGGGTCTAAGGATTGGAATGGGAAGGACTTGGATATCACATCTCAAGCTATAGGTAGGCTCTCAGGTTTGGAAAGGGAAGGAGTTGGATATCACATTTCATGTTAGAGGAAGGATCTCAGGTTTGGTATTAGAGGCATTGAGATATCACATCTCATGCTATAGGAAGGGTCTCAGGATTGGAATGGGAAGGAGTTGGATATCACATCTCATGCTATAGGAAGGGTCTCAGGTTTGGTATAAGCATTGAGATATCACATCTCATGCTATAGGAAGGGTCTCAGGATTGGAATGGGAAGGATATGTATATGACATCTCATGCCATAGGAAGGGTCTCAGGTTTGGTATAAGCATTGAGATATCACATCTCTGCTTTTGGAAGGGTCTCAGGATTGGAATGGGAAGGAGTTGGATATCCCATCTCATGTTATAGGAAGAGTCTCAGGTTTGGTATTAGAAGCATTGAGATATCACATCTCATGCTATAGGAAGTGTCTCAGGATTGGAATGTGAAGGACTTGGATATCACATCTCATGCTATAGGGAGGGTCTCAAGTTTGATATTAGAAGCATTGAGATATCACATCTCATGCTATAGGAAGGGACTCAGGATTGGAATGGGAAGGAGTTGGATATCACATCTCATGCTATAGGAAGGGTATCAGGTTTGGTATAAGCAGTGAGATATCACATCTCATGCTATAGGAAGTGTCTCAGGATTGGAATGGGAAGGAGTTGGATATCACACCTCATGTTATAGGAAGGATCTCAGGTTTGGTATAAGCATTGAGATATCACATCTCTGCTATCGGAAGGGTCTCAGGATTGGAATATGAAGGAGTTGGATATTCCCATCTCATTTTATAGGAAGGGTATATCAGGTCTTAGCATGAGATGTGATATCCAGCTCCTTCCATTCCAATCCTGAGACCCTTCCGATAGCATGAGATGTGATATCTCAATGCTTCTAATATCAATACTGAGACCCTCCCTATAGCATGAGATGTGATATCTAAGTCCTTCCCATTCCAATCCTGAGACCCTTCCGATAGCAGAGATGTGATATCTCAATGCTTATACCAAACCTGAGACCCTTCCTATAGCACGAGATGTGATATCCAACTCCTTCCCATTCCAATCCTGAGACCCTTCCTATAGCATGAGATGTGATATCTCAATGCTTCTACCAAAACTGAGACCCTTCCTTTAGCATGAGATGTGATATCCAACTCCTTCCCATTCCAATCCTGAGACCCTTCCTATAGCATGAGATGTGATATCTCAATGCTTCTAATACCAAACCTGAGATCCTTCCGATAGCATGAGATGTGATATCTCAATGCTTCTAATACCAAACCTGAGACCCTCCCTTTAGCATGAGATGTGATATCCAATTCCTTCCCATTCCAATCCTGATACCCTTCTGATAGGATGAGATGTGATATCTCAATGCCTCTAATACCAAACCTGAGATCCTACCTCTAACATGAAATGTGATATCCAACTCCTTCCCTTTCCAAACCTGAGAGCCTTCCTACAGCATGAGATGTGATATCCAAGTCCTTCCCATTCAAATCCTGAGACCCTTCCTATAACATGAGATGTGATATCCAACTCCTTCCCATTCCAACCTGAGACCCTTCCTATAGCATGAGATGGGATATCCAACTCCTTCCAAATCTAATCCTGATATCCTTCCGATAGCATGAGATGTGATATCCCAATGCTTCTACAAAACCTGAGACCCATACCATGGCATGAGATGTGATATCAAACTCCCGTCCTATACCATGAGACTTGATATCTCAATGCTTCTAATACCAAACCTGAGACCAGTCCAATAACATGAGATGTGATATCCAAATCCTTCCCCTTCCAAACCTTAGACCCTTCCTTTATCATGAGATGTGATATCCAACTCCTTCCCATTCCACTCCTGAGACCCTTCCTATAGCATGAGATGTGATATCTCAATGCTTCTAATACCAAACCTGAGACCCTTCCTATAACATGAGATGTGATATCCAAGTCCTTCCCATTCCAATCCTGAGACCCTTCCTATAGCATGAGATGTCATATCTCAATGCTTCTAATACCAAACCTGAGACTCTTCCTATAACATGAATTGTGATATCCAAGTCCTTCCCATTCCAATCTTGAGACCTTTCCAATAGCAGAGATGTGATATCTCAATGCTTATACCAAACGTGAGATCCTTCCTATGACATGAGATGTGATATCTAAATCCTTCTCATTCCAAACCTGAGACCCTTCCTACAGCATGTGATGTGATATCTCAATGCTTCTAATATCAAAACTGAGACCCGTCCTATAACATGAAATGGGATATCCAACTCCTTCCCGTTCCAAACCTGATACCCTTCCTATAGCATGAGATGTGATATCCAATTCCTTCCCATCCCAATCCTGAGACACCTCCGATAGCAGAGATGTGAAATCTCAATGCTTATACCAAACCTGAGACTCTTACTATAACATGAGATGTGATATCTAACTCCTTCCCGTTCCAAACCTGAGACCCTTCCTATAGCATGAGATGCGATATCCAACTCCTTCCCATTCCAATCCTGAGACCCTTCCCATAGCATGAGATGTGATATCTCAATGCTTCTAATACCAAACCTGTGATCCTTCCTATAACAAGAGATGTGATATCCAAATCCTTCCCCTTCCAAATCTGAGACCCTCCCTTTAGCATGAGATGTGATATCTCAATGCCTCTAATACCAAACCTGAGATCCTTCCGATAGCATGAGATGTGATATCTCAATGCTTCTAATACCAAACCTGGGATCCTTCCTATAACATGAGATGTGATATCCAAATCCTTCCCCTTCCATTCCTGAGACCCTCCCTTTAGCATGAGATGTGATATCCAACTCCTTCCCATTCCAATCCTGAGACCCTTCTGATAGCATGAGATGTGATATCTCAATGCCTCTAATACCAAACCTGAGATCCTACATCTAACATGAAATGTGATATCCAACTCCTTCCCTTTCCAAACGTGAGACCCTCCCTATAGAATGAGATGTGATATCCAAGTCCTTCCCATTCCAATCCTGAGACCCTTCCTATAGCATGAGATGTGATATCTCAATGCTTCTAATACCAAACCTGAGACACTTCCTATAACGTAAGATGGGATATCCAACTCCTTCCCATTCCAATCCTGAGACCCTTCCGATAGCAGAGATGTGATATCTCAATGCTTATACCAAACCTGAGACCCTTCCTGTGGCATGAGATGTCATATACAACGCCTTCCCATTCCAATCCTGAGACCCTTCCTATAGCATGAGATGTGATATCTCAATACTTATACCAAACCTGAGACCCTTCCTATAGCATGAGATGTGATATCCAACTCCTTCCCATTCCAATCCTGAGACCCTTCCCATAGCATGAGATGTGATATCGAACTCCTTCCCATTCCAATCCTGCGACCCTTCCTATAGCATGAGATTTGATATCTCAATGCTTCTAATACCAAACCTGAGATCCTTCCGATAGCATGAGATGTGATATCTGAATGCTTCTAATACCAAACCTGAGATCATTCCTATAACACGAGATGTAATATCCAAATCCTTCCCCTTCCAAACCTGAGACCCTCCCTTTAGCATGAGATGTGATATCCAACTACTTCCCATTCCAATCCTGAGACCCTTCCTATAGCATGAGATGTGATCTCTCAATGCTTCTAATACCAAACCTGAGATCCTTCCTATAACATGAGATGTGATATCCAACTCCTTCCCATTCCAATCCTGAGACACTTCCTATAGCATGAGAAGTGATATCTCCATGCTTATACCAAACCTGAGACCCTTCCTTTAGCATGAGATGTGATATCCAAATCCTTCCCATTCCAATCCTGAGACCCTTCCTATAGCATGAGATGTGATATCTCAATGCTTATACCAAACCTGAGAGCCTACCTATAGCATGAGATGTGATATCCAACTCCTTCCCGTTCCAAACCTGAGACCCTTCCTATAGCATATGTGATATCAAACTCCTTCCCGTTCCAAACCTGATACCCTTCCTATAGCATGAGATGTGATATCCAACTCCTTCCCATCCCAATCCTGAGACACCTCCGATAGCAGAGATGTGATATCTCAATGCTTATAGCAAACCTGAGACTCTTCCTATAACATGAGATATGATATCCAACTCCTTCCCCTTCCAAACCTGAGACCCTTCCTATAGCATGAGATGTGATATCCAACTCCTTCCCATTCCAATCCTGAGACCCTTCCGATAGCATGAGATGTGATATCTCACTGCTTATACCAAACCTGAGACCCTTCCTATAGCATGAGATGTGATATCCAACTCCTTCCCATTCCAATCCTGAGACCCTTCCTATAGCATGAGATGTGATATCTCAATGCTTCTAATATCAAACTTGAGACCCTCCCTATAGCATGAGATGTGATATCCAAGTCCTTCCCATTCCAATCCTGAGACACTTCCTATAGCATGATATGTGATATCCAATGCTTCTAATACCAAACCTGAGACTCTTCCTATAACATGAGATGGGATATCCAACTCCTTCCCATTCCAATCCTGAGACCCTTCCTATAGCATGAGATGTGATATCTCAATGCTTATACCAAACCTGAGACCCTTCCTATAGCATGAGATGTGATATCCAAATCCTTCCCATTCCAATCCTGAGACCCTTCCTATAGCATGAGATGTGATGTCTCAATGCTTCTAATACCAAACCTGAGATCCTTCCTATAACATGAGATGTGATATCCAACTCCTTCCCATTCCAATCCTGAGACCCTTATGATAGCATGAGATGTGATATCTCAATGCCTCTTATACCAAACCTGAGATCCTCCCGATAGCATGAGATGTGATATCTCAATGCTTCTAATACCAAACCTGAGATCCTTCCTATAATATGAGATGTGATTTCCAAATCCTTCCCCTTCCAAACCTGAGACCCTCCCTTTAGCATGAAATGTGATATCCAACTCCTTCCCATTCCAATCCTGAAACCCTTCTGATAGCATGAGATGTGATATCTCAATGCCTCTAATACCAAACCTGAGATCCTACCTCTAACATGAAATGTGATATCCAACTCCTTCCCATTCCAATCCTGAGACCCTTATGATAGCATGAGATGTGATATCTCAATGCCTCTTACACCAAACCTGAGATCCTTCCGATAGCATGAGATGTGATATCTCAATGCTTCTAATACCAAACCTGAGATCCTTCCTATAATATGAGATGTGATTTCCAAATCCTTCCCCTTCCAAACCTGAGACCCTCCCTTTGGCATGAAATGTGATATCCAACTCCTTCCCATTCCAATCCTGAGACCCTTCTGATAGCATGAGATTTGATATCTCAATGCCTCTAATACCAAACCTGAGATCCTACCTCTAACATGAAATGTGATATCCATCTCCTTCCCTTTCCAAACCTGAGACCCTGCCTATAGCATGAGATGTGATATCCAAGTCCTTCCCATTCCAATCCTGAGACCCTTCCTATAGCATGTGATGTGATATCTCAATGCTTATACCAAACCTGAGACCCTTCCTATGGCATGAGATGTCATATACAACTCCTTCCCATTCCAACCCTGAGACCCTTCCTATAGCATGAGATGTGATATCTCAATGCTTATACCAAACCTGAGAACCTTCCTATAGCATGAGATGTGATATCCAACTTCTTCCCATTCCAATCCTGAGACCCTTCCTATAGCATGAGATGTGATATCTCAATGCTTATACCAAACCTGAGACCCTTCCTATAGCTTGAGATGTGATATCCAACTCCTTCCCATTCCAATCCTGAGACCCTTCCTATAGCATGAGATGTGATATCTCAAGGCCTCTAATACCAAACCTGAGATCCTTCCTCTAACATGAAATGTGATATCCAACTCCTTCCCCTTCCAAACCTGAGAGCCTTCCTATAGCATGAGATATGATATCCAAGTCCTTCCCATTCCAATCCTGAGACCCTTCCTATAACATGAAATGTGATATCCAACTCCTTCCCATTCTAACCTGAGACCCTTCCTATAGCATGAGATGGGATATCCAACTCCTTCCAAATCCAATACTGATACCCTTCCTATAGCATGAGATGTGATATCCCAATGCTTCTACCAAACCTGAGACCCATACTATGGCATGAGATGTGATATCAAACTTCTTCCCATTCCAATCCTGAGACGCTTCCTATAGCTTGAGATGTGATATCCAACTCCTTCCCATTCCAATTCTGAGACCCTTCTTATACCATGAGACTTGATATCTCAATGCTTCTAATACCAAACCTGAGACCCGTCCTATAACATGAGATGTGATATCCAAATCCTTCCCTTTCCAAACCTTAGACCCTTCCTTTATCATGAGATGTGATATCCAACTCCTTCCCATTCCAATCCTGAGACCCTTCCGATATCATGAGATTTGTTATCTCAATGCTTCTAATATCAAACTTGAGACCCTCCCTATAGCATGAGATGTGACATCCAAGTCCTTCCCATTCCAATCCTGAGACCCTTCCTATAGCATGAGATGTGATATCTCAATGCTTCTAATACCAAACCTGAGACCCTTCCTATAACATGAGATGGGATATCCAACTCCTTCCCATTCCAATCCTGAGACCCTTCCGATAGCAGAGATGTGATATCTCAATGCTTATACCAAACATGAGACCCTTCCTAAGGCCTGAGACGTCATATACAACTCCTTCCCATTCCAATCCTGAGACCCTTCCTATAGCATGAGATGTGATATCTCAATGCTTATACCAAATCTGAGACCCTTCCTATAGCATGAGATGTGATATCCAACACCTTCCCATTCCAATCCTGAGACCCTTCCTATAGCATAAGATGTGATATCCAAATCCTTCCTATTCCAATCCTGAGACCCTTCCGATAGCATGAGATGTGATATCTCAATGCTTATACCAAACCTGAGACCCTTCCTATAGCATGAGATGTGATATCCAACTCCTTCCCATTCCAATCCTGAGACCCTTCCTATAGCATGAGATATGATATCTCAATGCTTATATCAAACCTGAGACCCTTCCTATAGCATAAGATGTGATATCCAAATCCTTCCCATTCCAATCCTGAGACCCTTCCTATAGCATGAGATGTGATATCTCAATGCTTATACCAAACCTGAGACCCTTCCTATAGCATGAGATGTGATATCCAACTCCTTCCCATTCCAATCCTGAGACCCTTCCTATAGCATGAGATGTGATGTCTCAATGCTTCTAATACCAAACCTGAGATCCTTCCTATAACATGAGATGTGATATCCAACTCCTTCCCATTCCAATCCTGAGACCCTTATGATAGCATGAGATGTGATATCTCAATGCCTCTTACACCAAACCTGAGATCCTTCCGATAGCATGAGATGTGATATCTCAATGCTTCTAATACCAAACCTGAGATCCTTCCTATAATATGAGATGTGATTTCCAAATCCTTCCCCTTCCAAACCTGAGACCCTCCCTTTAGCATGAAATGTGATATCCAACTCCTTCCCATTCCAATCCTGAGACCCTTCTGATAGCATGAGATGTGATATCTCAATGCCTCTAATACCAAACCTGAGATCCTACCTCTAACTTGAAATGTGATATCCATCTCCTTCCCTTTCCAAACCTGAGACCCTGCCTATAGCATGAGATGTGATATCCAAGTCCTTCCCATTCCAATCCTGAGACCCTTCCTATAGCATGTGATGTGATATCTCAATGCTTATACCAAACCTGAGACCTTTCCTATGGCATGAGATGTCATATACAACTCCTTCCCATTCCAACCCTGAGACCCTTCCTATAGCATGAGATGTGATATCTCAATGCTTATACCAAACCTGAGACCCTTCCTATAGCATGAAATGTGATATCCAACTCCTTCCCATTCCAATCCTGAGACCCTTCTGATAGCATGAGATGTGATATCTCAATGCCTCTAATACCAAACCTGAGATCCTACCTCTAACATGAAATGTGATATCCATCTCCTTCCCTTTACAAACCTGAGACCCTGCCTATAGCATGATATGTGATATCCAAGTCCTTCCCATTCCAATCCTGAGACCCTTCCTATAGCATGTGATGTGATATCTCAATGCTTATACCAAACCTGAGACCCTTCCTATGGCATGGGATGGCATATACAACTCCTTCCCATTCCAATCCTGAGACCCTTCCTATAGCATGAGATGTGATATCCAACTTCTTCCCATTCCAATCCTGAGACCCTTCCTATAGCATGAGATGTGATATCTCAAGGCCTCTAATACCAAACCTGAGATCCTACCTCTAACATGAAATGTGATATCCATCTCCTTCCCTTTCCAAACCTGAGACCCTGCCTATAGCATGATATGTGATATCCAAGTCCTTCCCATTCCAATCCTGAGACCCTTCCTATAGCATGTGATGTGATATCTCAATGCTTATACCAAACCTGAGACCCTTCCTATGGCATGGGATGGCATATACAACTCCTTCCCATTCCAATCCTGAGACCCTTCCTATAGCATGAGATGTGATATCCAACTTCTTCCCATTCCAATCCTGAGACCCTTCCTATAGCTTGAGATGTGATATCCAACACCTTCCCATTCCAATCCTGAGACCCTTCCTATAGCATGAGATGTGATGTCTCAATGCTTCCAATACCAAACCTGAGATCCTTCCTATAACATGAGATGTGATATCCAACTCCTTCCCATTCCAATCCTGAGACCCTTATGATAGCATGAGATGTGATATCTCAATGCCTCTTATACCAAACCTGAGATCCTTCCGATAGCATGAGATGTGATATCTCAATGCTTCTAATACCAAACCTGAGATCCTTCCTATAATATGAGATGTGATTTCCAAATCCTTCCCCTTCCAAACCTGAGACCCTCCCTTTAGCATGAGATGTGATATCCAACTCCTTCCCATTCCAATCCTGAGACCCTTCTGATAGCATGAGATGTGATATCTCAATGCTTATACCAAACCTGAGACCCTTCCTATGGCATGAGATGGCATATACAACTCCTTCCCATTCCAATCCTGAGACCCTTCCTATAGCATGAGATGTGATATCCAACTTCTTCCCATTCCAATCCTGAGACCCTTCCTATAGCATGAGATGTGATATCTCAATGCTTATACCAAACCTGAGCCCCTTCCTATAGCTTGAGATGTGATATCCAACTCCTTCCCATTCCAATCCTGAGACCCTTCCTATAGCATGAGATGTGATATTTCAAGGCCTCTAATACCAAACCTGAGATCCTTCCTCTAACATGAAATGTGATATCCAACTCCTTCCCCTTCCAAACCTGAGAGCCTTCCTATAGCATGAGATATGATATCCAAGTCCTTCCCATTCCAATCCTGAGACCCTTCCTATAACATGAAATGTGATATCCAACTCCTTCCCATTCCAACCTGAGACCCTTCCTATAGCATGAGATGGGATATCCAACTCCTTCCAAATCCAATACTGATACCCTTCCGATAGCATGAGATGTGATATCCCAATGCTTCTACCAAACCTGAGACCCATACTATGGCATGAGATGTGATATCAAACTCCTTCCCATTCCAATCCTGAGACCCTTCTTATACCATGAGACTTGATATCTCAATGCTTCTAATACCAAACCTGAGACCCGTCCTATAACATGAGATGTGATATCCAAATCCTTCCCCTTCCAAACCTTAGACCCTTCTATTATCATGAGATGTGATATCCAACTCCTTCCCATTCCAATCCTGAGACCCTTCCGATATCATGAGATGTGATATCTCAATGCTTATACCAAATCTGAGACCGTTCCTATGGCCTGAGATGTCATATACAACTCCTTCCCATTCCAATCCTGAGACCCTTCCTATAGCATGAGATGTGATATCTCGATGCTTATACCAAATCTGAGACCCTTCCTATAGCATGAGATGTGATATCCAACTCCTTCCCATTCCAATCCTGAGACACTTCCTATAGCATGAGAAGTGATATCTCCATGCTTATACCAAACCTGAGACCCTTCCTATAGCATAAGATGTGATATCCAAATCCTTCCTATTCCAATCCTGAGACCCTTCCTATAGCATGAGATGTGATATCTCAATGCTTATACCAAACCTGAGACCCTTCCTATAGCATGAGATGTGATATCCAAATCCTTCCCATTCCAATCCTGAGACCCTTCCTATAGCATGAGATGTGATGTCTCAATGCTTCTAATACCAAACCTGAGATCCTTCCTATAACATGAGATGTGATATCCAACTCCTTCCCATTCCAATCCTGAGACCCTTATGATAGCATGAGATGTGATATCTCAATGCCTCTTATACCAAACCTGAGATCCTCCCGATAGCATGAGATGTGATATCTCAATGCTTCTAATACCAAACCTGAGATCCTTCCTATAATATGAGATGTGATTTCCAAATCCTTCCCCTTCCAAACCTGAGACCCTCCCTTTAGCATGAAATGTGATATCCAACTCCTTCCCATTCCAATCCCGAGACCCTTCTGATAGCATGAGATGTGATATCTCAATGCCTCTAATACCAAACCTGAGATCCTACCTCTAACATGAAATGTGATATCCAACTCCTTCCCATTCCAATCCTGAGACCCTTATGATAGCATGAGATGTGATATCTCAATGCCTCTTACACCAAACCTGAGATCCTTCCGATAGCATGAGATGTGATATCTCAATGCTTCTAATACCAAACCTGAGATCCTTCCTATAATATGAGATGTGATTTCCAAATCCTTCCCCTTCCAAACCTGAGACCCTCCCTTTAGCATGAAATGTGATATCCAACTCCTTCCCATTCCAATCCTGAGACCCTTCTGATAGCATGAGATGTGATATCTCAATGCCTCTAATACCAAACCTGAGATCCTACCTCTAACATGAAATGTGATATCCATCTCCTTCCCTTTCCAAACCTGAGACCCTGCCTATAGCATGAGATGTGATATCCAAGTCCTTCCCATTCCAATCCTGAGACCCTTCCTATAGCATGTGATGTGATATCTCAATGCTTATACCAAACCTGAGACCCTTCCTATGGCATGAGATGTCATATACAACTCCTTCCCATTCCAACCCTGAGACCCTTCCTATAGCATGAGATGTGATATCTCAATGCTTATACCAAACCTGAGAACCTTCCTATAGCATGAGATGTGATATCCAACTTCTCCCCATTCCAATCCTGAGACCCTTCCTATAGCATGAGATGTGATATCTCAATGCTTATACCAAACCTGAGACCCTTCCTATAGCTTGAGATGTGATATCCAACTCCTTCCCATTCCAATCCTGAGACCCTTCCTATAGCATGAGATGTGATATCTCAAGGCCTCTAATACCAAACCTGAGATCCTTCCTCTAACATGAAATGTGATATCCAACTCCTTCCCCTTCCAAACCTGAGAGCCTTCCTATAGCATGAGATATGATATCCAAGTCCTTCCCATTCCAATCCTGAGACCCTTCCTATAACATGAAATGTGATATCCAACTCCTTCCCATTCTAACCTGAGACCCTTCCTATAGCATGAGATGGGATATCCAACTCCTTCCAAATCCAATACTGATACCCTTCCTATAGCATGAGATGTGATATCCCAATGCTTCTACCAAACCTGAGACCCATACTATGGCATGAGATGTGATATCAAACTCCTTCCCATTCCAATCCTGAGACGCTTCCTATAGCTTGAGATGTGATATCCAACTCCTTCCCATTCCAATTCTGAGACCCTTCTTATACCATGAGACTTGATATCTCAATGCTTCTAATACCAAACCTGAGACCCGTCCTATAACATGAGATGTGATATCCAAATCCTTCCCTTTCCAAACCTTAGACCCTTCCTTTATCATGAGATGTGATATCCAACTCCTTCCCATTCCAATCCTGAGACCCTTCCGATATCATGAGATTTGTTATCTCAATGCTTCTAATATCAAACTTGAGACCCTCCCTATAGCATGAGATGTGACATCCAAGTCCTTCCCATTCCAATCCTGAGACCCTTCCTATAGCATGAGATGTGATATCTCAATGCTTCTAATACCAAACCTGAGACCCTTCCTATAACATGAGATGGGATATCCAACTCCTTCCCATTCCAATCCTGAGACCCTTCCGATAGCAGAGATGTGATATCTCAATGCTTATACCAAACCTGAGACCCTTCCTAAGGCCTGAGATGTCATATACAACTCCTTCCCATTCCAATCCTGAGACCCTTCCTATAGCATGAGATGTGATATCTCAATGCTTATACCAAATCTGAGACCCTTCCTATAGCATGAGATGTGATATCCAACACCTTCCCATTCCAATCCTGAGACCCTTCCTATAGCATAAGATGTGATATCCAAATCCTTCCTATTCCAATCCTGAGACCCTTCCGATAGCATGAGATGTGATATCTCAATGCTTATACCAAACCTGAGACCCTTCCTATAGCATGAGATGTGATATCCAACTCCTTCCCATTCCAATCCTGAGACCCTTCCTATAGCATGAGATATGATATCTCAATGCTTATATCAAACCTGAGACCCTTCCTATAGCATAAGATGTGATATCCAAATCCTTCCCATTCCAATCCTGAGACCCTTCCTATAGCATGAGATGTGATATCTCAATGCTTATACCAAACCTGAGACCCTTCCTATAGCATGAGATGTGATATCCAACTCCTTCCCATTCCAATCCTGAGACCCTTCCTATAGCATGAGATGTGATGTCTCAATGCTTCTAATACCAAACCTGAGATCCTTCCTATAACATGAGATGTGATATCCAACTCCTTCCCATTCCAATCCTGAGACCCTTATGATAGCATGAGATGTGATATCTCAATGCCTCTTACACCAAACCTGAGATCCTTCCGATAGCATGAGATGTGATATCTCAATGCTTCTAATACCAAACCTGAGATCCTTCCTATAATATGAGATGTGATTTCCAAATCCTTCCCCTTCCAAACCTGAGACCCTCCCTTTAGCATGAAATGTGATATCCAACTCCTTCCCATTCCAATCCTGAGACCCTTCTGATAGCATGAGATGTGATATCTCAATGCCTCTAATACCAAACCTGAGATCCTACCTCTAACTTGAAATGTGATATCCATCTCCTTCCCTTTCCAAACCTGAGACCCTGCCTATAGCATGAGATGTGATATCCAAGTCCTTCCCATTCCAATCCTGAGACCCTTCCTATAGCATGTGATGTGATATCTCAATGCTTATACCAAACCTGAGACCCTTCCTATGGCATGAGATGTGATATCTCAATGCTTATACCAAACCTGAGACCCTTCCTATAGCATGAAATGTGATATACAACTCCTTCCCATTCCAACCCTGAGACCCTTCCTACAGCATGAGATGTGATATCTCAATGCTTATACCAAACCTGAGACCCTTCCTATAGCATGAAATGTGATATCCAACTCCTTCCCATTCCAATCCTGAGACCCTTCTGATAGCATGAGATGTGATATCTCAATGCCTCTAATACCAAACCTGAGATCCTACCTCTAACATGAAATGTGATATCCATCTCCTTCCCTTTCCAAACCTGAGACCCTGCCTATAGCATGATATGTGATATCCAAGTCCTTCCCATTCCAATCCTGAGACCCTTCCTATAGCATGTGATGTGATATCTCAATGCTTCTACCAAACCTGAGACCCATCCTATGGCATGGGATGGCATATACAACTCCTTCCCATTCCAATCCTGAGACCCTTCCTATAGCATGAGATGTGATATCCAACTTCTTCCCATTCCAATCCTGAGACCCTTCCTATAGCATGAGATGTGATATCTCAAGGCCTCTAATACCAAACCTGAGATCCTACCTCTAACATGAAATGTGATATCCATCTCCTTCCCTTTCCAAACCTGAGATCCTGCCTATAGCATGATATGTGATATCCAAGTCCTTCCCATTCCAATCCTGAGACCCTTCCTATAGCATGTGATGTGATATCTCAATGCTTATACCAAACCTGAGACCCTTCCTATGGCATGGGATGGCATATACAACTCCTTCCCATTCCAATCCTGAGACCCTTCCTATAGCATGAGATGTGATATCCAACTTCTTCCCATTCCAATCCTGAGACCCTTCCTATAGCTTGAGATGTGATATCCAACTCCTTCCCATTCCAATCCTGAGACCCTTCCTATAGCATGAGATGTGATATCTCAAGGCCTCTAATACCAAACCTGAGATCCTTCCTCTAACATGAAATGTGATATCCAACTCCTTCCCATTCCAATCCTGAGACCCTTCCGATATCATGAGATGTGATATCTCAATGCTTATACCAAATCTGAGACCCTTCCTATGGCCTGAGATGTCATATACAACTCCTTCCCATTCCAATCCTGAGACCCTTCCTATAGCATGAGATGTGATATCTCAATGCTTATACCAAATCTGAGACCCTTCCTATAGCATGAGATGTGATATCCAACTCCTTCCCATTCCAATCCTGAGACCCTTCCTATAGCATGAGATGTGATATCCAACACCTTCCCATTCCAATCCTGAGACCCTTCCTATAGCATAAGATGTGATATCCAAATCCTTCCTATTCCAATCCTGAGACCCTTCCTATAGCATGAGATGTGATATCTCAATGCTTATACCAAACCTGAGACCCTTCCTATAGCATGAGATGTGATATCCAACTCCTTCCCATTCCAATCCTGAGACCCTTCCTATAGCATGAGATGTGATGTCTCAATGCTTCTAATACCAAACCTGAGATCCTTCCTATAACATGAGATGTGATATCCAACTCCTTCCCATTCCAATCCTGAGACCCTTATGATAGCATGAGATGTGATATCTCAATGCCTCTTATACCAAACCTGAGATCCTTCCGATAGCATGAGATGTGATATCTCAATGCTTCTAATACCAAACCTGAGATCCTTCCTATAATATGAGATGTGATTTCCAAATCCTTCCCCCTCCAAACCTGAGACCCTCCCTTTAGCATGAAATGTGATATCCAACTCCTTCCCATTCCAATCCTGAGACCCTTCTGATAGCATGAGATGTGATATCTCAATGCCTCTAATACCAAACCTGAGATCCTACCTCTAACATGAAATGTGATATCCATCTCCTTCCCTTTCCAAACCTGAGACCCTGCCTATAGCTAAGATGTGAAATCCAAGTCCTTCCCATTCCAATCCTGAGACCCTTCCTATAGCATGTGATGTGATATCTCAATGCTTATACCAAACCTGAGACCCTTCCAATGGCATGAGATGTCATACACAACTCCTTCCCATTCCAACCCTGAGACCCTTCCTATAGCATGAGATGTGATATCTCAATGCTTATACCAAACCTGAGACCCTTCCTATAGCATGAGATGTGATATCCAACTTCTTCCCATTCCAATCCTGAGACCCTTCCTATAGCATGAGATATGATATCTCAATGCTTATACCAAACCTGAGACCCTTCCTATAGCATAAGATGTGATATCCAAATCCATCCCATTCCAATCCTGAGACCCTTCCTATAGCATGAGATGTGATATCTCAATGCTTATACCAAACCTGAGACCCTTCCTATAGCATGAGATGTGATATCCAACTCCTTCCCATTCCAATCCTGAGACCCTTCCTATAGCATGAGATGTGATGTCTCAATGCTTCTAATACCAAACCTGAGATCCTTCCTATAACATGAGATGTGATATCCAACTCCTTCCCATTCCAATCCTGAGACCCTTATGATAGCATGAGATGTGATATCTCAATGCCTCTTACACCAAACCTGAGATCCTTCCGATAGCATGAGATGTGATATCTCAATGCTTCTAATACCAAACCTGAGATCCTTCCTATAATATGAGATGTGATTTCCAAATCCTTCCCCTTCCAAACCTGAGACCCTCCCTTTAGCATGAAATGTGATATCCAACTCCTTCCTATTCCAATCCTGAGACCCTTCTGATAGCATGAGATGTGATATCTCAATGCCTCTAATACCAAACCTGAGATCCTACCTCTAACATGAAATGTGATATCCATCTCCTTCCCTTTCCAAACCTGAGACCCTGCCTATAGCATGAGATGTGATATCCAAGTCCTTCCCATTCCAATCCTGAGACCCTTCCTATAGCATGTGATGTGATATCTCAATGCTTATACCAAACCTGAGACCCTTCCTATGGCATGAGATGTCATATACAACTCCTTCCCATTCCAACCCTGAGACCCTTCCTATAGCATGAGATGTGATATCTCAATGCTTATACCAAACCTGAGACCCTTCCTATAGCATGAAATGTGATATCCAACTCCTTCCCATTCCAATCCTGAGACCCTTCTGATAGCATGAGATGTGATATCTCAATGCCTCTAATACCAAACCTGAGATCCTACCTCTAACATGAAATGTGATATCCATCTCCTTCCCTTTCCAAACCTGAGACCCTGCCTATAGCATGATATGTGATATCCAAGTCCTTCCCATTCCAATCCTGAGACCCTTCCTATAGCATGTGATGTGATATCTCAATGCTTATACCAAACCTGAGACCCTTCCTATGGCATGGGATGGCATATACAACTCCTTCCCATTCCAATCCTGAGACCCTTCCTATAGCATGAGATGTGATATCCAACTTCTTCCCATTCCAATCCTGAGACCCTTCCTATAGCATGAGATGTGATATCTCAATGCTTATACCAAACCTGAGACCCTTCCTATAGCTTGAGATGTGATATCCAACTCCTTCCCATTCCAATCCTGAGACCCTTCCTATAGCATGAGATGTGATATCTCAAGGCCTCTAATACCAAACCTGAGATCCTTCCTCTAACATGAAATGTGATATCCAACTCCTTCCCCTTCCAAACCTGAGAGCCTTCCTATAGCATGAGATATGATATCCAAGTCCTTCCCATTCCAATCCTGAGACCCTTCCTATAACATGAAATGTGATATCCAACTCCTTCCCATTCCAACCTGAGACCCTTCCTATAGCATGAGATGGGATATCCAACTCCTTCCAAATCCAATACTGATACCCTTCCGATAGCACGAGATGTGATATCCCAATGCTTCTACCAAACCTGAGACCCATACTATGGCATGAGATGTGATATCAAACTCCTTCCCATTCCAATCCTGAGACCCTTCTTATACCATGAGACTTGATATCTCAATGCTTCTAATACCAAACCTGAGACCCGTCCTATAACATGAGATGTGATATCCAAATCCTTCCCTTTCCAAACCTTAGACCCTTCCATTATCATGAGATGTGATATCCAACTCCTTCCCATTCCAATCCTGAGACCCTTCCGATATCATGAGATGTGATATCTCAATGCTTATACCAAATCTGAGACCCTTCCTATGGCCTGAGATGTCATATACAACTCCTTCCCATTCCAATCCTGAGACCCTTCCTATAGCATGAGATGTGATATCTCAATGCTTATACCAAATCTGAGACCCTTCCTATAGCATGAGATGTGATATCCAACTCCTTCCCATTCCAATCCTGAGACACTTCCTATAGCATGAGAAGTGATATCTCCATGCTTATACCAAACCTGAGACCCTTCCTATAGCATAAGATGTGATATCCAAATCCTTCCTATTCCAATCCTGAGACCCTTCCTATAGCATGAGATGTGATATCTCAATGCTTATACCAAACCTGAGACCCTTCCTATAGCATGAGATGTGATATCCAACTCCTTCCCATTCCAATCCTGAGACCCTTCCTATAGCATGAGATGTGATGTCTCAATGCTTCTAATAGCAAACCTGAGATCCTTCCTATAACATGAGATGTGATATCCAACTCCTTCCCATTCCAATCCTGAGACCCTTATGATAGCATGAGATGTGATATCTCAATGCCTCTTATACCAAACCTGAGATCCTTCCGATAGCATGAGATGTGATATCTCAATGCTTCTAATACCAAACCTGAGATCCTTCCTATAATATGAGATGTGATTTCCAAATCCTTCCCCTTCCAAACCTGAGACCCTCCCTTTAGCATGAAATGTGATATCCAACTCCTTCCCATTCCAATCCTGAGACCGTTCTGATAGCATGAGATGTGATATCTCAATGCCTCTAATACCAAACCTGAGATCCTACCTCTAACATGAAATGTGATATCCATCTCCTTCCCTTTCCAAACCTGAGACCCTGCCTATAGCATGAGATGTGATATCCAAGTCCTTCCCATTCCAATCCTGAGACCCTTCCTATAGCATGTGATGTGATATCTCAATGCTTATACCAAACCTGAGACCCTTCCTATAGCATGAGATGTGATATCCAACTTCTTCCCATTCCAATCCTGAGACCCTTCCTATAGCATGAGATGTGATATATCAATGCTTATACCAAACCTGAGACCCTTCCTATAGCTTGAGATGTGATATCCAACTCCTTCCCATTCCAATCCTGAGACCCTTCCTATAGCATGAGATGTGATATCTCAAGGCCTCTAATACCAAACCTGAGATCCTTCCTCTAACATGAAATGTGATATCCAACTCCTTCCCCTTCCAAACCTGAGACCCTTCCTATAGCATGAGATATGATATCCAAGTCCTTCCCATTCCAATCCTGAGACCCTTCCTATAACATGAAATGTGATATCCAACTCCTTCCCATTCTAACCTGAGACCCTTCCTATAGCATGAGATGGGATATCCAACTCCTTCCAAATCCAATACTGATACCCTTCCTATAGCATGGGATGTGATATCCCAATGCTTCTACCAAACCTGAGACCCATACTATGGCATGAGATGTGATATCAAACTCCTTCCCATTCCAATCCTGAGACGCTTCCTATAACTTGAGATGTGATATCCAACTCCTTCCCATTCCAATTCTGAGACCCTTCTTATACCATGAGACTTGATATCTCAATGCTTCTAATACCAAACCTGAGACCCGTCCTATAACATGAGATGTGATATCCAAATCCTTCCCTTTCCAAACCTTAGACCCTTCCTTTATCATGAGATGTGATATCCAACTCCTTCCCATTCCAATCCTGAGACCCTTCCGATATCATGAGATTTGTTATCTCAATGCTTCTAATATCAAACTTGAGACCCTCCCTATAGCATGAGATGTGACATCCAAGTCCTTCCCATTCCAATCCTGAGACCCTTCCTATAGCATGAGATGTGATATCTCAATGCTTCTAATACCAAACCTGAGACCCTTCCTATAACATGAGATGGGATATCCAACTCCTTCCCATTCCAATCCTGAGACCCTTCCGATAGCAGAGATGTGATATCTCAATGCTTATACCAAACCTGAGACCCTTCCTAAGGCCTGAGATGTCATATACAACTCCTTCCCATTCCAATCCTGAGACCCTTCCTATAGCATGAGATGTGATATCTCAATGCTTATACCAAATCTGAGACCCTTCCTATAGCATGAGATGTGATATCCAACACCTTCCCATTCCAATCCTGAGACCCTTCCTATAGCATAAGATGTGATATCCAAATCCTTCCTATTCCAATCCTGAGACCCTTCCGATAGCATGGGATGTGATATCTCAATGCTTATACCAAACCTGAGACCCTTCCTATAGCATGAGATGTGATATCCAACTCCTTCCCATTCCAATCCTGAGACCCTTCCTATAGCATGAGATATGATATCTCAATGCTTATATCAAACCCGAGACCCTTCCTATAGCATAAGATGTGATATCCAAATCCTTCCCATTCCAATCCTGAGACCCTTCCTATAGCATGAGATGTGATATCTCAATGCTTATACCAAACCTGAGACCCTTCCTATAGCATGAGATGTGATATCCAACTGCTTCCCATTCCAATCCTGAGACCCTTCCTATAGCATGAGATGTGATGTCTCAATGCTTCTAATACCAAACCTGAGATCCTTCCTATAACATGAGATGTGATATCCAACTCCTTCCCATTCCAATCCTGAGACCCTTATGATAGCATGAGATGTGATATCTCAATGCCTCTTACACCAAACCTGAGATCCTTCCGATAGCATGAGATGTGATATCTCAATGCTTCTAATACCAAACCTGAGATCCTTCCTATAATATGAGATGTGATTTCCAAATCCTTCCCCTTCCAAACCTGAGACCCTCCCTTTAGCATGAAATGTGATATCCAACTCCTTCCTATTCCAATCCTGAGACCCTTCTGATAGCATGAGATGTGATATCTCAATGCCTCTAATACCAAACCTGAGATCCTACCTCTAACATGAAATGTGATATCCATCTCCTTCCCTTTCCAAACCTGAGACCCTGCCTATAGCATGAGATGTGATATCCAAGTCCTTCCCATTCCAATCCTGAGACCCTTCCTATAGCATGTGATGTGATATCTCAATGCTTATACCAAACCTGAGACCCTTCCTATGGCATGAGATGTCATATACAACTCCTTCCCATTCCAACCCTGAGACCCTTCCTATAGCATGAGATGTGATATCTCAATGCTTATACCAAACCTGAGACCCTTCCTATAGCATGAAATGTGATATCCAACTCCTTCCCATTCCAATCCTGAGACCCTTCTGATAGCATGAGATGTGATATCTCAATGCCTCTAATACCAAACCTGAGATCCTACCTCTAACATGAAATGTGATATCCATCTCCTTCCCTTTCCAAACCTGAGACCCTGCCTATAGCATGATATGTGATATCCAAGTCCTTCCCATTCCAATCCTGAGACCCTTCCTATAGCATGTGATGTGATATCTCAATGCTTATACCAAACCTGAGACCCTTCCTATGGCATGGGATGGCATATACAACTCCTTCCCATTCCAATCCTGAGACCCTTCCTATAGCATGAGATATGATATCCAACTTCTTCCCATTCCAATCCTGAGACCCTTCCTATAGCATGAGATGTGATATCTCAATGCTTATACCAAACCTGAGACCCTTCCTATAGCTTGAGATGTGATATCCAACTCCTTCCCATTCCAATCCTGAGACCCTTCCTATAGCATGAGATGTGATATCTCAAGGCCTCTAATACCAAACCTGAGATCCTTCCTCTAAAATGAAATGTGATATCCAACTCCTTCCCCTTCCAAACCTGAGAGCCTTCCTATAGCATGAGATATGATATCCAAGTCCTTCCCATTCCAATCCTGAGACCCTTCCTATAACATGAAATGTGATATCCAACTCCTTCCCATTCCAACCTGAGACCCTTCCTATAGCATGAGATGGGATATCCAACTCCTTCCAAATCCAATACTGATAACCTTCCGATAGCACGAGATGTGATATCCCAATGCTTCTACCAAACCTGAGACCCATACTATGGCATGAGATGTGATATCAAACTCCTTCCCATTCCAATCCTGAGACCCTTCTTATACCATGAGACTTGATATCTCAATGCTTCTAATACCAAACCTGAGACCCGTCCTATAACATGAGATGTGATATCCAAATCCTTCCCCTTCCAAACCTTAGACCCTTCCATTATCATGAGATGTGATATCCAACTCCTTCCCATTCCAATCCTGAGACCCTTCCGATATCATGAGATGTGATATCTCAATGCTTATACCAAATCTGAGACCCTTCCTATGGCCTGAGATGTCATATACAACTCCTTCCCATTCCAATCCTGAGACCCTTCCTATAGCATGAGATGTGATATCTCAATGCTTATACCAAATCTGAGACCCTTCCTATAGCATGAGATGTGATATCCAACTCCTTCCCATTCCAATCCTGAGACACTTCCTATAGCATGAGAAGTGATATCTCCATGCTTATACCAAACCTGAGACCCTTCCTATAGCATAAGATGTGATATCCAAATCCTTCCTATTCCAATCCTGAGACCCTTCCTATAGCATGAGATGTGATATCTCAATGCTTATACCAAACCTGAGACCCTTCCTATAGCATGAGATGTGATATCCAACTCCTTCCCATTCCAATCCTGAGACCCTTCCTATAGCATGAGATGTGATGTCTCAATGCTTCTAATAGCAAACCTGAGATCCTTCCTATAACATGAGATGTGATATCCAACTCCTTCCCATTCCAATCCTGAGACCCTTATGATAGCATGAGATGTGATATCTCAATGCCTCTTATACCAAACCTGAGATCCTTCCGATAGCATGAGATGTGATATCTCAATGCTTCTAATACCAAACCTGAGATCCTTCCTATAATATGAGATGTGATTTCCAAATCCTTCCCCTTCCAAACCTGAGACCCTCCCTTTAGCATGAAATGTGATATCCAACTCCTTCCCATTCCAATCCTGAGACCCTTCTGATAGCATGAGATGTGATATCTCAATGCCTCTAATACCAAACCTGAGATCCTACCTCTAACATGAAATGTGATATCCATCTCCTTCCCATTCCAAACCTGAGACCCTGCCTATAGCATGAGATGTGATATCCAAGTCCTTCCCATTCCAATCCTGAGACCCTTCCTATAGCATGTGATGTGATATCTCAATGCTTATACCAAACCTGAGACCCTTCCTATAGCATGAGATGTGATATCCAACTTCTTCCCATTCCAATCCTGAGACCCTTCCTATAGCATGAGATGTGATATCTCAATGCTTATACCAAACCTGAGACCCTTCCTATAGCTTGAGATGTGATATCCAACTCCTTCCCATTCCAATCCCGAGACCCTTCCTATAGCATGAGATGTGATATCTCAAGGCCTCTAATACCAAACCTGAGATCCTTCCTCTAACATGAAATGTGATATCCAACTCCTTCCCCTTCCAAACCTGAGAGCCTTCCTATAGCATGAGATATGATATCCAAGTCCTTCCCATTCCAATCCTGAGACCCTTCCTATAACATGAAATGTGATATCCAACTCCTTTCCATTCTAACCTGAGACCCTTCCTATAGCATGAGATGGGATATCCAACTCCTTCCAAATCCAATACTGATACCCTTCCTATAGCATGAGATGTGATATCCCAATGCTTCTACCAAACCTGAGACCCATACTATGGCATGAGATGTGATATCAAACTCCTTCCCATTCCAATCCTGAGACGCTTCCTATAGCTTGAGATGTGATATCCAACTCCTTCCCATTCCAATTCTGAGACCCTTCTTATACCATGAGACTTGATATCTCAATGCTTCTAATACCAAACCTGAGACCCGTCCTATAACATGAGATGTGATATCCAAATCCTTCCCTTTCCAAACCTTAGACGCTTCCTTTATCATGAGATGTGATATCCAACTCCTTCCCATTCCAATCCTGAGACCCTTCCGATATCATGAGATTTGTTATCTCAATGCTTCTAATATCAAACTTGAGACCCTCCCTATAGCATGAGATGTGACATCCAAGTCCTTCCCATTCCAATCCTGAGACCCTTCCTATAGCATGAGATGTGATATCTCAATGCTTCTAATACCAAACCTGAGACCCTTCCTATAACATGAGATGGGATATCCAACTCCTTCCCATTCCAATCCTGAGACCCTTCCGATAGCAGAGATGTGATATCTCAATGCTTATACCAAACCTGAGACCCTTCCTAAGGCCTGAGATGTCATATACAACTCCTTCCCATTCCAATCCTGAGACCCTTCCTATAGCATAAGATGTGATATCCAAATCCTTCCTATTCCAATCCTGAGACCCTTCCGATAGCATGGGATGTGATATCTCAATGCTTATACCAAACCTGAGACCCTTCCTATAGCATGAGATGTGATATCCAACTCCTTCCCATTCCAATCCTGAGACCCTTCCTATAGCATGAGATATGATATCTCAATGCTTATATCAAACCTGAGACCCTTCCTATAGCATAAGATGTGATATCCAAATCCTTCCCATTCCAATCCTGAGACCCTTCCTATAGCATGAGATGTGATATCTCAATGCTTATACCAAACCTGAGACCCTTCCTATAGCATGAGATGTGATATCCAACTCCTTCCCATTCCAATCCTGAGACCCTTCCTATAGCATGAGATGTGATGTCTCAATGCTTCTAATACCAAACCTGAGATCCTTCCTATAACATGAGATGTGATATCCAACTCCTTCCCATTCCAATCCTGAGACCCTTATGATAGCATGAGATGTGATATCTCAATGCCTCTTACACCAAACCTGAGATCCTTCCGATAGCATGAGATGTGATATCTCAATGCTTCTAATACCAAACCTGAGATCCTTCCTATAATATGAGATGTGATTTCCAAATCCTTCCCCTTCCAAACCTGAGACCCTCCCTTTAGCATGAAATGTGATATCCAACTCCTTCCCATTCCAATCCTGAGACCCTTCTGATAGCATGAGATGTGATATCTCAATGCCTCTAATACCAAACCTGAGATCCTACCTCTAACTTGAAATGTGATATCCATCTCCTTCCCTTTCCAAACCGGAGACCCTGCCTATAGCATGAGATGTGATATCCAAGTCCTTCCCATTCCAATCCTGAGACCCTTCCTATAGCATGTGATGTGATATCTCAATGCTTATACCAAACCTGAGACCCTTCCTATGGCATGAGATGTCATATACAACTCCTTCCCATTCCAACCCTGAGACCCTTCCTATAGCATGAGATGTGATATCTCAATGCTTATACCAAACCTGAGACCCTTCCTATAGCATGAAATGTGATATCCAACTCCTTCCCATTCCAATCCTGAGACCCTTCTGATAGCATGAGATGTGATATCTCAATGCCTCTAATACCAAACCTGAGATCCTACCTCTAACATGAAATGTGATATCCATCTCCTTCCCTTTCCAAACCTGAGACCCTGAGTATAGCATGATATGTGATATCCAAGTCCTTCCCATTCCAATCCTGAGACCCTTCCTATAGCATGTGATGTGATATCTCAATGCTTATACCAAACCTGAGACCCTTCCTATGGCATGGGATGGCATATACAACTCCTTTCCATTCCAATCCTGAGACCCTTCCTATAGCATGAGATGTGATATCCAACTTCTTCCCATTCCAATCCTGAGACCCTTCCTATAGCATGAGATGTGATATCTCAATGCTTATACCAAACCTGAGACCCTTCCTATAGCTTGAGATGTGATATCCAACTCCTTCCCATTCCAATCCTGAGACCCTTCCTATAGCATGAGATGTGATATCTCAAGGCCTCTAATACCAAACCTGAGATCCTTCCTCTAACATGAAATGTGATATCCAACTCCTTCCCCTTCCAAACCTGAGAGCCTTCCTATAGCATGAGATATGATATCCAAGTCCTTCCCATTCCAATCCTGAGACCCTTCCTATAGCTTGAGATGTGATATCCAACTCCTTCCCATTCCAATCCTGAGACCCTTCCTATAGCATGAGATGTGATATCTCAAGGCCTCTAATACCAAACCTGAGATGCTTCCTCTAACATGAAATGTGATATCCAACTCCTTCCCCTTCCAAACCTGAGAGCCTTCCTATAGCATGAGATATGATATCCAAGTCCTTCCCATTCCAATCCTGAGACCCTTCCTATAACATGAAATGTGATATCCAACTCCTTCCCATTCCAACCTGAGACCCTTCCTATAGCATGAGATGGGATATCCAACTCCTTCCAAATCCAATACTGATACCCTTCCGATAGCATGAGATGTGATATCCCAATGCTTCTACCAAACCTGAGACCCATACTATGGCATGAGATGTTATATCAAACTCCTTCCCATTCCAATCCTGAGACCCTTCTTATACCATGAGACTTGATATCTCAATGCTTCTAATACCAAACCTGAGACCCGTCCTATAACATGAGATGTGATATCCAAATCCTTCCCCTTCCAAACCTTAGACCCTTCCATTATCATGAGATGTGATATCCAACTCCTTCCCATTCCAATCCTGAGACCCTTCCGATATCATGAGATGTGATATCTCAATGCTTATACCAAATCTGAGACCCTTCCTATGGCCTGAGATGTCATATACAACTCCTTCCCATTCCAATCCTGAGACCCTTCCTATAGCATGAGATGTGATATCTCAATGCTTATACCAAATCTGAGACCCTTCCTATAGCATGAGATGTGATATCCAACTCCTTCCCATTCCAATCCTGAGACCCTTCCTATAGCATGAGATGTGATATCCAACACCTTCCCATTCCAATCCTGAGACCCTTCCTATAGCATAAGATGTGATATCCAAATCCTTCCTATTCCAATCCTGAGACCCTTCCTATAGCATGAGATGTGATATCTCAATGCTTATACCAAACCTGAGACCCTTCCTATAGCATGAGATGTGATATCCAACTCCTTCCCATTCCAATCCTGAGACCCTTCCTATAGCATGAGATGTGATGTCTCAATGCTTCTAATACCAAACCTGAGATCCTTCCTATAACATGAGATGTGATATCCAACTCCTTCCCATTCCAATCCTGAGACCCTTATGATAGCATGAGATGTGATATCTCAATGCCTCTTATACCAAACCTGAGATCCTTCCGATAGCATGAGATGTGATATCTCAATGCTTCTAATACCAAACCTGAGATCCTTCCTATAATATGAGATGTGATTTCCAAATCCTTCCCCTTCCAAACCTGAGACCCTCCCTTTAGCATGAAATGTGATATCCAACTCCTTCCCATTCCAATCCTGAGACCCTTCTGATAGCATGAGATGTGATATCTCAATGCCTCTAATACCAAACCTGAGATCCTACCTCTAACATGAAATGTGATATCCATCTCCTTCCCTTTCCAAACCTGAGACCCTGCCTATAGCATGAGATGTGATATCCAAGTCCTTCCCATTCCAATCCTGAGACCCTTCCTATAGCATGTGATGTGATATCTCAATGCTTATACCAAACCTGAGACCCTTCCAATGGCATGAGATGTCATACACAACTCCTTCCCATTCCAACCCTGAGACCCTTCCTATAGCATGAGATGTGATATCTCAATGCTTATACCAAACCTGAGACCCTTCCTATAGCATGAGATGTGATATCCAACTTCTTCCCATTCCAATCCTGAGACCCTTCCTATAGCATGAGATATGATATCTCAATGCTTATACCAAACCTGAGACCCTTCCTATAGCATAAGATGTGATATCCAAATCCTTCCCATTCCAATCCTGAGACCCTTCCTATAGCATGAGATGTGATATCTCAATGCTTATACCAAACCTGAGACCCTTCCTATAGCATGAGATGTGATATCCAACTCCTTCCCATTCCAATCCTGAGACCCTTCCTATAGCATGAGATGTGATGTCTCAATGCTTCTAATACCAAACCTGAGATCCTTCCTATAACATGAGATGTGATATCCAACTCCTTCCCATTCCAATCCTGAGACCCTTATGATAGCATGAGATGTGATATCTCAATGCCTCTTACACCAAACCTGAGATCCTTCCGATAGCATGAGATGTGATATCTCAATGCTTCTAATACCAAACCTGAGATCCTTCCTATAATATGAGATGTGATTTCCAAATCCTTCCCCTTCCAAACCTGAGACCCTCCCTTTAGCATGAAATGTGATATCCAACTCCTTCCTATTCCAATCCTGAGACCCTTCTGATAGCATGAGATGTGATATCTCAATGCCTCTAATACCAAACCTGAGATCCTACCTCTAACATGAAATGTGATATCCATCTCCTTCCCTTTCCAAACCTGAGACCCTGCCTATAGCATGAGATGTGATATCCAAGTCCTTCCCATTCCAATCCTGAGACCCTTCCTATAGCATGTGATGTGATATCTCAATGCTTATACCAAACCTGAGACCCTTCCTATGGCATGAGATGTCATATACAACTCCTTCCCATTCCAACCCTGAGACCCTTCCTATAGCATGTGATGTGATATCTCAATGCTTATACCAAACCTGAGACCCTTCCTATGGCATGGGATGGCATATACAACTCCTTTCCATTCCAATCCTGAGACCCTTCCTATAGCATGAGATGTGATATCCAACTTCTTCCCATTCCAATCCTGAGACCCTTCCTATAGCATGAGATGTGATATCTCAATGCTTATACCAAACCTGAGACCCTTCCTATAGCTTGAGATGTGATATCCAACTCCTTCCCATTCCAATCCTGAGACCCTTCCTATAGCATGAGATGTGATATCTCAAGGCCTCTAATACCAAACCTGAGATCCTTCCTCTAACATGAAATGTGATATCCAACTCCTTCCCCTTCCAAACCTGAGAGCCTTCCTATAGCATGAGATATGATATCCAAGTCCTTCCCATTCCAATCCTGAGACCCTTCCTATAGCTTGAGATGTGATATCCAACTCCTTCCCATTCCAATCCTGAGACCCTTCCTATAGCATGAGATGTGATATCTCAAGGCCTCTAATACCAAACCTGAGATCCTTCCTCTAACATGAAATGTGATATCCAACTCCTTCCCCTTCCAAACCTGAGAGCCTTCCTATAGCATGAGATATGATATCCAAGTCCTTCCCATTCCAATCCTGAGACCCTTCCTATAACATGAAATGTGATATCCAACTCCTTCCCATTCCAACCTGAGACCCTTCCTATAGCATGAGATGGGATATCCAACTCCTTCCAAATCCAATACTGATACCCTTCCGATAGCATGAGATGTGATATCCCAATGCTTCTACCAAACCTGAGACCCATACTATGGCATGAGATGTTATATCAAACTCCTTCCCATTCCAATCCTGAGACCCTTCTTATACCATGAGACTTGATATCTCAATGCTTCTAATACCAAACCTGAGACCCGTCCTATAACATGAGATGTGATATCCAAATCCTTCCCCTTCCAAACCTTAGACCCTTCCATTATCATGAGATGTGATATCCAACTCCTTCCCATTCCAATCCTGAGACCCTTCCGATATCATGAGATGTGATATCTCAATGCTTATACCAAATCTGAGACCCTTCCTATGGCCTGAGATGTCATATACAACTCCTTCCCATTCCAATCCTGAGACCCTTCCTATAGCATGAGATGTGATATCTCAATGCTTATACCAAATCTGAGACCCTTCCTATAGCATGAGATGTGATATCCAACTCCTTCCCATTCCAATCCTGAGACCCTTCCTATAGCATGAGATGTGATATCCAACACCTTCCCATTCCAATCCTGAGACCCTTCCTATAGCATAAGATGTGATATCCAAATCCTTCCTATTCCAATCCTGAGACCCTTCCTATAGCATGAGATGTGATATCTCAATGCTTATACCAAACCTGAGACCCTTCCTATAGCATGAGATGTGATATCCAACTCCTTCCCATTCCAATCCTGAGACCCTTCCTATAGCATGAGATGTGATGTCTCAATGCTTCTAATACCAAACCTGAGATCCTTCCTATAACATGAGATGTGATATCCAACTCCTTCCCATTCCAATCCTGAGACCCTTATGATAGCATGAGATGTGATATCTCAATGCCTCTTATACCAAACCTGAGATCCTTCCGATAGCATGAGATGTGATATCTCAATGCTTCTAATACCAAACCTGAGATCCTTCCTATAATATGAGATGTGATTTCCAAATCCTTCCCCTTCCAAACCTGAGACCCTCCCTTTAGCATGAAATGTGATATCCAACTCCTTCCCATTCCAATCCTGAGACCCTTCTGATAGCATGAGATGTGATATCTCAATGCCTCTAATACCAAACCTGAGATCCTACCTCTAACATGAAATGTGATATCCATCTCCTTCCCTTTCCAAACCTGAGACCCTGCCTATAGCATGAGATGTGATATCCAAGTCCTTCCCATTCCAATCCTGAGACCCTTCCTATAGCATGTGATGTGATATCTCAATGCTTATACCAAACCTGAGACCCTTCCAATGGCATGAGATGTCATACACAACTCCTTCCCATTCCAACCCTGAGACCCTTCCTATAGCATGAGATGTGATATCTCAATGCTTATACCAAACCTGAGACCCTTCCTATAGCATGAGATGTGATATCCAACTTCTTCCCATTCCAATCCTGAGACCCTTCCTATAGCATGAGATATGATATCTCAATGCTTATACCAAACCTGAGACCCTTCCTATAGCATAAGATGTGATATCCAAATCCTTCCCATTCCAATCCTGAGACCCTTCCTATAGCATGAGATGTGATATCTCAATGCTTATACCAAACCTGAGACCCTTCCTATAGCATGAGATGTGATATCCAACTCCTTCCCATTCCAATCCTGAGACCCTTCCTATAGCATGAGATGTGATGTCTCAATGCTTCTAATACCAAACCTGAGATCCTTCCTATAACATGAGATGTGATATCCAACTCCTTCCCATTCCAATCCTGAGACCCTTATGATAGCATGAGATGTGATATCTCAATGCCTCTTACACCAAACCTGAGATCCTTCCGATAGCATGAGATGTGATATCTCAATGCTTCTAATACCAAACCTGAGATCCTTCCTATAATATGAGATGTGATTTCCAAATCCTTCCCCTTCCAAACCTGAGACCCTCCCTTTAGCATGAAATGTGATATCCAACTCCTTCCTATTCCAATCCTGAGACCCTTCTGATAGCATGAGATGTGATATCTCAATGCCTCTAATACCAAACCTGAGATCCTACCTCTAACATGAAATGTGATATCCATCTCCTTCCCTTTCCAAACCTGAGACCCTGCCTATAGCATGAGATGTGATATCCAAGTCCTTCCCATTCCAATCCTGAGACCCTTCCTATAGCATGTGATGTGATATCTCAATGCTTATACCAAACCTGAGACCCTTCCTATGGCATGAGATGTCATATACAACTCCTTCCCATTCCAACCCTGAGACCCTTCCTATAGCATGAGATGTGATATCTCAATGCTTATACCAAACCTGAGACCCTTCCTATAGCATGAAATGTGATATCCAACTCCTTCCCATTCCAATCCTGAGACCCTTCTGATAGCATGAGATGTGATATCTCAATGCCTCTAATACCAAACCTGAGATCCTACCTCTAACATGAAATGTGATATCCATCTCCTTCCCTTTCCAAACCTGAGACCCTGCCTATAGCATGATATGTGATATCCAAGTCCTTCCCATTCCAATCCTGAGACCCTTCCTATAGCATGTGATGTGATATCTCAATGCTTATACCAAACCTGAGACCCTTCCTATGGCATGGGATGGCATATACAACTCCTTCCCATTCCAATCCTGAGACCCTTCCTATAGCATGAGATGTGATATCCAACTTCTTCCCATTCCAATCCTGAGACCCTTCCTATAGCATGAGATGTGATATCTCAATGCTTATACCAAACCTGAGACCCTTCCTATAGCTTGAGATGTGATATCCAACTCCTTCCCATTCCAATCCTGAGACCCTTCCTATAGCATGAGATGTGATATCTCAAGGCCTCTAATACCAAACCTGAGATCCTTCCTCTAACATGAAATGTGATATCCAACTCCTTCCCCTTCCAAACCTGAGAGCCTTCCTATAGCATGAGATATGATATCCAAGTCCTTCCCATTCCAATCCTGAGACCCTTCCTATAACATGAAATGTGATATCCAACTCCTTCCCATTCCAACCTGAGACCCTTCCTATAGCATGAGATGGGATATCCAACTCCTTCCAAATCCAATACTGATACCCTTCCGATAGCACGAGATGTGATATCCCAATGCTTCTACCAAACCTGAGACCCATACTATGGCATGAGATGTGATATCAAACTCCTTCCCATTCCAATCCTGAGACCCTTCTTATACCATGAGACTTGATATCTCAATGCTTCTAATACCAAACCTGAGACCCGTCCTATAACATGAGATGTGATATCCAAATCCTTCCCCTTCCAAACCTTAGACCCTTCCATTATCATGAGATGTGATATCCAACTCCTTCCCATTCCAATCCTGAGACCCTTCCGATATCATGAGATGTGATATCTCAATGCTTATACCAAATCTGAGACCCTTCCTATGGCCTGAGATGTCATATACAACTCCTTCCCATTCCAATCCTGAGACCCTTCCTATAGCATGAGATGTGATATCTCAATGCTTATACCAAATCTGAGACCCTTCCTATAGCATGAGATGTGATATCCAACTCCTTCCCATTCCAATCCTGAGACACTTCCTATAGCATGAGAAGTGATATCTCCATGCTTATACCAAACCTGAGACCCTTCCTATAGCATAAGATGTGATATCCAAATCCTTCCCATTCCAATCCTGAGACCCTTCCTATAGCATGAGATGTGATATCTCAATGCTTCTACCAAACCTGAGACCCTTCCTTTAGCATGAGATGTGATATCCAAATCCTTCACATTCCAATCCTGAGACCCTTCCTATAGCATGAGAAGGCATATCTCAATGCTTCTAATACCAAACCTGAGATCCTTCCTATAACATGAGATGTGATATCCAATTCCTTCCCATTCCAATCCTGAGACCCTTCCGATAGCAGAGATGTGATATCGCAATGCTTATACCAAACCTGAGACCCTTCCTATGGCCTGAGATGTCATATACAACTCCTTCCCATTCCAATCCTGAGACCCTTCCTATAGCATGAGATGTGATATCTCAATGCTTATACCAAATCTGAGACCCTTCCTATAGCATGAGATGTGATATCCAACTCCTTCCCATTCCAATCCTGAGACCCTTCCTATAGCATGAGATGTGATGTCTCAATGCTTCTAATACCAAACCTGAGATCCTTCCTATAACATCAGATGTGATATCCAACTCCTTCCCATTCCAATCCTGAGACCCTTATGAAAGCATGAGATGTGATATCTCAATGCTTCTAATACCAAACCTGAGACCCGTCCTATAACATGAGATGTGATATCCAAATCTTTCCCCTTCCAAACCTTAGACCCTTCCTTTATCATGAGATGTGATATCCAAGTCCTTCCCATTCCAATCCTTAGACCCTTCCTACAGCATGCAATATGATATCTCAATGATTCTAATAACAATCCTGAGACCCGTCCTATAACATGAGATGGGATATCCAACTCCTTCCCATCCCAATCCTGAGACACTTCCGATTGCAGAGATGTGATATCTCAATGCTTATACCAAACCTGAGACTCTTCCTATAACATGAGATGTGATATCTGTTAGGAAAGATTTAATAATTGTAGGTAATTTTCCTTCCATGTGGCAACCCCTAAACTTTTTGCTGTTGTTTTTCACCTTGTTCTCGACTTTGCCAGAGAAGTGCAGCCTTCTGCCGCACTCCTCTGGGCTTTCGCTCCTTTCTTACGGGGAAACTGACATGCCCTTAAGACAGTCAGTACCGGGAAACACTGTTTTCCGTAGTTTCTTTTATCATGTTGCGGCTTTCGTGCAACATGACACAAGAGGGCACTGTAAGCTAAGTTGCTGCTCTCTTGGGATTCTAGCCTTCTACAGGCCCTAGATACTCTTTCAGGATTGTAACTGATCGGTGCAAGTGATTCAAGGACGGGAATGGTGGCAGCGATCGTTTCTTGTGTTTTGAGCTCCTTTTGGCGTTCTAAGCACGTTTCTCGCACTTAACCCAAAATGGTGGCCTGGCTCCCAAAATGGCCAGACCACGAGGCTCCTGTGTCCTGTCCGCTGACCGTCTTGCTCCCTTCACCTTCCCCAGGTCGAGCCGACCCGGGGCCTTCCTTATTTGGGCATGTACTTTCCCGCGAAACACGGATGCTTTCGCGGGCTTCTACATGTCTTGTGTGTGCCTCCAGTATGTGGGCTGGGATGTCTGGTCCCGTGTGAATGCCTGGGACCACCGTGGTCCGTGATAGGTCCACGAATGGTGTGAGTGTTGATGAGCGGATCTCCCATTGGGTCCCCACCGTTTTGGCGCGAAGGGAACCGTGGATAAGAGGGGGCTGGAAACACCACTACCATGTCGATCTCCTGAGTTCTCACGAACGAAGGAATACAGGAGCCAAGTATCCTGCAACCAAGAGGCTGAACCGAGGAATCGCTGGTGACCCGCTGAAGGACTGCTCCTCTGCACTGCTGTCGCCTTGTGAAACCCTTTTCACCTTTGATCGAACCAGAAGGCCTGTACTAGTACTTCGACCCTTGGAATAGCGGGGACAGCTATTCTCGGCATCTTCACCATCTCCTGCTAGTAAGCCTTCGGAAGCGTCTCTGGGCCATCCAGCAGACTGACCAGCCTACACAGGAGTCTTGCTCTGTAACCGCCACCAGGTTGTGTAGTATATCGAGTCCTTGTCACTCTCACACGATTCGTACACTTGGCGTTCCCAGGTCTGAAGTGAGTAGTGTACATTTGGCTCAGATACACACGGCCGCTCCGTTGCCCTGCTGTGGTAACAAACTGTGCGGGTTCCTTCGTTTGGGACGTCTTTTACTAAACTCTGCTGCTGCAGACTCAACACGACGACGAGACGTCCCCTGCTCTTCTGAACCTGCCAGCGACTGAAACTGACGCGGAGAAGCCTGGGTCTGCTTGCATCGGGGTCCGGTGAGTAGCATAGCTAGGAACTGGTCGCCCTCCTGCAGGAGCCCATAGCTTTTCCCCGCTGTGTCAAAACAGCACGCCTTTCCGTACTCGCGCTCTGCTTCTGCCCACAGTGGAGGCTGCACTTGAGTCGCGGAACACTGTTGTTCTTCGTTTGTGCACTAAACTGAACTGCCTGATCTCCCTCGAAGAGACTCCCCTTTTGCCCGTTGGCACCAGCGTGTGCAGGTACTTTTGAGCACAAGGCTCCACTCTTCGTAGGGCTCGGACTTCCTTTTAGTTAGGTGCCTCTGAAGGCGGACTGGGTCTAAGCATTATTTCGCACTGCCTGTTTTCCTTCCCTTTTAGGTGGACTACACATTTCGTGCATCTAACGCTTGAGACTTGTTTGTATTTGTATATATATTGTATTGGTATGGTATGTGTTGGTTTACTAGAGTTGTATTGTGATTTCTCGCTACGGTCATTGTTTTAAAGGCCTTGGAATAAATGTGTATATATTTTTAATATAGCACCTGTTTGGAGTAGTTTGTAAGTGTCCTTGCTTTGTGTGCTCATTGCAGGCTTTCAGTCACCCTCACCCCTCTTGAGACCTAGTCTTGACCGCCGCGATCGCTACCTTGATTGGTCTGGCTTGTCCAGAGGTTACCCTGTTCCAAGTAATTAGGTTGGCCTTCTGAACTTCTGCGCCACCAGGACAGAGTTCAGAAATCCGTCTTAACAAATTGGTGTACAGCGGTGGGATACGACTGAAGGTATCCAGTGTTGCGCACGAACTAAGGCATTTCAAGTTATTCCTACCAGGACACGTAGTGAATTGTTGTAGTATAACTTTAAAAAGGCCATAGTCCTATCTAACAGTATGGAAACAAATACCTTGTTAACTTTAAATGCTTCCAAATCAGAAACATTGAAAAAAATGTGTGCGGAGAGAGGTGTTTCCTCTCAAGGCACGAAATTGGATATGATCCAAAGAATCGTGGCGTGGCAAGAAGCGCAGCTTGACGCTATAACTTCTGAGGACAGTGCGGAAGGAGGTGGGGCTGCTCTCACTGGTAGAACCGACGGTTCTGCCGCTGCACTGATCCACCGCGACCACGAGGACAGGGAGGATGAGATGTCTAATGTTTCCTCTGCCAGTGTTGATGGGGAGGCTATGCTTGAATTCAAGAAGCAAGAGCTGCGGTTTAGGCAGAAGGAGCTTGAATTCAGCATAGCCAAACTAAAAATCGAACAGTCAGAAAAACAGAAAGACAGGGATCACCAGTTGGAACTGGCCAAGCTTCAGGTTGCAAATGGGTCCAAGGGTCCTGGACATGGGTCTGGGGCCTCCTCTCATCCACGGTTTCCGAAAGATCTGGTCATTGTGTATGAGGAAAGGAATGACATTATGCACTGGATGAATGCGTTTGAGTATGCATGCGAAGTTCAACAAGTTGACAATGCTGATAAGATTGCCTGGTTACTCAGCAGACTGCCCCCTTCTGGCTGTAGTGCCATTATGGAAATGTCGAAGGCTGAGCAAGCTGATTTCGCAATGTTAAAGCAAACTCTCATTTTAAAGTTTGGGAAGACTCCGGCCCAATATTTGAAACGATTCATAGAGTATAAGAAAAAGGAAGGTGGTACTTGGGTATCTTATGTCACTGAATCCTTGAAAAACTTAACTGGCTGGGTCGAAGGTTATAAGGTTTCTACCTTCGAAGGCATGATGAATCTTGTCATGCTGGAACACATTTTTGCATCTTCTTCCCCGGAGCTTAAGCAGCATTTGGCCGATTCGAAGGAGATAGATCCTAAGAAGCTGGCCATTGCAGCAGACTTATGGGTGTCACATCGAGTGTCCCATAAGGACAAAACTCATCCTGGTAAGCAGGAGGAAGGGAAAAAGTCCAAAGATAAGGAGGGTGGAGAATCTGATAAATCTTCTTCTCAAAAGGGCCACAAAAAGAAAAATAAGGGTAAGACACAAGAGAACTCACAGGGTAGTGGAGGTCAGCCTCCGAAACAGAACTCTGGTTACAATAAGCCTCCCCATGTAAACAGACCCAATGGATCTTGTTTTGCTTGTGGAGCAACTGACCACGTGAAGGGGGATCCCCGGTGTAAGGTTTGACCTTTGGGGGTCCACTCCGCTAATCTGGCCTTCTCCTCCTACGAGGAAGAAGAGATTACAGGAGCATCCTTCTCCTCAGACTCATTTCCCAGCGGGATAGAGGCTGAGGTAGTTTTAGTTTCCCTGGGTTCCTGGGAGCCTAAAGTCGCAGAGGCTTATGCTAGGATTACAGATAATACCAAGCACTACTTTAAAGACAGTGTGCTGATCAATGGAGTAGATACTCCAGCTCTTAGGGATAGTGCGTGCAGTCGAACTGTAGTGGATTCTACCTTGGTAGACTCAGAGGAAGTTGCCAGAGCTACTCTGATGCCCACTAAGTTGGCTGACGGCCCACTCTGTATGTTCCCAGTAATACCTGTAAATCTTACTTTAAATGGTACAGCAGTCAGGATTCCAGTGAGCATTCAGAGAAACGTCCCGGGAAAGGTCTTGTTAGGTAATGATCTCAGAGCTTTAGGGCTCGTAGGAGACACTGCCGAAAGACCCTACACACGGTCTCAAGCACGGGCAGCATTGGCCAAGACCAATACGCCGCCCCAGCCGAAGGGGAAACCCAAGGCGAAAGGAGTCAACAAGTCAAGACGAGGGAAAGAGAATATTCCCCCGAGCTCGCCTACCACTGTGGTGGAGGAAGTTGGTCAATCGCCCGGGCCTGACGAGGAGGTGGCGATGCCTGAAGTATTTGACCCCAACGACCATCCTGAACTAAAAGACTTGTAAGTTGAAGGAGGTCCTGACAGGGACCAATTCAGTAAAGGCCAACGTGAGTGCCCATCTCTGGAAGGCCTAAGGAGACAGGCCTGCTCCCAGCTTGAGGGTGAACCTCCTGGGACGCATAGGATGTATTGGGAAGGTGGACTCCTGTATAGTGAGCCCACAGAGTCTACAGAAGGAGACCATAGGAGGTTGGTGGTTCCCCTTGCTGTTAGGCCCTTCCTCCTGCAATTGGCGCATGAAGTGCTCCTTGCTGGTCACCTTGGTATTAAGAGGAGCAAGCAAAGGTTATCCATGCACTTCTACTGGCCCAAGATGGGGGTGCAAGTAGAAAGTCACTGCAGGAGTTGTGCCTCCTGCCAGTTATCTGGTAAGGTTGGCTCGACAATCCAAGCTCCGTTGGTACCGCTCCCAGTTGTGGGGGTACCATTTGAAAGGGTAGGGATCGACATCGTTGGTCCCCTTGACCCGCAAACATCCTCGGGCAATAGGTTTATCCTGGTGCTGGTCGACCATGCAACCAGATATCCTGAGGCCATCCCATTGAAAACTGTAACTGCCAAGTCAGTTGCAAAAGCTTTACTTGGCATATTTACTAGGGTTGGCTTCCCTAAAGAAGTTGTGTCAGATCGTGGCAGCAACTTTATGTCGAAGTATATGCAGGCTATGTGGAAAGAATGTGGGGTCACCTACAAGTTCTCTTCTGCATACCACCCCCAGACCAATGGTCTGGTGGAACGTTTCAACAGAACGTTAAAAAGCATGATTGGGGCTCTGGAGAAGCTTCAGAGAAGACAATGGGATCTTCTTTTACCATGCTTACTGTTTGCCTACTGAGAGGTACCACAGGAGGGTGTTGGCTTCAGCCCCTTCAAACTTCTGTTTGGTCATCCTGTACGGGGACCCTTAGCCATAGTCAAAGAGGGATGGGAGATGCCCACTCCCCCTGTTACTACCAACGTAGTTGATTATGTGCTAGGGCTCAGAAAACTGATGGTACTTCTGATGGGCTTGGCTAGTGATAAATTGAAGGCAGGACAAGCACTGGTGAAACATTGGTACGACCAGAAAGCTTCCCTCATCAACTTTACACCTGGTCAGCAAGTCCTGATCATGAATCCCATAAGGCCTTGAGCTTTACAGGACAAATGGTCAGGCCCTTACACAGTGGTGGAGCCCCTGGGTGAGGTTAACTATTTAGTGGACCTTGGAAGGCCTGGACAGGCTCCAAAAGTGTTTCACGTGAATAGGCTGAAGGCTTTCGTCCCAAGAGTCGAAATCGCAGCACTGTTACTGGCTTCAGATGTTGAGGAAGAGGAGTCTGAACCTCTCCCCGACCTGTTCCAAAGCGGTCCTTCAGATAGCTCCTTTGAGGGTGTCCGAGGGGCCCCTCACCTGACTTCTGATCAGCAGGCTGAGGTGAAAAGTTTGCTTAGGCAGTTTTCCCCCCTGTTTTCACAGTCGCCTGGTTTGACACCTTGGTGCAAACATAACATAGACACAGGAGACAGTGTACCTACCAAAAGTAGGGGATACAGGATGTCAGACAAAGTACGGTCTTATATTAAGACCGAGGTCAACAAGATGTTAGACCTTGGGGTGATTGAACCCTCTAGTAGTCCTTGGTCCAGCCCTGTGGTTTTCGTTCCAAAGGCAGGCACTTCTGAATTGAGGTTCTGCGTGGATTACAGGGCTCTGAATGCTGTCACCAAGACAGATGCACACCCCTTGCCTCGAACAGATGAGCTGGTGGATACTTAGGGTGCCTCCAAGTACCTCAGCACGTTTGACCTCACTGCTATCTATTGGCAAATAGCTTTAGCAGAACATGCCAAGGAGAAGACAGCGTTTTCTACTCCAGACGGCCTTTACCAATTCCGGGGAATGCCGTTCGGGTTGAAGAATGCACCTGACACTTTCCAGAGGCTTGTGCATCATGTTTTGAATGGGTTGGACGATATAGCAGTTTTCAGTGCCACCTGGGAAGACCATGTGAAACACCTCGGGATTGTGCTCCAGGCTCTTCAGAAAGCACACTTGACCATAAAGGCTAGTAAATGCCAGATTGGACAAGGCTCAGTGTTTTACCTTGGACATGAAGTAGGTGGCGGGAGGATACAGCCTGTACCCAGTAAAGTACAAGCAGTACAAGACTGGCCTACCCCCACTACACAAACCCAAGTGAGATCCTTCTTAGGACTCACGGGGTATTACCGCAATTTTGTGGCAGACTATGGCACCATAGCTGCCCCTCTGACTGCCCTCACAACTCTGAAGAAACCCAAGAAGGTAACTTGGACCGACGAGTGTGAGAAGGCCTTCAATGGCTTAAAAGACTCCTTGTGCCAGGCCCCTGTCCTCAGGGCCCCTGATTATCAAAGACCTTTTATCGTGCAGACGGACGCCTCTGACACTGGGATAGGAGCTGTACTATCGCAAGTAGATGAGAAGGGTAAGGAACACCCTATTGGTTTTATTAGTCGCCAGTTTAAGGACAGAGAGCTCAGATGGTCCACGGTAGAGAAAGAATGTTTCTCTGTTGTGTGGGCCCTAAGGAAGCTGAGGCCCTACCTCTATGGGACCCACTTCACTGTGCAAACTGACCATAAGCCCTTAAAGTGGCTAATAAACATGAAGGGGGAGAATCCAAAGTTGCTTAGGTGGTCCATAAGTCTACAAGGCTTCGACTTCACTATTGAGCATAGGCCAGGTGTCCAACATAGCAATGCTGATGGGTTGTGCAGAATGTTTAACCGACCTGAACAAGAGACTCATCCAGGGGTGGATTAGTTCCCCCTGTCCATAGTCTGGGAGGGGCGAGTGTTAGGAAAGATTTCGTAATTGTAGGTAATTTTCCTTCCATGTGGCAACCCCTAAACTTTTTGCTGTTGTTTTTCACCTTGTTCTCGACTTTGCCAGAGAAGTGCAGCCTTCTGCCTCACTCCTCTGGGCTTTCGCTCCTTTCTTACGGGGAAACTGTCATGCCCTTAAGACAGTCAGTACCAGGAAATGCTCGTTTCCGTAGTTTCTTTTATCATGTTGCGGCTTTCGTGCAACATGACACAAGAGGGCACTGTAAGATAAGTTACTGCTCTCTTGGGTCTCTAGCCTTCTACAGGCCCTAGATACTCTTCCAGGATTGTAACTGATCAGTGCAAGTGATTCACGGATGGGAATGGTGGCAGCGATCGTTTATTGTGTTTTGAGCTCCTTTTGGCGTTCTAAGCGCGTTTCTCGCGCTTAACCCAAAAGGGTGGCCTAGAGCCCAAAATGGCCAGACCACGAGGCTCCTTTGTCCTGTCCGCTGACCATCTTGCTCCCTTCACCTTCCCCAGGTCGAGCCGACCTGGGGCCTTCCTTATTTGGGCATGTACTTTCCCGCGAAACACAGATGCTTTCGCGGGCTTCTACATGTCTTGTGTGTGCCTCCAGGATGTGGGCTGGGATGTCTGGTCCCAATACACATCCTGGGTGCCAGAGAGTCTAGGGTGGTGTGAATGCCTGGGACCACCGTGGTCCGTGATAGGTCCACGAATGGTGTGAGTGTTGATGAGCGGATCTCCCATTGGGTCCCCTCCGTTTTGGCGCGAAGGGAACCGTGGATAAGAGGGGGCTGGAAACACCACTACCATGTCGATCTCCTGAGTTCTCACGAACGAAGGAATACAGGAGCCAAGTATCCTGCAACCAAGAGGCTGAACCGAGGAATCGCTGGTGACCCGCTGAAGGACTGCTCCTCTGCACTGCTGTCGCCTTGTGAAACCCTTTTCCCCTTTGATCGAACCAGAAGGCCTGTACTGATACTTCGACCCTTGGAATAGCGGGGACAGCTATTCTCGGCATCTTCACCATCTCCTGCTAGTAAGCCTTCGGAAGCGTCTCTGGGCCATCCAGCAGACTGACCAGCCTACACAGGAGTCTTGCTCTGTAACCGCTGCCAGGTTGTGTAGTATATCGAGTCCTTGTCACTCTCACATGATTCGTACACTTGGCGTTCCCAGGTCTGAAGTGAGTAGTGTACATTTGGCTCAGATACACACCGCCGCTCCGTTGCCCTGCTGTGGTAACAAACTGTGCGGGTTCCATCGTTTGGGACGTCTTTTACTCAACTCTGCTGCTGCAGACTCAACACGACGACGAGACATTGAGATATCACATCTCATGCTATAGGAAGGGTCTCAGGATTGGAATGGGAAGGACTTGGATATCACATCTCATGCTATAGGCAGGGTCTCAGGTTTGGAAAGGGAAGGAGTTGGATATCACATTTCATTTTAGAGGTAGGATCTCAGGTTTGGTATTAGAGGCATTGAGATATCACATCTCATGCTATCAGAAGGGTCTCAGGATTGGAATGGGAAGGAGTTGGATATCACATCTCATGTTATAGGAAGGATCTCAGGTTTGGTATTAGAAGCATTGAGATATCACATCTCATGCTATCGGAAGTATCTCAGGTTTGGTATTAGAGGCATTGAGATATCACATCTCATGCTATCATAAGGGTCTCAGGATTGGAATGGGAAGGAGTTGGATATCACATCTCATGCTAAAGGGAGGGTCTCAGGTTTGGAAGGGGAAGGAATTGAATATCACATCACATGTTATAGGAAGGATCTCAGGTTTGGTATTAGAGGCATTGAGATATCACATCTCATGCTATCGGAAGGGTCTCAGGATTGGAATGGGAAGGAGTTGGATATCACATCTCATGCTATAGGAAGGGTCTCAGGTTTGGAACGGGAAGGAGTTGTATATCACATCTCATGTTATAGGAAGAGTCTCAGGTTTGGTATAAGCATTGAGATATCACATCTCTGCAATCGGAAGTGTCTCAGGATTGGAACGGGAAGGAGTTGGATATCCCATCTCATGTTATAGGACTGGTCTCAGGTTTGGTATTAGAAGCATTGAGATATCACATCGCATGCTGTAGGAAGGGTCTCAGGTTTGGAATGGGAAGGAATTGGATATCACATCTCATGTCATAGGAAGGATCTCAGGTTTGGTATTAGAAGCATTGAGATATCACATCTCATGCTATAGGAATGGTCTCAGGATTGGAATGGGAAGGAGTTGGATATTACATTCTTGCTATGGGAAGGGTCTCATGTTTGGAATTGGAAGGAGTTGGATATCACATCTCATGTTATAGGAAGGGTCTCAGGTTTGGTATAAGCATTGAGATATCACATCTCTGCTATCGGAAGTGTCTCAGGATTGGAATGGGAAGGAGTTGGATATCCCATCTCATGTTATAGGACGGGTCTCAGGTTTGTTATTAGAATCATTGAGATATCATATTGCATGCTATAGGAAGGGTCTAAGGATTGGAATGGGAAGGACTTGGATATCACATCTCATGCTATAGGTAGGCTCTCAGGTTTGGAAAGGGAAGGAGTTGGATATCACATTTCATGCTAGAGGTAGGATCTCAGGTTTGGTATTAGAGGCATTGAGATATCACATCTCATGCTATCAGAAGGGTCTCAGGATTGGAATGGGAAGGAGTTGGATATCACATCTCATGTTATAGGAAGGATCTCAGGTTTGGTATTAGAAGCATTGAGATATCACATCTCATGCTATCGGAAGTATCTCAGGTTTGGTATTAGAGGCATTGAGATATCACATCTCATGCTATCATAAGGGTCTCAGGATTGGAATGGGAAGGAGTTGGATATCACATCTCATGCTAAAGGGAGGGTCTCAGGTTTGGAAGGGGAAGGAATTGAATATCACATCACATGTTATAGGAAGGATCTCAGGTTTGGTATTAGAGGCATTGAGATATCACATCTCATGCTATCGGAAGGGTCTCAGGATTGGAATGGGAAGGAGTTGGATATCACATCTCATGCTATAGGAAGGGTCTCAGGTTTGGAACGGGAAGGAGTTGGATATCACATCTCATGTTATAGGAAGAGTCTCAGGTTTGGTATAAGCATTGAGATATCACATCTCTGCAATCGGAAGTGTCTCAGGATTGGAACGGGAAGGAGTTGGATATCCCATCTCATGTTATAGGACTGGTCTCAGGTTTGGTATTAGAAGCATTGAGATATCACATCGCATGCTGTAGGAAGGGTCTCAGGTTTGGAATGGGAAGGAATTGGATATCACATCTCATGTCATAGGAAGGATCTCAGGTTTGGTATTAGAAGCATTGAGATATCACATCTCATGCTATAGGAATGGTCTCAGGATTGGAATGGGAAGGAGTTGGATATTACATTCTTGCTATGGGAAGGGTCTCATGTTTGGAATTGGAAGGAGTTGGATATCACATATGCTATAGGAAGGGTCTCAGGTTTGGAATGGGAAGGAGTTGGATATTACATCTCATGTTATAAGAAGGGTCTCAGGTTTGGTATAAGCATTGAGATATCACATCTCTGCTATCGGAAGTGTCTCAGGATTGGAATGGGAAGGAGTTGGATATCCCATCTCATGTTATAGGACGGGTCTCAGGTTTGTTATTAGAATCATTGAGATATCATATTGCATGCTATAGGAAGGGTCTAAGGATTGGAATGGGAAGGACTTGGATATCACATCTCATGCTATAGGTAGGCTCTCAGGTTTGGAAAGGGAAGGAGTTGGATATCACATTTCATGTTAGAGGAAGGATCTCAGGTTTGGTATTAGAGGCATTGAGATATCACATCTCATGCTATAGGAAGGGTCTCAGGATTGGAATGGGAAGGAGTTGGATATCACATCTCATGATAAAGGAAGGGTCTAAGGTTTGGAAGGGGAAGGATTTGGATATCACATCTCATGTTATAGGACGGGTCTCAGGTTTGGTATTAGAAGCATTGAGATATCAAGTCTCATGGTATAGGAAGGGTCTCAGAATTGGAATGGGAAGGAGTTGGATATCACATCTCAAGCTATAGGAAGGGTCTCAGGATTGGAATGGGAAGGAGTTTGATATCACATCTCATGCCATAGTATGGGTCTCAGGTTTGGTAGAAGCATTGGGATATCACATCTCATGCTATCGGAACGGTATCAGGATTGGATTTGGAAGGAGTTGGATATCACATCTCATGTTATAGTAAGGGTCTCAGGTTTGGTATAAGCACTGAGATATCACATCTCTGCTATCGGAAGTGTCTCAGGATTGGAATGGGAAGGAGTTGGATATCCCATCTCATGTTATAGGACGGGTCTCAGGTTTGTTATTAGAATCATTGAGATATCATATTGCATGCTGTAGGAAGGGTCTAAGGATTGGAATGGGAAGGACTTGGATATCACATCTCAAGCTATAGGTAGGCTCTCAGGTTTGGAAAGGGAAGGAGTTGGATATCACATTTCATGTTAGAGGAAGGATCTCAGGTTTGGTATTAGAGGCATTGAGATATCACATCTCATGCTATAGGAAGGGTCTCAGGATTGGAATGGGAAGGAGTTGGATATCACATCTCATGCTATAGGAAGGGTCTCAGGTTTGGTATAAGCATTGAGATATCACATCTCACGCTATAGGAAGGGTCTCAGGATTGGAATGGGAAGGATATGTATATGACATCTCATGCCATAGGAAGGGTCTCAGGTTTGGTATAAGCATTGAGATATCACATCTCTGCTTTTGGAAGGGTCTCAGGATTGGAATGGGAAGGAGTTGGATATCCCATCTCATGTTATAGGAAGAGTCTCAGGTTTGGTATTAGAAGCATTGAGATATCACATCTCATGCTATAGGAAGTGTCTCAGGATTGGAATGTGAAGGACTTGGATATCACATCTCATGCTATAGGGAGGGTCTCAAGTTTGATATTAGAAGCATTGAGATATCACATCTCATGCTATAGGAAGGGACTCAGGATTGGAATGGGAAGGAGTTGGATATCACATCTCATGCTATAGGAAGGGTATCAGGTTTGGTATAAGCAGTGAGATATCACATCTCATGCTATAGGAAGTGTCTCAGGATTGGAATGGGAAGGAGTTGGATATCACACCTCATGTTATAGGAAGGATCTCAGGTTTGGTATAAGCATTGAGATATCACATCTCTGCTATCGGAAGGGTCTCAGGATTGGAATATGAAGGAGTTGGATATTCCCATCTCATTTTATAGGAAGGGTATATCAGGTCTTAGCATGAGATGTGATATCCAGCTCCTTCCATTCCAATCCTGAGACCCTTCCGATAGCATGAGATGTGATATCTCAATGCTTCTAATATCAATACTGAGACCCTCCCTATAGCATGAGATGTGATATCTAAGTCCTTCCCATTCCAATCCTGAGACCCTTCCGATAGCAGAGATGTGATATCTCAATGCTTATACCAAACCTGAGACCCTTCCTATAGCACGAGATGTGATATCCAACTCCTTCCCATTCCAATCCTGAGACCCTTCCTATAGCATGAGATGTGATATCTCAATGCTTCTACCAAAACTGAGACCCTTCCTTTAGCATGAGATGTGATATCCAACTCCTTCCCATTCCAATCCTGAGACCCTTCCTATAGCATGAGATGTGATATCTCAATGCTTCTAATACCAAACCTGAGATCCTTCCGATAGCATGAGATGTGATATCTCAATGCTTCTAATACCAAACCTGAGACCCTCCCTTTAGCATGAGATGTGATATCCAATTCCTTCCCATTCCAATCCTGATACCCTTCTGATAGGATGAGATGTGATATCTCAATGCCTCTAATACCAAACCTGAGATCCTACCTCTAACATGAAATGTGATATCCAACTCCTTCCCTTTCCAAACCTGAGAGCCTTCCTACAGCATGAGATGTGATATCCAAGTCCTTCCCATTCAAATCCTGAGACCCTTCCTATAACATGAGATGTGATATCCAACTCCTTCCCATTCCAACCTGAGACCCTTCCTATAGCATGAGATGGGATATCCAACTCCTTCCAAATCTAATCCTGATATCCTTCCGATAGCATGAGATGTGATATCCCAATGCTTCTACAAAACCTGAGACCCATACCATGGCATGAGATGTGATATCAAACTCCCGTCCTATACCATGAGACTTGATATCTCAATGCTTCTAATACCAAACCTGAGACCAGTCCAATAACATGAGATGTGATATCCAAATCCTTCCCCTTCCAAACCTTAGACCCTTCCTTTATCATGAGATGTGATATCCAACTCCTTCCCATTCCACTCCTGAGACCCTTCCTATAGCATGAGATGTGATATCTCAATGCTTCTAATACCAAACCTGAGACCCTTCCTATAACATGAGATGTGATATCCAAGTCCTTCCCATTCCAATCCTGAGACCCTTCCTATAGCATGAGATGTCATATCTCAATGCTTCTAATACCAAACCTGAGACCCTTCCTATAACATGAATTGTGATATCCAAGTCCTTCCCATTCCAATCTTGAGACCTTTCCAATAGCAGAGATGTGATATCTCAATGCTTATACCAAACGTGAGATCCTTCCTATGACATGAGATGTGATATCTAAATCCTTCTCATTCCAAACCTGAGACCCTTCCTACAGCATGTGATGTGATATCTCAATGCTTCTAATATCAAAACTGAGACCCGTCCTATAACATGAAATGGGATATCCAACTCCTTCCCGTTCCAAACCTGATACCCTTCCTATAGCATGAGATGTGATATCCAATTCCTTCCCATCCCAATCCTGAGACACCTCCGATAGCAGAGATGTGAAATCTCAATGCTTATACCAAACCTGAGACTCTTACTATAACATGAGATGTGATATCTAACTCCTTCCCGTTCCAAACCTGAGACCCTTCCTATAGCATGAGATGCGATATCCAACTCCTTCCCATTCCAATCCTGAGACCCTTCCCATAGCATGAGATGTGATATCTCAATGCTTCTAAAACCAAACCTGTGATCCTTCCTATAACAAGAGATGTGATATCCAAATCCTTCCCCTTCCAAATCTGAGACCCTCCCTTTAGCATGAGATGTGATATCTCAATGCCTCTAATACCAAACCTGAGATCCTTCCGATAGCATGAGATGTGATATCTCAATGCTTCTAATACCAAACCTGGGATCCTTCCTATAACATGAGATGTGATATCCAAATCCTTCCCCTTCCATTCCTGAGACCCTCCCTTTAGCATGAGATGTGATATCCAACTCCTTCCCATTCCAATCCTGAGACCCTTCTGATAGCATGAGATGTGATATCTCAATGCCTCTAATACCAAACCTGAGATCCTACATCTAACATGAAATGTGATATCCAACTCCTTCCCTTTCCAAACGTGAGTCCCTCCCTATAGAATGAGATGTGATATCCAAGTCCTTCCCATTCCAATCCTGAGACCCTTCCTATAGCATGAGATGTGATATCTCAATGCTTCTAATACCAAACCTGAGACCCTTCCTATAACGTAAGATGGGATATCCAACTCCTTCCCATTCCAATCCTGAGACCCTTCCGATAGCAGAGATGTGATATCTCAATGCTTATACCAAACCTGAGACCCTTCCTGTGGCATGAGATGTCATATACAACGCCTTCCCATTCCAATCCTGAGACCCTTCCTATAGCATGAGATGTGATATCTCAATACTTATACCAAACCTGAGACCCTTCCTATAGCATGAGATGTGATATCCAACTCCTTCCCATTCCAATCCTGAGACCCTTCCCATAGCATGAGATGTGATATCGAACTCCTTCCCATTCCAATCCTGCGACCCTTCCTATAGCATGAGATTTGATATCTCAATGCTTCTAATACCAAACCTGAGATCCTTCCGATAGCATGAGATGTGATATCTGAATGCTTCTAATACCAAACCTGAGATCATTCCTATAACACGAGATGTAATATCCAAATCCTTCCCCTTCCAAACCTGAGACCCTCCCTTTAGCATGAGATGTGATATCCAACTACTTCCCATTCCAATCCTGAGACCCTTCCTATAGCATGAGATGTGATCTCTCAATGCTTCTAATACCAAACCTGAGATCCTTCCTATAACATGAGATGTGATATCCAACTCCTTCCCATTCCAATCCTGAGACACTTCCTATAGCATGAGAAGTGATATCTCCATGCTTATACCAAACCTGAGACCCTTCCTATAGCATGAGATGTGATATCCAAATCCTTCCCATTCCAATCCTGAGACCCTTCCTATAGCATGAGATGTGATATCTCAATGCTTATACCAAACCTGAGAGCCTACCTATAGCATGAGATGTGATATCCAACTCCTTCCCGTTCCAAACCTGAGACCCTTCCTATAGCATATGTGATATCAAACTCCTTCCCGTTCCAAACCTGATACCCTTCCTATAGCATGAGATGTGATATCCAACTCCTTCCCATCCCAATCCTGAGACACCTCCGATAGCAGAGATGTGATATCTCAATGCTTATAGCAAACCTGAGACTCTTCCTATAACATGAGATATGATATCCAACTCCTTCCCCTTCCAAACCTGAGACCCTTCCTATAGCATGAGATGTGATATCCAACTCCTTCCCATTCCAATCCTGAGACCCTTCCGATAGCATGAGATGTGATATCTCACTGCTTATACCAAACCTGAGACCCTTCCTATAGCATGAGATGTGATATCCAACTCCTTCCCATTCCAATCCTGAGACCCTTCCTATAGCATGAGATGTGATATCTCAATGCTTCTAATATCAAACTTGAGACCCTCCCTATAGCATGAGATGTGATATCCAAGTCCTTCCCATTCCAATCCTGAGACACTTCCTATAGCATGATATGTGATATCCAATGCTTCTAATACCAAACCTGAGACTCTTCCTATAACATGAGATGGGATATCCAACTCCTTCCCATTCCAATCCTGAGACCCTTCCTATAGCATGAGATGTGATATCTCAATGCTTATACCAAACCTGAGACCCTTCCTATAGCATGAGATGTGATATCCAAATCCTTCCCATTCCAATCCTGAGACCCTTCCTATAGCATGAGATGTGATGTCTCAATGCTTCTAATACCAAACCTGAGATCCTTCCTATAACATGAGATGTGATATCCAACTCCTTCCCATTCCAATCCTGAGACCCTTATGATAGCATGAGATGTGATATCTCAATGCCTCTTATACCAAACCTGAGATCCTCCCGATAGCATGAGATGTGATATCTCAATGCTTCTAATACCAAACCTGAGATCCTTCCTATAATATGAGATGTGATTTCCAAATCCTTCCCCTTCCAAACCTGAGACCCTCCCTTTAGCATGAAATGTGATATCCAACTCCTTCCCATTCCAATCCTGAGACCCTTCTGATAGCATGAGATGTGATATCTCAATGCCTCTAATACCAAACCTGAGATCCTACCTCTAACATGAAATGTGATATCCAACTCCTTCCCATTCCAATCCTGAGACCCTTATGATAGCATGAGATGTGATATCTCAATGCCTCTTACACCAAACCTGAGATCCTTCCGATAGCATGAGATGTGATATCTCAATGCTTCTAATACCAAACCTGAGATCCTTCCTATAATATGAGATGTGATTTCCAAATCCTTCCCCTTCCAAACCTGAGACCCTCCCTTTGGCATGAAATGTGATATCCAACTCCTTCCCATTCCAATCCTGAGACCCTTCTGATAGCATGAGATTTGATATCTCAATGCCTCTAATACCAAACCTGAGATCCTACCTCTAACATGAAATGTGATATCCATCTCCTTCCCTTTCCAAACCTGAGACCCTGCCTATAGCATGAGATGTGATATCCAAGTCCTTCCCATTCCAATCCTGAGACCCTTCCTATAGCATGTGATGTGATATCTCAATGCTTATACCAAACCTGAGACCCTTCCTATGGCATGAGATGTCATATACAACTCCTTCCCATTCCAACCCTGAGACCCTTCCTATAGCATGAGATGTGATATCTCAATGCTTATACCAAACCTGAGAACCTTCCTATAGCATGAGATGTGATATCCAACTTCTTCCCATTCCAATCCTGAGACCCTTCCTATAGCATGAGATGTGATATCTCAATGCTTATACCAAACCTGAGACCCTTCCTATAGCTTGAGATGTGATATCCAACTCCTTCCCATTCCAATCCTGAGACCCTTCCTATAGCATGAGATGTGATATCTCAAGGCCTCTAATACCAAACCTGAGATCCTTCCTCTAACATGAAATGTGATATCCAACTCCTTCCCCTTCCAAACCTGAGAGCCTTCCTATAGCATGAGATATGATATCCAAGTCCTTCCCATTCCAATCCTGAGACCCTTCCTATAACATGAAATGTGATATCCAACTCCTTCCCATTCTAACCTGAGACCCTTCCTATAGCATGAGATGGGATATCCAACTCCTTCCAAATCCAATACTGATACCCTTCCTATAGCATGAGATGTGATATCCCAATGCTTCTACCAAACCTGAGACCCATACTATGGCATGAGATGTGATATCAAACTTCTTCCCATTCCAATCCTGAGACGCTTCCTATAGCTTGAGATGTGATATCCAACTCCTTCCCATTCCAATTCTGAGACCCTTCTTATACCATGAGACTTGATATCTCAATGCTTCTAATACCAAACCTGAGACCCGTCCTATAACATGAGATGTGATATCCAAATCCTTCCCTTTCCAAACCTTAGACCCTTCCTTTATCATGAGATGTGATATCCAACTCCTTCCCATTCCAATCCTGAGACCCTTCCGATATCATGAGATTTGTTATCTCAATGCTTCTAATATCAAACTTGAGACCCTCCCTATAGCATGAGATGTGACATCCAAGTCCTTCCCATTCCAATCCTGAGACCCTTCCTATAGCATGAGATGTGATATCTCAATGCTTCTAATACCAAACCTGAGACCCTTCCTATAACATGAGATGGGATATCCAACTCCTTCCCATTCCAATCCTGAGACCCTTCCGATAGCAGAGATGTGATATCTCAATGCTTATACCAAACATGAGACCCTTCCTAAGGCCTGAGACGTCATATACAACTCCTTCCCATTCCAATCCTGAGACCCTTCCTATAGCATGAGATGTGATATCTCAATGCTTATACCAAATCTGAGACCCTTCCTATAGCATGAGATGTGATATCCAACACCTTCCCATTCCAATCCTGAGACCCTTCCTATAGCATAAGATGTGATATCCAAATCCTTCCTATTCCAATCCTGAGACCCTTCCGATAGCATGAGATGTGATATCTCAATGCTTATACCAAACCTGAGACCCTTCCTATAGCATGAGATGTGATATCCAACTCCTTCCCATTCCAATCCTGAGACCCTTCCTATAGCATGAGATATGATATCTCAATGTTTATATCAAACCTGAGACCCTTCCTATAGCATAAGATGTGATATCCAAATCCTTCCCATTCCAATCCTGAGACCCTTCCTATAGCATGAGATGTGATATCTCAATGCTTATACCAAACCTGAGACCCTTCCTATAGCATGAGATGTGATATCCAACTCCTTCCCATTCCAATCCTGAGACCCTTCCTATAGCATGAGATGTGATGTCTCAATGCTTCTAATACCAAACCTGAGATCCTTCCTATAACATGAGATGTGATATCCAACTCCTTCCCATTCCAATCCTGAGACCCTTATGATAGCATGAGATGTGATATCTCAATGCCTCTTACACCAAACCTGAGATCCTTCCGATAGCATGAGATGTGATATCTCAATGCTTCTAATACCAAACCTGAGATCCTTCCTATAATATGAGATGTGATTTCCAAATCCTTCCCCTTCCAAACCTGAGACCCTCCCTTTAGCATGAAATGTGATATCCAACTCCTTCCCATTCCAATCCTGAGACCCTTCTGATAGCATGAGATGTGATATCTCAATGCCTCTAATACCAAACCTGAGATCCTACCTCTAACTTGAAATGTGATATCCATCTCCTTCCCTTTCCAAACCTGAGACCCTGCCTATAGCATGAGATGTGATATCCAAGTCCTTCCCATTCCAATCCTGAGACCCTTCCTATAGCATGTGATGTGATATCTCAATGCTTATACCAAACCTGAGACCTTTCCTATGGCATGAGATGTCATATACAACTCCTTCCCATTCCAACCCTGAGACCCTTCCTATAGCATGAGATGTGATATCTCAATGCTTATACCAAACCTGAGACCCTTCCTATAGCATGAAATGTGATATCCAACTCCTTCCCATTCCAATCCTGAGACCCTTCTGATAGCATGAGATGTGATATCTCAATGCCTCTAATACCAAACCTGAGATCCTACCTCTAACATGAAATGTGATATCCATCTCCTTCCCTTTACAAACCTGAGACCCTGCCTATAGCATGATATGTGATATCCAAGTCCTTCCCATTCCAATCCTGAGACCCTTCCTATAGCATGTGATGTGATATCTCAATGCTTATACCAAACCTGAGACCCTTCCTATGGCATGGGATGGCATATACAACTCCTTCCCATTCCAATCCTGAGACCCTTCCTATAGCATGAGATGTGATATCCAACTTCTTCCCATTCCAATCCTGAGACCCTTCCTATAGCATGAGATGTGATATCTCAAGGCCTCTAATACCAAACCTGAGATCCTACCTCTAACATGAAATGTGATATCCATCTCCTTCCCTTTCCAAACCTGAGACCCTGCCTATAGCATGATATGTGATATCCAAGTCCTTCCCATTCCAATCCTGAGACCCTTCCTATAGCATGTGATGTGATATCTCAATGCTTATACCAAACCTGAGACCCTTCCTATGGCATGGGATGGCATATACAACTCCTTCCCATTCCAATCCTGAGACCCTTCCTATAGCATGAGATGTGATATCCAACTTCTTCCCATTCCAATCCTGAGACCCTTCCTATAGCTTGAGATGTGATATCCAACACCTTCCCATTCCAATCCTGAGACCCTTCCTATAGCATGAGATGTGATGTCTCAATGCTTCCAATACCAAACCTGAGATCCTTCCTATAACATGAGATGTGATATCCAACTCCTTCCCATTCCAATCCTGAGACCCTTATGATAGCATGAGATGTGATATCTCAATGCCTCTTATACCAAACCTGAGATCCTTCCGATAGCATGAGATGTGATATCTCAATGCTTCTAATACCAAACCTGAGATCCTTCCTATAATATGAGATGTGATTTCCAAATCCTTCCCCTTCCAAACCTGAGACCCTCCCTTTAGCATGAGATGTGATATCCAACTCCTTCCCATTCCAATCCTGAGACCCTTCTGATAGCATGAGATGTGATATCTCAATGCCTCTAATACCAAACCTGAGATCCTACCTCTAACATGAAATGTGATATCCATCTCCTTCCCTTTCCAAACCTGAGACCCTGCCTATAGCATGATATGTGATATCCAAGTCCTTCCCATTCCAATCCTGAGACCCTTCCTATAGCATGTGATGTGATATCTCAATGCTTATACCAAACCTGAGACCCTTCCTATGGCATGAGATGGCATATACAACTCCTTCCCATTCCAATCCTGAGACCCTTCCTATAGCATGAGATGTGATATCCAACTTCTTCCCATTCCAATCCTGAGACCCTTCCTATAGCATGAGATGTGATATCTCAATGCTTATACCAAACCTGAGCCCCTTCCTATAGCTTGAGATGTGATATCCAACTCCTTCCCATTCCAATCCTGAGACCCTTCCTATAGCATGAGATGTGATATTTCAAGGCCTCTAATACCAAACCTGAGATCCTTCCTCTAACATGAAATGTGATATCCAACTCCTTCCCCTTCCAAACCTGAGAGCCTTCCTATAGCATGAGATATGATATCCAAGTCCTTCCCATTCCAATCCTGAGACCCTTCCTATAACATGAAATGTGATATCCAACTCCTTCCCATTCCAACCTGAGACCCTTCCTATAGCATGAGATGGGATATCCAACTCCTTCCAAATCCAATACTGATACCCTTCCGATAGCATGAGATGTGATATCCCAATGCTTCTACCAAACCTGAGACCCATACTATGGCATGAGATGTGATATCAAACTCCTTCCCATTCCAATCCTGAGACCCTTCTTATACCATGAGACTTGATATCTCAATGCTTCTAATACCAAACCTGAGACCCGTCCTATAACATGAGATGTGATATCCAAATCCTTCCCCTTCCAAACCTTAGACCCTTCTATTATCATGAGATGTGATATCCAACTCCTTCCCATTCCAATCCTGAGACCCTTCCGATATCATGAGATGTGATATCTCAATGCTTATACCAAATCTGAGACCGTTCCTATGGCCTGAGATGTCATATACAACTCCTTCCCATTCCAATCCTGAGACCCTTCCTATAGCATGAGATGTGATATCTCGATGCTTATACCAAATCTGAGACCCTTCCTATAGCATGAGATGTGATATCCAACTCCTTCCCATTCCAATCCTGAGACACTTCCTATAGCATGAGAAGTGATATCTCCATGCTTATACCAAACCTGAGACCCTTCCTATAGCATAAGATGTGATATCCAAATCCTTCCTATTCCAATCCTGAGACCCTTCCTATAGCATGAGATGTGATATCTCAATGCTTATACCAAACCTGAGACCCTTCCTATAGCATGAGATGTGATATCCAAATCCTTCCCATTCCAATCCTGAGACCCTTCCTATAGCATGAGATGTGATGTCTCAATGCTTCTAATACCAAACCTGAGATCCTTCCTATAACATGAGATGTGATATCCAACTCCTTCCCATTCCAATCCTGAGACCCTTATGATAGCATGAGATGTGATATCTCAATGCCTCTTATACCAAACCTGAGATCCTCCCGATAGCATGAGATGTGATATCTCAATGCTTCTAATACCAAACCTGAGATCCTTCCTATAATATGAGATGTGATTTCCAAATCCTTCCCCTTCCAAACCTGAGACCCTCCCTTTAGCATGAAATGTGATATCCAACTCCTTCCCATTCCAATCCCGAGACCCTTCTGATAGCATGAGATGTGATATCTCAATGCCTCTAATACCAAACCTGAGATCCTACCTCTAACATGAAATGTGATATCCAACTCCTTCCCATTCCAATCCTGAGACCCTTATGATAGCATGAGATGTGATATCTCAATGCCTCTTACACCAAACCTGAGATCCTTCCGATAGCATGAGATGTGATATCTCAATGCTTCTAATACCAAACCTGAGATCCTTCCTATAATATGAGATGTGATTTCCAAATCCTTCCCCTTCCAAACCTGAGACCCTCCCTTTAGCATGAAATGTGATATCCAACTCCTTCCCATTCCAATCCTGAGACCCTTCTGATAGCATGAGATGTGATATCTCAATGCCTCTAATACCAAACCTGAGATCCTACCTCTAACATGAAATGTGATATCCATCTCCTTCCCTTTCCAAACCTGAGACCCTGCCTATAGCATGAGATGTGATATCCAAGTCCTTCCCATTCCAATCCTGAGACCCTTCCTATAGCATGTGATGTGATATCTCAATGCTTATACCAAACCTGAGACCCTTCCTATGGCATGAGATGTCATATACAACTCCTTCCCATTCCAACCCTGAGACCCTTCCTATAGCATGAGATGTGATATCTCAATGCTTATACCAAACCTGAGAACCTTCCTATAGCATGAGATGTGATATCCAACTTCTCCCCATTCCAATCCTGAGACCCTTCCTATAGCATGAGATGTGATATCTCAATGCTTATACCAAACCTGAGACCCTTCCTATAGCTTGAGATGTGATATCCAACTCCTTCCCATTCCAATCCTGAGACCCTTCCTATAGCATGAGATGTGATATCTCAAGGCCTCTAATACCAAACCTGAGATCCTTCCTCTAACATGAAATGTGATATCCAACTCCTTCCCCTTCCAAACCTGAGAGCCTTCCTATAGCATGAGATATGATATCCAAGTCCTTCCCATTCCAATCCTGAGACCCTTCCTATAACATGAAATGTGATATCCAACTCCTTCCCATTCTAACCTGAGACCCTTCCTATAGCATGAGATGGGATATCCAACTCCTTCCAAATCCAATACTGATACCCTTCCTATAGCATGAGATGTGATATCCCAATGCTTCTACCAAACCTGAGACCCATACTATGGCATGAGATGTGATATCAAACTCCTTCCCATTCCAATCCTGAGACGCTTCCTACAGCATGAGATGTGATATCCAAGTCCTTCCCATTCAAATCCTGAGACCCTTCCTATAACATGAGATGTGATATCCAACTCCTTCCCATTCCAACCTGAGACCCTTCCTATAGCATGAGATGGGATATCCAACTCCTTCCAAATCTAATCCTGATATCCTTCCGATAGCATGAGATGTGATATCCCAATGCTTCTACAAAACCTGAGACCCATACCATGGCATGAGATGTGATATCAAACTCCCGTCCTATACCATGAGACTTGATATCTCAATGCTTCTAATACCAAACCTGAGACCAGTCCAATAACATGAGATGTGATATCCAAATCCTTCCCCTTCCAAACCTTAGACCCTTCCTTTATCATGAGATGTGATATCCAACTCCTTCCCATTCCACTCCTGAGACCCTTCCTATAGCATGAGATGTGATATCTCAATGCTTCTAATACCAAACCTGAGACCCTTCCTATAACATGAGATGTGATATCCAAGTCCTTCCCATTCCAATCCTGAGACCCTTCCTATAGCATGAGATGTCATATCTCAATGCTTCTAATACCAAACCTGAGACCCTTCCTATAACATGAATTGTGATATCCAAGTCCTTCCCATTCCAATCTTGAGACCTTTCCAATAGCAGAGATGTGATATCTCAATGCTTATACCAAACGTGAGATCCTTCCTATGACATGAGATGTGATATCTAAATCCTTCTCATTCCAAACCTGAGACCCTTCCTACAGCATGTGATGTGATATCTCAATGCTTCTAATATCAAAACTGAGACCCGTCCTATAACATGAAATGGGATATCCAACTCCTTCCCGTTCCAAACCTGATACCCTTCCTATAGCATGAGATGTGATATCCAATTCCTTCCCATCCCAATCCTGAGACACCTCCGATAGCAGAGATGTGAAATCTCAATGCTTATACCAAACCTGAGACTCTTACTATAACATGAGATGTGATATCTAACTCCTTCCCGTTCCAAACCTGAGACCCTTCCTATAGCATGAGATGCGATATCCAACTCCTTCCCATTCCAATCCTGAGACCCTTCCCATAGCATGAGATGTGATATCTCAATGCTTCTAATACCAAACCTGTGATCCTTCCTATAACAAGAGATGTGATATCCAAATCCTTCCCCTTCCAAATCTGAGACCCTCCCTTTAGCATGAGATGTGATATCTCAATGCCTCTAATACCAAACCTGAGATCCTTCCGATAGCATGAGATGTGATATCTCAATGCTTCTAATACCAAACCTGGGATCCTTCCTATAACATGAGATGTGATATCCAAATCCTTCCCCTTCCATTCCTGAGACCCTCCCTTTAGCATGAGATGTGATATCCAACTCCTTCCCATTCCAATCCTGAGACCCTTCTGATAGCATGAGATGTGATATCTCAATGCCTCTAATACCAAACCTGAGATCCTACATCTAACATGAAATGTGATATCCAACTCCTTCCCTTTCCAAACGTGAGACCCTCCCTATAGAATGAGATGTGATATCCAAGTCCTTCCCATTCCAATCCTGAGACCCTTCCTATAGCATGAGATGTGATATCTCAATGCTTCTAATACCAAACCTGAGACCCTTCCTATAACGTAAGATGGGATATCCAACTCCTTCCCATTCCAATCCTGAGACCCTTCCGATAGCAGAGATGTGATATCTCAATGCTTATACCAAACCTGAGACCCTTCCTGTGGCATGAGATGTCATATACAACGCCTTCCCATTCCAATCCTGAGACCCTTCCTATAGCATGAGATGTGATATCTCAATACTTATACCAAACCTGAGACCCTTCCTATAGCATGAGATGTGATATCCAACTCCTTCCCATTCCAATCCTGAGACCCTTCCCATAGCATGAGATGTGATATCGAACTCCTTCCCATTCCAATCCTGCGACCCTTCCTATAGCATGAGATTTGATATCTCAATGCTTCTAATACCAAACCTGAGATCCTTCCGATAGCATGAGATGTGATATCTGAATGCTTCTAATACCAAACCTGAGATCATTCCTATAACACGAGATGTAATATCCAAATCCTTCCCCTTCCAAACCTGAGACCCTCCCTTTAGCATGAGATGTGATATCCAACTACTTCCCATTCCAATCCTGAGACCCTTCCTATAGCATGAGATGTGATCTCTCAATGCTTCTAATACCAAACCTGAGATCCTTCCTATAACATGAGATGTGATATCCAACTCCTTCCCATTCCAATCCTGAGACACTTCCTATAGCATGAGAAGTGATATCTCCATGCTTATACCAAACCTGAGACCCTTCCTATAGCATGAGATGTGATATCCAAATCCTTCCCATTCCAATCCTGAGACCCTTCCTATAGCATGAGATGTGATATCTCAATGCTTATACCAAACCTGAGAGCCTACCTATAGCATGAGATGTGATATCCAACTCCTTCCCGTTCCAAACCTGAGACCCTTCCTATAGCATATGTGATATCAAACTCCTTCCCGTTCCAAACCTGATACCCTTCCTATAGCATGAGATGTGATATCCAACTCCTTCCCATCCCAATCCTGAGACACCTCCGATAGCAGAGATGTGATATCTCAATGCTTATAGCAAACCTGAGACTCTTCCTATAACATGAGATATGATATCCAACTCCTTCCCCTTCCAAACCTGAGACCCTTCCTATAGCATGAGATGTGATATCCAACTCCTTCCCATTCCAATCCTGAGACCCTTCCGATAGCATGAGATGTGATATCTCACTGCTTATACCAAACCTGAGACCCTTCCTATAGCATGAGATGTGATATCCAACTCCTTCCCATTCCAATCCTGAGACCCTTCCTATAGCATGAGATGTGATATCTCAATGCTTCTAATATCAAACTTGAGACCCTCCCTATAGCATGAGATGTGATATCCAAGTCCTTCCCATTCCAATCCTGAGACACTTCCTATAGCATGATATGTGATATCCAATGCTTCTAATACCAAACCTGAGACTCTTCCTATAACATGAGATGGGATATCCAACTCCTTCCCATTCCAATCCTGAGACCCTTCCTATAGCATGAGATGTGATATCTCAATGCTTATACCAAACCTGAGACCCTTCCTATAGCATGAGATGTGATATCCAAATCCTTCCCATTCCAATCCTGAGACCCTTCCTATAGCATGAGATGTGATGTCTCAATGCTTCTAATACCAAACCTGAGATCCTTCCTATAACATGAGATGTGATATCCAACTCCTTCCCATTCCAATCCTGAGACCCTTATGATAGCATGAGATGTGATATCTCAATGCCTCTTATACCAAACCTGAGATCCTCCCGATAGCATGAGATGTGATATCTCAATGCTTCTAATACCAAACCTGAGATCCTTCCTATAATATGAGATGTGATTTCCAAATCCTTCCCCTTCCAAACCTGAGACCCTCCCTTTAGCATGAAATGTGAAATCCAACTCCTTCCCATTCCAATCCTGAGACCCTTCTGATAGCATGAGATGTGATATCTCAATGCCTCTAATACCAAACCTGAGATCCTACCTCTAACATGAAATGTGATATCCAACTCCTTCCCATTCCAATCCTGAGACCCTTATGATAGCATGAGATGTGATATCTCAATGCCTCTTACACCAAACCTGAGATCCTTCCGATAGCATGAGATGTGATATCTCAATGCTTCTAATACCAAACCTGAGATCCTTCCTATAATATGAGATGTGATTTCCAAATCCTTCCCCTTCCAAACCTGAGACCCTCCCTTTGGCATGAAATGTGATATCCAACTCCTTCCCATTCCAATCCTGAGACCCTTCTGATAGCATGAGATTTGATATCTCAATGCCTCTAATACCAAACCTGAGATCCTACCTCTAACATGAAATGTGATATCCATCTCCTTCCCTTTCCAAACCTGAGACCCTGCCTATAGCATGAGATGTGATATCCAAGTCCTTCCCATTCCAATCCTGAGACCCTTCCTATAGCATGTGATGTGATATCTCAATGCTTATACCAAACCTGAGACCCTTCCTATGGCATGAGATGTCATATACAACTCCTTCCCATTCCAACCCTGAGACCCTTCCTATAGCATGAGATGTGATATCTCAATGCTTATACCAAACCTGAGAACCTTCCTATAGCATGAGATGTGATATCCAACTTCTTCCCATTCCAATCCTGAGACCCTTCCTATAGCATGAGATGTGATATCTCAATGCTTATACCAAACCTGAGACCCTTCCTATAGCTTGAGATGTGATATCCAACTCCTTCCCATTCCAATCCTGAGACCCTTCCTATAGCATGAGATGTGATATCTCAAGGCCTCTAATACCAAACCTGAGATCCTTCCTCTAACATGAAATGTGATATCCAACTCCTTCCCCTTCCAAACCTGAGAGCCTTCCTATAGCATGAGATATGATATCCAAGTCCTTCCCATTCCAATCCTGAGACCCTTCCTATAACATGAAATGTGATATCCAACTCCTTCCCATTCTAACCTGAGACCCTTCCTATAGCATGAGATGGGATATCCAACTCCTTCCAAATCCAATACTGATACCCTTCCTATAGCATGAGATGTGATATCCCAATGCTTCTACCAAACCTGAGACCCATACTATGGCATGAGATGTGATATCAAACTTCTTCCCATTCCAATCCTGAGACGCTTCCTATAGCTTGAGATGTGATATCCAACTCCTTCCCATTCCAATTCTGAGACCCTTCTTATACCATGAGACTTGATATCTCAATGCTTCTAATACCAAACCTGAGACCCGTCCTATAACATGAGATGTGATATCCAAATCCTTCCCTTTCCAAACCTTAGACCCTTCCTTTATCATGAGATGTGATATCCAACTCCTTCCCATTCCAATCCTGAGACCCTTCCGATATCATGAGATTTGTTATCTCAATGCTTCTAATATCAAACTTGAGACCCTCCCTATAGCATGAGATGTGACATCCAAGTCCTTCCCATTCCAATCCTGAGACCCTTCCTATAGCATGAGATGTGATATCTCAATGCTTCTAATACCAAACCTGAGACCCTTCCTATAACATGAGATGGGATATCCAACTCCTTCCCATTCCAATCCTGAGACCCTTCCGATAGCAGAGATGTGATATCTCAATGCTTATACCAAACATGAGACCCTTCCTAAGGCCTGAGACGTCATATACAACTCCTTCCCATTCCAATCCTGAGACCCTTCCTATAGCATGAGATGTGATATCTCAATGCTTATACCAAATCTGAGACCCTTCCTATAGCATGAGATGTGATATCCAACACCTTCCCATTCCAATCCTGAGACCCTTCCTATAGCATAAGATGTGATATCCAAATCCTTCCTATTCCAATCCTGAGACCCTTCCGATAGCATGAGATGTGATATCTCAATGCTTATACCAAACCTGAGACCCTTCCTATAGCATGAGATGTGATATCCAACTCCTTCCCATTCCAATCCTGAGACCCTTCCTATAGCATGAGATATGATATCTCAATGCTTATATCAAACCTGAGACCCTTCCTATAGCATAAGATGTGATATCCAAATCCTTCCCATTCCAATCCTGAGACCCTTCCTATAGCATGAGATGTGATATCTCAATGCTTATACCAAACCTGAGACCCTTCCTATAGCATGAGATGTGATATCCAACTCCTTCCCATTCCAATCCTGAGACCCTTCCTATAGCATGAGATGTGATGTCTCAATGCTTCTAATACCAAACCTGAGATCCTTCCTATAACATGAGATGTGATATCCAACTCCTTCCCATTCCAATCCTGAGACCCTTATGATAGCATGAGATGTGATATCTCAATGCCTCTTACACCAAACCTGAGATCCTTCCGATAGCATGAGATGTGATATCTCAATGCTTCTAATACCAAACCTGAGATCCTTCCTATAATATGAGATGTGATTTCCAAATCCTTCCCCTTCCAAACCTGAGACCCTCCCTTTAGCATGAAATGTGATATCCAACTCCTTCCCATTCCAATCCTGAGACCCTTCTGATAGCATGAGATGTGATATCTCAATGCCTCTAATACCAAACCTGAGATCCTACCTCTAACTTGAAATGTGATATCCATCTCCTTCCCTTTCCAAACCTGAGACCCTGCCTATAGCATGAGATGTGATATCCAAGTCCTTCCCATTCCAATCCTGAGACCCTTCCTATAGCATGTGATGTGATATCTCAATGCTTATACCAAACCTGAGACCTTTCCTATGGCATGAGATGTCATATACAACTCCTTCCCATTCCAACCCTGAGACCCTTCCTATAGCATGAGATGTGATATCTCAATGCTTATACCAAACCTGAGACCCTTCCTATAGCATGAAATGTGATATCCAACTCCTTCCCATTCCAATCCTGAGACCCTTCTGATAGCATGAGATGTGATATCTCAATGCCTCTAATACCAAACCTGAGATCCTACCTCTAACATGAAATGTGATATCCATCTCCTTCCCTTTACAAACCTGAGACCCTGCCTATAGCATGATATGTGATATCCAAGTCCTTCCCATTCCAATCCTGAGACCCTTCCTATAGCATGTGATGTGATATCTCAATGCTTATACCAAACCTGAGACCCTTCCTATGGCATGGGATGGCATATACAACTCCTTCCCATTCCAATCCTGAGACCCTTCCTATAGCATGAGATGTGATATCCAACTTCTTCCCATTCCAATCCTGAGACCCTTCCTATAGCATGAGATGTGATATCTCAAGGCCTCTAATACCAAACCTGAGATCCTACCTCTAACATGAAATGTGATATCCATCTCCTTCCCTTTCCAAACCTGAGACCCTGCCTATAGCATGATATGTGATATCCAAGTCCTTCCCATTCCAATCCTGAGACCCTTCCTATAGCATGTGATGTGATATCTCAATGCTTATACCAAACCTGAGACCCTTCCTATGGCATGGGATGGCATATACAACTCCTTCCCATTCCAATCCTGAGACCCTTCCTATAGCATGAGATGTGATATCCAACTTCTTCCCATTCCAATCCTGAGACCCTTCCTATAGCTTGAGATGTGATATCCAACACCTTCCCATTCCAATCCTGAGACCCTTCCTATAGCATGAGATGTGATGTCTCAATGCTTCCAATACCAAACCTGAGATCCTTCCTATAACATGAGATGTGATATCCAACTCCTTCCCATTCCAATCCTGAGACCCTTATGATAGCATGAGATGTGATATCTCAATGCCTCTTATACCAAACCTGAGATCCTTCCGATAGCATGAGATGTGATATCTCAATGCTTCTAATACCAAACCTGAGATCCTTCCTATAATATGAGATGTGATTTCCAAATCCTTCCCCTTCCAAACCTGAGACCCTCCCTTTAGCATGAGATGTGATATCCAACTCCTTCCCATTCCAATCCTGAGACCCTTCTGATAGCATGAGATGTGATATCTCAATGCCTCTAATACCAAACCTGAGATCCTACCTCTAACATGAAATGTGATATCCATCTCCTTCCCTTTCCAAACCTGAGACCCTGCCTATAGCATGATATGTGATATCCAAGTCCTTCCCATTCCAATCCTGAGACCCTTCCTATAGCATGTGATGTGATATCTCAATGCTTATACCAAACCTGAGACCCTTCCTATGGCATGAGATGGCATATACAACTCCTTCCCATTCCAATCCTGAGACCCTTCCTATAGCATGAGATGTGATATCCAACTTCTTCCCATTCCAATCCTGAGACCCTTCCTATAGCATGAGATGTGATATCTCAATGCTTATACCAAACCTGAGCCCCTTCCTATAGCTTGAGATGTGATATCCAACTCCTTCCCATTCCAATCCTGAGACCCTTCCTATAGCATGAGATGTGATATTTCAAGGCCTCTAATACCAAACCTGAGATCCTTCCTCTAACATGAAATGTGATATCCAACTCCTTCCCCTTCCAAACCTGAGAGCCTTCCTATAGCATGAGATATGATATCCAAGTCCTTCCCATTCCAATCCTGAGACCCTTCCTATAACATGAAATGTGATATCCAACTCCTTCCCATTCCAACCTGAGACCCTTCCTATAGCATGAGATGGGATATCCAACTCCTTCCAAATCCAATACTGATACCCTTCCGATAGCATGAGATGTGATATCCCAATGCTTCTACCAAACCTGAGACCCATACTATGGCATGAGATGTGATATCAAACTCCTTCCCATTCCAATCCTGAGACCCTTCTTATACCATGAGACTTGATATCTCAATGCTTCTAATACCAAACCTGAGACCCGTCCTATAACATGAGATGTGATATCCAAATCCTTCCCCTTCCAAACCTTAGACCCTTCTATTATCATGAGATGTGATATCCAACTCCTTCCCATTCCAATCCTGAGACCCTTCCGATATCATGAGATGTGATATCTCAATGCTTATACCAAATCTGAGACCGTTCCTATGGCCTGAGATGTCATATACAACTCCTTCCCATTCCAATCCTGAGACCCTTCCTATAGCATGAGATGTGATATCTCGATGCTTATACCAAAACTGAGACCCTTCCTATAGCATGAGATGTGATATCCAACTCCTTCCCATTCCAATCCTGAGACACTTCCTATAGCATGAGAAGTGATATCTCCATGCTTATACCAAACCTGAGACCCTTCCTATAGCATAAGATGTGATATCCAAATCCTTCCTATTCCAATCCTGAGACCCTTCCTATAGCATGAGATGTGATATCTCAATGCTTATACCAAACCTGAGACCCTTCCTATAGCATGAGATGTGATATCCAAATCCTTCCCATTCCAATCCTGAGACCCTTCCTATAGCATGAGATGTGATGTCTCAATGCTTCTAATACCAAACCTGAGATCCTTCCTATAACATGAGATGTGATATCCAACTCCTTCCCATTCCAATCCTGAGACCCTTATGATAGCATGAGATGTGATATCTCAATGCCTCTTATACCAAACCTGAGATCCTCCCGATAGCATGAGATGTGATATCTCAATGCTTCTAATACCAAACCTGAGATCCTTCCTATAATATGAGATGTGATTTCCAAATCCTTCCCCTTCCAAACCTGAGACCCTCCCTTTAGCATGAAATGTGATATCCAACTCCTTCCCATTCCAATCCCGAGACCCTTCTGATAGCATGAGATGTGATATCTCAATGCCTCTAATACCAAACCTGAGATCCTACCTCTAACATGAAATGTGATATCCAACTCCTTCCCATTCCAATCCTGAGACCCTTATGATAGCATGAGATGTGATATCTCAATGCCTCTTACACCAAACCTGAGATCCTTCCGATAGCATGAGATGTGATATCTCAATGCTTCTAATACCAAACCTGAGATCCTTCCTATAATATGAGATGTGATTTCCAAATCCTTCCCCTTCCAAACCTGAGACCCTCCCTTTAGCATGAAATGTGATATCCAACTCCTTCCCATTCCAATCCTGAGACCCTTCTGATAGCATGAGATGTGATATCTCAATGCCTCTAATACCAAACCTGAGATCCTACCTCTAACATGAAATGTGATATCCATCTCCTTCCCTTTCCAAACCTGAGACCCTGCCTATAGCATGAGATGTGATATCCAAGTCCTTCCCATTCCAATCCTGAGACCCTTCCTATAGCATGTGATGTGATATCTCAATGCTTATACCAAACCTGAGACCCTTCCTATGGCATGAGATGTCATATACAACTCCTTCCCATTCCAACCCTGAGACCCTTCCTATAGCATGAGATGTGATATCTCAATGCTTATACCAAACCTGAGAACCTTCCTATAGCATGAGATGTGATATCCAACTTCTCCCCATTCCAATCCTGAGACCCTTCCTATAGCATGAGATGTGATATCTCAATGCTTATACCAAACCTGAGACCCTTCCTATAGCTTGAGATGTGATATCCAACTCCTTCCCATTCCAATCCTGAGACCCTTCCTATAGCATGAGATGTGATATCTCAAGGCCTCTAATACCAAACCTGAGATCCTTCCTCTAACATGAAATGTGATATCCAACTCCTTCCCCTTCCAAACCTGAGAGCCTTCCTATAGCATGAGATATGATATCCAAGTCCTTCCCATTCCAATCCTGAGACCCTTCCTATAACATGAAATGTGATATCCAACTCCTTCCCATTCTAACCTGAGACCCTTCCTATAGCATGAGATGGGATATCCAACTCCTTCCAAATCCAATACTGATACCCTTCCTATAGCATGAGATGTGATATCCCAATGCTTCTACCAAACCTGAGACCCATACTATGGCATGAGATGTGATATCAAACTCCTTCAAATTCCAATCCTGAGACGCTTCCTATAGCTTGAGATGTGATATCCAACTCCTTCCCATTCCAATTCTGAGACCCTTCTTATACCATGAGACTTGATATCTCAATGCTTCTAATACCAAACCTGAGACCCGTCCTATAACATGAGATGTGATATCCAAATCCTTCCCTTTCCAAACCTTAGACCCTTCCTTTATCATGAGATGTGATATCCAACTCCTTCCCATTCCAATCCTGAGACCCTTCCGATATCATGAGATTTGTTATCTCAATGCTTCTAATATCAAACTTGAGACCCTCCCTATAGCATGAGATGTGACATCCAAGTCCTTCCCATTCCAATCCTGAGACCCTTCCTATAGCATGAGATGTGATATCTCAATGCTTCTAATACCAAACCTGAGACCCTTCCTATAACATGAGATGGGATATCCAACTCCTTCCCATTCCAATCCTGAGACCCTTCCGATAGCAGAGATGTGATATCTCAATGCTTATACCAAACCTGAGACCCTTCCTAAGGCCTGAGATGTCATATACAACTCCTTCCCATTCCAATCCTGAGACCCTTCCTATAGCATGAGATGTGATATCTCAATGCTTATACCAAATCTGAGACCCTTCCTATAGCATGAGATGTGATATCCAACACCTTCCCATTCCAATCCTGAGACCCTTCCTATAGCATAAGATGTGATATCCAAATCCTTCCTATTCCAATCCTGAGACCCTTCCGATAGCATGAGATGTGATATCTCAATGCTTATACCAAACCTGAGACCCTTCCTATAGCATGAGATGTGATATCCAACTCCTTCCCATTCCAATCCTGAGACCCTTCCTATAGCATGAGATATGATATCTCAATGCTTATATCAAACCTGAGACCCTTCCTATAGCATAAGATGTGATATCCAAATCCTTCCCATTCCAATCCTGAGACCCTTCCTATAGCATGAGATGTGATATCTCAATGCTTATACCAAACCTGAGACCCTTCCTATAGCATGAGATGTGATATCCAACTCCTTCCCATTCCAATCCTGAGACCCTTCCTATAGCATGAGATGTGATGTCTCAATGCTTCTAATACCAAACCTGAGATCCTTCCTATAACATGAGATGTGATATCCAACTCCTTCCCATTCCAATCCTGAGACCCTTATGATAGCATGAGATGTGATATCTCAATGCCTCTTACACCAAACCTGAGATCCTTCCGATAGCATGAGATGTGATATCTCAATGCTTCTAATACCAAACCTGAGATCCTTCCTATAATATCAGATGTGATTTCCAAATCCTTCCCCTTCCAAACCTGAGACCCTCCCTTTAGCATGAAATGTGATATCCAACTCCTTCCCATTCCAATCCTGAGACCCTTCTGATAGCATGAGATGTGATATCTCAATGCCTCTAATACCAAACCTGAGATCCTACCTCTAACTTGAAATGTGATATCCATCTCCTTCCCTTTCCAAACCTGAGACCCTGCCTATAGCATGAGATGTGATATCCAAGTCCTTCCCATTCCAATCCTGAGACCCTTCCTATAGCATGTGATGTGATATCTCAATGCTTATACCAAACCTGAGACCCTTCCTATGGCATGAGATGTGATATCTCAATGCTTATACCAAACCTGAGACCCTTCCTATAGCATGAAATGTGATATACAACTCCTTCCCATTCCAACCCCGAGACCCTTCCTATAGCATGAGATGTGATATCTCAATGCTTATACCAAACCTGAGACCCTTCCTATAGCATGAAATGTGATATCCAACTCCTTCCCATTCCAATCCTGAGACCCTTCTGATAGCATGAGATGTGATATCTCAATGCCTCTAATACCAAACCTGAGATCCTACCTCTAACATGAAATGTGATATCCATCTCCTTCCCTTTCCAAACCTGAGACCCTGCCTATAGCATGATATGTGATATCCAAGTCCTTCCCATTCCAATCCTGAGACCCTTCCTATAGCATGTGATGTGATATCTCAATGCTTATACCAAACCTGAGACCCTTCCTATGGCATGGGATGGCATATACAACTCCTTCCCATTCCAATCCTGAGACCCTTCCTATAGCATGAGATGTGATATCCAACTTCTTCCCATTCCAATCCTGAGACCCTTCCTATAGCATGAGATGTGATATCTCAAGGCCTCTAATACCAAACCTGAGATCCTACCTCTAACATGAAATGTGATATCCATCTCCTTCCCTTTCCAAACCTGAGATCCTGCCTATAGCATGATATGTGATATCCAAGTCCTTCCCATTCCAATCCTGAGACCCTTCCTATAGCATGTGATGTGATATCTCAATGCTTATACCAAACCTGAGACCCTTCCTATGGCATGGGATGGCATATACAACTCCTTCCCATTCCAATCCTGAGACCCTTCCTATAGCATGAGATGTGATATCCAACTTCTTCCCATTCCAATCCTGAGACCCTTCCTATAGCTTGAGATGTGATATCCAACTCCTTCCCATTCCAATCCTGAGACCCTTCCTATAGCATGAGATGTGATATCTCAAGGCCTCTAATACCAAACCTGAGATCCTTCCTCTAACATGAAATGTGATATCCAACTCCTTCCCATTCCAATCCTGAGACCCTTCCGATATCATGAGATGTGATATCTCAATGCTTATACCAAATCTGAGACCCTTCCTATGGCCTGAGATGTCATATACAACTCCTTCCCATTCCAATCCTGAGACCCTTCCTATAGCATGAGATGTGATATCTCAATGCTTATACCAAATCTGAGACCCTTCCTATAGCATGAGATGTGATATCCAACTCCTTCCCATTCCAATCCTGAGACCCTTCCTATAGCATGAGATGTGATATCCAACACCTTCCCATTCCAATCCTGAGACCCTTCCTATAGCATAAGATGTGATATCCAAATCCTTCCTATTCCAATCCTGAGACCCTTCCTATAGCATGAGATGTGATATCTCAATGCTTATACCAAACCTGAGACCCTTCCTATAGCATGAGATGTGATATCCAACTCCTTCCCATTCCAATCCTGAGACCCTTCCTATAGCATGAGATGTGATGTCTCAATGCTTCTAATACCAAACCTGAGATCCTTCCTATAACATGAGATGTGATATCCAACTCCTTCCCATTCCAATCCTGAGACCCTTATGATAGCATGAGATGTGATATCTCAATGCCTCTTATACCAAACCTGAGATCCTTCCGATAGCATGAGATGTGATATCTCAATGCTTCTAATACCAAACCTGAGATCCTTCCTATAATATGAGATGTGATTTCCAAATCCTTCCCCTTCCAAACCTGAGACCCTCCCTTTAGCATGAAATGTGATATCCAACTCCTTCCCATTCCAATCCTGAGACCCTTCTGATAGCATGAGATGTGATATCTCAATGCCTCTAATACCAAACCTGAGATCCTACCTCTAACATGAAATGTGATATCCATCTCCTTCCCTTTCCAAACCTGAGACCCTGCCTATAGCTAAGATGTGAAATCCAAGTCCTTCCCATTCCAATCCTGAGACCCTTCCTATAGCATGTGATGTGATATCTCAATGCTTATACCAAACCTGAGACCCTTCCAATGGCATGAGATGTCATACACAACTCCTTCCCATTCCAACCCTGAGACCCTTCCTATAGCATGAGATGTGATATCTCAATGCTTATACCAAACCTGAGACCCTTCCTATAGCATGAGATGTGATATCCAACTTCTTCCCATTCCAATCCTGAGACCCTTCCTATAGCATGAGATATGATATCTCAATGCTTATACCAAACCTGAGACCCTTCCTATAGCATAAGATGTGATATCCAAATCCATCCCATTCCAATCCTGAGACCCTTCCTATAGCATGAGATGTGATATCTCAATGCTTATACCAAACCTGAGACCCTTCCTATAGCATGAGATGTGATATCCAACTCCTTCCCATTCCAATCCTGAGACCCTTCCTATAGCATGAGATGTGATGTCTCAATGCTTCTAATACCAAACCTGAGATCCTTCCTATAACATGAGATGTGATATCCAACTCCTTCCCATTCCAATCCTGAGACCCTTATGATAGCATGAGATGTGATATCTCAATGCCTCTTACACCAAACCTGAGATCCTTCCGATAGCATGAGATGTGATATCTCAATGCTTCTAATACCAAACCTGAGATCCTTCCTATAATATGAGATGTGATTTCCAAATCCTTCCCCTTCCAAACCTGAGACCCTCCCTTTAGCATGAAATGTGATATCCAACTCCTTCCTATTCCAATCCTGAGACCCTTCTGATAGCATGAGATGTGATATCTCAATGCCTCTAATACCAAACCTGAGATCCTACCTCTAACATGAAATGTGATATCCATCTCCTTCCCTTTCCAAACCTGAGACCCTGCCTATAGCATGAGATGTGATATCCAAGTCCTTCCCATTCCAATCCTGAGACCCTTCCTATAGCATGTGATGTGATATCTCAATGCTTATACCAAACCTGAGACCCTTCCTATGGCATGAGATGTCATATACAACTCCTTCCCATTCCAACCCTGAGACCCTTCCTATAGCATGAGATGTGATATCTCAATGCTTATACCAAACCTGAGACCCTTCCTATAGCATGAAATGTGATATCCAACTCCTTCCCATTCCAATCCTGAGACCCTTCTGATAGCATGAGATGTGATATCTCAATGCCTCTAATACCAAACCTGAGATCCTACCTCTAACATGAAATGTGATATCCATCTCCTTCCCTTTCCAAACCTGAGACCCTGCCTATAGCATGATATGTGATATCCAAGTCCTTCCCATTCCAATCCTGAGACCCTTCCTATAGCATGTGATGTGATATCTCAATGCTTATACCAAACCTGAGACCCTTCCTATGGCATGGGATGGCATATACAACTCCTTCCCATTCCAATCCTGAGACCCTTCCTATAGCATGAGATGTGATATCCAACTTCTTCCCATTCCAATCCTGAGACCCTTCCTATAGCATGAGATGTGATATCTCAATGCTTATACCAAACCTGAGACCCTTCCTATAGCTTGAGATGTGATATCCAACTCCTTCCCATTCCAATCCTGAGACCCTTCCTATAGCATGAGATGTGATATCTCAAGGCCTCTAATACCAAACCTGAGATCCTTCCTCTAACATGAAATGTGATATCCAACTCCTTCCCCTTCCAAACCTGAGAGCCTTCCTATAGCATGAGATATGATATCCAAGTCCTTCCCATTCCAATCCTGAGACCCTTCCTATAACATGAAATGTGATATCCAACTCCTTCCCATTCCAACCTGAGACCCTTCCTATAGCATGAGATGGGATATCCAACTCCTTCCAAATCCAATACTGATACCCTTCCGATAGCACGAGATGTGATATCCCAATGCTTCTACCAAACCTGAGACCCATACTATGGCATGAGATGTGATATCAAACTCCTTCCCATTCCAATCCTGAGACCCTTCTTATACCATGAGACTTGATATCTCAATGCTTCTAATACCAAACCTGAGACCCGTCCTATAACATGAGATGTGATATCCAAATCCTTCCCTTTCCAAACCTTAGACCCTTCCATTATCATGAGATGTGATATCCAACTCCTTCCCATTCCAATCCTGAGACCCTTCCGATATCATGAGATGTGATATCTCAATGCTTATACCAAATCTGAGACCCTTCCTATGGCCTGAGATGTCATATACAACTCCTTCCCATTCCAATCCTGAGACCCTTCCTATAGCATGAGATGTGATATCTCAATGCTTATACCAAATCTGAGACCCTTCCTATAGCATGAGATGTGATATCCAACTCCTTCCCATTCCAATCCTGAGACACTTCCTATAGCATGAGAAGTGATATCTCCATGCTTATACCAAACCTGAGACCCTTCCTATAGCATAAGATGTGATATCCAAATCCTTCCTATTCCAATCCTGAGACCCTTCCTATAGCATGAGATGTGATATCTCAATGCTTATACCAAACCTGAGACCCTTCCTATAGCATGAGATGTGATATCCAACTCCTTCCCATTCCAATCCTGAGACCCTTCCTATAGCATGAGATGTGATGTCTCAATGCTTCTAATAGCAAACCTGAGATCCTTCCTATAACATGAGATGTGATATCCAACTCCTTCCCATTCCAATCCTGAGACCCTTATGATAGCATGAGATGTGATATCTCAATGCCTCTTATACCAAACCTGAGATCCTTCCGATAGCATGAGATGTGATATCTCAATGCTTCTAATACCAAACCTGAGATCCTTCCTATAATATGAGATGTGATTTCCAAATCCTTCCCCTTCCAAACCTGAGACCCTCCCTTTAGCATGAAATGTGATATCCAACTCCTTCCCATTCCAATCCTGAGACCGTTCTGATAGCATGAGATGTGATATCTCAATGCCTCTAATACCAAACCTGAGATCCTACCTCTAACATGAAATGTGATATCCATCTCCTTCCCTTTCCAAACCTGAGACCCTGCCTATAGCATGAGATGTGATATCCAAGTCCTTCCCATTCCAATCCTGAGACCCTTCCTATAGCATGTGATGTGATATCTCAATGCTTATACCAAACCTGAGACCCTTCCTATAGCATGAGATGTGATATCCAACTTCTTCCCATTCCAATCCTGAGACCCTTCCTATAGCATGAGATGTGATATATCAATGCTTATACCAAACCTGAGACCCTTCCTATAGCTTGAGATGTGATATCCAACTCCTTCCCATTCCAATCCTGAGACCCTTCCTATAGCATGAGATGTGATATCTCAAGGCCTCTAATACCAAACCTGAGATCCTTCCTCTAACATGAAATGTGATATCCAACTCCTTCCCCTTCCAAACCTGAGAGCCTTCCTATAGCATGAGATATGATATCCAAGTCCTTCCCATTCCAATCCTGAGACCCTTCCTATAACATGAAATGTGATATCCAACTCCTTCCCATTCTAACCTGAGACCCTTCCTATAGCATGAGATGGGATATCCAACTCCTTCCAAATCCAATACTGATACCCTTCCTATAGCATGAGATGTGATATCCCAATGCTTCTACCAAACCTGAGACCCATACTATGGCATGAGATGTGATATCAAACTCCTTCCCATTCCAATCCTGAGACGCTTCCTATAGCTTGAGATGTGATATCCAACTCCTTCCCATTCCAATTCTGAGACCCTTCTTATACCATGAGACTTGATATCTCAATGCTTCTAATACCAAACCTGAGACCCGTCCTATAACATGAGATGTGATATCCAAATCCTTCCCTTTCCAAACCTTAGACCCTTCCTTTATCATGAGATGTGATATCCAACTCCTTCCCATTCCAATCCTGAGACCCTTCCGATATCATGAGATTTGTTATCTCAATGCTTCTAATATCAAACTTGAGACCCTCCCTATAGCATGAGATGTGACATCCAAGTCCTTCCCATTCCAATCCTGAGACCCTTCCTATAGCATGAGATGTGATATCTCAATGCTTCTAATACCAAACCTGAGACCCTTCCTATAACATGAGATGGGATATCCAACTCCTTCCCATTCCAATCCTGAGACCCTTCCGATAGCAGAGATGTGATATCTCAATGCTTATACCAAACCTGAGACCCTTCCTAAGGCCTGAGATGTCATATACAACTCCTTCCCATTCCAATCCTGAGACCCTTCCTATAGCATGAGATGTGATATCTCAATGCTTATACCAAATCTGAGACCCTTCCTATAGCATGAGATGTGATATCCAACACCTTCCCATTCCAATCCTGAGACCCTTCCTATAGCATAAGATGTGATATCCAAATCCTTCCTATTCCAATCCTGAGACCCTTCCGATAGCATGGGATGTGATATCTCAATGCTTATACCAAACCTGAGACCCTTCCTATAGCATGAGATGTGATATCCAACTCCTTCCCATTCCAATCCTGAGACCCTTCCTATAGCATGAGATATGATATCTCAATGCTTATATCAAACCCGAGACCCTTCCTATAGCATAAGATGTGATATCCAAATCCTTCCCATTCCAATCCTGAGACCCTTCCTATAGCATGAGATGTGATATCTCAATGCTTATACCAAACCTGAGACCCTTCCTATAGCATGAGATGTGATATCCAACTGCTTCCCATTCCAATCCTGAGACCCTTCCTATAGCATGAGATGTGATGTCTCAATGCTTCTAATACCAAACCTGAGATCCTTCCTATAACATGAGATGTGATATCCAACTCCTTCCCATTCCAATCCTGAGACCCTTATGATAGCATGAGATGTGATATCTCAATGCCTCTTACACCAAACCTGAGATCCTTCCGATAGCATGAGATGTGATATCTCAATGCTTCTAATACCAAACCTGAGATCCTTCCTATAATATGAGATGTGATTTCCAAATCCTTCCCCTTCCAAACCTGAGACCCTCCCTTTAGCATGAAATGTGATATCCAACTCCTTCCTATTCCAATCCTGAGACCCTTCTGATAGCATGAGATGTGATATCTCAATGCCTCTAATACCAAACCTGAGATCCTACCTCTAACATGAAATGTGATATCCATCTCCTTCCCTTTCCAAACCTGAGACCCTGCCTATAGCATGAGATGTGATATCCAAGTCCTTCCCATTCCAATCCTGAGACCCTTCCTATAGCATGTGATGTGATATCTCAATGCTTATACCAAACCTGAGACCCTTCCTATGGCATGAGATGTCATATACAACTCCTTCCCATTCCAACCCTGAGACCCTTCCTATAGCATGAGATGTGATATCTCAATGCTTATACCAAACCTGAGACCCTTCCTATAGCATGAAATGTGATATCCAACTCCTTCCCATTCCAATCCTGAGACCCTTCTGATAGCATGAGATGTGATATCTCAATGCCTCTAATACCAAACCTGAGATCCTACCTCTAACATGAAATGTGATATCCATCTCCTTCCCTTTCCAAACCTGAGACCCTGCCTATAGCATGATATGTGATATCCAAGTCCTTCCCATTCCAATCCTGAGACCCTTCCTATAGCATGTGATGTGATATCTCAATGCTTATACCAAACCTGAGACCCTTCCTATGGCATGGGATGGCATATACAACTCCTTCCCATTCCAATCCTGAGACCCTTCCTATAGCATGAGATGTGATATCCAACTTCTTCCCATTCCAATCCTGAGACCCTTCCTATAGCATGAGATGTGATATCTCAATGCTTATACCAAACCTGAGACCCTTCCTATAGCTTGAGATGTGATATCCAACTCCTTCCCATTCCAATCCTGAGACCCTTCCTATAGCATGAGATGTGATATCTCAAGGCCTCTAATACCAAACCTGAGATCCTTCCTCTAACATGAAATGTGATATCCAACTCCTTCCCCTTCCAAACCTGAGAGCCTTCCTATAGCATGAGATATGATATCCAAGTCCTTCCCATTCCAATCCTGAGACCCTTCCTATAACATGAAATGTGATATCCAACTCCTTCCCATTCCAACCTGAGACCCTTCCTATAGCATGAGATGGGATATCCAACTCCTTCCAAATCCAATACTGATAACCTTCCGATAGCACGAGATGTGATATCCCAATGCTTCTACCAAACCTGAGACCCATACTATGGCATGAGATGTGATATCAAACTCCTTCCCATTCCAATCCTGAGACCCTTCTTATACCATGAGACTTGATATCTCAATGCTTCTAATACCAAACCTGAGACCCGTCCTATAACATGAGATGTGATATCCAAATCCTTCCCCTTCCAAACCTTAGACCCTTCCATTATCATGAGATGTGATATCCAACTCCTTCCCATTCCAATCCTGAGACCCTTCCGATATCATGAGATGTGATATCTCAATGCTTATACCAAATCTGAGACCCTTCCTATGGCCTGAGATGTCATATACAACTCCTTCCCATTCCAATCCTGAGACCCTTCCTATAGCATGAGATGTGATATCTCAATGCTTATACCAAATCTGAGACCCTTCCTATAGCATGAGATGTGATATCCAACTCCTTCCCATTCCAATCCTGAGACACTTCCTATAGCATGAGAAGTGATATCTCCATGCTTATACCAAACCTGAGACCCTTCCTATAGCATAAGATGTGATATCCAAATCCTTCCTATTCCAATCCTGAGACCCTTCCTATAGCATGAGATGTGATATCTCAATGCTTATACCAAACCTGAGACCCTTCCTATAGCATGAGATGTGATATCCAACTCCTTCCCATTCCAATCCTGAGACCCTTCCTATAGCATGAGATGTGATGTCTCAATGCTTCTAATAGCAAACCTGAGATCCTTCCTATAACATGAGATGTGATATCCAACTCCTTCCCATTCCAATCCTGAGACCCTTATGATAGCATGAGATGTGATATCTCAATGCCTCTTATACCAAACCTGAGATCCTTCCGATAGCATGAGATGTGATATCTCAATGCTTCTAATACCAAACCTGAGATCCTTCCTATAATATGAGATGTGATTTCCAAATCCTTCCCCTTCCAAACCTGAGACCCTCCCTTTAGCATGAAATGTGATATCCAACTCCTTCCCATTCCAATCCTGAGACCCTTCTGATAGCATGAGATGTGATATCTCAATGCCTCTAATACCAAACCTGAGATCCTACCTCTAACATGAAATGTGATATCCATCTCCTTCCCATTCCAAACCTGAGACCCTGCCTATAGCATGAGATGTGATATCCAAGTCCTTCCCATTCCAATCCTGAGACCCTTCCTATAGCATGTGATGTGATATCTCAATGCTTATACCAAACCTGAGACCCTTCCTATAGCATGAGATGTGATATCCAACTTCTTCCCATTCCAATCCTGAGACCCTTCCTATAGCATGAGATGTGATATCTCAATGCTTATACCAAACCTGAGACCCTTCCTATAGCTTGAGATGTGATATCCAACTCCTTCCCATTCCAATCCCGAGACCCTTCCTATAGCATGAGATGTGATATCTCAAGGCCTCTAATACCAAACCTGAGATCCTTCCTCTAACATGAAATGTGATATCCAACTCCTTCCCCTTCCAAACCTGAGAGCCTTCCTATAGCATGAGATATGATATCCAAGTCCTTCCCATTCCAATCCTGAGACCCTTCCTATAACATGAAATGTGATATCCAACTCCTTTCCATTCTAACCTGAGACCCTTCCTATAGCATGAGATGGGATATCCAACTCCTTCCAAATCCAATACTGATACCCTTCCTATAGCATGAGATGTGATATCCCAATGCTTCTACCAAACCTGAGACCCATACTATGGCATGAGATGTGATATCAAACTCCTTCCCATTCCAATCCTGAGACGCTTCCTATAGCTTGAGATGTGATATCCAACTCCTTCCCATTCCAATTCTGAGACCCTTCTTATACCATGAGACTTGATATCTCAATGCTTCTAATACCAAACCTGAGACCCGTCCTATAACATGAGATGTGATATCCAAATCCTTCCCTTTCCAAACCTTAGACGCTTCCTTTATCATGAGATGTGATATCCAACTCCTTCCCATTCCAATCCTGAGACCCTTCCGATATCATGAGATTTGTTATCTCAATGCTTCTAATATCAAACTTGAGACCCTCCCTATAGCATGAGATGTGACATCCAAGTCCTTCCCATTCCAATCCTGAGACCCTTCCTATAGCATGAGATGTGATATCTCAATGCTTCTAATACCAAACCTGAGACCCTTCCTATAACATGAGATGGGATATCCAACTCCTTCCCATTCCAATCCTGAGACCCTTCCGATAGCAGAGATGTGATATCTCAATGCTTATACCAAACCTGAGACCCTTCCTAAGGCCTGAGATGTCATATACAACTCCTTCCCATTCCAATCCTGAGACCCTTCCTATAGCATAAGATGTGATATCCAAATCCTTCCTATTCCAATCCTGAGACCCTTCCGATAGCATGGGATGTGATATCTCAATGCTTATACCAAACCTGAGACCCTTCCTATAGCATGAGATGTGATATCCAACTCCTTCCCATTCCAATCCTGAGACCCTTCCTATAGCATGAGATATGATATCTCAATGCTTATATCAAACCTGAGACCCTTCCTATAGCATAAGATGTGATATCCAAATCCTTCCCATTCCAATCCTGAGACCCTTCCTATAGCATGAGATGTGATATCTCAATGCTTATACCAAACCTGAGACCCTTCCTATAGCATGAGATGTGATATCCAACTCCTTCCCATTCCAATCCTGAGACCCTTCCTATAGCATGAGATGTGATGTCTCAATGCTTCTAATACCAAACCTGAGATCCTTCCTATAACATGAGATGTGATATCCAACTCCTTCCCATTCCAATCCTGAGACCCTTATGATAGCATGAGATGTGATATCTCAATGCCTCTTACACCAAACCTGAGATCCTTCCGATAGCATGAGATGTGATATCTCAATGCTTCTAATACCAAACCTGAGATCCTTCCTATAATATGAGATGTGATTTCCAAATCCTTCCCCTTCCAAACCTGAGACCCTCCCTTTAGCATGAAATGTGATATCCAACTCCTTCCCATTCCAATCCTGAGACCCTTCTGATAGCATGAGATGTGATATCTCAATGCCTCTAATACCAAACCTGAGATCCTACCTCTAACTTGAAATGTGATATCCATCTCCTTCCCTTTCCAAACCGGAGACCCTGCCTATAGCATGAGATGTGATATCCAAGTCCTTCCCATTCCAATCCTGAGACCCTTCCTATAGCATGTGATGTGATATCTCAATGCTTATACCAAACCTGAGACCCTTCCTATGGCATGAGATGTCATATACAACTCCTTCCCATTCCAACCCTGAGACCCTTCCTATAGCATGAGATGTGATATCTCAATGCTTATACCAAACCTGAGACCCTTCCTATAGCATGAAATGTGATATCCAACTCCTTCCCATTCCAATCCTGAGACCCTTCTGATAGCATGAGATGTGATATCTCAATGCCTCTAATACCAAACCTGAGATCCTACCTCTAACATGAAATGTGATATCCATCTCCTTCCCTTTCCAAACCTGAGACCCTGCCTATAGCATGATATGTGATATCCAAGTCCTTCCCATTCCAATCCTGAGACCCTTCCTATAGCATGTGATGTGATATCTCAATGCTTATACCAAACCTGAGACCCTTCCTATGGCATGGGATGGCATATACAACTCCTTTCCATTCCAATCCTGAGACCCTTCCTATAGCATGAGATGAGATATCCAACTTCTTCCCATTCCAATCCTGAGACCCTTCCTATAGCATGAGATGTGATATCTCAATGCTTATACCAAACCTGAGACCCTTCCTATAGCTTGAGATGTGATATCCAACTCCTTCCCATTCCAATCCTGAGACCCTTCCTATAGCATGAGATGTGATATCTCAAGGCCTCTAATACCAAACCTGAGATCCTTCCTCTAACATGAAATGTGATATCCAACTCCTTCCCCTTCCAAACCTGAGAGCCTTCCTATAGCATGAGATATGATATCCAAGTCCTTCCCATTCCAATCCTGAGACCCTTCCTATAGCTTGAGATGTGATATCCAACTCCTTCCCATTCCAATCCTGAGACCCTTCCTATAGCATGAGATGTGATATCTCAAGGCCTCTAATACCAAACCTGAGATCCTTCCTCTAACATGAAATGTGATATCCAACTCCTTCCCCTTCCAAACCTGAGAGCCTTCCTATAGCATGAGATATGATATCCAAGTCCTTCCCATTCCAATCCTGAGACCCTTCCTATAACATGAAATGTGATATCCAACTCCTTCCCATTCCAACCTGAGACCCTTCCTATAGCATGAGATGGGATATCCAACTCCTTCCAAATCCAATACTGATACCCTTCCGATAGCATGAGATGTGATATCCCAATGCTTCTACCAAACCTGAGACCCATACTATGGCATGAGATGTTATATCAAACTCCTTCCCATTCCAATCCTGAGACCCTTCTTATACCATGAGACTTGATATCTCAATGCTTCTAATACCAAACCTGAGACCCGTCCTATGACATGAGATGTGATATCCAAATCCTTCCCCTTCCAAACCTTAGACCCTTCCATTATCATGAGATGTGATATCCAACTCCTTCCCATTCCAATCCTGAGACCCTTCCGATATCATGAGATGTGATATCTCAATGCTTATACCAAATCTGAGACCCTTCCTATGGCCTGAGATGTCATATACAACTCCTTCCCATTCCAATCCTGAGACCCTTCCTATAGCATGAGATGTGATATCTCAATGCTTATACCAAATCTGAGACCCTTCCTATAGCATGAGATGTGATATCCAACTCCTTCCCATTCCAATCCTGAGACCCTTCCTATAGCATGAGATGTGATATCCAACACCTTCCCATTCCAATCCTGAGACCCTTCCTATAGCATAAGATGTGATATCCAAATCCTTCCTATTCCAATCCTGAGACCCTTCCTATAGCATGAGATGTGATATCTCAATGCTTATACCAAACCTGAGACCCTTCCTATAGCATGAGATGTGATATCCAACTCCTTCCCATTCCAATCCTGAGACCCTTCCTATAGCATGAGATGTGATGTCTCAATGCTTCTAATACCAAACCTGAGATCCTTCCTATAACATGAGATGTGATATCCAACTCCTTCCCATTCCAATCCTGAGACCCTTATGATAGCATGAGATGTGATATCTCAATGCCTCTTATACCAAACCTGAGATCCTTCCGATAGCATGAGATGTGATATCTCAATGCTTCTAATACCAAACCTGAGATCCTTCCTATAATATGAGATGTGATTTCCAAATCCTTCCCCTTCCAAACCTGAGACCCTCCCTTTAGCATGAAATGTGATATCCAACTCCTTCCCATTCCAATCCTGAGACCCTTCTGATAGCATGAGATGTGATATCTCAATGCCTCTAATACCAAACCTGAGATCCTACCTCTAACATGAAATGTGATATCCATCTCCTTCCCTTTCCAAACCTGAGACCCTGCCTATAGCATGAGATGTGATATCCAAGTCCTTCCCATTCCAATCCTGAGACCCTTCCTATAGCATGTGATGTGATATCTCAATGCTTATACCAAACCTGAGACCCTTCCAATGGCATGAGATGTCATACACAACTCCTTCCCATTCCAACCCTGAGACCCTTCCTATAGCATGAGATGTGATATCTCAATGCTTATACCAAACCTGAGACCCTTCCTATAGCATGAGATGTGATATCCAACTTCTTCCCATTCCAATCCTGAGACCCTTCCTATAGCATGAGATATGATATCTCAATGCTTATACCAAACCTGAGACCCTTCCTATAGCATAAGATGTGATATCCAAATCCTTCCCATTCCAATCCTGAGACCCTTCCTATAGCATGAGATGTGATATCTCAATGCTTATACCAAACCTGAGACCCTTCCTATAGCATGAGATGTGATATCCAACTCCTTCCCATTCCAATCCTGAGACCCTTCCTATAGCATGAGATGTGATGTCTCAATGCTTCTAATACCAAACCTGAGATCCTTCCTATAACATGAGATGTGATATCCAACTCCTTCCCATTCCAATCCTGAGACCCTTATGATAGCATGAGATGTGATATCTCAATGCCTCTTACACCAAACCTGAGATCCTTCCGATAGCATGAGATGTGATATCTCAATGCTTCTAATACCAAACCTGAGATCCTTCCTATAATATGAGATGTGATTTCCAAATCCTTCCCCTTCCAAACCTGAGACCCTCCCTTTAGCATGAAATGCGATATCCAACTCCTTCCTATTCCAATCCTGAGACCCTTCTGATAGCATGAGATGTGATATCTCAATGCCTCTAATACCAAACCTGAGATCCTACCTCTAACATGAAATGTGATATCCATCTCCTTCCCTTTCCAAACCTGAGACCCTGCCTATAGCATGAGATGTGATATCCAAGTCCTTCCCATTCCAATCCTGAGACCCTTCCTATAGCATGTGATGTGATATCTCAATGCTTATACCAAACCTGAGACCCTTCCTATGGCATGAGATGTCATATACAACTCCTTCCCATTCCAACCCTGAGACCCTTCCTATAGCATGTGATGTGATATCTCAATGCTTATACCAAACCTGAGACCCTTCCTATGGCATGGGATGGCATATACAACTCCTTTCCATTCCAATCCTGAGACCCTTCCTATAGCATGAGATGTGATATCCAACTTCTTCCCATTCCAATCCTGAGACCCTTCCTATAGCATGAGATGTGATATCTCAATGCTTATACCAAACCTGAGACCCTTCCTATAGCTTGAGATGTGATATCCAACTCCTTCCCATTCCAATCCTGAGACCCTTCCTATAGCATGAGATGTGATATCTCAAGGCCTCTAATACCAAACCTGAGATCCTTCCTCTAACATGAAATGTGATATCCAACTCCTTCCCCTTCCAAACCTGAGAGCCTTCCTATAGCATGAGATATGATATCCAAGTCCTTCCCATTCCAATCCTGAGACCCTTCCTATAGCTTGAGATGTGATATCCAACTCCTTCCCATTCCAATCCTGAGACCCTTCCTATAGCATGAGATGTGATATCTCAAGGCCTCTAATACCAAACCTGAGATCCTTCCTCTAACATGAAATGTGATATCCAACTCCTTCCCCTTCCAAACCTGAGAGCCTTCCTATAGCATGAGATATGATATCCAAGTCCTTCCCATTCCAATCCTGAGACCCTTCCTATAACATGAAATGTGATATCCAACTCCTTCCCATTCCAACCTGAGACCCTTCCTATAGCATGAGATGGGATATCCAACTCCTTCCAAATCCAATACTGATACCCTTCCGATAGCATGAGATGTGATATCCCAATGCTTCTACCAAACCTGAGACCCATACTATGGCATGAGATGTTATATCAAACTCCTTCCCATTCCAATCCTGAGACCCTTCTTATACCATGAGACTTGATATCTCAATGCTTCTAATACCAAACCTGAGACCCGTCCTATAACATGAGATGTGATATCCAAATCCTTCCCCTTCCAAACCTTAGACCCTTCCATTATCATGAGATGTGATATCCAACTCCTTCCCATTCCAATCCTGAGACCCTTCCGATATCATGAGATGTGATATCTCAATGCTTATACCAAATCTGAGACCCTTCCTATGGCCTGAGATGTCATATACAACTCCTTCCCATTCCAATCCTGAGACCCTTCCTATAGCATGAGATGTGATATCTCAATGCTTATACCAAATCTGAGACCCTTCCTATAGCATGAGATGTGATATCCAACTCCTTCCCATTCCAATCCTGAGACCCTTCCTATAGCATGAGATGTGATATCCAACACCTTCCCATTCCAATCCTGAGACCCTTCCTATAGCATAAGATGTGATATCCAAATCCTTCCTATTCCAATCCTGAGACCCTTCCTATAGCATGAGATGTGATATCTCAATGCTTATACCAAACCTGAGACCCTTCCTATAGCATGAGATGTGATATCCAACTCCTTCCCATTCCAATCCTGAGACCCTTCCTATAGCATGAGATGTGATGTCTCAATGCTTCTAATACCAAACCTGAGATCCTTCCTATAACATGAGATGTGATATCCAACTCCTTCCCATTCCAATCCTGAGACCCTTATGATAGCATGAGATGTGATATCTCAATGCCTCTTATACCAAACCTGAGATCCTTCCGATAGCATGAGATGTGATATCTCAATGCTTCTAATACCAAACCTGAGATCCTTCCTATAATATGAGATGTGATTTCCAAATCCTTCCCCTTCCAAACCTGAGACCCTCCCTTTAGCATGAAATGTGATATCCAACTCCTTCCCATTCCAATCCTGAGACCCTTCTGATAGCATGAGATGTGATATCTCAATGCCTCTAATACCAAACCTGAGATCCTACCTCTAACATGAAATGTGATATCCATCTCCTTCCCTTTCCAAACCTGAGACCCTGCCTATAGCATGAGATGTGATATCCAAGTCCTTCCCATTCCAATCCTGAGACCCTTCCTATAGCATGTGATGTGATATCTCAATGCTTATACCAAACCTGAGACCCTTCCAATGGCATGAGATGTCATACACAACTCCTTCCCATTCCAACCCTGAGACCCTTCCTATAGCATGAGATGTGATATCTCAATGCTTATACCAAACCTGAGACCCTTCCTATAGCATGAGATGTGATATCCAACTTCTTCCCATTCCAATCCTGAGACCCTTCCTATAGCATGAGATATGATATCTCAATGCTTATACCAAACCTGAGACCCTTCCTATAGCATAAGATGTGATATCCAAATCCTTCCCATTCCAATCCTGAGACCCTTCCTATAGCATGAGATGTGATATCTCAATGCTTATACCAAACCTGAGACCCTTCCTATAGCATGAGATGTGATATCCAACTCCTTCCCATTCCAATCCTGAGACCCTTCCTATAGCATGAGATGTGATGTCTCAATGCTTCTAATACCAAACCTGAGATCCTTCCTATAACATGAGATGTGATATCCAACTCCTTCCCATTCCAATCCTGAGACCCTTATGATAGCATGAGATGTGATATCTCAATGCCTCTTACACCAAACCTGAGATCCTTCCGATAGCATGAGATGTGATATCTCAATGCTTCTAATACCAAACCTGAGATCCTTCCTATAATATGAGATGTGATTTCCAAATCCTTCCCCTTCCAAACCTGAGACCCTCCCTTTAGCATGAAATGTGATATCCAACTCCTTCCTATTCCAATCCTGAGACCCTTCTGATAGCATGAGATGTGATATCTCAATGCCTCTAATACCAAACCTGAGATCCTACCTCTAACATGAAATGTGATATCCATCTCCTTCCCTTTCCAAACCTGAGACCCTGCCTATAGCATGAGATGTGATATCCAAGTCCTTCCCATTCCAATCCTGAGACCCTTCCTATAGCATGTGATGTGATATCTCAATGCTTATACCAAACCTGAGACCCTTCCTATGGCATGAGATGTCATATACAACTCCTTCCCATTCCAACCCTGAGACCCTTCCTATAGCATGAGATGTGATATCTCAATGCTTATACCAAACCTGAGACCCTTCCTATAGCATGAAATGTGATATCCAACTCCTTCCCATTCCAATCCTGAGACCCTTCTGATAGCATGAGATGTGATATCTCAATGCCTCTAATACCAAACCTGAGATCCTACCTCTAACATGAAATGTGATATCCATCTCCTTCCCTTTCCAAACCTGAGACCCTGCCTATAGCATGATATGTGATATCCAAGTCCTTCCCATTCCAATCCTGAGACCCTTCCTATAGCATGTGATGTGATATCTCAATGCTTATACCAAACCTGAGACCCTTCCTATGGCATGGGATGGCATATACAACTCCTTCCCATTCCAATCCTGAGACCCTTCCTATAGCATGAGATGTGATATCCAACTTCTTCCCATTCCAATCCTGAGACCCTTCCTATAGCATGAGATGTGATATCTCAATGCTTATACCAAACCTGAGACCCTTCCTATAGCTTGAGATGTGATATCCAACTCCTTCCCATTCCAATCCTGAGACCCTTCCTATAGCATGAGATGTGATATCTCAAGGCCTCTAATACCAAACCTGAGATCCTTCCTCTAACATGAAATGTGATATCCAACTCCTTCCCCTTCCAAACCTGAGAGCCTTCCTATAGCATGAGATATGATATCCAAGTCCTTCCCATTCCAATCCTGAGACCCTTCCTATAACATGAAATGTGATATCCAACTCCTTCCCATTCCAACCTGAGACCCTTCCTATAGCATGAGATGGGATATCCAACTCCTTCCAAATCCAATACTGATACCCTTCCGATAGCACGAGATGTGATATCCCAATGCTTCTACCAAACCTGAGACCCATACTATGGCATGAGATGTGATATCAAAATCCTTCCCATTCCAATCCTGAGACCCTTCTTATACCATGAGACTTGATATCTCAATGCTTCTAATACCAAACCTGAGACCCGTCCTATAACATGAGATGTGATATCCAAATCCTTCCCCTTCCAAACCTTAGACCCTTCCATTATCATGAGATGTGATATCCAACTCCTTCCCATTCCAATCCTGAGACCCTTCCGATATCATGAGATGTGATATCTCAATGCTTATACCAAATCTGAGACCCTTCCTATGGCCTGAGATGTCATATACAACTCCTTCCCATTCCAATCCTGAGACCCTTCCTATAGCATGAGATGTGATATCTCAATGCTTATACCAAATCTGAGACCCTTCCTATAGCATGAGATGTGATATCCAACTCCTTCCCATTCCAATCCTGAGACACTTCCTATAGCATGAGAAGTGATATCTCCATGCTTATACCAAACCTGAGACCCTTCCTATAGCATAAGATGTGATATCCAAATCCTTCCCATTCCAATCCTGAGACCCTTCCTATAGCATGAGATGTGATATCTCAATGCTTATACCAAACCTGAGACCCTTCCTATAGCATGAGATGTGATATCCAACTCCTTCCCATTCCAATCCTGAGACCCTTCCTATAGCATGAGATGTGATGTCTCAATGCTTCTAATACCAAACCTGAGATCCTTCCTATAACATGAGATGTGATATCCAACTCCTTCCCATTCCAATCCTGAGACCCTTATGATAGCATGAGATGTGATATCTCAATGCCTCTTACACCAAACCTGAGATCCTTCCGATAGCATGAGATGTGATATCTCAATGCTTCTAATACCAAACCTGAGATCCTTCCTATAATATGAGATGTGATTTCCAAATCCTTCCCCTTCCAAACCTGAGACCCTCCCTTTAGCATGAAATGTGATATCCAACTCCTTCCCATTCCAATCCTGAGACCCTTCTGATAGCATGAGATGTGATATCTCAATGCCTCTAATACCAAACCTGAGATCCTACCTCTAACATGAAATGTGATATCCATCTCCTTCCCTTTCCAAACCTGAGACCCTGCCTATAGCATGAGATGTGATATCCAAGTCCTTCCCATTCCAATCCTGAGACCATTCCTATAGCATGTGATGTGATATCTCAATGCTTATACCAAACCTGAGACCCTTCTGTTAAGACGGATTTCTGAACTCTGTCCTGGTGGCGCAGAAGTTCAGAAGGCCAACCTAATTACTTGGAACAGGGTAACCTCTGGACAAGCCAGACCAATCAAGGTAGCGATCGCGGCGGTCAAGACTAGGTCTCAAGAGGGGTCAGGGTGACTGAAAGCCCGCAGTGAGCACACAAAGCAAGAGCGCTTACAAACTACTCCAAACAGTTGTTATATCAAAAATAGATACACATTTATTTTAAGGCCTTTAAAACAATAACCGTAGCGAGAAAATCACAATATCACAATATTAAACCAACACATACCATATCAACACAATATATATACAAATACACAGTCGCAAGCGTTTAAAGCACGAAATATGTAGTCCACCTGAAAGGAAAGGAAAACAGGCAGTGCGATAACACTTTAGACTCAGTTCGCCTTCAGAGGCACCTAACTAGATGGAAGTCCGAGCCCTGCGAAGAGTGGAGCCTTGTGCTCAAAGTACCTGCCACGCCGGTGCAAACGGGCAAAAGGGGAAGCTCTTCGTAGGAAGTCAGGCAGTTCGGGTTAGTGCACAGCAGAAGGAGAACAGGTTCCGCAACTCAAGCGCAGCCTCCACAGCGGGCAGAAGCAGAGCGTGAGTACGGCCAAAAGGGTGCTGTTTTTACACAGCAGGGAAAAGCAATGGGATACTGCAGGAGGGCGACCAGATCCTAGCTAAACTACTCACCGGTCCCCGAAGCAAGCAGACCCAGGCTTCTCCACGTTAGTTTCAGCAGCTGGCAGGTTCAGAAGAGCAGGGAACGCCTCGTAGTCGTGTAGAGCAAAAAGACGTCCCAATCGACGAAACCAGCACAGTTTGTTGCCGCAGCAGGACAACGGAGCGGCCGTGTGTATTCAAGCCAAATGTACACTCCTCCCTTCAGACTTGGGAACGCCAAGTGTACGAAGCGTGGGAGAGTGACAAGGACTCGACATACAACACAACCTGGCGGCAGTTACAGAGCAGGACTCCCTTGTAAGCTGGTCAGTCAACTGGATGCCCAGAGACGCTTCCGAAGGCTTACTTGGCAGGAGATGATGAAGTCGCCGGGAATAGCTGTTCCTGCTATTCCAAAGGTCGAAGCACCAGTACAGGCCTTCTGGTTCGATCAAAGGAGGAAAGGGTTTCACAGGACGACAGCAGTGCAAAGGAGGATTCCTTCAGCGGGTCACCAGCGATTCCTCGGTCCAGCCTCGTGGTTGCAGGATACTTGGCTCCTGTATTCCTTCGTTCGTGAGAACTCAGGAGATCGACATGGTAGTGGTGTTTCCAGCTCCCTCTTATCCACGGTTCCCTTCGCGCCAAAACGGGGGGGAGCCAATGGGAGATCCGCTCATCAACACACATACCATACGTGGACCAATCACGGACCACGGTGGTCCCAGGCATTCACACCACCCCAGACTCTCTGGCACCCAGGATGTGTATTGGGACCAGACATCCCAGCCCACACCCTGGAGGCACACAAACGACATGTAGAAGCCCGCGAAAGCAACCACGTTTCGCGGGAAAGTACATGCCCAAATAAGGAAGGCCCCGGGTCGCCCGACCTGGGGAAGGTGAAGGGAGCAAGACGGTCAGTGGACAGGACAAAGGAGCCTCGTGGTCTGGCCATTTTGGGAGCCAGGCCACCATTTTGGGTTCAGTGCGAAAAACGTGCTCAGAACGCCAAAAGGAGCTCAAAATAAACAAAAGGATCGCTGCCACCATTCCAGTCCCTGAATGACTTGCACCGATCAAAATACCATCCTAAAAGAGTATCTAGGGCCTGTAGAAGGCTAGAGACCCAAGACAGCTGTAACTTAGCTTACAGTGCCCTCTTGTGTCATGTTGCACTACAGCCGCAACATGATAAAAGAAACTACGGGAAACAGCGTTCCCCGGTACTGACTGTCTTAAGGGCATGTCAGTTTCCCCGTAAGAAAGGAGCGAAAGCCCAGAGAAGTGCGGCAGAAGGCTGTACTTCTCTGGCAAAGTCAAGAACAAGGTTAAAAACAATAGCAAAAAGTTTAGGGGTTGCCACATGGAAGGAAAATTACCTACAATTACGAAATCTTTCCTAACACTCGCCCCTCCCAGACTATGGACAGGGGGAACTAATCCACCCCTGGATGAGTCTCTTGTTCAGGTCGGTTAAACATTCTGGACAACCCATCAGCATTGCTATGTTGGACACCTGGCCTATGCTCAATAGTGAAGTCGAAGCCTTGTAGACTTATGGACCACCTAAGCAACTTTGGATTCTCCCCCTTCATGTTCATTAGCCACTTTAACGGCTTATGGTCAGTCTGCACAGTGAAGTGGGTCCCATAGAGGTAGGGCCTCAGCTTCCTTAGGGCCCACACAACAGAGAAACATTCTTTCTCTACCGTGGACCATCTGAGCTCTCTGTCCTTAAACTGGCGACTAATAAAACCGATAGGGTGTTCCTTACCCTTCTCATCTACTTGTGATAGTACAGCTCCTATCCCAGTGTCAGAGGCATCCGTCTGCACGATAAAAGGTCTTTGATAATCAGGGGCCCTTAGCACAGGGGCCTGGCACAAGGAGTCTTTTAAGCCATTGAAGGCCTTCTCACACTCGTCGGTCCAAGTTACCTTCTTGGGTTTCTTCGGAGTTGTGAGGGCAGTCAGAGGAGCAGCTATGGTGCCATAGTCTGCCACAAAATTGCGATAATAACCCGTGAGTCCTAAGAAGGCTCTCACTTGGGTTTGCGTAGTGGGGGTAGGCCAGTCTTGTACTGCTTGTACTTTACTGGGTAGAGGCTGTATCCTCCCTCTACCTACTTCATGTCCAAGGTAAACCACTGAGCCTTGTCCAATCTGGCATTTACTAGCCTTTATGGTCAAGTGGGCTTTCCGAAGAGCCTGGAGCACAATCCCGAGGTGTTTCACATGGTCTTCCCAGGTGGCACTGAAAACTGCTATATCGTCCAACCCATTCAACACATGATTCACAAGCCTCTGGCAAGTGGCAGGTGCATTCTTCAACCCGAACGGCATTACCCGGAATTGGTAAAAGCCGTCTGGAGTAGAAAATGCTGTCTTCTCCTTGGCATGTTCTGCTAAAGCTATTTGCCAATAGCCAGCAGTGAGGTCAAACGTGCTGAGGTACCTGGAGGCACCCAAAGTATCCACCAGCTCATCTGTTCGAGGCAAGGGGTGTGCATCTGTCTTGGTGACAGCATTCAGAGCCCTGTAATCCACGCAGAACCTCAATTCAGAAGTGCCTGCCTTTGGAACCAACACCACTGGGCTGGACCAAGGACTACTAGAGGGTTCAATCACCCCAAGATCTAACATCTTGTTGACCTCGGTCTTAATATAAGACCGTACTTTATCTGACATCCTGTATCCCCTACTTTTGGTAGGTACACTGTCTCCTGTGTCAATGTTATGTTTGCACCAAGGTGTCAAACCAGGGGACTGTGAAAACAGGGGGGAAAACTGCCTAAGCAAACTTTTCACTTCAGCCTGCTATTCGGAGTCAGGTGAGGGGCCACTCGGACACCTTCAACGGAGCTATCTGAAGGACCGCTTTGGAACAGGTCGGGGAGAGGTTCTGACTCCTCTTCCTCAACATCTGAAGCCAGTAGCAGTGCTGCGATTTCGACTCTTGGGACGAAAGCCTTCAGCCTATTCACGTGAAACACTTTTGGTGCCTGTCCAGGCCTTCCAAGGTCCACTAAATAGTTCACCTCACCCAGGGGCTCCACCACTGTGTAAGGGCCTGACCATTTGTCCTGTAAAGCTCGAGGCCTTATTGGATTCATGATCAGGACTTGCTGACCAGGTGTAAAGTTGATGAGGGAAGCTTTCTGGTCGTACCAATGTTTCACCAGCGCTTGCCCTGCCTTCAATTTATCACTAGCCAAGCCCATCAGAAGTATCATCCGTTTTCTGAGCCCTAGCACATAATCAACTACATTGGTAGTAACAGGGGGAGTGGGCATCTCCCATCCCTCTTTGACGATGGCTAAGGGTCCCCGTACGGGATGACCGAACAGAAGTTCGAAGGGGCTGAAGCCAACACCCTCCTGTGGTACCTCTCTGTAGGCAAACAGCAAGCATGGTAAAAGAAGATCCCATTTTCTTCTCTGAGGCTCCTCCAGAGCCCCAATCATGCTCTTTAACGTTCTGTTGAAACGTTCCACCAGACCATTGGTCTGGGGGTGGTATGCAGAAGAGAACTTGTAGGTGACCCCACATTCTTTCCACATAGCCTGCATATACTTCGACATAAAGTTGCTGCCACGCTCTGACACAACTTCTTTAGGGAAGCCAACCCTAGTAAATATGCCGAGTAAAGCTTTTGCAACTGACTTGGCAGTTACAGTTTTCAATGGGATGGCCTCAGGATACCTGGTTGCATGGTCGACCAGCACCAGGATAAACCTATTGCCCGAGGATGTTTGCGGGTCAAGGGGACCAACGATGTCGATCCCTACCCTTTCAAATGGTACCCCCACAACTGGGAGCCGTACCAACGGAGCTTGGATTGTCGCGCCAACCTTACCAGACAACTGGTAGGAGGCACAACTCCTGCAGTGACTTTCTACTTGCACCCCCATCTTGGGCCAGTAGAAGTGCATGGATAACCTTTGCTTGGTCCTCTTCATACCAAGGTGACCAGCAAGGGGAACTTCATGCGCCAACTGCAGGAGGAAGGGCCTAACAGCAAGGGGAACCACCAACCTCCTATGGTCTCCTTCTGTAGACTCTGTGGGCTCACTATACAGGAGTCCACCTTGCCAATAAATCCTATGCTTCCCAGGAGGTTCACCCTCAAGCTGGGAGCAGGCCTGTCTCCTTAGGCCTTCCAGAGATGGGCACTCACGTTGGCCTTTACTGAATTCGTCCCTATCAGGACCTCCTTCAACTAACAAGTCTTTTAGTTCAGGATGATCGTTGGGGTCGAATACTTCAGGCATCGCCACCTCCTCGTCAGGCCCGGGCGATTGACCAACTTCCTCCACCGCAGTGGTAGGCGAGCTCGGGGGAATATTCTCTTTCCCTCGTTTTGACTTGTAGACTCCTTTCGCCTTGGGTTTCCCCTTCGGCTGGGGCGGCGTATTGGACTTGGCCAATGCTGCCCGTGCTTGAGACCGTGTGTAGGGTCTTTCGGCAGTGTCTCCTACGAGCCCTAAAGCTCTGAGATCATTACCTAACAAGACCTTTCCCGGGACGTTTCTCTGAATGCTCACTGGAATCGTGACTGCTGTACCATTTAAAGTAAGATTTACAGGTATTACTGGAAACATACGGAGGGGGCCGTCAGCCAACTTAGTAGGCATCAGAGTAGCTCTGGCAACTTCCTCTGAGTCTACCAAGGTAGAATCCACTACAGTGCGACTGCACCCACTATCCCTAAGAGCTGGAGTATCCACTCCAGTGATCAGCACACTGTCTTTAAAGTAGTGCTTGGTATTATCCGGAATCCTAGCATAAGCCTCTGCGACTTTCGGCTCCCAGGAACCTAGGGACACTAAAACTACCTCAGCCTCTATTCCGCTGGGAAACGAGTCTGAGGAGAAGGATGCTCCTGTAATCTCTTCTTCCTCGTAGGAGGAGAAGGCCAGATTAGCGGAGTGGACCCCCAAAGGTCTAACCTTACACCGGGGATCCCCCTTCACATGGTCAGTTGCTCCACAAGAAAAACAAGCCCCAGTGGGTCTGTTTACGTAGGGAGGCTTATTGTAACCAGAGTTCTGTTGCGGAGGCGGACCTCCACTACCCTGTGAGTTCTCTTGTGTCTTACCCTTATTTTTCTTTTTGTGGCCCTTATGGGAAGAAGATTTAGCAGATTCCCCACCCTCCATATCTTTGGACTTTTTCCCTTCCTCCTGCTTACCAGGATGAGTTTTGTCCTTATGGGACACTCGATGTGACACCCATAAATCTGCTGCAATGGCCAGCTTCTTAGGATCTATCTCCTTCGAATCGGCCAAATGCTGCTTAAGCTCCGGGGAAGAAGAACCAAAAATGTGTTCCAGCATGACAAGATTTATCATGCCTTCGAAGGTAGAAACCTTATAACCTTCGACCCAGCCAGTTAAGTTTTTCAAAGATTCAGCGACATAAGATACCCAAGTACCACCTTCCTTTTTCTTATACTCTCGAAAACGCTTTAAATATTGGGCCGGAGTCTTCCCAAACTTTAAAATGAGAGTTTGCTTTAACATTGCGAAATCAGCTC